>NC_064918.1:29796993-31148936 GCF_929443795.1 Astur gentilis
ATCGACTTACTCCACGTGGTATCAGTTGCATGATGTGTAGAGACCCTCCCTTTGCACATCCAGCCCAGCACTGGCAGTCGGGGTGCCAAGAGGAGCTATGTTTCACTACCAACCACTTCTGAGGCAGCTCGAACTCCTTCATATGCTGCCAATATCTCTTTTTCAGTTGGAGTACAGCGGGCCTCAGATCCTCTGTATCCCTGACTCCAAAACCCCAGGGGTCAGCCTCAGGTCTCTCCAGGTGCTTTCTGCCAGAGGCTCTAGCTAGGGCCATTCTCCCCAGCTGCAGTATAGAGCACTTTTTTATATCTTGTCCTGTCCAGACTGGTCCAAGGGCTACTGCATGAACAATCTCCTGTTTAATTTGTTCAAAGGCTTGTTGTTGCTCAGGGCCCCATTTAAAATCATTCTTCCTCTGGGTCACTTGATAGAGAGGGCTTACAGTCAGACTGTAATTTGGAATATGCATTCTCCAATACCCCACAACGCCCAAGAAGGCCTGTGTTTCCTTTGTATTAGTTGGTGGAGACATAGCTGCTATTTTGTTAATCACGTCCATTGGGATCTGATGACATCCATCTTGCCATTTTATTCCTAAAAACTGGATCTGCAGTGAAGATCCCTTGACCTTATGTTTTTTTATGGCAAAACCGGCTTTCAGAAGGATTTGGATTATTTTCTTCCCTTTCTCAAAGACTTCTTCTGCCGTGTTGCCCCATACGATGATGTCATCAATGTATTGCAGGTGTTCTGGAGCTTCACCTTTTTCCAGTGCAGTGTAGATTAGTCATTGGCAAATGGTGGGGCTGTGTTTCCACCCCTGGGGCAATCGATTCCAAGTGTACTGAACATTCCTCCAAGTAAAGGCAAATTGTGGATGACACTCTGCTGCCTGAGGGACTGAGAAAAATGCATTAGCAATGTCAATTGTGGCATACCACTTGGCTGCCTTTGACTCTAGTTCATATTGAAGTTCTAGCATATCTGGAACGGCAGCGCTCAGCGGTGGGGTAACTTCATTCAGGCCGCGATAGTCAACGGTTAGTCTCCACTCCCCACTAGACTTCTGCACTGGCCATATGGGACTATTAAAGGGTGAGCGAGTTTTGCTGATCACTCCTTGGCTCTCCAGTTGGCGAATCAACTTGTGGATGTGAATCAGGGAGTCTCAGTTGGTGCAATATTGCTGCTGGTACACCGTTGTGGTAGCAATTGGCACTTGTTCTTCAACCTTCAGCAACCCCACAGTCAAAGGGTCCTGAGAGAGACCAGGCAGGGTAGACAGCTGTTCAGTGCCCTCTGTCTCCAATGCAGCTATACCAAAAGCCCATCAATACCCCTTCGGGTCCTTAAAATACCCCCTCCTGAGATAGTCTATACCAAGGATACACGGAGCCTCTGGACCAGTCACAATGGGGTGTTTCTGCCATTCATTCCCAGTTAGGCTTACTTCAGCTTCCAATACGGTTAACTCTTGGGATCCCCCTGTCACACCAGAAATACAAATGGGTTCTGCCCCTTTATGACTTGATGGCATTAGAGTGCACTGTGAGCCAGTGTCTACTAGAGCCTTATACTCCTGTGGGTTTAACATGCCAGGCCATCGAATCCACACAGTCCAATAGACCCGGTTATCCCTTTCCTCAACCTGGCTGGAGGCAGGATGCCTCTAATTCTGTTCAGAGTATCCAGTATTCACTTCTCGTAAATTTGGCTCAGAAGTCCCTTCAAGAGGATCAGAAATAAGATCAGCCCTTCTACTCCGTTTGGAAACTGGAGCGGCATTTTTCCTGCTAGAATCCCCTTTTGTGGTGTTTTTTCCTCACAGCTCACGTACCTGTGCATTTTGGACCGAGGTAGGTTTTCCATCCCATTTCCTCATGTCCTCTCCATGATCACATAGGTAAAACCACAGGGCACCTCGCGGTGTGTACCTTCTATATTCTCTCTCTTGGGCAGAAGACCGCTCACTCCTAATAGCTGAGACATTGGTCCTTACAAGTGTGGAGTAGGACATATCCTCTTTGATTTGTTGGACATCCTGGGACAGCTTCTCCACAGCCGAAATGCAGGCTTGTAGGGAGGAAGAGAGATTTTCTTTGTATTGACGGAGTTGGCAAGCCACTTCATCCACTGTCAGTGCCTCTTTGTCTTTCCAGGTCATTATTGCCAGTGAGTTTGCATAGGACGATTGTGTGCTCCGTACAAACTACGACAATAGGGTATGGTTTTATTCTCCTGTTTCTGTCCTGGTTTCAGCTGGGATAGAGTTAATTGTCTTCCTAGTAGCTGGTATGGTGCTGTGTTTAGAGTTCAGTATGCGAAGAATGTTGATAACACTGATGTTTTCAGTTGTTGCTAAGTAGTGTTTAGACTATAGTCAAGGATTTTTCAGCTTCTCATGCCCAGCCAGCAAGAAAGCTGGAGGGGTACAAGAAGTTGGGAGGGGACACAGCCAGGGCACCTGACCCAAACTGGCCAACGGGGTATTCCATACTATTTGACGTCCCATCTAGTATAGGAACTGGGAAGTCGGGGAGGGAATCGCCGCTCGGGGACTAGCTGGGTGTCGGTCGGCAGGTGGTGAGCAATTGCCCTGTGCATCATTTGTACATTCCAATCCTTTCATTACTACTGTTGTCATTTTATTAGTGTTATCATTATCAGTATTAGTTTCTTCTTTTCTGTTCTATTAAACCATTCTTATCTCAACCCAGGAGTTTTACTTCTTTTTTCCTGATTTTCTCCCCCATCCCACTGGGTGTGGGGGAGTGAGTGAGCGGCTGCGTGGTGCTTAGTTGCTGGCTGGGGTTAAACCATGACAGTTTCTAGAACATACATTTTGATGAATCTGTAGATTATTTTATTTATTAACTCTGAGGAAAATTATATTGCCTTGGCTTTTTTATTGTCATCTATTTCCAGCATGCTTTTCATTAGAAAACATGTTCATGTTGGTAAAATTTGTAAGGGTATATGCATGAGAGAGCATCTGCTCCCTTAAGATTATCTGACCAAGGACCTTATCAAATGTGATGACAATGTGTCCTGGGTTCAGTTGGGATAGAGCTAATTTTCACAGGAAGCTGGGAGCGGGCACAGCCAGGACAGCTGACCTGAACTAGCCAAGGAGCTATTCCATACCATGTGACATCATGCTCAGTATATAAATGGGAGTGGGCTTGGGGGAGGCTTGCTCTCCCTCGATGTGGGAAATAGCAGAACGTTGGGTTCTGGTTGGTGAGCAGTTGCACTGTGCATCACTCGTTTTGTATTTTGTTTTATTAGTACCATTGTTGTTGTTGTTGTAAATTCTCTTTTTGTGTTGTTCCAGTAAACTGTCCTTATCTCAAACCACGAGGTTCTTTCCCCTCCCCCCCCCCTTTTCCTTTCTCTTTTCTGATTCTCCTCCCCATCCCACCGGAGTGGGGGGAGGAGGAGTGAGGGAGCGGCTGCGTGGTGCTTTGTTACCAGCTGGGTTTAAACCAGGACACAAAGAAAAGGGGGAAGCAATACATATAGAGGCACAAATCTGACTGATAAACTTTAACAGAGACAATAAGAAGAACCAAACTTGGCAGTTACAGTAATTGATAAGGGCATGTGGGGTGTGAGAATGTTTATTTATTTCAGTAAGATTATCTGATTGAGGTCTTTGTCAAATGGGATGGTAAGGAAAAGGGGGAGAAACCAACCTTTTCAGTCACACACTAATTGATGGGCTATCAAGAAACTGCAGGTATCACTTCATGGTCAATCTGGACTTTACAACTGATAAGGATGCAAACCTCTGGGTCCTGGATGTTGTGGGGGGGCATGGTGTGGTGTGTGTCGGTGGAACTATGCAAACTGATGAAGGAATATGCAGGGAAAGGGAATCAAGGAGGAATAGCAGAGGAATAGACAGAAAGGGATATAAAAGGGGCCAGTCACATGTAAACTGTTGTGGGTCAGAGTATGCTTGTCTGACTGAGCCATGTGCCTGATCACCACAGTCTGTCCCATCTTCTCATTAAATCCTTTCTTAACTACCTTTCTGTGTAATCTCACTCTCTATCCCGTGTGTGTGCGAGTGCTATAAGGATGAGGTGCCAGCTAACGGTGAGACCAGCATGAGTGGATTTGGGGCCAGCAACTGGAGTCAGACTGGGGGTGCAGGTGCCCCCAGGCCTGTGGTGCCAGCACCTGGAGCGAGCAAGGGTCTCGGCTTTAGTATTTGGAGGGGCTATAGCTCTTAGGAGCACTTTGACGCATCCTACAGACTTTGTGTCTGGAGTGCCAGTTACTGGGGGGACCAGTGTGAGTGGATTTGGTGGCAGCAACTGGAGTCAAGCCAAGGGTGTAGGCACCCCGGCCTGTGGTGTCAGCAACTGGAGTGAGTGGGGGTCTTGGTGCCAGTGGCTGGAGGGAGTAAGGGTCTCCAGCACCCAGGATGAGACCAGTGTGTGTCCTGAGTGCCAGCTACTGGGAGAGACCGGCATGAGTGAGGCAGGTGAGGGGCTCGGCACCAGTGGCTGTGAACCTGGAGAGTGTCGTGTGTGTGCCTTCACTAGTGACCTTCTGTCTCTACCAGCCAAAGAAGAGGAAGGGCACCTGGCTGTCTATGCTTATGTTTTACGTGAGTCCTATATGTCAGCTCTGTTGAAGGCAGTGCCTTGTCTGTGGCAGTCTATGTAGCTGGCTGTGTCAATGTCCTATGTATATCCTTTGTGTGTGTGTGTGCGTGTATCTCTGGGCTACATGTTCAGCTTTACTACTGGTTGGACCTGCAAACCGTGTCCATTGGCCTGGGGCAGAGACCCTCTGGTCTGGGCTCTAGCAGCCAGACAGGACAAATCCCTGGGCCTGGAGGTGCTGGAGACGGCAGCTGCTTATAACTTCTCTTAACAAAATTGTTTATAGGGATGCCTATTGGGTAAGATTTGAACATTCGGTTATACCGAGTGCTTCCCCAGGAAACTTAGAAATCTCTAGAGTTTTTCCATAATCTAACGCATTTGTAGTCAACTGTATTATTCATATTCTTGGTATTTGCATGTGCTTTGCAGACAGTGTATTTATCACCGGCAATCCAAAAGAATCTGTACTGCTGTTGCTTTAATAAACTGTACTGTTCATTAAATCTAGTCATGATAGTTCATTGAACACGACCACACTCCTTAAGTCTGGCTGTGATAGTTCATTGAACGCGACTAAATTGAAAGTACAGTACACTATTCGTGCATCCGTAATCATGGTAGTTCAATGTATTGAACATGACCGGACTTACAGTGCTGAATTGGGCATCACTCAGAATCTAAGCCTAGCCGCCCCCAGCCCCTCTGATATCTGAGGACAAGCTGGAATGCAAGGGGGTTTATTTTCTGCCAAACTTCTTTATGCTTTGACGCAACATTATATTTTTGAGAAGTTTGAGCATAATTAACATTTTATGACTGTGAGCTTGTACTTCACTGCTTTTTATGGAAGGCAATACATCAGGTTCTGCTGTAGGGTGAAAAAAATTAAGAAAGAATATTTTGGATGATGATAAATGAAATTATATCTGTGAGAGAAAAATACCTTCAGACTGCTCAGTTTGTTACAATGTCTTCTCTGAGAATTCAGCATTATCTTTGCTGTGTAATTTCCCCTCCTCCTCTTCCCTCCTCTTTCCTCACATACACGTACAGGAGAAAAGAAAAGAAAACCTTTATCTAGTTCTGCTATGTTATGTCACAAAAAAATGGTAGTCGGCTTAGTTTTAAGTGCATAATGATTAGTTCTGTTTCTAATTTCTAAAGCTTCTATTTCTGAAATTTTTCTTCAGCAAATTACTTCAGATTCTTTAGATGTCAACTGATTCCAGTTGATGGTATCAACTTTAAAAACAAACAAACCAACCAAAAAACAGAACAAAACCCAAACTCTTCCTCCTTCTGGGGTGTGGGGGTGTGTGTGTGTAAAGTAGGAGCACAGTATCTTCAGAGAAAATGTAAAATGCAAGATAAAGGAAAATTTTAGGAGTGAATTAGTTGCTAGTGAATATAACAAATGAATCGCAGTAGAGCTTGTTAAGAAACTTCCTTTGATTTTGAATGATTGATATTCCAGTAATAATGCAGCTTTAACTAATGCTGTTACAGACTTTGAAAAATTAAAGCAAATCTTGTGGAAAAAATAAGATTCATTCTTACTGTATCAACAAATTTCAAACATTATGCTGTCTTACAAAATTATGGCTGCAGAAAGGAAATTTATATGCATATATTTATATATTTTAAAATAAGATTACAAATTAGAACAAGAACACTGAAAAATAAAATTTTGCTTTAAGTTTGCTTATGTCACTTCAGTTTGGTTCACTTATATTCATGCATTAGAACATTCTTTTAACTGAATGTCTATTTACAGTAGCTTCTCTTACTGGACCTCATTTGATAAAGATGATATACAGAACTACAGAAAGAGCAGCTCTTGGGTATTTTGGATTTTATTTCTATTAGTCAATGTGCGTGTGGCCTCTCTACTTTCTTGATTACTTGCTGAACTTTGCTTTGAAAGCAGAACTATTGTTTACTCAGAGTGGTTTGTCAAGGATTAGAATTGACATGTCCCCTTCCCCAACTCTGGCTCTGATCCTTTTAGGCACTATCTGTCCACTGTACTGGAGAGTCATGCTCTCTCCATTTTTAATTCATCCTAATCCCTGAAATTTAGTATTTGCCTTGTGCTATGAAATCTTATGATTAATATCTTTTATAAATTTTTATCTTGCTACTGCAACCTTGGTTGTTCTTGTTATGCATATAACTCAATTCAGTTTTGAATCCTCCTAAAATCTAGGTCTCCTGTGACAGTGTCAGGAAATACTATGTTAATAATGGTGCTTCCTTTTATCCATATTTAACTTGTTTCTTTCTTTTTCATTGGATCAGTCATATCAGTGTATGAATTCTGTTTTCCAAATCATACATAGTTTTAATGAAAAAGGTCTTTTCAATAGCTTGGATCAAAGAAAAAAAACAACAAAACCTCAACTGTGTGAAATATTGAAGTCAGTTATATTCCTGTATAACAATTTTATTGTTACCAAAGTAGTTTATCCCTAAATAATGCTTTCTTCTCCTTTCCTCTAGGATTGCTAATTATGAGATTAATTGGGTAATTGAATATGCAGTATTATACAACCTATAACCTGTAACAGAATTGTGTTCTAGGTGTGTTTCCTCCTTTGTGATTTGAGGCAGAAGAGATGAAGTACAAATTTGGGTTTTTGTCTTGTTGTGGGTTTTTTTTTTTAAATGAACTAAATGCACTGTGACATGTTCCTTTGCTGTAGGACAAATATTTCAGGCTACAGAAAATATATTTTACAATTATATCATTTGCAATGACATTTTAATTTTCTTCCATTGTTTACTAAAAATTACTTTTATGAAATTGTCTCTGAGAAGTAAGCCAAGTCTTAATCCTAGGCAAATGTTTAACCAAGAGGATATTGGTTATTCTGGGACTAGATTTTAGTAAGAGAAACATTCTATAATCTGCTGGCTAGTACACTTTTCTAAGGAACTGGAACATGGATTTTTTCCTTGGCTACTGGGTAAAAATACTGGCCTAGTCTGTTTAGTTCAGTAGAGACATTAAGACTGGGAATCCCAAATGAAATACAATACCTTCAGAATATCTCACAAATTATTAGCTTAATCTCTCAGAATTGGTGTCATTGTGGTGGTTGACCCCAGCCAACAGCCAAATGCCTGCTCCCCTCTCCCACAGGATGGGGAGAAAATAGAAGAAAGGCAAGAAGACTTGTGGATCGAGATAATGACAGTTAAATAAGGAAAGCAAAGGCTGCACACACAAGCAAAGCAAAAAGAGGAATTCATTCATTACTTCCCATTGGCAGGCAGGTCCAGCTAATTCCTGGAAAGCAGGGTCTCGGTGCACATAACAGTTCCTTAGGAAGACAAATGCCGTAACCACAAATTTCCCCACTTCCTCCTCATTTCCCTGAGCTTTTATTGCTGAGCATGATGTCATATGGAGTATTGGGTTTATGTGGCAAGGTTTTGGGGGGGAGGGCTGCAGGGGTGGACTCTGTGGGAAGAGATCAGGGGCTGCCCCTGTGTTGGACAGAGCCAGTTCCAGCTAGGCCTGCAGTGGGCACGCTGCTGGCCAAAGCTGAGCCAACCAGCAAAGCTGATAGTGCCTCTGTGATAAAATATTTAAGAAAGGGTAAAAAACATTGCATAGCAACCATGAGAGAGAGGAGTAAGGAAAAAATGTGAGAGAAACAGCCCTGCAGGCACCAAGGTTGGTGACAAAAGATAGGAGGAGGTACTCCTGGTGCCGGAGCAGAGATTTCCCCTGCAGTCTGTGGAGAAGACCATGGTGAAGCAGGTTGTCCCCCTGCAGTCCATGGAGGTTCACGGTGGAGCAGATACCCATACTGCAGCCTGTGGAAGACCCCATGTGGCAGCAGGTGGATATGCCCTGAAGGAAGCTGCAGTCTGTGGAGAGCCTATGCTGGAGCAGTCTCCTGGCAGGAACTGTGGCCTGTGGAGAGGACCCCATGCAGGAGCAGGTTTTCTGGTAGGACCCACGCTGGAGCAGTCTTTTCCTGAAGGACTGCACCCCATGGAGAAGATCCACGCTGGAGCAGTTAGTGAAGTACTGTATCCTGTGGGAGGGCCCCATGCTGGAGCAGGGGAAGAGCATGTGGAGGAAGGAGCAGCAGCAATGAAGTGTTATAAACGGACCTCAACCCCCATTCCCTGTCCCCCCTGCTCTGCTCAGTTGGGAAGAGGTAGGGAAGTCAGGAATGAAGGAGTGAAGTTGAGTCTGGGAAGAAGGGTGGGGAGGAAGGTGTTTTTAATTTTGTCTTTTTTTTTTTTTCCACTATCCTACTTTTTTTTTTAATTGGCAATATATTAAATTAATCTTTCCCAAGTTGAGTCCTTTTTGCCTGTGAAGGTAATCGGTGAGTGATCTCTCTGTCCTTATCTTGATCCACAAGCTTTTTTCATCTTATTTTCACCCCCTGTCCTGCTGAGGAGGGGGAGTGAGAGAGGAACTTGGGTGCCTGGCAGTGAGTCACATTTGACCCACCACATGTTGTATGGAATATCCCTTTGGTCAGTTTGGGTCAGCTGTCTTGGCTATGTACCCTCCCAACATCTTGCCCACCCCCAGCCTCCTTGCTTTGAGGATGGAGATGGGGAGAGAAACCCTTGCCGCTGTGCAAGCACTGTTTAGCAATAGCCCAAACATTGGTGTATTATCAACACTGTTTTAGCCACAAATTGAAAGCACAGCATGTCACGTCCCAATTTCTCAGGACAATGACTCAGGTTTGCTGATTCCCAGGTCAGGATTAAGGTGAAACAACACCAGGGATCCTTTAACTCACAAAACTCAATTTTTATTTGCTCACAACAAGAATTGGCATGCTCACCACCAAAATTGGTATGCTCACAACAAACTGGCATGAAACTATATCAGTAAACTGTGTAACATATGCTAACCCTACATCATGAAACATATACTACAGGCCTTGCTTATTTGGAGATCAGTTCAGGGAAAACAATAAGGGGAGCCCTCCCGTTGAGTCATGAGGTTCACAGTGGACCCCCTTGCTTTCTAGACTCCTTCTCAGAGAGGAGCATAGGGGTGGCTAGATCCACTCCTAGTCCCAGACTTGGTCAACGGTTTTATGTCTTAAGGGATGAGGTGTAGGGATTATGGAAAAGGGAAAGAGAGAGAGAGAAGAGAAAGATTTCACTGGTCCTGGGTCCAGCGTTGGTTCAGTCAGCCGTGGGGTCCAGTCAGCCGAGGGGTTCAGTTCCGGTGGGCTTGCACAACCTGGGGCTTCAGTTTGTGTCCTTTTGTCATCCTTGCCCCTCCTTTGGGCGGGCATTAGGGTAATTAGGTGTCATGAGCGGTTTGTGAGCCTTTGGGCTTGGGGGGTCGTTTGGGGAGTAACTTCCCCTTCCCTGCATAGTGAGCTGTCCTGCTCAGCATATCAGAACAGCACAAGAGAACAGGAAGCTGTGCACCCTCCAGCACACCCTCCCCATCCCGTTGCTGATCTCTGCTGATCCCTTCTTTTCACCTGTGGTTCCTTGCTAGGTAGAGTTCCTTGTTATGCAGAGTTAGTCGTTAAGCAGAACTTGCCCCACCACAATGTTTGAGACATTAACTCTTTCAGTCTCTCACACATCACTGGCTGCTATGAAGGAAGTTAATTCCATCCCAGTCAGACCTCATACAGTCATGTAAGTCAAGCCCTCAGTCCTGGTATTTCCAACTACTAAAATTTATTGAATCTAGACTTACATTGTTTTTATATGTTCTTTTTTGTAATTATTTATTTTTTTCTGTACATTTCTATAATTATCATCATGTAGGGCTGAAATTTTGTCAGGATTTAACAATTTGCACAAAATGTAGAAAAAACCAAAAGCATTGCTTCTGATTTTCATCTTTGTAAGAAAACAGTTTTCCTTCTGAAGTACAGAAATGGTCACGTTCAAAACCCAAACATGGGTATTAAAGAAATGTCTTTTATGTATTTGTGTAAGTATTTAATTGTATTTGACAGTTACAAGCTTTAGAATATTAATTGTGGCTTTAGGTCATTTTTGTGAGCTCATCCAAAGCCTATGGGTTATGTCACTTGTGATATTCTGAAGGGACTTGTGACATGCGGAAAACAGACTCCACAATCAGTGAGATTGTAAAGTAGGTATGTTCATTCAGCGCTGGGCAGCATGGGGGGTAGTCCCACCAAAGTCGTGCGCGCCTGATTTGGGAGTTCACTTTAAATTTATACAGTCAAGTGTTACATATACATAGAGTTTCGCAATACGCCTATACATAGGCATTACCTATCCCTGCTTCATATTAAAATTAGCTCTAGGAAGTCATTTCCATAGCCTTCTCTCAACTGCGCTTGCGCAGTGCCTCCTTATGGTGGTCGTCTGGTGGTCGTGAAGATGAAGGCTGTATGTCTTCTTCACGGTGAACTCTTAACCTTCTGTCCCTGCGCAGACTCAGTTGTCCCTTGGCATTTGTCCAAATCACAAGGCCGGTCTTAGCTGGTTTTTGGAGCCACTGCTGCTTCTTATCAGGGACTATCTCCTGTCCCAGCCAGCCTCAACAATGCAAGCGTTAAACATCACTTCTCATCCCCTTGGGCCATGTCTACCTCTTATTGAAACTTCTTTAACTTCATTATAAGCTAGATAATTATTAAACAATTCCTATCTACATTTATATATCTACTATATCTACTAAGGTTTCTTTGGTTTCCCGTCTCACTTGTACGATACATAGGCTTTTTTCTGCCTTTCTGAATGGCATGAATATATTTCTATGTATCCATATATTTCATTCCTGTAACTTGCAAGGTTTGTTAAGTCAAGACTGAAATCCATAACATTTAACATAGATGGGGGGAAAAAAACAATGCCAGATCTCTTTGTGTTGTGCAGAGCTTTGTGCTGATGAGTTAAATTAGATTTGGTGGTGGATTTGCTACTACTTCTGTAGCTGTGTGGTGGGTTGACTGCAACTAGCAACTAAGCTCCCAAAAGCTGCCCACTCACTATCCCCCACTGCAGGATGGGGATGAGAATGAGAAGGGGGAAAGTGAGAAAAACTTGTGGGTTGGGATAACGATATTTTTATAAGTGAAGGAAAAAAAAATAATGTGGTGCAAAGGCAGTCCCTCACCATCTCTCACCAGTAGAAGGATGCCCAGCCAGTCTCCAAGCAATGGCTACTTTAGAAAGACTACCCTCCAGGTTTTATTGCTGAGCAGGATGTTATATGGTACAGAATATCCCTTTGGTCAGTTCGGGTAAGCTGTCCTTGCTGTCTTCCCTCCAAACCTCTTTCCCACCCCTAGGCTACTTACTGTGGGTGCAGAGTGAGAAACAGAGACCTTGATTCTGTGCAAGCACTGTTCAGCAATACCAAAAACACTAGTGCATTATCAACACTATTTTAGACACAAATCTAAAACACAGCACCATATAGGCTGCTAGAAAGAAAGTTAATTCTGATCCAGTCAAACCCAGTACAATTCTGTGGTGGGTTGACCCTGGCTGGAGGCCAGGTGCCCACCGAAGCTGCTCTATCACTCCCCCCCTCTACTGGACAGGGGAGAGAAAATATAACAAAGGGCTCAGGTCAAGATAAGGACCCAGGGGATGGGAAATGTTGGAGACAGCCTTGATGCTGTGCCAGCACTGCTCAGTAGTAGCCAAAACACTGGTGTGTTATCAACACCTTTCTAGCTACCAATACAGAGCACAGCACTATGAAGGCTGCTATGGCGACAATTAACTCCATCTCAGCCAGACCCAATACAAATCTCCACCCCCTCATTCCATACCATTTGCATCATGCTCAGGTTCCACATTACTTACACATCTAAGTATCCTCTGACTGTACCATTCATAAATCATTTAATTCCTATACCCTACTCAAAACTTTCCACTTACCTAACCCATGCTGCATTGCAATATTTGAACCTTCAATCCCATGTTTCTTTTCCTTTCCCATTGCATTTCTTATTTCCAAAATTCCCTCTTACCAAGACTTTCAGCTTATACTACATACTTAAACCATGTTTACATCCAGCAGTCAGGTTTATGCATCCTCATTAACCACTATCTGCTGCCCCTTGACATATACACAGATATTAATCTCCCATTCTATGGGCCCCCTTCCAAATGTCTGTAAGAACATTTGTAGTGGTTTGACCTTGACTGGCCACCAGGCGCCCACCATGCCACTCTATCACTCCCCCTCCTCAGTGGGACGGGGGGAGAAAATAAGATGAAAAATTTGTGGGTCAAGATAAAGGCAGTTTAATGAAGGAAAGCAAAGGTCGTGCTTGGAAGCAAAGGAAAACAAAAAGATTTATTCTCTACTTCCCATAAGCAGGCAATGCCCAGCCACTTCCTAGGAAGTAGGGCCTCAGTACGCTTAGCAGTTGCTTTGTACGACAAACACCTTAATAATGAATGCCCCCAGCTCTTCCTCCTTTCTGTTAGCTTTTATTGCTGAGCAGATGTCATATGGTATGGAATATCTCTTTGGTCATTTTGGGTCAGCTGTCCTGGCTATGTCCCCCTTCAAACACTTGCCTACCCCCAGCCTACTGACGTTTGGGGGCTGGGGGTTTGGAGAGACCATCTTGATGCTGTGGGAGCACTTCTCAGCAGTAGCCAAAACACTGGTGTGTTATCAACACCTTTCTAGCTACCTGGATAGTTAATTGTCTTCCTAGAAGCTGGTACAGTGCTATGTTTTTGAGCTAGGTATGACAAGAATGTTGATAACACTGATGTTTTCAGTTGTTGCTAAGTAATGTTTAGACTATAGTCAAGGATTTTTCAGCTTCTGATACCCAGCCAGCAAGAAGGCTGGAGGGGCACAAGAAGTTGGGAGGGGACACAGCCAGGGCAGCTGACCCAGAGTGGCCAATGGGGTATTCCATACCATGTGATGTCACATCTAGTATATAAACTGAGGGAGCGGGGGTGGGGGAATCGCTGCTTGGGGACTAACTGGGTGTCGGTCGGCGGGTGGTGAGCAATTGCATTGTGCATCATTTGTATATTTCAATCCTTTTATTATTACTGTTGTCATTTTATTAGTGTTATCATTATCATTATTAGTTTCTTCTTTTCTGTTCTATTAAACCGTTCTTATCTCAACCCATGGGTTTTGCTTCTTTTCCCGATTTTCTCCCCCATCTCACTGGATGGTTGGGCAGTGAAGTGAGTGAGCGGCTGCATGGTGCTTAGTTGTTGGCTGGGGTTAACCCATGACACTACCAATACAAAGCACAGCACTGTGAGGGCTGCTATGGGGAAAGTGAACTTCATCTCAGCCAGACCCAGTACAACAGTGTCCTGGGTTCAGCTGGGATAGAGTTAATTTTTACAGGAACCTGGGAGGTGGGGGCATAGCCGGGGCAGCTGACCTGAACTAGCCAAGGAGCTATTCCATACCATGTGACATCCTGCCCAGTATATAAATGGGGAGCGGGCCGGGGGGTGGTCTCTGTTTTTTTCGGTGGGGGAAGTGGCGGAGCGTCGGGTCCCGGGTGGTGAGCAGTTGCACTGTGCATCACTCTTTTTTGTATACCTTTTTTCATTAGTGCCGTTGTTGTTGTTGTAATCTCTTTTGTGTTTGTCCCAGTAAACTGCCTTTATCTCAACCCTCGAGGTTCCAGTTTCTTTTCCTTTTCTCTCCTCCGTCTCCTCCCCATCCCACCGGAGGGGGGCGGAGGAGTGAGCGAGCGGCTGCGTGGTCCTTTGTTACCGGCCGGGCTGAAACCACGACAGTCCTTTTTGGCGCCCAACGTGGGGCAGAAGGGTTGAGATAACGACAGATCTGGCCAGAGCGTGTTGAAACAAATTTGCCAAACGCATTTCTTAGATATATAGATGTTAGTCACAATGTTGTTTCATTTGTTTACATGGTGGCGTTTTGTAAGCTCTTATATGCTCTATGTATTGCCTGTAGTTGCGTATCTCATCTCTGGGAGAGTGATTGGGATTATCATTTTGCTGTACTGGGCAATGTCGACTTATGAAATGATTACATCACTGGTCATGAGGTTAAGCTGGTATCTGTATGAGG
Source organism: Astur gentilis (assembly GCF_929443795.1). Lineage (NCBI taxonomy): Eukaryota > Metazoa > Chordata > Aves > Accipitriformes > Accipitridae > Astur > Astur gentilis. Next base: position 29,811,637 of record NC_064918.1, read on the forward strand.
CAGTGATATCATTTCCATACTTTGGGCGCCTTCTGTCGGATTTTATTGGTAATTACACCCAATCCATGGGGAAATTAGGGGGGGATACCTCCCCCCGTCCGTTCACCTCCCTCTTCTCCTTCCGACTAATTACAACAGCTTTTGAGAATTTTGAATATCCTTGGGATGCGCAAGCCAATGTGCTGTTAGTGCTATGCCTCCTGAATATGTTTCAGGTCTTGTTTAGGGCTACAAAAACGCTCTTTAAGAGTACCACTCAGAGATCTCCCCCAAAGCTGGAGACTCATGGGTGGCACGGCATGTGGGAGCATATGGGCAAGTATCTAGAGAACTTCTCACCGCCAGTGACTTGGAAGTTCACTCCCGAACAACTACAGAACCCTTATGAAGTGACAGAATATTTGAAAGAAAAATGCTGTGGCTATTCCAAAGACATACAACTCGCTGCACTGTGCTGGGCTCTGGCCAATATCTACCAAACACTGCTTGATATTATGCAGCACCCTCGGGGGGAAAAGGGGGAAAAGATGGAAAACAGGACAACATGTACCGTGGCTACCCAAACCCTGACAACAGACACCGTGGCTGCCCCTACCCCGACAACAAGCACCGTGGCTGCCCCTACCACGACAACAGGTACCATGACTACCCCTACCCCGGTGACAGACACTGCAGCTGAACCAGAGAACCAGCCTGTGCCAGTATCAGTCGCCCCTGTACAGAAAAAGAAACACACAAAGAAATCAGTTCGCTTAGCGAGAGATGAAGATGAACCAGGGTCATCGCGAGAACAGGAGGTAGAGGCAGAACCTGAAATAATTACCCGATCTCTATCCATGAGTGAGTTGCGTGACATGCGAAAAGATTTTAGCCGCCACCCAGGTGAGCACATTGTTACCTGGCTGCTCCGATGCTGGGATAGCGGGGCTAGTAGTGTGGAATTAGAGGGTAAGGAAGCCAAGCAGCTGGGATCTCTGTCTAGGGAAGGGGGCATCGACAAGGCGATTGGGAGAAAAACACAAGTCCTCAGCCTCTGGAGGCGACTTTTGTTAGGTGTAAAGGAAAGATACCCCTTCAGGGATGAAGTTACATGTCACCAAGGCAAGTGGACCACCATGGAGAGAGGTATTCAGTACCTGAGAGAATTAGCCGTGCTGGAGGTGATTTACAATGATCCAGAAAATGCGCAGTCACCCACAGATCCAGATGAAGTCCAATGCACACAACCCATGTGGCGGAAGTTTCTACGAAGTGCACCACCAACCTATGCCAACTCATTGGCAGTAATGTCCTGGAGAGAAGGCTATGGACAAACGGTGGATGAATTGGCTGTCCAACTCCGGCAATACGAAGGGAGTCTCTCTTCCTCCCTACGGGCCTGTGTCTCAGCTGTGGAGGAGTTGTCCCGAGAGTTCCAGCAATTCAAAGTGGATCTGTCCTCCTCCTCACCTGTACAGGCCCGCATCGCAGTTATTGGGAGTAAGCGTTCCTCTGCCCAAGAGAGAGGAGAGAGAAAGTACACTCGACGGGCTAACCTGTGGTTTTACCTGCGTGACCATGGAGAGGACATGAGGAAGTGGGATGGAAAACCCACTTCAGTCTTGGATGCACGGGTACAGGAGTTGCGAGAAAAAGCAACCAGAAAAGAGAATTCTTGGAAAACTGCTGCTCCAGTTTCCCGTGAGCAGTCCCCCAGACGCAGTAGATGGGCTGATCTCATTTCCGATCCCCTTGAAGGGACTTCCGATTTACGTGTGCAGAAAGTGAGTAACGGATGTTCTAACCAGGATTAGAGGGGCCCTGCCTCCAGCCAGGTGGAGGAGAGGGACAACCGAGTCTACTGGACAGTGTGGATTCGATGGCCTGGCACATCAGACCCACAGGAATATAAGGCTCTAGTGGACACTGGTGCACAATGTACCCTAATGCCATCTAGTTATAAAGGGGCAGAACCCATCTGTATCTCTGGTGTGACAGGGGGATCCCAAGAGCTAACCGTATTGGAAGCTGAAATGAGTCTAACCGGGAATGAGTGGCATAAACACCCCATTGCGACTGGCCCAGAGGCCCCGTGCATCCTTGGTATAGATTATCTCAGGAGGGGGTATTTCAAGGACCCAAAAGGGTACCGTTGGGCCTTTGGTATAGCTGCATTGGAGACGGAGGAGATTGAACAGCTGTCTACCCTGCCGGGTCTCTCCCAAGACCCTTCGGTTGTGGGGTTGCTGAAGGTTGAAGAACAACAGGTGCCAATTGCTACCACGACGGTGCACCGGCGACAATATCGCACCAACCGAGACTCCCTGATCCCAATCCATAAGCTGATTTGCCAACTGGAGAGCCAAGGAGTGATCAGCAAGACTCACTCACCCTTTAATAGTCCCATATGGCCCGTGCAGAAATCCAATGGGGAATGGCGACTAACAGTAGATTATCGTGGGCTGAATGAAGTCACGCCACCGCTAAGCGCTGCTGTGCCAGATATGTTAGAGCTTCAATATGAACTGGAATCAAAGGCAGCTAAGTGGTATGCCACAATTGACATTGCTAATGCATTTTTCTCCATTCCCTTGGCAGCGGAGTGCAGGCCTCAGTTTGCTTTCACTTGGAGGGGCGTCCAGTACACCTGGAATCGACTGCCCCAGGGGTGGAAACACAGCCCCACCATTTGTCATGGACTGATCCAGGCTGCACTAGAAAAAGGTGAAGCTCCAGAGCACCTGCAATATATTGATGACATCATCGTATGGGGCAACACGGCAGAAGAAGTTTTTGAGAAAGGGAAGAAAATAATCCAAATCCTTTTGAAGGCTGGTTTTGCCATAAAAGAAAGTAAGGTCAAGGGACCTGCGCAGGAGATCCAGTTCTTAGGAGTAAAATGGCAAGATGGGCGTCGTCAGATCCCTGTGGACGTCATCAACAAAATAGCAGCTATGTCCTCACCGACTAATAAAAAGGAAACACAGGCTTTCTTAGGTGTTGTGGGTTTTTGGAGAATGCATATTCCAAATTACAGTCAAATTGTAAGCCCTCTCTACCAAGTTACTCGGAAGAAGAACGATTTTAAATGGGGGCCTGAGCAACGACAAGCCTTTGAACAGATTAAGCAGGAGATTGTTCACGCAGTAGCTCTTGGGCCAGTCCGGACAGGACAAGATATTAAAAATATGCTCTACACTGCAGCTGGGGAGAATGGCCCTACCTGGAGCCTTTGGCAGAAAGCACCTGGGGAGACCCGTGGCCGACCTCTGGGGTTTTGGAGTCGGGGATATCGAGGATCCGAGGCTCGCTATACTCCAACTGAAAAAGAGATCTTGGCAGCATATGAAGGAGTTCGAGCCGCCTCAGAAGTGGTTGGTACTGAAACACAGCTCTTCTTAGCACCTCGACTGCCAGTGCTGGGCTGGATGTTCAAAGGGAAAGTTTCCTCTACGCATCACGCGACTGACGCCACGTGGAGTAAGTGGATCGCACTGATCACACAGCGAGCTCGCATAGGAAACCCCGGTCGCCCAGGAATGTTAGAAGTGATTACGGACTGGCCAGAAGGCAAAGATTTTGGAATGTCGCCAGAGAAAGAGGTGACACGGGCCGAAGAAGCCCCGCTGTATAATAAACTGCCAGAAAATGAGAGGCAATATGCCCTGTTCACTGATGGGTCCTGTCGCATTGTGGGAAAACATCGAAGGTGGAAGGCTGCTGTATGGAGTCCTACACGACTAGTCGCAGAAACTGCTGAAGGAGAAGGTGAATCGAGTCAGTTTGCAGAGGTGAAAGCCATCCAGCTAGCGTTAGACATTGCTGAAAGAGAAAAGTGGCCAGTGCTCTATCTCTATACTGACTCGTGGATGGTGGCAAATGCCCTATGGGGGTGGCTACAGCAATGGAAGAAGGGCAACTGGCAGCGCAGAGGTAAACCCATCTGGGCTGCCGCACTGTGGCAAGATATCGCTGTTCGGATAGAGAAGCTAGTGGTAAAAGTACGTCACGTAGATGCTCATGTACCCAAGAGTCGAGCCACGGAAGAACATCAAAACAACCACCAGGCAGATCAGGCCGCCAAGATTGAAGTGTCTCAGGTGGACCTGGACTGGCAACGTAGAGGTGAGCTATTTATGGCTCAGTGGGCCCACGATACCTCAGGCCATCAGGGAAGAGATGCAACATATAGATGGGCTCGAGATCGAGGGGTGGACTTGACCATGGACACTATCTCACAGGTCATCCATGAATGTGAAACATGTGCTGCAATTAAGCAAGCCAAGCGGCAAAAACCCCTGTCACATGGAGGACGATGGCTGAAATATAAACAGTGGGAGGCCTGGCAGATTGACTATATCACACTCCCACGAACACGCCAAGGCAAGTGCCATGTGCTTACAATGGTGGAAGCAACCACTGGGTGGCTGGAAACATACCCTGTGTCCCATGCCACTGCCCAGAACACTATCCTGGGCCTTGAAGAGAAAATTTTATGGCAACACGGCACCCCAGAAAGAATCGAGTCGGACAACGGGACTCACTTCCGAAACAACCTCGTAGACACCTGGGCCAAAGAACATGGCATTGAGTGGGTGTATCACATCCCTTATCACGCACCAGCCTCCGGAAAAATTGAACGGTACAATGGACTGCTGAAAACTACATTGAGAGCGATGGGGGGTGGAACTTTCAAGCATTGGGATACACATTTAACAAAAGCCACCTGGTTAGTTAATACTAGAGGATCCGCCAATCGGGCTGGCCCCGCCCAACCAAGAGATCCACATACTGTAGAAGGGGATAAAGTCCCTGTAGTGCGCATGAGGAGTATGTTAGGAAAGACAGTCTGGGTTAGTCCTCCCTCAAGCAGAAGCAAACCCATTCAAGGGGTTGTTTTTGCTCAAGGACCTGGGTACACCTGGTGGGTGATGCAGAAGGATGGGGAGGTTCGATGTGTACCTCAGGGAGATTTGATTTTGGGAGAGAATAGCCAGTGAATTGGGCTGTATGATATTTAACTGCTAAATAACCTGCCAATGCATGTCATTGTATCTATAGTGTCTATATGCCATATCAAGGGTATTATTGTGAGAATTATCCAAATGACTACAGGATGGACTTTTGAAACTGAGCCAAGTACAACAGCGATAGAACTTGAACTGGCACCCACCAATTTCCTCAAGATCAACATCTTCGACCTGCAGACCAGGGGCATGAGTTGCACCAAATGTACTAGCCACAAGTTCCAGAGGCAGCGTACAACAACCCAACATCTCACACCATCTCTCTCTTATCCTGAAGAACTGTTACAACAGATAGAGCCCCAAAATTGATGGACACATTAGAGGGATAGCCCATAGGCTAAAGGAACACCGTGTGTGTGTGTGCGAGGTCAGGGGGTGGAGTCCATATACTTATATATAAGACAAGGAAAGTTGTAGTGGTTGATTGGAAAAAAAATAAAAAAAAGTAAGATCTGGGCATGATGTAGATGGTATAGAATAAGGGGTGGATAATGTCCTGGGTTCAGCTGGGATAGAGTTAATTTTTACAGGAACCTGGGAGGTGGGGGCATAGCCGGGGCAGCTGACCTGAACTAGCCAAGGAGCTATTCCATACCATGTGACATCCTGCCCAGTATATAAATGGGGAGCGGGCCGGGGGGTGGTCTCTGTTTTTTTCGGTGGGGGAAGTGGCGGAGCGTCGGGTCCCGGGTGGTGAGCAGTTGCACTGTGCATCACTCTTTTTTGTATACCTTTTTTCATTAGTGCCGTTGTTGTTGTTGTAATCTCTTTTGTGTTTGTCCCAGTAAACTGCCTTTATCTCAACCCTCGAGGTTCCAGTTTCTTTTCCTTTTCTCTCCTCCGTCTCCTCCCCATCCCACCGGAGGGGGGCGGAGGAGTGAGCGAGCGGCTGCGTGGTCCTTTGTTACCGGCCGGGCTGAAACCACGACAAACAGTCAATGACTTGGACCCCATCAGTCAAGGACAGGAGAAGCAGCATGTTGGATTATGGGCGTAAAGACTAGCTTGGGTTGGGTCACTGCTGCACTCACCTGGTTCCTTGTGAGGCTCATTCTTTGTTGGTTCAGGTGTTTCCTGATGTAGTACTTCCTAAAGCATACAACTCAAATCATGGATTATTTTCTCCCAAGGTTAAACCTCCTTGAGGTACACACCAGTTTTCCCTATCCTTCTGCATTACCCACCAAGTGTACCCAGGTCCTTGAGCGAAAGTAATCCCATGAATGGGTTTGCTTTTTCCCAAGGGAGGAGCAGCTCATAGCGTCTTTTCCAACCACTTCCCTATGTGCACTACAGGGACCCTATCTCCTCCCACGGTATGTAGGGGCTTTGTTTGGGCAGGACCAAGGCAGTTAGCAGATCCTTTGATGTTAACCAGCCAAGTAGCTTCTGCTAAATTTTTATCCCAGTGCTTCCATGCCCCAGTACCCAATGCTCTCAGCATAGTCTTTAACAGTCCATTATATCGTTTAATCTTTCAGGAGGCTTGTGGATGATAGGGTGCCATGGTTTAACCCCAGCCAGCAATTAAGTACCTGTCCTGGGTTCAGCTGGGATAGAGTTAATTTTTACAGGAACCTGGGAGATGGGGGGCATAGCCAGGGCAGCTGACCTGAACTAGTCAAGGAGCTATTCCATACCATGTGACATCATGCTCAGTATATAAGTGGGGAGCGGTCTGGGGGGAGCTCTCTCGACTTTTGGTGGGGGAAGTGGCAGAGCGTCGGGTTCCGGGTGGTGAGCAGTTGCACTGTGCATCACTTGTTTTGTATATTCTTTCATTAGTACCATTGTTGTTGTTGTAAATTTTTGTGTGTGTGTGTTGTCCCAGTAAACTGCCCTTGTCTTAACCCTCGAGGTTCCAGTTTTGGGTTTTTTTTTCCTTTCCTCTGTCTCCCCCCTATCCCACCAGAGGGGGGCGGGAGGAGTGAGCGAGCGGCTGCGTGGTCCTTTGTTACTGGCTGGGCTGAAACCACGACAGTACCACACAGCCACTTGCTCACTTCCCCCACTGATTGGGATGGGGGAGAGAATTGGCGGGAAAAAAAAGTAAAACTGGGATGAGATAGAGAGGTTAACAAGTCAAATATGGAAGGGAAAATAATAATAATAACAACAACAACAATAATGGAACATAGAAAACAAGTGATGCACAATGCAATTGCTCACCACCCACTGACCAATGCCCAGTCAACCCCTGAGCTGCAGCCAACTCCCCCCAGTTTATATACTGGGCATCCCCCAACAGAAGGATCCTCTGAGAGGCCAGGCAAGGTAGACAGCCGTTTAATCTTCTCTGTGTTCACAGTGGCTACAATAAAGGGCCACCAGTACCCTTTTGTGTCCTTGAAGTGCCCTCTCCTGAGGTAGTCTATGCCAAAGTTACACTGGGCATCTGGGCAAGTCACAATGGGGTGCTTTTCCCACTTGTCCCCCGTTAAGCTCACCTCAGCCTTGTCCCGATCCAATGTCAGGGAAGGTTTTGATATGATCCCAAGAGGGAGATTAAGACACAAATGAGGTCAAATGCCGTATAGTCAAAAGAGCTTTTATTATCAGAAGTATCAAAAGTGGAAAATGGTGGCGACAGGATAGAATGGAAGAAACGGTAGAAATCAAGCAAGCAGTTGGGATAGGATTGCTAGGATAGTCACCACCACGGATCCAGCGGCGTCCCATTGGTCCTCAGGCAAGCAGTCGGTGGTGGAAGTTGCAAGGACGGTCACCACCACGGATCCAGCGGCGTCCCGTTGGTCCTCAATCTTCAATTCTTTGGTGGTGAAGAAGGCCCCCACAGCTTGCCTCTACGGGTTTTTATAGGGCATATTTCGATGATGTCATGCACTGCAGGTTTTGTCTATCACACGACCTTCTTCGCGTGATCAACACCAGGTCAGTTCCAGCCTGTTTCCTCCCCTGGATGCCTCAATGGCCTGGTAATCATCCTTATGGACAGAGGAGTGTCCTGCTTAAACAGGCCATCTAAGAGACAAAGGGCTCGAGATAAGCAGCTCACAGTTCCTTGAGATGATGGCCCAGTCCCTCACACCTAACAATCTTTGAGGCAAATGGTTCAAGATAACAATTCAGTCTCTTACAAGCCTTTAGACAGATAACTGTTGGCATCCCCCTGTCACTCCAGAGATCCAGATGGGTTCCGTGCCCTTATACCCTGATGGCATTAGGGTACACTGTGCACCAGTGTCCACCAAAGCCTTATATTTTTTGGGGTCTCATGTGCCAGGCCATCGAATCTATACAGTCCAGTAAACCTGGTCATCCCTTTCCTTCACCTGGCTGGAGGCAGGGCCCCTCTATTCCTGGTCAGAGCATTCATTACCTATCTCCTTGAACTGCAAACCAGAAATCTCTATCAGGATCAGAAGTATGATCAGCCCTTCCACTGTGTCTGGGGAGTTGCTCTACAGAAAACAGAGCAGTCATCTTCCTGGATGGACCCTTTTTGTCTGCTGTTTTTCCTCGCAGTGGGCTTCCAGGTTTGTGGTAGGTGCACCGTTCCACTTTCTCATGTCCTCCTCATGGTTGCACAGCTAGAACCACAGGGTGGCATGCAGCATGCGTACATGGTTCTCTTTCTCTTGAGCAGAAGAAGGCTGACTCCATGTGCTATGCTTGATAGCTGAGATGCTGGACTGTAGGGACAAGGAGGAAGACATATTCTCTTTGAATTGTTGGAACTGTTGAGACAGTTTCTCCACAGCCGAGATGTAGGTCCATAGGGTCAGGGAAGAAGAGAGATTCTCTTTGAATTGCTGGAGCTGACAGGCCAGTTTATCCACCACTGGTGCCTCAATGTCCGTCCAGTCCATTATTGCCAGGGTGCTTGCATACAATGTCAGTATGTTCCGGTACAAACTTCCAACATATGGACCACATGCACTGGACATCATCTGGATCTTTGAAGGCCTGGTTGTTTTCCAGGTTGCTGTAGATGACCTCCACCACCGCTAAGTCCCTAAGATACCGGACACCTTCCTCAACAATGGTCCACTTGCCTTGATATTTTACAAGATCTTCCTTGAGGGGATACCTTGCCTTCATGCTCAACAGGAGCTGCTTCCAGAGGCTGCAGATTGTTGCTCCTCTTCCAATACCTTTGTCAGTTCCCCAGTGCCTAGCAAGGGATCCCAGTTTCTGTACTTCCCTACCCTCCAGTTCCTCACTGTTGATTCCAGTATCCCAGCACTGGAGCAACGAGGTGATAATTTGCTTGCCTGGCTGGTGGTCATAATCTTTCCGCATATCTTACAGCTCACTCAGGGATAGGGATCGGGTATTTTCCAACTTGTTTATGATTTCTGTCTCTTCCCTCTCCTGTTATTGCAGCTGCTCTGCTGCAGAACAGGCTGCTGCTTCTGATTCTTCCTCCTGCTCCTTCTCAGGAGGAGCTTCTTCCTCCCTTACTAACCAAGTTGACCTCTGCTTCCATTGTTTTTTCTTGACTACAGAAGTGACTGTTATAGTTGAGGGTTGGGTCTCTGGCTTAGCCACAGTGTCCGTTTGTATGTCCTCAGGTCCAGAGACCCTCTCGTCCCGTTGAGGTTGCTGGACACAGGCTCAGTACACGTAGACCTGCATTGAGAGTTCCACTCGTTTGAGAGACCATGTCGAGTTAAATAACACTCTTTGTTGTCCTATGTTTTTAATTATGTAGGGCCCAGTATTATGAATGTGAGGAGATAGTTTGATGGGGGGCTGAGTTGGTAAATTTAGTTATTTGATTTCAATCCTGAATTGAAGGCCTAGGTCAGAATGAGAGTTGAAGTCTGTCCACAGACACATTATGTGTGCTGAATGAGATATAGTAAAAATATACCGACATTCATGTTTAAAAGGACAGATATGTATGTTGTGTCTTCCCTCAGTGTAGTTTATAATGATGTGTAAAGTTGATGTCATACATCTAGTGTGATTTTTCAATTCAGCATCCTATTGAAATAGCATCTCCCTTAGTTCCTTTCAAAGATGGAATTCGTTGATTTTCATTTTTGTCATTAATCATCCATTCATGCATGCGAAAGTTGATGTTATTGTGTAGTGTTGTCACAGATAAATTTAGATTGGGCATAGGTGTGTCAAAAAAGTATGCATGCATCAGTCCATGGCCACCCTGTCATACACGAGCTCCATAAGTCATGTTCGCTAATCATAAAATCAAACAATAATTCCACACCACGTATTGTTTTTGTATGGCAAGGTTTTGGTAGTGGGGGGGGGGGGTTACAGGGGTGGCTTCTGTAAGAAGCTGCTGGAAGCTTCCCCTGCGTTCAAGAGAGCCCATACTAGCCAGCTCTAAGACGGACCTGCCGCCGGCCAAGGCCGAGCCAATCAGTGATAGTGGTAACGCCTCTGTGATAACATTTTTAAGAAGGAAAAAAAAGTTGGGACAGGGAGAAACAGCCACCGGAGAGAGGAGTGAGAACATGTAAGAGAAACAAGCCTGCGGACACCAAGGTCAGTGAAGAAGGAGGGGAGGAGATGCTCCAGGCGTCGGAGCGAAGATTCCCCTGCAGCCTGTGGTGAAGACCCTGGTGAGGCAGGCTGTTCCCCTGCAGTCCAGGGAGGTCCACGGTGGAGCAGATATCCACCTGCAGCCCATGGAGGTCCACAGTGGAGCAGGTGGGTTCCCAAAGGAGGCTGTGACCCCGTGGGAACCCCGCGCTGGAGCAGGTTCCTGGCAGGACCTGTGGATCTGTGGAGAGAGGAGCCCACGGAGCAGGTTTTCTGGCAGGACTTGTGACCCCGTAGGGGACCCACGCTGGAGCAGTGTGCTCCTGAAGGACTGCACACCGTGGAAAGGACCCATGCTGGAGCAGTTTGTGAAGAACTGCAGCCCGTGGGAATGGCCCACGTTGGAGTTCGTGGAGGACTGTCTCCCGTGGGTGGGACCCCACGCTGGAGCAGGGGAAGAGTGTGATGAGCCCTCGCCCTGAGGAGGTGAAGCAGCAGAAAATAACGTGTGATGACCTTAAACCCCATCCCCATCCCTCTGTGCCGCTGGGGGGGCTTGGTGGAGAAATCCAGGAGTGAAGTTGTGCCAACGAAGAAGGGAGGGGTGGAGGGAAGGTGTTCTGAGATTTTGTTTTATTTCTCATTACCTTACTCTGGTTGATTTGTAATAAATTGAGTTAATTTTCCCAAATTGACTCTGTTTTGCCCATGACGGTAATTAGTGAATGATCTCTCCTGTCCTTATCTTGAACCGCAAGCTTTTTGTTATATTTTTCTCTCCCCTGTCCAGCTGAGGATGGGGGAGTGATAGAACGGCTTTGGTGGGCACCTGGCGTTCAGCCAGGGTCAACCCATCACAGTACCCCAGAAGCAGAGTGCGAGTACGGGTTGTGTGAAAATGAAATTGTACCGGCAGTCTGGTTCTGAGATCTTATGGCAAGATTTCTCATTGGTTTTTAGTTTAGAAAAGTTAGTGTAGTATATTTTCATTTCTGTGGGGTTTTCGTGGGTAGACCCATTGATTGCCCAACACCTTGTTTTTATTTCCTCTCCTGGTAAGGCCTGAAGTGATAGTATTTGTTGAATGTTGTTACTATTGTGAGATATCCTAAATCATTTTATGTCTAATGTCTCCCATTTCCATGTATCTTTTTGATATGCCTCATCTCCAAGTATCACCAAGGTAGCAAGGTTCAGGTTTGCCTTATTTTCTGGTGTCATTCCAATGTTTCCAGTATAATTTAGTAGTGCGTGGTCCCAAAGGTCTCGTGTCTGGACCAAAGGAATTATACTTATCCCAGTTAAGAGAAAAATTGAGATTAATCTGGGGATAAACTGCCATAGTAGTTGTTGCCGTTGATACAGATTCATTTTCTCCTGTAAAAGAAAAGAAAGAAAAGTTTCATTGGGGAAGGCCAAATGGGTTATCCCTTTGTGATGCAGGATAAATCCACCTAGCACTGATTCTATGTCTTGCACCACTGTTATCAGTAGCTTCCCAAGCAAGTGGGCCACGAAGAATATCTTTCACATCTAATGTTGCCATCCACAGGTGTGTGGCTGCTTGCAAAGTAGCTGTTAAGTTTGCAATGTTTGGTACAGCAGCTGTTAGCCGGGCTGTATTGACATTCAAGCAGTGATAATCGATTGTTAAATGCCACCTCCCATCCGGTTTACAGACTGGCCAGACAGATGAATTATAAGAGGAATGAGTTCTAGAGATGATTTGTCTTTTCTCTAAATCTATTACCTCTGAAATTCTGTTTCGTGCCACAGCAGAAATAGGGTATTGTGGCACATTAATAATCTTTGAATCAGGAAGTGCAGGGGCTGCACGGAGTACACGCACTGTAGCCTCCTGTTTTTTGTCAGGGTTAGGGTTTGAACCAAATGACCACACAATACCATCCGGCAGGTGCCAGGTTTGGCCATTCAAAACATCAAAGCCTAAAATATTTTAATTGTGATTCTTGATAGCAAAGCAAGTAGATAACATATGCTTCTCGCCCGGGACCCATTGTCCTGGGTTCAGCTGGGATAGAGTTAATTTTTACAGGAACCTGGGAGGTGGGGGCATAGCCGGGGCAGCTGACCTGAACTAGCCAAGGAGCTATTCCATACCATGTGACATCATGCTCAGTATATAAATGGGGAGTGGACCAGGGGGTGGTCTCTGTTTTCGGTGGGGGAAGTGGCGGAGCGTCGGGTCCCGGGTGGTGAGCAGTTGCACTGTGCATCACTCTTTTTGTATACTTTTTTTCATTAGTACCGTTGTTGTTGTAATTTTTCTTTGTGTTTGTCCCAGTAAACTGCCTTTATCTCAACCCTCGAGGTTCCAGTTTCTTTTTCTTTTCTCTCCTCCGTCTCCTCCCCATCCCACTGGAGGGGGGCGGAGGAGTGAGCGAGCGGCTGCGTGGTCCTTTGTTACCGGCCGGGCTGAAACCACGACACCCATAAATTTACTTTTGCGTTTTGACACAGAACACTTGTTCCATTTACTCCGGTGATTTTAACTCTTTGCCATCCAGGTCGTACACCCAGCTTCTCAGCATTTTGTTAAGACTGAAATTTGTGTTCTGTATCTATTAGGAATTTCACTAAATGTTGTCAAGGACCAATTGGGATCAAAACTTGAAAGTTCCACCCCCCATCGCTCTCAATGTAGTTTTCAGCAGTCCATTGTATCGTTCAATTTTTCCGGAGGCCGGTGCGTCATAAGGGATGTGATACACCCACTCAATGCCATGTTCTTTGGCCCAGGTGTCTACGAGGTTGTTTCGGAAGTGAGTCCCGTTGTCCGACTCGATTCTTTCTGGGGTGCCGTGTTGCCATAAAATTTTCTCTTCAGGGCCCAGGATAGTGTTCTGGGCAGTGGCATGGGACACAGAGTATGTTTCCAGCCACCCAGTGGTTGCTTCCACCATTGTAAGCACATGGCACTTGCCTTGGCGTGTTCGTGGGAGTGTGATATAGTCAATCTGCCAGGCCTCCCACTGTTTATATTTCAGCCATCGCCCTCCATGCGACAGGGGTTTTTGCCACTTGGCTTGCTTAATTGCAGCACATGTTTCACATTCATGGATGACCTGTGCGATAGTGTCCATGGTCAAGTCCACCCCTCGATCTCGAGCCCATCTATATGTTGCATCTCTTCCCTGATGGCCTGAGGTATCGTGGGCCCACTGAGCCATAAATAGCTCACCCCTACGTTGCCAGTCCAGGTCCACCTGAGACACTTCAATCTTGGCGGCCTGATCCGCCTGCTGGTTGTTTTGATGTTCTTCAGTGGCTCGACTGTTGGGTACATGAGCATCTACGTGACGTACTTTTACCACTAGCTTCTCTATCCGAACAGCGATATCTTGCCACAGTGCGGCAGCCCAGATGGGTTTACCTCTGCGCTGCCAGTTGCCCTTCTTCCATTGCTGTAGCCACCCCCATAGGGCATTTGCCACCATCCATGAGTCAGTATAGAGATAGAGCACTGGCCACTTTTCTCTTTCAGCAATGTCTAACGCTAGCTGGATGGCTTTCACCTCTGCAAACTGACTCGATTCACCTTCTCCTTCAGCAGTTTCTGCGACTTGTCGTGTAGGACTCCATACAGCAGCCTTCCACCTTCGATGTTTTCCCACAATGCGACAGGACCCATCAGTGAACAGGGCATATTGCCTCTCATTTTCTGGCAGTTTATTATACAGCGGGGCCTCTTCAGCCCGTGTCACCTCCTCCTCTGGCGACATTCCAAAATCTTTGCCTTCTGGCCAGTCCGTGATCACTTCTAACATTCCTGGGCGACTGGGGTTTCCTATGCGAGCTCGCTGTGTGATAAGTGCGATCCACTTACTCCATGTGGCGTCAGTCGCGTGATGCGTAGAGGAAAATTTCCCTTTGAACATCCAGCCCAGCACTGGCAGTCAGGGTGCTAAGAAGAGCTGTGTTTCAGTACCAACCAATTCTGAGGCGGCTCAAACTCCTTCATATGCTGCCAAGATCTCTTTTTCAGTTGGAGTATAGCGAGCCTCGGATCCTTGATATCCCCGACTCCAAAACCCCAGAGGTCGGCCATGGGTCTCCCCAGGTGCTTTCTGCCAAAGGCTCCAGGTAGGGCCATTCTCCCCAGCTGCAGTGTAGAGCACATTTTTAATATCTTGTCCTGTCCGGACTGGCCCAAGAGCTACTGCATGATCAATCTCCTGCTTAATCTGTTCAAAGGCTTGTCGTTGCTCAGGCCCCCATTTAAAATCGTTCTTCTTCCGAGTAACTTGGTAGAGAGGGCTTACAATTTGACTGTAATTTGGAATATGCATTCTCCAAAAACCCACAACACCTAAGAAAGCCTGTGTTTCCTTTTTATTAGTCGGTGAGGACATAGCTGCTATTTTGTTGATGACGTCCACAGGGATCTGATGACGCCCATCTTGCCATTTTACTCCTAAGAACTGGATCTCCTGCGCAGGTCCCTTGACCTTACTTTCTTTTATGGCAAAACCAGCCTTCAAAAGGATTTGGATTATTTTCTTCCCTTTCTCAAAAACTTCTTCTGCCGTGTTGCCCCATACGATGATGTCGTCAATATATTGCAGGTGCTCTGGAGCTTCACCTTTTTCCAGTGCAGCCTGGATCAGTCCATGACAAATGGTGGGGCTGTGTTTCCACCCCTGGGGCAGTCGATTCCAGGTGTACTGGACGCCCCTCCAAGTGAAAGCAAACTGTGGCCTGCACTCTGCTGCCAAAGGAATGGAGAAAAATCCATTAGCAATGTCAGTTGTGGCATACCACTTAGCTGCCTTTGATTCCAGTTCATAGTGAAGCTCTAACATATCTGGCACAGCAGCGCTCAGCGGTGCCGTGACTTCATTCAGCCCACGATAATCTACTGTTAGTCGCCATTCCCCATTAGATTTCCACATGGGCCATATGGGACTATTAAAGGGTGAGTGAGTCTTGCTGATCACTCCTTGGCTCTCCAATTGGCAAATCAGCTTATGGATGGGGATCAGGGAGTCTCGGTTGGTGTGATATTGTCGCCAGTGCACCGTCGTGGTAGCAATTGGCACCTGTTGTTCTTCAACCTTCAGCAACCTCACAACCGAAGGGTCTTGGGAGAGACCCGGCAGGGTAGACAGCTGTTCAATCTCCTCCGTCTCCAAGGCAGCTATACCAAAGGCCCAACGGTACCCTTTTGGGTCCTTGAAATACCCCCTCCTGAGATAATCTATACCAAGGATGCACGGGGTCTCTGGGCCAGTCGCAATGGGGTGTTTATGCCACTCATTCCCGGTTAGACTCATTTCAGCTTCCAATACGGTTAGCTCTTGGGATCCCCCTGTCACACCAGAGATACAGATGGGTTCTGCCCCTTTAGAACTTGATGGCATTAGGGCACATTGTGCACCAGTGTCCACTAGAGCCTTATATTCCTGTGGGTCTGATGTGCCAGGCCATCGAATCCACACTGTCCAGTAGACTCGGTTGTCCCTCTCCTCCACCTGGCTGGAGGCAGGGCCCCTCTAATCCTGGTTAGAATATCCATTACTCACTTTCTGCACACGTGAATCAGAAGTCCCTTCAAGGGGATCAGAAATGAGATCAGCCCATCTACTGCGTCTGGGGGACTGCTCACGGGAAACTGGAGCAGCAGTTTTCCAAGAAGAATCCTCTTTTCTGGTTGCTTTTTCTTGCAATTCCTGTACCCGTGCATCCAAGACCGAGGTATGTTTTCCATCCCACTTCCTCATGTCCTCTCCATGGTCACACAGGTAAAACCACAGGTTAGCCCGTCGTGTGTACTTTCTCTCTCCTCTCTCTTGGGCAGAGGAACGCTTACTCCCAATAACTGCGATGCGGGCCTGTACAGGTGAGGAGGAGGACAGATCCACTTTGAATTGCTGGAACTCTCGGGACAACTCCTCTACAGCTGAGACACAGGCCCGTAGGGAGGAAGAAAGACTTCCCTCATATTGCCGGAGTTGGACAGCCAATTCATCCACTGTTTGTCCATAGCCTTCTCTCCAGGACATTACTGCCAATGAGTTGGCATAGGTTGGTGGTGCACTTCGTAGAAACTTCCGCCACATGGGTTGTGTGCATTGGACTTCATCTGGATCTGTGGGTGACTGCGCATTTTCTGGATCATTATAAATCACCTCCAGCATGGCTAAATCTCTCAGGTACTGGATACCTCTCTCCATGGTGGTCCACTTGCCTTGGTGACATGTAACTTCATCCCTGAAGGGGTATCTTTCCTTTACACCTAACAGAAGTCGCCTCCAGAGGCTGAGGACTTGTGTTTTTCTCCCAATCACCTTGTCGATGCCCCCTTCCCTAGACAGAGATCCCAACTGCTTGGCTTCCTTACCCTCTAATTCCACACTACTGGCCCCATTATCCCAGCATCGGAGCAGCCAGGTAACAATGTGCTCACCTGGGTGGCGGTTAAAATCTTTTTGCATGTCACGCAACTCACTCAGGGATAGAGATCGGGTAATTATTTCAGGTTCTGCCTCTTCCTCCTGTTCTCGTGATGACCCTGGTTCATCTTCATCTCTCACTAAGCGAACTGATTTCTTTGTGTGTTTCTTTTTCTGTACAGGGGCGACTGATACTGGCACAGGTTGGTTCTCTGGTTTAGCTGCAGTATCTTTCACTGGGGTAGGGGCAGCCACGGTACCTGCTGTCATTGTAGGGGCAGCCACGGTGCCTGTTGTTCTGTTTTCCATCTTTTCCCCCTTTTCCCCCCGAGGGTGCTGCATAATATCAAGCAGTGTTTGGTAGATATTGGCCAGGGCCCAGCACAGTGCAGCGAGTTGTATGTCTTTGGAATAGCCACAGCATTTTTCTTTCAAATATTCTGTCACTTCATAAGGGTTCTGTAGTTGTTCGGGAGTGAACTTCCAAGCCGCTGGAGGTGAGAAATTCTCTAGATACCTGCCCATATCCTCCCACATGCCGTGCCACCCATGAGTATCCAGCTTTGGGGGAGATCTCTGAGTGGTACTCTTAAAGAGCCTTTTTGTAGCCCTAAAGAAGACCTGAAACATATTCAGGAGGCATAGCACTAACAGCACACTGGCTTGCGCATCCCAAGGATATTCAAAATTCTCAAAAGCTGTTGTAATTAGTCGGAAGGAGAAAAGGGAGGTGAACGGACGGGGGGAGGTATCCCCCCCTAATTTCCCCATGGATTGGGTGTAATTACCAATAAAATCCGACAGAAGGCGCCCAAAGTATGGAAATGTTATCACTGCCTCATACAGATACCAGCTTAACCTCATGACCAGTGATGTAATCATTTCATAAGTCGACATTGCCCAGTACAGCAAAATGATAATCCCAATCACTCTCCCAGAGATGAGATACACAACTACAGGCAATACATAGAGCATATAAGAGCTTACAAAATGCCACCATGTAAACAAATGAAACAACATTGTGACTAACATCTATTTATCTAAGAAATGCGTTTGACAAATTTGTTTCAACACGCTCTGGCCAGATCTGTCGTTATCTCAACCCTTCTGCCCCACATTGGGCGCCGAAAAGGACTGTCGTGGTTTCAGCCCGGCCGGTAACAAAGGACCACGCAGCCGCTCGCTCACTCCTCCGCCCCCCTCCGGTGGGATGGGGAGGAGACGGAGAAGAGAAAAGAAAAAGAAACTGGAACCTCGAGGGTTGAGATAAAGGCAGTTTACTGGGACAAACACAAAGAAAAATTACAACAACAACGGTACTAATGAAAAAAAGTATACAAAAAGAGTGATGCACAGTGCAACTGCTCACCACCCGGGACCCGACGCTCCGCCACTTCCCCCACCGAAAACAGAGACCACCCCCTGGTCCACTCCCCATTTATATACTGAGCATGATGTCACATGGTATGGAATAGCTCCTTGGCTAGTTCAGGTCAGCTGCCCCGGCTATGCCCCCACCTCCCAGGTTCCTGTAAAAATTAACTCTATCCCAGCTGAACCCAGGACAATGGGCCATTCTTATCTATCCAATGATAAGATTCCACTTGCTAGACCAACAGACCCAATTGTCATCTGGGCGCAACTAGTTTTATGTTTCCGAATCTTTGGGAGAAAAAGGGTTATTCCTCCCTCTTGGAGGAGGGATAAGTGTCTGAGTATTTGGAATATTTCCTTTCCAAGTGTTATCATTATGTTTTTGAAGTGTATGAATTAGACTCTGAATAGCACTGGTGCTCTGTCTTTGAATTGCAGCTCTAGGGATACCTAGTGACAATGCTTGATTGTATTATTCTTTCGACTTCTGAGTTTTGGATTGGTGATCAGTGGGTTCCTGTGGGGGGTTATCTTGGGTTGATTGTTTAAGTTGCCTAACATTACGACTTGTCTTTTTGGTTTCATCTGATAGATCATCCCATGGCATTTCTCACTCATGATTTATGATGTCATGCATTAGTGTAGCCCAGGTAGGGAGATTTCTTTGCACTAGGGCCTCTTCGTCATCGTCAGTGGCTTCTCTTACAGCCAAAAGGGCATTAAAGTCTGTGTCTCTCCTGATTTAATCTCTTTTTCAAATGAGGTAGGGTTTAAGTACAGCAGGGGCTCCCTTAATTAGAGGCTTTAGCATGTCAGGATCCACAATTGCTGATATGGGAACATTAAGAGGGGTGTTCATGCATGGCCTGGATACAAGCAGCTTTTATAATAGCTGTAGAGAGCTCGTTCATGGATTTAATAGGTATTAATAGAGTCTCTCCTCTCTCTAAAACATCTTTTCCACCAGCCCAGTATGCCACTCTACTTGTTATCGAGTGGGAATTGTCTCGGGGTGTGGGTCCAGCATTTAAAAAGACACGAGGGCCCCAAAATCCATTGGCTTCATCTCCATTAAGTAAGATTTTATGTCCCCCAGTTAGACACACTCGCCATAGGTATTCAGTTTCAGTTTCGCCTGGCTTACTGCCATAGCATTCTTGTAAATTGGCCATTTGAATTGGATCGAATGGGGTTTTTTTTCGTGTATGATCCCCTGCTCCACCCTGAGGTCCAGTGGTTTCCTCTGTTTTTATGATGGGCCTGGCCTCATATTCAGGGGGGTTTAAAGGTAATGGAGTTTCTGGAGGATTATCTTGGTTTACATAGTCATCATCAGGGTCGCCCCATAAGTTTCCATCCCATTCTTCAGGGGATACAATTAGTTTTCTAATTTGCATGATGTCAGGGAGCTTTCATAAGCATCATTTCAACCCTTTCCTCTAGCTTCTGTTTTTTCTCTTTTTCTTCCTTTAACTGTTTCTGCAGCTACTCAATTTTCAAGGACAGTAGTAAATCAGTTGTTTTTCTGCCTTCCATTTCTTCCCTTAGGTCCTTTTCTCTTTTAGTCCTAAACTGATAGGCTGCTTCTAAGCAGGTGCCTAACATTTTGCAAATGATTCCCTTTCCTTTTTCATCCTTCATATTGCCTCTGTCTGACTTTAGTTGTTCTTCCACGGATTTCCAATTATGCCAATTATCACAAACCCATTCATCAGAAAATTTGGGACTCGGACTAATTCCATGTTTTTGTAAGTAATCAGTGACACTACTTGCCATCCTGCCAACTACGCCAATTTGTCATGGGGGGAATTAAAAATGAGAGAGAGGGGTTCAGATCACTTAAAGAATCACCTCCAATTGTATTAGCAATAGAAAAATAATTTAATAGAAATTTGTATAAAAGTGCAACTTCACAGAATTTGATGTCAAGGTTCACTCTATTACTTAGTACATGGATGAAATGTGCTCACGAAAATTAAATCAGAATCAAACTAAACTTATGTATATAGGGACTGAAAACATAATAGGGTAAAAGGGAATGTGGGAAAGGGTAAGAGAGACCCTACTGTTGAGTCACGAGGTTCAGAGAAGACCCCCTTGCTTTCTAAACTCCTGTTGGAGTCTAGGTGCAGCTAGATCGACTCCTAGTCCCAGACTTGGTCAACGGTTAATACCTAAAGGGATTATGAATACAATAGCAGCCTGAGATTCATTCACAGCTGAATAAAAATCACGACCAAAATTTAAGTATAAATTTGAAAGTATTAACTTACAATATATCTTCTATAACTTACTTAACAGCTTATAATATACTTCTATACTTAATATCTTATACTTGCTATAACTTATTATAGACTATTCAGATTTGTACACATGTGTGCATAAAGACACTAAAAGAAATACATGTAAGAGAATAAAAGAGAGTTAAAGAGAGAGAAAAAGAGGTATACCTGTTAAAAATTCCCCTCAAGGTCAGTGAAAATATTCATGTCGAATGCTTCAGCATCTTTCTCAACAGGCAAAGGGTCGAGCCTCAAGGAGCGAAGAGAATCAGCTCAGGTCGTGTCAGCTTTCAGTGACAGACCTCTGATTTTCACAAACAGGAAAGTTTGTGAGCTCTGAGAGGCGTCCCACTCAGAGGGAGATGCTGGTCACAGCCTGCTGCAGTCCAGGAGAGCTCAAAGGGCCTTGCTTAGTACCGCTGTTTATAGGTTCAGGAGATGATTGACTTTCGTCATCAACAAATTTCTAGAATCCCAGCTGTGCTGGAAAACTCTGAGACTGTTTGAGAATAACTCAAAACATAGATATGGGATGCTCCAAGATTGTCAGGGGAGGATTGTAATGTCTCAAGGTTGTTATGAGAGAGAACTGGCTGTGGGTTGTTATGAGAACTGGCTATTTCTACTGTCCCCCTGCCTCCGCCGGGCAGCAGGAGTCCTTGAGACGCACAGCATATCTCCCTGTCTTAGCTGTGTAAGAGTTCCTGGCACAGTCAAGGGTGGCTTAACTGCCTGACTCATTACACTTATGCTAAGGCCTAGAGAGCCTTCCCGAGTTCATAAATCAGCCTGGAGAGGGGGGAAAAAAATGCACCACTACACCCTTTTGTCCCTTTGAGGTTGCTGGACACAGGCTCAGTACATATAGGCAAGGCCCCAACACAGTGCTAGAAGTTGTGTCTCTTTGGTATAGGCAAGGCATGTTTAGACTAAGTCAAGGATTTTTCAGCTTCTGATGCCCAGCCAGCAAGAAGGCTGGAGGGGCACAAGAAGTTGGGAGGGGACACAGCCAGGGCAGCTGACCCAAACTGGCCAAAGGGGTATTCCATATCATGTGACGTCATGTGTAGTATATAAACTGGGGGGAGTGGGGCTGGGAGGGATCACTGCTCAGGAACTAACTGGTGTGGAATGATTGCTGGAGGTGACGTATCAATATGACACCCCCCCTCTTAAGGGAAGGTGAACCTCCAGGGTGGAATGCAGTGGATATGCAAAACATCAGTTCCATAATAATTCCCTAAGCAACATAGCCTGCAACCTTAGATGTTAGCAGCACCAGGGGAGCTTGGTATGTTGACTCTGAGAAGTAACATGGAGGGTGAAGCAGAGTGGAGACACCACAGCCAGGCTCTGTGATCACAGGGATAGGGAACTGGAACAATAGGAACAAGAACATTAGGTCCCTGCATTGAATCCACTGAAGCAGGAAGGTGAAATAATAGGGGTTCTGTTGACATACTGCCCTACTTCTGATTTATATCACATGTGCCCCTTTCTGGGTTACTAACACGTAACATCATGTCCTTTGGGTGAACTTTGTTCATTATAATACTAAAACACACCTCCATCCCAAAAACTACCTGGCTCTGAGGTGTGACCACCCCTCACTGAGCATGCACTCTGAATTTTCTCTAGCATATACCTTTTAAAAGCAAAGCGAGAGAACTTTATACCAATCAAAGTAAAGGTATGTATGACTAGAGTGACTTAAGCTCCACCTAAAAAATAAGAAAATATAAAAGGGCTTAAGAGAGGAGGAATGTTAGGGAAGACACCATCATAGACAAGTTGGGAGGACATCACTGACTTCTGGGATCAGTCAACAGGCTGAACTTCTGTCCTGGTTTCAGCTGGGACAGAGTTAACAGTCTTCCTAGTAGCTGGTACAGTGCTATGTTTTGAGTTCAGTATGCAAAGAATGTTGATAACACTGATGTTTTCAGTTGTTGCTCAGTAGTGTTTAGACTATAGTCAAGGATTTTTCAGCTTCTCATGCCCAGCCAGCGAGAAAGCTGGAGGGGCACAAGAAGTTGGCACAGGACACAGCCAGGGAAGCTGACCCAAACTGGCCAATGGGGTATTCCATACCATGTGACGTCCCATCTAGTATAGGAACTGGGAAGGGGGGGGGGGGGCGGGGAATCGCCGCTCAGGGACTAGCTGGGTGTTGGTTGGCGGGTGGTGAGCAATTGTATTGTGCATCATTTGTACATTCCAATCCTTTTATTACTACTGTTGTCATTTTATTAGTGTTATCATTATCATTATTAGTTTCTTCTTTTCTGTTCTATGAAACCGTTCTTATCTCAACCCATGAGTTTTACTTCTTTTCCTGATTTTCTCCCCCATCCCACTGGATGGGGGGGAGTGAGTGAGCAGCTGCGTGGTGCTTAGTTGCTGGCTGGAGTTAAACCATGACAACTTTTCTCCCCCACCATAGGGACGCCTATTGGGTAAGATTCGAACCCTCGGTTATACCAAGTGCTTCCCTGGGAAACTTAGAAATCTCTATAGAGTTTTTCCATAATTTAGCATGCTTGTAGTCGACTGTATTATTATTTGCATGTGCTTTGCAGACAGTGTTTCACCATCAATCCAAAAGAACCTGTACTGTTGCTTTAAGAAACTGCACTTCTCATTAATCTAGCCATGATAGTTCGTTAATGCAACCAAACTCCCTGAGTCTAGTAATTCTCGTGCGTTGAACATGGCTAACCTGAGAGTGCAGTATGCTATTAGTGCATCCGTCATCGTGATAATTCAACATATTGAATGCAACCAGACTTACAGCATTGAATTGGACATCACCCAGAAATTAAACCTAGCTGCCCCCAGCCCCTCTGACATCTGAGGACAAGGTGGAATGCAAGGGGGTTTATTTTCTGCCAAACTTTGTTATGCTTTAATGCAACAACTGGGCGTTGGTCGGTGGGTGGTGAGCATTGTGCATCACTTGTTTTGTATATTCCAATCCTTTTATTATCATTATTGTTATTATTTTCATTATTAGTTTCTTCCTTTCTGTTCTATTAAACTGTTTTTATCTCAACCCATGAGTTTTACTTCCCCCCCCCCCCCCCCCCCAGTTCTCTCCCCCATCCCACTGGGTTTGGGGGAAGTGAGTGAGCGACTGCATGGTGCTTAGTTGCTGGCTGGAGTTAAACCACAACAGATAGTAAATGCAACAGTGGTTTAACAAGATTCAATGGCAAGGTTCACTTGATATTTACTGCATAGAGGACAGGGTCAGACAAAACTGTCAGGGAGACTCTCCTGTTGAGTCATGAGGTTCATAGTAGACCCCCTTGCATTCTAAACTTCTTCTCAGAGAGGAGTCTAGGTGTGGCTGGATCCACTTCTAGTCCCAGACTTGGTCAACAGTTTATGTCTAAAGCATTATATATGCACAATCAATCCTTTATATCACTTAGCTAAGATTTCAAAGTTTAGCATGCTATTAATCACTTACTGAGAATCTGTTGTGGCAAGGACTCTCTCAACCTCAAGGATTAACCTTGAGAGGTGTCCCTACTCAAGGGGAGATCTTGGCGTGCAGCCCGCTCCTGTGCAGGAGAGCTCAACAGGCCCTGGGCTGTCCACTATTTATGGGGTAAGATAATTGACTTACAGTCATATTTACATACCGACTACAGGTGTTAGCTTCTTCCAAATTTGGCTTCAGTCAGACATTGACCAGCACTGTGGTTAGGTGGGCGTATTGTTCAAATTAGCCCTTGGCTATTGTATTGTTATCTGTCTTCCCCAAATCCACTTTGAGCTGAATGCAGCCATCACGATCAGAACACCACTGGTGGTTATCACTTGAGCAGGATTATGGGAAATACAGATCAGGTTGCGGGGGGGGAACACACTGCCACACTCCACCCTGTGACTATAGTCAATTCATCTTACCCTCACTGAGTGGTGGTACAGTCACCTCTTGCCTTTGTGCCATAAATACTATATTGATAGTTTGTGCGCTTACAGATCCATGGTAAGTAGATAGTGAAGCACTGCTATTTGCTATGTATTAGCTTGTATGTTTTGGGTGGTTGGAGATGGCTTATTTGCTTTAACATGTACCAAACCTTTATATACAATATAATTATAAGCAATAGACATATTAGAGTTAGTAAAATCACGACTGGGTTAAGCATGAAATTAAAAACTCCCATCTATGTCGGTGACCATCCAAGAAGAGTTTCCCACCAATGGTGCTCTCCGTCCTTCATTCTTTCCAAGACATGGTGTATCTCTTCTGTATCATGATGAACGATGATTTAGGGGGTTTTGTCCATTGTTTTGGACACGTTCCAGCAGTTGACACAGGTCTTCATGTTGTAGTAGTTTCTTCACCAATGTAAGATTCATTCCAATGGGGGTAGGCAATAAATCTTGACTCAATGTATAATTAGATTGTAACAATTGATAAGACATAACAGGAACTTAATAATTAAAGTTTCATCCCATACTTTTAGTAAAGTTGTAAACACAAATATTTGAGTGATTACTTGTATCTACAATAATGTTATCTATGAATATAAGATCACAAAGGGTTCTCATACAAACACATCCTTTTCCAATATATACAAGTACAGTTTCAGGGGTTTCGTCAGGATGTATTTCAAAATGACATTTTCTTCAGTGTCAAGATAAACATCTTGGGCTTTGATGGTGTTACTCTCGCAAATAAATCCTTGTTGTTCCCGTACAACATGTGTTAACGTCAATAGTTTGCCTTTTGTTTTCGTTTCGTTGGGCCCATACTCTATGTTCTAATGGATAGAGTGTAGCTCCATTGTGATTTAATCCTAGTGCAATGATTTGGTATATGGTGCATACCAAAGTATTGTGTATTGTTAAGACAAAAAGCTGTGACCTTATTTTTGATGGGGTCATAAGTAAAATTGACTAAATACCACCAAGATTGGAATTCTTTTTCAAATTTAGTTGCATTATCCCAAATTACCTTTTGAATTTCAGTGGGTAAGATGCCCTCTTCACCTTCTCTTATAATTGCTGATACCATAGATTGCATCCACAGTTGAGTTTGGATATAGCTAAGAGCCAGGGAAACATTATTTTGGGCTGCACCAAGTGCATCCACAATCAATTGGTGGTCCCTTTCATTAATTCTATCCCACTGAGGCAATATATCAGATAAAAGCCATTGGTTAGTTTCCAATGCTAATAGAGAAGACTGCAATGGATGTTCTAACTTGTTTAAATCACTTGTGCTCAATTTATAGTAACATGAACACAGCATTTCCATTTGCCATCCTGTGGGGTGCTGTAAGAGAAAATAGAGACATGTTTTGGTGGGGAGAGTCTGAACAGGTTACCCCATTAAAAAGAAGGAAAAATCCATTGTGCACTAATTCTATGTTTTGCACCACTGCTATGGGTAGCTTCCCAGGCAAGTGGGCCACAAGGTTTAAAGTCATAAGCACAGTACCAATGGATAGTAGATTGACCATCACAGGCTGTCCTGGCTGTAACATCAGATATTCTCTTTTCCTAGTAAGTGGAGTGCTAAGCTTAGTTTTTACAAAGAATGATCACTTTACAGGGCTTCCAGTGGGCCTGTATTGATTATTTAATTGATGGAGTACTTTGGGAAGTCTTGTATCCCATTGAGCTTCATGTGGTTTGAGATTCCTTTTCAATAAGTCATTAGCTCTTTCTACCATCCCATTTGATTGAGGGTAGTATGGGGTGTGGAATACTCATTTAATTCCCTCTTGTTTTGCCCAATCTTGCACTTCCTTACATGAAAAATGTGAGCCATTATCACTTTGGATAACATCAGGAGTGGGTAGATTTGAGAAACAAAATGATAGCCCTGGCACTGTATTTTACCCATCGGCTTTCCGACACTTAGTTGTCACAAGCAAGCCGGAGACTACTTCCACCCCCGTGAGGATGTATCGATATCCCACAGAGGATTTGAATGGTCTGATATAATCAATTTGCCATGTAGACCATAAAGTTTTCCCTCCATTGATGTGTAGCAGTGTGCTTTAGCAGGGTGATCTGCTTGTAATTTCAATCTACACTGGGGACATTCTGTAAGAAGTTTCACAAGTTTTTCTGTTTATAGGCCAGCCTTTACTCTGTGAAGCAAAGTAAAGGGCTTCTTTACCTGTGTGGCCTAGGTTTTGATGTAACCATTCTCCCAATCAATATCACTCAGGATTTAAGGTGACTTTCCTAATTTTAGTTAGCTCATCTACCTTTTGATTCCACTTTGTGGCTGGTTGATTATCCTTAGCATGAGCTTTTACCGATCCCATCTTGAAAGGTGTTTTCCTGGATATATCTAGTAATAATTGCCAATCTTTGCTTCTCCAAACTGGGTATCTATTTACTTCCTAATTCAAGGTTTCCCACTGACAGAGCCACTGTGTGGTATCAGCCCACACAGCATAAGAGTCTACATATATGATTTTTGCTCCATTCTGTGCTGCCAAAACAACTGCTCTTATTTCTCCTACTTGTGCACTGCCTTCACCTTCTTCTATTACTTGTTTGCCAGTGGTAATACCTAATGCAACAGCCTTATATTGCCATTTACTGTTTACCCTTTTTGCCAAAGCATCCATAAGATACCGAAAAGCCAGTTGAAGAAACTCTCTAAGACTTGTTTTGGAGTTTTAGAAAGCAGGCATTCTTTATTGCAGTGCTGGATGCATGGGGGATAGTTCCACCTAGCATGCATACCACAGCTTTAGCACAAACAGGTTATATAGAATAACTAATTGCGTATTAATTAGATTAGTATACATATACATAAAAATGATTGCAACTGATTATCATAGTACTGCCTACATCTGATCACGCACAATGAAGGATCCATTTGAGTCGAAGGGCTGCTTTTGCGACTACTGACCCATTTGAAGTTCTTGTTGGCTGTCCTTGAAGTCTTTATTCTTGTCCTTGTTCTTTGATCTCGAAGCTTAATGCAGCTTCAATCACGTGTGGTCAGTTTCAACATTGTTCTCCTCTAGCGTACAGGAACATCTAGTCATAAGAGCAAAGAACTGCAAAACTTAGGAGTAACTACCTCTACTAGTTAATTGCTTGGCTATACTTTTGTCTATTGTTTCAATCATAGTGTTAGGATAAGATTTCTAATAATTATTTACCAAATCTCACTTTTACAGTCACCTAGCAGCAAACCAGTTTCCACAGCTGATACAAAATATTAAAACCATCAAAATATTTAGACATACCATACAGAATGTATGGAAATATGCTATCACATAAACCAAATGTTTTCTGTTGGTATACCCTCAGTGAGGGGTGGTGCATCCAGAATGGGTGAAGGTTTAAAAGGTTGTTATAATGCTAAAGGTTCTGTGTTTATGGGCATCTGTAATTTGGTTTGAGAGACTGAAAGAGTTAATGTCTCAAACATTGTGGTGGGGCAAGTTCTGCTTAAAGACAAACCATGCACAGCAAGGAACCAAGGTGAAAAGCCCACCAGCTCAGACATCAGCAACAGGAGGGGGAGGGCATGCTGGAGGGTGTGCAGCTCCCTGTTCTGATAAGCTGTTTGATACAAAGATCAAACAATGGCCACGTCTGCAGGGAAGAAGTTACTCCCCAAACGACCCCCAAGCCCAAAGGCTCACAAACTGCTCATTAGCCTGACCAGTTCAGGTTCCCCGCCCAAAGGAGGGGCAAGGATGATAAAAGGACACAAACTGAAGCCCCAGGTGCACAAGCCCACCGGAACTGGATCCCTCAGCTGACTGGACCCATGCTGGACCCAGGACTGGTGAAATCTTTCTCTCTTCTTTTTTCTCTCTCTGTCTTCTTCTCTCTTTCCTTTTCCACAATCCCTACACCTCATCTGTTCCAAGACATAAACCGTTGACCAACTCTGGGACTAAGAGTAGATCCAACCTGAGGAGTCATCTAGAAAGCAAGGGGGTCTGCTCTGAACCTTGTGACTCAGTGGAAGGAATCTCCTTATTCCCTGAATTGATGTATATGGTTACCCTGGTTACATGGTTTACAGTAGTCTTATACCAATTCCTGTTGTGAGAAACCCTGCCACCTACTACCACGCCTCCCCAGTTCAGTTTGCCTCCCCAGTTCAGTTTGCTTCTGTCATGAATAAAATCTTTAACTGATCGTTTGGTGTTGTTTCACCTTAATTTAGCCTGAGGGAATTTCGAATTAAACACAACTCCCTTGTCTGTACAGTCTGGGTCATGACATTTGGAAACCTTAGTGTTCCTTCAATTAATTGCATATTTTCTGCAACTCCTGTTAGGTAGGTATACCATTTCCTGATAGTGGGGTTTTGTGCAACTCCTTCTGGAGGAGCAGTTGATAGGGACCAAATAAATCAGCACTGAGAGCAAACAAGCCAACATCATGACCAGCAACAGCATAGTCAAGATAAAACCAGTTTAATAAGTGAAAGGGGGAAAAAAACCCCAAACAAGTGATGCAAAGGCAGTCACTCACCACCTTTCACCAGCAGACCGATGCCCAGTCTCTGAGCAATGACTACTTTGGAAAGACTCCTTCCTTCCTTCCTCTCTCCCCACCCCCCCCTACTCCACCCCCAGTTTTATTGCTGAGCATTACTTTATATGGTATGGAATATCCCTTTGGTTAATTTGGGTGAGCTGTCCCAGCCGTGTTCCTTCCCAGCCTCTTACCCACCTCTAGCCTACTCACTGCAGGGGCAGAATGGGAAACAGAGGTGGCCTTGATGCTGTGCAAGCATTGTTCAGCAATAGCTAAAGCATCCATGTGTTAACACTGTTTTGGTCACAAATCAAAAACACAGCACCATATGAGCTACTATGAAGAAAATTAACTCCATCCCAGCATGACCTAGTATAAACTGTTGTGATTATCATTATTTGTGTCACTGTCATCCTTAGGAGCTCCAACTGTGGACTGCTACTGCATTGTTCTAAATGCTGCAATAACAGAAAAACCTACAAAAGCTTGTATAAAGTATGTGAGAAAGACAACATTGACACCAACAGAGAGAAGAATACAGGCAAATAGAAAATGGAACAATTTAGTTTGGAATGATCGCTGCATTCTTTGGCAGTCCAAGAGGTTTTAGGTTTTTGTAACCATTAGGGCATAGGCGAGACTTTGAAGAAAAGAATGAAGGTATTTTGCAGATATTTATAGGGAATATATTGCAAGTGAGAGAATGGGGAATTTCCTGAGAGCATCTTTGTGCTCACTCTGCATTTCTGCTCCATCATTCAGAATGAGGTCCAGAAAGGAAGAAAACTGAATTAATTATTTCAGTTTTGGAAAGCAGGTTGCCTGGGGATTTATGAGCTAATTACCTAGTGGCACTCTGTGACCCACTGTGAGACAGTGATTTGGGGACTGGTTAAAATAATACCCTTGAGGATCCAATAGCACAGATTAACTAACCTGAGGCTTCAAAGCAGCTGCGGGGGTTATTTCAACCTTGAGGCTGCAGTAGCAGCCAGGTACTCTCTGTTGCAGAACTACTCTGTGTCTGGGAAGCAAAATTACATATACATTAACATTAGGCCTTTTTTCCTCACAGTTTGAGTGGTAAAAGCAGGTTTCATACCTAAAACATGTCCTTATGGCTTCCCAGTTGAGTTGATATATATGTAATGTGAAGACTAGATTATTCATTTAAGTTTGTTTTCTTTAAAGGAAAAAATGAACACATTCCATTAGAATGGTAAAAATAAGACAACAAATAGCACATCAGGAAATTACATTTAGTAGTTGACTAACAGAAAAGGGAGGTTTTCTTATTTTTAAGGTGAAGATCTTGTGATGACGAGGAATACAGTGGCATACAGTTCTATTTATCTTAAACATGCTGAAGGAGAGGGAAGATCCTAGGTTGTTTAATTCAGCATTCATGTGACAGTTCATTATTAGATTGCTGTTTACAAACTTAAATTTAGGCCAAGGAGATAGAGATCTGCTCTACTCTCTGCTTGTCCACACATACATTTCTGACTTCCGTATATGCTTCAGACTGATGTCTTATACAACTGCAGAGGATCAACAGGACTTGTACCCCCTATGAAAAGATTCTCTTAAAAACCAAGAGGTTTCTGCTATTTTAATAGTAATAACAGAATACTAAAATATAAAATGGCATGAATATCTGTAGTACTTGTGCTATTGTTGTATCTTCTGTTTCTTTACTGTTGATGTCATTTATCTGAGTTTTATATAATAATTTATATGTGCTTTTAAAAAGAAATAACTATAGATTACAAGAATAGCTTTATCACCAGTGTATTGGGTATATATGGCAAGGTTTTGGGAATGGGGGAGACTGCAAGGGTGGCATCTGTGCTGGACACAGCTGGTTCCAGCTGGATTGGCAATGGACCCACTGCAGGCCAAAGTTGAGCCAATCAGCAAAGTTGGTTGTGCCTGTGTGAAAACATATTTAAGAAAGGGCAGAAAATACTGCATAGGCAGAGGAGAAGAGAAAACGAGAGTGAGAAACAGCAGTGCAAACACCAAGATCAGAGGAGAGAGAGAGAAGGTGCTCCAGGCACCAGAGATTCCCCTGCAGGCCGTGGAAGAGTCCATGACAGATCAGGTATTCCCCTGCAGCCCATGAAGAGGTCACACGGTGGAGCAGGAGAAAAGTGTGAGAAGGAAGAAGTTGCAGAGAGGAACTGTTATGTTGTTGTGGGTTAACCCTGGTAGGTAGATAAGCACCACATAGTTGCTTACTCATTCCACCCCCCCCCCCCCCCAGTGGGACAGGGGAAGAGGAAAGAAAGAATAAAACCAAGAAAACTTGGGGGTCAAGATAAAACAAAAAAACAAACAAAAAGTGAATGATAAGAGGGAAGGAAACAAAATAAGTGATACAAAAGCAATCACTCACCACCTCCCATGGGTAGACCAATGCCCAGCCAGTTCCCAAGCTAACCCCCTAAAGCCCCTTCTTTTCCCTTTTGTTGCTGAGCATGACATTATATGATATGGAATATCTCTTTGGTTAATTCAGGTCATCTGCCCAGTTGTGTCCCCTCCCACCCTATTGCGCAACCCCTCCTCCACTAATCTATTCACTGGGAGGACAGAGTGAGAAACAGAGAAGGCTTGATGCTGTGCAAACACTGTTCAGCAACAGAATCATAGAAGCATTTAGGTTGGAAAAGACCTTTAAGATCATCGAGTCCAACCATCAATCATGCCAACTAAACCATGTCCAGAAGTGCCTTGTCTATGCACTTTTTGAATACCTCCAGGGACGGTGACTCAACCACTTCCCTGGGCAGCCTGTTCCAATGCCTGACAACCCTTTCAGTGAAGACATTTTTTCTAATATCCAATCTAAACCTCCCCTGGCGCAACCTGAGGCCATTTCCTCTCGTCCTATCACTAGTTACTTGATACAAGAGACTAGTACCCATCTCACTACAACCTCCTTTCAGGTAGTTGTAGAGAGTGATAAGGTCTCCCCTCAGCCTCCTCTTCTCCAGGCTAAACAACCCCAGTTCCCTCAGCCGCTCCTCATAAGACTTGTGCTCCAGGCCCCTCACCAACTTGGTTGCCCTTCTCTGGACACGCTCCAGCAACTCAATGGCTTTCCTGTAGTGAGGGGCCCAAAACCGAACACAGTACTCAAGGTGCGGCCTCACCAGTGCCGAGTACAGGGGGATGATCACTTCCCTGCTCCTGATGGCCACACTATTTCTGATGCACGCCAGGATGCCATTGGCATCCTTGGCCACCTGGGCATACTGATCGCTCATCTTCAGCCGGCTGTCAATCAGCACCCCCAGGTCCTTTTCTGCCAGGCAGCTTTCCAGCCACTCTTCCCAAAGCCTGTAGCACTGCATGGGGTTGTTGTGACCCAAGTGCAGGACCCGGCACTTGGCCTTGTTGAACCTCATACAATTAGCCTTGGCCCATCGATCTAAGCCTGTCCAGATCCCTCTGTAGAGCCTTCCTACCCTCGTGTTGGAGCGGCGGAGGAATGCACATAAGTCGACCCAATATGAGTGATAGAAGTGATTCAACTTTATTTGCACGGATAGCTCATATTTATACAGTTTGCGATAATTATGCCTACTAGTCCTAATATGATTGGTACATTGCTAACGTTTATTCATTACTAAAACACACCCACTTGTGGTTGGCAGCTACGCGTGTTCAGTAACTTTCTCATGAGAACTTCTTCAAAAGTTACTTCTGAAGTTATGCCAAGGTCACACCGTCCCTGTCTTTCTCCTGATAACAGCGAGACCAGCTGTTGTTTTTCTCCCAATATCAGTAAAGCCAGCTATTTTCGGCCAAGGCCTAGTCTTGTTGCTCAAACTGACATTCTTTCACACAGAACTCTGCTCGCACAACTTTTCCATAGACCCATGTCCTTTTTCATCAAGCCAGTTCCCAACACCCTCAAGCAGATCAACCCTCCCTCCCAACTTGGTGCCGTCTGCAAACTTTCTGAGGGTGCACTCGATTCCCCCATCCAGATCATTGATAAAGATATTATAGAGAACTGGCCCCAGTAGTGAGCCCTGGGTAACACCACTTGCGACCGGCCGCCAACTGGATTTAACTCCGTTCAAGACAACTCTCTGGGCTCAGCCATCCGGCCAGTTTTTTACCCAGCAAAGAGTACACCTGTCTAAGCCATGAGCCGCCACCTTCTCAAGGAGTATGCTATGGAGACAGTGTCAAGGCCTTACTAAAGTCCAAGCAGACAACATCCACAGCCTTTCCCTCATCCACTAGGCGGGTCACCTGGTCATAGAAGGAGATCAGGTTGGTCAAACAGGACCTGCCTTTCATGAACCCATGCTGGCTGGGCCTGATCCCCTGGTTGTCCTGCACATGCCACGTGAGCGCACTCAAGATGAACCGCTCCATAATCTTCCCTGGTACCGAGGTCAAGCTGACAGGCCTGTAGTTCCCCGGATCCTCCTTCTGACCCTTCTTGTAAATGGGTGTCACATTGGCAAGCCTCCAGTTGTCTGGGACCTCCCCTGTTGACCAGGACTGCTGATAAATGATGGAGAGTGGCTTGGCAAGCACTTCCACCAGCTCCCTCAGTACTCTTGGATGGATCCCATAATTTAATTTTTTTAAATATTTAAAAATTTTTTTGAGATGAGGCAAGGGTTTATTTCTAGCACATTTAGACAGCCTATTTTGAACATTATAGCTGCTGTACTGGGCTATGTAAAGACTCTGCAAACCAGTACCTAGAAATGAAGACACATGCACAAGCTTTGATAACGTAAACATAACAGACGCTGTCTCCTTCAAAACAAGGAATGAAAACCCACAAGGCTAATAAGTGAACATATTAATTCCCTAAGAGATGTGCAAAAATTTTTAAAAATATTTAATTTAATAAAAAAATTAAACATGTTAAAACTGGCATTTATATAAATATCAAAACCCAAATAGTTAAACCTGAGCAACTACCAGCAGAATGTCTTTCTTGCACAATTCAATACATAGCATATAGCTAGAATATTAGTGTGTTATCAGTACTGTTTTGGTAAAAAAATCCAAAACACAGCACCATATGATCTGCTTTGAAGAAAATTAACTCTGTCCTAGCCAGGCCTAGTACATATATACTGACTGTAACCCCCATCCCCTCTGCGATGCTTCAGGGGACAGGTAGAACAGTTGGGAGTGAGGGAGTGAAGCTGAGCCTGTGAAATGGGGAGTTGGGGGGAGGTGATTTTTTAATTTTTATTTTTCTTTCTCATTACACAAACATATTTTGTCCCCCCCATCTTGCTGATCAGGGACCTGTGAGTGGCTGGGTGGGCGTTTGGCTGTTAGCCAAGGTCAATCCACCACACACCAGTTAGTGAGATTTAACAGAACTTTTCATTATAAAGAAATTATTTTCGTTTTCTTTTCAGGTACCATGATCAACAGGATGTTACGAGCAATTTTCTTGGAGCAATGTGGTTGATTTCAATAACGTTTCTATCCATTGGATATGGTGACATGGTACCTAATACATACTGTGGGAAAGGAGTCTGTTTATTCACTGGAATCATGGTGAGTGTTTCAGAATTTATTCACTGGATATGAGATTAAGTTTGTCGGAATTAATCCCCAAACTCATGGTAGTCATAACAGAAATATTTATTTGATAACTTCTAAAGTATATAGGCTTACTTGCACCATTCTATGGTGTCATGGTTTAACCCCAACCAGCAACTAAGCACCACGCAGCCACCGCTCACTCACTTCCCCCCACGCAGTGGGATGGGGGAGAGAATCGGAAAAAAAAGTAAAACTCGTGGGTTGAGATAAGAACGGTTTAATAGAACAGAAAAGAAGAAACTAATAATGATAACACTAATAAAATGACAACAGCAATAATAAAAGGATTGGAATATGCAAGTGATGCACAATACAATTGCTCACCACCTGCTGACTGATGCCCAGTTAGTCCCTGAGCGGCAATCCCCCCACCCCCATTCCCCCCAGTTTATATACTAGATGCGATGTCACATGGTATGGAATACCCTGTTGGCCACTTTGGGTCAGCTGCCCTGGCTGTGTCCCCTCCCAACTTCTTGTGCCCCTCCAGCTTTCTTGCTGGGTGGGCATCTGTGGTGGGTTGACCCTGGTTGGATGCCAGGTGCCCACCAAAGCTATTCTATCACTCCCCCTCCTCAGCTGGAGGGGGGGGGGGGGGGAAATATAACAAAAGGCTCGTGGGTCAAGATAAGGACAGTTTAATGAAGTGATAGCAAAGGTCATGCGTGAAAGTGAAGAAAAACAAATTATGTTATTCTCTACTTCCCATCAGCAGGCGATGTCTGGCCACTTCCTGGGAAGCAGGGCTTCAGTACACATAGTGGTTGCTCTGGAAGACAAAAAAATGCCCCCCTTCCATCTCCCTTTACTTAGCTTTTATATCTGAGCTGACGTCATCTGGTATGGAATATCCCTTTTGTCAATTTGGGTCAGCTGTCTTGGTTATGTCCCCTCCCAAGATCTTGCCCTGCCCCAGCCTGCCATTGAGGGGAGGGCAAAAATGTTGGAGAGACAGCCTTGATGCTGTGCCAGCACTGCTCAGCAGTACCTAAAACACTGGTGTGCTATCAACACCTTTCTAGCTACTGATGCAGAGCACAGCACTATGAGGGCTGCTATGGGGAGTATTAACTCCATCTCAGCCAGACCCAATACGGTCTCCACCCCTTATTCCATAACATTTGCGTCCTGCTCAAGTCCCACATAATTTAATACAGATATCTTCTAACCATACTATTGTATTTAATTCTCATTACTGAAATCCCTTCTTACCAACACTTACAACTGAAACTACGTACTTAAACCACTTTTATACCCAACGTACAGATTTATACATTCTTATTAATTACTATCCCCTGTCCTTTAAGAGGTAGATATTCCGTGGGCTTCTTCCACTCCTCCAGATGTTCACACACAGGTTATGACTTGGGCCCCATCCATCAAGATGAGTGGTCAGGACAGGAGAAGCACTATGTTCGATCGTTGGGCACCAACACCGGCTTGGTTTGGGTCACCGATGCACTTGTCTGGTTCCTTGCGAAGTTCACTCCTCTGCAGTTCAGGTCATTCCTGCTACATTACTTCCTGCAACATACAACTCACATCACAGATTATTTTTCCCCCAAGGTTAAATGTCCTTGAGGCACACACTGGGTCTCCCCATCCTTCCGCATTACCCACCAAGTACACCCAGGTCCCTGAGCAAAGACAATCCCACGAATGGGTTTGCCTTTTCCCATGGGAGGTGCAATCCACACTGCCTTCCCCAGCCACTTCCCCATGTGCACCACGGGGACCTTATCTCCTCCTACAGTATGTAGGGGTTTTGTTTGGGCAGGACCAGGACGGTTAGCAGATCCTCTGGTGTTAGCTAGCCAAGTGGCTTCTGCTAAATTTGTATCCCAATGCTTCCATGCCCCATTGCCTAGCGCTCTCAACATAGTCTTCAACAGTCCATTATATCTCTCAATTTTTCCAGATGCTTGCGGGTGATAGGGTATGTGGTACACCCACTCAATGCCATGTTTCTTTGCCCAGGAGCTTATGAGGTTATTTTGGAAATGAGTCCCATTGTCTGATTCAATTCTTTCTGGGGTACCGTGTCGCCATAAAATTTGCCTTTCAAAGCCTAAGATGGTGTTTCGGTCAGTGGCATGGTTTACAGGATATGTTTCTAGCCAATCAGTAGTTGCTTCCACCATGGTGAGTATGTAGCGCTTGCCTTGGCATGTTCGTGGCAGTGGTCCAATGTAGTCAATTTGCCAGGCCTCACCATATCGAAAGCCCAGCCACTGCCCTCTGTTCCAGGGAGACTTTACTCTGGTGGCTCGTCTGATTGCAGCACATGTTTCACATTCATGAGTGACCTGTGTGATGGCCTCCATGGTCAGGTCCACCCCTCGATCACGAGCCCACCTATATGTTGCATCTCTCCCGAGATGTCCCGATGTCTCATGGGCCCATCGAGCTACAAATAGCTCACCCTTACGCTCCCAGTCCAGGTCCACCTGACCTATTTCTATTTTGGCAGCCTTGTCTACCTGTTCATTATTTCGATGTTCTTCAGTGGCATGGCTTTTGGGCACATGAGCATCTACATGACATACCTTTAGAGTCATGTGTTCTACATGGGCAGCAATGTCCTGCCACAATGCTGCTGCCCAGATGGGTTTACCCCTGCGCTGCCAATTGGTCTTCTTCCACTGCTGTAGCCACTCCCATAGGGCATTAGCCACCATCCAGGAGTCGGTATAGAGGTAGAGTACCAGCCACTTTTCTCGTTCAGCAATGTCTAGGGTTAGTTGGATGTCTTTCACTTCTGCAAACTGACTTGACTCGCCTTCTCCTTCAGTGGCCTCAACGACTTGTCATGTGGGACTCCACACAGCAGCTTTCCACTTCCGATGGTTCCGTACCACACGACAGGATCCATCAGTAAACAAAGCATAACGCCTTTCGTCTTCTGATAACTCATTATATGGTGGTGCCTCTTGGGCACGAGCCACCTCCTCAGGTGATGCTCCAAAATCTCTGCCTTCTGGCCATTCCATGATCTCTTCCAGAATTCCTGGGCGGTTAGATTTCCCCAGTCGAGCCCGTTGCGTGATCAATGCTATCCACTTACTCCATGTAGCGCTGGTTGCATGATGTGTAGAGGGGATGTTTCCTTTGAACATCCAGTGTAGCACGGGCAATCGTGGTGCCAAGAGCAGATATTCTTCTGTACCAACAACTTCTGAAGTGGCTCGAACCCCCTCATATGCTGCTAGTATCTCTTTTTCAGTCGGGGTGTAGTGGGCTTCTGATCCTTGGTACCCCCGGCTCCAGAACCTTAATGGTTGACATTGTGTTTTTCCTGGTGTTTTCTGCCACAGGCTCCAGGTGTGACCATGCTCCCCAGCTGCAGTGTAGAGTACATTTTGTACATCTGGTCCTGTCCGGACAGGCCCAAGAGCTACTGCATGAGCTATTTCCTATCTGATATGCTCAAAGGCTTGTTGTTGTTCAGGGCCCCATTCAAAATAGTTCTTTTTCCGCGTTACTCGATAGAGAGGGCTCACAAGCTGACTATTGTTGGAGTGGGATACTGTCCCGGAGTAACGACGGAGGCTCAATATGAGTATGATCGTTCTCCTTTATTACATGGTTTACAGGGTTTATATAGAAAAAAGCGATAGCTCGCGCTAACAACAGCGTTATTATTGGCTAAGCTTCTATGTCCACGCGCCTTGAGCATTATTGCGATTGGAGCAGCGCTTTGTTCACGCGAAGTGGAGACTCGACTCTTATCAGCTAAATTTCCGCTTATTCTACTTGCAGCACTGCTTGCTTCCTTACATCTGGCTGGTCACAGAGAGTCCAAGGTCACCTCCTTTGGGCCTAACTCTTGCTCAAAGCCTGGGTTGCTCAGTGGTACGATATCGTGTCCCTTCTCGCTCAACCATGTTTCCACAATTCCCCCTTCTTGTTTTTGAGCAATCCAGGCTTGGTCAACTACCTTCATCATGGCCTTTTTAGTGCAACTAAGTGCTACACACAGAAAAATACCTAAAATTACAAAAATAATTAGAATGCGTAAGCCTTCAGTAAGCAACCCTAACAGCCAAGTCGGCAAGCTCCCAAAAGTACTAGTCAGCCATCCATCAAGAAAGCCATGGTTCTGACGAATCTGATTGGCATGCGTCTTTAACCATTGCAACTGCTTATGTATGGATTCACTGTGGTCAGACAGATTTATACAACACATACCTTCAAAATCATCACAACCATGGCCTTGAGCCAATAATAAAAAATCGATCGCTGCTCTATTTTGTAAAATTGCATTACATAGGCTCTTTTGGTCTTCTAAAAGTGCTTCTAACACTTCTGTGGTAGCATTGGCTTGTTTCTCTGCCCAGCAAACTAGTTTTCCTAGTTCATTTAGCGCTCTTCCTGCAGCTGCACCTGGAACAATGATAAAAACACCTGTTCTGTGGGGCTAAGTAGGGTGACCTGATCATTACAGTCAGGAGCGAGACCTGTGACGCTTCGCTTCTGACGACCAGATATATTATTTCTGTTTAACTTTTTCCACCAATTTTGATTTGGAGCCAGCAATGTTAATTTGCCTAGATAACACGGTCCGCCAAATACATTCTTTGGAATTCCCTGCCATGGTCTCTCGCCACATATTAAAAAGACATCAGGAGGCAGGGCCTTGGGTGTGCCATTGTTCCAGATGGGCAGACCGCCTCTAGCTTCTCCCCCAAGGGCTCCTAGTTCCTGCGGCCGTGAGGTGTCATTTGTACCACAAAAGCTGCCTATGTCCATATAGTCGTAATAGGTGGCAGCTGAGGTGATATTTGTCCACCGTGACCAATTATAAGATCGATAATAGTTCAAACCAGTGAGGCCAGGTCCTCCAAAAATTATACAGGTTTGGGTCCAATTCTGTGAAGTGTTACCAATGCGCATCGAGCCTAACAAGTTCAATTCTTGGGGGTCCCACGGTAATGTGCGGTTCAAGTTATTCAAAAGCAAAGCAGAACAATGACTAACACTTATTGCGGCAGTACAGTTTGTTGTACTATAAGTGGCAAATTTTTCTGCTTGAAAGCCAGGCACTCCTATTAAACAGGTTCGAAAAGGCTCTGTTGCAGAAGCAAGGGATAGACAAAAAGCGGGTTCACCTCTTCTCGTCGTAAAAAGGGGTTTGTTGTTGACGATCTTTGTTTTAGACGCAGATCTAAATCATCGAGACGCTGTAAGACTGTTCGTAGTAATTTATCTGTATTTTCTTGGAGTGGTTTTTCATGGCCGCCGTTAGGTGGAGTCACTAGAGCGGATGAATCACAGGAGGGCGGTAACGGTGGGTATAGAGGTGGAGCCGAAGGCGGGGGCCGACATCCTTCTCCTCCCAACTCAGGAGGCGGACGGGGCGGTGCCGGCCACTCCTCCTCAGGAGTTCCGTGGGGCACTACTTCCGCATGCGGCTCACATCTCTGTCTCGGTCTAGTGGCGGCAACTTCCGGGTTTTCAGCGTGCTGCGGCGGGTCCGGTGGCACTTCCGCTTTTAGTGGGATCGGGACAGAGTCAACACTTGCGCGAATCTCGGCAACCGTCTTACATGTAGTCCCAGTCATCCCTTTTACTGCAGGTAACCCAAAAATATCGCGCAAAAGCCCCGGGTTTAGGATCACTGTCTTTAGATTTCTCTGGGGCTGGCTCAGGTGTTAACATTTGGGCCGCAGCACAGGCTATTTCCCGTTCTGCTTTCATGGCTTTCAGAGTCTCTAATACTGTTCGCCATAACTCGCGGACAGCTTTTATTTCCTTTTCGTCTTTCTTGTCTCCAGTTATAGTTTTCTGCCACATTATCTCCCCAAATTCACGCCATTCCGTAACAGAGAACAACATGTACGTGTCTTTAAAGCGATCCCATCGCTGTCCTAATTTAATCAACTTGATGAGTTGTTTTACCGTTGTCTTGATCCCTCTCTTAGAGAGGATACTTGTGAGCAACGTCACTGCAGCTTCTATTTCCATCGCTGCGCCTTGTCCTCTGGGAGACGAGAGGCCACCTCGAACCGTGTCTGCTCTGACTATGCACCCAAGCAGCACTCCTCCCAGCCGTTTAGTGCCGCGATTGAGAGACGGGACACAGCTTGATGCAAGCAAAATGTCGATTTTATTATGATTCTTCACATACATTTATACTAGTTCAGGCTAGCATGTTCTAAGCTGATTGGTCCAAATTCTACGTTAAGCATTTACAGATACATTAAGCATTCACAGATTGGCTAATGCTAAAGGAATTTTTTAAACATTTACTTCTTCTATTTACAGCAATCTATCTTGAGCAAGAACAATAGTTCCTCTTCTACAGGGTGATTGTTTTAAAGTCTCACCAGCTCACAATCCTCTGTACAAACATAGAGTGAGCAGTCTTTGTCTCTTCTAATCAAAGTTCTTATCTTTCCCAGGGCCTATGGCTGACAAGTTCTAGCACACCTCCTTCTATCAATTTAGCAGTGCTGGGGGTTTTACTGACACCAGACAATCCTGTCCCACATCTCCCCCTTCCTGTTGCACAATAAGAACTCTTTTTATGGAGCGTGCTATCAATCCTTGTAAGCATTGTAACAAACACGGCAAAAAAAGTAACAAGAGAACAAAGACAGCCAAAGCATACACAATTATTTTCACAAAACTCCTTAACCACCCCGACAATCCCCATCCTTCAAAAAGTTTGTCTAACCAATCCCAACTGTTGCTTTGTCGAAGCTTAGAGACTCCAGCTTTAAGCTGCTGGATGTTAGCATGAATAGATTCCGAATGGTCTGAGAGATTCATACAACACATACCCTCAAAATCCTCACAGCCATGTTCTTGTGTCAAAAGCAAAAAATCTATAGCAGCTCTATTTTGTAAGGTAGCATGGCGCACACTATCTACATCTAATAAAAGACCAGATAGCGCATTACTAGTAGTATTCGTTTGTTTAGCAAGCCAGCAGCCAAGCTTATCCAAAGTCGCTAATGCTCTTGTAATAAAGCAAATAAGTCAGAATGTGAGATATCACGCAGTACAGATGTTTCAGCTCGTTCAACAATTCCTGCAACATAAGCAGAATCAGTAATTATATTAAGCGGTATAGACCATCTCCGGAAAGCTTGAACGACCGCAGTCAATTCTACTATCTGAGGAGAACCGGGGACGGTTTCTATGTCTGAGTCTCATTGTCTTTGCTGGTCATCCCACCATAAGATGACTGATTTATGTGATTTCCTGGACCCATCCGTAAATACAGTGACAGCTTGTAATGGCAAATCACTCCTTTTTGGTTTGGGTATTGTTGGAGCGGCGGAGGAATGCACATAAGTCGACCCAATATGAGTGATAGAAGTGAT
This sequence comes from Astur gentilis, assembly GCF_929443795.1. Classification (NCBI taxonomy): domain Eukaryota; kingdom Metazoa; phylum Chordata; class Aves; order Accipitriformes; family Accipitridae; genus Astur; species Astur gentilis. The sequence continues at coordinate 29,853,597 of NC_064918.1, forward strand.
TCAACTTTATTTGCACGGATAGCTCATATTTATACAGTTTGCGATAATTATGCCTACTAGTCCTAATATGATTGGTACATTGCTAATGTTTATTCATTGCTAAAACACACCCACTTGTGATTTGCAGCTATGCGTGTTCCGTAACTTTCTCATGGGAACTTCTTCAAAAGTTACTTATGAAGTTATGCCAAGGTCACACCGTCCCTGTCTTTCTCCTGATAACAGCGAGACCAGCTGTTGTTTTTCTCCCAATATCAGTAAAGCCAGCTATTTTCAGCCAAGGCCTAGTCTTGTTGCTCAAACTGACATTCTTTCACACAGAACTCTGCTCGCACAACTTTTCCACAGGCCCATGTCCTTTTTCAGCAAGCCACTTCCCAACAATTCCCCCTTTTTCTTTTTGTGCGAGTAGAGCTTGGTGTGTCAGCTTTGAGATTCCTTTTATCATGCACCCATAAGCAATTTTAAACTATTACACAGATTAATATCAATATACCCAACCATCGTAAGGCTTCCTTAATCAATGACATTAGCCGTGGTGTTATCCCACCAAATATTGACTCTAACACCCCATCAAACCAACTAGTTTCTTGCTGGATCTTTGTGTATGTTTCTCCAGCCAATCTGTTTGTTTGTGTATAGATTGAGGTAAAATTTTAACACCTGCTGTATTGCCCTTTGCAAAGATCTGTGAACACAACTAATTAAGCACAGTAAAAACAACATTATACGTAAGAATAAAATACATAAGAATAAAAGACTGTTCAGGTAATGCCAATGACACACAAAAAGAGATTTGATTAATAGCGTTAGCTAGTGACACCCAAACATTCTTACTGTCCCATGGCGTTAACCGATGTGGATCAATCACCGGTGTCACTGTCATGCTGCTTACTACAGTCAGTGTGTTCCATATCAATCTCAGCATAAGGTTTCAAATTTATGGGTAAATCAGGAACGTATCTGCCAGACATGGATGATGTGACTTCTTTTTTTTGTCCAATTGCTGCCAAGGCTTGCCATCCCGGTGCACTTAGTTGTCTTGTAGAAGTTAAGCTATCGCTGCCCCTCAATAAATCCAGCAGGGGCTGTAAGTCTGTATTTGTAATACCAAAACAAGGTTGAATCCACTGTAGGTCTCTGTTTAAATCTTTCTCCCTCTTTTTGTTTTTGAGCAATCCAGGCTTGCTTAATAACTTGGGATGCCATTTTCCTTAATAAGCTGAACAAGGTAAAACTATTACAATAGCTACAATCACAGTAACTACAATAATGCCCATAATTCTTTGACCCAACCTGTTACCCCTAATGACCCAGACCATGAGGACTATGAGGAAAATGAACCATCCATACATTCTTGTGCCATCTTGCTCCACGAACTCAGCCCAGCAATCGGTAGGTGCCAGCTCTCCGTGGGCGTCCCCACAGAGGCAACGATGGCCTCACCGTACACCAGCCTGATGCTCCTCGGAAAATCCCGGTATTTATACATTTGCAGAGGAACGGGTTTTAGCACACGTGGCCAGCGGGTGCCAAAAGTCCGCCTCGGTTGCAATCTATGACGCATGCGCTCGCTGGCCAGGCGCGCTGCACGAGTCATAGCCATCTTGTCTATTGGTTCGTGGGCTTTACGATACAGTTGCGATGCGCAGAGAATCTTGACCTGTTATGTTAGCCAAGGTGACCTATACATTAGTTTTTGGCTGAGGTGGTATTCATATTGTCACATCATCTATGATGCTCCAGATGATGATGGTCGTGCAAATCGAACAGGAGTCCGTCGTGGGCCTGTATCTGTGGAAACACAATCAAACTCGTTCCCAGGTTATTAATGGAAATAGACCTTACCCCTAATTTTGGCTTTAACTAACTTTTACATTTACCCCACACTGTCTTCCCGTAATCACACTATGTTTAATCAAATTATGCTTAACACACTTTTTACCTAAAGCAAGTTCTATATACAATAAGGCACGCTGTTCTAAAAACCTCTCTGAAGGACTCAGTGTCCGCTAGTAATACTCTATTAGTTAGAATCTGTCGGATCAGTGGCTTCAGCACCCGCCGGTGCCGTGCCAGTTGCCATTGGGACAATTCTGGGTCCAGCATCAGTGCGAAGCCATGGCTTGACCCACTTAGCCGGGATCTCCCAGTAAGTTTTACTTCTGCTGATCCGCACCATTTCCCGGATTCTGGGTCCTTATACATTACCATGATTCCTGTACTTTGTTGCGTCCTTTCTGCCTGTAAAAGAACATGATGCACTACCATTGGTGGGTCTTTGTGATCACCTGTCAATCTAAGATAATTTAGCACAAATAAGTCTTTGGCCAATCGTTCCTCTGGGAGTAAGCCCTGGGTTCCCCCTTTTTGTTTTTGCAGCGTGTTCTTTTAGGGTTTGGTTGGCCCATTCGATAATAGCCTGTCCTGTGGGAAGATGTGGAATACCGGTACCATGATGAATTCCCCACAAATTACAAAATCGAGCAAATCGTGTAGAACCGTAGGCTGGGCCGTTGTCCGTCTTAATTTCTTTAGGCACACCCAGCACTGCAAAAGAAGCGTGAAGATGTCATTCAATATGTAAGGCCTTTTATCCAGTTCGTGCCGTGGCCCACATGGCAGCAGGACAGGTATCAATACACACGTGCACAGAACGCTTTGCACCAAACCACGTGACATGGGTGACATCCATTTGCCACAACTGCAATGGCAAAAGACCTCATCGGTTAACCCCACGGCCCAAGCCCAGCCCTTCCTTTTGACAATCAGGGCATGCTTTAACGATACCTTGGGCATCAGTAAGTGGTAAGTCAAATTGCTTTGTTAACATCCTAGCGGGTTGGTGCAAGAACGCATATGATTGCCGTGCTTTGTTGAAAACGATTCCCTGGAGGAGGCTCCCGTGGCGCTGCAACCAATTGGTCAGCTCTGTCATTTCCCATTTCTCATCTGCACAGTGTTCTCATACCCAAGAGTTCTACCAGAGGGGTCATATCGCAATTAGTGATACCGCAAAGATTCCGCACCCACTGGATATCTCCCACAAGCTTCTGGACATCATGTAACATTGAAATTTCTCATGTTATTTGAACCTTCTGAGGTTTAACATTGCTAGCATTTATGTGCCACCCCAAATACTTCCAAGGTGCTGCCTTTTGCACCTTTTCAGGAGTGATTATTACTCCGCGATGGCTTAAGATGTCCTGCAATTGAGTTAAAATCTCATCCTGTGGCAAGTTACTGAGGAAACTGCTTTCTTACAGGCTCTGATGCCCAGGCCACATACACCTGACGCATCGTGGGGGAATTGCGCATTCATTGCGGTAACACGACCCAATGGTATCTCTTATAGGGATCTGCCTTGTTAATTGATGTTACCGAAAAGGCGAACCGTTCAGCGCCATCTGGGTGCAATCTTTTAGATTTATAATTAACAAATCCCATTCTTCTGGAAGCATAACTGGAGATGGCAAACCTGGCTGCAGGGCTCCCATACTGTGCGTCACCACATTCACAGCTCTGAGATCATGTAACAGTCTCCGCTTCCCACTTTTCTTGGGAATGGTAAATATTGATGTATTCCATGGACTAGTAGAAGGAACAACTTGTCCCGCTCTCAACTGGTCCTCAACTAACCCTTGTATTTTTAGTAGCCTTTCAGAATTTAGCAGCTACTGATCAATCCAAACAGGTTCATCTGTTTTCCAGTTAATTTTCAGAATCGGCTACCCCTCAGTGACCGCTCCTAAAAAGGATGCGTCACTAACATTGCCTTCATTTGGCTCAATAAATCATGGCCTACGAGGCCAAACAATTCAGTTGGGGTAGTCATGACATACGGACACGTCGTAATGTGTTCACCATCGGGGAACACAAATGTAATCGGTAGCTGACTTACTAAGGTGGCTTGTGTGCCCCCTATCCCTGCAATACCAAAGTTTGGATTGATCGATGGCCATGATGGAGGCCAAATGCATCATAAAATAATCGTAACATCAGCTCCTGTATTGTCATCGGTTTCTTGACAACAACTCCATCGGGCCCTTCCAATTGCACTACCTTTTCTGGTTTACCTCTTGTTGTGTCCATGGCAAAGTATACCTGCGGTTTCCCTGTGGAGCCGAATCCACCATCTCCACGTTGTACTTCACCTGGGTTCGGAACACACGACCTGAATGGAACTAATTGTGCTATTCTGGTACCTTTAGGAATAGAAACAGGAGGGATTACAACATGAATCATAATTTTCACAGTCCCACAATAATCTGCATCAATAAGCCCTGGGAGCACCAGAATTCCTTCTAGAGCTGTTGAAGATTGCCCCATTAAAAATGCACTAAGTCCAAACCCCAATGGTCCCTTTATGTTGACTGCGGTTTCCACATCCACTCTGGAGCTTCCTGCAGTGGTGGATCTGGTGGTTGCGAGGCTGCCTGAGGGCTGGCAGCTCAAGCCCCTTGCATTCGTGTCGTCGCGCGAGGGGCCTTCGCAGTCGGTGTAAAGTTTCCCTTCTTCCTGTATTCTTGGTGGTATGGTTATCTTTCTTACACTTGTTGCAGCACTTACTGTTAACAGTACCTGTACATTTGCTCCTAATGTGTCCACGTTTGCCACAGTTAGAACACTTGACCAAGGGTGTCTTACTGGCCTTGTGTTTCTTTGTAGCTCCTTGGAGAGCTGTGGCAGCATAGGCTACTTTCTGTGAGTCCACTGATCGATCCGTGTATTCTATCATATCAACGATGTCTGCATTTTTCGGCAAATTACACAATGCTTTGCGTGTCTTTTCAGTAGCATTTTCAAAAGTGAGTATTTTGAACATGTTTTCTTTCATGCCCTCGTTCATGTCAGGGTGGTCATAAATTGTATTCTCCTGTTTCACCTGGGTAAAAGCATGGCTGTACATATTGTCTGGTACGGTAAGAAAAGCTTGATACGCCAAGATCTGTGATAGATGATGAACCTCAGTGACACATTGTAACTGAGCGTTCCCTGATGCGAAGGGTCCAGTACCTATCGGCATCTGCGTGGTTACTCCCCATAGGGGATCTGTTTGTTGTCGTGATGTTGCTTGTTCCCTTTCACAGAGCTTCTCCCACTGCCAGAAAAACACTAACATTCCGGCGGGTGTCAAAATCAACTGTGCTAGCTGTTTAATATCTTGAGGTATCAGCGTATCAGCAGAAAAAATGAATTGCAGTATTTGGTGAGTTAATGCAGATTTGATTCCGTACTGACTCACAGCATTCCTTAATTTCTCAATGACCTTCCAGTCAAACACCTCCCATTTTTTCTGTCCATTTGATGCAATAACTGGGAATGCTTAGAGCATAGTCCCTTCTATAATGGCATCTGTTATTACACCCCTCCAATGTCTCTGCCTTTCTTCTGCAGCGGCTATTACAGGCGGCTCCGCGTCTATCACGGGTGCGGTTGGTTTCCCCGTCTCTTTTCCCCATTTCCTTTAACAATTCTAACATTGTCTCTTTTTGTTCTATTATTAGAGTAGCCAAGTCCTTGTTTGCATTATTTGAATCAGGGTGTATGCTAGGTATAATTTGTTCATGTTGAACGGTGGTATCTGAGGGCTGGTTTTTCGTAGGCAGATTTTTACTCACTCCCTGATTCTGTAGGGTTTCCTTTAATCGTACGGTTAGGGAGGCTTGGGAACTGTCCGATGGCTGATTAATATCGGCAGTCCCAGGGAGTGGAGCAGAAGTCAAGGGCACGAGAGTAGGCGAACAAGCTCCAAAAAGTCTCTCTCGCTGCATTATGTTTTTCTCCCCGCTTTTCCCTTTCGCTTGCGGTTGGAGAGAGAGAGCAGCAAAAGCAGACGCAGACGCTTTACGATGTGCTTTCATTTTTTACAGAGTTGTCTTAATCAATTTCCATAAAGTTGCAAGACCTTTAACTTCTTTAGACCCGTCACTAATTTCATCCCATAGGGAGGTTCCGATAGCATTCCAGGTACTAAGCTCAGAAGCTGTACCCACACTAATTGAAAGGTTTCTGTCCTTGCTTCATTAGTTTTTTAGCTGATTTATCATCGTCAGTTACCATATCCCATAATACGTCTCCTAATCTACGCCATTCACTCTCCTCAAATAATAAATCCGGATTCTTAAAGCATCCCTTAACGCGACCTAAAGCAACTAATCCCAAAACTTGCTTAAAGCAATTTACCCCCCGCTTTTCTAAAAAGCACAGTAATAATTTTAGGGCTACCTCTTGATCCATTGCCGGCCGGCTTCTTGATACTCCTTGGTGCTACCTTGATTAAGGCACCTCGGTTAAAAAGTCTTTGCAGCCTTTTTCCAGTAGCCCTCACTGACGGCGAACCCCTTTTGGACGGTCCAGGCACGAGAGTTAACACACCAACCAAGACGATCAGCGTTCGGTTAATCTTTTGCCCCCCGGTCGCTGCTACCGGTGCTTCTCAGTGTCCGTTGCTCCAATTCCCCTTTCTTCGGTCCCTGTTCGGGCGCCATTTGTTGGAGCGGCGGAGGAATGCACATAAGTCGACCCAATATGAGTGATAGAAGTGATTCAACTTTATTTGCACGGATAGCTCATATTTATACAGTTTGCGATAATTATGCCTACTAGTCCTAATATGATTGGTACATTGCTAATGTTTATTCATTGCTAAAACACACCCACTTGTGATTTGCAGCTATGCGTGTTCCGTAACTTTCTCATGGGAACTTCTTCAAAAGTTACTTATGAAGTTATGCCAAGGTCACACCGTCCCTGTCTTTCTCCTGATAACAGCGAGACCAGCTGTTGTTTTTCTCCCAATATCAGTAAAGCCAGCTATTTTCGGCCAAGGCCTAGTCTTGTTGCTCAAACTGACATTCTTTCACACAGAACTCTGCTTGCACAACTTTTCCACAGGCCCATGTCCTTTTTCAGCAAGCCACTTCCCAACAGGGTATCAGGGAAAAATCACTATTAAACAGCTTATGTGGAGGTGGGTGAGATGTAAGTTGACCCGTATAGCCTGCCAATGCCATACTAAAGGCATCTGATTGCTGATAAAGCCACTGTAAGTATATGTTTGTCACTGGTAAACAAATATATACAAAATCTACTCCTGATAATGTTAACAAGCGTTGCCTAGCTTTAATGATCAAAAAGGAAAACATCTCATGTTGTGTCAAGATAGTTTTTGTAGGTTGGTTTGACAGGAAAACCCATTCGATAATTAACAGTGGGTCTGGTTTCTGAGGATCCCATTGAAACATTAGGGCATGAGGCTGTCGAGCAGGGTTCAAAATAATTAGATAAAAAGGTAACTCAGGAGCCCAGCAATGTACTTGCCTATGAGCAATTGCTGTGGCAATTTTTTGCAAAGAGTCAATAGCCTCTGGGCTAAGGCTGCGGGGGGAACTCAAGTCAGTGTTTCCTTTTAACAGTTCAAATAGAGGACCTAAGTCCGCATTAGAAATTCCCAACAGCGATCGGACCCAATTGATTGTTCCCAGCAATTTTTGCACATCATGTAAGTTTTTTATATCTGTCTGTATCTGTAAAGCTTGAGGAACTATAGTTTGAGCCCTTATGCCCCAGCCCAAATATTTCCATGGTGGTATTTTCTGAATTTTTTCCAGCGCGATACAGAGGCCTGACGAACTAACGGCAGCCGTGACAAGGGCTACAGCTTTCTCCATGACCTCGTGATGTTGTGCAGCCACCAGGATGTCATCTATATAGTGTTACAGTAAGACACTGGACATTGCGGTCCTAACAGGACTAAGCACTTTAGCTACATACCATTGACATATCGTGGGGTTATTTTTCATTCTTTGCGGCAGTACAACCCACTGGTATGTTTGCAACGGGGCTTGCATGTTGACTCTTGGAACTGAAAAAGCAAATTTAGGAGCATCATTTGGATGCAGGGGGATATTAAAAAAACAGTCTTTGAGGTCAATAACAGTTAAATGCCAATCTCAAGGAATCATAGTGGGGGACGGGAGTACTGGTTGTAGGGCTCCCATGTCTTCCATAGCGTCATTAATTTTTCTAAGGTCATGGAGCAAGCGCCACTTGCCAGTTTTTTTCTTAATAACAAAAATAGGTGAATTCCAGGGGCTAGTAGAAGGCACAATGTGTCCTTTCATTAACTGTTCCGTGACTAATTCTTGGAGGGCGCGAAGCTTTTCCAGTGGTAGGGGCCATTGATCTACCCAAATAGGGGTATTGGTTTTCCAGGTTAATCTTAGGGTGTCGCGCACTTCAATGGCCCCACCTAAAAATGGGTCCGAATGGACATTCCCCACTGGGACAGTACATCACGCCCCCATAAAATCATGGGAACAGGCAGCACAAAAGGCTTAACGGAGGCTATATGCCCCTCCGGACCTTGAATTTGGATTAATTCCACACTTTGGCGGCTGCTGCCAGTTCCGCCAATTCCTGCCAATGTTTGGGAAACATTGGCCAGAGGCCACTGTGGGGGCCACTTAGCCAAAGATATTACTGTAACATCAGCCCCGGTATCAATAATCCCATTTAGCACTACTTGCTGTCTCCCATGAATAAGGGTGTATTGATATATAGGTCGTTTCTGAGAGATACACTGTACCCATAAAATTTGTGGGTTCCCCATAGATCCGAACCCTCCCCGCCTTTGTTGGGGCTGACTAGGAACCGGGGAGTCCGTTCCCGTGGGAATTAGTATCAATTGCGCTATACGGCTACCTTTCGGTACGGTGCAGGGAGGAAACGGGGTCCATGCCATAATTTTAATTTCATCAGTACTATCAGAATCAACAACCCCAGGTAACACAAAAAGCCCTGACAATGTGGTAGATGATCTTCCTAATAACAGTGCTTGTGTTTTGGGGGCTAAGGGTCCCAAAATATTTGTCGACAGCAAGTGAACTGAACAATCAAGTAACGTTACTGTGTGGGCGGTTGTCAGGTCCAATCCGGCACTCCCGGCTGTTGCTGGACGGAGACTTGAGGCACTGCTGCTTCCCTCCGTGGGGGTTGAGACGTCGGCTGCAGTATTTGTGTCTGCACGTGTTGCTGTTTCGTGTTCTGTGATCGGTTTCCCTGTATCGGTTGTCCCTGGAAATCATACTTAGACCGACATTGATTAGCATAATGACGTCCTTTTCAGCATCTAGGGCAAACCCCAGGGGCTTGGTGCCTGGCTCCCGTATTCATAGACAGGCAGTTCTTTTTTAAATGCCCTGGTTTACCACAGCTGTAGCAATTCCCCAAATGTGACGGACCGCGCATGGCTGCAAAGGCAGCAGCCATGGCCTCAAATTTATGATCCACAGTACCAATTCTATTACAAGCCTCTACCATTTCAACCAATGTAGGATTCGGATTCGGGAGAGACTTTAACAACTTTTTACAATCCACATTAGCATTCTCGACGGCTAATTTTAACAACAAAATTTCCCGTGCCTCCGTATTATCTATTTGGCGCTCCAAAGCTTGTTTCAGTCTATCGATAAACTGCATATAAGACTCTCGGGGTTCCTGGGTAATAGTAGTAAAAGCCTTTTGCGGCTTCTGTGAGTCAGGAACTTTAAAAAAGGCTTTTTTTGCTTCTTCACGAATTGCCTTAAGGGCTTCCCGTGGAATTCGAGCCTGATCCACAGGATTGGTGTGCTGACCTGTACCTGTGAGGTGCTCTATAGTCAGTGCAGCTATAGCTGCATTGCTGTGACCTATGTAAGTTAAGAGGAGCGCTTGGAGTCCCCCCCTCCAATGTGCCTCCCACAAAGTATATTATGTTGGTGTCAGTAACAATTGTGCTAAGGATTTTAAATCATGCGGAGTCATTACATAGGTATCAAAAACAGAGGATAATAAGCTTGCAAAATACGGGGAGGAAAGTCCATGTTCAGTGACAGTACAGTGCAACTCCTTAATCACTGGAAAAGACAGAGCTTCCCAACGTGCCCCCCGACCTTGATAGATCACGGGGGCTACTATTGTTTTAGCAATTTCCAGCTCTCCTTCCTTTAAGGCTTGGTGCCTTATGTTAGCCCACTCGTCATGTGGGTTGGGGGGGTAGAGGTCTGGCTCCTTTTCAGAGTCCACTGGTCCCGGATCAAAGGGATCCTCTTCTGGGGGGTACCCCGCAGCACACACCTCTAGCGGCGCAATGGATTTTTGACCCTCTGATGGTAACAGAGGTATCACAGGAGAGTCTTCCTCTCTCTCTGCTTTGTGTTTGTGACTTTTTTCCTGGGCTTTTAAAGTCTCAAAAATAACTCTCCACCACGGAAGCATGTGCTGTGTTTCGGCATTCCCCGTAGTCGCCGCATCTCATAGTTTCACCCCCACATCATCCCAAAGTTCCCGCGTAAAAATAGTAGATGCAGTTACAGGGGGTATTTTCACTTGTACCCATTTAAGCATTGCTTTAAGATCATGCCCAGAAATATTCTTTCCATGCTTTTGAAGAAGAGCTTTCATAAGCTCATATACGTCTCTTTCCGGGGAAGACGCTTGATTCCCCATGTTTCCCACAGCTCACCTCTCTACTCCGGAGGGATTTCAGGCCGGCTGGCTCCTGCTTCCTTTCAGCAGCTCATTCAACGTTCTGTGGGACTCGCAGCATGTCACGCAGATAGGTGGTTCCTGAGCCCTGGTATCACGTTGGGGTCACCAATTTGCCGCGATTGAGAGACGGGACACAGCTTGATGCAAGCAAAATGTCGATTTTATTATGATTCTTCACATACATTTATACTAATTCAGGCTAGCGTGTTCTAAGCTGATTGGTCCAAATTCTACGTTAAGCATTTACAGATACATTAAGCATTCACAGATTGGCTAATGCTAAAGGAATTTTTTAAACATTTACTTCTTCTATTTACAGCAATCTATCTTGAGCAAGAACAATAGTTCCTCTTCTACAGGGTGATTGTTTTAAAGTCTCACCAGCTCACAATCCTCTGTACAAACATAGAGTGAGCAGTCTTTGTCTCTTCTAATCAAAGTTCTTATCTTTCCCAGGGCCTATGGCTGACAAGTTCTAGCACACCTCCTTCTATCAATTTAGCAGTGCTGGGGGTTTTACTGACACCAAACAAATCCTGTCCCACAGTTTAGTTTCCCACTCCCCTCCTCTCGCTGCTTACCGCAGGCTCGGAGAATTCAGTCATGCAGAACCATCCTCTGCTACCAGATGTCGGAGTGGGAGATGGTCCTGGAGTAACGACGGAGTCTCAATATGAGTATGATCGTTCTCCTTTATTACATGGTTTACAGGGTTTATATAGAAAAAAGCGATAGCACACGCTAACAACAGCGTTATTATTGGCTAAGCTTCTATGTCCACGCGCCTTGAGTATTATTGCAATTGGAGCAGTGCTTTGTTCACGCGAAGTGGAGACTCGACTCTTATCAGCTAAATTTCCGCTTATTCTACTTGCAGCACTGCTTGCTTCCTTACATCTGGCTGGTCACAGAGAGTCCAAGGTCACCTCCTTCGGGCCTAACTCTTGCTCAAAGCCTGGGTTGCTCAGTGGTACGAAATCGTGTCCCTTCTCGCTCAACCATGTTTCCACAGACTATAACCTGGAATAAGCATTCTCCAGAACCCCACAAGGCCTAGGAAAGCTTGTGTTTCTCTCTTGTTAGCTGGTGGAGACATAGTTGCTGTCTTGTTAACCACATCCATAGGGACATGATGGCGTCCATCCTGCCATTTTATTCCCAAGAACTGAATCTCCTGTGCAGGTCCCTTGACCTTGCTTTTCTTTATGGCAAAACCAGCTTTCAGAAGAATCTGAATTATTCTTTTTCCTGTCTCAAACACTTCTTCTGCCTCATTACCCCACACAATGATGTCATCTATGTATTGTAAATGTTCAGGGGCATCGCCTTGTTCCAGTGCCGTTTGGATTAATCAGTGACAAATGGTAGGGCTGTGCTTCCACCCCTGGGGCAGCCGATTCCAGGTGTATTGGACACCTCTCCATGTGAAAGCAAACTGTGGCCTGCACTCTGCTGCCAAAGGAATGGAAAAAAATGCATTGGCAATATCAATTGTAGCATACCGTGTGGCTCTTCATATTGGAGCTCTAACATGTCTGGTACAGCAGCACTCAGTGGCAGTGTCACTTCATTCAGGCCGCGATCATCTACTGTTAACCTCCATCCTCCATCAGACTTCTGCACTGGCCATATAGGACTATTAAAAGGTGAATGAGTCTTTCTGATGACTCCTTGGCTCTCTAGGTGATGAATCAGCTCATGGATGGGAGCCAGAGAGTCTCAGTTTGTGCGATATTGCCGGCAGTGTACCATCCTGGTAGCGATTGGCACCTGCTGTTCTTCAACTAGCAGCAATCCCACAATGAAGGGATCTTCCAAGAGGCCAGGCAGGGTGGATAGCTATTTGATCTTCTCTGCGTTTACAGTGGCTACACCAAAAGCCCATCGGTACCCCTTTGGGTCCTTGAAGTACCCTCTGTTGAGGTAGTTTATGACAAGGATACAAGGGGCCTCTGGGCCGGTCACAATGGGGTGCTTTTCCCATTTGGCCCCTGTTAAGCTCACCTCAGCCTCCAATATAGTCAATTCTTGGCATCCCCCTGTCACTCCAGAGATCCAGATGGATTCTGTGCCCCTCTACCCTGATGGCACTAGCGTACACTGTGCACCAGTGTCTACCAAAGCCTTATACTTCTGTGGGTCTGATGTGCCAGGCCATCGAATCCACACAGTCCAGTATATCAGGTCATCCCTTTCCTTCTCCTGGCCGAAGGCAGGGACCCTCTATTGCTGTTCCTCATCAGAGTATTCACTGTCTGACCCCTGCGGTACCAGACCAGAAGTCCCCTCACGAGAATCAAGGGAGGTGGTTTCAGTTCTTCTATGCCTGGAGGATCACCGATTGCTTTCTTGGGCCTCTACAGCAACTACGCTGACAGCCTTCTTCTTGGGTCACCCCTTCTTAACAGCTGTCTTCCCTCTCAGTTCACGTACGCGGGCTTCCAGCTTAAAGGTGGGTTCACCATCCCGCTTCCTCATGTCCTCCCCTTGGTCACGCAGGAAGAACCAGAGTGTACCATGTGGCATACGCCTTGGGCTCCCTTTCCCTCTGACCGGGGCAGGAGAGGACTGATTTCTTGGGGCATCCCTAACAGCCAAGGCACTATCCTGTAGGGATGAGGAGACACAGAGATTTTCCTCAAAGTTTTGGAGCCAAGACGACACTTTCTCCACAGTTGGTGTTTCCATATCTGGACAATACATTGCTGCCAAGCTGTTAGAATACGATGCTGGGGCACCTTGAATCACCTTTCTCCGCATGGCCCGTGTGCACAGGACATCCTCTGGATCTTTGGAGACTTCCTCATCATCTAGATCACTGTAGATGACTTCCACCACTGCTAACTCTCAGGTACTGGATGCCTTCATCTGTGGTAGTCCACTTTCCTGAGGAATTCACAAGATCTTCCTTGAATGGATATCTTGCCCTCACACTTGAGAGGAGCCGGCTCCAGAGACTGCAAATTGCTGCCTCTTTTCCAATTCCTCTTTCAATTCCCTGGGTTCTAGTGAAGGATCCCAGCTGTTGGGCTTCCTTGCCTTCCAGTTGCTGACTGTCAGCTTTGTTATCCCAGCATCGGAGCAGCCAGGCAGCAATCCGCTCACCTGGCTGGCGGCTGTAATCTTTCTGCAAGTCCCGAAGTTCTGAGGACGTCAGGGACTGGGTAGTTTCCGCTTCCTGTTTAAGTTCCCTCACTCCTTCCTCCAATTTCTTTATCGAAGGCCAGCTTCTAAATCAAGCCTTTCCTCTTCTTCTTCTTCCCTCACTAATCGATGGTATGGACCTGTTGATCTCCTTGTCCACTGTTTCCTTTTCACTATTGGGGCAATTACTGTAGTTGTTGTTGTTTGGGTCCCTATCTCGAGCATGGTGTCCTCAGATGCAGTCTGGGTCCCTGCCTCAACCGTGATCCTCTGAGACTGTTGAACTATGGCTCGGTAGGCATAGGCCAGGCCCCAGTACAGTGCGAGAAGCTGCTGGTTTTCATTGGGATAGGCAAGGCACCCTTCTATCAGGTGGCGCGTCAGTTTGCCAGGGTTGCTTGCCTGTTCGGGTGTAAAATCCCAGATTATGGGAGGTGATAACCGTCCTAGGAATCTGCCCATATCCTTCCATATACCCTGCCACCCAGGGACTGGTCGCTTGAAGGCATATTTCAGTATTGCCTCACCTAAAACTTGCCTTTTCTTATACCAGGTCGAGACCAGATTCCACAATACCCATAATATGCCACCAGTATTAATTATTAGCATTGAACAGCTCACATAAGGGTGAACAAGGACCTCGGGAGCCTGCAAAATAAAACCATTCACATCAATGCCCGGTAGGGAGAGGGGGATGTGTTCCCTCATCTCCTGCACAAGATAGCTCCCACAACACAGCAAAGCCATCATTGCCAGGACAAAGCACATAGACATTATTTGTATTAGCATGTTCCCGCGTTCCTTCATTCTCCCCACAAGATAGCTCCCGCAGCACAACAAAGCCATCAGTGCCAGGACAAACCACACAGCCATTATTTGCATTAACATGTTCCCAAACTCAGCAAGCTAGAGATAAGCAAGCAGCTAACAAGCTCCGTGACCTCCACAGGAGCTTACCACTTAATAACTAGCTATAGCACGCTTAATGCAAAACTGCCGTTGTCGTGCCCCATGTTGGGCGCCAGAAAAGGACTGTGGTGTGTTGACCCTGGCTGGATGCCAGGCGCCCACCAAAGCTATTCTATCACTCCCCCTCCTCAGCTGTACGGGGGAGAGAAAATATAACAAAAGGCTCGTGGGTCAAGACAAGGACAGTTTAATAAAGTGATAGCAAAGGTCGCACGCGAAAGCAAGGAAAAAACAAATGATGTTATTCTCTACTTCCCATCAGCAGGTGATATCTGGCCACTTCCTGGGAAGCAGGGCTTCAGTACGCATAGTGGTTGCTCCGGAAGACAAAAAAATGCCCCCCTTCCATCTCCCTTCACTTAGCTTTTATATCTGAGCTGACATCATATGGTATGGAATATCCCTTTCGTCAGTTTGGGTCAGCTGTCCTGGTCATGTCCCCTCCCAAGATCTTGCCCTGCCCCAGCCTGCCATTGAGGGGGGTGCAGAAATGTTGGAGAGACAGCCTTGATGCTGTGCCAGCACTGCTCAGCAGTACCTAAAACACTGGTGTGCTATCAACACCTTTCTAGCTACTGATGCAGAGCACAGCGCTATGAGGGCTGCTATGGGGAGAATTAACTCCATCTCAGCCAGACCCAATACAGCATCAGAAGCTGAAAAATCCTTGACTTTAGACTAAACATTACTTAGCAACAACTGAAAACATCAGTGTTATCAACATTCTTCTCATACCTAGTTCAAAAACATAGCACTGTACCAGCTACTAGGAAGACAATTAGCTCTATCCCAGCTGAAACCAGGACACATGGTCTCTCATTCAATGGTAATGGAATGGAAGGCTTTCATCCTCTGTAGGTAGAATGAAGAGCTGCATAATAAAATACAGAGAAACAATTCTACCCTGATGCCATTCTCAGCTTCAAAATCTCAATAGAGTCTTTCATTGAACTGCAGGATATCACATCTTCTTGACTGTCTTTGGACGTGTTTAATTGGACCACTGCTAATAATAAACCTACAGATCTGAGATTTGCTTCTTAATGAAGTTACTTGCAGGTGTAGAATTACAGGTTGCTAGTCTCCTAAAGCATTTTGCTTGTGCATAGTTTTCTACATTGTTTCTTATAAGTCTAATAACATATGGTCCATAGTTTTCCATTGCTTTAAGTGGATTTATGTAGTGCAGTTTTCATTATAAGACATTTTGTTACCATTGATTTAATTGTTAGACCATAGATATTCAGTACATATTTATTAGCTTTACTTCATATATAATTTCAATTTTTTTTGTATTGTAGCATTTGGTCCAAGTTAGGTAGGCAGTAGGGCAATAAATTATAATGGAAATTTCTGCATATTTACAGTAAATTAGAAGTAAAAAAGCCCCTGATCCTGCCACTTTTATTTGTATCAAGCTCCTGTGTAAATTTCCCTGTGAGTGAGAAGTTCAGGATGGGCATCATATATAATATATATGACAGTAATGTTGCTGAAAAACTCGGAATTATGAACTTATCAACACCAATTTAGTGTAGATAAGCAGACACTTCTTTATTGACGGCCGGGTGCGCGGGTGAGTCCTCTCAAAAAACCACACACACCTGAACACCAAAATCATACACCTTATATTGAACTTATTCATTCATATTCATTAGATTTCTGAGAAATGTTATGCATATTCATTAGATTTCTGGGAAGTTATTAGCATATGTTAATGTCCTTTACGCATGCGCATTGAAGGTCTCTGGTGGTCTTCTAGAGTCCTCTGGTGGTCTTTCATAGTCTTCCTCACTTGTCCGCTTCTTGACCTCCTTTAGGTGATTCTGCGCAGTTTGGCCCTTGGCAGGTAACTAACTGTTTCTTGGCAGATAACTACAAGTTGCTTCATAAAGAACTTATCAGTTTCCACTAATTTGAAATTCTGACATCTTATACATTCTTCTAGGTTATAATACACTCCTACTATATCCAAATTATCTTAAATCTTAAGCTTGTTATCTAAGTTCTAAATGTTCCTACTAGATGATTTTGGCCAATTCCTCCGGCCTTGGTACAAGGTTATACAGAGGATTTCACAGCAGCTGTTGGTAGTTGGTTGAATGTATAAAATGCAATAGAGTTATATAATTCTATATTCCTATTAAAATTGAATATGATTAATTCTAACTAATAACAAATCAATACCAAATCAGTAATGGTAAGAACCATTGATCATAAAAGTAATGCAGCTTCAATATCTACCTTCTATTAAAACAGGTATATTTGGATTCTGGGTGAAAACAAATGGTGGCAGTAAGTTTCCCTTTTTGAGCAGGTGTTTTAGTAAATATGTTGTTCATAAAAGTATGTATTTTATGTTCAGAGAGTAAAATAGATCAATGCATTTTTGTAGTGTTGAAGACTTTTTCTCCAAATGCTTCTTTTTTATTTTTTAACATCTGACAGGTTTCAGGTCATTGACCTTTATTAAGAAAGACTTCCAGTAAATTTTGGTAGTGTCACATGCATATCCCTTTAAATACAGAGTTTGCAATCTGGTGAAAATACAGATGGAAAGCACAGGAATTACTCAGAAGGCTTTTCTAAAGGCTGTTGACTAAACTCGTATCGGCTGTCTTCTGGGGTATTTGTTCTTCATTCTGAGCTGGATTTTGATGCCAGATAGAATAAAAAGTAGCCATAAGTTCATTAGAAGAAGAGAACATGCGGCATATATTGCCACAGGGATGTGCAGAACAAGTACAGAACCCTGTTATAATGCTTTCCTTCTTCCCAGGCACTGTTCAGAAATAAGAAGCAAATGCTTCAAGATGCAGATATTAGATCATTATCCCTCCTCATTATCATCTCTGACTACATCCTTGACAACAGATCTCTTGACAACAGCTAAATTCTAGGTTAACTTGCTTTGAATATTTACTCAAAACAAATTGTTCAGCATTCTTCGTATTTTCAAGTGACATGTTTTAAATTCTCCTGGAAAATAGGAAAATATTTACATATTATTCTAATGATGCTAAAAGAAAATAAGCAGTTGAGAATCATTAAGAGTAAGTCAGTAGTCTAATTAATGTATTAGAAAAATTAAAATAAGCAAAAAAGAAAACTGAACCATTTGTATTCTTGAAAAAATAAGGTAAATATTTAAAGAATGTGTTCTGTCATATTGAACAATTTATTTTGGATTTTGCAAAGCACTTAAATATGTGAATCTTTAATGAAAATATTGAAACAGTGCAGTACAGAGTTGGTGGCATTGGTAAATGCAGAGGCTGTTTATATACTGGCAAGAGAAACTGAACTGGGTACCTCTAAATCACCTATCAGTGTTTTTCTGATGGGACTTCACTAGGAAGCAGCCTATTCAGTCTATGCAGTCTATGCAGACTAGCAGACTATGGACCAGGTAGATGATAAATTGGATAGTAAATGTGCCCTCTGCCTTTATATGTTAATTAGGCCTGAAGAGAGTGATTGATGAATAGATATATGAGTACCATCTTCTGTATGAGAACAGGATATAGAATAGATGGGGAGACCCACACCATTTTCACCAGGCCATGCAACTTGTCTGACCTTTGGCTACCCACTGAATATGCAGTGGTTATCTCTCAGTTCCTGGTCAGCAGGCTGAGCTCAGCTACAGGTGGAGCCCTTTATTTGTGCTATTATTAACTTCAGTGGCACTGCTTATACATGGATAGTATTTTCACCTGCTTAACTATTTTATAGAGTCAGGCCTTGGGGTGTTTTGCCAATATTTCCTGGCCTTATGAGGAGTATATAATGAAGATAACAAAAATGTAAAGAAGGGAAGTAGAAATTGGTAGAAGTAAAAGGAGAGGCAATCATGAGAAGCTATGGGAAGATGCATGATTATTGATGGGATGGGAAGAATTGGAAAGAATGAAGTATTAAAAATATATGAAGAATATGGAGGATATTGAATAGCTCCTGGTCTATTATGAGAATCGGGAGTTTATTTGTGTTTTGGGTTTGTGTGGCAGGGTTTTGGTAGCAGGGGATGGGCTGCAGGGGTGGCTCCTGTGAGAAGCTGCTAGAGGCTTCCCCGGCTCCAAGTTGGACCCGCCTCTGGCCAAGGCCAACCCAATCAGCAATGGTGGTAGTGCCTCTGGGATAGCATATTTAAGAAGGGGAACCTACACTGGGCAAGGAGATTGGAATGTGAGAGAAACACCTATGCAGATACCAAGATCAGTGAAGAAGGAGGGGTGGGAAGGGTGCCAGAGGAGGCAATGCCCCTGCAGCCCCCCGTGGTGAAACGGCAGGCTGTCCCCCTGCAGCCCATGGAGGTAAACAGTGGAGCAGATGCCCACCTGCAGCCCATGGAGGACCCCACGCCGGAGCAGCTGGATGCCCCTGAAGATGGCCATGATTCCATGGGAAAGCCTGCGCTGGAGCAGCCTGTGCCTGAAGATCGGCCCGTGGAAAGGACCCATGCCGGAGAAGTTTGTGAAGGACTGTCTTCCATGGGAGGGACCCCACGCTGGAGCAGGGGAAGACTGTGAGGAGTCCTCCCCCTGAGGAGGAAGGAGCAGCAGAGACAAAGTGTGATGAACTGACTGCAATCCCCATCCCCCTGCGTCGCCGGGGGGGGGGGGGGGGGGGGGGGGGGGAGGAGGTAGAGAAAACTGGGAGTGGAGTTGAGCTGGGAAGGAAGGAGGGGTGGGGGGGAAGGTGTTTTAAGATCTGGGGTTTACTTCTCATTATCCTTGTTTTGATTTGATTAGTAGTAAACTAAATTGATTTTGTTTCTTCCCCAAGTTGAGCCTGTCTTTTGCCTATGACCATAATAGGTGAGTGATCCCTCCCTGTCCTTGTCTTGACCCATGAACATTTCTTTATATTTTCTCCTCCTCATCCCACCAGGGCCGGGGGGGAGGAGTGAGCGAGCGGCTTCGTGGTGCTTTGTTACCGGCTGGGTTTAAACCATGAAAATTTGTCTATATTAAAAGTCATTATATTTGGAAAAAATAAGTAGAAGTAAGATAAAATGGATGAGTTATAATTAACTGTTTTATCACAGGATGCACAGAGTAGTTGACTATAGATTAAATGAAGATTGCTTTCGATGAAATAGATATCCTGCAGGTTTTTCATGTTAGCCTCACTGTTGCTGAAATTGCAGCTTAAATGCTTCTCATTGAAATGAATTCCGAAGAGATCATTAAGCCTATCAAAGAAGCAAAAAAATTATGAGGATATTCTTAAAGTTGCATCGTAGAGGTGGGTGAGGAGATTAGATGTTTCTTCTGGAAAATTTTTAAGTAGCATCTTTTAACTATCGGATCTGAACCCCAGCCATTTAGGTGAATAATTCTTATTAGAACAGTCACAATGCAATCAGTGTGTATAATCTAGCCTTCAGAATACTAGCTTTTTAATTCTAAATACTGAATTAAAAATTACTCGCATACAATTTTAAAACTTCTCTTACGGCAATTTTTAAAGTCCATGCAGAAGTCTGCATTTGTTTTAAAAGAATTGCAGCTCCTTTCCTACACATGCTAAAAAAGCCACCAGAATGAGGTGTTTATGCTGTATGACAAGGGGAACTCTTCATATAAGGTTAAATTGTGTTGTTTGCTCGTGGGGTTTCATCTCAGACTACCCTGGTCTTATCAACAAATATAAAGAAACATGCTGTCTGCATGAGAAACATGGTACCTAGAATAGCATAATTTTGAAACTTCTGTTGGTAGCAAAATCTATCTGTAACATCTTTGAAATTTAATAGTTACTAGATTTTAAGAAAAACAGAAAAAAGTAGATTCTAACTTCAGAGCTAATATTAGCTGAAGATCTGGGAAAATTCTTAAACAAAAGAAAAAGAAGGTAAACATCAGATTTGAGCAGTGAAATGTGAAAATTATTTTATAGAACCTTCTATGGATAATGTACATAAAGGTCATAAATTATTTTGCATTGTAATGCCTAGAACATTGTGGGATTTTTAGGAAGACTTTTCTTTACACTGTTTAATTCTGTAATTATTTGCAGAAACACAAAAATGTATTTGGAATTATGTTCAAAGTGCTGAAAAGGTATGATTAATACACTGCCTTGTGGGTAGATATGTATGACTGAACTGATAGAACCAACTCAATTTTCTGTGATACCAGTAAGAGAATAATAGATTGTATTGCCATTTAAAGTTTTACTTAGAACATTTTGCACATTTATCAAGAATCTATAATATTTTTAGCATTTCTAGTGTCTGGTGGCAAAAGGTCAAAGCAATGTGGTGAATAGTTTTGTTGATGAGAATCT
This sequence comes from Astur gentilis, assembly GCF_929443795.1. Classification (NCBI taxonomy): domain Eukaryota; kingdom Metazoa; phylum Chordata; class Aves; order Accipitriformes; family Accipitridae; genus Astur; species Astur gentilis. The sequence continues at coordinate 29,874,537 of NC_064918.1, forward strand.
CAAAAATCTAGAACACGGCTCAGTTTTACTTCCTGAGAGTATAGGAAAATGTGAAAATCTTTTCATGCAGATTGGTAACATTTCAGGTCCAGTTCTAGGATATATGGTAGAATATAATTAATTTGATTCTGAGAATTCAATAATAAACATCAGTGACCTCAGAATTCATAATAGTTTGTGTTTAATCCTTCTAACACAATACAATCTAACTGGAAAATCTGTCAAGCAGAAACATAAAATGGAGAAGACAGTTAAGGATGCTTGAATTATTAGGGTTGAAACTATTAAAAGTTGGGCTGGTCAGAATTTCTTTAGCTCCTTTATTATTGTTGTTCCAGCACATCAGTTTGCCAAACTGGAAACTTTTCTCAGGAACACTTACTTCTGTGTTATTTTATGGCTGTGGCTTCTTGGGATGAAATTTCTAATTGAAGTAAAGAAAAGAGAACATATAACGATTAAAATGAAGTTGAGTAGCTACAGAGGGATTGAGCAATCAATCCCTGAGGCAGTGGTGGTTAGTTCAGTAATCTGGAATGTAAGAACAGCAGAGGGTTTCTTCTAGCTCTATTTGAGTAAACAAAGTCTTCTGGAAGATGTAACCATCTTTTAGAATTAGAAAATAAAATAAAATACTCCCTCAGAAGCTCTTCATTTTATCCCAATAGAATAGGGAAGATTTTTAAGTGTCAGAGGACAGGAAATAACTGTTTCCAATTTAGATCTAATTAGAAATTACGGTTGCATTTCATCAAGTTCAAAGGCAGTCAATTACTGACTGGAATAAACAGCAATTCTCCCATGATATCTTATTTTCTACATAAAAATAACAGGAGCGGACTGATTTATAGAAAACCCTTTGTTTTGTTTTGAAAAAATGTAACTTGCTTTGGTTCCATCTGCAATAACTTAGAATTTTAATGCAACAATTTTTTATATACCTTTACATGTATTTTCATTAAACTTTGGTATTTATACTGTCTGGGTTGCGTGATTTTCCATGACAGATGTTGGACAAGAGCATCCTTGTTAGCCATCATCCTGAAATATTAAACTAATGTTTATCATCAGCATTATAGGCTGTTCTGTCTGCTGGTTAAGGGGAAAAAAATTTCACCTCCTTGCTCAGAAAAACAGGTTTTGCATGCCAGGTGGAAAGATTTCACTGACTGTCATGATCTTTGGGGGGCTTTTCAGTTATGACCATTGAAGGTTTCCCAGAAGCCTAGCTATGAGCATGCATGCAGTTTTTGGGCTTGTCTGAATTAGCACTACCATCATTTACAGGTTCCCTTGTAGAAGAGAGAGTGTCTTTGTTTTATTAACCATTTTTTTTCTATGCTCTCTGTCGTGGTTTAACCCCAGCCAGCAACTAAGCTGGCTCACTCACTCCCCCCACCCAGTGGGAAGGGGGAGAAAATCGGGAAAAGAAGTAAAACTCGTGGATTGAGATAAGAACGGTTTAATAGAAGAGAAGAAACTAATAATGATAACACTAATAAAATGACAACAGTAGTAATAAAAGGATTGGAATGTACAAATGATGCGCAGGGCAATTGCTCACCACCCGCCGACTGACACCCAGCTAGTCCCCGAGCGGCAATCCCCCAGTTCCTATACTAGATGGGATGTCACATGGTATGGAATACTCTGTTGGCCAGTTTGGATCAGGTGCCCTGGCTGTGTCCTGTGCCAACTTCTTGTGCCCCTCCAGCTTTCTCGCTGGCTGGGCATGAGAAGCTGAAAAATCCTTGACTATACTTTAAACACTACTGAGCAACAACTGAAAACATCAGTGTTATCAACATTCTTTGCATACTGAACTCAAAACATAGCACTGTACCAGCTACTAGGAAGACTGTTAACTCTATCCCAGCTGAAACTAGGCCACTCTCACAGGAGATTTTCCCAGTTCTCATCTTGCATTATTTAAAAAAAAGTTTACTTCACGTTTATGTCCTGCACCAGTACCCCTTACTGTGTATAGGAGTATCTAATCAATTTCATAATTCATATATGACATTTAATACTCTTTGTATGCTGGGGTTTTTTGCAACATTGCTAAAAACCTTACATACTAATGAGAAGTAAAGGAATCAGTTCATCTGCTGTATTAGAGATTAGAAGCTGTTTAAATGTTGGAACTAAATTCTAGCTGTGGTACAGGCAGACAAACTCCACTGAACACAGTAGTAGCCAGAAAAATATTGAATATATGAAAGTATAAATAATGCAAAACTATTTTAAGTCACATTTTTGGCTGAAATGGTATAGTTCTACTGTTCATCCTACTCTGTTTCAGTGATGCAATGTTACATGACTCTCCCAGTAAACAACACTGACATGCAAAAATTAATTTATATGGCAGCATTTCCCTAGCCTCTGTCTGTCTCACAGATGTATTCCTCCATCAACTTTTGCATTGCTTGTTTTGGAGAGTTATTTTTTACCTCAAGCAAGATATTTTTATTGTATTGGGTCTGGCTGGGATGGAGTTAACTTTCCCCATAGAAGCCCTCATAGTGCTGTGCTTTGTATTTGTAGCTAGAACAGTGTGGATAACACACCAATGCTTTGGCTACTGCTGAGCAGTGCTCCCATAGCATCAAGACTGTCTCTCCAACATTTCCCACCCCCTCACTGGCAGGCTGGAGGTGGGCAAGATCTTAGCAGGGGACATAGCCAGGACAGCTGGCCCAAACTGACCAAAGAGATATTCCATACCATATGACATTTGCTCAGCAATAAAAGTTAACAGAAAGGAGGAAGAGCTGGGGGCATACGTTATTAAGGTGTGTTTCTTCTAAAGCAACTGCTAAGCGTACTGAGGCCCTACTTCCCAGGAAGCAGCTGGACATTGCCTGCTGATGGGAAGTAGAGAATAAATCTTTTTGTTTTCTTTTGCTTCCATGTGCAGCCTTTGATTTTCTTCATTAAACTGCCTTTATCTCAAACTACAAGTTTTTCATCTTATTTTCTCCCTCCCCCCTCTGCCCGGCTGAGGAGGGGGAGTGATAGAGCAGCTTGGTGGGCACCTGGCAGCCAGCCAAGGTTAACCTGTAAGCCCAACTTCTAGAGAGCGAAATGAACAGTGTATCTGTTAAAATTCATACAGGCTTTTCATTTTATGCAGAGCAGCAGGAATAATGTTGTGTCTTTTCTGGTGCAGAGCCATATGTCTGCAAAGCAGACCTTCTCTCTCCCTCAGTGGATCCCAAGGGAAATAAGAAATGTGGCAGCTGCCTTCTTTCAGCTAAAGACAAGTATAGCAGGACATTTTTTTGTGATAACTACAGCACTAAACACTGCAATTCACTTCCAGTCCAGCTAAACCAAAGCTTCCAGGAGACTTTCAGCTAGCCACTGATACACAGTATTTCTTCCTTTCTCACCAATAGCACCCTCCAGGCATATATATCACCTCCAGGCAGTCAATGTGGTTGCAGAAATTGTTCAATTAATTGTTGTCATTTTCATAGAATCATAGAATGGTTTGGGTTGGAAGGGACCTTCAAGTATCATCTAGCCCAACTCCCCTGCCATGGGCAGGGACATCTTTCACTAGATCAGGTTGCTCAAAGCCCATTCCAACCTGACCTTGAACACTTCCAATGATGGGGCATCCACAACTCTGGGCAACCTGTTCGAGTGTCTCACCACCCTCACAGTAAAGAATTCCTTCCCTATGTTCAATCTAAATCTACCTTCTTTCAGTTTAAAACTATTACCCCTTGTCTTGTCACTACAGGCCTTGGTAAAAAGCCTGTCTCCATCTTCCTTATAAGCCCCCTTTACATATTGAAGGCCGCAATAAGGTCTCCCTGGAGCCTTCTCTTCTCCAGGCTGAACAACCCCAACTCTCTCAGCCTTTCTTCAGAGTAGAGGTGTTCCAGCCCTCTGACCATTTTTGTGGCCCTCCTCTAGACCCATTCCAACAGGTCCATGTCTTTCCTGTGCTGAGGACTCCAGAGCTGTATGCCGTACTCCAGGTGGGGAGGTCTCACCAGAGCAGAGTAGAGGGGCAGAATTACCTCTCTTGACCTGCTGGCCACCCTTCTTTTGATGCAGCCCAGGATATGGTTAGCTTTCTGGGCTGCAAGCACACATAATACTGGCTCATATCCAATTTTTTGTCTACCAGTATCCCCAAGTCCTTCTCTGCAGGGTTGCTCTCAATCCCTTCATTCCCCAGCCTGTATTGATACTGGGGGTTGCCCTGACCCAGGTGCAGGACCTTGCACTTGGCCTTGTTGAACCTCATGAGGTTCCCACAGTCCTGGTTCTCGAGCTTGTCCAGGTCCCTCTGGATGGCATCCTGTCCCTCAGGTGTGTCAACTGCACCACTCAGCTTGGTGTCATCTGCAAATTTGCTGAGGGTGCACTCAATCCCACTGTCTGTGTTGTTGATGAGGATATTAAACAGTAGTGGTCCCAGTACAGACCCTTGAGGGACACCACTCATCACTGATATCCATCCAGACATTGATTCGTTGACCACTACCCTCTGGATGTGACCATCCAGCCAATTCCTTATCCTCCTAATAGTCCATCCATCAAATCCATTGTAGACATTCGTCTGATCACCCCGTGGGACTCGGCACAGGGTCCACCATACCCTGGGCCACAGAGCACTGACACCAATATGAGGATGCTGCAAATGGCATTTATTCAACTGCGTCACGCCCTTATATACTGTCTGTCGGTCATCCCGCCTCCTTTAACCCTTCTCTTTCCGTACATCGTGAGATCTTCCGAGCGCCAATCCCTACAAGTCCCCCCTCACTATGGCGGATGACCGACGGTACAAACTGGCGTTACAGCTATAAGCGATCCCACCACCTCATGGTAATTCGTGTACTGGTGGGTACCCGCACTCTGTATAAAGAGTTTCCGCACGCAAACAGTCAGTGCTAGTATCCCACAACAAACCATAATAACCACCACCACCAAAAGGATTCCAAATAGGGTCAACGTTTTTCAGTCAAAGACAGGAGCCATCGCCAGGTCGACGAGAGGAGATTGTCAAGCCACTGTCACCTGCCTCCTGTAATTGATTGGCTTTGTCTAAAAGCATATCATAGTCCCCTGCTTATGGGGTACACACAGCGGTTGCTGTAAAGTGGATCTGCGGTGTTCAAAACATCGGTCACACCATTTTGATGCTCGGTTGGTGCGTCTCCAGAGTTGTTGTCCACAGCGGTCATACTTGATAAGCACCCAAGGGTCGCAGCGACCACAGTGCAGGTACTCAGACGATCTTTTGAACGGCATCCTGCAAAATAAACTCACAAAAAATCGTTATTGACTGAGGTCTGGTTTCAACCACCGTGCCGGCACCCAGCACACACGTGAGTCTGGGTGCTCTGATGATTGTACTGCAGTATACCCTCTTCCCTGTGTCACCAAGCGCCACCCACCTTCCCACTTTCCTGTTTCTGGGTCTTTCTTGTTGGGCCTCAACTAGTGCTGCTTGTAATCTGTTTGTCCAAGCTTCTTTCTAAATCAAGAAAAAGGTGTGAGTCAAAATCATACTACAAAACTGTCGCGAATCCCAGGGAGTCAGTGAACCTGAAAAAACCACATCTAAAAGAGAGCCTGTCATGGGATGTCCTAAGCCGTAATCATCCACGGTCTTCTTCACTTGTTGCAAAAGCTTGCTATCTAACGGAGACCACTCCACCCCTACACCACCTGGACCAGCTCGGACTGGGCAAACTAAAGGGGGTCCTTCAAAACGTATGCCGTCCATAACACATTCCTTTGCTACAATTTTCCAGTCTGGCAACGTGACCTTCGGTGAATCGGGAACTCCTTTCTGTTCCCCAGCTGCTTGTAGCAGCTCCCGCTGTTGCTTCACCTGCTCCTGCAACTCCTCTACTACTCGCTGCAACATCTGCAGCGGATCCGTAGCTGGGTCGGGCGCAGGTGTTAAAGGCATAGGTGTTGCCTTTTCACTGGCTGCTGCCGACTGCACCTTACAGCCGGAAATAGCCTTTTGTTTTATCGCTGCATGTGGCGGACGACAGCGGTTTCCGCCCACCAGTTGCCACGCCTCCTCTAACCGTTGAGCCGACCCCTCGATTGAGTCCGGCCCACTCTCTTCCTCTTCCGCTACGCGCGGAAGTGGGAGTGTCCTGACTTTCCTTCCTCCTTCCTTTGGCCGTGCTCCGCCTCTCCCGACTTCCGGAGAGACATCCGGGGAGAAAGCGGATGTCGGCGCCATCTTAGGGTGCGCTTGTGGCGCGGTTCGCAAAACACGTCCCGGCACCCAATCCTCCGGATCATACAGGGGAACCGCTCCCTCCTCTACCTGCTCCTTTTCTGATCCCTTCATCACAGCCCTCTCCGCCTCCTCTAGTCTCTGCCTCTCCTTCTCCCGTCTCCTTTGCTCAGCCACGGGTTCCTCTGCCTCCTGAATTAACTGTCGCTCTTTCTCCCGCTCCTCCTCTCTCGCCCGTTCACGCTCCCGTTCAAACTCCTCCCAAGGGTATCCCGGTGGTTCGGCCGGTGCTGACGGCTGCACTGGGAGCACCAGAGGCGTCTGCTCCGCTACCTCCGTCAGCCCTTCTGTCCGCGCCTCCCCATCCGCCTGCACGCCCCGATCCGCCTGCGCGTGCATCAATCTCTTTGCTTCCTTCCATGTTAAGCCCTCCTCCCGCACTTTCCTGAAAATCGCCCTAATCCGCCCCCACGTCTTTAACTCCGGACCATGCTGCGTCGCCATAGCCCGTTCCGCTAAAGCCGCGGTGCATTTCGGCCAGCACTCAGGAGACAATATGTCCCCCGGGCGCTCTATCGCTTCCTCTTTCAGGAGCCGCTCTAGGCAAGCTTTCGCTTCTTTTTGTCCCATAGGGATTTTTACCTCTCTAGAGCATGAGTCCAACACCTTCAGGACTGCTTCCATGCCTGGCCAGGCCTTCGATTACGCCCCGCGTAATCCGCCGATGTCCAATCACGTCAGGGTCACCACTTGTAGACATTCGTCTGATCACCCCGTGGGACTCGGCACAGGGTCCACCATACCCTGGGCCACAGAGCACTGACACCAATATGAGGATGCTGCAAATGGCGTTTATTCAACTGCGTCACGCCCTTATATACTGTCTGTCGGTCATCCCGCCTCCTTTAACCCTTCTCTTTCCGTACATCGCGAGATCTTCCGAGCGCCAATCCCTACAATCCATATCTCTCCAATTTAGAGAGAAGGATGCTGTGGGGGACTGTGTCAAAGGCCTTACAGGAGTCCAGATAAATGACATCTGTAGCTGTTCCCTCATCCACTGATGTAGTCACTCCATCACAGAAGGCCACTAGGTTGATCAGGCAGGACTTGCCCTTGGTGAAGCCATGCTGGCTGTCTCAAATCACCTCCCTGTCCTCCATGTGCCTTAGCATAGCTTCTGGGAGGATCTGTTCCATGATCTTCCCAGGCACAGAGTGACAGGTCTGTAGTTCCTAGGGTTCTCCTTTCTACCCTTTTTAAGAACAGGTGCAATGTTTCCCTTTTTCCAGTCACTGGAAAGGCGTTCTTCCAGCTGAGCATACTTGCAGCTATGACATCCACCGCTGCTTTCAGGTGGTAGAGAGACTTCCAAGTGCTGGAGCTCCATGCAACCTAAGGTCCAGACAGCTATTTCAGTCCTTGGGAGGTCTGTTTGGGTGGAGACATGAGCATAGGTGAGCTGTAGTGCTTCTGTTTGGATTTCAGCTTCAGCCTTGCAGTTGTGGCAGGTGGACACCAATTTCTTTCAGCAGGTCACAGTCTCCTTATAGTTCTCAGAAAAATAGCCCACTTATAAAATGGTAATTCTTTCGAAGATGTAATCCTAATTCTAATTCCCTGGAGACCTCAAGCTTCTGGGGTAGGTTTACACAGCCACCAGTTAGTTGGGGGTGACCGTTGGGGCTGCAGCCTAAGCCTGCTGGTGAGTAGAGCAGGCAGCAGCCCCACTAACTGGCAGCGTGCAGCCCTTTCCGCTCGAACTGCCGCACAAAGTGCTGACTCCATTCCCTGTTTGCAAATCCTAGCGGCTGGCGCTCCCTAGGGGCCGGTTATATGAGGCTTCTCACTGTTTGAACTGGCCGCGGGGACTGCCGGCACTGCCCAACTCTCCTGTCCCTCTCGTGAGACCTGCCTCATGCCCCTGCCTCACATACAGCCCAAGCGTGCCGGGGGCCTAGAAAACCCCCTCAGACACCCCCGGGGGACATCACAAACCTTGAACTCCTCTCAGCACGCGGCAGCTACTGTGTTTGGAACTTTACCAAAGAAAGAACCAAGTGGAAATGCAAGAGACATTTACTTTGAGCAATATAGGGTTTCTCCGAGTCCCACATTTTTAAACTGAAAACCAAATGCTGTTTTCAGTGTAGCTTCTCTGGCAGTGCTAATGATTCTTTCTCTTAGATTTTAAAAGACAACAAAACCAACCCCCAAACTTAACCCTTTAGTTAAAGAGTTGCAAGAACTTCTCTTTGCTTATCACTAAAAGTGGGCCCTTACCGAAATGCTAGTCCCAAACATTAGACTTTGTTGAAGTCTGAGTCTGAACCTTCATCATGGTTTAACCCCAGCCAGCAACTAAGCACCACACAGCCACTCGCTCACTCCCCTCACAGTGGGATGGGGGAGAGAATCAGAAAAGTATGAAAACTCATGGGTTGAGATAAAGACAGTTTAATACATAAAGCAAAAGCCATGTGTGCAAGCAAAGCAAAACAAGGAATTTTTTCACTACTTCCCATCAGCAGTCAGGTGTTCAGCCATCTCCAGAAAAGCAGGGCTCCATCATGCCTAATGGTAACTTGGGAAGACAAACGCCATCACTCCGAACATCCACCCTTCCCCCAGCCTTTATATGCTGAGCATAACATCATATGGTATGGAATATCCCTTTGGTCATTTGGGGTCAGCTGTCCCGGCTGTGTCCCCTCCCAACTTCTTGTGCACCCCCAGCCTACTTGCTGGTGGGGTGGTGTGAGAAGCAGAAAAGGCCTTGACTCTGTAAGCACTGCTTGGCAATAATGAAAACATCCCTGTATTATCAATGCTGTTTTCAGCACAAATCCAAAACATAGCTCCATACTAGCTACTATGAAGAAAATTATCTATCATCTCAGACAAAACCAGGACAATTATTTAATTTAAACCAGCACAAAAATTTACTTTAAAACATGATAAAAGGAATGGTATTAGAAATTATAAAATCCACTAATGTAAAATAAGACTTTTTTAGAATTTTATTCTCAAAAGGTACTTTCTTGCAGTTGAAATAATTCAGTACTTTTACTTAGCATAAGTTATTTTGGTAAAACAAGGGCTTCTGCAATATGTAGTAGAGATATAAGAAAAAAACCTGGATGTATGAGCATGAATTAATTGAATTCATGTTACTGTTCACATGAATAGGGATATTAAAAACCAGTGAGCATGATGGTACCATTTTAAAATAACAATATTTGGATCCCAAGATTTGGGATAATTCACACTTTATTAGTATTTTTAAGGATGCTGAGATCAACAGAGGAACCATATAAAAGTGCAGAGCACTAACAGAAAACATTAATTAGAATATGTACTTGTATTGGGTCTGACTGTGATGGAGGTAACTTTCCCCATAGCAGTCCTCATAGTGCTGTGCTTTGTATTTGTAGCTAGAAGGGTGTTAATAACACACAGCATGGAGGCTGTCTCTCCAACCACCACCACCCCCCTCCCCCCAAAGGCCAGTAGGCTGGTGGTGGGCAAGAGGTTGGGAGGGGACATAGACAGAACAGCTGACCCAAAATGACCAAAGAGATATTCTATACCATGTGACATAGTGCTCAGCAATAAAAGCTAAGAGAAAGGAGGAGGGGAGGGGGGCATTCGTTATTAAGGCGTTTGTCTTCCAGACCAACTGCTACGTGTACTGAGGCCCTACTTCCCAGGTAGTGGCTGGCCATTGCCTGCTGATGGGAAGTAGAGAATAAATCTTTTTGTTTTCCTTTGCTTTTGCACACAGCCTTTGCTTTTTTTGTATTAAACTGCCTTTGTCTTTACCCATGAGGTTTCTTTATCTTATTTTCTCTCCCTCCATCCTGCTGAGGAGGGGGAGTAATAGAGCAGCTTGGTGGGCACCTGGCAGCCAGCCAAGGTCAACCCACCACAGTCCTTTAAGTAGGATTTCAATGTGTCATTTCTTTAAGCTGTTAGTCATTCAAAGAATGAGCATAATTTGTTTTCCTTCAAGGTACTGCAAAAAATAAACATGAATATAGTAATTTACTTTTATCTTTTGTTGAAATTCTAAACCAGCCCATTTTAAAATCCTGAGATCTTGTCATATCCCACAAAGCCAAGAGGGGTAGTCTGAACTGAGAATACCTTGCAGTTGCAGTAAAGTGTTCTGGTGATAAGGAAGGTAGTAGATAGGTATAATAAACCATGGAGGTGTTTCCATAGCCTATCAGTGACTATGTTCTACTGCTGCAGGAAGCATCTGTCATATGAGACATAAAGCTACTGTCTTTAACAGCTTTTGGTCATTATAACTGCTGTGACACTTTAAGAAAGGATAAGAGTTCATCCTAAAGGCCTGGAATAATTTCAAATCAAACTGAATTGCTTTTGTCTGTTGCCCTTCCTCTAGCCTTTTTTTTTGGGCGGGGGGAGAGGGTTTTTTTCTAATATTTATCGTCCATAGTAGCTTTTGTGCTGCTTTGCAAGTGGTGAGGAAGCCACTCTGTATTACTAATCTCATACCATCTTAGCATTCTTGCTGTAAGCAGGTGCAATTCAGAGTTATGCCATTGAATCAACATTTGGCCCAGAGTGTTGTCCTGATTTACTGGGCCAAAAGACTTCTTTTTTTTCCTCTTCCTGTTCTTGCCATATATGCCCAATACACTATTGTATGGAGTAATTTTCTTTTCCTCTCAGAGAAGCCTCCTGCATATTATTTGTTCCTTCCTGCCCTCCTTCACAAGAAGGAGACGGAAGAAGAGTTGTCTGTTTTCTGGGAAGATTCTTTCTGTTGTATCACATAGGGCAGGGCAGCTCCTGCCTAGTCCTCTTGTCAAAAGGCCAGGTGCATTTCTGAAGTGCTCAGCCTTAAAATGCATTGGCTGTCTTCCTCCTCTTTGCTCTTCGTGGGATGTGAGGAAGCAAAGAAACTATTATCCCATTTTTTCCCTCATCTCAGTAGAGATGTGAGACTGACTATTTTTTCCATGAACTTCACTCAATGTGGGGATGGAGAATGCGGGGAGAAGGAACAGCAAAGCTAGAAATCTTGGTATGGAGGACAGGAGAGAAATGGGATGGGGAAATGCAGCAAAATTAAAAGGGGATTTTTTTGAGGGATTCTTGAGGGCTGTTGGGCACAGAAACTTTGATAGCTCAGAACTAATTGAAGAGGATTGAGTCTTTGTGAGGGAGCAGATGAATTTATTGAAACAATCTATCAGTGGAGTGAAATTGGAGACTAATTGGAAGCTTTTGCAAAATTCATTGGGTGCATCAGTAAGTAAGCAGAAAGTGTAGATACTTCTTTTTTTTTCCCCAGACAGTATGTGAATAAGGATTTCCAGTGAGTTAATTTATTTTTCTGTTTAGTAGTGGAATTTGTATTTCGGAAGCTAGATTCAGAGATGTTCTTCTGTATTTTCTGGAGATAGTAAAGCAGGTATAGAGAATGAATAAGGAGAAATGGAAGAAAGGTATGTGACTAAAAAATCTAGGAAGCTTCAACGTGAAACAAGACTGCTTTATACACTAACAGCTAAATTTGGGTGAACCTGAAAGTTAAACACAAACTCGGTATATTTAATGTCATTTTATTTATATTTTTTTTAAGAACTTGTGAAGCTTGGGTTAAAAAAAATACTAAAGCAGCAGAATTTAGTATTGGTGTCAGACCAAATGATACCTGGAGCTGTGTGCAATATATGCTGTTTCTGGTTACCTGATTAATTTTAGCCTCCTGTCCTTTCCCTTAAAAAAATTAAATTTGTGATGCTGATAAAAGTACTGTCATTTCAAAGGAACTGGCACCTGCTTGCTTTGTCCTGTTATGAACATGCATGTCTGTGCATATACACGTGTATACATACATACACACACAGCACAAACCAGAAATTTGCAACTTTCCCCATCTAAGTTTTGAAGAAATGGTGCTGTGTATGTGTGCTATTTCTAATGAGAAACAGAAATACTATAGGGAAAGGTACTCAGAAAACAACTGCCCGAATTGCCCCACGAGACAACACACATACAAGTTCTAACACAACAAAGTCAGTAACAACCCCCACCCTGCTATCAAAAATATTCCTGCCCCATAAGAATAAAATATGGCAACTCCACTAAAATCCAACTGAACAGAAATCATTCCCCCACTATCTACAGTAAGCACCCCAAACTTTCAAAACTCAACAAAACACCCAACAGCCATCCCTACAAGAAACACCAAGACAAACCCTACACCATATCCCACAACACGTCAGTCCCCTCAAACCTCAGGAAAAGGCTCAGCTGTCAGAGACAAAGAATAAACAAAGACCACTAACATCCCACCTAAATAAACCATAAACAACACCAAAGATACAAAAGAAATCCCTAAACTCAGCCACCATCCACACCCTATAACAGATGCTAGTACCAAACCAACCACACCATAATACAGAGACAGATTAGACACTACTGCCAGCCCCCCTAACACAAAACACAATGCTAAAAAAGCACAAAATAAGTCATAGTAATTCCCGCTTGGCTTTTCTTCAAGGCCTATGGGCTGAAAAACTGTCATTGTCTCAACCACAGGAACCCATAAAGCGCATTCCCCCCCCCCAATTCTATGTATAATTCTACATTGATTTATTTACCCTATGTAGTATATTAGCTCAGGGAATACATTCAATATATGGACTATACTCATTATTATGTAGAGCATACCTCTCTGCTCCCCATACTACTTTCAGGGGATTGGCAGTCCATGCTTGATAGATAAGAATCAATACCTGTATTACAACCATCCATTGGTGTACTGTACACATACTGAAGTGATGAAATGCTAAATTTATGATAACTTTATCTTTAGGCCTTAAAGAACATCCTAAGAAATCTTTTTTGTGTGATAAATACTAATGTAATCTTATTTCTTCTTTAGCAATTCCTGTACACTCTAGACAATTATTAAGAACAGGGTATCCTGCATTTATTTACTAATATTCTGTGTTTTAAAATTGTTCTGATCACCCCCTTTGTTTATGCACTAGAAATGGGATGTGTTTGAATTTTCAACCCCTGAAGGAAAAAAAAGCAGAACTTTTAAATAATGCTGCTCACCAATTATTTTGATGCCTTGGAAGTTTACTAGCCTGCAATTGCTGACTTCTATTATTCTGAACCGAAACAACTGTAGCATGTTTATCAGCAATCAATCACCTCATGCCTGCCATATTTCTACAGCAAAGGAGAAACTTCCATTAAAAACTCTGCAAAATGCAGTAGTAACATCTTTGGGGGTTTGTTTTATTGTTTTCAGGGTGCAGGGTGCACTGCACTGGTGGTAGCTGTGGTTGCAAGGAAGTTAGAACTTACCAAAGCTGAAAAACATGTGCATAATTTCATGATGGACACCCAGCTAACTAAAAGAGTAAGTCACACTTTATATTCACAACTGAAAAGGAAATGTGTGTTAAATTTATTTCTGCATTTGTTTTAAATGGTTTCATGCTCTATTCTCTTATTGAACTTTTTCATGGGTGTGATTTTGCAAGGTGCTATGTGGAGGAATTGAATACCCTGAGCTTCTCTTTGAAGTTGAGGGCAACAGGAGGTTCTCAGAAGCTTTTGAGGATTTGAATATTCTTCTATAGAGGGTCCTTGCAGCTGGAAGATAATTGATGTAACCAACAGTTAAAAGCTGTGAAACTACAGACTAATATATTAAACTGACAAACTTTCATGCAGCATATGAGAAGAATATATAGAATTTTAAGGTTTATTCTATTCAACTATCCTTCATATAAATCTAAATATCAGTTTAATAGTGTGTCCAAGTGGTGTTTTGCTAGTTTCAGACTTGTGAAACTTAAAAGAAATGAAAAGCAAACAAAACAAGCAACCAAATCTGAGATGTACCTCAGATCACAAATCCATTACACAGATACTGGAGAAGTTTCCTCACAGTGTGAAGATAGCCAGATCTTGTGGAAATGCAAGGACTAGAGATCTTGAGGAAGTCTCTAAAATCTGATTCTGCTTCCACTGAAGTCAGGACCAAGGCTCTCCAATGCTTTTATGGTTTTAAGGTTGGGAGCTCCTGCTGGGAAGAGCTACTGCATAGCATTCTGAAAATGTCTTTACCTATACATTGGATTAGCTCTGATACGGCAGTGACTGGCATGATATAAAAGCCAGAGGGAGAGAAAATACAGATCAATAACAAGAACTGTTTGCCTTTGCAAGTAGCCTAGTAATTCTGTCATTAATCAACATTGCATTGAAATTCTTTGTCTATTGCTTTCAAGTATTCTTTGGAATATTGAAGGGCCTAGGAAGGAACTGTAGGTATTGTTATGTTTAACATTTTATAGAAAACCTCATTTTAAAAAAATTCAAAGCACTCATGAAATAAAACGCTAGCTACATTTATTGACAAGTTGTTTTTTCATCTCCTCTAAGAACAGTAAGAAAGAAACCAGAATAAGGAAAAATATAAAAACCAAACCAAACAAAAACCCCTATTCTAACAGCTCTGAAAATTTATAAGACTGTTAAATTGCTAAGAGAAACAAAGGCAATAATGATACAACAGGAAAGAGAGAAATTTTATAGTCCTATAAAATGCATCTAGTTAATTTCCATACAGATAAGAAATTAATAATCCTTCACTGTAATTTATAGTGTCATAAACAACAAATGGTCCTAACTCTTTTCAAAAGGGAGAAGTAATTCCCAGATGCAAAGACAGCTTGTCCCAATATCACTTTTATAAACAACATGGAAATTGCTCAGCAATTCCTTTGGTCTGATAATTGCTTTCTGGCCTCACTGCTGCAGCTTCTTCATGTACCCACTTCTCACAGTTAGGCAGTCTTAAGTGCTTTAGAAAGAACTTACACTAGAAAAGATAAAAAAAGAACATAATGCTATTTTTGTCAGCCTGGTGTTTTTCTTTTATGAAACAGGTGAAAAATGCAGCGGCCAATGTACTCAGGGAAACATGGTTAATTTATAAAAGTACTAAGCTGGTTAAAAAGATAGACCATGCAAAAGTAAGGAAGCATCAACGAAAATTCTTGCAAGCTATTCATCAGTAAGTACAATTTTAATTTGTTTTTCCTGTCCAAGCACTCTCTTTCTCTCCTCCCCTCTTGTTTTCTTCTCCTCATTATCTCTTTCTTGTTTTCATTCTGCCTCTTGGTTTGTCTCATTCCCTTTTGGTATCTCTTCCTATTTCTCTCTCATTTCCCCTCCTGCTCTCTTTCACTCTCTCGCATTCTCTCTTTCTTGTTTCCTCATGGTCTTCCCCCCCCCCCCCCCCCCCCCCGTTGCTTTCTCTGTCTCTCTCTCTTTCTCCCTCAGTATTTATTGTTCCTTTCCCCTTCCCTTTCTCCCTCTTTCTCCCTCTCTCTCCCTTTTCATCTCTCTTCATCTCTCGTGTGTCCCCCTTGTTATCTCTTCCCCTTCCCTGTCTTTCTCTCTCCCTCCCTTTCTCTTGCTTGCTTCCACCTTTCATTCTCTCTGTTTTGTCTCCGTCTCTCTCTCTTTCTTCCTCTCTTTCTTGCTCCCTCTCTATGTTTCTTTCTGACAAAATCATGCTCTCCCCCCCCCCCCCCCTACATTGTCTTGTGTTCTGTCTCTTGGCCTCTCAGTTTCTTATTCTCTCTCTTTTCTCTCTCCTCCTCTTTGCCCCCCCCCCCTTTCTTTCTCTTTCTTCCTCTCTTGCCCACTTCTCTCCCCTTCTTCCCTCATCGTCACTCATTCTTTATTGTTGATTTCTATCTCTTGTTTTCTCTTTTGCTTTCTTGCTCTCTTGCTCATTCCCCCCCCCTTCCTTTTCCTCTCTGCTTTTCTTTCTCTTGCACATGCTCTTCCTCCTCTTTGCATGCTCTTCCACTCTTGCACACACTCTCCTTCCCTCACACATGCACTGTCTCCCTTCCTAGAATTGTGCTCTTGAGTTTGAATTTTCTTTCTTTCAGAGTACATCAAAGATCAGGTTTTACTGTAGTACCTATTTAGAAAAGAAAATACTCTGGTTATGTGCAGCACAGGGTAATGCAGAATTGTTGAGAGTGTTTGTAGGAGTTTTCTAAGTCACAGCCAGCTAAAATTGTACAATGATTCAGCTACTTTTCCTTGGACTACATGGGAGAAATAAAGACTTTTGTCCCCAACAGCCACAGACTCATCATAAGGAACATCTAGGACCCATGCTGCTATTTGTCTGTTCCATTTGAGATGCCTATCCAGCCTATTGGCAGCCTTTTGTATGACCTGTGAAATAGGTTTTTCCATAACATACTGGGGAGATGTAGATTGATTAAGGTTCATTTTGAACTGACGTTTTGATAATTTCTAAGTATGGATCTGTGTGTGACCCAGGCTGTGAGGAGAGCTGTGGGCAGCATTCAGCTGACCCACCTACATTCCTGAATGTAGACATTCGTCTGATCACCCCGTGGGACTCGGCACAGGGTCCACCATACCCTGGGCCACAGAGCACTGACACCAATATGAGGATGCTGCAAATGGCGTTTATTCAACTGCGTCACGCCCTTACATACTGTCTGTCGGTCATCCCGCCTCCTTTAACCCTTCTCTTTCCGTACATCGCGAGATCTTCCGAGCGCCAATCCCTACACTGAAAAAGATTCCTATGTGTCATCATAAGATGACAAAAGAGAGGAAGGGAAGGCTAGGTTATCAAATTTCCTATTCGTAAATTGAGGATAACAGTCATTGGTTCTCTGTCTCATAGCAATGTTGTAAGGACTAGGTAGCTAAGCTTTGAAGATATGAAGTATTCTACAAACCTTAATTACTATATCATATTTAGCAAACTTTCAGGGTTAAATGTTACTGTGCTCTTTTAGAAAAACTTGAGGCAATGGAGTCCACAAAAGCTGAGGCATTTTTGGGTAGATAAAAAGTGGGGTTTTTATCAGTTCTGTCATCCTGCTTAGCTTAAAGGATTGGGAGGATGAGAGGAGTGGCAGGGGTTGTGGGGTAGAAGGTGGCACGTCCTTTATGTCCTTTGCTGGACTTGAATCCCTGATTGCAAAAGTTACTCCATAACATTTTAACCTTGCTATTTATTTTGTGTGTGTGCGTGCATGTACACACACTTGTGCATGAAAAGAGGAATCTAAATTAAAAAGCATAGGAGGTTTGATCTGCAGCTTTATATATCATTCAACCCCAAAGAGCTTTACAAGTTGTAAAGTGGTGTTCTGCATCTGCCTTAAAAAATCATTAATCATGTAGGGGGTGGGGTGGAGAAGGTGGCACGAGTGATATTTTCCTAGCTGTGCCAGCCAAACTTTGAACACCTATGTTAATAATACATTTCCCTCTGTCCTTTAGCACTTTGCTTCCCATTACAAAACTTGTTGTGTTTAAGCAAGAGAATTGGATAATTTTCTCGGTATGCCGAGGAATGGACCATGAATAGAAACATTGCTGTAGCAGTCATCTTTCTTCCAGCTGCAGAATAGTATTGTGTACAATTTGTTTTCTCTCCACTTGCATCTTTTAACTTTTCTCAGGGGAAGAAGGGACCTCATAGTAGCAAATGGCTCTCTTCTATCTTTCTGGATTAAGTTTTTTATTGGTTCCCCTCCCTCACCTTCCCAATCATTGGGCTGGAGACAGGAATAAAAGGTGTGAAGTTTCAAGGCCAATTTTATACAAGAAATCACAGTAGATAATGATAACAGTCTCAAACACAGAATCACATCCCTAAAAGGTCTAAAAATATTGTCTGTGACTTCTACCTTCAGCTGGTCTCAGTCTTTTTTCTTTCTTCTCATGCATATTTAATAAGGTGAAGGTGAAATCAGTACTCTAAACAATAATATTAAAATACATTTTATATACTGTATAAAGAAGAAAATCTGCAGGGGATAGTTAATGGGAAGGTTTGAAGGTACCATAGATTCCCTCATCATAAACATGAGAGAATTAGACTCCAAATGCAGCAGTTACTGATTGGAAGCAATAACAACTCCATAGGACTTTCCACCTGCTGAATAGAGCCCACTGTGCTCATTTGGTTGTTTTAGTATATTTTACAGTTTGTCTTCTGTTTTGTCTTTTTATTTCATCAAAATGAAAATAGAGCTCGGAAGTAAGTTGTATGAGCTGTTCCTTCCTAAATTTGCAGAATTTACCACTGTCTGCATGCAAAAAGTAAAGTCTTTATTTGTGAACTTCAGTGGTCTGATTGCTGCCATGGAAACACGATCCAGAATAATGGTCTTTTGCTGTGATAAGTGAAGTTCATAAAATCAAGATATTTCATATTTCCTTGTAATGAATTTAAGAACAAAAGTCTGACATTTTTATTTTAATCTGGCTGCTGCAGCTAAAGACCTATCATTACCTAGAGATACGTTTTTCAGTCTGTGCCAGGTTTTGGGTTGGTTACCATTAGGTATTATCACATTGATGTCAGCTGGTACCTTTTTTTTTCTTTCTACAATAACAATGGATTGCTCAAAATTTTAAAATTTGGCATACTCACTGGCAAATAGATGTTTCAAAGAATCTTAAGAAAAGCAGAAAATACATATTCTGCAAATTTGAAAGAGTACTCACCAAAACACTAGGATTATCATTCTCCAGTCAAATCATTACATGCTTATCTCTGAGTAAATATTTTGTTCTGGGGCAGTAATGATATAACTCATTACTTTAGAGACTCCTTCATAATATTTGCTTTAGAATACCTCCAGCTTGTAGCTTCTGAAAGCACTATTTCTATAAACTATATTTACATTGTGCTCTGAAGGAAGCCTCCAGGGGAAGAAGAATGTATGACATTCCAGTAACAAGCTGCTGGAATTTCAATTTTATATGAACAATTGATTTCTACCTTAACAGTTATTCCCACATATTAAGAAAAATATTTCACAGCATTTCTTCTTCATGGAGGTTAGCCTAGATGTGAAAGGAAAATGTATGGTAACTAAATATCTGACACAAACTTCTGATTTTGGAGTATCTCCCCAAAGGTTTTTATTAAAAAAAAAAAGAAAAAGTAAACAACCCCAAGACTTGATACATTGTTGAACTTAACAGCCTTAATCTGCTTCTCAGAATTTAAGTGGTAATATGTATCCATTTTCCCCAATTTAGTTTGGAAAAATGAATGTCCTTGAATAGGACTCTTTCCCTCCAATTCTGCATCCAGGTTAAAATAATTTGTAGCCATCTTGGAAACATCAAGCTATTTGAGATGAACAGATTGGTTGGCTTCCAGTAGTTTAGGAAATTATCCTGATCCCACTGAAAGCCTTGGAAGTTTTGTCATTAATTTAAATAGGGACAGAATTTCATTCCCCATATTCAAACTTCAGAGAAGGCAAAACGATTTTTCACATTAGGGTTCAGTTGGAGCACTTTGAGGCATACAAAGCCTTGAAGTGAAAAAGAACACCACCTTTGCAACTGCTGTGGATGTACTATACAGGCTGGAAGTGGCATGGAATTCTTTTGTGCCATTGTCAGAGTTTTAGTTTTTGCTTTACAAGAACAGTTTTATATGCTTTTGTGCAGTCATGTTTGCTTTATAATATATATATATAGCTAAAACAATAAATGAGAACTAGGCAGAGTATGTGTTAGCAACCTATGTGCCACAAAATGCTGCCAACCTTATTTTCATTTGAGAGTTAACTAAATGGATAGCTTGATTGCCCGTTGAGCTACTAGTAGACTGCATGGCATCACACGTTTTATAAATTGATTTGTTGCTTTTGAAAAATGCTATTTCTTGCTTAGAACATCCATGAGAAAAATCATTGCAAGTCCAAGTAATTCTACTTTAGGAAACATTTTATAAACCCACTTATAAATTGCTTATTTTTTAAAATCACATCTAAACCCCACTTCTTCAGTAGTTAATCTGAAAAACATGGAGTTTGATTCAGGGAACACATAGGAAAGGTCAATTACATATCTTTCAGAGTATGTGCATCACTAATTAATAATAATGCAGTTTGCTAAGCATTAAAGAGAAAATATGCCCTTGATTCTTTTTTCATAATTTTTACAGCAGTCTAGTTTAAATAGTGCATTGGAAAGGTATGTCTAATGTAAGTTTAAAATGTAACCATATTTAAATTTGCAAATGTTCAGACCGGTAAGAAAATTAAATGTATTGGCAAGTATGTTGGTTATTTAGCTGCTGGTCAGATGGAAGTTCTGTTTAAAGTAATGAGAAACTCACTTATCACTGTATTTCCATCAGGTTAAAACACCTGCTACTCCAATCCATTTCTGACAGAACAGGGCTAATACCTGTATCTAGTCATGTAGGCATGGGAAGATTCTTGATTGCTACAACATTAATGACAAAAAAGCATTTGTTCTATGTTTCTTCCTATATCTACTTGTAATGATACTGAGGCTATGAGGAATGTTTTGGCTTGCTTTCATATAGTCTGGATAAATTACCTCCCTTTTTGAATGCAACTTTACCCATGGCAAACAGTAGTCTCAAGGACATGATATTTCCTTGCTCTTTTTCTTTTGCAGTGTTGAAGAGGCATGCTTTTCATTGTACCAGACACATGACCAATTCTGACTTTATACAAAGCACTTGAGGCATTGTCCATGCAGTTATCTGTTCTTGAAAGTTTTATGCATGCTTTTTAGAAGTCCTAAGATGACCACACAGGTGTGCACACACACAGACACAAAAAATCTGACTTAAAATTCCACTTTTTAGATTAAGAAGTGTAAAAATGGAACAAAGGAAACTAAACGATCAAGCCAACACTTTGGTGGACCTGGCAAAGGTTAGTAGGCAATTATTGTTATTCTGTATTAACATTAATCCTTTCCAAATGAAGAGTTCATAAGTGAAAATGTTATGAACTATACATGCAAATATTGTTAACAAGTTTGTTAATTCTAGAAAATGAAAACATATATCTGTTTTGGGTTAACATTTATTAAGTAAAACATCTTGTTTATAGCTCTGACCAAGCTTTGAATCTACCTTTTATTTTTTGAATATTTGGGAAGGATTTCATAACTGAGGGGCTGATCCTGAGAGCTGCCTGAAACAGACAATGGAAAATGCTTAGGATGAACTTTGACTAGGAAATGTTTGTGTAGTCCTGTATAATAAAGAGGTTTCTTGTCTGGAGACAGACTATGCTGTGAGGGACTATAGTTCACAGGCCCTTACACAGACAACTTAGGGGTTGTGGTTTTCCATTCCTGTTCTCTTATGAAGCAGTGACTTTAGACAAATAACTTTAGGGCTGTATTTGTTCCAAGTATTTATAATGAATAATAACTGCCCACTTTGCTGATATATTATAAGGATATGTTATTCTTTTTAAAGCTATTTGATATCAACTAAAAGAGACTATTCAATTGCAAATTGTTAGTGGAAAAATATCAAGCCAGGTCGAGCAGTCCGAGACAGGCAAGGCTGCTGCAGCTCCATGCCCCCAGGTCCAACCATTAGCATAGCTGAAGATGTATTCCCAGTAGTCACATGCACACAGAGCAGACATATACATCACATATATACATGGCTGGCCACACAGATCACAGACAAACACACACAGAGCACTCACATGAACACAGACAGCACCAACGGCCTCATGCTGCTCTCTCTGGCTGGGCAGGATCACAGAATCACAGAATGGTTGAGGTTGGAAGGGACCTCTGGAGGTCATCTGGTCCAACCTCCCTGCTCAAGCAGGGCCACCTAGATCTGGTTGTCCAGGACCACGTACAGATGGCTTTTGAATATCTCCAAGGAAGGAGACTCCACCACCTCTCTGGGCAACCTATTCCAGTGCTCAGTCACCTTCACAGTAAAAAAGTGTTTCCTGATGTTCAGATGGAACTTCCTGTGTTTCACTTGCACTGCTTCTTGTAAGGCTTGTCCTCCACTGGTTCAGGCGGTTCCTGCTATAGTAATTCCTAGAACATGCAACTCAAATCATGAGTTACAACAGTTTAAAAGTATTTGCATTACAGTCTCCACCTCTGGTCCCTTTGGACCAGACCATTTGGTTTAACATTGCAATGAACTCCTCCCCTTGCCCCTGCTCTGGCTTGCATTTATCCACAGACTGCAGTCCCTTAGGGGAGTACCTGCTCCAAGTGGAGCCTTATCTATGAGCCACAGTGTCTCCAGGAGTATACCTGCTGTGGCATAGACTTATCCACAGTCACAGCTGCTTTGAGGTGCACCTGTTCCAGCATGGCCTTCTCCATGGGCCGCAATGCCTTCAGAAATATAACTGCTCCAGCATGGCTTTACCCACAGCCACAGTCCCTTCAGAAGTAAACCTGCTCCAACATGGCCTTACCTATGGCTGCAGTCCCTCCAGAGGTGCACCTGCTCTGTCGTGGGTTTATCCATGGCCACACGCTTTGAGGTGCTCCAGCATGACCTCATGCACAGCCACAGATGCTTCAAGGTGTACCTTCTCCAGCGTGGACTTATCCTTGGGCCACAATCCCTTCAGAGGTATACCTGCTGCGGCACAGACATAACCACGGCCACAGATGCTTCAAGATGTACCTGCTCTGGCATGGACTTATTCACGGCCACAGATGCTTTGGGGTGTCCTGCTCCTGCGTGGACTCATCCACAGGTCACAGTCCCTTCGACTCGAGTTCACACTGGAGTTCCAGCCTGTCTACTACAGCAGCACAGAAACAGCAGTGATGCCCTGGCCATCTGCCATCTTAGGCACATCGTCATTGCTGTTATCAAAATGTTCCCAGGCACTACAGAGTAAGATGATAAGCAGCACAGCAGTAGAACAAGCAGTGAAAGGAAAAAGAAGCCACTGTCAAGCACTAGACTCTAATTTACAGTAAGGCAAGCAAGCCCTGTGGCAAGCACAGGAGCCTGTCAATTAATAGCTAAACAGCAATAACTTTGATCTAGCACATTCCAATCAAATCTGTCATTATCTTGAATCCTTTGAGCCCCACGTTGGGCGCCAAGAAGGACTGTCGTAGTTTAACCCCAGCTGGCAGCTAAGCCCCACACAGCTGCTCACTCACTCCCCCCCAGTGGGATGGGGGAGAGAAGGGTAAAAGTATGAAAACTCGTGGGTTGAGATAAAGACAGTTTAATAGGTAAAGCAAAAACTGCACTTTCAAGTAAGCAAACCAAGGAATTCATTCACTACTTCCCATTGGCAGGCAGGTGTTCAGCCAACTCCCTGAGTACTCAAGGGTGCATCTCACAAGGGCCCATGGACTTATGTATGCTTAAGTATTCCCTGACCTGATCCTCTTCCACCAAGGGTAAGTCTTCCTTGCTCCAGACTTTCCCCCTGGTCTCTGGGACCTGGTATTCCTGAAGGCTGGTCTTGCTAGTAAAGACTGAGGCAAAGGCAGCATTTAGTACCTCAGCCTTTTCCATGTCCTGTGTCACCAAGTTCCCTGCCCTATTCAGCAATGGTCCCACCTTTTCCCTAGCCTTCCTTTTGTCACCTATGTACTTATAGAAGCCATTCTTGTTGTCTTCAACATCCCTTGCCAGATTAAATTCCAGGTAGGCTTTGGCTTTCCTCACTGTATCTCTGCATGCCTGGAAAACATCTCTGTATTCCTCCCAGGTTACCTGTTCCTGCTTCCACCCTCTGTATACTTCCTTTTTTGTGTGTGAGTTCTGCCAGGAGCTCCTTGTTCATCCATGCTGGCCTCCTGGCATTTTTCAATCATAGAATCATGGAATAGCCCAGGTTGGAAGGGATCTCGAAAAATCATCTGGTCCAACAGATTGTGGAAAGGGAGCCTAGATGAGATTATCTAGCATCCTGTCCTCCAGTGATGAGGACTCTACCACATCCCTGGAGAGGTTGTTCCAGTGATTGATTGTTCTCACTGTAAAAATTTCTTTCTTATATTGAGATGAAGCCTCTTCTGGTTTAACTTGTGCCCGTTGCCCCTTGTCTTCTCCATGTGACTCCTTGTGAAGAGAGACCCTCCATCCTCTTTGTAGCTGCCTTTTAAGTACTGGAATACTGTGATGAGGTCCCCCCTAAGCCTACTCTTCTCCAGCAAGAAAAGACCTAACTCCTTCGGTTGATTTTTGCCTGACTTGCTGCTTGTTGGGATGGACTGCTCTTGAGCTTGGAGGAGGCGATCCTTGAATATTAACCAGCTTTCCTGGGCCACTCTTCCCTCTGGGACCTTATCCCATGGAACTCTACCAGGCCAGTACCTGAAGAAGCCAAAGTCTTCTCTCCTGATGTCCAGGGTTGTGATCTGGCTTTTTGCCCTGCTCCCTCCCCTCAGGATCCTGAAGTCTACAATCTCATGATCACTGCAGCCAAGGCTGACTTTGACCTTCACATCTCCAATGAACCCTTCTTTGTTTCTGAGTATGAGGTCCAGCAGAGCATATCTTGATCACTCCTTTGTCACGTGGATCAGGAAGTTGTCATCAATGCTCTTCAGGTATCTTGTGGATTGCTTATGCCTTGTTGTGTGTCCCTCCAGCAGATATTGGGGTGGTTAGAGTCTCCCATGAAGACCAGGGCCTGCAAATGCGAGGCAGCTCCTAGTTGTCTGCAGAGGGCCTTATTCGCTTGTTCTTCCTGGTCAGGCGGCCTATAGCAGGCAACCACTACAATGCCACCCTTACCTGTCTTGTCTTTCATCCTTACCCATAATCTCTCAGCTGTCTCCTCATCCATCCCCAGGCAGAGTTCCATGCATTCCAGCTGCTCTCTCACATAAAGGGCAACTCTTCATCTTCCTGACCTGTCTTTCCTAAAAAGCCTGTATCCTTCCATTGCAACACTCCAGTCATGGGAGCTATCCCACCATGTCTCTGTGATCCCAACAAAATCATAGCCCTGCACCTGCATGCAGAGCTCTAATTCCTCATGTTTATTCCCTATGCTCTGTGCATTAGTGTACGTGCACTTCAGAGAGATACCTGCTCTCCTTACCGGGTCAGCCATCCTACTGGCAAAGATACCTTTTCCCCACTTGGTGAGGTGGAACCCATATCTCCCAAGCACACGTTCATCCTCAAACAGGGTCCCATGGTCATAGAAGCCAAAAGCCTGTTGCTTAGACAAGCTCCACAACCAATTGTTGACATGCTGTATCAGTGCCCTCCTCCTTACACCCTTTCCCCTCACCAACAGGATTGAGGAGAATACCACCTGGGACTCCATGCCCCTGACTATCACCTCCAAAGCTCAATAATCACTTTTGACACTGTCCTGGTTGCCCCTGGCCCTGTCACTGGTGCCCACATGGAAGAAGAGCAGGGGGTAATAGTCAGAGGGTTGGACAAGCTTCAGCATTCTCTCCATGACATCCTGGATCCAGGCCCCCAACAAGCAACAAAATTCTCTAGACAATAGGTCAGGTCAGCAGATCGGTGCCTCCATCTCCTACAACAGGGAGTTGCCCATTACTATCACTCACCACTTCCTCCTGGTGGTCTTGCATGGTTCAGGGTTAGTTGGTCCAGATGCTTCACTTGAAAGCACATCCAGCTCCTCCTCATCTTTGAGGACAGTGAACCTATTTTGTAGTTGTAAGCCCTTAGGTGGAGCAGGAGCCTTCTACTGAAACTCACCAGCTTCTGTTCTTCACTTTCCCCAGAGGTTGTACTTACCATTCTGCTAGGGACAGACTACTTGTGTCTCCATTGTGTCTGGAGTCTGGGGGTCTTGAAGCTGTTGCATCTCTGAGAAGATGCTGTCTA
Source organism: Astur gentilis (assembly GCF_929443795.1). Classification (NCBI taxonomy): domain Eukaryota; kingdom Metazoa; phylum Chordata; class Aves; order Accipitriformes; family Accipitridae; genus Astur; species Astur gentilis. The sequence continues at coordinate 29,900,459 of NC_064918.1, forward strand.
TCTCTCTCTCATCCTCTCTGATGCTGTGCAGCCTGCTGACTTCCTCCTGTAACTTCTTCAGGATGGAGTTCTATTAGTGAGAAAATATTTTTTTATATATATATATACACATATGTACAATGTGGAACTGTGGTGGGTTGACCTTGGGCATCTGCCAGACCCCCACCCAGTCACTCCCTTACCTCCCCTCCTCAAACAAGACAGGGGAGAAAATAAGATGAAAAAGCTTGTGGGTCAAGATAAAGACAGGGTGATTGTTTGCCAATTACTGTCACAGGCAAAACAGACTCGACTTGAGGAAGATTAATTTAATTTATTAAAAATAGTGTAGGATGGTGAGAGACAAAGATAAAAACTAAAACACCTTCCCCTCACCCCACCTTTTTCCCAGGCTCAACTTCACTCCTTCATTCCTGACTCGTCTACCTCCCCTCTCTGCCCCCCAAGCAGCGCAGGGGTAATGGGGTTAGTGTCAGTTCATAACAGTTCCTCTTTGCTGCTCCTTCCTCCTTACACTTTTCCCCTGCTCCAGCATGGGTCCTCTCCATGGGCTGCAGTCCTTCAAGAAAAAATCTGCTCCAGCGTGGATTCTCCATGGGCTACAGTTCCTTCAAAAAACAATAATTTGCTCCAGTGTGGGGTCCTCCATGTACTGCAGCATGAATATCTGCTCTGGCATGGTCTCTTCCATGGGCTGCAAGGGAATATATGCTCCAGCGCCTGGAGTACCTCCTCCCCCTACTTTTTCTATGACCCTGGTGTTTGCAGGGTTGTTTTTTACCTCACTCCTCACTGCCTGTCCAGTATTCTTGCCCTTTCTTAAATATGCTTTCACAGAGGCACCACCAGCTTCGCTGAGTGGCTCAGCTTTGGCCAGTGGCAGGTCTGTTGCAGAGCTGTCTGGAACCATCTGTCCAGCACAATGCAGCCCCTTATGTCTTCTCACAGAGGCCACCCCTGTAGCCCACCCCCACTACCAAATCCTTGCCACTTACACTCAATACATGATCCTTCCAGCAGCTGAGCTCAGACACTCAGTCTGCCCAGTAGCTCCCCCTGGAACCCATTGTCCCCAGTTGCTGTCACCTGGATATATGAGCCTCTGAGGCCACAGTCCTACGCCAGTTGTTGGTAAAGAACATCTTGAGCACCTATGCATGCATGCATGCACAGACCTGGCTGGGGCTCCCCTGATTCCCTGGTAGTCAACCCCCCTCATGGTCTCACCCTTAGAGACACCCCCCCCCCCAGCAGGTTTTATCCATAGAGACACACAACCCAACACCCTCATCCCCCCAGCATATGGCTGGAACTCCCCTGGTCCTTCTAATAGCCAGCTCCTCCTGTGGTCTTACCTTTAGACACACTCCTCCCACCCCCCCTGCCTGACTCCCAGGCCACTTCACCTACTTAAAGGCTAGTCCAGCTTGATCTTTGCTAATACTCACACACACTCACACACCACAGTTGTTCCAGTTACTGGCACCACAGACACATGGACCTCTGGCTTCTGGTCCCACTCCAGTGGGACTTTGTTTCACTCACTTTGGTCTCTTCAGTTGCTGGCAACACATGCTGTCACGACCCACTCAGAAGAGGAGGGTGAGTGACAGATTCGCAAATCCCCAGCAGCGTGGACTAAGGTGAGACAACTCTCAAGGTTCACATACAAACATTTATTAGATTCCCACAGTGATTAATATATGACTTAAACTAGGTTTTCCGATAATTGGTTAGGTTTATAACAAATTATGGCAAGTGGTAAGGTACGCCTTGCATTACTTAACAACTCTAAGAGAAAAGAGAAATGGGGGGGGGGGGGGAGAGAGAGAGAAAGAGATCACTGGTCCTGGTTCCAGCATTGGTCCAGCCAACAGGGGGGTTCTGGTTCACAAGAGCACTCTTCTGCAGAATTCCACACACTTTCCTTCTTCTTTCTTCTCTTCTCTTCTTTTCTTCTTTTTTTTTTCCTCCTTATTTTAGTGGCACCTAACTTCCCCCTTTATGTTCGCTATATCTGTACGACCCGCCCTCCTACTATGGTGGCAGCTTCATTTCAGCTTCTCCCCCCTTCCCCCAGGTGACGTGTAGCATGATTTGGGTTGAGAGGGGGATGCTGTAGTCACATATGTTTAGCATGATCTCTGTAATCTTCATTAGCATATGCAGGGGTGTCAACTTTAATATGCATTTCGTGGATAATGAGTCAAAGGTCATTCATCAGACATGATGGCCCCAAAACCAGAGAGTTAACAAACTTCACAAGTTGCACCAGGGCAGAACTGTCCTGTCTCCTCCACAGGGCCTTGTCCCCCAGCTGCATCCTTTGCTATTCCTCCCACATGGGTCAAATGTCAGCCTTATCAGTTCATTGAGCACCAGGCCAGCCTTATTCAGATTCAGTTCAGGGTACTTGTGTTTGAGACATTCCTTGGAAAGGCTTGGATAGCCTCTGCCCCTCCCTCCCCCCCTTATCTTTACCAAGTTTTGTCTCTCACCATTGTCCATGCTTCCCTCAGGCTGCTTTTTTCAATCTTTGTTTCAGGGAGTTACAAGTCATCTCACACACACACACACACAAACACACACACACGCACACACAAAAAGAGTCCCTCTGAGCCATGGTCTGACTCCACTTGCTGGCACTCACATTCCCATACACATGCATGTACACCAGAGTCCTTCACCCAGGAAAAGAATTAGAAAGGAATTTAATAAGATAAGACAAACTGCGTTGATCAGGTGCAGGGCATAGCCAGACAAGCGTACCAACCAGCAAACTATTTGCACACAACCAACTCTTTTTATCCCCTTACCCCTCCATTTTCCCACACTTGTTCCTCCCCAAATCACCTAGATCCCCCCCCCTTCCTGGCCTTTGGTTCCTTCCCTAAACATCCCATAATGAGTCCTGTGCAATCCCAAAATACACTTCCCCTGCATCCTATAACGTGTCCCATACCCCAAGGCAGCAGCACCGCTCAGTCCAAAACACATTCCAGCATTGACTCATCTTGATGGGTTTCACACCTGGACACTGGGGCTGAGGCTTTCCTCAGACAACTCTGGGAGGGGCCTGGACAGGGGGTCCCTTCTTCTGAGTCCTTAATTTGGGTTCCTTCCTGCCATTGCAATCAGCCCAGCGGACATGTATATATATTACCCAGAAGGCAGGCACGCAGCAGCATGGTGACCACCCGGCAAAAAGCCATGTCCTCTGGTTCTCCTGACCTTCTAGCATCTGGTAGAAATGCAACCAATGCAGCCACACAGACAGAGCTCCTGTCAAAGCATGTGACCACACAGGCTTCAGACTGTAGGGTGTGTGCAAGGATATTCCTGGAGATGGAGGGTGATAGTGTTGCCGAAATCCGGAATAAAACTCCTTAACAGCAATGAGAAGTTAAGAAGCAGGCACTCCTTTATTGCAGCGCTGGGCACACAGGGGATCACTCCACCTAGTGTGTGCACCGGTCTGATTTAATCATGCAGGTTAAATATACACCTGTCATACATATTCACTAGATTTCTGGGAAATATCATACATAATCATCAATTGTCCGAAAGATCATTAGCATATGTAAATGTCCTTTTACGCAGGCGTAGTGAAGTCTCTGGTGGTCCTCATAAGCCCTCTGGTGGTCTCCCATAGTCTTCCTCACTTTGTCCGATAGTTGACCTCTCTTATACGATTCTGCGCAGTACGATTTTGCCATCATGTATTAGATTTACATAAAAGTACATTCAATGTTAATTCTTAAATTTAACGTTTCTAGTGATTGGTCCCCAGTTACATCACCTCATCAATATTCTTATACTATGACATCCATTGGTTAATCTTACTTATCCCATTAACTGGTCTTTTGATCAAAGTAGGGTTTGTAAACCACAGAGCTAAGGTCCATAACGATCTCTCTCTTTGCTCTTTAAAGCAAAACACTACAATCTAACAAATCTATCCAAATTTCTATGGTTAACCGATCTAAGACAATACTTATTCTTTTATAATTCCTTACTGGACATTTTGTATGTTCCTAGGTTTCTATAACTATTGCAAGCTTCAAACTCCTATTCTACAGTCTTTTTCCCTTTTAACTAAGCCTGACTCATGTTAAATTCTAATTTTTATCAAATATTGGTAACAATAGCAAGCACCTGTGGTGTGACCAGGTAGATGAACTGCTCTGCCTGGTGGCCCAGCTTCAGGAGGAGGTGGGCAGACTGAGGAGTCTGATAAGGAGATTGACCAATGGAGCTGTGCTCTGCCATCTCTGGTACACAGAAGCCAACTCAGTATGGCCACTATGGAGGTAGGTCCAGGATCTGTTCTGTACCAGGAGGAAGGCAGCGTTACAAGGGATAGGGAGGGGTGGAAGCAGGTTACTGCATGGAGCTGTAAGAGGAACCCCTTCTTACCCTCTCAGCTACCTTTACAGAATAGGTATGAGGCCCTGGGTATGGTAGACAAAGTGCATAAGGAGATAGAAGAACCTATGCAAGCGCTCTCGCCAAGGTCAGATCAACCAACCCCTCACAAGACCTGCATTAAGACCAGCACTGACAAGTTATGGTCATCAGTGACTCCCTCCTGAGCGGAACGGAAGCACGAATTTGCAGACTGGAACCTCTTTTCAGGGAAGTTTGCTGCCTCCCTGGGGCCCAAATCAGGGATGTCACCAGAGAACTGAAGAGCTTAGTACAGCCTTCAGACTATTACCCACTCCTTCTCTTTCATGTGGGTACTAATGATGCTGCAACAAAAAGTCCAAGGTCAATCAAAAGAGATTTCAGGGCCCTGGGAAGAATGCTAAAAGATTCAGGAGCACAGGTAGCATTTTCCTCGATCCTCCGAGTAATGGGGAGAGACTTTGGAAGAAACAGATAAACCCAAGATACCAATACCTGTGACTTTCCATTTGTGGACACTGAAATTGTAAGGGACCAGTTGTATCAGCTGAATGTTCATAAGTCCATGGGGCCTGATGGGATGGATCCCAGAGTACTGAAGGAGCTAGCGGATGTTACGGCAGGACCCCTCACGACCATCTACCAAAGGTCTTGGGAGTCTGGGGAGGTCCCTGCTGACTGGAAGCTAGCCAACGTTATTCCAATTTACAAGAAGGGCATGAAGGAAGACCCAGGAAACTACAGACCTGTTAGTCTAACCTCAATACCTGGAAAAATTATGGAGAAGATTATACTGGGTACTACTGAAAGGCATTTAAAGGCAAATGCAATCCTTAGGCACAGTCAACACAGGTTCACAAAGGGAAAGTCTTGTTTAACTAATTTGATATCCTTCTATGATAAGGTCACCTGCCTAGTGGATGAAGAGAAGGTGGTGGATGTAGTTTTTCTGGATTTTAGTGAGGCTTTTGATAGCGTCACTCACAGCATCCTTCTGGGCAAGGTGTCCAACTGTGGGATGAGCAGGTTCATGGTGCACTGGATGAAGAACTGGCTGAACAGCAGGGCTCAAAGGGTTGTAGGGAATGGGGCTACATCTGGCTGGCGACCGGTCACCAGTGGTGTTCCTCAGGGCTCGATTCCAGGGCCAGTTCTGTTCAACATTTTTAATCAGTGATCTAGATTCAGGAGTTGAATGCACCATTAGCAAGTTTGCTGATGATACCAAACTGGGAAGTACTGTTGACTCTCTCAAGGACAAAAGGCCTTGCGGAGGGATCTAGATAGATTGGAACATTGGGCAATCATTAATGGCATGAAATTTAACAAGACCAAATGCTGGACCCTGCACCTAGGATTGAGTAATGCCGGGCACAAGTATAGATTGGGTGAAGAACAGCTGGAGAGCAGCCCTGCAGAAAAGGATCTGGGGGTGCTAGTTGACAATAGGCTCAATATGAGTCAGCAGTGTGCCCTGGCAGCCAAGAGGGCAAACCACATCCTGGGGTGCATCAAACACAGTATAACCAGCCAGTCAAAAGAGGTGATTATTCTGCTGTGTTCAGCCTTGGTGCGACCTCACCTTGAATACTGTGTTCAGTTTTGGGCCCCACAATTTAAAAAGGACATTAAGGTACTTGGATGCATCCAGAGGAGGGCAATGAAGCTGGTGAAAGGGCTGGAAGGCATGTCCTATGAGGAGCGGCTAAGGACTCTGGGTTTGTCTAGTTTGGGGAGAAGGAGGCTGAGAGAGCGACCTCATTGTTCTCTACAGCTTCCTGAGGAGGGGAAGTGGAGAGGGAGGTGCTTGTCTCTTCTCCCTGGGATCCTGTGACAGGACAGATGGGAATGGTTCAAAGCTGCATCAGCAGAGGTTCAGACTTGATATTAGGAAGCATTTCTTTACTGAGAGGGTGGTCAAACACTGGAACAGGCTTCCTAGAGAGGTGATCAATGCCCTGTGCCTGTCAGTGTTTAAGAGGCATTTGGACAATGCCCTTAATAACATGCTTTAGCTTTTTGTCAGCCCTGAAGTCGTCAGGCAGTAGGACTAGATGATTGTTGTAGGTCCCTTCCAACTGAACTATTCTATTCTATTCCATTTGATTCAATTCAGTTCAGCCCCTGTGCTCCTCTGGGCTTGTGGAGATGGGCCGGTTATGGGCTGCTGGCTCCTTTTATGGGCCTGGGAGTAGCCATGGCAGGGTATTATTCAGCTCCCCCACCTGCTGAGAGCATTCTATGTTTCACATTAGACTGCAATATATAACAGTTATTTTATATGAACTTCATTTGAAGCTTCATTAGAAGTATTTATATGCTTTTCACAAGGGTTTCTCATACAAATGTCTTCACGCACCTCAAAACACAGATCAATTTAAAGTGCAACATCAAGGCAAACATAAAAGTCTTCAGTGTTTGTTCCTCTTTTGCAGTAGAGAACCACTTGACAACTTCAGTTACTGAAAATACATTTCTGGCAATTGATAAGGACTTTTCAGATATTATTTAATGTAGATTAGTTTTCTTTCAACAGTTATGCTAGCATCTTGAAACAGGGCAGAGAAAATGTGTTATAGACACTTGTCTGATACTTCTGTGCTTTGCACTTCAGGTAGTCATTCAATTAATTTTTCATTCCTTTATAATGGATTATAAACTTCAGCCAGTTTATCTACTGAATTATGACCAGTTATTTTAAATTTAGTCATTAGTTTTAATAATTTCCCTGCATGAATTGCAAAAGAAACAAATGGAAGTCAAATAGAAAGTGACAGACTTTATGAATTAACATACTTTAGATTCCATTTGTACTAAGCATTATGACATTTTAAAGTTTATCCCATAGACTTTCTGATACCAAACACCATTTTGTAGAGGACAGATAGACAGGGGAAGGCAGAAGTAGAGGACCGTACACTTGAGTTTTTACTCCTTGCTCTACATTTCAAAAACAATCCACCCAACTACTCTTATTACAACAGGTTCAAGCACAGTTTTAGGAGAAAACAAGCAAATTGTTTTCTTTTTAAAGTATGAAGGTATTTAAAAAAATCAGAGGAAATAGAGAAAAGTGAAGGGTGCATCACTGTGCTTTGGAACCTTTGGTCTTGTGACTTACACAACTAATTTTGTTCACAAATCTTATGATGGTGCATTTCTAAGCATCTAAACTTCTAAAAAGGTCTGGTGTTTTGTCGAATTCAATAAGAGCTTGACATTTAAAATGCTACTCTAAATATCAATGTTACATTTCTGCTCGATAAATTTAGCACCAGTAGGGAGTCTGTCATGCATCTGCAAGTAAAATTATTTCACAAGACTGGATCTTGTTAGAATACTCATCTTTTTGTGAAATGCAAAAGCATTTAAGAACCCTTGTAGATTTGCACCGCATGTTACAATATCTGTAAGATCTTTCTAAACCTTTTTTACATCCTTCTACTTTCAGACTCAAAACATCATGTATGACATGATTTCTGACTTAAATGAAAGAAGTGAAGATTTTGAGAAGAGAATTGTTACTCTGGAAACTAAACTGGAAACTTTAACTGGTAGCATTCAAGCTCTCCCTGGACTGATTAGCCAGACAATCAGCCAACAACAGAGGGATCTCCTCAAGGCTCAGATACAAAATTATAAACATGCTGCCTACAGTGCTGAGCGATCATGGTCTTTGTCAAGAAGAAGGAGATCCTCCTCCACAGCACCATCAACTTCATCAGAGAGTAGCTAGAAAAGAATAAGTTAACCACCAAAAAAAAAAGACTTTCTGCCATCATATGGTCAATATTTTAGCTTTTATTGTAAAGCCCTATGGTTCTAATCAGTGTTATCTGGGTTCTGATGTCAGAATCCTGGAAACCTGGACACAAAATTTAAGGTCAAACTGAGTGAAAACTGTGTCATCCCCCCCTCAGATGCACAGAGAATGCACTTCTTAATGCTATATTAGATTGTTACTCCTGTAATTTCACTAACTTTTTATTCATGCACTTCAAACAAACTTTATTACTACAGTATATAATAATAATAAAAAGGGGAATTTCTGCACATATTTGCTTGGTTACTTGGACTTTAACAGTTAAAAAAGAGACTTAATACTAAAACTTTAAGAAACAAAATTCAAGCGTAATTATCCTCTCAGTATGAAAACTCATTCTCTAAACTTTGCACTGGAGGGGGGGGGAAATAAAAAAAATCGATGTTCATCTAACACTGTGCTGTGTATGTATACTCATTTTAAAAGGTCACTGACAGCTTCAATTTCTGAAGTGATTAATTAAAAATATAATTTACCCTAGAAATCAGAAAGATAGTAATGCAGAAAGTCAGAGCAGAGATGTGCTAGGCAAGACAGAAGAGCTGTTCTCCCAAACACCCAAAATGCCACAAACCAAATACATTACCTTTCATAATCTGTAAATCAGTACGCACTTTAGACCTATTTATAATAAAAGCTTTGCCTTTTTGGTATAAAGTATATAACTGATGAACATAAGTTATATCCATAGGCATTGCTTGGTTATAAAAAGCTCAAGAGTTTCTCCAATACCTTTTCTGTCCTTGGGAAAGATAATGACTTCACAGTATTTTCCCCCCCTAGATGAGCAGCATGGTTTCATGCCTTGGGAGTGCTTTCTTTATAGACGGTGATATTTTGTGACTGGAAATAATAAGCTCTATGCATAGTATTGTCGTGGTTTAACCTGTGCCCAGCCAGCAACTAAAGCACCACGCAGCCACTTCCTCACTTCCCCTCACCCAGTGGGATGGGGGAGAGAATCAGAAGGAAAAAGTAAAACTTGTGGGTTGATCTAAGAACAGTTTAATAGGACAGAAAAGAAGAAACTAATTATGATAATAATAACAATAATAAAATTAGATTAATAATAATAAAAGGATTGGAACATACAAAACAAGTGATGCTCAATGCAGTTGCTCACCACCCACCGACTGATGCCCAGTTAGTTCCCAAGCAGTGTTCCCCCCCCCTCCCCCTCCCCAGCCAACTCCCCCCAGTTTATATACTAGACATGACTTCACATGGTGTGGAATACCCCGTTGGCCAGTTTGGGTCAGCTGCCCTGGCTGTGTCCCCTCCCAACTTCTTGTGCCCCTCCAGCCTTCTTGTTGGCTGGGCATCAGAAGCTGAAAAATCCTTGACTTAGTCTAAACATTACTTTTAGCAACAACTGAAAACATCAGTGTTATCAACATTCTTCTCATACTGAATCCAAGCTATAACACTACACCATCTACTAAAAAGAAAATTAACTCTATCCCAGCCAAAACCAGGACAAGTATTTACAGTTCTGCTTTTGTTTTTGTGAAGTTCATCTCTTTTGAGTTACCAAAGGAAAAGATGGATATAGTGCTACTGTTGTGCTAGCTCAGTCCTCAGCTAGATGAGATTTTTGAAAGGTCGTGAGGCCATCTCATTTACACTATTGGCAGGATTAGATGTATTGATTAATAATATCGGGATTTCATAGTTAAGTATCAGAATTTTTTTCTTGAAGATTTTGATTTTTCCATTCTCCCATTTTTCATGTATATTTTCAAATATTTTTCCTGTTACTGAATGTGAAATACCATTTCTGTAGCTTAAATGTGTTGCTTTTTGTCTTTCCAGCATGAACTAACTCTTCTCTTGCTTACAAAACCAATCTTTTCTAATTTGTAAGGTTTTTTTAATTTTTCCTCCTCTAGATTGTATACCTTTTTTTAAAGAACTATAGTTCCATATTGAAAATTCTTGCCAATCTGTGACAATTAACTCTGAGTTAAGATCCAACTACAAGTACTGAGCTGGTTTATCCAAATTCTTTTGTATTCCTTTTTTTGAAGCAAACAACAGATGATGACACCATTGAATACTTGGGTTCAATTTCTTAATTTACTCTAAAGTTCACTACAGATATTTTATCTGCATAATTCTGATAATTCTTTCCTTCTAATACCTGGTTTTGAAAAGTACTTCTACATGTGAATCCAGTCCAAGAAAAGACAGATATAAACTTATATTGAGGAAAGCACAAAGTACTACAGGTTTAATTTTCTTACTCCTGATTGATAGAAAATTCCTTTTCATCTTTCCTCGTTTGAATCTTGTACCACAAATTCCTTCACTGAATTTTTATTTCCAAAATGTAAGCTTCACAGTGGTCAGTATATTAGGTCACCAAAAGGAGAAAGTAGCATTATGGCAAACTCAACTACTGCTTCTGTAACTGAATATAGATTTTTCTTTGAATGGTTGTTTACAGATAACAAGGTATCTCTCACAAGAAGCACATGGCATATTTACTGTATTACAAATTGAAAAGCCTCATGCATACTTCAATTTGGAAAATTCACCTTTCACTTGCTCCTGAACTTCTCCTTTTCACTGTATTCCAGCTACCGATTCCTTTTATCAGTTACTTTGGAGTCTTGTTGCTAATCCCTGTATTTTAAACAACTCTTAGCAAAGGTATCTTGCCTGTAAAGACTTAAACATAATATCACAAACAGGCCCATTCGCCGTGCTTAAAACTAAGTACATTAATTTAAATAGCATTTTTAAGTTATATTTAAGTCTTTGCAGGATCAGAATAATACGTTCACAGCATAATATGCTTGCAAAGTGCTCTGCAGATCTTTATTCTGAAAATCAGTATCTATTGTAAGCCTGCAGATCTTCCCAGATAGACCTGGGCAACTCAGTTTTTCTTTATCTCCTACAGCTCCATAAAGTTGGCATTGATGCAAAAGGAGCTTCATTATCTAAAAGTTAAAGATCCAGCTTAGGAGCTCTGAACACCTTCTGGAAGCCCATACATTTCCTCATGAGCTATTTAAAACTTTTGGCTACCTAGACTGGGTGCTCTGAATCACTGTCATCATTAGACATCAAAGACAGGGGATAGGCATATTGTTTTACTAATGTTCAGTTTTTAAGACTCTTTCCATGTCAGATCATACATGGACATTCAAAGGGATGCATTAGATACTAAAACAATATTTAAGCATAAAAGAATAAATGGTTTAAATATGAGTGCTTAATATCTAGAATAAAACCTATTACCTGTAATGAACGGGTTAACTTTGTTCATGAAATCGCACATGGGGGTAGAGACATTCTCCACAATTACCCCTAAAAGTCTTACTGCTAATCTTGACCTTTGGTCCGTGTATTTTAGATAAAAGTTGTAGCCCTTGTTCAAAGCAGAATAGAATCAATTTGGCTAATGGTGTTAAAACAACAATATGATAATTTACTTACATACTAATCGGGAAGGGGGAAGACACACATTGTGATTAAACGAATGCTTTGTGTAAAAAAAAAAAAACCAAACAAGAAAAGCAGGGCTTGCTTAAATGTTGCGTAAAAATCATGAGGAAAAATAACAAATATAACTTACTAGATAAGGAAGAGAAAGACAACAGCTATAATTTACTAGATAAGGGGATTAACTCTACCACGACTACATATCTCCACAACAAAAGACATTCTACATCAAAAAGACACTTCCCCTTGAGAAGATGGACCGAATCCGCCCAATAATGAACCTACACGAGCAAAGGAAAAAAAGAAACAAGACAAGGTGAAGATTGACAAGGGAGGGGTGCATAAACTGTATAAAAGGAATGTAACTATAACAGAAAGTTGCGAGCTTGTGGCGGAGCACTGCCTGCCCGGCCGCCCAGCGCTGTTTTGCTCTTTTATCGCTTGCTAATAAATTCGACCTTTTTTATTCACTACAAATTGGCTCCTCCAATTTGTCACAAGCGTCTATAACAAATTTGGTGCCGTGACTCGGATCCAGGTTCTTTGGTGCGGGCCTTCACAAGCGGGGAGGCGCCCTATCCCTGGATAGCCCCGTCTTGAGAAGGTGCTGCCACCACACCCTGGACCCACGAACCCCTTTAAATTACGATAACTGAGCAAAAGAACCTGTAGGACCCCTTAAATTTTGTGCACGAAGACCAAGCGAAGACCCCAGGAGCGGGTGAGTATATAAGTTGTGAGCTGTTTGGTTGGGGTGGTTATCCCGAGGTGCGACTGTGTGAGAGGTCTCTCTGAGATCACACGAGTGCGGACCCTCCAGTAGTGCAGTTCTCGTAGCCCGCGAGGGAGCGAGTCACGACCGAGGGGATGTGAGTGTGTGTGGATAAGGGCACCTCGGAAGATGGGACAGAGGAAAAGCAAGCCCTCTGGATCCATGGGGATGGGGAAGAAAGATAAGTTACCAGGCATACCCCCTGATAGTCCCTTAGGCCTGATGATAAGATATTGGGACAGTTCACCAAAGAAAAAAGATAAGTCTAAGGAAAAAATGATTAATTATTGTATTGAGATTTGGGGTGGGAAACCTCTCAACAATCCTCATGTACTCTGGCCCGTGTTCAGGTCTTCTGAGGATTGGATATGTCAAGCTCTGAATGTATATGTGAACCAAAAAGAACCTTTTAAGTTTAGAAGAAAGTGAATATGCCAGCCTCTGGATAATATCCTCGCTAGAAATTATATTTTTGCCTTAACCGAAAAGAAAAAGACGAAGGGACCCCCATGCGAACAGTGGGCCCCAACTAACCAACCCTCCCCACCCCCGTATGTCCCAGCTCCGAATCCCCCGCCATCCCCGAATCCATCACCCTCTCCATCCCCACCCCGAATATATCCACAATTACCCACTCACCCAACCCCTTCTGCCCCGGTAAAAACAGAGGGGATGAAAAATCAAAATAGGACTCAGAAAGACCAAAAAAATTACACATTTATTGCCCCTAAGAGAAGTTGCCATGGGGGGAAATCAAGGTGGAGTAGGATTTGTATCGGTACCCATAAATTCTGGGGACGTCCGAGAATTTAAGAAGGAAATGAGAAGTTTACTTGAGGACCCTCTAAGGGTCTCTGAAAGACTAAATCAATTTTTAGACCCGAGTGTTTACACCTGGGATGAAATTCAGGCTATCTTAAGAATACTCTTCACATCTGAAGAAAGGGATATTATTAGGAGATCACGGATGAGACACTGGGACCAAAGACATCAACATAGGCCCCAGGGAGATGTGAAATAGCCCCTACAGAAACCAAGTTGGAACCGTCAGGTTGCGGGAGATAGACAGAGTGTGAGTGATTTGAAAGACATGGTGATTTGGGGAGTGCGGGAAACGGTTCCCGGAGGTCAGGATGTAAATGGAGCCTTCGGTGAGTGTCAGAGGGGATATGAAGCTCTGACTGACTAGCTGGAAAGGTTGGAGAGAGGTTTGCAGTTGTGTTCTGGAGTTAGCCCTGGTGCAGCCGTGGGTCAAGCCCTGCTGAGGACACGGTTTGTGGCTGGATCGTAAGTGGACATAAGAGAGAAATTAGAGAAGTTAAAAGACTGGCAGGACAAAGGGTTAGATGAGTTGTTGAGAGAGACTCAGAGGGTGTATGTACGTGGAGATGAGGAAAGCCGATTGGACTGGAAAGTAGAGAAGCAGGAGTTGAATGCTATTGTTGTGAGAAGAGAGGGCACTTGAAGCAGAGTTGTGGAAGGAAACAGTAGGATGAACAAATGTTTGGAGGTGAATGGGGGGGTCAGGGGCTCTGCTTATTGGGGACTGGAACATCTACAGAGCCCCGAGTGGAATTGAAGTTGAGTCCCCAACGGGAGGGAGTGCAGTTTTTGGTGGATGCAGGGGCCGAAGGATCCACCGTTCAAGGGCTGCCCTCCGGCTACACCCTTGCTGGGAACACCGTGAATATTATAGGTGCAAAAGGGAAACCTCTTGAGGCCCTTGGTGATTTACTCTGGCTCCCTGGGGCGGAATACGGTTTGTTAAGAAGGGGTTTGGTTTTGAAACTGAACTTGAGCGTTTAGGGTCAGGGAGAGGAGTCCGGCTCCGTACGGTCGCGGTGGAGCCGGCGCTGCAGTGGCAGCGGACAACGTCCTTTGTTGCAGCAGCAGCGGCGGCAGCGGCGGCGGCAGCGGCGGCAGCGGCAGCCCGCCCCCCGCCCCCGGCAACGGCCGCCGCCTCTCCTCGCGCCGCGGGGCTGTAATGAAAGTCAACTCTGTAAACAGCCAAAGAGAGTGGGGCTTTCTGTGCGACTGCTGTATCGCTATCGATGAAAACAATTAAGATGGACTGTGCTACCACAAGGGTTCACAGAATCACCAAATCTATTTGGACAAACTTTAGAGAAAATTTTACAAGAATTCATTTCTACCCAGAGAAGTCAAGTTATTACATTATGTGGATGATCTATTAATAACAGGAGAAACTAAAGAAGGAACCCAAGAAACGACTATGAAATTGTAAAACCCCCACAAACTAAAAAGAAAATTCGACAAATATTGGGATTACTAAGATATTGTAAACCATGACTTAAAAACTACAGTGAAAAGGTGAAATTAACTAATAACCAACTTAAATGGTCTACAAAAGATGATCAAAAATTACAGAAAATAAAAAGGGCATTAATACAGACACCTGTATTAAGCCTCACAAAAAAAAAAAAAAAAAAAAAAAAAAGAAGAAGAATCAGAGAAAATAATTTGTCAAATAGAGAGACCCAGGAAACAGCCCTGAGGACTCAGATCACCAAAAGTAACATAGTAATCTTCTTTATGTTCCTATATAATAGTTCTAAGAGTAAAATATGTTACTCTGCTGTCAAACTTCTGTGACAAGGAATTGTGGTTTGCCTCTGAATATTTAAAGTTGCCAATAAACTATTCCTGTTGGCAGGTTAATAAGAATATAAACACTATACAGTCCTGTGTTAATACCTAATTGTGTTTATAGGCAAAATTCAAAGACTTTACTAAACTATCTGAAAAGTAATACTCATTTCAAGTTGTTAAAAATGTATAACTTTTAAACTAGTTACTTGCTTCTTACTTGATTTGAAAAAGGACTGTAAGCGATTAAGGTAAAAACCAATTCATATGGCTGTTATAGGTTGTCTCACAGGTATTTATAACAGCATCTTTTTTCAAATACTTTAATAGTTGTTGTAGTACATATTTTAAAAATATTTCATTAAATTTATTAACTTAAGACAAATGAAAATTTATATATACACAAAACTACTTAACTTGTCAATAATGAATGTGAAACAGTGTCTATTAAAGAGTTACTTATGGAATATTGAAACTATTGATTCAGATAAAGGCCCACATTTCGTTTCCAAAGTCGTAAAAGAAGCTCTAGCCCCCTTTGGAACTAAATGGGAGTTCCATACCACTTGGCATCCACAAAGCTCCGGGAAAGTCGAACGAATGAATGGAGAAATAAAGAAACAATTAACTAAGTTAATGATAGAAACCAAAATGTCATGGGTAAAATGCTTGCCAATTGCTTTATTAAATATTCGGACTCAGCCCCGAGCGGATACTGGAATTTCCCCATTTGAAATGTTATATGGCATGCCCTATGATATGGAATGCCCAGTCAATTACCCTACTTTAGATGAAGATAGTATTAACCCTTATATTGTTCAGCTGATGAAAAGGAGAGAGCGATTGCGGAAGAAGGGAATGGTGGTACAGAGGCCACCCCTAGATATATCCATACATTCAGTAAAGCCAGGTGATATGGTATTAATCAGAGCCTGGAAAGAATCCTCTCTCACTCCTAGGTGGGAGGGGCCCTTTCTTGTTTTGCTTACCACAGAAACTGCTATCCGGACTGCAGAACGAGGATGGACGCACGCCTCGCGAATTAAAGGACCTTTACCCGGAGATCAGTGGGAAGTAGCAAAGACTTCAGAGGACTTAAAACTAGTGTTAAGGAAGAAAAAGGAGCTGCGTGAATGAAGGAATCCTTTTGGAAGAACGGTAAAGCCTAGTTAATACCAGTGGTTCCAGGTATCCCCTGAAGATAATTTGCAAGTGGTGAACTTTGCTCCTTGGCATACAGAACGGATACCTCATCAAACCGGCGGAAGTGATATATATATATATATATATGTATATATATATATAAAAACAGGAACTCCTCAGTACTTACCTTTTTGTTGTGGAGACTAAAGTCCCTAGACCACCGGAATATTTTAGCAGGATTCCGTGTTTAAAACATAGTAACCACAACCATTGGAGTTGGGTGTTTTGTAACTGTGTAAGGTACGGTCAGAAATGATATTGTAGTTCTAGAAGGAGATATTATTATTGTATGAAGTGTCAAGAGTACCAATTCCCCCGTGGAGGCCAATTGAATAGAGTGAAAATTAATAGATTAATTTGTGGGTGGGAATTATTAGTACCCGAAACCTGGGAAGTATATGAGAACGATTGGCCTAAAACTATAAGGCGGTGTGCTATCACATTCGCGTGGAAGCGAGCTAGACATATCACTAGAATGGTTTCTGCTCTTAAATAAAATTTGTGTAAGGAATGCTGGTGGACACACTGTAGCAACAGCCACCCATTCAGGGACGGCTGTACACAGTGTACCCAAAGGAGAAGGGGACTAAACACGTCCACCTTATAGGGTGGTGGGGGGGTAGCTACAGGAAATCCCTAACCAACCCAAAGCTCCTATGACCCTGAGTCCTGCAAGTGTCTTGTCATTTCCAGGTAATATAAAAGATTCTGCACAGTTCCTGAGGAGGAGCTAAATCCTATAAAGGCTTTGCAGGTGGAAAATGCGCCCTTAAGAAATACGACTGCTGCCGAGAAGATGAGAAACCTCGCTGCTCCAGGCACCGGAGTAGGCGAAGTAGGCAGAGGCGTACGGAAAAGGGAATGTGAGTACACTGTGAGATCATTGGCGGGTAATGGCGAGAAACAGACACTTCGAGAGGAGGAATGGACTCTGGGAACCCGACTGGGTATGCCCTAGCAAAGAGATAATCGGGAATTGACATTGACACCTATTGGTATTCCTTGGGGAACTCCACCAACAATCCGTGTTTGGATAATGTTGCTATGGTATTTGCTTGTTGGGCCTACGGTATCTGGCAATATCAGCCATCAACCCTTCAAATGGTCACTAATACAATTAGAACACTCAGTTGTCATACAAAACAGAAATTACCCCAGGTGCTCCCTCTTTTACGGCCCACTTAAGTTCCCTAGTAAGGTCATACCATGGATGGGCCCCCATGGATGAGAGTACTCGAAAATATACAGTTCAGCGTAAAGCCTTTTATATGTGTCCAGCTAACAATCCAGGAAAAGAATATTGCAATCACCCAGCTGAATATTACTGTGCATATTGGGGCTGTGAAACAATAGCATCAGAATGGGCACCAGAGTGGGGGAAAGACCAGTTTTTAACTGTGGGATGGGGACCGTCAGGATGTCAAAAACCCACCTATGGGCCTCAAGGTTCGGTTCGGGGAGGCACATGTTGGCATATTTATCTTAACATTTCGAAACCTGAAGATCTAGGATGGACTATAGGGAGAACTTGGGGAATCAGGTTTTGGGAACCAGGCACGGATACAGGGGGAATAATTTTAATAAGAAAAGAGCCGGTACCCAATGAACCCTCTGTTGTGGGACCAAATCCGGTCATAGCAGAGAAAGAAGATAGTAACAGTATTGTACATACTGTCACAATCTTTCCTAACATAAACATCACTGAAAGTAACACCCCGGGCGTATCAACAAAAATCAAACCCTTGACTCTCGCACCCGGAGTCAGCCCATTGTGGGATATGCTTCAAGCCAGTTATCGAGTATTGAATGCCACCTACCCTAATATAACTGAGCATTGTTGGTTATGCTATGACATTCGACCACCCTTTTATGAAGCTATTGGGGTGGACAGTAGATTTAAGAAGGCCAACGGAACAAATCCAGCTCAGTGCTTGTGGAATAAAGAATCTGGACGTAAGCAAGAGATAACAATGTCCCAAGTATCGGGAAAAGGAAAGTGTATAGGAAATGTCCCAAAAGACAAACGGCACCTGTGTAACACAACTCGCAAATCAGGAAAAATAACAGCTGAGTGGTTAATTCCTGCAGATAATACTAAGTGGATTTGTTCCCAAACTGGGGTGACACCTTGTATATCCCTAAAGGTCTTTAATTGGACAACTGAATATTGTATACAAGTAACTGTGATACCTAAGCTAATTTACCATCCCGAAGATTTCGTTTATGATTTTCAAACTACTCAGGCCCATCACATACAAAAACGTGAGCCCTTTACAGCCCTCACTGTGGCAACCCTCATGGCAGTCGGAGTTGCTGGAGCTAGTACAGGAATAACCTCCCTCGTACAACAAAATCAAAAATTTCAATCCTTAAGGGTAGCAGTCAACGAGGATTTAGCTAAGATAGAAAAGGCCATGACAGCCCTGGAACAGTCTGTCAGGTCTTTATCAGAAGTAGTATTACAAAACAGGCGGGGCTTGGATCTAATGTTCATGCAGCAGGGGGGGTTATGTGCAGCCATACGAGAGGAGTGTTGTGTATATGTTGACCATACTGGAGTAGTTAGAGATACAATGGCCAAGCTACGGGAGAGGTTAGAAAAATGAAAAAAACCTGGGAAGCACAACAGAGCTGGTATGAGTCTATGTTTAATTATTTACCCTGGTTAACCACCCTATTATCAACTATTACAGGACCTCTTATTTTATTGATCTTATTTTTGACTTTTGGACCATGCATTTTCAATAAGTTGATCGCTATTGTTAAAGGGCGTTTGGAAACTACACACTTAATGCTACTACAAAAGCAATATGAACAAATCGGGGACGGAGGAATTACTCCTATCCTCGAGCGGACAAAAGAAGCATTGGATCGATTTAATGAACAAAATCAGGATAAAATAGAAAAGGGGGGATTGTAATGAACGGGTTAACTTTGTTCATGAAATCGCACATGGGGGTAGAGACATTCTCCACAATTACCCCTAAAAGTCTTACTGCTAATCTTGACCTTTGGTCCGTGTATTTTAGATAAAAGTTGTAGCCCTTGTTCAAAGCAGAATAGAATCAATTCGGCTAATGGTGTTAAAACAACAATATGATAATTTACTTACATACTAATCGGGAAGGGGGAAGACACACATTGTGATTAAAGGAATGCTTTGTGTAAAAAAAAAAAAACCAAACAAGAAAAGCAGGGCTTGCTTAAATGTTGCGTAAAAATCACGAGGAAAAATAACAAATATAACTTACTAGATAAGGAAGAGAAAGACAACAGCTATAATTTACTAGATAAGGGGATTAACTCTACCACGACTACATATCTCCACAACAAAAGACATTCTACATCAAAAAGACACTTCCCCTTGAGAAGATGGACCGAATCCACCCAATAATGAACCTACACGAGCAAAGGAAAAAAAGAGAGAAACAAGACAAGGTGAAGATTGACAAGGGAGGGGTGCATAAACTGTATAAAAGGAATGTAACTATAACAGAAAGTTGCGAGCTTGTGGCAGAGCACTGCCTGCCCGGCTGCCCAGCGCTGTTTTGCTCTTTTATCGCTTGCTAATAAATTCGACCTTTTTTATTCACTACAAATTGGCTCCTCCAATTTGTCACAAGCGTCTATAACATTACCCATATCAGTTCTACAAATGCAAATTGCCTGAAAGCTCTTTTCCCCTCATTAAGTTATGAAAAGTTCTCAATAAGTTTTATCTTCAGAAATAATATTTTATAATTAGTGTTTGTTCTCTCCATTTATCAAAGTTGTTGTTGCCCATATTGTTTCTTTCTTTTTTTTTAAAAGGCAGAATAAATAAAAAAAAAAAGCAAGCACCTCCTTTAGCCTTACTACTCCACCCTTCTCAAAATAATTATTATTTGGATGTTTCTCACAGCTTAAAGAGGGAAATGGAGGAAAGAGCTAACACTGCAGTGTCTTTCTTTTAAAAACCTAGTCCCTAGGAGCATACCTACATGCTCAGGTAGAAACAGTAACAAATTTCCTTTACCAACAGTCCTGACTACCTAGATACATGCCAGATGTAGCCCAGGAAGCGCACTGCCATATTAGTATAGTCTTGAGGTGGAGCTTATACACATTCAGAGCCAACCATTTATGTATGCATAATAATAAAATTAACCTACATTGACCAATTAGGGCTTAAAGCAATAGGGATGCACTGTTTGTGTTTAACAGTATCCGTCACCTTATACAGAGAAAGTTGTCAAACTATTACAAAAGTGTGAGGGCTGCTCATCACACAAAAATGAATATTATTTTTTTTTAAAAGAACCCAAACTCTATAATAGAAAGGAGAGAACATGAAAGAGCTTGTGGTATATTAACATCTCAAAAGCCAATCTTGCCAGATGTCACAACCCGGACTGGGCAGACCAGGGAGTCCTGTTCAATTCGAAATTCCCTCGGGCTAAATTAAGGTGAATCGACACCAAACGATCAGTTAAACGTTTTATTCATGACAGAAGCAAACTGAACTGCGGAGGCATAACAGTAGGTGGTGCGGTTTTCTCTCAACGGGAATTGTCGTGGAACTATCAGTAAACCCTGTAACCCATGGTAACCACATACATCAATTCAGGGAACAAGGAGATCCCTCCGGTTGAGTCACGAGGTTCAGAGTGGACCCCCTTGCTTTCTAAACTCCTTCTCAGAGAAGGGCCTAGGGGCAGCTGGATCCACTCTTAGTCCCAGACTTGGTCAACGGTTTTATGTCTTAAAGGGATGAGGTGTAGGGATTAAGGAAAAGGAAAGAGAGAGCAAGACAGAGAGAGAAAAAGGGAAAGAGAAAGATATCACCGGTCCTGGGTCCAGCATTGGTCCAGTCAGCCGAGGGGTCCAGTTCCAGTGGGCACGAGCACATAGGGCTTCAGTTTGTGTCCTTCTATCATCTTTGCCCCCTCCTTCGCGTGGACACTCGAACTCATTAGGCTAATTAGGTGTCACAATCAGTTTGTGAGCCTTTGGGCTTGGGGGTCATTTGGGGAGTAACTTCCCCTTCCCTGCAGATATGATCTTTCCCCATGCATGGTGAACTGCCCTGCTCAGCACATCAGAACAGGGAGCTGTGCACCCTCCAGCACACCCTCCCCATCCTGTTGCTGATCGGCTTCTTTTCGGCTTCTTTTCACCTGTGGTTCCCTGCTAGGCAGAGTTCGTTGTTATGCAGAGTTCCTCTTTAAGCAGAACTTGCCCCACCACAACGTTTGAGACATTAACTCTTTCAGTCTCTCACACCAGGCATCTAGCCTCCAGAAAAATTGCAAGAGAGGAAGTTACAAGTGCTCTCAAAACAACCACCCCCCCACCCCCCCCACCCCCACCCCCACCTCAGGAGCAGTTTTGGACTCTTGAAAACATCCTTTAAAAAAACTTTACGATGTTCTGAGTAGCAAGTCTGCCCAAAACGAAGTATGGCAGTACTCTAACACTCCAAAGTGAGTGAGAATCCAGATTCCTTTATGAGAAGTTAGAAAGGTCTATGGAAACATGGTCAGCATATGAACTTCACATGTGTGTATAAGAAAAAGAAAACTTAAGAATCACCCTTAAATTTAACCCACAGTTTCAAACACTTGTGGCATACAGGGTGTGGTGGGCTGACCCAGGCCAGCAACCAAATATCCACCCTGCCTTTTGCTCACTCCCCTCTCCCGGGGGGTTGGGAGAAAAATGGAAGGCAAAAAGACACCTGGATTGAGATAATGACAGTGTGATAGGGAAAGCAAAAGCTACACACACAAGCAAAGCAAAAAGAGGAATTAATTCACTACTTCCCACTGGCAGGTAGATGTCCAGCCCCTTTGATCTTCGCTCAGTGGATGCAAGAAAGACATTGTCAGATGCAGACACCTTTTGTAACCTTCTAGGTTGGTGGAAAAAACATCTATTATTTGTGTATGAAATGGCCAGATACTAGCTGGTGGCATATGAATGCACAATTCAGGTTATGAAGTTCTAGCTGCGTTGACTTGCACTATTTGCCCTGCAAGAAGCTAAAGAACCTTGCATTGCTTCACACATTGTTTGATAGGGTTTTTTTGAACATTTATGGCTCAGTTTGACTGAGTGCATAATACATGAGCTGAGCAAGGCTAATCTTTATTTCTAAGAGTTTTGACCATTGCAGCTGGTTGGTTTTTTTCCCCCTCTGCTTCCATCCCAGAGCAAGAAGGAAGCAGCAAGCAGAAAAATGCTAAAAATCATCTCCAGGACAAAACACTACCCAGGGCTACCTCAGTTTATACTTGCTCCACAGCTTGGCTTTGTGGAATAAATAATAAAACTCACCTCAAAGATTAAGGAAAGCTATCTGATGCCTGACCTTTATTCATTTTCCTGTCAAAAGAGGATGCATTGCTTGTGCAAGGTATTTCATAGAATGATAGAATTAAATACCAACATATTCTAGGAATATAGTAGCAGCCATGTCAGAAGCATGTGGGGAAGTGAAAACTGGGTTGATGATATATTTAGAAAATAGACTTCTAGAAAAGAAGAGCACCAAGGCTAGGTACAAGGCAACTGCACAAAGGAATCCAGCAGGGGAGGTGGTGGTTTTGGCCTTGTGAAGAATCAAGAAGCAAGTTCCCACTGCTCACTAAATCATTTAAGCAGAGTCAGAAGTTTCCCTGAAGCTGCACATGTATTACTGCTCTAAGTAACTTGCAAGATGACTGTCAAAAATCTTGATGGCAAGTAAATTCATATTTCAATTGCATGCCCTGGCAGTCTGTACCATTTCTGGTAGATAACTCACCCAAGAAAGGAGAGTCACAGAGAACAATAGGTTTATATATCCAAATTAATCTACAGGAAACACTACTCTTTTCCCTGAGATTACATTTCTATCCCCTCAGGGGTGAATGTACATAACCCACACTTGTTAATATACTTGGTGTTCAGTTCTTCTCCCCAAGAAGTTTCCTCTGGTTGTTTGAGGAAAAAACAGCTGAAATAACCCAAAAGCTGGATAATAAGGGCACTCATAGGCAAGGAAGATTTTTCGTTTCTGCAGGAGGATTTGGTTCTCATTTTCTGTATGTGCTCAGATGACCAGAATATAAAGAAACTTACTAGAGCAAGAACCAGTATGCAGTTTTCTTCTCCAGCTCCTTTCCAGATGCACACTATAATGGCTGCATATCAGTCAACTTCATTCTTAGTGCAACATGATGCTCTTCCCTAGACAGCAGGAAGGCTGGGCTAAAATCACCACAGATAATAAGAAAGTATCAAGTACATATTTCCTGACAGTCTCTCTCTTGCTTTACTGGATAGGAGGAAACCCTGGCAACTTTGTGCGTTGCTCCTTCCTCTTTATGGAGTCAGAGACTGTCTAAACATTTCTATTGGGCAACACTTTGCAAGTGTAATATTGAAAAGAATAAAGCAGTTTCTGGTGGGATTTGGGAGTGAACTGGACACAGAGTAGCTCAATGATATAAGTGCCAGCAATGCTGTGGTGGGTTAACCCTGGCTAGTTGCCAGGGGCCCACCAAGCCACTCTATCACTCACCCTCCTCAACTGGACAGGAGGAGAAAAATACAATGAAAGGCTCGGGGATCAAGATAAGGACAGGGAGATTATTTATCAATTACTGTCACAGGCAAAAGAAAATCAACCAGGGAAATTAATTTTAATTTATTACCAGTTGTCGTGGTTTCAGCCCGGCCGGTAACAAAGGACCACGCAGCCGCTCGCTCACTCCTCCGCCCCCCTCCGGTGGGATGGGGAGGAGGCGGAGGAGAGAAAAGGAAAAGAAACTGGAACCTCGAGGGTTGAGATAAAGGCAGTTTACTGGGACAAACACAAAAAGATTACAACAACAACAACGGCACTAATGAAAAAAAAAAAAAGTATACAAAAAGAGTGATGCACAGTGCAACTGCTCACCACCCGGGACCCGACGCTCCGCCACTTCCCCCACCGAAAAACAGAGACCACCCCCCGGCCCGCTCCCCATTTATATACTGGGCAGGATGTCACATGGTATGGAATAGCTCCTTGGCTAGTTCAGGTCAGCTGCCCCGGCTATGCCCCCACCTCCCAGGTTCCTGTAAAAATTAACTCTATCCCAGCTGAACCCAGGACATTATCCACCCCTTATTCTATACCATCTACATCATGCCCAGATCTTACTTTTTTTATTTTTATTTTTTTCCAATCAACCACTACAACTTTCCTTGTCTTATATATAAGTATATGGACTCCACCCCCTGACCTCGCACACACACACACGGTGTTCCTTTAGCCTATGGGCTATCCCTCTAATGTGTCCATCAATTTTGGGGCTCTATCTGTTGTAACAGTTCTTCAGGATAAGAGAGAGATGGTGTGAGATGTTGGGTTGTTGTACGCTGCCTCTGGAACTTGTGGCTAGTACATTTGGTGCAACTCATGCCCCTGGTCTGCAGGTTGAAGATGTTGATCTTGAGGAAATTGGTGGGTGCCAGTTCAAGTTCTATCGCTGTTGTACTTGGCTCAGTTTCAAAAGTCCATCCTGTAGTCATTTGGATAATTCTCACAATAATACCCTTGATATGGCATATAGACACTATAGATACAATGACATGCATTGGCAGGTTATTTAGCAGTTAAATATCATACAGCCCAATTCACTGGCTATTCTCTCCCAAAATCAAATCTCCCTGAGGTACACATCGAACCTCCCCATCCTTCTGCATCACCCACCAGGTGTACCCAGGTCCTTGAGCAAAAACAACCCCTTGAATGGGTTTGCTTCTGCTTGAGGGAGGACTAACCCAGACTGTCTTTCCTAACATACTCCTCATGCGCACTACAGGGACTTTATCCTCTTCTACAGTATGTGGATCTCTTGGTTGGGCGGGGCCAGCCCGATTGGCGGATCCTCTAGTATTAACTAACCAGGTGGCTTTTGTTAAATGTGTATCCCAATGCTTGAAAGTTCCACCCCCCATCGCTCTCAATGTAGTTTTCAGCAGTCCATTGTACCGTTCAATTTTTCCGGAGGCTGGTGCGTGATAAGGGATGTGATACACCCACTCAATGCCATGTTCTTTGGCCCAGGTGTCTACGAGGTTGTTTCGGAAGTGAGTCCCGTTGTCCGACTCGATTCTTTCTGGGGTGCCGTGTTGCCATAAAATTTTCTCTTCAAGGCCCAGGATAGTGTTCTGGGCAGTGGCATGGGACACAGGGTATGTTTCCAGCCACCCAGTGGTTGCTTCCACCATTGTAAGCACATGGCACTTGCCTTGGCGTGTTCGTGGGAGTGTGATATAGTCAATCTGCCAGGTCTCCCACTGTTTATATTTCAGCCATCGTCCTCCATGCGACAGGGGTTTTTGCCGCTTGGCTTGCTTAATTGCAGCACATGTTTCACATTCATGGATGACCTGTGAGATAGTGTCCATGGTCAAGTCCACCTCTCGATCTCGAGCCCATCTATATGTTGCATCTCTTCCCTGATGGCCTGAGGTATCGTGGGTCCACTGAGCCATAAATAGCTCACCTCTACGTTGCCAGTCCAGGTCCACCTGAGACACTTCAATCTTGGCGGCCTGATCTGCCTGGTGGTTGTTTTGATGTTCTTCAGTGGCTCGACTCTTGGGTACATGAGCATCTACGTGACGTACTTTTACCACTAGCTTCTCTATCCGAACAATGATATCTTGCCACAGTGCGGCAGCCCAGATGGGTTTACCTCTGCGCTGCCAATTGCCCTTCTTCCATTGCTGTAGCCACCCCCATAGGGCATTTGCCACCATCCACGAGTCAGTATAGAGATAAAGCACTGGCCACTTTTCTCTTTCAGCAATGTCTAACGCTAGCTGGATGGCTTTCACCTCTGCAAACTGACTCGATTCACCTTCTCCTTCAGCAGTTTCTGCGACTAGTCGTGTAGGACTCCATACAGCAGCCTTCCACCTTCGATGTTTTCCCACAATGTGACAGGACCCATCAGTGAACAGGGCATATTGCCTCTCATTTTCTGGCAGTTTATTATACAGCGGGGCTTCTTCGGCCCGTGTCACCTCTTTCTCTGGCGACATTCCAAAATCTTTGCCTTCTGGCCAGTCCGTGATCACTTTTAACATTCCTGGGCGACCGGGGTTTCCTATGCGAGCTCGCTGTGTGATCAGTGCGATCCACTTACTCCACGTGGCGTCAGTCGCGTGATGCGTAGAGGAAACTTTCCCTTTGAACATCCAGCCCAGCACTGGCAGTCGAGGTGCTAAGAAGAGCTGTGTTTCAGTACCAACCACTTCTGAGGCGGCTCGAACTCCTTCATATGCTGCCAAGATCTCTTTTTCAGTTGGAGTATAGCAAGCCTCGGATCCTCGATATCCCCGACTCCAAAACCCCAGAGGTCGGCCACGGGTCTCCCCAGGTGCTTTCTGCCAAAGGCTCCAGGTAGGGCCATTCTCCCCAGTTGCAGTGTAGAGCATATTTTTAATATCTTGTCCTGTCCGGACTGGCCCAAGAGCTACTGCGTGAACAATCTCCTGCTTAATCTGTTCAAAGGCTTGTCGTTGCTCAGGCCCCCATTTAAAATCGTTCTTCTTCCGAGTAACTTGGTAGAGAGGGCTTACAATTTGACTGTAATTTGGAATATGCATTCTCCAAAAACCCACAACACCTAAGAAAGCCTGTGTTTCCTTTTTATTAGTCGGTGAGGACATAGCTGCTATTTTGTTGATGACGTCCACAGGGATCTGACGACGCCCATCTTGCCATTTTACTCCTAAGAACTGGATCTCCTGCGCAGGTCCCTTGACCTTACTTTCTTTTATGGCAAAACCAGCCTTCAAAAGGATTTGGATTATTTTCTTCCCTTTCTCAAAAACTTCTTCTGCCGTGTTGCCCCATACGATGATGTCATCAATATATTGCAGGTGCTCTGGAGCTTCACCTTTTTCTAGTGCAGCCTGGATCAGTCTATGACAAATGGTGGGGCTGTGTTTCCACCCCTGGGGCAGTCGATTCCAGGTGTACTGGATGCCCCTCCAAGTGAAAGCAAACTGAGGCCTGCACTCCGCTGCCAAGGGAATGGAGAAAAATGCATTAGCAATGTCAATTGTGGCATACCACTTAGCTGCCTTTGATTCCAGTTCATATTGAAGCTCTAACATATCTGGCACAGCAGCGCTTAGCGGTGGCGTGACTTCATTCAGCCCACGATAATCTACTGTTAGTCGCCATTCCCCATTGGATTTCTGCACGGGCCATATGGGACTATTAAAGGGTGAGTGAGTCTTGCTGATCACTCCTTGGCTCTCCAGTTGGCAAATCAGCTTATGGATTGGGATCAGGGAGTCTCGGTTGGTGCGATATTGTCGCCGGTGCACCGTCGTGGTAGCAATTGGCACCTGTTGTTCTTCAACCTTCAGCAACTCCACAACCGAAGGGTCTTGGGAGAGACCCGGCAGGGTAGACAGCTGTTCAATCTCCTCCGTCTCCAATGCAGCTATACCAAAGGCCCAACGGTACCCTTTTGGGTCCTTGAAATAACCCCTCCTGAGATAATCTATACCAAGGATGCACGGGGCCTCTGGGCCAGTCGCAATGGGGTGTTTATGCCACTCATTCCCGGTTAGACTCATTTCAGCTTCCAATACGGTTAGCTCTTGGGATCCCCCTGTCACACCAGAGATATAGATGGGTTCTGCCCCTTTATAACTAGATGGCATTAGGGTACATTGTGCACCAGTGTCCACTAGAGCCTTATATTCCTGTGGGTCTGATGTGCCAGGCCATCGAATCCACACTGTCCAGTAGACTCGGTTGTCCCTCTCCTCCACCTGGCTGGAGGCAGGGCCCCTCTAATCCTGGTTAGAACATCCGTTACTCACTTTCTGCACACGTAAATCGGAAGTCCCTTCAAGGGGATCAGAAATGAGATCAGCCCATCTACTGCGTCTGGGGGACTGCTCACGGGAAACTGGAGCAGCAGTTTTCCAAGAATTCTCTTTTCTGGTTGCTTTTTCTCGCAACTCCTGTACCCGTGCATCCAAGACTGAAGTGGGTTTTCCATCCCACTTCCTCATGTCCTCTCCATGGTCACGCAGGTAAAACCACAGGTTAGCCCGTCGAGTGTACTTTCTCTCTCCTCTCTCTTGGGCAGAGGAACGCTTACTCCCAATAACTGCGATGCGGGCCTGTATAGGTGAGGAGGAGGACAGATCCACTTTGAATTGCTGGAACTCTCGGGACAACTCCTCCACAGCTGAGACACAGGCCCGTAGGGAGGAAGAGAGACTCCCTTCGTATTGCCGGAGTTGGACAGCCAATTCATCCACCGTTTGTCCATAGCCTTCTCTCCAGGACATTACTGCCAATGAGTTGGCATAGGTTGGTGGTGCACTTCGTAGAAACTTCCGCCACATGGGTTGTGTGCATTGGACTTCATCTGGATCTGTGGGTGACTGCGCATTTTCTGGATCATTGTAAATCACCTCCAGCACAACTAATTCTCTCAGGTACTGGATACCTCTCTCCATGGTGGTCCACTTGCCTTGGTGACATGTAACTTCATCCCTGAAGGGGTATCTTTCCTTTACACCTAACAAAAGTCGCCTCCAGAGGCTGAGGACTTGTGTTTTTCTCTCAATCGCCTTGTCGATGCCCCCTTCCCTAGACAGAGATCCCAGCTGCTTGGCTTCCTTACCCTCTAATTCCATACTACTAGCCCCGCTATCCCAGCATCGGAGCAGCCAGGTAACAATGTGCTCACCTGGGTGGCGGCTAAAATCTTTTCGCATGTCACGCAACTCACTCATGGATAGAGATCGGGTAATTATTTCAGGTTCTGCCTCTACTTCCTGTTCTCGCGATGACCCTGGTTCATCTTCATCTCTCGCTAAGCGAACTGATTTCTTTGTGTGTTTCTTTTTCTGTACAGGGGCGACTGATACTGGCACAGGCTGGTTCTCTGGTTCAGCTGCAGTGTCTGTCACCGGGGTAGGGGTAGTCATGGTACCTGTTGTCGTGGTAGGGGCAGCCACGGTGCTTGTTGTCGGGGTAGGGGCAGCCACGGTGTCTGTTGTCAGGGTTTGGGTAGCCACGGTACATGTTGTCCTGTTTTCCATCTTTTCCCCCTTTTCCCTCCGAGGGTGCTGCATAATATCAAGCAGTGTTTGGTAGATATTGGCCAGAGCCCAGCACAGTGCAGCGAGTTGTATGTCTTTGGAATAGCCACAGCATTTTTCTTTCAAATATTCTGTCACTTCATAAGGGTTCTGTAGTTGTTCGGGAGTGAACTTCCAAGTCACTGGCGGTGAGAAGTTCTCTAGATACTTGCCCATATGCTCCCACATGCCGTGCCACCCATGAGTATCCAGCTTTGGGGGAGATCTCTGAGTGGTACTCTTAAAGAGCGTTTTTGTAGCCCTAAACAAGACCTGAAACATATTCAGGAGGCATAGCACTAACAGCACACTGGCTTGCGCATCCCAAGGATATTCAAAATTCTCAAAAGCTGTTGTAATTAGTCGGAAGGAGAAGAGGGAGGTGAACGGACGGGGGGAGGTATCCCCCCCTAATTTCCCCATGGATTGGGTGTAATTACCAATAAAATCCGACAGAAGGTGCCCAAAGTATGGAAATGATATCACTGTTTCATACAGATACCAGCTTAACCTCATGACCAGTGATGTAATCATTTCATAAGTCGACATTGCCCAGTACAGCAAAATGATAATCCCAATCACTCTCCCAGAAATGAGATACGCAACTACAGGCAATACATAGAGCATATAAGAGCTTACAAAACGCCACCATGTAAACAAATGAAACAACATTGTGGCTAACATCTATATATCTAAGAAATGCGTTTGGCAAATTTGTTTCAACACGCTCTGGCCAGATCTGTCGTTATCTCAACTCTTCGTGCCCCACGTTGGGCGCCAGAAAGGACTGTCGTGGTTTCAGCCCGGCCGGTAACAAAGGACCACGCAGCCGCTCGCTCACTCCTCCGCCCCCCTCCGGTGGGATGGGGAGGAGACGGAGGAGAGAAAAGGAAAAGAAACTGGAACCTCGAGGGTTGAGATAAAGGCAGTTTACTGGGACAAACACAAAAGAGATTACAACAACAACAACGGCACTAATGAAAAAAAAAAAAAGTATACAAAAAGAGTGATGCACAGTGCAACTGCTCACCACCCGGGACCCGACGCTCCGCCACTTCCCCCACCGAAAAACAGAGACCACCCCCCGGCCCGCTCCCCATTTATATACTGGGCAGGATGTCACATGGTATGGAATAGCTCCTTGGCTAGTTCAGGTCAGCTGCCCCGGCTATGCCCCCACCTCCCAGGTTCCTGTAAAAATTAACTCTATCCCAGCTGAACCCAGGACACCAGTCAAAAGTTGGAGATGGATAATGAGAAATAAAAACAAATCTTAAAACACTTTCCCTGTGTTGCGGAGGATCCACAGGGGACATCACACACAGACCAATGTGATCAAGTGAAGCCCATTTACTACAACTTTTAGCACAGTTATATACCTTATGCGCTTGTGCACGCGCCTTATACAATACTCTAATTGGTACACTACCCCATTTCACGTGACACTATCTTATCCTCTATTGGCTGTGCAAGCTTCTTCGTGAGGTGTCCAGCAGTTACTTATCTCATTCTTCGGCATCCAGGAGTTGTTTGTCAGGCTCTTCTTATCTTCCTTTTTCCCAGCGTACAAGGACACAGCGTCCTTGTCTGCTCCAGCACTATGTAAGCTTATGCTTCTTTCCCAGTTAAAGGCTGGATTGCTCACCATGCCCTCACCCAGCCACGAAATCCTCAACATCCCTGCACCCCTCCCCTCTTTCCAGGCTCAACTTCACTCCTGATTTCCTCTACTTCCTCCCCTTGAGTGGCACAGGGGGACGGGGAATGGGAGTTGCAGTCAGTTCATCACACATTGCCTCTGCCGGTCCTTCCTCCTCACTCTCTTCCCCTGCTCCAGTGTGGGGTCCCACCCATGGGACACAGTCCTCCATGAACTTCTCCAATGTGGGTCCTTCCCATGGGCTGCAGTTCTTCACGAAATGCTCCAGCATGGGTCCCTTCCACGGCGTGCAGTCCTTCAGGAGCACACTGCTCCAGCGTGGGTCCCCCGTGGGGTCACAAGTCCTGCCAGAAAACCTGCTCCAACATGGGCTCCTTTCTCCATGGGTCCACAGGTCCTGCCAGGAACATGCTCCAGCATGGGCTCCCCATGGGTTCACAGCCTCCTTTGGGCACATCCACCTGCCCTGGCATGGGGTTCTCCATGGGCTGCAGAGTGGATATCTGTTCCACCGTGGACCTCCATGGGCTGCAGGGTAATCTCTGCTCTGGTGCCTGGAGCAGCTCCTCCCCCTCCTTCTTCACTGACCTTGGTGTCTGCAGGGTTGTTTCTCTCACATATTCTCCCTCCTCTCTTTTGGCTGCTGTTGCATAGCAGTTTTTTCCCCTTCTTAAATATGTTATCACAGAGGCTCTACCACTGTTGCTGATTGGCTCAGCCTTGGCCAGTGGTGGGTTTGTCTTGGAGCCAGCTGGCACTGGTTCTATCGGATAATGGGGAAAGCTTTTGGCATCTTCTCACAGAAGCCACCCTTGTAGCCCGCCCCCCCCCCCCCCCCAAAACTTTGCCATGCAAACCCAATACAAATGCCTTGAGGCCTAAAGCTACTGTTACATCCCTTTTGTGAAGTTAGTCCTAGGCTTTTTTCCTCCCTCAAGGTTTCTGAAGAAAAAAAGGCATGTAGCCCTTCTAAAAGGAAGCAAAGACATAATTTCTTTAAAAGCTCTTCTACTACAAATGAAAGAATGAACAAGCATATTTTTCCATAAATAATGGAATAATTCTGAACTTCAGAGATTAATTCCACAGGGAGCCAACATATCACCAGACCAAAAACTTCTGCCTGGCAGATGTTTGTACAGTAAGTTGACAACTGATGCTGCTCTCCAACTGTAGCTGGCAGTTACATGTCCAGCCTTTTGGCCTGCCCACTTGTTCATTTTATAGCATTATTACACCATTGAGAGGCACCAACCAGATTATGTATGAGAATCAGGTCCATTGCACTAAATTCTGAAGAACTCAGATTATTTCAGCCACTTTTCCATTATAGTCTTAGATAATGAGTGAAGTTTATGTTAACACCAACTGACGCCAAAACTCTGGATTTCAGTACTATAATCAGAAACTTCTATATGTAACAGAAATCCACAAAACCCTCCCAAAGTAAAGAATAGCAAGTATTTACAAAAATCAAAGGGAATGTTCCTTACTGTACATTTTGTTGCTTTAGGAAACCAGGTTAGCTTAAAAGGTCACAGAGATGATGCTTAACATTGTACTAAAAAGTGGTGACTTTAACAGTAAACAATGTGTTTATATTTTTATTGCATGTTATGTTTAATGTATTGCATTAAGCAAACAAGAAGACAATGATAAAGTTGGTTGTGGCTTGATTGCCACATGTACAAAACCTAGCAAGCTGGTAAAAGCTAGATTGAATGCAATTTGAGTGATGGTTTTAGGAAAGCTTAGTCTGATCAAGGTTAAAATTGCTTAGACATGAAAATGGACAGAACATTTATAACAACTAAATGGTCAGAGTTTAAGAGCATTAACTACCATTTTAATGCTAATTTCTCATAAAAGGTTTTGAGTAGCTATTGTCCTATTAGTGATGAACTAGGAGACAAAAAGTATTTTATTTTGGCTGTGATTTAAGAAACAGTCAAATGTAACAAGAAAGAGCTTAACTCCAAGAGGAGTGGTGTGATGAGCCCAGAGAGTACTCCTTGTCAAATGTCTACATCCTCCCCCCCCAATTTACCTACTCACTCAGCTTTGTGTATTTAGGCATTTTCCTTCTAACACCATCCTTCCTACCTCCTCCCCAGAACAAGCTGACTCACTACAAAAATATTTATTGAATGAGTTATTTTTCCCTGTTATTTAGAAGAGGCTTTGGGTACCAAATCCAGGTCTGAGGATTCCACTAGACAGCTTGACTGTCTTGGGAGGAGGTATGAAAAATCCACCAAAACTCTTTTGGGACCCTAGCTTTAAAAATACCATAAAAATGATTTTAAAAATCTCAGTTCCTCCTCAATTCAAATGAGGTCAACATCTCTCTAAGCTCCCAGTGCACTGTGGACATAAGATATGATTTTTTTGCAGTAGACACTCATGCAAACACAGGTGCTAGAAAAGTACAAGGTTATACAGTAAATGAAGGGAAAAAGCTATAACATCAATGTTATCGCAGTTCACTTTTCACTTGCAAGAAGTTAATGATACGTAAAATGCTGTAAGTGCTTTCATTTACAAGAGGTGCAAACATTTCAGAGGTAATTCGCAATGTGCAACTATTTGGGCCTAACCAGTCACTTTAAAAATTACATTAAGATTTCTTGCTGAAATATTTATGCAACCTTACTGATTGTGACTATACTAGACTCTGCATGAAGTACATGGGATGAATTAACATTTTATACTTCTCCCTTCTTTCTTTCAGATTTTCATTATTTGACTATTCCTTGAATTACTGGCAAGAGATTAGTGCTGTCATTTGAAGGAATAATTCCATGTAGAGTTCTAAGAATATTTTTTTTTTAAACAGGGATACTACGTTTAAGCCTTACACTGAAAAGTGCTCCTGCTTCACTGTTGATGACCTACTTTCTTTCAGACTTGCATACACTTGTCATTTTAAGTAGTGCCAAACACATAAAAGTCTAGCATGGATACCACTTGCCCATCAACTGATCTGAAATAATGTTTTTGCTACTCAACATGTCACTCCTCCCCCCAGTCAAAGAAGTTAAAATTCACTGGATTACAGAAAGCTTACATTCATGGCCATGAACCACTCCCTGATGGTTCTATAACCAATGAAGACAAAAGTGAAGACAAGCAGAAGAAAATCCTCAAATATGCCAATAACAGGGAATGGGTGAGGAAGAGGATTTACAAAAAAGAGTAGTAAGGGTATTGTTTAAAACAAAAACAAAATTCAAAAATCCCCACAGAAGCAATTTGGAAACAGAGGGCATGCAGAAAAGTCAATCTCAAAGAAGTGTAAATAAGATATAACAGCAGTAAGGTCATGCCAATGCCCAGAAATCAGAAGGTGTTCTGCAAGAGTACCCAGGTCAGATGGTTGTCTTTGCTTTTGCAAGACTTGAAAAGTCTTGAAATCTGGAAATCTGAACAAACTGTCCTCTTCCTACTTGTCATTGTTTAACCCCAGCCAGCAACTAAGCACCATGCAGCCGCTCACTCACTTCCCCGCCCAACCAATGGGATGGGGGAGAAAATCAGGAAAAGAAGTAAAACTCGTGGGTTGAGATAAGAACAGTTTAATAGAACAGAAAAGAAGAAACTGATAATGATAATAATAACACTAATAAAATGACAACAGTAATAATAAAAGGATTGGAATGTACAAGTGATGCACAATGCAATTGTTCACCACCCGCCAACCAACGCCCCGTTAGTCCCGAGTGGCGATCCCCCCACACCCACTCCCCCCATTTCCTATACTAGACATGACTTCACATGGTATGGAATACCCCATTGGCCACTTTGGGTCAGGTGCCCTGACTGTGTCCCGTGCCAACTTCTTGTGCCCCTCCAGCTTTCTCACTGGCTGGGCACGAGAAGCTGAAAAATCCTTGACTTTAGTCTAAACATTACTTAGCAACAACTGAAAACTTCAGTGTTATCAACATTCTTCACATACTGAACTTAAAACATAGCATTGTACCAGCTACTAGGAAGACAGTTAACTATCCCAGCTGAAACCAGGATACTACTACTCTTTTGTACCCCAACCTTGGAGCGTTGATAGCAAAATCTGATGAAAAGTGCCTGTTGTAGCTCTTTTCAGAGCAGCATTGTCGAATTGTACATTCTTTATTTTTTAAGATTGAATAATTAGTTCTTGGGCATTCTGCTTTTAAACTATACTAGAGAGGTTGAAACAATCCAGGCACAGATCCAGTCACACACTAGATCTTCATACCCGTAACATCTTCCAAATGAAAGATTTTCTACTGCATGCTTGTTCCTCTGGGGGTAAGAAGGGAAGTCCACTACTGTAGCATCTTCTAGCAAATAACAGTCTTTGAGGAAAAGCAAACCAAAACAGTGACTGTTGTGTCACTCCCAGGCACCAGGCCATGGCACAGAGGCCCTGCCACCTTGCTGCTGCAGGGGAACTGTGAGAACATTCAACTGCAGAGGCAACATGGGGGAACAGTTCAGCATCACATCACTTTTTAACACTCAATTTTGTTCTTTACAGGAGCAAAGATGGAGAAAAAAAAATAAATGAAGCCTTTCAAATGTATTCCTGGTAAAGCACAAATGGGTGTATGGTATGCTGGTAAGGGCACAGAAATGGGATATTCCTGAAGCTCCTGGCTCAAGCCCTGCTTTGCAGCACATGTAAGACTAGCATTTTGCTACAAATCCAAGAGTGGTAGTTGATAATTGCCTTGGACACATTTCAGCCCCATACTCATTAACAGTTCAGCTGAAGTATCCCTCACTTTTTCCAAGTCATGAAGAAGAAAAACATGTCTTCATGAAATATTCTGGCCTCAATCAAAAAAATAATTTCCCTAAAACCCAACTTCACTCTACAGTGTGTGCCTCTTCCCGTGCCATGGTTTAGTTGACAGACCCAAAGTGGAGAAGAATTTACTTGTTTCAAGTAGACTTAGAAAGGCAGGGCCTTAAGGACTGCTAGCATCTGTAGACTGACTCAGAGAATGACCCATAATACAAACTTGCGATTATAGTTCATTTGCTTTTTAGCTATAGATCAGCTGTGCCAATCAACTGCCAAATAGGCAGTTAGGTTTTTTCTCTTCTGAGAAGGGAACCAAACTGTAGTGCTACTAATACAGGTGAATTTTGTTAGTGAAGAGTTCACAGGGCATAAAGATGTATAGCATTATTTTTCTTATTCCTTACAACAATTAGCACCTTTCTCTATTAGTTACATTGCTGTTCAAAAGCCCGGAGCTTTTTGATTGTATAATATGTATTTTTATAGTAAGTGCAGCTGAGAGTTTTGGGGTTTTATTTTCCTTAAGATACAATTTTCTTCACTTAATGGTGGTGCTTATACATTATTCATTTGTTTTCCTTCACTTCAGTAACAGAATTTTGTCATCTTTTCTTTGAACTGGAGTCAAAGGCAGCCAAGTGGTATGCCACGATTGATATTGCCAATGCATTTTTCTTGATTCTTTTGGCAGCAGAGTGCAGGCCACAGTTTGCTTTCACGTGGAGGGGTGTCCAGTACACTTGGAATCAACTGCCGCAGGTGTGGAAGCACAGTCCTACCATTTGCCATGGACTAATCCAAACTGCACTGGAAAAGAGTGATGTCACTGATCACCTACAATACATTGATGACATAATTGTGTGGGGCAACACAGGGGAGGAAGTGTTTGACAAAGGGAAAAGAATAATCCAGATCCTTCTGAAAGCTGGTTTCGCCATAAAAAGAAGCAAGGTCAAGGGACCTGCACAGGAGATCCAGTTCTTGGGAATAAAATGGCAAGATGGTTATCTTCACATCCCTATGGATGTGATCAATAAGATAACAACTATGTCCCTACCAGCTAACAAGAAAGAAACACAAGTTTTCTAATGCCTTGTGGGATTCTGGAGAATGCATATTCCAGGTTACAGTCAGCTTGTGAGTCCTCTCTATTGAGTCACCCATTGCCTGAGGAGGTGGCTTGTGCCCAAGAGGCAGCATCATATAATGAGTTATCAGAAGATGAAAGGCATTATGCTCTGTTTACCAACAGATCTTGTCATGTTGTAAGAAACCATCGGAAGTGGAAAGCTGCTGTGTGGAGTCCCACATGACAAGTCGCAGAAAACATCAAATTAAAATGAAAAATGAATCAGTTTGCAGAAGTTAAAGTTATCTAGCTTCCCTAGACATTTCCAAATGAGAAAAGTGGCCAGTGCTCTATCTCTATAATGGCTCATGGATAGTGTGGTAAATGCCCTGTGTGGGTGGCTACAGCAATGACCATGTGCCTGGGCTGGCATATGGCCCTGGCATTGCTGCCGTTCCTGTGCTGCCATACCAGACATGCTAGAATTCCACTATAAAGTGGAGTCAAAAGGAATGTGGCCCATTACTAAGCCCATGCTGGAGCAGGAAGTACTACAGCAGGAGCCACCCAAAACAATGGAGGATGAGCCTCATAAGGAACTGGGCAAGTGCAGCGGTGACCCGACCTGAGCTGACTTTGGTACCCAACAACTGAACAGAACATACTGCCTATCCTGTTCAGAGTGACCACCATAACAGATGGAGACCAAAACATAGGCTGAATGAACTCAATGGGCATTTGATGGACATTTGATAGACATTTGATGGGGGTGGTCCATAGACTAACAGAACGATATCTGTGTATATATCAACAGACAGGAAGGGGGATGGTGTTTGATGAGGATGTGTTGGATAGTATAGAACCTGAACATGATGTGAGTGGTAGGGAATAAGAGGTGGAGACTGTACTGGATCTGGTTGGTATGGAAATTGTTAAAGGATGTTAAGAGCGGCCACCTCTACCAACTGCTCTGGCTCAGGACTCCCTCCTGCCTGGACATTGAATCCCAGCCTGGTGCTCCAGGGACATGGGGTCTCTGTGGAGGCTGAGGTATGCTGCCACTTTCCCTTTTGCAGGATGAACCAGTAGCAAAGCTGAGTATATATACCAGAAACACAGACACACACAGGACACTGACATGGCTGGTTGCACAAACTGCCACAGACAAGGTGCTGCCTTCAATAGCACCTACATACAGGACTCATAAAACATAACTATAGACAGTCAAGTCCCCTTCCTCCTCTTCGACTGGTAGAGATAGAAGTCCACTAGTGAAGGCATACACACAACACTCTCTAGGTTTACAAGCACGCACACATTCATAGATCCCTCCAGTATCAGCACAGCCCCCTCTGTCCATGTGGGATCCGTGCCCAGATCCTGGTCCCTCTTATCCACTTCACAGGTTGTCTACTCGACAGCTAGTCCAGCTTGATGGTCACTAGCAAACATGCATGCACTCACACACTCATCCCACAAACACTACACATTTGCAAGTCCCCCTGGGCATAACAGCATGGACCCTTTCCCACCTCATACCCAGGCCTGGCCCAGACTAGAGCCCCCCCTACTGGCCAGCTAGTCCAGCCTAAAGTTTGTTAGCGAATACACATGCACACCCCATGCACACCAGGTTTGGGAAAGATACAAACAGTCATCCCCTGCCCAGCAGCTGGCACCAGGCACATGAGCTGTGACCCATGGTTTTGCTCCAGCTGCTGGTCCTGAGCCCCTCAGCCTCACTCATGATGGGCCCCCCTGTAGCTGGTACTCCAGGCTCAAAGTCTAAAGGGCCCTCCCTAGATCCACAGAGCTATGTCCCCTCCAACTACTGATACTAGGACCCCCACTCACTCCAGTAGCTGACACCACAGGCCGCAGGGTGCCTACACCCCCGATTTGACTCCAGTAGCTGGCACCAAATTTCACTCACAGATTTACAGAGGCCTCACCAGTAGCTGGCACTTAGTCCTTGCAGCATACATACACATGGGATAGAGTGACATGAGGCAGAGAGATAGTTAAGAAAAGATTTCATAAGAAGATATAAGAAGATAGGAGAGATTGCAGTGGTCTGGCACAGGGCTCATCCAAGCAAGTATTCTGACTGCCCCCATTTTACATGCGACCAGCCCCTTTTATACCCCTTTCTGTCTACTCTCTCTTTGTTCCTCCTTGCTCCTCTTTCCATTAAAGGTTGTCTCATCAGTTGGCATAGTTCCACCAACCCCAACTATGGCATCATGGACCCTCAGGTTTGCATCCTTATTAGTTGCATAGTCCTGGTTTGCCTGTAGTTTCTTGATAGCCCATTAATTAGTATGACTGACCAGGTTTGTTTCTGGTTATTGTCTTTGCTAATGCTAATTGGTCATGTTTTATGTCTGTGTGTGTTTGTCTCCCTCCCTTTCCTTAGCCTCTCAACTGAAAAAACAAACATGCTCATGCTACACATATCCTCACCAATTAGTGCTACTGACTAGGTTTGAACTTGTCCCAATCTCCCTTAACATGTGTCAGTCAGGTTTGTCTCTGTATGTTCTTGTTTATGGCTCCATTGACCAGATACCCTTAAAGGAGAAGACACTCTGCTTCCACATGCCCTTACAGTTAATTTTCTTCATAGCAGCCCATAAGGTGCTGTGCTTTGCATTTGTGACTAAAACAACATTTTGGCTATTGCTGAGCAGTGCTCGCACTGTGTTGTGGCTTTCTCCATTTCCCACTCTGCCCCCCCCCCCCGCCCCCCGCAATGAGTAGGCTGGGGGTGCGCAAGAAGTTGGGAGGGGACACAGCCAAGCCAGCTGACCCTAACTGACTGAAGGAATACTCCATACCATATGATGTCATGCTCAGCAATAAAAGCTCAAGGAAAGGAGGAGGAAGGGGGGATGTTCGTGGTTATGGTGTTTGTCTCCCCAAGTAACCATAACACGTGCTGAGGCCCTGCTTTCCAGGAAGTGGCTAAATATCTGCCTGTCAATGGGAAGTAGTGAATAAATACCTTATTTTGCTTTGCTTGCATGAAGCTTTGCTTCATGTATTGGGTTTGTGTGGAAAGGTTTTGGTAGCAGGGGGGTTACAGGGGTGGCTTCTCTGAGAACCTGCTAGAAGCTTCCCCTATGTCCAGTAGAGCCAGCGCCAGCTGGATCCAAGATGGACCTGCCTGTGGGAAGGACTCATGTTGGAGAAGCTCGTGGAAGACTGTCTTCCTTGGGAGGGACCCCACGCTGGAGCAGGGGAAGAGTGTGAGGAGTCCTGCCCCTGAGGAGGAAGGAGTGGCAGAGACAATGTGTGATGAACTGACCGCAACGCCCATTCCCCATCCCCCTGTGCCACTCGAGGGGAGGAGGTAGAGAAAATCAGGAGTAAACTTAAGCCCGGGAAGAAGGGAGGGGTGGGGGGAAGGTGTTTTTAGATTTGGGGTTATTTCTCATTATCGTAGTCTGATTTGATTGGTTAGAAATTAAATAAATTTTCCCTGAGTCAAGTCCGTTTTGCCCGTGACATTAATTGGTGAGTGATCTTTCCTGTCCTTATCTCAACCCATGAGCCTTTCGTTATATATTGTCTCCCCTGTCCAACTGAGGAGAGGGAGTGATAGAGTGGCTTTAGAGTGCACCTGGCATGCAGCCAGGGTCAACGCACCACACTTCACTTACTTATTAAACTGTCCTTATCTCAACCCAAGAGATTTTTCTCACTTTTGCTCTTCATATTCTCTCCCCCATCCTGCTGGGGAGTGAGCGAGAGGCAGGGTGGGTGTTTAGCTGCTGGCTGGGGTCAAGCCACCACAGCTGGGTGCATGTGGCTGTATTGGGTCTGGCTGAGATGGAGTTAATACTCCCCATAGCAGCCCTCATAGTGCTGTGCTCTGCATCAGTAGCTAGAAAGGTGTTGATAGCACACCAGTGTTTTGGCTACTGCTGAGCAGTGCTGGCATAGCATCAAGGCTGTCGCCAACATTTTTGCCCCCCCCTCACTGGCAGGCTGGGGCTGGGCAAGATCTTGGGAGGGGACATAACCAGGACAGCTGACCTAAACTAACCAAACAGATATTCCATACCAGATGACGTCAGCTCAGATATAAAAGCTAAGTGAAGGGAGACGGAAGGGGGGCATTTTTGTCTTCCGGAGCAACCACTACGCGTACTGAAGCCCTGCTTCCCAGGAACTGGCCAGACATCGCCTGCTGATGGGAAGTAGAGAATAACATCATCTGATTTTCTTTGCTTTCATGTGCGACCTTTGCTTTCACTTTATTAAACTGTCCTTATCTTGACCCACAAGCCTTTTGTTATATTTTCTCCCCCCTGTCCAGCTGAGGAGGGGGAGTGATAGAGCGGCTTTGGTGGGCACCTGGCATCTAGCCAGGGTCAACCCACCACAGTGGCAAGGCTTTGGTAGCCAGGGATGGGCTGTAGGGGTAGCCTTTGTGCTGTGCCTGACACAGCTGGTTCTAGCTCGTTCCATCCAGCTTGGCAACAAACCCACTGCCGGCCAAAGCTGAGCCAATCAGTGAAGTCAGTGGCACCTCCATGAAAACCTATTAAGGAAAGGGCAAAAATGCCAGACATGCAGTGAGGGGAAAAAAAAAAGTGAGAAACAAGGCTGTAAACACCAAGGTCAGAGAAGAAGGAGAGGGAGGAGGTGCTCCAGGTGCCTGCAGCCTGTGGAAGACACCATAGTGGAGCAGGTATTTCCCTGCAGCCCATGGAAAGGACCATACCAGAGCAGACATCCACACTGCAGTCCATGGACAACCCTATACCAGAGCACTTGGATATTTCCTGAAGGAATTGAATCCTGTGGAGAAGCCACACTGGAGCAGATTTTCCTGACAGGAACTGCAGCCCATGGAGAGGACCCATGCTGGAGCAGGGGAAAAGTTTGAGGAGGAAAGAGAAGCAGAGAGACTGTTATGTACCGACCTTAACCCCCATTCCCTATCCCTGTTGTGGTCATGCGTCTGGGGGGGGGGAGATAGGGGAGTCAGGAATCACAAAATCATAGAATGGTTTGGGTTGGAAGAGACCTTTAAAGATCATCTAGTTCCAACCCCCCTGCCATGGGCAGGGATATCTTCCACTAGACCAGGTTGCTCAAAGCCCCATCCAACACTTCCAGAGATGGGACATCCACAACCTCTCTGGGCAACCTGTTCCAGTGCCTCACCACCCTCACAGTGAAGAACTTCTTCCTTATGCCTCAACTAAATATACCCTTTTTCAGTTTAAAGCCATTACCCCTTGTCCTATCACTATAGGCCCTTGTAAAAAGTCCCTCTCCAGCTTTCTTGTAGGCCCCCTTTAGGTACTGGAAGGCTGCTATAAGGTCTCCCCAGAGCCTTCTCTTCTCCAGGCTGAACAGCCTCAACTTTCTCAGCCTGTCTTCATAGGAGAGATGCTCCAGCCCTCTGATCATCTTCATGGCCCTCCTCTGGACTTCCTCCAACAGGTCCATGTCCTTCTTATGTTGGGGGCCCCAGAGCTGGATGCAGTATTCCATGTGGGGTCTCACAAGAGCAGAGTAGAGGCGGAGAATCACCTCCCTCAACCTGCTGGTTATGCTTCTTTTGATGCAGCCCAGGATAGGGTTGACTTTCTGGGCTGCGAGCACACATTGCCAGGTCATGTTGAGCTTCTCATCAACCAATGAAGGAGTGAAGTTGAGCCTAAAAGAAAAAGTGGAGGGGGAGGGGGGGAAGGAGTTGTTTTATTTTTTTGTCTCAGTCTTACAGTGGCCAAATCTATTTTAACTGGCAATAAATAAATAAATTAATTTTCCCCAAGTCAAGTCTGATTTGCCCGTGCCCATAATTGGTGAATGATCTCCCTGTCTTTATCTCAACCCATGAGTTTTTCCATCTTATTTTCTCCCCGTCCTGTTGAGGAGGGGGAGCGAGTGAGCAGCTGTTTGGGGGACTGCTTGCTGGCCAAGGTTAACCCACCATACATAGCCAAAGCAACAGGCTCCCGAACTGAACAGGTGTGATCACCAGATACAATCCATCCTCACATCATTTAAAGTATGAGCCACCTTCTCTAGTTTGTTTCCTTTGGCTGCACAGATGGGTTGAAACTGGCTGCAATATCTCCCAGCAGGTTTCTGAATAGTAAAAGTTATTTGGCTTCAGACTTCATATTGTATTCATTGCCTGTGCTCAATCATTGTGCTTTCCTGCCCTTGAATTTTTTTCAGTACTTGCTAATCACCCTCTGGGACAATACATGACAGAAGTCTGAAGAGGATGACCTCTAACCTCCATTCCATAAGCTGTGCTGTTATCATCTATACCGATAGTACATAACACATAGCTAGAAAAAAAAAGCCATTATCAAAAGAAGGCATCTGCAAAGTTTGTATCAAAAGGCAATAGCTCTCCTGCTCAGACTTGACTCCCAGTCAAATCCTCTTTGTTGAAGTCAAATAATATTAGTATTTAGATGATTCTTACTGACAGTGTAGCAAGATGATAGGTTTATACTGGCTGACAGACTGGGATTCTTTTGTGTTTGGGGTGTCATTGCGCACATTGATACTGTCCCTACCCTCTCCCAAAAACATCTGAGTCTATATACACTTGAAAGCTGTGGGAAACTCATCCACAAAGGTCACCTATGGCAAAGTTTGGAGATCTTGATCTAGAATGGAGCCCTAGCTACTAGACCACCTGCCTCTCAGGAGAGCATTTCTTGAAAGGTCTCTGCTAAGTATACAGGATTTATGTATCGTATTTCAGAAAGACATAACCTTTCAGATATGTTGCCTGCAAATCCTTGACACCTAACTTTGGCAGTCAAAGTCACATAGAATACATAAGGAAATACCTAACTTCCACAGGACGAAAGGTTTCATTAGGCCAGAGCCTGCCTTTTTGGTTTTTGTTGTTGTTGTTGTTTTTAAAAGGACTAATATATCAGTGTATTAATTTTATCAATACCACCTTTAGCCTATTTTGAAACAGTTTAAGAAGTGCATTAGTCCCAAGATGTCTTTTATCTAAGATACAATCAAACTAATTGTGGTGGGTTGACCTTGGCTGGACACCAGGTGCCCACTAAGCCACTCTATCACTCCCCCTCCTCAACTGGACAGGGGAGAGAAAATATGATGAAAGGCTCATGGGTCGAGATAAGGACAGGGAGATCACTCAGAAATTACTGTCACCGGCAAAACAGACTTGATTCGGGGAAATTAATTTTAATTGATTACCAGTCAAAACAGATTAGGATAATGAGAAATAAAAAAAACCTTAAAATACCTTCCCCACACCCCTCCCTTCTTCCCAGGCTCAACAACTTCACTCCCAACTTCTCTACTGTCTCCCCCTGAGTGGCACAAGGGGACAGGGAATGGGGGTTGCAGTCCGTTCATCACACATTGCCTTTGCCGGTCCTTCCTCCTCACACTCCTTCCCTGCTCCAGTGTGGGGTCCCACCCATGGGATACAGTCCTCCATGAAATTCTCCAGTGTGGGTCCTTCCCATGGGCTACAGTTCTTCACAAACTGCTCCAGCATGGGTCTTTCCATGGGGTGCAGTCCTTCAGGAACAGGGCGTGCGTCCCCCGTGGGGTCACAAGTCCTGCCAGAAAACCTGCTCCAGCATGGGCTCCTCTCCATGGGTCCACAGGTCCTGCCAGGAACATGCTCCAGTACGGGCTCCCCATGGGGTCACAGCCTCCTTTGGGCACATCCACATGTTCCACCGTGGGCCTCCATGGGCTGCAGGGGGACAGCCTGCCTCACCATGGTCTTCACCATGGGCTGCAGGGGAATCTCTGCTCCAGGGCCTGGAGCACCTCCTCCCCCTCCTTCTTCACTGACCTTGGTGTCTGCAGAGTTGTTTCTATCACATATTCTGACTCCTTTCTCTCCCAGCTGCTGTTGCGTGGCAGTTTTTTCCCCTTCTTAA
Source organism: Astur gentilis (assembly GCF_929443795.1). Taxonomy (NCBI): domain Eukaryota; kingdom Metazoa; phylum Chordata; class Aves; order Accipitriformes; family Accipitridae; genus Astur; species Astur gentilis. The sequence goes on from NC_064918.1 coordinate 29,945,292, forward strand.
ATATGTTATCACAGAGGCGCTACTACTGTCACTGATTGGCTCGGCTTTGGCCAGCGGCAGGTCTGTTTGGCTGGCACTGGCTCTGTCAGACATGGGGGAAGCTGCTGGCTTCTCACAGAAGCCACACTTGTAGTCCCCCCGCTGTGAAAACCTTGCCACACAAACCCAATACACCAGTCCACAGAAACACTTTTCTCAAAACACATCATTCAACACCCTCCAGGTAGATTCCAAAACCTCACAGATAAACAGTCCCATGAGTTCAGGTTCCACAAACCTGGCTGCCCATCAGACCTTGTGTGAGTATCCAACTCTTGCATAGATGTTGTCACACCACAGCTCTTCCACAAGAATTAACTTTAATAGATCGTGTCTTCCCGCAGCTGCTAAGGTCCTTTTTTGTAAAAATGTTTCCTTTTCCTCTTCTACTCCTCTGATAAATTTTGCTGAAATTAGCCAACTGGTTCAAGAGGAACTGGGAATAAGGGACTGACTGCATAATCGCACATGCCTCGTCACTTTATGAAATCCAGCTAAAGGACTTTAGTTATTGCAGAGGTACTACTCTCTACCAAAACTATCTATCTAGCTAGCTATTGTACTGTTCTTGGGAACGTAGAACTGGGAAACACTTTTTGAGTCATAAAATCTGGTTTCCCTACAATTGCAGGGAATTCTAAAATGGACATCTAGCTCAGAAGTCTTGTCATGGTTTAACTCCAGCCAGCAACTAAGTACCACACAGCCGCTCACTCACTTCCCCCATCCAGTGGGATGGGGGAGGAAATCAGGAAAAAAGGTAAAACTTCTGGGTTGAGATAAGAACAGTTTAATAGAGCAGAAAAGAAGAAACTATAATGATAATGATAACACTAATAAAATGACAACAGTAGTAATAAAAGGATTGGAATGTACAAATGATGCACAGGGCAATAGCTCACCACCCACTGACCAAGACCCTGCCAGTCCCCGAGCAGCGATTCCCTGCACCCCCCACTTCCCAGTTCCTAAACTAGATGGGACGTCACATGGTATGGAATACACTGTTGGCCAGTTTGGGTCAGGTGCCTTGGTTGTGTCCTGTGACAACTTCTTGTGCCCTGGCTGGCCATGAGAAGCTGAAAAATCCTTGACTATAGTCTAAACAATACTGAGCAACAACTGAAAACATCAGTGTTATCAACATTCTTCGCATGCTGAACTCAAAACATAGCACTGTACCAGCTACTAGGAAGACAGTTAGCTCTATCCCAGCTGAAACCAGGACAGTATCCACCCCTTATTCTATACCATTGACATCATGCTCAGTTCCCATACCTTTAGTTACATCCTGATTAATCATCATCACCTTTCCAGTCCTTTGAGACATATGAACAATGATATATATATATACACACACAGAGATATTATTCCTTTAGTTCATGAGTTATGTTCATAAAACATTTTGTTGAGTTCAATTAGTTTCCGACTTCCGACTCATACCAGTCTGTCTGGGCAGGAGGAATGGTGCAAAGTCCTCTCAGTCGGTAGAGCAGAATTGGGCTTCAGTGCGGTGTGACGAGCAGCTGACATTGGACGTAGCAGGAGGATGGTGTGCACCGTTGGATTGTTGCATGCTGGAGTCAGTTCTGGTTCCATCACTATTGCGTTTTGCTCAGTTTTATCACAGTTCTTTCTTGCTATAGTACTATGGATATAGCATATAACAATTATAGTAATGATAACATACTGTGGCAGGGTTATATAGCAACTAATATCATACAGTTTAATTCTGCCTATTCTCACCTAAAATCCAATCCCCTTGAGGCACACATTGGACTTCCCCATCTTTTTGCATCACCCACCAAGTACACCCAGGCCCTTGAGCAAAAGCAATCCCACAAATGGGTTTACCTTTGGCTGAGGCAGGAGTAACCCAGACTGTCTTCCCGAACATATTTTTCATGTGCACTACAGGGACTTTATCCCCTTCTACAGTATGTAAGAATTCTGACTGGGCAGGGCCCCTCCGATTGGCAGATCCTCTGGTGTTGACTAACCAGGTGGCTTTTGCTAAATGTGTATCCCAATGTTTGAAAGTTCCACCCCCCATTGCTTTCAATGTAGTCTTTAACAGTCCATTGTATCGCTCTATTTTCCCAGAGGCTGGTGCATGATAGGGAATATGATACACCCACTCAATGCCATGCTCTTTGGCCCAGGTGTCTATGAGGTTGTTTCGGAAATGAGTCCCATTGTCTGACTCGATTCTTTCTGGGGTGCCATGTCGCCACAAGACCTGCTTCTCAAGGCCCAGGATAGTGTTCCGGGCAGTGGCATGGGGTACAGAATATGTTTCCAGCCACCCGGTGGTTGCTTCCACCATTGTCAGCACATAGCGCTTGCCTTGGCGAGTTTGTGGGAGTGTGATATAGTCAATCTGCCAGGCTTCCCCAAATTTCTATTTCAGCCATCGCCCTCCATACCACAGGGGCTTTAACCGCTTGGCTTGCTTAATTGCAGCACATGTTTCACATTCATGGATAACCTGTGCGATAGCGTCCATGGTCAAGTCCACCCCTCGATCTCGAGCCCATCTATATGTTGCATCTCTTCCCTGATGGCCTGAAGTATCATGGGCCCACCGAGCCATAAATAGCTCACCCTTATGTTGCCAGTCCAGGTCCACTTGAGCCACTTCAATCTTGGCAGCCCGATCCACTTTGTTGGTTGTTTCAATGTTCCTCAGTGGCCCGACCCTTGGGTACGTGAGCATCTACATGACATACTTTTACAACCAGATTCTCTAGCCAGGACGCAATATCTTGCCAGAGTGTGGCAGCCCAAATGGGTTTACCTCTGCGCTGCCAGTTTTTCTGCTTCCATTGCTGTAGCCACCCCCACAGGGCATTTGCCACCATCCATGAGTCAGTATAGAGATAGAGCACTGGCCACTTTTCTCTTTCAGCAATGTCTAACGCTAGCTGGATGGCTTTCACCTCTGCAAACTGACTCGATTCACCTTCTCCTTCAGCAGTTTCTGCGACTTGTCGTGTAGGACTCCATACAGCAGCCTTCCACCTTCGATGCTTTCCCACAATGCGACAGGACCCATCAGTGAACAGGGCATATTGCCTCTCATTTTCTGGCAGTTTATTATACAGCAGGGCTTCTTCAGCACGCGCCACCTCCTCCTCTGGTGACATTCTAAAATCTTTGCCTTCTGGCCAGTCCGTGATCACTTCTAAAATTCCTGGGCGACTGGGGTTTCCTATGCTAGCCCGTTGTGCAATAAGTGCGATCCACTTACTCCACGTGGCGTCAGTCGCGTGATGTGTAGAGGAGACCCTCCCTTTGAACATCCAGCCCAGCACTGGCAGTCGGGGTGCTAAGAGGAGCTGTGTCTCAGTACCAACCACTTCTGAGGCGGCTCGAACTCTTTCATACGCTGCCAGTATCTCTTTTTCAGTTGGAGTATAGCGAGCCTCAGATCCTCGATATCCTCGACTCCAAAACCCCAGGGGTCGGCCTCGGGTTTCCCCAGGTGCTTTCTGCCAGAGGCTCCAGGTAGGGCCAGTCACCCCAGCTGCAGTGTAGAGCAGATTTTTAACATCTTGTCCTGTCCGGACTGGTCCAAGAGCTACGGCATGAACAATCTCCCGTTTAATTTGTTCGAAGGCTTGTTGTTGTTCAGGGCCCCATTTAAAATCATTCTTCTTCCTGGTCACTTCATAGAGAGGGCTTACAATTTGACTGTAATTTGGAATACACATTCTCCAAAACCCCACGACACCTAAGAAGGCCTGTGTGTCCTTTTTATTAGTTGGGGGAGACATAGCTGCTATTTTGTTAATTACGTCCATTGGGATCTGACGACGTCCATCTTGCCATTTTATTCCCAAAAACTGGATCTCCTGCGCAGGTCCCTTGACCTTACTTTCCTTTATGGCGAAACCGGCTTTCAGAAGGATTTGGATTATTTTCTTCCCTTTCTCAAAGACTTCTTCTGCTGTGTTGCCCCATACAATGATGTCATCAATGTACTGCAGGTGTTCCGGAGCTTCACCTTTTTCCAGTGCAGTCTGGATTAGTCCATGGCAAATGGTGGGGCTGTGTTTCCACCCCTGGGGCAATCGATTCCAAGGGTACTGGACACCCCTCCAAGTAAAGGCAAATTGTGGACGACACTCTGCTGCCAGAGGGATTGAGAAAAATGCATTAGCAATGTCAATGGTGTCATACCATTTGGCTGCCTTTGACTCTAACTCGTATTGAAGTTCTAGCATATCTGGAACGGCAGCACTCAGCGGTGGGGTAACTTCATTCAGGCCGCGATAGTCAACGGTTAATCTCCATTCCCCATTAGACTTCCGCACTGGCCATATGGGACTATTAAAGGGTGAGCGACTTTTGCTGATCACTCCTTGGCTCTCCAGTTGGCGAATCAATTTGTGGATGGGAATCAGAGAGTCTCGGTTGGTGCGATATTGCCGCCGGTGCACCGTCGTGGTAGCAATTGGCACTTGTTGTTCTTCAACCTTCATCAACCCCACAGTCGAAGGGTCTTGAGAGAGACCAGGCAGGGTAGACAACTGTTCAGTTCCCTCCGTCTCCAAGGCAGCTATACCGAAAGCCCATCGATACCCCTTCGGGTCCTTAAAATACCCCCTCCTGAGATAGTCTATGCCAAGGATACACGGAGCCTCTGGACCAGTCACAATGGGGTGTTTTTGCCATTCATTCCCAGTTAGGCTTACTTCAGCTTCCAATACAGTTAACTCTTGGGATCCCCCTGTCACACCAGGAATACAGATGGATTCTGTCCCGTTATAACTTGATGGTATTAGAGTGCACTGTGCACCAGTGTCTACTAGAGCCTTATACTCCTGTGGGTCTGACGTGCCAGGCCATCGAATCCACACAGTCCAATAGACCCGGTTATCCCTTTCCTCCACCTGGCTGGAGGCAGGGCCCCTCTAATTCTGGTTAGAGTATTCAGTATTCACTTCTCGTAGAATTGGCTCAGAAGTCCCTTCAAGAGGATCGGAAATAAAGTCAGCCCTTCTACTCTGTTTGGAAACTGGAGCAGCATTTTTCCTGGTAGAATCCCCTTTTGTGGGGGTTTTTCCTTGCAGTTCACGTACCCGTGCATTTAGGACCGAGGTAGGTTTTCCGTCCCATTTCCTCATGTCCTCTCCCTGATCACATAGGTAAAACCACAGGGCACCTCGCGGTCTGTACCTTCTATATTCTCTCTCGGGCAGAAGACCGCTCACTCCTAATAGCTGAGACATTGGTCCTTACAGGTGGGGAATAGGACATATCCTTTTTGAATTGCTGGAAATCCTCGGACAGGTCCTCCACAGCTGAAATGCAGGCTTGTAGGGAGGAGGAGAGATTTTCTTCGTATTGACGCAGCTGGCGAGCCACTTCCTCCACTGTTGGTGCCTCTTCATCCTTCCAGGACATTACTGCCAATGCGTTGGCATAGGACGATGGTGCGCTCCGTACAAACTTCCGCCACATGGGTCGTGTGCATTGTACTTCGTCTGGGTCTTTGGGTAACTGTTGGTTGTCCGGGTCATGATGAATCGCCTCTAGCACGGCTAATTCCCTCAGATATTGAATACCTCTTTCCATGGTGGTCCACTTGCTTGATTGACATATAACATCTTCCTTAAAGGGGTACCTTTCCTTCACACTTGACAGGAGTCGCCTCCAGAGGCTGATGGCTTGTGTCCCTCTTCCAAGTGCCTTGTCAATGCCACCTTCCCTGGCAAGTGATCCCAGCTGCTTGGCTTCCCTACCTTCTAATTCCAAGCTATTAGCCCCATTGTCCCAGCATCGGAGGAGCCAGGTGATAATATGCTCACCTACACGGCGGCCAAACTCTTTTCGCAAATCCCGCAGCTCACTCAAGGATAGGGACCAGGTTATTACCTCTGGTTCTGCCTCTTCCTCCATTTGCCGTGATGACCCTGGATCATCTTCCTCCTTTGCTAAGCGAACTGATTTTTTTGTATATTTCCTTTTCTGTACGGGGGCAACCGATACTGGCCCAGGTTGGTCCTCTGGTTCAGTTGCAGTATCGCTCGCCGGGTTCTGGATAACCGCAGTGTCTGTCGCCAAGGTTTGGGTAGCAGCAGTGCTCCTTGCTAGGCCTGGAGGGGCCGCAGCGCCCATTGTTGAGGTTTGGGTGGCCGCGGTGGTCATCGTTTCGTTTTTAGGTCTAGAGACTTTCTCTTCCCTTTGAGGGTACTGAGTAGTGTCGAAGAGGGCTCGATAGGCATGGGCCAGGCCTCAGCATGTTGCAGTGATTTGTATCTCTCTGGAGCTGCTGGGGTGACAGCATACGTTTTCCAAATATTTTACTAGTTCTTCTGGATCCCGCACTTGTTCAGGGGTGAATTTCCAAAACACTGGAGGTGCCCACTTTTCTAGGTACTTGCCCATACTACCCCACACACCCTGCCACTCATAATTATCTAGCCTTGGGGCACATCTCTGGGTGATCTTCTTAAATAGCTGTTTAACCTTAAACGAGAGCTGAACCACATTCAGAAGTATGCTAATTCCTAGCAGTAGGGCTAGGACTGTGCTAGTCCCAACACCCCAGGAGTATTCAAATTTTCCAAAAATTCTCAAACACCATTGTAACTGGACTAAAGGAGAAAGGAGAGGGGAAGAAAGATACCCCACCCATAGACTGGTTTTCCATGGAGGAAAGGTAAATGGTATAATTATCAATAATTTCCCACAGGTGGCTCCTGCCATATAAAGGTGACAATGCTAAGTGCAAATACCAGATTAATCCCACAGCCGATGACTTTATCATACCATAAACCAGTGTTATACCACACATCAAAGCAAAAATCCACCTCCCACGGATGATAAGCAGTAGAAGAGGAACTATATACAGCAAGCGAGGTGATACATAATAGAGCTTTAAAAGCCAGAGCAACAACTCTAAGAACTCATAAATCAACATAATGAACGCTTGGAACAAATTTGTTTTAACAAGCTCTGGTCAGGTTTGTCGTTATCTCAACCCCTCGTGCCCCACGTTGGGCGCCAAAACGGACTGTCGTGGTTTAACCCCAGCCAGCAACTAAGTACCACGCAGCTGCTCACTCACTTCCCCCATCCACTGGGATGGGGAGGAAATCGGGAAAAAAGGTAAAACTTCTGGGTTGAGATAAGAACGGTTTAATAGAGCAGAAAAGAAGAAACTATAATGATAATGATAACACTAATAAAATGACAACAGTAGTAATAAAAGGATTGGAATGTACAAATGATGCACAGGGCAATAGCTCACCACCCGCCGACCGACACCCCGCCAGTCCCCGAGCAGCGATTCCCTGCCCCCCCCCCCCCCACCTCCCAGTTCCTAAACTAGATGGGACGTCACATGGTATGGAATACACCATTGGCCAGTTTGGGTCAGGTGCCTTGGTTGTGTCCTGTGCCAACTTCTTGTGCCCTGGCTGGGCATGAGAAGCTGAAAAATCCTTGACTGTAGTCTAAACACTACTGAGCAACAACTGAAAACATCAGTGTTAACATTCTTCGCATGCTGAACTCAAAACATAGTACTGTACCAGCTACTAGGAAGACAGTTAACTCTATCCCAGCTGAAACTAGGACAAGTCTCCACAAGGTTCTTTTTACACACTTACTTATATCTATAGGTTTAAGGCATGTAGTAAGAAATTGGAAGATGCAATGATAAGGTACTGCCAGAAGAGAGATCGAGATCATTGCAAGGTCATGATATTAGCAAGTATTTGTTAATTAAGTCTCCTGGCTGATGTGAGGAAATGATGCACATGTCACCTTTCAGAGGCAAGTGGGGGAAAAGGAATAGATCCCTGCAATCAAAACTAAAAAAAAGTTCTGTCTCAAAACCCAGTGATTTCTAAGTCTGACGGTGGGCATCAGACACCTGAAAATGTAATGTCCTTTGCAGGATCAGCACACCAGCCTCCATTAAACAAATGGACACATTTTGTAATGTAGCTAAACTCTGGAATTTTTGCCCATAGATTCTTAATGTAGTCTTCATGCTTGCATTACAGGACTATTCAGAAGGCACTGTCAGTTCCTTAGGAGTTGGAGTCCACAGTATCTAAGATATCTCATATTCTCTCCAGTTTGTAATGTAATTTTTCAGACCAGAGCAATCTGGTTATCTAAATATTAAAGTGCATCTATGTATGCTTATATATACTCAGAAAAGTCTACATTCTGCTCTCAGGCCACATTTACTACTGATGCTTTTATTACTCCTCAATGCAATGCAATATTAGCAATCGATTCTATTTTTTTCAATGTTCCTATGTTCACCATTATGGTAGGTCACCTTAACCCACCTCCTAAAGACCTTAAAACATGAAGGCTAGATAATCAATAGGAAATAAGCTGTGTAGTTCTCTTTAGCCTGATAACAAAGCTGAAGATTCCTCATTCCCTCATCTCCACTCTACCAGACACCCCAAATGTGTGCTTTCATGGAAGAAACTCCCACCCACAACACAGTAGTGACCTCCTACACACTTATAACTAAGCAACACACCTTCATCGGTGGGATGTATTCCACTGTACATATGAAACTGGAAACAATTTATAGGTATTCCTACTAATTCTCAACTTCTTGTGCACATCTCCTTGGCAGTCATATCCAAGATTGATTTCTTTGCAGTGTTAGTCTATAGTTCTAAAGACTCTAATCATGTTACTACAGTGCATATGGATGTACATTGCATTCATACATGCAAAAAACCCCAACTCCACAGACCAAGATTCCTTTCCCCAAAACCAATTAGTATTAACGCTTGATTGGAAATAAAAATCTTGCAAATATTACTTTGGAACATGAGTGATGAAGTCTCCTTTCTAGGACACTTTTAGCTTAAGAGTTTTCACAAAAGGGCCTAATTCATTAAATCTGAACACATGTCTAGCTTCTACTTGCCACATAGAAAAAAGAAATCTTTGACAGAATGATATTATGTGAAAAATAATTGTAAAGAAAACAGAAGTCAATAAATAAATTAAATTATTGGTACGGTACAAGGTATACCTTGATTTTCCTAAACACAGTAAAAAAACCTTCAAAGTTTTAATGCTGTTACAAAGTGTTTTGGGTTTGCATGGCAAGGTTTTGGTAGCAGGGGGGGTCTACAGGGGTGGCTTCTGTGAGAAGATGCCAAAAGCTTCCCCCATGTCTGACAGAGCCAGTGCCAGCTGGCTCCAAGACAAACCCACCACTGGCCAAGGCCGAGCCAATCAGTGACGGTGGTAGCACCTCTGTGATAACATATTTTAAAAGGGAAAAAAGTTGCTGTGGCACAGAAACTCCAGCCAGAGAGAGGAGTGAGAACATGTAAGAGAAACAACCCTGCAGACACCAAGGTCAGTGAAGAAGGAGGGGGAGGAGGTGCTCCAGGCCCTGGAGCAGAGATTCCCCTGCAGCCCATGGTGAAGACCATGGTGAGTCAGGCTGTCCCTCTGCAGCCCATGGAGGTCCACGGTGGAACAGATATCTACCTGCAGCCTGTGGAGGACCCCATGCCAGAGCAGGTGGATGTGCCCAAAGGAGGCTGTGACCCCATGGGGAGCCCGTGCTGGAGCATGTTCCTGGCAGGACCTGTGGACCCATGGAGAAAGGAGCCCATGTTGGAGCAGGTTTTCTGGCAGGACTTGTGACCCCACAGGGGATCCACGCTGGAGCAGTGTGCTCCTGAAGGACTGTACGCTGTGGAAGGGACCCATGCTGGAGCAGTTTGTGAAGAACTGCAGCCTGTGGGAAGGACCCACGTTGGAGAAGAGCCTAGGGATGGCTAGATCCACTCTTAGTCCCAGACTTGGTCAATGGTTTTATGTCTAAATGGACAAGGTGTAGGGATTATGAAAAAGGAGAGAGAAAGGCAGAGAGAGAAAGAGGAAAAGAAAAAAGAAAGTTTTCACCGGTCCTGGGTCCAGCATTGGTTCAGCCAGCCTAGACATCCAGTTCTGGAGGGTGCGTGCAGGGGTCCTCGTGTCGGCGTCTTTTGTAGCCCAGTTCCCACTTTTTCTCACATCAATCACACCCCTCTTGGTCTTCTGCACACCGCCTGTAAGGACTTATGTGACTCTCGATCTTGTGCTCAGGCGCCATTGGGGGGTGGTTGTCACGAAGGGTCCCTCGGACGGCCATGAGCCCCTTCCTCAAATAAACTTTGTATGGCCTCTGGCCATATATGGTGAGCTGCCCTCTCAGAACACAGAACTGCGCATCCTCTGGCATGTGGGGCATGCCCTCTGCACCCTGATGCTAACCAGTTTCTCACCTACAGTTCATTGTTAGGCAGAACTTGCCCTGCCACAATGTTTGAGACATTAACTCTTTCAGCCTCTCATAGATGGGAGCTCATCCTGGAAATTGTCAAGCAAATTTGACTTCAACAGTCCTTGCCTCCATAATATAAATTATATTTTCCCCTTTTACAATATGTTCCATTTGAACACTTCACAGCATTTTGCACTCTGTTCTTACAACATTGCACTTATCTAACAACATGGGCATCTCAAGCTGATATGGTAACAGAGAGCATTAGGGTCCAGGCTGAGCAAAGCCTTGCCTTTTGACAGAGTTGTTTCCTTCTGAAGCTCAGGAGTGTTACAGATCTTTCATATGCCTGTGCAAAATGTCCATCTCCATTACTGCAGCTGCTTATCTGTGTCCTTTCCTGGCCCTTGCTATGCTACAAGAAGTACCAGAAGGCAGCTTGGGAGGGAAGGATTCAGAAGAGGACTATATGGTTGCCGCTTTCATTTTTGAAACTTGAGAGCTGAATCAGCAGGAGCAGGAGCAGGGAATCGCAGATCTTAGTTGACAGCATCCTAATAAAGGCAAAGCAGTCAGTCAAGACAAGGCTAAGAGTTTTCCATTTCTAATGTTTTCTGTGGTTGCAATTCCCTGTTGAGAGGGGCAAGTCAGAAGAACATAGTTTTGCAATATATGTCTGTTCTGCTCAATGGCATTTCAGTATTTCATAGAATCATATAATATATCAAGTTGGAAGGGACCCATAAGGGTCATCAAGTCCAACTCCCTGCTCTTCACAGGACTACCTAAAACTAAACCATATGACTAAGACCATCATCCAGACGCTCCTTGAACTCTGATAGGCCTCATGCCGTGACTACTTCCCTGGGGAGCCTGTTCCAGTGACTAACCACCCTCTCAGTGAAGAACCTTTTCCTAATGTTCAATCTGAACTTCCCCTGATGCAGCTTCATACCATTTCCAAGTGTCCTATCACTGGTCACCAGAGAGAGGAGATCAACACCTCCCCCCTGCTGCCCCTCTTGAGGAAGTTGTAGACTGTGATGAGGTCTCCCCTCAGCCTTCTCTTCTCCAAGCTGAACAAACCAAGTGACCTCAGCTGCTACTCATAAGTCTTGCCCTCGAGATCTTTCAACATTTTGGTCGCCCTCCTTGGGACACACTCTAATAGTTTGATGTCTTTCTTATATTGAGGTGCCCAAAACTGCACACAGTACTCAAGGTGGGGCCACACCAGTGCAGCATAGAGTGGGACAATCACCTCCCTCGACCGGCTAGCTGTGCTGTGCTTGATGCACCCCAGGACATGGTTGGCCCTTTTGGGTGCCAGATCATGCTGTTGACTCATATTCAACTTGCCATCAACCCAAACGCTCAGATGTCTTTCCACAGGGCTGCTTTCCAGCCTCTTGTCCCCCAATTTGTATGTATAACCAGGATTACCTCATCCCAGGTGCAGAATCCAGCACTTGCTCTTGTTAAATTTCATATGGTTGGCGATTGCCCAGCTCTGTAGCCTTTCCAGATCTCTCTGTAAGGCCTCTCTACCCTCGAGGGAGTCCACATCTCCTCCTAGTTTAGTATCATTGGCAAACTTACTTAATGTACTTAATGTACATTTGACTCCTGCATCCAGATAATTTCTAAAAACATTAAAGAGCACTGGCACTAAAATTGAGCCCTGGGGAACCCCACTGGTGACAGTGTATCAGATATGGATTAACTTCCTTTGATCAAATGTCAACAGAAGTGCAATCTACAACCCTGCAAAGAGACTTTGATGACCCTGTTATTATTATTATCTGAACCTGTCAACTGTTTTTAGAAATTGTAGCTTTGTTTGCTCTGGGATTTTGCATTTGAGTTATATTATTACTGGTCATATACTAACCCATAAGAATTGTTATATGATGAGACCTTAAAGAATGAAAGATTATGAGGGGTATGTGGCTCTAAGGCCTATAAGATACTGCCTGGTAATTGGATTGGCACCTGTACATTAGGATGGGTTGGGTTTTTTCCTTGGCATTTCAATACATCCAGACCTCTTCTGGAATGATGGGCACAATTTACCCCAGCGTACCAAACAAAGTATAAAATGTTCTGTGCAAAATCCACTTGTTAAATATTTGACAAACTGTCTTTCACCAGCTTGCAAGAACATTCCTCCCCTGGCTACGAGTATCAGAATTATAAAGGGCTATCGCAAATATATCTACTATAATGGAAGACATGACATTTTCAGCTTTACAGTTAGAGATAAAACAAGCATCTCGGGTTGTCCTGCAAAACAGAATGGCATTAAATTATGTGCTTGTCACTCAAGAAAGGTACATGTATACTGGTTAACACCACTTGCTGTACATATGCAGACCGAAATCAGAAAATAGAAATGAACATACACAACATCTGAGATAAACTTCAGATACTGCATGAAATACCTAGAGAAAAACCTTTTTGACTGAAGTGGGTGGCTCCCAGACATGAAAGGATGGTTAGGAAAAACTGCTTAAGACAACACTGAAGTACAATTTGTTGGGATTATTAACTTTGGTGGTTATGTATGTATTAGTTCAATTGATCTTATGTTGTAGCCAGTCGATATGTGAAAGGATAGAACAAGGCATAACACAAGCAGAGGCCAGAACAATAAGGCTGAATATGTTTGAGGATAAGGAAGAAGAGAAAGAAGTGCTTGAACTATAAATGATTATAAAACTTAGAGGCAAGAACAGATGATGGGACAGCACAGACCATGAGGTGATCGATCCTGGGCTGCCAGGAGTCATGAGCAGGGCATCTATGGCCCTTCTACCGTACTCTAGATCTTTAAGAGCAAGAGCCTCCTTATCTGAAGGTGCCTGAAATTAACTTGTAAACAAATGAAGAAAGCAACTGTGGTGGGTTGACCCTGGTTGGATGCCAGGTGCCCACCAAAGCCGCTCTATCAATCCCCCTCCTCAGCTGTACGGGGGAGAGAAAATATAACAAAAGGCTCGTGGGTCAAGATAAGGACAGTTTAATAAAGTGATAGCAAAGGTCACGCGTGAAAGCAAGGAAAAAACAAATAATGTTATTCTCTACTTCCCATCAGCAGGCGATGTCTGGCCACTTCCCGGGAAGCAGGGCTTCAGTACGCGTAGTGGTTGCTCCGGAAGACAAAATGCCCCCCTTCCATCTCCCTTCACTTAGCTTTTATATCTGAGCTGACGTCATATGGTATGGAATATCTGTTTGGTTAGTTTAGGTCAGCTGTCCTGGTTATGTCCCCTCCCAAGATCTTGCCCTGCCCCAGCCTGCCATTGAGGGGAGGGCAAAAATGTTGGCGACAGCCTTGATGCTGTGCCAGCACTGCTCAGCAGTAGCCAAAACATTGGTGTGCTATCAACACCTTTCTAGCTACTGATGCAGAGCACAGCACTATGAGGGCTGCTATGGGGAGTATTAACTCCATCTCAGCCAGACCCAATACAGTCTCCACCCCTTATTCCATACCATTTGTGTCCTGCTCAGGTCCCACATAATTTAATACAGATATGTTCTAACCATACTATTGTATTTAATTCTCATTACTGAAATCCCTTCTTACCAACACTTACAACTGAAACTACGTACTTATACCACTTTTATACCCAACGTACAGATTTATACATTCTTATTAATTACTATCCCCTGTCCTTTAAGAGGTAGATATTCCGTGGGCTTCTTCCACTCCTCCAGATGTTCACACACAGGTTATGACTTGGGCCCCATCCATCAAGATGAGTGGTCAGGACAGGAGAAGCACTATGTTTGATCGTTGGGCACCAACACCGGCTTGGTTTGGGTCACCGATGCACTTGTCTGGTTCCTTGCGAAGTTCACTCCTCTGCAGTTCAGGTCATTCCTGCTACATTACTTCCTGCAACATACAACTCACATCACAGATTATTTTTCCCCCAAGGTTAAATGTCCTTGAGGCACACACTGGGTCTCCCCATCCTTCCGCATTACCCACCAAGTACACCCAGGTCCCTGAGCAAAGACAATCCCACGAATGGGTTTGCCTTTTCCCATGGGAGGTGCAATCCACACTGCCTTCCCCAGCCACTTCCCCATGTGCACCACGGGGACCTTATCTCCTCCTACAGTATGTAGGGGTTTTGTTTGGGCAGGACCAGGACGGTTAGCAGATCCTCTGGTGTTAGCTAGCCAAGTGGCTTCTGCTAAATTTGTATCCCAGTGCTTCCATGTCCCATTGCCTAGTGTTCTCAACACAGTCTTCAACAGTCCATTATATCTCTCAATTTTTCCAGATGCTTGCGGGTGATAGGGTATGTGGTACACCCACTCAATGCCATGTTTCTTTGCCCAGGAGCTTATGAGGTTATTTTGGAAATGAGTCCCATTGTCTGATTCAATTCTTTCTGGGGTACCGTGTCGCCATAAAATTTGCCTTTCAAGGCCTAAGATGGTGTTTCGGTCAGTGGCATGGTTTACAGGATATGTTTCTAGCCAACCAGTAGTTGCTTCCACCATGGTGAGTATGTAGCGCTTGCCTTGGCGTGTTCGTGGCAGTGGTCCAATGTAGTCAATTTGCCAGGCCTCACCATATCGAAAGCCCAGCCACTGCCCTCTGTTCCAGGGAGACTTTACTCTGGTGGCTCGTCTGATTGCAGCACATGTTTCACATTCATGAGTGACCTGTGTGATGGCCTCCATGGTCAGGTCCACCCCTCGATCACGAGCCCACCTATATGTTGCATCTCTCCCGAGATGTCCCGATGTCTCATGGGCCCATCGAGCTACAAATAGCTCACCCTTACGCTCCCAGTCCAGGTCCATCTGACCTATTTCTATTTTGGCAGCCTTGTCTACCTGTTCATTATTTCGATGTTCTTCAGTAGCATGGCTTTTTGGCACATGAGCATCTACATGACATACCTTTAGAGTCATGTGTTCTACATGGGCAGCAATGTCCTGCCACAATGCTGCTGCCCAGATGGGTTTACCCCTGCGTTGCCAATTGGTCTTCTTCCACTGCTGTAGCCACCCCCATAGGGCATTAGCCACCATCCAGGAGTCGGTATGGAGGTAGAGTACCAGCCACTTTTCTCGTTCAGCAATGTCTAGGGCTAGTTGGATGTCTTTCACTTCTGCAAACTGACTTGACTTGCCTTCTCCTTCAGTGGCCTCAACGACTTGTCATGTGGGACTCCACACAGCAGCTTTCCACTTCCGATGGTTCCCTACCACACGACAGGATCCATCAGTAAACAAAGCATAACGCCTTTAGTCTTCTGATAACTCATTATATGGTGGTGCCTCTTGGGCACGAGTCACCTCCTCAGGTGATGCTCCAAAATCTCTGCCTTCTGGCCATTCCATGATCTCTTCCAGAATTCCTGGGAGGTTAGATTTCCCCAGTCGAGCCCGTTGCGTGATCAATGCTATCCACTTACTCCATGTAGCGCTGGTTGTATGATGTGTAGAGGGGATGTTTCCTTTGAACATCCAGTGTAGCACGGGCAATCGTGGTGCCAAGAGGAGATATGCTTATGTACCAACAACTTGGTATGCTGCTAGTATCTCTTTTTCAGTCGGGGTGTAGTGAGCTTCTGATCCTCAGTACCCCCGACTCCAAAACCCTAATGGTTGACCTCGGGTTTCCCCTGGTGTTTTCTGCCAGAGGCTCCAGGTGAGACCACGCTCCCCAGCTGCAGTGTAAAGTACATTTTGTACATCTGGTCCTGTCCAGACAGGCCCAAGAGCTACTGCACGAGCTATTTCCTGTCTGATATGCTCAAAGGCTTGTTGTTGTTCAGGGCCCCATTCAAAATAGTTCTTTTTCCGCGTTACTCGATAGAGAGGGCTCACAAGCTGACTATAACCTGGAATATGCATTCTCCAGAACCCCACAAGGCCTAGGAAAGCTTGTGTTTCTTTCTTGTTAGCTGGTGGAGACATAGTTGCTATCTTGTTAACCACATCCATAGGGACATGACAGCATCCATCCTGCCATTTTATTCCCAAGAACTGAATCTTCTCTGCAGGTCCCTTGACCTTACTTTTCTTTATGGCAAAACCAGCTTTCAGAAGAATCTGAATTATTCTTTTTCCCTTCTCAAACACTTCTTCTGCCTCGTTGCCCCACACGACGATGTCATCTATGTATTGTAAATGTTCAGGGGCATCGCCTTGTTCCAGTGCCGTTTGGATTAATCCGTGACAAATGGTAGGGCTCTGCTTCCACCCCTGGGGCAGCCGATTCCAGGTGTATTGGACACCTCTCCATGTGAAAGCAAACTGTGGCCTGCACTCTGCTGCCAAAGGAATGGAGAAAAATGCATTGGCAATATCAATTGTAGCATACCGTGTGGCTGCCTTTGATGCCAGTTCATATTGGAGCTCTAACATGTCTGGTACAGCAGCACTCAGTGGTGGTGTCACTTCATTCAGGCCGCGATCATCTACTGTTAACCTCCACCCTCCATCAGACTTTTGCACTGGCCATATAGGACTATTAAAAGGTGAATGAGTCTTGCTGATGACTCCTTGGCTCTCTAGGTGATGAATCAGCTCATGGATGGGAGCCAGAGAGTCTCGGTTTGTGCGATATTGCCGACGGTGCACCATCCTGGTAGCGATTGGCACCTGCTGTTCTTCATCTTGCAGCAATCCCACAGTGAAGGGATCTTCCGAGAGGCCAGGCAGGGTAGATAGCTGTTTGATCTCTGCATTTACAGTGGCTACACCAAAAGCCCATCGGTACCCCTTTGGGTCCTTGAAGTACCCTCTCTTGAGGTAGTTTATGCCAAGGATACAAGGGGCCTCTGGGCTGGTCACAATGGGGTGCTTTTCCCACTTGTCTCCTGTCAAGCTCACTTCAGCCTCCAATATAGTCAATTCTTGGCATCCCCCTGTCACTCCAGAGATCCAGATGGATTCTGTGCCCCTGTACCCTGATGGCACTAGCGTACTCTGTGCACCAGTGTCTACCAAAGCCTTATACTTCTGTGGGTCTGATGTGCCAGGCCATCGAATCCACACAGTCCAGTATATCCGATCATCCCTTTCCTTCTCCTGGCCGAAGGCAGGGACCCTCTATTGCTGTTCCTCATCAGAGTATTCACTGTCCAATCCTTGCGGTACCAGACCAGAAGTCCCCTCACCAGAATTGAGGGAGGTGGTTTCAGTTCTTCTATGCCTGGAGGATCCCTGAGTGCCTTCTTGGGCCTCTACAGCAACTACGCTGACAGCCTTCTTCTTGGGTCACCCCTTCTTAACAGCTGTCTTCCCTCTCAGTTCACGTACGCAGGCTTCCAGCTTAAAGGTGGGTTCACCATCCCGCTTCCTCATGTCCTCCCCTTGGTCACGCAGGAAGAACCAGAGTGTACCATGTGGCATACGCCTTGGGCTCCCTTTCCCTCTGACCGGGGCAGGAGAGGACTGATTTCTTGGGGCATCCCTAACAGCCAAGGCACTATCCTGTAGGGATGAGGAGACACAGAGATTTTCCTCAAAGTTTTGGAGCCAAGACGACACTTTCTCCACAGTTGGTGTTTCCATATCTGGGCAATACATTGCTGCCAAGCTTGTTAGAATACGACGCTGGGGCACCTTGAATCACCTTTCTCCACATGGCCCATGTGCACAGGACATCCTCTGGATCTTTGGAGACTTCCTCATCATCTAGATCACTGTAGATGACTTCCACCACTGCTAACTCTCTCAGGTACTGGATGCCTTCATCTGCGGTAGTCCACTTTTCTGAGGAATTGAAAAGATCTTCCTTGAATGGATATCTTGCCCTCACACTTGAGAGGAGCCAGCTCCAGAGACTGCAAACTGCTGCCTCTTTTCCAATTCCTCTTTCAATTCCCCGGGTTCTAGTGAAGGATCCCAGCTGTTGGGCTTCCTTGCCTTCCAGTTGCTGACTGTCAGCTTTGTTATCCCAGCATCGGAGCAGCCAGGCAGCAATCCGCTCACCTGGCTGGCGGCTGTAATCTTTCTGCAAGTCCCGAAGTTCTGAGGACGTCAGGGACTGGGTAGTTTCTGCTTCCTGTTTAAGTTCCCTCACTCCTTCCTCCAATTTCTTTATTGAAGGACCAGCTTCTAAATCAAGCCTTTCCTCTTCTTCTTCTTCCCTCACTAATTGATGGTATGGACCCATTGATCTCCTTGTCCACTCTTTCCGTTTCTCTATTGGGGCAATTACTGTAGTTGTTGTTGTTTGGGTCCCTATCTCGAGCATGGTGTCCTTAGATGCAGTCTGGGTCCCTGCCTCAACCATGGTCCTCTGAGAGTTTTGAACTATGGCTCGGTAGGCATAGGCCAGGCCCCAGTACAGTGCAAGAAGCTGCTGGTTTTCATTGGGATAGGCAAGGCACCCTTCTATCAGGTGGCGTATCAGCTTGCCGGGGTTACTTGCCTGTTCGGGTGTAAAGTCCCAGATTAAGGGAGGTGATAACCGTCCTAGGAATCTGCCCAAATCCTTCCATATACCCTGCCACCCAGGGACTGGTCGCTTGAAGGCATATTTCAGTATTGCCTCACCTAAAACTTTTCTTCTCTTATACCAGGACGAGACCAGGTTCCACAATACCCATAATATGCCACCAGTATTAATTATTAGTATTGAACAGCTCACATAAGGGTGAACAAGGACCTCGGGAGCCTGCAAAATAAATCCATTCACATCAATGCCTGGTAGGGAGAGGGAGATATGTTCCCCCATCTCCTCCACAAGATAGCTCCCACAACATAGCAAAGCCATCACTGCCAGTACAAAGCACATAGACATTATTTGTATTAGCACATTCCCACGTTCCTTCATTATCCCCACAAGATAGCTCCCGCAGCACAACAAAGCCATCAGTGCCAGGACAAACCACACAGCCATTATTTGCATTAACATGTTCCCAAACTCAGCAAGCTAGAGATAAGCAAGCAGCTAACAAGCTCTGTGACTTGCACAGGAGCTTGCCACTTAATAACTAGCTATAGAACGCTTAATGCAAAACTGCCGTTGTCGAGCCCCACATTGGGCGCCAAAAAGGACTGTGGTGGGTTGACCCTGGTTGGATGCCAGGTGCCCACCAAAGCCGCTCTATCACTCCCCCTCCTCAGCTGTACGGGGGAGAGAAAATATAACAAAAGGCTCGTAGGTCAAGATAAGGACAGTTTAATAAAGCGATAGCAAAGGTCGCGCGCGAAAGCAAGGAAAAAACAAATGATGTTATTCTCTACTTCCCATCAGCAGGTGATGTCTAGCCGCTTCTCGGGAAGCAGGGCTTCAGTACGTGTAGTGGTTGCTCCGGAAGACAAAATGCCCCCCTTCCGTCTCCCTTCACTTAGCTTTTATATCTGAGCTGACGTCATATGGTATGGAATATCTGTTTGGTTAGTTTAGGTCAGCTGTCCTGGTTATGTCCCCTCCCAAGATCTTGCCTTGCCCCAGCCTGCCATTGAGGGGAGGGCAAAAATGTTGGCGACAGCCTTGATGCTGTGCCAGCACTGCTCAGCAGTAGCCAAAACATTGGTGTGCTATCAACACCTTTCTAGCTACTGATGCAGAGCACAGTGCTATGAGGGCTGCTATGGGGAGTATTAACTCCATCTCAGCCAGACCCAATACAGCAACAAAGGGAATAAACCTAGGTGAGGTTTTTGGAAAAAGAAATTGATAGAAAGCAGCATAATGAGGAACTTGAAATACTTGCAATGATGAATGTGTTTGAGTAATAACTAGTCACAAAGGAATGAAGGGGAAATTCAATGTAACTGATCAGCAGTGATAATTTGTGACCAAGGAATGATCTGGCATGGAAGGCAAGAAGGCCCACCTGCAAGAAGAGGTTAAACTAACTGGAAGCAGGGATGCCAGAGACAGAATGACTTCCTGTAAGGGAGGTAAGAAACAGCCTCAGCATTGTCTTGTAGCCATCCTGGAATGCAAGTGCTCAGGGGCCACCTTTGGGCAGCAGAGCTGGGCAAGGGAATGAACCCAAGGCCAGGCTGAGGTGCCCCATGCAACTGCTCATGGGATTGGTGCTGGTGCAAGTGTATATAAGGAATTTGCTTGTGACACATCTTTGCAGATTCCTTGTAGAACCAGTTATTGTTGTAGGACTGTGACCAATACTTTGTTGGTTTTTTATATATATATATATATTTAAGCACAGATGTGTTTAATTCACCTCAAGGGGTACCATAAAAATTCCCCAACACATGCATGAGCTGAGACTATACTACAGCACATTTATCATTGGGATTCCTAAAGTGCTGCATAAATAAGAGACCCTAGTAATTTGTTAAGGCTTTACCATACTGTCTAAGCAGAGCACTATTAACCTTGATTATCTGGAAACTGTTTTTGCTTTGTATCCTTTGTATTCTTTAGTCAAGAAATCCTCTTAATCTTTACTAAAATCTGATGCGCACTTCAGCACCCCAAGGTAGCTATATCGTAGTCATGACAAATTCCTACATAACTACATTTGTAATATTTTTCAAAATCTTTAGGAAATGTATCACACCTTGTACTGATTAGTATTTATAACCAGTTTATCCAAATGGATTTAGCTCAGTATTGATTATAGCTCTATGACTTGCATGCTGCTTTATATCATGGTGAACAATTCAGTTATGCAAGTTCTTATTTTGAACATTCCTACAAGTCAGTGCTTATTTTGTGTTCATTCAGTAAGTTATTAAAACTATTGGATATCTATCAAATGCATTATTTTACAAGAAATGCATATGATACAATAGCATTTTTATGTTAGGTTATGTGATAAAAGCTTGTCTGCACACCCACAGAAGAGCATAGAGAGGCAATGGCAGGTGGGGGAGCCCAATAATACCCTGCCACATGTATGGATTGTCCAGCTCATAGTTCACAAACGAGTTTCACCATGTCTAGTGTACACAGGGGACTCATGGAGGGGGGGTTACAAAAGTGACGCAGCCTTGGATTGCCTTGGGGCCCTGTAGAGACGACTCACAGGGAGCTGTGTAGATAGCTTAGCCCTGGGTTGTTTGATAAGCCCTAAACTAAACAGGGCCGTGGCTGTGCCATTCAAAGAACCAAAACCTGAATTGAGCCTTGAAATCCCTTAACAAATAGTATGCCCTGAGTCCCAATCCAACCACTATTCAGTTGCCTGAGGAAGCAAGGTAAAAAAAAAACCCCAAACTGGAAGGTTTCAGCTTCAGTTTCAAATGACAACCTTGTGTATTCAAACAATCACAGACCAGCAAAAGAAAGAAAGATAAGGGGGAACTCCACTCAGATATACATAATCCACTCAGGCATATATCATAATCCACTCAGACATAGTCATACACAACGTTCCACAAGTCATGGAATAAAAACCCTAAGATTCAGGTTAGGAATCGGGGAGTCACTTCTCCAACTATACAGTTGTCTTGTGAAGGAGACCCTTCCCCTCCATGATCAGGACGCCGGTCGAGGTAGCTTCCCTGGGATTGAGAGCCCTTACCTGCAGGGGTAAGTGAATATTGTTTATGCTTTAAATTTGTAAACACGTGTGTGCTTGTGGTTGTCTGTGAATCGCTTGTGGTTGTAATAGTGTACTACTCTTGGTTTAAAAATTGCAATAGTGCATCCTT
The DNA here is from genome assembly GCF_929443795.1 of Astur gentilis. Lineage (NCBI taxonomy): Eukaryota > Metazoa > Chordata > Aves > Accipitriformes > Accipitridae > Astur > Astur gentilis. The sequence goes on from NC_064918.1 coordinate 29,967,214, forward strand.
CCATTGTATTTGTAAACCCTGCAATAGTGGTGTGTTAAGTCTGTAAGTGAAGTTCAAATAAATCATTTGCTTAAACCTTGCATGCTTGGTAGTTTCTGCCTCTTGTCTCTTTTCTCTTACTTCTTCCTCCTGTTTCTTTGCTGAAAGACTGGCTTCCTGATCAGACCTGTCTTCCTCCTCCTCCTCCCTTACTAATCAATGCTACAGATCCGTTGACCTCCTTGTCCACTGTTTCTTTTTCACTACTGGGGCAATTACTGTAGCTGGTGTTTGGGTCCCTATCTCAACCATGGTGTCCCCAGTTGTGGTTTGGGTCCCTGTCTCAACTATCATGTTCTTAGATGTAGTTTGTATCGCGGTCTTGTTGCCGAAAAACCTCGGAATAAAGAACTTATCAACACCAATTTAGTGCAGATAAGCAGACACTTCTTTATTAACGGCCGGGTGCGTGGGTGAGTCCTCTCAAAAGACCACGCACACCGAATACCAAAATCATACACCTTATATTGAACTTATTCATTCATATTCATTAGATTTCCGAGAAAGGTTATACATATCCATTAGATTTCTGGGAAGTCATTAGCATATGTTAATGTCCTTTACGCATGCGCATTGAAGGTCTCTGGTGGTCTTCTAGAGTCCTCTGGTGGTCTTTCATAGTCTTCTTCACTTGTCCGCTTCTTGACCTCCTTCAGGTGATTCTGTGCAGTTTGGTCTTTGGCAGGTAACTAACTATTTCTTGGCAAATAACTACAAGTTGCTTCATTCGACTCTTATTAGTTCCCATTAATTTAGAATTCTGACATCTTCTCCATTCTTCTAGGTTGTTATAATATACTCCTACTGACAAACACTATATCAAAATCATCTTAAATCTCAAGCTTGTTACCTTAGTTCTATATGTTCCTATTACTTATTAACTAAGTTCTAAATGTTCCTGTTAAATGATTTTGGCCAATTCCTCCGGCCTTGGTACCAGGTTATACAAAAGGTTTCACAACAGCTGTTGGTTGTGCAAATACAATAGAGATACCTTTGCTAAACTACTTCTTACCATTTTATATTCTTATTAAACATGATTTATTCTAACTACTACCAAATCAATAACAAATCAAAGCTACTAACTAGTCAATAACAAATCAATAACATAATCAATAACCAATCAGTAACATTTCCCCCCTTTGAAAGTGTTGAAAATTATTTCAATACTTTCACATTAACTACATAACATTTTTCTACTACTATTTTGAAGGTCAATATTTGTTTCAGCATATTGTGGTGGTGGAGTACATTCTAGTGGGATAGTTGGAACCTCTCTCATGATCATGCAATTGACTGCAATTCTATTAGTAAATTGTTTCTTTAGACAAACATATGTCAGCATGATCATCAAAAAGACAATTAGTAACAGAAACAAAGTTTTGATTATAGATTGTAACCAAGAGCTCAGATTCCATCCTAATCTGTTAAAAACTTTTTCCCAGCCAATCTTCTGACATATTCTCTCAAGTGGTTTCAGTTTCCTTTTCAATTTTGCTCAATAACTTCAAATCATGTTCTACGTCCTGAGTGTCGTTAGGAATATAAATACAACAATGGTCTAATCTATCCTTGAGGTATCCACACACTCCATGTTCTTTAAGTAAAAGTAGGTCTAAAGCCATTCTATTTTGAAGAGTCATCCTAGAAGTTACCATTGTTTTCTGATGACCGTCACCTGCTCGGACCATTGTATCACTGGCACTTGTTTACAATGAGTGGTTCTGTTTTTATGTTCCAGGATGGTTAAATTCATAGTTAGAATTTCCCCAAGGGATAGATTCCCCTACTGCTCTTGGTATTGGTAAACAAGCAGTAATCTGGGTAACATTTTGCAAGTTGGCAAATCCCTTAATTAATTCTAACATCAAATTTTCCTCAAACATTTTTTAAGAATGCTAATCAATTGTTCTGTTTCTAGTTGTCTTTTGTTCCTATTCATCAGATCAGCCCAGGTTCCCACCAACATCATCTGTCAAACTAATATAAAGAGGACAATTACAAACTGATAAAAAATTAAACATGTTTCAAAGTCAGTTTTAAAGTCTGTAGATCACGGTTAATAATCTTCCATGGAGTAGGTGCCTTCTTCACTCGAGTGTAGTGTATCCAAGCATCCGATTCCGCAATCTTAATAGCCGTGAAGGTGGTTAACAGTACCTGGAAGGGTCCTTTCCAGCGTTCTTGCAAGGGTTCAGAAGCCTATGTTTTCACGTAGACATAATCTCCTGGTTGGAAGTCATGGACCGGAGCTTCCAAGGATAATGGTCTATTCCATACCACAGTCCTCCGAATTACAGCTAAAGTTTTTCCTAGGGAAAGCAAATAGTTATATACATCTTGTTTCCCTTTTACATGCATGTTTGGATTTGGTTTGGGGGATTCATAAGGTTTTCCATACAATAATTCATAAGGACTGACTGAGGTTCCACTCTTTGGATGTACTCTAATTCTTAATAATGCCAATGGAAGTGCTTGAGGCCATTTTAAATTGGTCTCTTGACAAATTTTACTTATTTGTCTTCTTAAGGTTTGATTCATTCTTTTTACTTTCTCACTGGATTGTGGCCTCCATGGGGTATGCAAATCTCATGTGATACTCAGAACCTTGCTAACGTTTTGGACTACTTCTGCAACAAAGTGTGGACCTCTGTCAGAAGAAATTCCAATAGGAACCCCAAACCTTGGAATTTCTTGTAACAACCACTTTACTACTTCCTTTGCTTGTGTGGAGCGACAGGGAATAGCTTCTGGCCATCCTGTAAAAGTATCAACCCCCACCAGAATGTATCGATACCCATTTTGCTTAGGTAGCTCTGAAAAATCTACTTGCCAATAATCTCCAGGTTCTGTACCAGATTTTATCCGACCCATTTGAACCTTTTTCCTGATTACTGGATTATTTTTCAAACATACTTCACATTTTGCAGTTATTATTTTTGCCATTCCTAACATTTTAAGCAATACCACTTGTTTTTGCAAAGAAGTTACTAAGGCTTCTGCTCCCCAGTGACATTCCTGATGCTTTGTTTGAATTATTTCTCTCATCAGAAAGGGTGGAACTACTACCTGTCCTTTAGGTGTTACTCACCATCCGGCTAGGTTTTTCTTAGCATTTAATAATTGACCTAACTTATCATCCTCATCTGAGTATTTTGGTTCTTCCCTAGGAAGAGTTACTGTTTTGGAGGGAATTAATGCCATTTGCAATGCTCATTCCTTTGCTACCTTTATTGCCGTTTGGTCGGCTAAATTATTTTCAGCAATTTCCTTTGTGTTTCCAATTTGGTGGGCTTTACAATGCATGATTGCTACCTGATCTGGTTTTTGGACTGTTTGTAAGAATTGTAAAATTTCTTCTTGGTATTTAATATTTGGTCTCTGAGAGGACAATAATCCTCTTTCTTTCCACAATGTTCCATGGACATGTACTACCCCAAAGGCATACTTTGAGTTTGTCCAAATATTCACTTTCTTCTTTTCACTTAGTTGTAAAGCTCGAATCAGGGCAATAAGTTCTGCTTTCTGAGCTGAGGTGGTACTCGCCAATGTGTCTGCTTCTATAACTGTGGTGTCTGTTGTTACCGCATATCCAGCGTATCAAACTCCTTGCTCCACAAAGCTGCTACCATCTGTATACAATTCCCAGTCCGGTCGCTCCAAAGGTACGTCCTTTAAATCTTCACGATTGGAATACACATACTCAATAGCAGCTAAGCAATCATGTTCCAATTGTCCTTCCTGTATGGAACTTAAAAACACCGCTGGATTTACCAGGTTAGTTGTTTTTAAAATTACATCATCTTGTTGTGTTAATATTACCTGATACTTTATCATTCTGCTCGGAAATAGCCAGTGTCCCCCCTTTTGTTCTAGAACAGTTTTCACCATGTGTGGGACATAGACTGTTATCATTTTTCCCAAAGTCAATTTCCGAGCTTCTTGTATGATTATTACCGTTGCAGCCACTGCGCGAAGGCATGTTGGCCATCCTTTACTCACTGTGTCCAGTTGTTTGGAGAAGTATCCGACTGGTCGTTTCCAGCTTCCCATCTTCTGGGTTAACACACCAAGTGCCAAGCGTTGTCTTTCATGAACAAACAGCTGAAAATCTTTAGTTAGGTCAGGAAGGCCTAAAGCAGGTGCAGACATCAAAGCACGTTTTAACTCTGTAAAGGCCTCTCACTGTTTTGAACCCCACTCAAAGGAAGAGTTCTTTTGGGCCTCATACAACAGTTTAGCTATTAGACCATAGTTCATTATCCAAAGACGACACCACCCTGTCATTCCCAGGAATGCTCTAAGTTCATGGATATTTTTCAGCTCAGGTATACTACAAATGTTTTTTTTGCGATCTTTTCTCAATTGTCGCTGCCCCTTTGAAATCTCAAAGCCCAGATATATCACAGTCTGACATGCTATTTGGGCTTTCTTCCTGGATACCTTGTACCCATTTAGTCCTAAAAAATTCAAGAGGTCAATGGTTACCTGTATGCAGGTGAATCTTTCTTCTGTAGCAATCATTATGTCATCCACATATTGTAAAAGTAAATATTCAGGCCTTGGTTTATCTTGTTTCCAGATTTCAAGCTCTTTTGCCAGCTGGTTTCCAAAAATTGTCGGACCATTTTTAAATCCTTGGGGAGTCTGGTCCATGTCAACTGCATCTTTTGCCCAGTTTGTGGATTTTTCCATTCAAAAGCAAACAACTTTCTGCTTTCTTTCTCCAAGGGTATGCAAAAGAAAGCATCTTTCAAATCAAACACTGTAAACCACTGATGAGTCTCCTTTAACGCTATTAACAACGTATAAGGATTTGCTATTACCGGATATATGTCCTTGGCTATTTGATTCACTGCTCTCAAATCTTGCACTAACCTGTATTCACCCGAGGGCCTTACTTCTGGTTTGATTGGGTATTGTTTAATCTTTACTATACCTGTATTTTCTTTAAATCTATTTTTACAGGTGCTGCTAATTTTGATTTACCAGGAGTATCTGTTTCCCATACTATAGGAATCACTGCAAAATCCACCTCTGGTTGAATTTCCTGCTCCTCCACTTTTTCCTGTATCATCAGGATTTCTCCTGATTTTTTTTTTTTTTGACTCAGGTATTTTCAAAAGAGTTCTCCTTTCTCAAAAACAATTTGTGCATTTAATTTAGATAACAAATCCCTTCCTAACAAGGGTATCAGACATTCTGGTACATACAAAAATTCGTGTGTAATTATTTTATTTCCAAATTTCAAATTCAGAGGTTGCAGGAATGGTCTGTTTTCTTTTTTCCCTGTTGCTCCTATTATGTTTGCTGTTTTTGTTCTAATTTGTCCTTTATAAGTGTTTAATACCAAAAATGTCGCTCCTGTATCTACTAAAAATTTAACTTCTTTTTCTCCCAGATAATTATAACCAGAGGCTCAGCTGGGTCCCCTTCCGGTCCCCTTCATTCATCCAAAACCATCATTCTGGCTACCTTCTTCTAAATATTTCCTCCTGAACACTGTTCATTTTTAGGACAATCTCTTTTTCAATGTCCTTTCTCTCTACACAAAGCACACTGATTCACTCCTAAGGGGGTGTTAAAACTTCGATTGCTAAAATTCCTAAATTCTTCCCGTCCACTGACACCTCGTCCTCTTCCTCTACCTCGTCCTCTGTCTGCTGTTCCTGTCATTGCGGCCAGTAATCTATGTTCTCTGATTTTCCTTTCCTCTTTTTCCCTGTTATTATATACTTTCCATGCTGCCTCCAGCATTTTATTCAAACTCCTTGAATCCTCTCCCTCCAGCTTCTGAAGTTTCTTTCTTATGTCTGGTGCTGATTGTCCCATAAAAATCAAAGCCAACTGTATCTGAGCCGCCTCTGTATCCACTCTTAAATCAGTATATTTTCTGGCAGCTTCCTTCAGTCTTTCCAGGAACGCTGAGGGAGATTCATTCTTATCTTGTCTCACCTCATATATTTTAGACCAATTCAGAGATTTAGGCATAGTATGTTTAACTTCATATAAAATCCATTTCTGATACCGACTCAGCCTTTCTCTATGTTCCACATTATTTGGATCCCACTGTGGATCCCCAAACAGAAAATTCTGCTCTAATATTCTACCTGTTGTCCCACTCAGTACAGCCACTTCTGCCTGTGCTTTGCCAGTCTTTAGTACCATCTGCTTTTCTGTATCATCCAACAAATTATCTAAGATCACCTGTAAATCACTCCAATCCGGATTCTGCGTTCTAATTATAGTATCCACCACTCTGCCTACTCTCTCAGGATCTTCTCTATATACTCCAGCTGCCTGCTTCCAAGCCATCAAATCTGTAATCGAAAGGGCACTTTTACATACACCGGCCCATTGTTACCAACTCCCTACTGCAGGGGAGCTATTGTTTGTGCCTACTAGTTAGCTTGCATTCCTTCTGCTAATCCCGTCTCTGCCTTAAGTAAAAGAATAAACCCACATATGATATTTCACTCCATTTCCCTTCTCTTCTACAAAACAACATTAACTGCAGAATGGTGTTATAATTCAGTGTCCCATTCATGTGCCACCTTTCCTGATCCTTCAATGTATACAGAGGCCACCAATGATTACAGTATTCAATCATCTGGCTTTTACGTAAATCATCATGCAATTCACCCAATGTGCTAATAAACATCCTAATGGAGAAGTTTTTGGGATTTTTCCATCAGTGGACAAATTTCCCATACTCTTACTTTTAAATAATTTGGCCAATGCCATTATGTTTATACCCAATACCAAATATCTATTAGATATATATCAAATATAAAAAATCAATAATCAATTATCAAATGTCCAATACCAAACCAAATATCAAATGCCAAGTATCAAATACAAAGTTTCAAATACCAAATGTATACATCAAATACCAGATATCAAATAAATACAAATAACAACTGTTGCCAGGTAATGGAGTCCACCTGCTCGACTAGGGCACGGACAAAGCCGACTTCCCTAGGCAAGAGTCATAACCAATATCCCCTGGCAAATTATATATATATATCAAATACCAAATATACAAATTACAATTGTTGCCAGGTAATGGAGTCCACCTGCTCGACTAGGGCACGGACAAAGCCGACTTCCCTAGGCAAGAGTCATAACCAATATCCCCTGGCAAATTATTAACCAACAAAATGTATTCACACTTTATAACTTCCAGCCTCAGTCAGAGCTGTACCATACAATATATAATTACTCAAACCCGACACTTCATTCTTCCAAACTCCACACTCGGTTCGTGCACGTTTCACACTTACAGCACTCACACTCACACCTTTCCACAAAAATACACATATATTCTTAAAGATTCCTTAAAATTGGGACTCAAACCCAAAGTTTCCAAAATGCTTTTGAAGCTGGGACTCTAACCCAGAATCCTCAAAAGTTCTGGGACTCTAACCCACTCCCAAATTGTCCAACCCAGCAATAGCTTTCGCTTATGTCTTACGGGCAGACGCCTAGGCTTCCACTTCCTTCAGGATCCTTCAGTCCAACTCTGCGCAGCTTTCGCCGCGTCTGACAGGCAGACGATACGGTGGGACTCTAACCCACCGGTGGGACTCTAACCCACTTTAGTGGGACTCTAACCCACTATCCCTAATATTTCAAAGAAAAGAAGTGTCTTACCAAAATCCAGGGGATGTCACAAAGAGCCTTATGGATCGGGGATCGATGGGTATCCCCAAGAAATCCTCGGTGCCGGCTGGAACCGATCAGGTCCCCGACTCCTCCGGTCTCTCTCAGCGAGGTCCCATCTGGGTCGCCAAAAACTGTTGCCGAAAAACCTCGGAATAAAGAACTTATCAACACCAATTTAGTGCAGATAAGCAGACACTTCTTTATTAACGGCCGGGTGCGTGGGTGAGTCCTCTCAAAAGACCACGCACACCGAATACCAAAATCATACACCTTATATTGAACTTATTCATTCATATTCATTAGATTTCCGAGAAAGGTTATACATATCCATTAGATTTCTGGGAAGTCATTAGCATATGTTAATGTCCTTTACGCATGCGCATTGAAGGTCTCTGGTGGTCTTCTAGAGTCCTCTGGTGGTCTTTCATAGTCTTCTTCACTTGTCTGCTTCTTGACCTCCTTCAGGTGATTCTGTGCAGTTTGGTCTTTGGCAGGTAACTGTTGGGAAGTGGCTTGCTGAAAAAGGACATGGGCCTGTGGAAAAGTTGTGCGAACAGAGTTCTGTGTGAAAGAATGTCAGTTTGAGCAACAAGACTAGGCCTTGGCTGAAAATAGCTGGCTTTACTGATATTGGGAGAAAAACAACAGCTGGTCTCCCTGTTATCAGGAGAAAGACAGGGACGGTGTGACCTTGGCATAACTTCACAAGTAACTTTTGAAGAAGTTCTCATGAGAAAGTTACTGAACACGCATAGCTGCCAACCACAAGTGGGTGTGTTTTAGTAATGAATAAACATTAGCAATGTACCAATCATATTAGGACTAGTAGGCATAATTATCGCAAACTGTATAAATATGAGCTATCCGTGCAAATAAAGTTGAATCACTTCTATCACTCATATTGGGTCGACTTATGTGCATTCCTCCGCCGCTCCAACAAATGGCGCCCGAACGGGGACTGAAGAAAGGGGAATTGGAGCGACGGACACTGAGAAGCACCGGTAGCAGCGACCGGGGGGCAAAAGATTAACCGAACGCTGATCGTCTTGGTTGGTGTGTTAACTCTCGTGCCTGGACCATCCAAAAGGGGTTCGCCGTCAGTGAGGGCTACTGGAAAAAGGCTGCAAAGACTTTTTAACCGAGGTGCCTCAATCAAGGTAGCACCCAGGAGTATCAAGAAGCCGGCCGGCAATGGATCAAGAGGTAGCCCTAAAATTATTACAGTGCTTTTTAGAAAAGCGGGGAGTAAACTGCATTAAGCAAATTTCGGGGTTAGTCGCGCTGCGTCGCATTAAGGGATGCTTTAAGAATCCGGATTTATTATTTAAGGAGAGTGAATGGCGTAGATTAGGAGACGTATTATGGGATATGGTAACTGATGATGATAAATCAGCTAAAAAACTAATGAAGCAAGGACAGAAACCTTTCAATTAGTGTGGGTACAGCTTCTGAGGTTAGTACCTAGAATGCTATCGGAACCTCCCTATGGGATGAAATTAGTGACGGGTCTAAAGAAGTTAAAGATCTTGTAACTTTATGGAAATTGATTAAGACAACTCTGTAAGAAATTAAAGCAGATCGTAAAGCGTCTGCGTCTGCTTTTGCTGCTCTCTCTCTCCAACCGCAAGCGAAAGGGAAAAGCGGGGAGAAAAACATAATGCAGCGAGAGAGACTTTTTGGAGCTTGTTCGCCTACTCTCGTGCCCTTGACTTCTGCTCCACTCCCTGGGACTGCCGATATTAATCAGCCATCCGACAGTTCCCAAGCCTCCCTAACCGTACGATTAGAGGAAACCCTACAGAATCAGGGAGTGAGTAAAAATCTGCCTACGAAAAACCAGCCCTCAGATACCACCGTTCAACATGAACAAATTATACCTAGCATATACCCTGATTCAAATAATGCAAACAAGGACTTGGCTACTCTAATAATAGAACAAAAAGAGACAATGTTAGAATTGTTAAAGGAAATGCAGAAAAGAGACGGGGAAACCAACCGCACCCGTGATAGACGCGGAGCCGCCTGTAATAGCCGCTGCAGAAGAAAGGCAGAGACATTGGAGGGGTGTAATAACAGATGCCATTATAGAAGGGACTATGCTCTAAGCATTCCCAGTTATTGCATCAAATGGACAGAAAAAATGGGAGGTGTTTGACTGGAAGGTCATTGAGAAATTAAGGAATGCTGTGAGTCAGTACGGAATCAAATCTGTGTTAACTAACCAAATACTGCAATTCATTTTTTCTGCTGATACCTCAAGATATTAAACAGCTAGCACAGTTGATTTTGACACCCGCCGGAATGTTAGTGTTTTTCTGGCAGTGGGAGAAGCTCTGTGATAGGGAACAAGCAACATCACGACAACAAACAGATCCCCTATGGGGAGTAACCATGCAGATGCCGATGGGTACTGGACCCTTCGCATCAGGGAACGCTCAGTTACAATGTGTCACTGAGGTTCATCATCTATCACAGATCTTGGCGTATCAAGCTTTTCTTACCGTACCAGACAATATGTACAGCCATGCTTTTACCCAGGTGAAACAGGAGAATACAATTTATGACCACCCTGACATGAACGAGGGCATGAAAGAAAACATGTTCAAAATACTCGCATTTGAAAATGCTAGTGAAAAGACACGCAAAGCATTGTGTAATTTGCCGAAAAATGCAGACGTCGTTGATATGATAGAACACATGGATTGATCAGTGGACTCACAGAAAGTAGCCTATGCTGCCACAGCTCTCCAAGGAGCTACAAAGAAACACAAGGCCAGTAAGACGCCCTTCGTCAAGTGTTCTAACTGTGGCAAACGTGGACACATTAGGAGCAAATGTACAGGTACTGTTAACAGTAAGTGCTGCAACAAGTGTAAGAAAGATAACCATACCACCAAGAATACAGGAAGAAGGGACACTTTACACCGACTGCGAAGGCCCCTCGCGCGACGACACGAATGCAAGGGGCTTGAGCTGCCAGCCCTCAGGCAGCCTCGCAACCACCAGATCCGCCACCGCAGGAAGCTCCGGAGTGGATGTGGAAACCGCAGTCAACATAAAGGGACCATTGGGGTTTGGACTTAGTGCATTTTTAATGGGGCAATCTTCAACAGCTCTAGAAGGAATTCTGGTGCTCCCAGGGCTTATTGATGCAGATTATTGTGGGACTGTGAAAATTATGATTCATGTTTTAATCCCTCCTGTTTCTATTCCTAAAGGTACCAGAATAGCACAATTAGTTCCATTCAGGTCGTGTGTTCCGAACCCAGGTGAAGTACAACGTGGAGATGGTGGATTCGGCTCCACAGGGAAACCGCAGGTATACTTTGCCATGGACACAACAAGAGGTAAACCAGAAAAGGTAGTGCAATTAGAAGGGCCCGATGGAGTTGTTGTCAAGAAACCGATGACAATCAATACAGGTGCTGATGTTATGATTATTTCACAATGCATTTGGCCTCCATCATGGCCATCGATCAATCCAAACTTTGGTATTGCAGGGATAGGGGGCACACAAGCCACCTTAGTAAGTCAGCTACCGATTACATTTGTGTTCCCCGATGGTGAACACATTACGACGTGTCCGTATGTCATGACTACCCCAACTGAATTGTTTGGCCTCGTAGGCCATGATTTATTGAGCCAAATGAAGGCAATGTTAGTGACGCATCCTTTTTAGGAGCGGTCACTGAGGGGTAGCCGATTCTGAAAATTAACTGGAAAATAGATGAACCTGTTTGGATTGATCAGTAGCTGCTAAATTCTGAAAGGCTGCTAAAAATACAAGGGTTAGTTGAAGACCAATTGAGAGCGGGACATGTTGTTCCTTCTACTAGTCCATGGAATACATCAATATTTACCATTCCCAAGAAAAGTGGGAAGCGGAGACTGTTACATGATCTCAGAGCTGTGAATGTGGTGATGCACAGTATGGGAGCCCTGCATCCAGGTTTGCCATCTCCAGTTATGCTTCCAGAAGAATGGGATTTGTTAATTATAAATCTAAAAGATTGCACCCAGATGGCGCTGAACGGTTCGCCTTTTCGGTACCATCGATTAACAAGGCAGAACCCTATAAGAGATACCATTGGGTCGTGTTACCGCAATGAATGCGCAATTCCCCCACGATGCGTCAGGTGTATGTGGCCTGGGCATCAGAGCCTGTAAGAAAGCAGTTACCTCAGTAACTTGCCACAGGATGAGATTTTAACTCAATTGCAGGACATCTTAAGCCATCGCGGAGTAATAATCACTCCTGAAAAGGTGCAAAAGGCAGCACCTTGGAAGTATTTGGGGTGGCACATAAATGCTAGTAATGTTAAACCTCAGAAGGTTCAAATAACATGAGAAATTTCAATGTTACATGATGTCCAGAAGCTTGTGGGAGATATCCAGTGGGTGCGGAATCTTTGCGGTATCACTAATGGCAATATGACCCCTCTGGTAGAACTCTTGGGTATGAGAACACTGTGCAGATGAGAAACGGGAAATGACAGAGTTGACCAATTGGTTGCAGTGCCACGGGAGCCTCCTCCAGGGAATCGTTTTCAACAAAGCACGGCAATCATATGTGTTCTTGCACCAACCCGCTAGGATGTTAACAAAGCAATTTGACTTACCACTTACTGATGCCCAAGGTATCGTTAAAGCATGCCCTGATTGTCAAAAGGAAGGGCTGGGCTTGGGCCGTGGGGTTAACCGATGAGGTCTTTTGCCATTGCAGTTGTGGCAAATGGATGTCACCCATGTCACGTGGTTTGGTGCAAAGCGTTCTGTGCACGTGTGTATTGATACCTATCCTGCTGCCATGTGGGCCACGGCACGAACTGGATAAAAGGCCTTACATATTGAATGACATCTTCATGCTTCTTTTGCAGTACTGGGTGTGCCTAAAGAAATTAAGACGGACAACGGCCCAGCCTACGGTTCTACACGATTTGCTCGATTTTGTAATTTGTGGGGAATTCATCATGGTACCGGTATTCCACATCTTCCCACAGGACAGGCTATTATCGAATGGGCCAACCAAACCCTAAAAGAACATGCTGCAAAAACAAAAAGGGGGAACCCAGGGCTTACTCCCAGAGGAACGATTGGCCAAAGACTTATTTGTGCTAAATTATCTTAGATTGACAGGTGATCACAAAGACCCACCAATGGTAGTGCATCATGTTCTTTTACAGGCAGAAAGGACGCAACAAAGTACAGGAATCATGGTAATGTATAAGGACCCAGAATCCGGGAAATGGTGCGGATCAGCAGAAGTAAAACTTACTGGGAGATCCCGGCTAAGTGGGTCAAGCCATGGCTTCGCACTGATGCTGGACCCAGAATTGTCCCAATGGCAACTGGCACGGCACCGGCGGGTGCTGAAGCCACTGATCCGACAGATTCTAACTAATAGAGTATTACTAGCGGACACTGAGTCCTTCAGAGAGGTTTTTAGAACAGCGTGCCTTATTGTATATAGAACTTGCTTTAGGTAAAAAGTGTGTTAAGCATAATTTGATTAAACATAGTGTGATTACGGGAAGACAGTGTGGGGTAAATGTAAAAGTTAGTTAAAGCCAAAATTAGGGGTAAGGTCTATTTCCATTAATAACCTGGGAACGAGTTTGATTGTGTTTCCACAGATACAGGCCCACGACGGACTCCTGTTCGATTTGCACGACCATCATCATCTGGAGCATCATAGATGATGTGGCAATATGAATACCACCTCAGCCAAAACCTAATGTATAGGTCACCTTGGCTAACATAACAGGTCAAGATTCTCTGCGCATCGCAACTGTATCGTAAAGCCCACGAACCAATAGACAAGATGGCTATGACTCGTGCAGCGCGCCTGGCCAGCGAGCACATGCGTCATAGATTGCAACCGAGGCGGACTTTTGGCACCCGCTGGCCACGTGTGCTAAAACCCGTTCCTCTGCAAATGTATAAATACCGGGATTTTCCGAAGAGCATCGGGCTGGTGTACAGTGAGGCCGTCGTTGCCTCTGTGGGGACGCCCACGGAAAGCTGGCACCTACCGATTGCTGGGCTGAGTTCGTGGAGCAAGATGGCACAAGAATGTATGGATGGTTCATTTTCCTCATAGTCCTCATGGTCTGGGTCATTAGGGGTAACAGGTTGGGTCAAAGAATTATGGGCATTATTGTAGTTACTGTGATTGTAGCTATTGTAATAGTTTTACCTTGTTCAGCTTATTAAGGAAAATGGCATCCCAAGTTATTAAGTAAGCCTGGATTGCTCAAAAACAAAAAGAGGGAGAAAGATTTAAACAGAGACCTACAGTGGATTCAACCTTGTTGTGGTATTACAAATACAGACTTACAGCCGCTGCTGGATTTATTGAGGGGCAGCGATAGCTTAACTTCTACAAGACAACTAAGTGCACCGGGACGGCAAGCCTTGACAGCAATTGGACAAAAAATCACATCCTCCATGTCTGGCAGATACGTTCCTGATTTACCCATAAATTTGAAACCTTATGCTGAGATTGATATGGAACACACTGACTGTAGTAAGCAGCATGACAGTGACACTGGTGATTGATCCACATCGGTTAACGCCATGGGACAGTAAGAATGTTTGGGTGTCACTAGCTAAAGCTATTAATCAAACCTCTTTTTGTGTGCTTATGTATTTTATTAGGTATAATGTTGTTTTTACTGTGTTTAATTAATTGTGTTCACAGATCTTTGCAAAGGGCAATACAGCAGGTGTTAAAATTTTACCTCAATCTATTCACAAACAGATAAATTGGCTGAAGAAACATACACAAAGATCCAGCAAGAAACTAGTTGGTTTGATGGGGTGTTAGAGTCAATATTTGGTGGGATAACACCACGGCTAATGTCATTGATTAAGGAAGTCTTACGATGGTTGGGTATATTGATATTAATCTGTGTAATAGTTAAAATTGCGTATGGGTACATGATGAGAGGAGTCTCAAAGCTGACACACCAAGCTCTACTCGCACAAAAAGAAAAAGGGGGAATTGTTGGGAAGTGGCTTGCTGAAAAAGGACATGGGCCTGTGGAAAAGTTGTGCGAGCAGAGTTCTGTGTGAAAGAATGTCAGTTTGAGCAACAAGACTAGGCCTTGGCTGAAAATAGCTGGCTTTACTGATATTGGGAGAAAAACAACAGCTGGTCTCGCTGTTATCAGGAGAAAGACAGGGACGGTGTGACCTTGGCATAACTTCACAAGTAACTTTTGAAGAAGTTCTCATGAGAAAGTTACTGAACACGCGTAGCTGCCAACCACAAGTGGGTGTGTTTTAGTAATGAATAAACATTAGCAATGTACCAATCATATTAGGACTAGTAGGCATAATTATCGCAAACTGTATAAATATGAGCTATCCGTGCAAATAAAGTTGAATCACTTCTATCACTCATATTGGGTCGACTTATATGCATTCCTCCACCGCTCCAACAGGTAACTAACTATTTCTTGGCAAATAACTACAAGTTGCTTCATTCGACTCTTATTAGTTCCCATTAATTTAGAATTCTGACATCTTCTCCATTCTTCTAGGTTGTTATAATATACTCCTACTGACAAACACTATATCAAAATCATCTTAAATCTCAAGCTTGTTACCTTAGTTCTATATGTTCCTATTACTTATTAACTAAGTTCTAAATGTTCCTGTTAAATGATTTCGGCCAATTCCTCCGGCCTTCGTACCGGGTTATACAAAAGGTTTCACAACAGCTGTTGGTTGTGCAAATACAATAGAGATACCTTTGCTAAACTACTTCTTACCATTTTATATTCTTATTAAACATGATTTATTCTAACTACTACCAAATCAATAACAAATCAAAGCTACTAACTAGTCAATAACAAATCAATAACATAATCAATAACCAATCAGTAACAGTCTCAATCATGGCATTCTCAGAGGAGGTTTTGGTACCTATCTTAATAATGTTCCTCTGATAGTACTGAATTGTGGCTCAGTAGGCACAGGCCAAGCCCCAGTACAGTGCTGGAAGCTGCTGGTCTTCATTGGGGTAGACAAGGCACCCTTCGATCAGGTGGCATGGCAGTTTACCAGGATTACTTGCCTGATCAGGTGTAAAATCCCAGGCTATGGGAGGTGATAACCACCCTAGGCACGTGCCCAAATCCTTCCACGCATCCTGCCATCCAGAGACCATCTGCCTCAGGGCATGTTTCAGTATTGCCTCACCCAAAGATTGTCTCCTCTTATGCCAGGATGATACCAGATTCCACAAACCCGACAATAAGCTGACTGTTTTAATTAGTAGTATTAAGCAGCTCACATAAGGGTGAACAAGGACATCGGGAGCCTGAACAACAAAACCACCCACATCAATCCTGGATGGTAAGAGAGGTGTATTCCCTCATCCTCTCCACAAGACAGGTCCCCCAGCATAGTAAGGGCATCAATGCCAGTGCAAAGCGCATAGCCATTGTTTGTAATAACATGTTCCCAAGCTCAGCAAAATAAAGAGATAAGCAGTGCAGTCAGCAAACTCTGTGACCGACACAGAAGCTTGCCACTTAATAACTACTATAGCTATAGCACACTCAATTCAAAAGTACTGTTGTCTCAAGCCCTACATTTGGCACCACAAAGGACTGTGGTGGGTTGACCTTGGCTGGCCCACCAAGCTGCTCTCTTACTCCCCTCCTCAGCAGGACAGGGTGAGAAAATAAGATTAAAAACTCTTAGTTTGAGATAAAGGCATTTTAATACAGAAAAGCAAAGCCCACACGGAAACAAAGGAAAATAATAAAAAAAGATTTATTCTCTACTTCCCATCAGCAGGTGATGTCCATCCACTTCCTGGGAAGTAGGGCCTTAGTACATGTAGAAGTTGCTTCGGAAGACAATCACCTTAATAAGAAATACTGCCCTTCTTCCTCCGTTCTC
Source organism: Astur gentilis (assembly GCF_929443795.1). NCBI lineage: Eukaryota > Metazoa > Chordata > Aves > Accipitriformes > Accipitridae > Astur > Astur gentilis. The sequence goes on from NC_064918.1 coordinate 29,983,831, forward strand.
TGAGCTTTTATTGCTGAGCATGATGTCATATGGTATGGAATATCTCCTTGGCCAGTTTGGGTCAGCTGTCCTGGCTATGTCGCACCCCATAGCCTTTGGGGAAAGGAAGTTGGAGAGACAGCCTTGAGGCTGTGTGAGCACTGCTCAGCAGTAACGAGAACATTGGTGTGTTATCAACACCTTTCTAGCTACAAATACAAAGCACAGCACTATGAAGACTGCTATGGGGAAAGTTAACTCCATCACAGCCAGACCCAATACATCATATTAACAAAGCAGAAAGAACAGAGTAAATGTGCTATAATGCAGGAGACATAAGGAAAACTGCTAACAGACTCTTGCTCCCCTAGAGGTACAGGGACTGGCTGCATCAGAGGTTTGATGGTTATCATCTTGTGCAAGGGTAAGGTGGTGAGCAGAACCATAATGGCTCATCAGCTGTGGTTCTCTCACAGTCATAGAGCATATCTTGCATCAAACTCGGGAAAAGCTCACTTCAAAGATAGCTGAAAAAGAGGAAAAAATAGAGCAAGAAATGCAATATAGAAGGTGAAGAGTTTTAAGAAAAACAATATTTCTCTGTGTTGACTGTGTTCTGAGCCTTTTTAGGAAATCCCATATCAAGAAACAAAAGAAAGTTATATCCATACATTATATCTGTCCTGGTTTCAGCTGGGATAGAGTTAACTGTCTTCCTAGTAGCTGGTACAGTGCTATGTTTTGAGTTCAGTATGCGAAGAATGTTGATAACACTGATGTTTTCAGTTGTTGCTCAGTAGTGTTTAGACTATAGTCAAGGATTTTTCAGCTTCTCATGCCCAGCCAGCAAGAAAGCTAGAGGGGCACAAGAAGTTGGCACAGGACACAGCCAGGGCACCTGACCCAAACTGGCCAACGAGGTATTCCATACCATGTGACGTCCCATCTAGTATAGGAACTGGGAAGTGGGGGTGGGGGAATCGCTGCTCGGGGACTAGCTGGGTGTCAGTCGGCGGGTGGTGAGCAATTGCCCTGCGCATCATTTGTACATTCCAATCCTTTTATTACTACTGTTGTCATTTTATTAGTGTTATCATTATTAGTTTCTTCTTCTCTGTTCTATTAAACTGTTCTTATCTCAACCCACGAGTTTTACTTTTTTTTTCTCCCGATTTTCTCCCCCATCCCACTGGATATGGGGGAGTGAGTGAGCGGCTGCATGGTGCTTAGTTGCTGGCTGGGGTTAAACCACGACAATATCCATTTGAGAAAATGCGTAAAGCCAAGTTCAGTTCTTCAGATGTATGCATATAGCTCTTGTTATTTCAGTGGGAGACAGGCATGTATCTGTATTGGGCTTACGTGGCAAAGTTTTGGTAGTGGGGGGGGCTGCAGGGGTGGCTCCTGTGAGAAGATGCTAGAAGCTGCCCCCATGTTGGACAGAGCCAGTTCCAGCAGGCTCCAAGAAAGACCTGACACTGGCCAAAGATGAGCCAATCAGTGATGGTAAAATATTTAAGAAAGGGTAAAAAATGCTGTGCAACAGCAGCTGGGAGACAAGAGTGAGAATATGTGAGAGAAACAACTCTGCAGACACCAAGGTCAATGAAGAAGGAGGGGGAGGAGGTGATCCAGGCACCAAAGCAGAGATTCCCCTGCAGCCCATGGTGAAGACCATGGTGAAGCAGGTTGTCCCCTGCAGTCCATGGAGGTCCATGGTGGAGCAGGTGGATATGCTCTGAAGGAAGCTGTGACACCATGGAGAGTCTGCACTGGAGCAGGCTCCCGGCAGGAACTGAGGCCCATGGAGAGGAGCTCACATTGGAGCAGGTTTTCTGGCAGGACTTGTGACCCCGCGGGGGACCCACACTGGAGCAGTGTGCTCCTGAAGGACTGCACGCCGTGGAAGGGACCCATGCTGGAGCATTTCGTGAAGAACTGCAGCCCATGGGAAGGACCCACGTTGGAGAAAGTCATGAAGGACTGCTTCCTGTGGGAGGTACCCCACACTGGAGCAGGGGAAGAGCATGAGGAAGAAGGAGCAGCAGAGACAACATGTTATGAACTAACTGTAACCCCCATTCCCTCTCCTGCTGTGCTGCTCGGGGAGAGAAGGTAGAGAAGTCGGGAGTGAAGTTGAGCCCAGGAAGATGGGAGGGGTGGGGGGAAGGTGTTTTTTTAGATTTTTTCTTATTTCTCATTATGCTACTCTCTTATTAATCGGCAATAAATTAAATTTATTTTTCCCAAGTCAAGTCTGTTTTGCCCATGACAGTAACTGATAAGTGATCTCCCTGTCCTTATCTCGATTCACGAGCCTTTTGTCATATTTTTCTCCCCCTGTCCTGTTGAGGAGGGGGAGTGATATAGTGGCTTGGTGGGCACCTGGCATCCAGCCGGGATCAACCCACCACAGTATCTCAGACTATAATTTTATTCTAATAGTCACATATATAAAACATATTCCAACACATAAAGCTTTGTGCAAGTTTTTAATTGAAGAAAAAAAAATAATCCATAAACAACACCTTCCCCTCAAGAAAATTGTCAGTTGACTGGCAATGACTGGCAGCATACCTGCAATACCCAGAGACAGGACTCTCCATATCCTGAACAAAACCAAGAAGATCTAAATTGACCTAAAGAAGGAAGATCAGGTCATTGACCAACAATTCTCACCACTAATTATTTGTTTAGTCACAACATGCCTTTTGCACAAAAGCTGTACCCAACAATGATTCCATAGAATTAGCAGAATCTAATAAATCAGTAGATGATACTTCTTGAAACAGGGTAAACCCTCTTTCTCAACAGTGGAATTGGATGAAACACCACTTTTTTTTCCTGTCTTCCTATAAGTATTACCTCTAACTGAAATGCAGACAATTTCTCCTTATCTAAACTCACAAATCAAACACTGGGAAAGCAGTCTGCACCATCTGAGTATGATGACAGGGAGGTGGATATCTTCAGCATACTGATGGCATGGAAGCACAGACCGTCTCAAAAACTCCCTCACTGGACCCACGTGAACATTACACAAAGGAATTGCCAGAAGAGATCTTTGCAAAACACATTACAAAACACACCACAAGAATAATGAGTACACAACCTCATTCTCTGGGATCTCATAAAGGAATGTGTGCAACTAGTGCACAGAGCTATCCAAGTCTGCTAGAGCAGTACACTGCTCTTTACAATTAGTACCACAAAAAGAAAATTCCAAACCATCTGTATTTGCAAAAGTTCATTGTTCAATGAATGTTCCATGTCACATTCAATTTAAACGCCATCTTGTAGGAAATAATCAGGTGCTGGCTTTTGCCAGACAGCTGCTTCACTATACATTTTGGACCTTTGTACAGAAAATAAGAGATTAGGTATTTTTTTTTAACCATGTTGTGAGTACTGACAATTTAAGCAAAACAAAGCAACATATTTGTAAAAAAGAATACATGGTGTTCTTCAACCTATGGGAAAGTTCTTATAAGCCTGTCAGTATTAGATCCACATCTCCTACATTAGTTTCTTCTAACCATAAATGGTAATAGATTCATCTCACAGTTCACAGGTAGCAATACTCTCAGCATCTCCATAACTAAGGAAAGGAGATTTACCTTCAGATTCATGTCTTTATATGGCATAACTGTGGAACCATATCAGCAGCCTATATTAGAACAATTGTTTCTATCTGACCATTAGTTCTTCCTATGAGCTATGCCCTCAGGAAAAGGCAGCAGGGTTTTAAAGTGTTGCATATAGCAGAAAAATTTCTGATTGTCCACTTACTACAGAAGGAACGAAAGGGAATCAAAAAACCAAACAAAAATATTTTTTTCCAGGACCACGATCCTTTAGATTTCAAGTAACACAAATATGCATTTGTATACTATTCATATTTATAGTTTTTGCAAACTGAGTTTATCTAAAAGTACCACATAAAATAAGGAAACTATTTATTTACAATTTTTATTTGCTTCAGTAAAGTTTAGAAGAGAGAAAAATGCAGACTAGAAGCCACAGAATGCTTTAATTGAGCAAGAAGCCAGAACTGGGAGGCACTAAGGAATGGAAGACATGCATTGCCCTCTGTACATTCAGTGCAGAACATGAAAAAAAGATAGGTGTGTACAAGCTACAGATTTTTTTTTTCCTACCAAAAACTGTATCTGCTCAGATTCATATGTGCAAGTGCACCACAAAGTGGAATGTGCATATTGACAGTCAGTTACAGGAAGCACCCACTGCAGCCTGTTTTGAACATGTATGGCCTCTGACCTCAGTCGTAAGAAAATAGATATGACCATGGTAAAAGTGTGGATGTTACCACCTTCTTTTCAGTCTCTTATTTAGGAATACAGAGACAGCTAACTTGTCCTGGCAAAAGTATTTAGAATCTCAGCTTTCATAGTGGCTAGGTGATCCTAAGGTTATTTACAGATGACAGCATCACAGATACTGTCATCATCCAAAACAACCACCTTAAATAACTCCTGTATTGTCAGACTAGTACTCAATCAACTCAGGTGGAAAACCTGGGGTGCTAAGAAGTAATTGAAACAGCAAAAATTGCTAGTTTAGTCTTGTCACAGGAACTTGCACACAAGATGAACCAACTCAGTCCATACAAAATGAGTAAATTCTCTCAGCTACACTTTTCTTGACTCATTTTATGTTGGTTATGGTTATCAAATTTCCTAGCTGGATGCAAAGCAAGAACAGTGATCTGAGGAGGGCTGAGCACTTTCTGAAAAAATTAGTGAACACATTCCACTCCTAATGGAAACTGAGGGTACACAACAAAACAGCAGTCAGGCCTGAGCTGAGACAGTGCCATGGATGAGTGATTTAGATCACTTAAAGAATCACCATCAAAGGTATCAGCAAAAGGTGATTTTAATGTGAATTTTTGTCGTGATTTAACCCCAGCCAGCAACTAAGCACCACACAGCCGCTCACTCACTCCCCCCCATCCAGCGGGATGGGGGAGAAAATCGGGAAAAAGAAGTAAAACTTGTAGGTTGAGATAAGAATGGTTTAATAGAACAGAAAAGAAGAAACTAATAATGATAACACTAATAAAATGAAAACAGGGTTTGTGTGGTGGGGTTTTTGGTAGCAGGGGAGGGGCTGCGGGGGAGGTTCCTTTGAGAAGCTGCTAGAAGCTTCCCTGCCTTCAAGTTGGACCTGCCTCTGGCCCAGGCCAACCCAATCATTGACAGTGGTAGCACCTCTGGGATAACATATTTAAGAAGGGGAACCTGCAGTGAGTAGGGGGATTGGAATGTGAGAGGAACACCCATGCAGATACCAAGGTCAGTGAAGAAGGAAGAGGAGGAGGGATGCCTGAGGAGGCTGATGCCCCTGCAGCCCATGGAGGTGAGTGGTGGAGCAGAGGCCCCTGAAGATGACTGTGACTCCATGGGAAAGCCTGCGCTGGAGCAGTGTGTGACTGAATATCGGTCCGCGGAAAGGACCCACGCCAAGGAAGTTTGTGAGGAACTGCAGCCCGTGGAAAGGACTCATGTTGGAGAAGTTCATGAAGAACTGTCTCCTGTGGGAGGGACCCCACAATGGAGCAGGGGATGAGTGAGGAGTCCTTCCCCTGAGGAGGGTACACCCTGGTAGAGTTCACAATCTTGAGGGATATGGGCCAGGTGAAGAGTAGAGTCAGGATGCTGAATTTTAGGAGGGCAAAGGTACAGTTGTTTAAGGAATTAATGGATGGGACCCTCTGGGAAACTGCCCTCAGGGATGAAGGAGCTGAACAGAGCTGGAAGCTCTTCAAGGACATTTTTCTTAGAGTGCAAGAGCTCTTGATTCCCATATGTAAGAAATCAGGAAAGAAAGGCAGGAGACCAGTATGGCTGAGTAAGGACCTCCTGGTCAAACTAAAATGTAAGAAGGAAATGCACAGGCAGTGGAACCAGGGACATGTATCCTGTGAAGAATATAGGGACGTTGCCTGGATGTGTAGGGATGGGATCAGGAAAGCTAAGGCACAGTTGGAGCTGAATTTGGCAAGGGGTGTGAAGAATAATAAGGCCTTCTACAGGTACATTGGCCAGAAAAGAAAGATTAAAGAAAATGCCCCTATGCCCTGGTTTCAGTTGGGATAGAGTTAATTGTCTTCCTAGTAGATGGTACAGTGCTATGTTTTGAGTTAGGTATGAGAAGAATGTTGATAACACACTGATGTTTTCAGTTGTTGCTAAGTAATGTTTAGACTAAAGTCAAGGATTTTTCAGCTTCTGATACCCAGCCAGCAAGAAGTCTGGAGGGGCACAAGAAGTTGGGAGGGGACACAGCTAGGGCAGCTGACCCAAAGTGGCCAATGGGGTATTGCATACCATGTGATGTCACATCTAGTATATAAACTGGGGGGAGTGGGGGTGGGGGAATCGCCGCTCAGGGACTAACTGGGCATCGATCAGCAGGTGGTGAGCAATTGCACTGTGCATCATTTGTATATTCCAATCCTTTTATTATTACTGTTGTCATTTTATTAGTGTTATCATTATTAGTTTCTTCTTTTCTGTTCTATTAAACCATTCTTATCTCAACCCATGGGTTTTACTTCTTTTCCCGATTTCCTCCCCCATCCCACTGGGTGTGGGGGGGGAAGTGAGTGAGCGCCTGCGTGGTGCTTAGTTGCTGGCTGCGGTTAAAGTATGATACCCTACCCAATAAATAAGACAGGAGAACTGGTGACAACTGACATGGGGAAGGCTGAGGTTTGCAGCAACTTTTTTGCCTTTAGTTTTCAATGGTAATCTCTCTTCCCACATCTCTCAAGCTTCTGAAACTCAAGGCAGGGACTGGGGGAACGAAGTCTCTCCCGTCGTAGGAGACGATCAGTTTAGAGACCACCTGAGGAACCTGAACATAGACAAATCCATGGGACTGATGAGATGCATCTCATGGTCCTGAGGAAATGGGCAGATGTAGTTGCCAAGCCACTCTCCATCATATTTGAAAAGTCATGGCAGTCAGGGAAAGTCCTCAGTGACTGGAGAAAAGGGAATATCACACACATTTTTAAAAAGGGTAAAAAGGAGGACCCTGGGAACTATTGAAGTCTTTCAATACCTAAAGGGGGCTTATAAGGATGAGTGAAAAAGATTTATTTTTTTTTTAACCAGGGCCTGTAGTGACAGGACAAGGGGTAATGGTTTTGAACTAAAAGAGGGTAGATTTAGATTGGAAATAAGGAAGAAATTCTTTACAACAAGGTTGGTGAGGCACTGGAACAGGTTGCCCAGAGAAGTTGTAGATGCCCCATCCCTCAAAAGTCAGGTTGGATGGGGCTTTGAGCAACCTGATTTAGTGAATGATGTCCCTGCCCATGGCAGGGGGGTTGGACTAGATGATCCTTAAAGGTCCCTTCCAACCCAAATCATTTAATGAATTTAAACAAAGACAAGTCATCTATAGTTACTGCAAAACTAAGACTGAGTTAGTCATCTCCCCTTTGAAATAAATCAGATCTGGGGGATGGAAACATTTAATACCTTACCTTTACTTCATTTCCTTTTGCAGTATGGATGAGAGAACATAAACAAGGCACTCTTCAGCCTTCCAAGCTAAGTCCTAAGCTCCCCTTTTTTTCTCAGGTATTTGTGCTGGAAGTAGAGAAGGAAACCAACTCTGAGGCAAAGTCATTATTAAGTCTATATTTCAAAGACATGACGTGTGAGTTTGTGGATGTTCACCACAGTCAGGACATGTGATCTGAAGAGTATGTAAAATACAGTTCATAAAAATAGTAAGTTCTGTATGAAGCAAGGGTAATGAAATCAAATTTATTTATTTAAGGAACTTGTGTCTCATGACCAAACTGTCTAATAACCTCAAAGTATCAACAGAAAAGTTTCCTGTGATTGGAACCATCATAACATCTTCCCCCTCCTATTAGCAGATCTTTAATTTCCTATTAGGATTCTCAGAAATGATGGGGCTCACTTCTGCCTTGCCGTCACTGGAGCGGTCCCCAAGGGATCTCTCACAGGAACACAGCAGATTTAGAACACTCACAAATTTGACAGAAAATGTCCAGTAGATGCCTAAATTAAAGGGAGAAAAGGAAGGAAGACACATATGGAACAACATAATTGCCAAGGCTTCTTTTCCATCAATAATTTTTTTTTAATAAAAATAAAAGCTTTTCTTGAGAATTTATTATTTATTAGAACTCAGCTACAGTAGAGGAGGAAAACAACTTTTTTTACACCTTCTTTAGTAAATAAATTGTCACTGGAAATCATTTGTGAATTAAAATTATGGAGAATTACAATAACAGTATCCTACGCTTCAAGAACACTTTCCAGATACAGAGACTGCTTGCGCAGACCTCACTGTAGGATATGAACTTAGCTTGAAAGTAAAAAGAGAGAAGGAAAATATTTTATTTTCACTTGGCCACAATAAAACTGCAGTCCCAAGAAAATACTAGACAGACATTAGACAGCTCATCTGTTGCGGAGGATCCACAGGGGAAATCACGCACAGACCAATGTGATCAAGTGAAGTCCATTTACTACAACTTTTAGCACAGTTATATACCTTATGTGCTTGTGCACGCGCCTTATACAATACTCTAATTGGTCCAATACCCCGGTTCATGCGACACTATCTTATCCTCTATTGGCTGTGCACGCTTCTTCACGAGGTGTCCAGCAGTTACTTATCTCATTCTTCGGCATCCAGGAGTTGCTTGTCAGGCTCTTATCTTCCTTTTTCCCAGCGTACAAGGACACAGCGTCCTTGTCTGCTCCTGTACTTTGTAAACTTATGCTTCGTTCCCACCTAACGGCTGGATTGCTCACATGCCCTCACCCAGCCAAGAAATCCTCAACAATTCCCCCTTTTTGTTTTTGAGCAATCTAGGCTTGCTTAATAACTTGGGATGCCATTTTTTCTTAACAAGCTGAACAAGGTAAAATTATTACAATAGGTAAAATCACAATAACTACAACAATGCCCATAATTCTTTGAGCCAACCCGTTACCCCTAATGACCCAGACCATGAGGACTATGAGGAAAATGAACCATCCATACATTCTTGTGCCATCTTGCTCCACAAACTCAGCCCAGCAATCGGTAGGTGCCAGCTTTCCGTGGGTGTCCCCACAGAGGCAACGATGGCCTCACCGTACACCAGCCCGATGCTCTTCGGAAAATCCCGGTATTTATACATTTGCAGAGGAACGGGTTTTAGCACACGTGGCCAGCGGGTGCCAAAAGTCCGCCTCGGTTGCAATCTATGACGCATGTGCTCGCTGGCCAGGCGCGCTGCACGAGTCATAGCCATCTTGTCTATTGGTTCATGGGCTTTACGATACAGTTGCGATGCACAGAGAATCTTGACCTGTTATGTTAGCCAAGGTGACCTATACATTAGTTTTCGGCTGAGGTAGTATTCATATTGCCGCATCATGTATGATGCTCCAGATGATGATGGTCGTGCAAATCGAACAGGAGTCCGTCGTGGGCCTGTATCTGTGGAAACACAATCAACCTCATTCCGAGGTTATTAATGGAAATAGACCTTACCCCTGATTTTGGCTTTAACTAACTTTACATTTACCCCACACTGTCTTCCCGTAATCACACTATGTTTAATCAAATTATGCTTAACACACTTTTTACCTAAAGCAAGTTCTATATACAATAAGGCACACTGTTCCAAGTCCTCTACAAGCGATACTCTATTAGTCGGAATCTGTCGGATCAGTGGCTCCAGCACCCGCCGGTGCCATGCCACTTGCCATTGGGACAATTCCGGGTCCAGCATCAGTGCGAAGCCATGGCTTGACCCACTTAGCCGGGATCTCCCAGTAAGTTTTACTTCTGCTGATCTGCACCATTTCCCGGATTCTGGGTCCTTATACATTACCATGATTCCTGTACTTTGTTGCGTCCTTTCTGCCTGTAAAAGAACATGATGCACTACCATTGGTTGGTCTTTGTGATCACCTGTCAATCTAAGATAATTTAGCACAAATAAGGCTTTGGCCAATCGCTCCTCTGGGAGTAAGCCCTGGGTTCCCCCTTTTTGTTTTTGCAGCATGTTCTTTTAGGGTTTGGTTGGCCCATTCAACAATAGCCTGTCCTGTGGGAAGATGTGGAATACCGGTACCATGGTGAATTCCCCACAAATTACAAAATCGAGCAAATCGTGTAGAACCATAGGCTGGGCCGTTGTCCGTCTTAATTTCTTTAGGCACACCCAGTACTGCAAAAGAAGCATGAAGATGTCATTCAATATGTAAGGCCTTTTCTCCAGTTCGTGCCGTGGCCCACATGGCAGCAGGATAGGTATCAATACACACATGCACAGAACGCTTTGCACCAAACCACATGACATGGGTGACATCCATTTGCCACAACTGCAATGGCAAAAGACCTCATCGGTTAACCCCACAGCCCAAGCCCAGCCCTTCCTTTTGACAATCGGGGCATGCTTTAACGATACCTTGGGCATCAGTAAGTGGTAAGTCAAATTGCTTTGCTAACATCCTAGCGGGTTGGTGCAAGAACGCATGTGATTGCCGTGCTTTGTTGAAAACGGTTCCCTGGAGGAGGCTCCCATGCCGCTGCAACCAATTGGTCAGCTCTGTCATTTCCCGTTTCTCATCTGCACATGCGCTCGTACCCAAGAGTTCTACCAGAGCGGCCATATCGTCATTAGTGATACCGCAATGATTCCACACCCACTGGCTATCTCCCACAAGCTTCTGGACATCATGTAACGTTGAAATTTCTCATGTTATTTGAACCTTCTGAGGTTTAACATTGCTAGCATCTATGTGCCACCCCAAATACTTCCAAGGTGCTGCCTTTTGCACCTTTTCAGGAGCGATTATTACTCCGCAATGGCTTAAGATGTCCTGCAATTGAGTTAAAATTTCATCCTGTGGCAAGTTCCTTCCCACTATCAAAATGTCATCCATATAATGATAAATGATTGACTGAGGAAACTGCTTTCTTACAGGCTCTAATGCCCAGGCCACATATACCTGACACATCGTGGGGGAATTGCGCATTCATTGCGGTAACACGACCCAATGGTATCTCTTATAGGGCTCTGCCTTGTTAACCGATGGTACCGAAAAGGCAAACCGTTCAGCGTCACCTGGGTGCAAGGGAATGGTGAAAAAACAAACTTTTAGATCTATAATTAACAAATCCCATTCTTCTGGAAGCATAACTGGAGACAGCAAACCTGGCTGCAGGGCTCCCATGCTGTCCATCACCGCATTCACATCTCTGAGATCATGTAACAGTCTCCATTTCCCACTTTTCTTGGGAATGGTAAATATTGGTGTATTCCATGGACTAGTAGAAGGAACAAAATGTCCCGCGGTCAATTGGTCCTAAACTAACTCTTGTATTTTTAGCACCCTTTCAGAATTTAGCAGCTACTGATCAATCCAAACAGGCTCATCTGTTTTCCAGCTAATTTTCAGGATTGGCTATCCCTCAATGACCGCTCCTAAAAGGATGGGTCACTGTCCTGGTTTCAGCTGGGATAGAGCTAACTGTCTTCCTAGTAGCTGATACAGTGCTATGTTTTGAGTTCAGCATGCGAAGAATGTTGATAACACTGATGTTTTCAGTTGTTGCTCAGTATTGTTTAGACTACAGTCAAGGATTTTTCAGCTTCTCATGGCCAGCCAGGGCACAAGAAGTTGGCACAGGACACAACCAAGGCACCTGACCCAAACTGGCCAATGGTGTATTCCATAACATGTGACGTCCCATCTAGTTTAGGAACTGGGAGGTGGGGGGGGCAGGGAATCACAGCTCGGGGACTGGCGGGGTGTCGGTCGGCGGGTGGTGAGCTATTGCCCTGTGCACCATTTGAACATTCCAATCCTTTCATTACTACTGTTGTCATTTTATTAGTGTTATCATTATCATTATAGTTTCTTCTTTTCTGTTCTATTAAACCGTTCTTATCTCAACCCACAAGTTTTACCTTTTTTTTCCCGATTTCCTCCCCCATCCCACTGGATGGGGGAAGTGAGTGAGCGGCTGCGTGGTACTTAGTTGCTGGCTGGGGTTAAGCCACGACAGTCCGTTTTGGCGCCCAACGTGGGGCACGAGGGGTTGAGATAACGACAAACCTGACCAGAGCTTGTTAAAACAAATTTGTTCCAAGCGTTCATTATGTTGATTTATGAGTTCTTAGAGTTGTTGCTCTGGCTTTTAAAGCTCTATTATGTATCACCTCGCTTGCTGTATATAGTTCCTCTTCTACTGCTTATCATCCGTGGGAGGTGGATTTTTGCTTTGATGTATGTTATAACACTGGTTTATGGTATGATGAAGTCATCGGCTGTGGGATTAATCTGGTATTTGCACTTAGCATTGCCACCTTTATACGGCAGGAGCCACCTGTGGGAAATTATTAATAATTATACAATTTACCTTTCCTCCATGGAAAACCAGTCTATGGGTGGGGTACCTTTCTTCCCCTCTCCTTTCTCCTTTAGTCCAGTTACAATGGTGTTTGAGAATTTTGAAAAATTTGAATACTCCTGGGGTGTTGGGACTAGCACAGTCCTAGCCTTACTGCTAGGAATTAGCATACTTCTGAATGTGGTTCAGCTCTCGTTTAAGGTTAAACAGCCATTTAAGAAGATCACCCAGAGATGTGCCCCAAGGCTAGATAATTATGAGTGGCAGGGTGTGTGGGGTAGTATGGGCAAGTACCTAGAAAAGTGGGCACCTCCAATGTTTTGGAAATTCACCCCTGAACAAGTGCAGGATCCAGAAGAACTAGTAAAATATTTGGAAAAGGTATGCTGTCACCCCGTCATCTCCAGAGAGATACAAATCACTGCAACATGCTGGGGCCTGGCCCATGCCTATCGAGCCCTGTTCGACACTACTCAGTACCCTCAAAGGGAAGAGAAAGTCTCTAGACCTAAAAACGAAACGATGACCACCGCGGCCACCCAAACCTCGACAATGGGCGCTGCGGCCCCTCCAGGCCTAGCAAGGAGCACTGCTGCTACCCAAACCTCGGCTACAGACACTGCGGTTATCCAGAACCCGGCGAGCGATACTGCAACTGAACCAGAGGACCAACCTGGACCAGTATCGGTTGCCCCCGTACAGAAAAGGAAATATACAAAAAAATCAGTTCGCTTAGCGAAGGATGAAGGTGAACCAGGGTCATCACGGGAACCCATGTGGCGAAAGTTTGTACAGAGTGCACCATCATCCTATGCCAACGCATTGGCAGTAATGTCCTGGAAGGATGAAGAGGCACCAACAGTGGAGGAAGTGGCTCGCCAGCTGCGTCAATACGAAGAAAATCTCTCCTCCTCCCTACAAGCCTGCATTTCAGCTGTGGAGGACCTGTCCGAGGATTTCCAGCAATTCAAAAAGGATATGTCCTATTCCCCACCTGTAAGGACCAATGTCTCAGCTATTAGGAGTGAGCGGTCTTCTGCCCAAGAGAGAGAATATAGAAGGTACAGACCGCGAGGTGCCCTGTGGTTTTACCTATGTGATCAGGGAGAGGACATGAGGAAATGGGACGGAAAACCTACCTCGGTCCTAAATGCACGGGTACGTGAACTGCAAGGAAAAACCCCCACAAAAGGGGATTCTACCAGGAAAAATGCTGCTCCAGTTTCCAAACAGAGTAGAAGGGCTGACTTCATTTCCGATCCTCTTGAAGGGACTTCTGAGCCAATTCTACGAGAAGTGAATACTGAATACTCTAACCAGAATTAGAGGGGCCCTGCCTCCAGCCAGGTGGAGGAAAGGGATAACCGGGTCTATTGGACTGTGTGGATTCGATGGCCTGGCACGTCAGACCCACAGGAGTATAAGGCTCTAGTAGACACTGGTGCACAGTGCACTCTAATACCATCAAGTTATAACGGGACAGAATCCATCTGTATTCCTGGTGTGACAGGGGGATCCCAAGAGTTAACTGTATTGGAAGCTGAAGTAAGCCTAACTGGGAATGAATGGCAAAAACACCCCATTGTGACTGGTCCAGAGGCTCCGTGTATCCTTGGCATAGACTATCTCAGGAGGGGGTATTTTAAGGACCCGAAGGGGTATCGATGGGCTTTCGGTATAGCTGCCTTGGAGACGGAGGGAACTGAACAGTTGTCTACCCTGCCTGGTCTCTCTCAAGACCCTTCGACTGTGGGGTTGCTGAAGGTTGAAGAACAACAAGTGCTAATTGCTACCACGACGGTGCACCGGCGGCAATATCGCACCAACCGAGACTCTCTGATTCCCATCCACAAATTGATTCGCCAACTGGAGAGCCAAGGAGTGATCAGCAAAACTCGCTCACCCTTTAATAGTCCCATATGGCCAGTGCAGAAGTCTAATGGGGAATGGAGATTAACCGTTGACTATCGCGGCCTGAATGAAGTTACCCCACCGCTGAGTGCTGCCGTTCCAGATATGCTAGAACTTCAATACGAGTTAGAGTCAAAAGCAGCCAAGTGGTATGACACCATTGACATTGCTAATGCATTTTTCTCAATCCCTCTGGCAGCAGAGTGTCGTCCACAATTTACCTTTACTTGGAGGGGTGTCCAGTACCCTTGGAATCGATTGCCCCAGGGGTGGAAACACAGCCCCACCATTTGCCATGGACTAATCCAGACTGCACTGGAAAAAGGTGAAGCTCCGGAACACCTGCAGTACATTGATGACATCATTGTATGGGGCAACACAGCAGAAGAAGTCTTTGAGAAAGGGAAGAAAATAATCCAAATCCTTCTGAAAGCCGGTTTCGCCATAAAGGAAAGTAAGGTCAAGGGACCTGCGCAGGAGATCCAGTTTTTGGGAATAAAATGGCAAGATGGACGTCGTCAGATCCCAATGGACGTGATTAACAAAATAGCAGCTATGTCTCCCCCAACTAATAAAAAGGACACACAGGCCTTCTTAGGTGTCGTGGGGTTTTGGAGAATGCATATTCCAAATTACAGTTGGATTGTAAGCCCTCTCTAGCAAGTGACCAGGAAGAAGAATGATTTTAAATGGGGCCCTGAACAACAACAAGCCTTCAAACAAATTAAACGGGAGATTGTTCATGCTGTAGCTCTTGGACCAGTCCGGACAGGACAAGATGTTAAAAATCTGCTCTACACTGCAGCTGGGGTGACTGGCCCTACCTGGAGCCTCTGGCAGAAAGCACCTGGGGAAACCCGAGGCCGACCCCTGGGGTTTTGGAGTCGAGGATATCGAGGATCCGAGGCTCGCTATACTCCAACTGAAAAAGAGATACTGGCAGCGTATGAAAGAGTTTGAGCCGCCTCAGAAGTGGTTGGTACTGAGACACAGCTCCTCTTAGCACCCGGACTGCCAGTGCTGGGCTGGATGTTCAAAGGGAGGGTCTCCTCTACACATCATGCAACTGATGCCACAAGGAGTAAGTGGATTTTGGAATGTCACCAGAGGAGGAGGTGGCACGTGCTGAAGAATCCCCGCTGTATAATAAACTGCCAGAAAATGAGAGGCAATATGCCCTGTTCACTGATGGGTCCTGTCGCATTGTGGGAAAGCATCGAAGGTGGAAGGCTGCTGTATGGAGTCCTACACGACAAGTCGCAGAAACTGCTGAAGGAGAAAGCGAATCGAGTCAGTTTGCAGAGGTGAAAGCCATCCAGCTAGCGTTAGACATTGCTGAAAGAGAAAAGTGGCCAGTGCTCTATCTCTATACTGACTCATGGATGGTGGCAAATGCCCTGTGGGGGTGGCTACAGCAATGGAAGCAGAAAAACTGGCAGCGCAGAGGTAAACCCATTTGGGCTGCCACACTCTGGCAAGATATTGCGTCCTGGCTAGAGAATCTGGTTGTAAAAGTACGTCATGTAGATGCTCACGTACCCAAGGGTCGGGCCACTGAGGAACATTGAAACAACCAACAAGTTGGATCGGGCTGCCAAGATTGAAGTGGCTCAAGTGGACCTGGACTGGCAACATAAGGGTGAGCTATTTATGGCTCGGTGGGCCCATGATACTTCAGGCCATCAGGGAAGAGATGCAACATATAGATGGGCTCGAGATCGAGGGGTGGACTTGACCATGGACGCTATCGCACAGGTTATCCATGAATGTGAAACATGTGCTGCAATTAAACAAGCCAAGCGGTTAAAGCCCCTGTGGTATGGAGGGCGATGGCTGAAATATAAATATGGGGAAGACTGGCAGATTGACTATATCACAATCCCAGAAACCCGCCAAGTCAAGCGCTATGTACTGACAATGGTGGAAGCAACCACCGGGTGTCTGGAAACATATTCTGTACCGCATGCCACTGCCCGGAACACTATCCTGGGCCTTGAGAAGCAGGTCTTGTGGCGACATGGCACCCCAGAAAGAATCAAGTCAGACAATGGGACTCATTTCCGAAACAACCTCATAGACACCTGGGCCAAAGAGCATGGCATTGAGTGGGTGTATCATATTCCCTATCATGCACCAGCCTCTGGGAAAATCGAGCGATACAATGGACTGTTAAAGACTACATTGAAAGCAATGGGGGGTGGAACTTTCAAACATTGGGATACACATTTAGCAAAAGCCACCTGGTTAGTCAACACCAGAGGATCTGCCAATCGGAGTGCCCCTGCCCAATCAGAATTTTTACATACTGTAGAAGGGGATAAAGTCCCTGTAGTGCACATGAAAAATATGTTCGGGAAGACAGTCTGGGTTACTCCTGCCTCAGGCAATGGTAAACCCATTTGTGGGATTGCTTTTGCTCAAGGGCCTGGGTGCACTTGGTGGGTGATGCAAAAAGATGGAGAAGTCCGATGTGTGCCTCAAGTGGATTTGATTTTAGGTGAGAATAGCCAAAATTAAACTGTATGATATTAGTTGCTATATAACCCTGCTACTGTATGTTATCATTACTATAATTGTTATATGCTATATCCATAGTACTATAGTAAGAATCACTTGGATCAAGCAAGAAAGAACTGCGATAAAACTGAGCAAAGCGCAGTAGTGATGGAACCAGAACTGACTCCAGCATGCAACAATCCAACGGTGCACACCATCCTCCTGCTACGTCCAATGTCAGCTGCTCGTCACACCGCACTGAAGCCCGATTCTGCTCTACTGACTGAGAGGACTTTGCACCATTCCTCCTGCCCAGACAGACTGGTATGACAGATGGAGCCCAGAGTCGGAAACTAATTGAACTCAACAAATATTTTATGAACATAACTCATGAACTAAAGGAATAATATCTCTCTGTGTGTATATATATATATCATTGTTCATATGTCTCAAAGGACTGGAAAGGTGGTGATGATTGATCAGGATGTAACTAAATGTATGGGAACTGAGCATGATGTCAATGGTATAGAATAAGGGGTGGATACTGTCCTGGTTTCAGCTGGGACAGAGCTAACTGTCTTCCTAGTAGCTGGTACAGTGCTATGTTTTGAGTTCAGCATGCGAAGAATGTTGATAACACTGATGTTTTCAGTTGTTGCTCAGTATTGTTTAGACTACAGTCAAGGATTTTTCAGCTTCTCATGGCCAGCCAGGGCACAAGAAGTTGGCACAGGACACAACCAAGGCACCTGACCCAAACTGGCCAACAGTGTATTCCATACCATGTGACGTCCCATCTAGTTTAGGAACTGGGAGGTGGGGGGGGCAGGGAATCGCCGCTCGGGGACTGGCGGGGTGTCGGTCGGCGGGTGGTGAGCTATTGCCCTGTGCACCATTTGTACATTCCAATCCTTTTATTACTACTGTTGTCATTTTATTAGTGTTATCATTATCATTATTAGTTTCTTCTTTTCTGTTCTATTAAACCGTTCTTATCTCAACACACGAGTTTTACTTTTTTTTCCCGATTTCCTCCCCCATCCCACTGGATGGGGGAAGTGAGTGAGCGGCTGCGTGGTACTTAGTTGCTGGCTGGGGTTAAACCACGACAGTCACTAACATTTCCTTCATTTGGCTCAATAAATCACGGCCTAAGAGGCCAAACAATTCAGTTGGGGTAGTCATGACATACGGACGCATCGTAACGTGTTCACCGTCGGGGAACACAAATGGGTAATCGGTAGCTGACTTACTAAGGTGGCTTGTGTGCCCCCTATCCCTGCAATACCAAAATTTGGATTGATCGATGGCCACGATGGAGGCCAAATGCATCGTGAAATAATTGTAACATCAGCTCCTGTATTGATTGTCATCTGTTTCTTGACGATAACTCCATCAGGCCCTTCCAATTGCACTACCTTTTCTGGTTTACCTCTTGTTGTGTCCATGGCAAAGTATACCTGCGGTTTCCCTGTGGAGCCGAATCCACCATCTCCACGTTGTACTTCACCTGGGTTCAGAACACACGACCTGAATGGAACTAATTGTGCTATTCTGGTACCTTTAGGAATAGAAATGGGAGGGATTAAAACATGAATCATAATTTTCACAGTCCCACAATAATCTGCATCAATAAGCCCTGGGACTACCAGAATTCCTTTTAGAGCTGTTGAAGATCACCCCATTAAAAATGCACTAAGTCCAAACCCCAATGGTCCCTTTATGTTGAATGTTTACTACGGTTTCCACATCCACTCTGGAGCTTCCTGCAGTGGTGGATCTGGTGGTTGCGAGGCTGCCTGAGGGCTGGCAGCTCAAGCCCCTTGCATTTGTGTCGTTGCATGAGGGGCCTTCGTGGTCGTTGTGAATTTTCCCTTCTTCCTGTATTCTTGGTGGTATGGTTATCTTTCTTACACTTGTTGCAGCACTTACTGTTAACAGTAACTGTACATTTGCTGCTAATGTGACCACGTTTGCCACAGTTAGAACACTTGACGAAGGGCGTCTTACTGGCCTTGTGTTTCTTTGTAGCTCCTTGGAGAGCTGTGGCAGCATAGGCTACTTTCTGTGAGTCCACTGATCAATCCATGTGTTCTATTATATCAACGACATCTGCATTTTTCGGCAAATTACACAATGCTTTGCGTGTCTTTTCACTAGCATTTTCAAATGCGAGTATTTTGAACATGTTTTCTTTCATGCTCTCGTTCATGTCAGGGTGGTCATAGATTGCCCTATGCAGTCTATTAATAAACTGTGCAAAAGGTTCGTTATACTCTTGTTTCACCTGGGTAAAAGCATGGCTGTACATATTGTCTGGTATGGTAAGAAAAGCTTGATACGCCAAGATCTGTGATAGATGATGAACCTCAGTGACACATTGTAACTGAGCGTTCCCTGATGCGAAGGGTCCAGTACCCATCAGCATCTGTGTGGTTACTCCCCATAAGGGATCTGTTTGTTGTCGTGGTGTTGCTTGTTCCCTATCACACAACGTCTCCCACTGCAGGAAAAACACTAACATTTGGGCGGGTGTCAAAACCAACTGTGCTAGCTGTTTAATATCTTGAGGTATCAGCGTATCAGCAGAAATAATGAATTGCAGTATTTGGTGAGTTAACGCATATTTGATTCGGTACTGACTCACAGCATTCCTTAATCTCTCAGTGAACTTCCAGTCAAACGCCTCCCATTTTTTCTGTCCATTTGATGCAATAACTGGGAATGCTTGGTGCATAGTCCCTTCTATAATGGCATCTTTTATTACACCCCTCCAATGTCTCTGCCTTTCTTCTGCAGCGGCTATTACAAGCGGCTCCGCGTCTATCGCGGGCGCGGTTGGTTTCACCGTCTCTGGTCCCGAGAGGCGGGATGGATGAACGGGCGGTGGCGGGGGCGCGGACGGTTCTGCCCGGGGGCCGGCCGCGGCCGCGGCTGGCGGCGGCCACTCCATGGCCGGCTGACACGCGCCGCTACAAGGGGGCGGGGGGGGGGGGCGGAGAGGGAGGGGAGGAGGGAGGGGGCGGGAGGGGAGGGGGCAGGGGAGGGGGCGGAGGGGGTGGCGAGAAGGGGGGGGAGGGAGTGGGACTGGTATACGGCCGGAATCTTCATTCTCTTGCCTTCTCGGTTCATCCTTTCGGGAGGATGAACGTTTCTCCCTCACTTCTGGCTCTCCCGACCGTATTGTCAGTTTTTGTAATTGGTGCACCACCTCCCTCAGCTCTTCCATCGCACTACCCGATGGAGATGGTTCCCTCACCCCCGCAATCTGTTTATCCGCATTAGTCACCCCCGAGTCTATCGGCTTCGGATCTGTCGGGCGACAATCGGCCCCCTCTAATTCCCCTGTTTCTTGCGGAGTAACAGACGGGGGAATTTTTTCGGTGCCAGCGGCCTGGCTGGGTATAGGCAAAGGCTGCGTCTGTGCAGGCATCTCAACGTTAACAGAAATGGATGTTAGGGGGGGTGGAGATAGTTGTGTAGAGAATGTTCCCCCAACTCCAGCGGGGCAGGCTGACGCGGCAGCCGTGGAGGCAGCAGAGAGGGTCACAGCCACGCGGGCAGCGGCGGCTACCTCCCGTTCCGCCCTCATTGCCTCCAACATGTCTCGAATTACTTTCCCGAGCGCTGCGTATTTTTTCATCTCCTTCACCTTACCCCCCTTGCAGTTAGCAGCCTCCCACAGTGCCTTGCCTATATTATCCCAGGTCGCTTCTTCAAATGCGACATTTACATTCGGGATAAGTTCTTTCTCCCAGGCCCATAAAAGTAACCCCTTTAACACAGAATTATTGAATTTCAGTCCTCTCTCAGAGAGAAAATTATGAAGGAGCTTTACGACTGCTTCCTGCCTTTTGTCCAACCCCATCTCCTTCTCCAACCGCTCACCTAATCAGGGCGAGATTCAAGCTTCTGCGCATCTCCTCGTTTTCCCAGCTCAGGGTGAGATTCAAACTTACGCGCGTCCCAGCTCAGCTGAAGCTCATGTCGTGCTTCCCAGCTTAGCTGAAGCTAATGCCATCCTGCCGGGGCAGCAGGAACACTTTCGGCCGGCTCCTCCGCTTCCTCATCGGTTCAACTGCACCAGAAATTCCCATAGAGACGATAAAGTGCTGATCTGAGGGTCCCTGTTCGGGCGCCAAATGTTGCGGAGGATCCACAGGGGAAATCACACACAGACCAATGTGATCAAGTGAAGTCCATTTACTACAACTTTTAGCACAGTTATATACCTTATGTGCTTGCGCACGAGCCTTACACAATACTCTAATTGGTCCAATACCCTGGTTCACGCGACACTATCTTATCCTCTATTGGCTGTGCAAGCTTCTTCACGAGGTGTCCAGCAGTTACTTATCTCATTCTTCGGCATCCAGGAGTTGCTTGTCAGGCTCTTCTTATCTTCCTTTTTCCCAGCGTACAAGGACACAGCGTCCTTGTCTGCTCCTGTACTTTGTAAATTTATGCTTCGTTCCCACCTAACGGCTGGATTGCTCACATGCCCTCGCCCAGCCAAGAAATCCTCAACAGGAGGGTCTCCTCTACACATCATGCAACTGATGCCACAAGGAGTAAGTGGGCTGCACTAACCAGACAACAGGCTCGCATAGGAAACCCCAGTCGCCCAGGAATTTTAGAAGTGATCACGGACTGGCCAGAAGACAAAGATTTCGGAATGTGGCCAGAGGAGGAGGTAACATGTGCTAAAGAGGCCCCGCTGTATAATAAACTGCCAGAAAATGAGAGGCAATATGCCCTGTTCACTGATGGGTCCTGTCGCATTGTGGGAAAGCATCGAAGGTGGAAGGCTGCTGTATGGAGTCCTACACGACAAGTCGCAGAAACTGCTGAAGGAGAAGGTGAATCAAGTCATTTTGCAGAGGTGAAAGCCATCCAGCTAGCGTTAGACATTGCTGAAAGAGAAAAGTGGCCAGTGCTCTATCTCTATACTGACTCATGGATGGTGGCAAATGCCCTGTGGGGGTGGTTACAGCAATGGAATCAGAGCAACTGGCAGCGCAGAGGTAAACCCATTTGGGCTGCTGCACTCTGGCGTGCCGGCTAGAGAATCTGGTTGTAAAAGTACGTCATGTAGATGCTCACGTACCCAAGGGTCAGGCCACTGAGGAACATCGAAACAACGAACAGGAGGATCAAGCTGCCAAGATTGAAGTGGCTCAGGTGGACCTGGACTGGCAACATAAGGGTGAGCTATTAATGGCTCAGTGGGCCCATGATACTTCAGGCCATCAGGGAAGGGATGCAACATATAGATGGGCTCGAGATCGAAGGGTAGACCTGACCATGGACACTATCGCGCAGGTTATCCATGAATGTGAAACAAGTGCTGCAATTAAACAAGCCAAGCGGTTAAAGCCCTTGTGGTATGGAGGCCGATGGCTGAAATATAAATATGGGGAAGCCTGGCAGATTGACTATATCACACTCCCCCAAACTCGCCAAGGCAAGCGCTATGTGCTGACAATGGTGGAAGCAACCACCGGATGGCTGGAAACATATTCTGTGCCCCATGCCGCTGCCCGGAACACTATCCTGGGCCTTGAGAAGCAGGTCTTGTGGCAACATGGCACCCCAGAAAGAATTGAGTCAGACAACGGGACTCATTTCCGAAACAACCTCATAGACACCTGGGCCAAAGAGCATGGCATTGAGTGGGTGTATCATATTCCCTATCATGCACCAGCCTCTGGGAAAATCAAGCGATACAATGGACTGTTAAAGACTACATTGAAAGCAATGGGGGGTGGAACTTTCAAACATTGGGATACACATTTAGCAAAAGCCACCTGGTTAGTCAACACCAGAGGATCTGCCAATCGGAGTGCCCCTGCCCAGTCAGAATTTTTACATACTGTAGAAGGGGATAAAGTCCCTGCAGTGCACATGAAAAATATGTTCGGGATGACAGTCTGGGTTACTCCTGCCTCAGGCAAAGGTAAACCCATTCGTGGGATTGCTTTTGCTCAAGGGCCTGGGTGCACTTGGTGGGTGATGCAAAAAGATGGAGAAGTCCGATGTGTGCCTCAAGGGGATTTGATTTTAGGTGAGAATAGCCAGAATTAAACTGTATGATATTAGTTGCTATATAACCCTGCTACTGTATGTTATCATTACTATAATTGTTATATGCTATATCCATAGTACTACAGTAAGAATCCATTAGATCAAGCAAGAAAGAACTGTGATAAAACTGAGCAAAGCGCAGTAGTGATGGAACCAGAACTGACTCCAGCATGCAACAATCCAACGGTGCACACCATCCTCCTGCTGCGTCCAATGTCACCTGCTCGTCACACCGCACTGAAGCCCAATTCTGCTCTACCGACTGAGAGGACTTTGCGCCATCCCTCCTGCCTAGACAGCCTGGAATGACAGATGGAGCCCAGAGTCAGAAACTAAATGAACTTAACAAACATTTTATGAACATAACCCTTGAACTAAAGGAATGATATCTCTGTGTGTGTATACATGTATATATTAAAAATATCATTATACATATATATCAAAGGGACAGAAAAGGCGATGATGATTGATCAGGATGTAACTGCAGGTATGGGAACTGAGCATGATGTCAATGGTATAGCATAAGGGGTGGATACTGTCCTGGTTTCAGCTGGGATAGAGTTAACTGTCTTTCTAGTAGCTGGTACAGTGCTATGTTTTGAGTTCAGTATGCAAAGAATGTTGATAACACTGATGTTTTCAGTTGTTGCTCAGTAGTGTTTAGACTAAAGTCAAGGATTTTTCAGCTTCTCATGCCCAGCCAGCGAGAAGGCTGGAGGGGCACAAGAAGTTGAGACAAGACACAGCCAGGGCACCTGACCCAAACTGGCCAACGGGGTATTCCATACCATGTGACATCCCATCTAGTATAGGAACTGGGAAGTGGGGGCAGGGAATTGCCGCTCAGGGACTAGCTGGGTGTCGGTCGGTGGGTGGTGATCTATTGCCCTGTGCATAATTTGTACATTCCAATCCTTTTATTACTACTGTTGTAATTTTATTAGTGTTATCATTATCATTATTAGTTTCTTCTTTTCTGTTCTATTAAACCGTTCTTATCTCAACCCATGAGTTTTACTTTTTTTCCTGATTTTCTCCCCCATCCCACTGGATGTGGGGGAGTGAGTGAGTGGCTGTGTGGTACTTAGTTGCTGGCTGGGGTTAAACTACGACACCTACCCTCAAGCAGATCAGCACTCCCACCCAACTTGGTGCCGTCTGCAAACTTACTGAGGGTGCACTCTATCCCCTCACCCAGATCATTGATAAAGATATTAAGCAGAACTGGCCGCAACACTGACCCCTGCAGAACACCACTTGTGACTGGCCACCAACTGGATTTAACTCCATTCACCACAGCTCTTTGGGCCCAGCCATCCAGCCAGTTTTTATCCAGCAAACATTAGACGCGTCCAAGGCATGAACAGCCAGTTTCTCCAGGAGAATGCTGTGGGAAATGGTGTCAAAGGCTTTACTAAATTCCAGGTAAACAATATCCACAGCCTTTCCCTCATCCACTAAGCAGGTCATCTTGTCATATAAGGAAATCTTGTTAGTCAAGCAAGACCTGCTTTTCACAAACCCATGCTGGCTGGGCCTGATCCCCTGCTTGTCCTGTACATGCCATGTGATGGCACTCAAGATGAGCTGCTCTATAACCTTCCCCGGCACTGAGGTCAGGCTGACAGGCCTGTAGTTCCCCGGATCCCTATTTGGGCCCTTCTCGTAGATGGGCATCATCACATTTGCTAACCTCCAGTCATTTGGGACCTCCCCAGTTATCCAGGACTGCTGATAAATGATGGAAAGTGGCTTGGTGGGCACTTCCGCCAGCTCCCTCAGCATCCTTGGGTGGATCCTATATGGTCCCATGCACTTCTGTGTATCTAAGAAGTGGTATAGCAGGTTGCTAACCATTTCCTCTTGGATTATTGGGGCTTCATTCTGTTCCCTGTCCCTGTCTTCCAGCTCAGGGGGCTGGGTACCCCAAGAACAATTTGTCTTTAACATTAAAGACTGAGGCAAAGAAGGCGTTAAGTACCTCATCCTTTTCCTCATCCTTTGTCACTATGTTTCCCCTCTCATCCAATAAAGGATGGAGGTTCTCCTTTGCCCTCCTTTTGTTGCTAATGTATTTTTATAAACATTTTTTATTGTCTTTTACAGCAATAACCAGATTAAGTTGGGCTAGTTGGGCTTTGGGCCTTCTAATTTTCTCCCTGCATAACCTCACAACATCTTTGAAGGCTTCCTGAGTTGCCTGCCCCTTCTTCCAAAGGTCATAAACTCTCTTTTTTTTCCTGAGTTCCAGCCAAAGCCCTCTGGTCAGCCAGGCCAGTCTTCTTCCCACTGGCTTGTGTTTCAGCAGGTATGCTGGGGGCTGCCCAGCTGGAAGGCAGCTTGGCAGAAAAGGACCTAGGGGTCTGTATTGGGTTTGTGTGGCAAGGTTTTGGTAGCAGGGGGGTGACAGGGGTGGCTTCTGTAAGAATCTGATGGAAGCTTCCCTTGTGTCCAACAGAGCCAATACCAGCCGGCTCTAAGACAGACCCGCCACCGGCCAAGGCCGAGCCAATCAACAATACTGGTAGCGCCTCTGTGATAACATTTTTAAGAAGGAAAAAAGTTGTGGGACAGACAGAAAGGGCAGCTGGAGAGAAGAGTGAGAACATGTAAGAGAAACAACCCTGCAGACACCAAGGTCAGTGAAGAAGGAAGGGGAGGAGATGCTCCAAGTGCCAGAGCAGAGATTCCCCTGCAGCCCGTGGTGAAGACCATGGTGGGGCAGGCTGTCGCCCTGCAGCCCATGGAGGTCCACGGTGGAGCAGATATCCACCTTCAGCCCATGGAGGACCCCACGCCAGTGTAGGTGGGTTCCCGAAGGAGGCTGTGACCCTGTGGGAAGCCCGTGCTGGAGCAGGCTCCTGGCAGGACCTGCGGATCTGTGGAGAGAGGAGCTCACGTTGGAGCAGGTTTTCTGGCAGGACTTGTGACCCCATGGGGGACCCATGCTGGAGCAGTGTGCTCCTGAAGGACTGCATGCCGTGGAAGGGACCCATGCTGGAGCAGTTTGTGAAGAACTGCAGCCCGTGGGAATAGCACACGTTGGAGAAGTTTGTGGAGGACTGTCTCCTGTGGGAGGGACCCCACGCTGGAGCAGGGGAAGAGCGTGAGGAGTCCTGCCCCTGAAGAGGATGAAGCGGCAGACACAACGTGTGATGAACTGACCATAAACCCCATTCCCCATCCCCCTGTGCCACTGGGGGGGATAGGTAGAGAATCCAGGAGTGAAGTTGTGCCTGGGAAGAAGGGAGGGGTGGGGGGAAATTGCTTTGAGATTTGTTTTTATTTCTCATTACCCTACTCTGGTTGATTGGCAATAAATTAAGTTAATTTTCCCCAAGTGGAGTCTGTTTTGCCTGTGACGGTAATTGGTTGAGTGATGTCTCCCTGTCCTTATCTTGACCCACAAGCCTTTTGTTATATTTTCTCTCCCCTGTCCAGCTGAGGAGGGGGAGCGATAGAATGGCTTTGGTGGGCACCTGGCATCTAGCCAGGGTCAACCCACCACAGGGTCCTGGTGGACACCAAGTTGAATATGACCCAGCAACATGCCCTTGCAGCAAAGGTAGCTAATGTTATCCTGGGCTGCATTAAGAGGAGTGTTACCAGCACGTTGAGGTAGGTGAACCTTCCCCTCTACTCAGCACTGGTGAGGCCACACCTGGAATGCCATGTCCAATTCTGGGCTCCCCCGTACAAGAGAGACATAGACATACTAGGGAGTGTCCAACAAATGGCTATGAAGGGACTGGAGCATTTCTCCTATAAGGAAAGGCTGAGAAAGCTGGGACTGTTTAGCCTAGAGAAGAGAAGGCTCTGGGGAGCATCTCATCAATGTATATAAACACCTGAAGGGAGAAGAGAAGGTGCAAAGAAGATGGAGCCAGGCTCTTTTCAGTGGTGCCCAGTGACAGGACAAGAAGCAATGGGCACTGTAAGGGTGACTGAACACTGGAACAGGTTGCCCAGAGAGGTGGTGGAGTCTCCATCCTTGGAGATATTCAAAAGCCATCTAGACATGGTCCTGGGCAATTGGCTGTAGGTGGCCCTGCTTGAGTGGGGGCGGGGGGGGGGGGTCTAGATGAACTCCACAGTTCCTTTCCATCCTCAGCCATTCTGTGATTTTATGGTTCTATGATTCTATGTGTATTTGTTAGAACAGCACAGCTTAAAATCTACTACCTGTCAATGCTATGGTGGCAAAACTGGTTTATTTAACTGAAAGCTCCCTGTTTCATGGGTTTATATCTAACTTTTACCTCTTCAGCATGAATGTAGTACTGGTATAGAATTATATTTAAGCCTTATCTCCTAGATTATACACTTATGTGGAAGAAATTATCTTGTGGCTCTTCCAGATATTTGTAGTGATAATCTCCCCTCTCCCCCCTCCCCCCTTTTTAACATTTTAAAATAAATAACGTCTAACCTAACTTAAAGAAAAAAAAAGTGTAGACTGGAAAAGTTTAAGGTGCAGAAACTGCAAGTCTCTCTCTGTCTTTGGATACTTTGGGTTTCCAAAGCTCACACACTGACACAGTAGCACACCCTACCTAGTGGTGTTTTGAGGCATTTGACAGGTTGCTGAAAATGGTATCTGCCCTTAAAAGCAGAAACTTCTGTGCTCTTATTTTAAGGCATGTAGGATTTCACATAAGCCTAACATATTAAAGTACATTTTATGTTCTTTCCAAGGCCAACTCTTTTGACAAGCTGTCTAAAAAAATCACCAGAACTGGTTAGAAATTTATTGTTTACTAGCACTTGACCAGATATAATAGTTTCTTTTTTTTTTCTCTCTTCCCAAATGTCGTGGTTTAACCTTAGCTAGTAATTAAGTACCACACAGCCGCTCACTCACTACCCCCCCACCCAGTGGGATGGGGGAGAAAATCGGGAAAAGAAATAAAACCCATGGGTTGAGATAAGAACGGTTTAATAGAACAGAAAAGAAGAAACTAATAATGATAATGATAACACTAATAAAATGACAACAGTAGTAATAAAAGGATTGGAATGTACAAATGATGTGCAGGGCAATAGCTCACCACCCACCGACCGACACCCAGCTAGTCCCTGAGCGGCGATTCCCCGCCCCCACTTCCCAGTTCCAATACTAGATGGGACGTTACATGGTATGGAATACCCCGTTGGCCAGTTTGGGTCAGGTGCCCTGGCTGTGTCTTGTCTCAACTTCTTGTGCCCCTCCAGCCTTCTCGCTGGCTGGGCATGAGAAGCTGAAAAATCCTTGACTTTAGTCTAAACACTACTGAGCAACAACTGAAAACATCAGTGTTATCAACATTCTTTGCATACTGAACTCAAAACATAGCACTGTACCAGCTACTAGGAAGACAGTTAACTCTATCCCAGCTGAAACCAGGACAGTATCCACCCCTATTGGGGATTGGCTTAATGAGAAAGGACATGGGTCTATGGAAAGGTTGTGCGAGCAGAGTGGTGTGTGAAGGAATGTTAGCATGGGCAGCAAGACTAGGCCTCGGCCAAAACTGCTGGTCTTGCTGATATCAGGAGAAAGATAAGGACACTGTGACCTTGACAGAGTTTCATAAACAACTTTCAAGAAGTTCCCATGAGAAAATTGCGGAACATGCATAGCTGCAAACCACAAGTGGGTGTGTTTTAGCAATGAATAAACATTAGCAATGTACCAATCATAATAGGACTACTAGGCATAATTATCGTAAGCTGTATAAATATGAGCTATCTGTGCAAATAAAGTTGAATCACTTCTATCACTCATATTGAGTTGTCTACTGTGCATTCCTCCGCCGCTCGCAAATGGCGCCTGAACAGGGACCGAAAAATGGGGAATAGGAGCGGCGGACACTGAGAAGCACCGGTAGCAGCGACCGGGGGGCGAAAGATTAACTGAACACTGATCGTCTTGGTTGGTGTGTTAATTCTCGTACCTGGACCATCCAAAAGGGGTTCGCCATCAGTGAGGGCTACTGGACAAGGCTGCAAAAGACTTTTACTAATCAAGGAGCCTTAATCAAGGAGCAACAAGAAGCCGTCCGGCAATGGATCTGGAGGTAGCCCTAGAATTATTACAGTGCTTTTTAGAAAAGCGGGGGGTAAATTGCGTTAAGCAAGTTTCGGGATTTTAAACGGCTTCTACAATGGAGCAAGGACAGAAATCTTTTAATGAGTGTGGGTACAGCTTTTGAGTTTAGTACCTGGAATGCTATCGGAACCTCCCTATGGGATGAAATTAGTGATGGGTCTAAAGAAGTTAAAGGTCTTGCAACTTTATGGAAATTGATTAAGACAACTCTGCAAGAAATGAAAGCAGATCATAAAGCATCTGCGTCTACTTTTGCTGCTCTCTGTCTCCAACCGCAAGCGAAAGGGAAAAGTGGGGAGAAAAATATAATGCAGCGAGAGAGACTTTTTGGAGCTTGTTCGCCTGCTCTTGTGCCCTTGACTTCTGCTCCACTCCCTGGGACTGCTGATATTAATCAGCCATCTGACAGTTCCCAAGCCTCCCTAACCGTACGATTAAAGGAAAGCCTACAGAATCAGGGAGTGAGTAAAAATCTGCCTACGAAAAAACAGCCCCCATATACCACCGTTCAACATGAACAAATTATACCTAGCATATACCCTGATTCAAATAATGCAAACAAGGACTTGGCTACTCTAATAATAGAACAAAAAGAGACAATGTTAGAATTGTTAAAGGAAATGCAAAAAAGAGACGGGGGTAAATGTAGGCAACTGTTGATAAAAAAAGCATATGAAAAAACCAGCAAATGTGATTGTAGAAAGTATGGACTCTTTTGTCAAAGTAGTGGGTAAGGTGGAAGAGAAATCCCCCAAGGATAAAATGCAGGAATTGATTGACTTGTGTGTACAGAAAGGGGAAATAATGCCTAAAGAGGGAGAAAGATTTAAACGGAGACCTACAGTGGATTCGACCTTGTTGTGGTATTACAAATACAGACTTACAGCCGCTGCTGGATTTATTGCGGGGCAGCGATAGCTTAACTTCTACAAGACAACTAAGTGCACCGGGACGGCAAGCCTTGACAGCAATTGGACAAAAAATCACATCCTCCATGTCTGGCAGATACGTTCCTGATTTACCCATGAATTTGAAACCTTATGCTGAGATTGATATGGAACACACTGACTGTAGTAAGCAGCATGACAGTGACACCGGTGATTGATCCACATCGGTTAATGCCGTGGGACAGTAAGAATGTTTGGGTGTCACTAGCTAAAGCTATTAATCAAACCTCTTTTTGTGTGTCATTGGCATTACCTGAACAGTCTTTTCTTCTTATGTATTTTAGTAGGTATAATGTTGTTTTTACTGTGTTTAATTAATTGTGTTCATAGTTCTTTACAAAGGGCAATACAGCAGGTGTTAATTGATGAAACACATAAAGGGGGAGTAGGGAATCTCTCTCCAGAAGAAAAAAAGTGATCATTCTCAAACTATATACAAACAAATAGTTTGGCAGAAGAAAAATACACAAAAGATCCAGCAAGAAAGTAGTTGGTTTGATGGGCTGGTGCAGTCAATATTCGGCGGGATAACACCATGGCTAATGTCATTGATTAAGGAAGCCTTACGATGGATAGGTATGTTGATATTGGTATGTGTAATAGTCAGGATTGTATATGGGTGCATGATGAGAGGAATCTCAAAGCTGACCAACCAAGCTCTACTCGCACAAAAAGAAAAAGGGGGAATTGTTGGGGATTGGCTTAATGAGAAAGGACATGGGTCTATGGAAAGGTTGTGCGAGCAGAGTGGTGTATGAAGGAATGTTAGCGTGGGCAGCAAGACTAGGCCTCGGCCAAAACTGCTGGTCTTGCTGATATCAGGAGAAAGACAAGGACACTGTGACCTTGACAGAGTTTCATAAACAACTTTTGAAGAAGTTCCCATGAGAAAATTGCGGAACATGCATAGCTACAAACCACAAGTGGGTGTGTTTTAGTAATGAATAAACATTAGCAATGTACCAATCATAATAGGACTACTAGGCATAATTATCGTAAGCTGTATAAATATGAGCTATCTGTGCAAATAAAGTGGAATCACTTCTATCACTCATATTGAGTCGTCTTCTGTGCATTCCTCCACCGCTCGCACACCCCTTATTCTATACCATTGACATCATGCTCAGTTCCCATACCTGCAGTTACATCTTGATCAATCATCATCACCTTTTCTGTCCCTTTGATATATATGTATAATGATATTTTTATATATACATGTATACAGACACACAGATATCATTCCTTTAGTTCATGAGTTATGTTCATAAAATGTTTGTTAAGTTCATTTAGTTTCTGACTCTGGGCTCCATCTGTCATTCCAAGCTGTCTGGGCAGGAGGGATGGTGCAAATTCCTCTCAGTCGGTAGAGCAGAATTGGGCTTCAGTGCGGTGTGACGAGCAGGTGACATTGGACGCAGCAGGAGGATGGTGTGCACCGTTGGATTGTTGCATGCTGGAGTCACTTCTGGTTCCATCACTACTGCGCTTTGCTCTAGTTTTATCACAGTTCTTTCTTGCTTGATCTAAGGGATTCTTACTGTAGTACTGTCCTGGGTTCAGCTGGGATAGAGTTAATTTTTACAGGAACCTGGGAGGTGGGGGCATAGCCGGGGCAGCTGACCTGGACTAACCAAGGAGTTATTCCATACCATGTGACATCATGCTCAGTATATAGATGGGGAGCGGGCCGGGGGGTGGTCTCTGTTTTCGGTGGGGGAAGTGGCGGAGCGTCGGGTGCCGGGTGGTGAGCAGTTGCACTGTGCATCACTCTTTTTGTATACTTTTTCATTAGTGCCGTTGTTGTTGTTGTAATCTTTTTGTGTTTGTCCCAGTAAACTGCCTTTATCTCAACCCTCGAGGTTCCAGTTTCTTTTTTTTTTTTTTCTCTCCTCCGTCTCCTCCCCATCCCACCGGAGGGGGGCGGGAGGAGTGAGCGAGCGGCTGCGTGGTCCTTTGTTACCGGCTGGGCTGAAACCACGACAGTCCTTTTTGGCGCCCAACGTGGGGCACGAAGGGTTGAGATAACGACAGATCTGGCCAGAGCGTGTTGAAACAAATTTGTCAAACGCATTTCTTAGATAAATAGATGTTAGTCACAATGTTGTTTCATTTGTTTACATGGTGGCGTTTTGTAAGCTCTTATATGCTCTATGTATTGCCTGTAGTTGTGTATCTCATCTCTGGGAGAGTGATTGGGATTATCATTTTGCTGTACTGGGCAATGTCGACTTATGAAATGATTACATCACTGGTCATGAGGTTAAGCTGGTATCTGTATGAGGCAGTGATAACATTTCCATACTTTGGGCGCCTTCTGTCGGATTTTATTGGTAATTACACCCAATCCATGGGGAAATTAGGGGGGGATACCTCCCCCCCATCCGTTCACCTCCCTTTTCTCCTTCCGACTAATTACGACAGCTTTTGAGAATTTTGAATATCCTTGGGATGCGCAAGCCAGTGTGCTGTTAGTGCTATGCCTCCTGAATATGTTTCAGGTCTTCTTTAGGGCTACAAAAAGGCTCTTTAAGAGTACCACTCAGAGATCTCCCCCAAAGCTGGATACTCATGGGTGGCACAGCATGTGGGAGGATATGGGCAAGTATCTAGAGAACTTCTCACTGCCAGTGACTTGGAAGTTCACTCCCAAAAAACTACAGAACCCTCATGAAGTGACAGAATATTTGAAAGAAAAATGCTGTGGCTATTCCAAAGTCTTACAAGTTGCTGCACTGTGCTGGGCCCTGGCCAGTATCTACCAAACACTGCTTGATATTATGCAGCACCCTCGGGGAGATAAGATGGAAAACAGAACAACAGGCACCGTGGCTACCCCAACCCCGACAACAGAGACCGTGGCTGCCCCTACCCCGACAACAAGCACCGTGGCTGACCCTACCCCGACAACAGGTACCGTGGCTACCCCTACCCCGGTGACAGACACTGCAGCTAAACCAGAGAACCAACCTGTGCCAGTATCAGTCGCCCCTGTACAGAAAAAGAAACACACAAAGAAATCAGTTCACTTAGTGAGAGATGAAGGTGAACCAGGGTCATCGCGAGAACAGGAGGAAGAGCCAGAACCTGAAATAATTACCCGATCTCTATCCATGAGTGAGTTGCGTGACATGCAAAAAGATTTTAGTCACCACCTAGGTGAGCACATTGTTACCTGGCTGCTCCGATGCTGGGATAGCGGGACTAGTAGTGTGGAATTAGAGGGTAAGGAAGCCAAGCAGTTGGGATCTCTGTCTAGGGAAGGGGGCATCGACAAGGCGATTGGGAGAAAAACACAAGTCCTCAGCCTCTGGAGGCGACTTCTGTTAGGTGTAAAGAAAAGATACCCCTTCAGGGATGAAGTTACATGTCACCAAGGCAAGTGGACCACCATGGAGAGAGGTATCCAGTACCTGAGAGAATTAGCCGTGCTGGAGGTGATTTACAATGATCCAGAAAATGCGCAGTCACCCACAGATCCAGATGAAGTCCAATGCACACAACCCATGTGGCGGAAGTTTCTACGAAGTGCACCACCAACCTATGCCAACTCATTGGCAGTGATGTCCTGGAGAGAAGGCTATGGACAAACGGTGGATGAATTGGCTGTCCAACTCCGGCAATACGAAGGGAGTCTCTCTTCCTCCCTACGGGCCTGTGTCTCAGCTGTAGAGGAGTTGTCCCGAGAGTTCCAGCAATTCAAAGTGGATCTGTCCTCCTCCTCACCTGTACAGGCCTGCATCGCAGTTATTGGGAGTAAGCGTTCCTCTGCCCAAGAGAGAGGAGAGAGAAAGTACACTTGACGGGCTAACCTGTGGTTTCACCTGTGTGACCATGGAGAGGACATGAGGAAGTGGGATGGAAAACCTACCTCAGTCTTGGATGCACGGGTACAGGAGTTGCGAGAAAAAGCAACCAGAAAAGAGAATTCTTCTTGGAAAACTGCTGCTCCAGTTTCCCGTGAGCAGTCCCCCAGACGCAGTAGATGGGCTGATCTCATTTCTGATCCCCTTGAAGGGACTTCTGATTCACGTGTGCAGAAAGTGAGTAACGGATATTCTAACCAGGATTAGAGGGGCCCTGCCTCCAGCCAGGTGGAGGAGAGGGACAACCGAGTCTACTGGACAGTGTGGATTCGATGGCCTGGCACATCAGACCCACAGGAATATAAGGCTCTAGTGGACACTGGTGCACAATGTGCCCTAATGCCATCAAGTTCTAAAGGGGCAGAACCCATCTGTATCTCTGGTGTGACAGGGGGATCCCAAGAGCTAACCGTATTGGAAGCTGAAATGAGTCTAACCGGGAATGAATGGCAGAAACACCCCATTGCGACCAGCCCAGAGGCCCCGTGCATTCTTGGTA
This sequence comes from Astur gentilis, assembly GCF_929443795.1. Taxonomy (NCBI): domain Eukaryota; kingdom Metazoa; phylum Chordata; class Aves; order Accipitriformes; family Accipitridae; genus Astur; species Astur gentilis. The sequence goes on from NC_064918.1 coordinate 30,018,121, forward strand.
TAGATTATCTCCGGAAGGGGTATTTCAAGGACCCAAAAGTGTACCGTTGGGCCTTTGGTATAGCTGCATTGGAGACGGAGGAGATTGAACAGCTGTCTACCCTGCCGGGTCTCTCCCAAGACCCTTCGGTTGTGAGGTTGCTGAAGGTTGAAGAACAACAGGTGCCAATTGCTACCACGACGGTGCACCGGCGACAATATTGCACCAACCGAGACTCCCTGATCCCCATCCATAAGCTGTTTTGCCAATTGGAGAGCCAAGGAGTGATCAGCAAGACTCACTCACCCTTTAATAGTCCCATATAGCCCGTGCAGAAAATCTAATGGGGAATGGCGACTAACAGTAGATTATCATGGGCTCAATGAAGTCACACCACCGCTGAGCGCTGCTGTGCCAGATATGTTAGAGCTTCAATATGAACTGGAATCAAAGGCAGCTAAGTGGTATGCCACAATTGACATTGCTAATGCATTTTTCTCCATTCCTTTGGCAGCGGAGTGCAGGCCACAGTTTGCTTTCACTTGGAGGGGCGTCCAGTACACCTGGAATCGACTGCCCCAGGGGTGGAAACAGCCCCACCATTTGCCATGGACTGATCCAGGGTGCACTGGAAAAAGGTGAAGCTCCAGAGCACCTGCAATATATTGATGACATCATCGTATGGGGCAACACGGCAGAAGAAGTTTTTGAGAAAGGGAAGAAAATAATCCAAATCCTTTTGAAGGCTGGTTTTGCCATAAAAGAAAGTAAGGTCAAGGGACCTGCGCAGGAGATCCAGTTCTTAGGAGTAAAATGGCAAGATGGGCGTCATCAGATCCCTGTGGACGTCATCAACAAAAAAGCAGCTATGTCCTCACCGACTAATAAAAAGGAAAGACAGGCTTTCTTAGGTTTTGTGGGGTTTTGGAGAATGCGTATTCCAAATTACAGTCAAATTGTAAGCCCTCTCTACCAAGTTACTCGGAAGAAGAACGATTTTAAATGGGGGCCTGGGCAACGACAAGCCTTTGAACAGATTAAGCAGGAGATTGTTCACGCAGTAGCTCTTGGGCCAGTCCGGACAGGACAAGATATTAAAAATGTGCTCTACACTGCAGCTGGGGAGAATGGCCCTACCTGGAGCCTTTGGCAGAAAGCACCTGGGGAGACCCGTGGCCGACCTCTGGGGTTTTGGAGTCGGGGATATCGAGGATCCGAGGCTCGCTATACTCCAACTGAAAAAGAGATCTTGGCAGCATATGAAGGAGTTCGAGCCGCCTCAGAAGTGGTTGGTACTGAAACACAGCTCTTCTTAGCACCTCGACTGCCAGTGCTGGGCTGGATGTTCAAAGGGAAAGTTTCCTCTACGCATCACGCGACTGACGCCACGTGGAGTAAGTGGATTGCACTGATCGCACAGCGAGCTCGCATAGAAAACCCCAGTCACCCAGGAATGTTAGAAGTGATCACGGACTGGCCAGAAGGCAAAGATTTTGGAATGTCGCCAGAGAAAAAGGTGACACGGGCTGAAGAAGCCCCGCTGTATAATAAACTGCCAGAAAATGAGAGGCAATATGCCCTGTTCACTGATGGGTCCTGTCGCATTGTGGGAAAACATCGAAGGTGGAAGGCTGCTGTATAGAGTCCTACACGACTAGTCGCAGAAACTGCTGAAGGAGAAGGTGAATCGAGTCAGTTTGCAGAGGTGAAAGCCATCCAGCTAGCGTTGGACATTGCTGAAAGAGAAAAGTGGCCAGTGCTCTATCTCTATACTGACTCATGGATGGTGGCAAATGCCCTATGGGGGTGGCTACAGCAATGGAAGAAGGGCAATTGGCAGCGCTGAGGTAAACCCATCTGGGCTGCCGCACTGTGGCAAGATATCGCTGTTCGGATAGAGAAGCTAGTGGTAAAAGTACGTCACGTAGATGCTCATGTACCCAAGAGTCGAGCCACTGAAGAACATCAAAACAACCAGCAGGCAGATCAGGCTGCCAAGATTGAAGTGGCTCAGGTGGACCTGGACTGGCAACGTAGGGGTGAGCTATTTATGGCTCAGTGGGCCCATGATACCTCAGGCCGTCAGGGAAGAGATGCAACATATAGATGGGCTCGAGATCGAGGGGTGGACTTGACCATGGACACTATCGCACACGTCATCCATGAATGTGAAACATGTGCTGCAATTAAGCAAGCCAAGCGGCAAAAACCCCTGTCGTATGGAGGGCGATGGCTGAAATATAAGCAGTGAGAGGCCTGGCAGATTGACTATATCACACTCCCACAAACACGCCAAGGCAAGTGCCATGTGCTTACAATGGTGGAAGCAACCACTGGATGGCTGGAAACATATCCTGTGTCCCATGCCACTGCCCAGAACACTATCCTGGGCCTTGAAGAGAAAATTTTATGGCAACACGGCACCCCAGAAAGAATCGAGTCGGACAACGGGACTCACTTCCGAAACAACCTCGTAGACACCTGGGCCAAAGAACATGGCATTGAGTGGGTGTATCACATCCCTTATCACGCACCGGCCTCTGGAAAAATTGAACGATACAATGGACTGCTGAAAACTACATTGAGAGCGATGGGGGGTGGAACTTTCAAGCATTGGGATACACATTTAACAAAAGCCACCTGGTTAATTAATACTAGAGGATCCGCCAATCGGGCTGGCCCTGCCCAACCAAGAGTTCCACATACTGTAGAAGGGGATAAAGTCCCTGTAGTGCGCATGAGGAGTATGTTAGGAAAGACAGTCTGGGTTAGTCCTCCCTCAAGCAGAGGCAAACCCATTCAAGGGGTTGTTTTTGCTCAAGGACCTGGGTACACCTGGTGGGTGATGCAGAAGAATGAGGAGGTTCGATGTGTACCTCAGGGAGATTTGATTTTGGGAGAGAATAGCCGGTGAATTGGGCTGTATGATATTTAACTGCTAAATAACCTGCCAATGCATGTCATTGTATCTATAGTGTCTATATGCCATATCAAGGGTATTATTGTGAGAATTATCCAAATGACTACAGGATGGACTTTTGAAACTGAGCCAAGTACAACAGCGATAGAACTTGAACTGGCACCCAGCAATTTCCTCAAGATCAACATCTTCGACCTGCAGACTAAGGGCATGAGTTGAGACATTTACTCCTAATAGCTGAGACATTGGTTGTAGGGTTTAGGGATTAATCCGTGCGGGGCCCGGACGACGGAACACCAATGTGATGATTAAAGTCGCCAGTTTATTGAGCTTAGCTGATCATTTTTATACGATTCTCTAAGTCGTTCAGAAACTTTGATTGGCTACTACATGCAAGCATTTGGTGTCCATACGCACAAGCATAAGCGGTGATTGGTTACATCGGTACTGTCCACACGCACAAACACAAGACATAATTGGTTGTGTTAATTAAAACATACAAGACTTGTCTTAGTCCCATTGGTCAAGATAAGCCCCTGAATTGAGGTTGTTTGTACCAAGTTCCCTTTATCGTGGAATGTGAACCTGTGTTTTTCTAATTGGGATCTTTCTTCTTCCATCTTCTTGTTTATTCTGTTCAAGGTCTTCTAAAGGTGCCTGGAACGGTCTTCTGACCATCAGCTATTTTCAGGCCCAATAACTAAGTTCCATATAAGTGAACCCTACAGTTGGTCTTTACAGGTGGGGAATAGGACATATCCTCTTTGAATTGCTGGAAATCCTCAGACAGCTTCTCCACAGCCAAAATGCAGGCTTGTAGGGAGGAGGAGAGATTTTCTTTGTATTGACGGAGTTGGCGAGCCACTTGCTCCACTGTCGGTGCCTCTTCGTCTTTCCAGGTCATTATTGCCAGTGAGTTGGCATAGGACGATGGTGCACTACATACAATCTTCTGCCACATGGGTCATGTGCATTGGACTTCATCTGGATATTTGCGTAACTGTGGGTTGTCCGGGTCATGATGAATCGTCTCTACAACATCTAATTCCCTCAGATATTGGATACCTCTTTCTGTGGTGGTCCACTTGCTTGATTGACATATAACATCTTCCTTAAAGGGGTACCTTTCCTTCACACTGGCTCTGGTTTTTAAAGCTCTGTTATGTATCACCTCGCTTGCTGTATGTAGTTCCTCTTCTGCTGCTTATCATCCGTGGGAGGTGGATTAAGGTTTTCGCTTTGATGTATGGTATAACACTGGTTTATGGTATGATAAAGTCATCGACTGTGGTATTAATCCGGTATTTGCACTCAGCACTGTCACCTTTATACTGCGGGAGCCATCTGTGGGAAACTATTAATAATTATACCATTTGCCTTTCCTCCTTGGAAAACCAGTCTATGGGTGGGGTACCTTTCTTCCCCTCTCCTTTCTCCTTCAGTCCAGTTCCAATGGTGTTGGAGAATTTTGAAAAATTTGAATACTCCTGGGGTGTTGGGATTAGCACAGTCCTAGCCCTACTGCTAGGAATTAGCATACTTCTGAATGTGGTTCAGCTCTCGTTTAAGGTTAAACAGCTATTTAAGAAGATCACCCAGAGATCTGCCCCAGAGCTGGATAATTATGAGTAGCAGGGTGTGTGGGGTAGTATGGGCAAGTACCTAGAAAAGTGGGCACCTCCAATATTTTGGAAATTCACCCCTGAACAAGTGCACAATCCAGAAGAACTAGTAAGATATTTGGAAAAGGTATGCTGTCACCCCGGCAGCTCCAGAGAGATTGTATTGGGTCTGGCTGAGATGGAGTTAATACTCCCCATAGCAGCCCTCATAGCACTGTGCTCTGCATCAGTAGCTAGAAAGGTGTTGATAACACACCAGTGTTTTGGCTACTGCTGAGCAGTGTTGGCACAGCATCAAGGCTGGCTCTCCATCATTTTTGCCCTCCCCTCAATGGCAGGCTAGGGCAGGGCAAGATCTTGGGAGGGGACATAACCAGGACAGCTGACCTAAACTAACCAAACAGATATTCCATACCAGATGACGTCAGCTCAGATATAAAAGCTAAGTGAAGGGAGACGGAAGGGGGGTGCATTTTGTCTTCCGGAGCAACCATTACGCATACTGAAGCCCTGCTTCCCGAGAAGCGGCTAGACATCGCCTGCTGATGGGAAGTAGAGAATAACATCATTTGGTTTTTCCTTGCTTTCGCGCACGCAACCTTTGCTATCAATTTATTAAACTGTCCTTATCTTGACCCACGAGCCTTTTGTTATATTTTTCTCCCCCCCATCCAGCTGAGGAGGGGGAGTGATAGAGCGGCTTTGGTGGGCACCTGGTATCCAACCAGGGTCAACCCACCACAGAGTTACAAATCACTGCAACGTGCTGGGGCCTGGCCCATGCCTATCGAGCCCTGTTTGACACCACTCAGTACCCTCAAGGGGAAGAGAAGGTCTCTGGACCTAACAACAAAACGATGAGCACTGCAGCCACCCAAACCTCAGCAACGGGCGCTGCGGGCCCTTCAGGCCCAGCAACGAGCATTGCAGGCACCCAGACCTTGGCGACAGGCACCGTGACCCCTCTAGCCCCGGTGAAGAGAACTCTGGCTACCCAAAACTCAGCAACAGGCACTGCGGTCCCTCCAGCCCTGGCTATGAGCACAGCAGCTACCCAAACCTCGGCGACAGACAGTGCGGTTATCCAAACCCTGGCGAGCGATACTGCAACTGAACCAGTGGACCAACCTGCCCCTGTACAAAAAAAGAAATATACAAAAAAATCAGTTCGCTTAGCGAAGGATGAAGGTGAACCAGGGTCATCACGGCAACTGGAGGAAGAGGCAGAACCAGAGGTAATAACCCGGTCCCTATCCTTCAGTGAGCTATGGGATATGCGAAAAGATTTTGGCCGCTGTATAGGTGAGCATATTATCACCTAGCTCCTCCGATGCTGGGACAATGGGGCTAATAGCTTGGAATTAGAAGGTAGGGAAGCCAAGCAGCTGGGATCACTTGCCAGGGAAGGTGGCATTGACAAGGCAATTGGAAGAGGGACACAAGCCATCAGCCTCTGGAGGCCACTCCTGTCAAGTCTGAAGGAAAGGTACCCCTTTAAGGAAGATGATATATGTCAATCAAGCAAGTGGACCACCATGGAAAAAGATATCCAATATCTGAGGGAATTAGCTGTGCTAGAGACGATTCATCATGACCCGGACAACCAACAATTACCCAAAGACCCAGACGAAGTCCAATGCACACGATCCATGTGGCAGAAGTTTGTACGGAGCGCACCATCGTCCTAAGCCAACTCAGTGGCAATAATGTCCTGGAAAGACGAAGAGGCACCGACAGTGGAGAAAGTGGCTCGCCAACTCCGTCAATACGAAGAAAATCTCTCCTCCTCCCTGCAAGACTGCATTTCGGCTGTGGAGAAGCTGTTCCAGGATGTCCAACAAATCAAAGAGGATATGTCCTACTCCATACTTGTAAGGTCCAATGTCTCCGCTATTAGGAGTGAGCGTTGTTCTGATCCAGAGAGAGAATATAGAAGGGACACACCGCGAGGTGCCCTGTGGTTTTACCTATGTGATCAGGGAGAGGACATGAGGAAATGGGACGGAAAACCTACCTCGGTCCTAAATGCACGGGTACGTGAGCTGCGAGGGAAAAACCACCACAAAAGGGGATTCTGCCAGGAAAAATGCTGCTCCAGTTTCCAAACAGAGTAGAAGGGCTGATTTTATTTCCGATCCTCTTGAAGGGACTTCTGAGCCAATTCTACGAGAGGTGAATACTGAATACTCTAACCAGAATTAGAGGGGCCCTGCCTCCAGCCAGGTGGAGGAAAGGGATAACCGGGTCTATTGGACTGTGTGGATTCGATGGCCTGGCACGTCAGACCCACGGGAGTATAAGGCTCTAGTAGACACCGGTGCACAGTGCACTCTAATGCCATCAAGTTATAAAGGGACAGAACCCATTTGTATTTCTGGTGTGACAGGGGGATCTCAAGAGTTAACTGTATTGGAAGCTGAAGTAAGCCTAACTGGAAATGAATGGCAGAAACACCTCATTGTGACTGGTCCAGAGGCTCCGTGTATCCTTGGCATAGACTATCTCAGGAGGGGGAATTTTAAGGACCCGAAGGGGTATCGATGGGCTTTTGCTATAGCTGCCTTGGAGACGGAGGAGATTGAACAGCTGTCTACCCTGCCTGGTGTCTCTCAAGACCCTTCAATTGTGGGGTTGCTGAAGGTTGAAGAACAACAAGTGCTAATTGCTACCACGACGGTGCACCGGCGGCAATATCGCACCAAACGAGACTCTCTGATTCCCATCCACAAATTGATTTGCCAACTGGAGAGCCAAGGAGTGATCAGCAAAACTCGCTCACCCTTTAATACTCCCATATGGCCAGTGCGGAAGTCTAATGGGGAATGGAGATTAACCGTTGACTATCGCGGCCTGAATGAAGTTACGCCACCTCTGAGTGCTGCTGTTCCAGATATGCTAGAACTTCAATATGAACTAGAGTTAAAGGCAGCCAAGTGGTATGCCACAATTAATACTGCTAATGCGTTTTTCTCAGTCCCTCTGGCAGCAGAGTGTCATCCACAATTTGCCTTTTCTTAGAGGGGTGTCCAGTACACTTGGAAACGCTTGCCCCAGGGGTGGAAACACGGCCCCACCATTTGCCATGGACTAATCCAAACTGCACTGGAAAAAGGTAAAGCTCCGGAACACCTGCAATATATTGATGATATCATTGTATGGGGCAACACGGCAGAAGAAGTCTTTGAGAAAGGGAAGAAAATAATCCAAATCCTTCTGAAAGCCGGTTTCGCCATAAAAGAAAGTAAGGTCAAGGGACCTGCACAGAAGATCCAGTTTTTGGGAATAAAATGGCAGTATGGATGTCGTCAGATCCCTATGGACATGATTAGTAAAATAGCATCTATGTCTCCACTGACTAATAAAAAGGACACACAGGCCTTCTTAGGTGTCGTGGGGTTTTGGAGAATGCATATTCCAAATTACAGTGTGATTGTAAGCCCTCTCTAGCAAGTGACCAGGAAGAAGAATGATTTTAAATGGGGCCCTGAGCAACAACAAGCCTTTGAAGAAATTAAACGGGAGATTGTTCATGTAGTAGCCCTTGGACCAGTCTGGACAGGACAAGATATTAAAAATGTGCTCTCTACTGCAGCTGGAGAGAATGGCCCTACCTGGAGCCTCTGGCAGAAAGCACCTGGGGAGACCCGAGGCCGACCCGTGGGGTTCTGGAGTTGAGGATATCGAGGATCCGAGGCTTGCTATACTCCAACTGAAAAAGAGATCTTGGCAGCATATGAAGGAGTTCGAGCCGCCTCAGAAGTGGTTGGTACTGAAACACAGCTCCTCTTAGCAACTTGACTGCCAGTGCTGGGCTGGATGTTCAAAGGGAGGGTCTCCACTACACATCATGCGACTGACGCCACGTGGAGTAAGTGGATTGCACTGATCACACAACGGGATTGCATAGGAAACCCCAGTTGCCCAGGAATTTTAGAAGTGATCACGGACAGGCCAGAAGGAAAAGATTTTGGAATGTCACCAGAGGAGGAGGTGGCACGTGCTGAAGAAGCCCCTCTGTATAATAAATTACCAGAAAATGAAAAGAAATATGCCCTGTTCACTGATGGGTCCTGTCGCATTGTGGGAAAGCATCGGAGGTGGAAAGCTGCTGTATGGAGTCCTACACGACAAGTCGCAGAAACTGCTGAAGGAGAAGGCGAATTGAGTCAGTTTGCAGAGGTGAAAGCCATCCAACTTGCGTTAAACATTGCTGAAACGGAGAAGTGGCCAGTGCTCTATCTCTATACTGACTCATGGATGGTGGCAAATGCCCTGTGGGGGTGGTTACAGCAATGGAAGCAGAGCAGCTGGCAGCGCAGAGGTAAACCCATTTGGGCTGCCGCACTCTGGCAAGATATTGCGTCCTGGCTAGAGAATCTGGTTGTAAAAGAACGTCATTTAGATGCTCTCGTACCCAAGTGTCAGGCCACTGAAGAACATCAAAACAACCAGCAGGTGGATCAGGCTGCCAAGTTTGAAGTGGCTCAAGTGGACCTGGACTGGCAACATATGGGTGAGCCATATATGGCTTGGTGGGCCCATGATACTTCAGGCCATCAGGGAAGAGATGCAACATATAGATGGGCTCGAGATCGAGGGGTAGACCTGACCATGGACGCTATCGCGCAGGTTAACCATGAATGTGAAACATGTGCTGCAATTAAGCAAGCCAAGCGGTTAAAGCCCCTGTGGTATGGAGGGTGATGGCTGAAATATAAATATGGGGAAGCCTGGCATATTGACTATATCACAATCCCACAAACTCGCCAAGGCAAGCGCTATGTGCTGACAATGGTGGAAGCAACCACCAGATGGCTGGAAACATATTCTGTGCCCCATGCCACTGCCCGGAACACTATCCTGGGCCTTGAGAAGCAGGTCTTGTGGCAACATGGCACTCCAGAAAGAATTGAGTCAGACAATGGGACTCATTTCCGAAACATCCTCATAGACACGTGGGCCAAAGAGCATGGCATTGAGTGGGTGTATCATATCCCCTATTGTTGGGAATTGGCTTGATGAAAAAGGACATGGGTCTATAGAAAAGTTGTGCGAGCCAAGTTCTGTGTGAAAGAATGTCAGTTTGAGCAGCAAGATTAGGCCTTGGCCAAAGACTGCTGGCCTTGCTGATATCAGGTGAAAAACAACAGCTGGTCTCGCTGTTATCAGGAGAAAGACAGGGACGGTGTGACCTTGGCATAACTTCATAAGTAACTTTTGAAGTAGTTCCCATGAGAAAGTTACGGAACACGCATAGCTGCAAATCACAAGTGGGTGTGTTTTAGCAATGAATAAACATTAGCAATGTACCAATCATATTAGGACTAGTAGGCATAATTATCGCAAACTGTATAAATATGAGCTATCCGTGCAAATAAAGTTGAATCACTTCTATCACTCATATTGGGTTGACTCATGTGCATTCCTCCGCCGCTCCAACACCCTATCATGCACCAGCCTCTGGGAAAATTGAGCGATACAATGGACTGTTAAAGACTACATTGAAAGCAATGGGGGGTGGAACTTTCAAACATTGGGATACACATTTAGCAAAAGCCACCTGGTTAGTCAACACCAGACGATCTGCCAATCAGAGCGGCCCTGCCCAGTCAGAATTTTTACATACTGTAGAAGGGAATAAAGTGCCTGTAGTGCACATGAAAAATATGTTCGGGAAGACAGTCTGGGTTACTCCTGCCTCAGGCAAAGGTAAACCCATTTGTGGGATTGCTTTTGTTCAAGGGCCTGGGTGCACTTGGTGGGTGATGTGAAAAGATGGGGAAGTCCGATGTGTGCCTCAAGGGGATTTGATTTTAGGTGAGAATAGCCAGAATTAAACTGTATGATATTAGTTGCTATATAACCCTGCCACAGTATGTTATCATTACTATAATTATTACATGCTATATCCATAGTACTATACTAAGAATCACTTGGATCAAGCAAGAAAGAACAACGATAAAACTGAGCAAAGCGCAGTAGTGATGGAACCAGAACTGACTCCAGCATGCAACAATCCAACAGTGCACACCATCCTCCTGCTGCGTCCAACGTCACCTGCTCGTCACACCACACTGAAGCCCAATTCTGCTCTACCGACTGAGGACTTTGCACCATCCCTCCTGCCCAGACAGACTGGTATGACAGATGGATCCCAGAGTCGGAAACTAAATGAACTCAACAAACGTTTTATGAACATAACGCATGAACTAAAGGAATGATATCTCTGTGTGTGTATACATATATATATATATCATTGTTCATATGTCTCAAAGGGATGGAAAGTTGATGATGATTGATCAGGATGTAACTATAGGTATGGGAACTGAGCATGATGTCAATAGTCTAGAATAAGGGGTGGATACTGTCCTAGTTTTAGCTGGGATAGAGTTAACTGTCTTCTTAGTAGCTGGTACAGTGCTGTGTTTTGAGTTCAGTATGCGAAGAATGTTGATAACACTGATGTTTTCAGTTGTTGCTCAATAGTGTTTAGACTGTAGTCAAGGATTTTTCAGCTTCTAATGCCCAGCCAGGGCACAAGAAGTTGGCACAGGACACAGCCAGGGCACCTGACCCAAACTGGCCAACGGTGTATTCCATACCATATGACGTCCCATCTAGTATAGGAACTGGGAAGTGGGGGCAGGGAATCGCTGCTCGGGGACTAGCTGGGTGTCGGTCGGCAGGTGGTGAGCTATTGCCCTGCGCATCATTTGTACATTCCAATCCTTTTATTACTACTGTTGTCATTTTATTAGTGTTATCATTATCATTATTAGTTTCTTCTTTTCTGTTCTATCAAACCGTTCTTATCTCACCCCATGAGTTTTACTTCTTTTTCCCGATTTTCTGCCCCATCCCACTGGATGGGGGGGAGTGAGTGAGCAGCTGCGTGGTGCTTAGTTGCTGGCTGGGGTTAAACCACAACACTCCTACAGGCCCACTGGTACCCTTTTCAATCCTTGAAGTGCCTTCTTTTGAGATAGCCGTTGTCAAGGATCCACGCGAAATCCGGACTGGTCACAATAGGATGCTTTTGTGACTTGCTCCCTGTTAGATTCACCTCATCTTCCAACACAGAGAACTGTTCTTTAACTCCAAAAATCCAGATGTGTTTTTCCCCCTAATATACATACGGCATTAGGGTACAGTGTGCACAGTTGTGTGGAATGATTGCTGGAGGTGACTTCTTATTGATATGTCCCCCTCTTAAGGGAAGGTAAACCTCCAGGGTGGAATGTGATGGATATACACAAAATCTGTTCCATAATAATTCCCTAAGCAACATAACCTGCAACCTTAGATGTTAGCAACACCAGGGGAGCTTGGTATGCTGACTCTGAGAAACAACATGGAGGGTGGAGCGGAGTGGAGACACTGTGGCCAGACTCTGTGATATCACTGCAGGGATGGGGAACTGGAACTACTGGAACAAGAATGGAAGGTCCCTGCATTGAATCCACTGAAGCAAGGAGGTGAAACAAGGGGGTTCTGTCAATGCTATTGCCTTACTTCTGATGTATATCATCAGTGCCCAGTTCTGGAGTAGTGACCTGCTATAAATGATGGTCTCTGGGTGAACTTTGCTCATTATAATTGTATTATAATACCAAATCACACCTCCATCCCAAAAGCTACCCACCTCTGAGGTGTGATCAGCCCTCACTGAGCATGCACTCTGAATTTTCTCTAGTATATACCTTTAAAAGCAAAGTGAGGAAATTTTATACCAATCATAGTAAAGGTATGTATGACTAAAGTCACTCAAGCTCCACCTAAAAAATAAGAAAATATAAAAGGGCTTAAGAGAGGAGGAATATTAGGGAAGACACCATCATAGACAAGTGGGGATGACATCACTGACTTCTGGGATCAGTCGACGGGCTGAACCTCTCTCCTCTGCCATAGGGACACCTATTGGGTAAGATTTGAACCCTCGGTTATACCGAGTGCTTCCCTGGGAAACTTACAAATCTCTATAGAGTTTTTCCATAAATTAGTGTGCTTGTAGTCAACTGTATTATTATTTGCATGTGCTTTGCAGACAGTGTATTTATCACCAGCACTCCAAAAGAATCTGTACTTCTGTTGCTTTAATAAACTGTACTATTCATTAAAATCTAGCCATGATAGTTCATCAAATGTGACCAAACTCCTTAAGTCTGGCTGTGATAGTTCATTGAACACAACTAAATTGAAAGTACAGTACACTATTAGTCCATCTGTAATCATGGTAGTTCAATATATTGAACGTGACTGGACTTATAGTGCTGAATTGGACATCACTCAGAATCTAAGTCTAGTCACCCCCAGCCCCTCTGATATCTGAGGACAAGCTGGAACGCAAGGGGGTTTATTTTCTGCCAAACTTCTTTACGCTTTAACGCAACAAGTTGTCCAGTAAAGCCTTATATTTCCTTGGGTCTGATGTGCCAGGCTATCAAAACCATACAGTTCAGTAAACCCAGTTTTGCCTTTTGTCTGCCTGGCCAGAGGCAGGATGCCCTATTCTTGATCATAGCATTCATTACCTGCTTCCTGTAAATAGAAACCTGAAATCTCTCCAACATGGTACCAGGAGTGGGATTTAAAAATAAAAGAACATATGTCCATAGATCAGTATCAGAAGGAGGAGAGGAATTCTAAGCCTTATACTGTATCTAGTGAAATGCTTGAAGGCAACTGGAGCAGTAATCTTCATGGAAGACCCTTTTTGGACACAGTTTTTCCTGCAATTCATGTACATAGGATTCCAGTTCTAAGGTAGGTGCACCATCCCAGTAGTTGTGAAGATAGAACCAAAAGGTGGTACGTGGATTACGCTAACAGTTCCCTTCCTTTTGAGCAGGAAAAGGCCAAGTCCAAAGGGAACTCCAGATAGACTAGAGACTGGCCTGCAGGAGCAAGCAGGGAATGAAATTCTCTACATTCTTTTCCAGTTAAAAGAATTGGATGGATGGTATGTCCACAGGTGAGATGCAGGCATGCAGGGTAAGTGGGGATAAGAAAGGAAGATATTCTTGGAAAAGCTGGAGGTAGAAGACAGTTTAGCTACATGTGGTGCTGTCGTAGTTTAACCCCAGCCAGCAACTAAGCACCAGATAGCCGCTTGCTCACTCCCCCCCTCAACAGGATGGGGGGAAGAGAATTGGAAGGGTAAAAGTGAGAAAACTCATGGGTTGAGATAAGAACAGTTTAATAATTGAAATAAAACAGGAAGAAGAAGAAGAAGAAGAAGAAAAAGAAGAAGTTGTAATGAAAAGGAAAATAACAGAGAGAAATAAAACCCAAGAAAGACAAGTGATGCAAATGAAAACAATTGCTCACCACCAACCAACCAATGCCCAGCCAGTCTCCAAGCTGTGGCCCCCCCACCAGCCTCCCCCCCTAGTTTTATTGCTGAGCATGATGGTATGGAATATACCTTTGGTCTGTTGGGGTCAGCTGTCCCAGCTGTGTCCCCTCCCAACTTCTTGTGCACCCCCAGCTTACTTGCTGGTGGGGTGGTATGAGGAGTAGAAAAGGCCTTGACTCTGTGTAAGCACTGCTCAGCAATAACTAAAACATCCCTGTGTTATCAACGCTGTTTCCAGCACAAATCCAAAACATAGCCCCATAATAGCTACTATGAAGAAAATTAACTCTATCCCAGCCAAAACCATCACATTCTCCACCCCTTATTCCATGCCATTTACGTCATGCTCAGGTCTCACACTATCCAATACATCCTCATTAACTACCACCACCCCCTTGCCATCCTTTGATATAATAGACAGATATCATTCCCTTAGTCTATGGACCACCCCTGTGAAACGTCTGTAAAATGTCCATAAATGTCCACAAAATGTCCGTTGAGTTCATTTAGTCCATGACTTTGGGCTCCATCTGTTATGGTGGTCACTCAGGACAGGAGAGGTGGTGTCTTTCATGGAGTTATTGGGCACCAAAGCCAGCTCTGGTCGGGTGACTGCTACACTCACACTGCTTCTTATAAGGCTTGTCCTCCACTGGTTCAGGTGGTTCTGTTACCGAAAAACTCGGAATAAAGAACTTATCAACACCAATTTAGTGTAGATAAGCAGACACTTCTTTATTGACGGCCGGGTGCGCGGGTGAGTCCTCTCACGAACCACGCACACCGAACACCAAAATCATACACCTTATATTAAACTTATTCATTCATATTCATTAGATTTCCAAGAAATGTTATACATATTCATTAGATTTCTGGGAAGTTATTAGCATATGTTAATGTCCTTTACGCATGCGCATTGAAGGTCTCTGGTGGTCTTCTAGAGTCCTCTGGTGGTCTTTCATAGTCTTCCTCACTTGTCCGCTTTTTGACCTCCTTTAGGTGATTCTGCGCAGTTTGGCCCTTGGCAGGTAACTAACTATTTCTTGGCAGATAATTACGAGTTGCTTCATAAAGAACTTATCAGTTTCCATTAATTTAACATTCTGACATCTTCTACATTCTTCTAGGTTATTATATACTCCTACTAATAAACACTATATCCAGATCATCTTAAATCTCAAGCTTGTTATCTAAGTTCTAAATGTTCCTACTAAATGATTTTGGCCAATTCCTCCGGCCTTGGTACAGGGTTATACAGAGGATTTCACAGCAGCTTTTGGTTGTTGGTTAAATGTATAAAATGCCATAAAGATATATAATTCTATATTCCTATTAAAATTGAATATGATTAATTCTAACTAATAACAAATCAATAACAAATCAGTAACAGTTCCTGCTATAGTAATTCCTAGAACATGCAACTCAAATAATGGGTTACAATTTAAAGGTATATCCATCTCTACCCCTGGTCCCTTTGGTCCAGGTTATAGGGTTTAACATTGCAATTAACTCCTCCCCTTGCTCCTAGCCTGGCTACCAACAAGGAGTTCTTGCTATAGGAATTCCCATAACATGCAACTCAAATCATGGATTATTTTCACCCAGGATTAAATCACCTTGAGGTACACACTACAGTCCCCCATCCTTCTGCATTATCCACCAAGTGCACCCAGGTCCTTGAGCAAAAACAATCCCACAAAAAGGTTTACGCTTTCCTGAGAAAGGAATAACCCACACTATTTTTCCCAAGAAGTTCCTTATATGTACCATGGGGACCTTATCTCCTTCCATGGTGTGCAGGGGTTTTGATTGGGCAGGGGTAGGTCAACTAGCAGATCCTCTAGTGTTAACTAGCCAAGTGGCTTCTGCTAAATGTTTGAAAGTTCCACCCCCCATTGCTCTCAGTGTATTTTTTAACAGTCCATTGTATCGTTCAACTTTCCCAGAGGCTGGTGCATGATAGGGGATGTGATATACCCACTCAATGCCATGCTCTTTCGCCCAGGTGTTTATGAGGTTGTTTTGGAAATGAGTCCTGTTGTCTGATTCAATTCTTTCAGGGGTGCCGTGTCATCATAAAACTTGCTTTTCAAGGCCCAGGATAGTGTTCCGGGCGGTGGCATGGGGCATGGGATATGTTTCCAGTCATCCGGTGGTTGCTTCCACCACTGCAAGCACATGCCGCTTGCCTTGGAGAGTTCATGGTGGTGTGATATAATCAATCTGCCAGGCTTCTCCATACTGAGACTTCAGCCATTGTCCTCTATACCAAAAAGGCTTTAGCTGCTTAGCTTCTTTGATTACAAAACATGTTTAACATTCATGGATAACCTGTGTGTCATGGTTTAAGCCCAGCCAGTAACAAAGCACCACAAAGCTGCTCTCTCACTCCTCCCCCCAGCCCTGGCCACGGTGGGATGAGGAGGAGAAAATATAAAGAAAAGCTCATCGGTCGAGACAAGGACAGGGAGGGATCACTCACCAATTATGGTCATGGGCAAAAGACAGACTCAACTTGGGGAAGAAACAAAATCAATTTAATTTACTACAAATCAAAACAAAACAAGGATATTAGGAAGTAAAACCAAACCTTAGAACACCTTCCCCCCACCCCTCCCTCCTTCCCGGGCTCAACTCCACTCCTGGTTCTCTCTACCTCCTCCCCCCCGGCGGCGCAGGGGAACAGGGGATGGGGGTTGGGGTCAGCTCGCCACATATTGTCTCTGCCGGTCCTTCCTCCTCAGGGGGAGGACTCCTCACTCGTCCCCTGCTCCAGCATGGGGTCCCTCCCATGGAAGACAGTCCTCCACGAACTTCTCCAGCGTGGGTCCTTTCCGTGGGTTGCAGATCTTCAGGCACAGGCAGCTCCAGTGCAGGCTTTCCCATGGAGTCATGGCCATCTTCGGGGACATCCACCTGCTCCAGCGTGGGGTCCTCCATGGGCTGCAGGTGGGCATCTGCTCCACCGTTCACCTCCATGGGCTGCAGGGGAACAGCCTGCTATCTCACTGCAGGGGCATCACCCCCTCCGGCGCACCTCCTCCCCCTCATTCTTCACTGACCTCAGTATCTGCACAGGTGTTCCTCTCACATTCCAATCCCCCTACTCACTGCAGGTTCCCCTTCTTAAATATGTTATCCCAGAGACGCTACCACTGTCACTGATTGGGTCGGCCTTGGCCAGAGGCGGATCTGACTTGGAGCCGGGGGAAGCTTCTAACAGCTTCTCACAGGAGCCACCCCTGCAGCCCCTCCCCCACTACCAAAACCCCGCCAGAAAAACCCCAAACACTGTGCAATGGCATCAGTAGTCAAGTCCACCCCTCGATCACAAGCCCATTTGTATGTTGCATCCCTTCCTAAATGTCCTGATGTGTCATGGTCCCATCAAGCTATAAATAATTCACCCTTATGTTGCCAGTCCAGATCCACCTGTGACACTTCAATTCTAGCAGCCTGGTCCACCTGCTCATTGTTTCAATGTTCTTCAGTGGCACGACTCTTGGGTATGTGAGCATCTATGTGACATACTTTTACAACCAGGTTCTCTACCCGAGCAGCAATATCTTGCCATAATTCAGCAGCCCAAATGGGTTTACCTCTGTGCTGCCAGCTGCTCTGCTTCCATTGCTGTAACCACCCCCACAGGGCATTTGCCACCATCCATGAGTCAGTATAGAGATAGAGCACTGGCCACTTCTCTCTTTCAGCAATGTCTAAAGCCAGCTGGATAGTTTTCACCTCTGCAAACTGACTCAATTCACCTTCTCCTTCAGCAGTTTCTGTGACTTGTTGTGTAGGACTCCACACAGCAGCTTTCCACCTTTGATGTTTTCCCACAATGCAACAGGATCCATCTGTAAACAGGGCATATTTCTTTTCATTTTCTGGTAATTTATTATACAGAGGGGCCTCTTCAGCATGTGTCACCTCCTCTGGCAACAGTCTGAAGTTTCAGCCTTCTGGCCAGTCCTTGATCACTTCTAAAATTCCTGAGCAACTGGGGTTTCCCATTTGAGCCCGTTGTGTTATCAGTGTGACCTGTTGGGAAGTGGCTTGCTGAAAAAGGACATGGGCCTGTGGAAAAGTTGTGCGAGCAGAGTTCTGTGTGAAAGAATGTCAGTTTGAGCAACAAGACTAGGCCTTGGCTGAAAATAGCTGGCTTTACTGATATTGGGAGAAAAACAACAGCTGGTCTCGCTGTTATCAGGAGAAAGACAGGGACGGTGTGACCTTGGCATAACTTCACAAGTAACTTTTGAAGAAGTTCTCATGAGAAAGTTACTGAACACGCGTAGCTGCCAACCACAAGTGGGTGTGTTTTAGTAATGAATAAACATTAGCAATGTACCAATCATATTAGGACTAGTAGGCATAATTATCGCAAACTGTATAAATATGAGCTATCCGTGCAAATAAAGTTGAATCACTTCTATCACTCATATTGGGTCGACTTATGTGCATTCCTCCACCGCTCCAACAGTGACCCACTTACTCCATGTGGCATCAATTGCATGATGCGTAGAGGGGACCCTCCTTTTGAACATCCAAACCAGCACAGGCAATCGAGGTGCCAAAAGGAGCTGTGCTTCTTCGGTACCAACTACTTCTGAAGCAGCTCAAATTCCTTCATATGCTGCTAATATTTATTTTTCAGCTAGAGTTTAACAGGCTTCAGATCCTCGATATCCCCTGCTCCAAAACCCTAGAGGTTGGCCTCAAGTTTCTCCAGGTGCTTTCTGCCAGAGGCTCCAGGTGGAGCCGTTATCCCTGGCTGAGGTGTAAAGCATGTTTTTCACATCTTGTCCTGTCCTGACTGGCCCAAGTGCTACAGCACGAACTACCTCCCATTTAGTTTGTTCAAAGGCTTGCTGCTGCTCAGGGTCCTGTTCAAAGTCATTCTTCTTCCAGGTCACTCGATAGAGAGAGCTTATGATCAGATTATAACCTAGAATATGCATTCTCGAAAAACCCACAACACATAAGAAAGCTTGTATTTCTTTTTTATTAGTTGGTGGAGACATAGCTGTTATTTTATTGATCACATCCATTGGGATATGACAACACCCATCTTGCCATTTTATTCCTAAAAACTGAATTTCCTGTGCAGGTCCCTTGACCTTACTTTGTTTTATGGCAAAACCAGCTTTCAAAAGCATCTGGATTATTCTTCTCCCCTTCTCAAATGCTTCTTCTGCTGTGTTGCCCCACAGAATGATGTCATCAATGTATTACAGGTGTTTGGGAGCTTCACTTTGTTCCAGTGCAGTCTAGATTAGTCCATGACAAATGGTGGGGCTGTGTTTCCACCCCTGGGGCAGTCAATTCCAGGTGTACTGGATGCCCCTCCAAGTGAAAGCAAACTGTGGCCTGCACTCCGCTGCCCAAGGGATTGAGAAAAATGCATTAGCAATATCAATTATGGCATACCATTTGCCTTTGACTCCATTTCATATTGCAATTCTAGCAGTCTGGCATAGCAGCACTCTGCAGCGGTGTGACTTCATTCAGGCCTTGATAGTCCACTGTTAGCCTCCACTCTCTGTTAGATTTTTGCACTGGCCATATGGGACTTTTAAAAGGTGAGTCTTACTGATCACTCATTGACTCTCCAGTCACCGGATCAACTTATGGATGGGAACCAGGGAGTCTCAATTGGAGCAATATTGCCGCTGGTGCACTGTCATGGCACCTGTTATTCTTTAACCCAGTACAACCCCACCACAGACAGATCCTCTGAGAGACCAGGCAAGCTAGGCAGCTGTTTAATCTTCTCCAACTCAAGGCAGCTATACCACAAACCCACTGGTACCCTCTCCTCAGATAGTCTATGCCAAGGATAGATGGAGCCTCCGGACCAGTCACAATAGGATGCTTTTGCCACTCATTCCCAGTTAGGCTCACGTCAGCCTCCAACACAGACAGTTCTTGGGATCCTCCCGTCACTCCAGAAATACAGATGGATTCTGCCCCTTTGTGCAGCCATTGTGCAGCAGGATAGATATGACTTAGTTGCCATCACAGAAACATGGTGAGATGACTCCCATGACTGGAGTGCTGCAGTGGATGGCTACAAGCTCTTCAGAAGGGATAGGCAAGGAAGGAGAGGTGGTGGGGTGGCTCTCTATGTTAGGGAGTGTTTCGATTGTACAAAGCTCCATGACTGTGATGATAAGGTCGAGTGCTTATGGTTAAAGATGAGGAGGAAGGCCAACAAGGCAGATATCGTGCTGGGAGTCTGTTATAGACCACCCAACCAGGCTGAAAAGGCAGATGAAACATTCTACAAGCAGCTGGCAGTAGTCTCACAATCATGTTCCCTTGTTCTCATGGGGGACTTCAACTTTCTGGACGTCTGCTGGAAATACAACACAGCAGAGAGCAAACAGCCTAGGAGGTTCCTGGAGTGTGTGGAAGATAACTTCCTGACACAGCTGGTAGGTGAGCCTACCAGGGGAGGAGCCTCGCTAGACCTACTGTTTACAAAGAGAGAAGGACTGGTGGAAGATGTGGTGGTCGGAGGCCATCTCGGGCTTAGCGACAATGAAATGATAGAATTCTCAATTCTTGGTGAGGCAAGGAAGGGGGTCAGCAAAACCACCACTATGGACTTCCGGAGGGCAAACTTTGGCCTTTTCAGGACACTGGTCGAGAGAGTCCCTTGAGAGATAGTCCTGAAGGGCAAAGGCGTTCAGGAAGGCTGGGCATTCTTTAAGAAGGAAGTCTTAAAGGCTCAGGAGCAGGCTATTCCCATGCTCGCAAGACGAACCACCAAGGAAGACAACTGGCCTGGCTGAACAGGGAGCTTTTGCTAGGACTCCAGAAAAAAAAGAGAGGTTATGACCTTTGGAAGAAGGGGCAGGCAACTCAGGAAGAGTACAGGGATCTTGTTAGGTCATGCAGAGAGGAAATTCGAAAAGCAAAAGCTCAGCTAGAACTCAATCTGGCTGCTATTGTAAGAGACAACAAAAAATGTTTTTACAAATATGTTAACAATAAAAAGAGAGCCAAGGAGAATATCCATCATTTATTGGATGCAGACGGGAACATTGCCACCAGAGATGAGGAAAAGGCTGAGGTACTTAATGCCTTCTTTGCCTCAGTCTTTAATAGTGACATCAGTTATCCTCAGGGTACTTAGCCCCCTGAGCTGGAAGGCAGGGATGGAGAGCAGAATATACCCCCCATAATCCATGAGGAAATAGTGACCTACTACGCCATCTGGACATTCACAAATCTATGGGACCCATCCAAGAGTACTGAGGGAGCTGGCGGAGGTGCTTGCCAAGCCACTGTCCATCAATGTGATGGTCTGACAAATTATAGTCAATGTCTCAAACATTCGTTAAAGAACTTTGTTGGAGAAAATGACCTCTGTAAAAACGCTGGAGTTTTGTGAACAGGACAATGTGGCCAGAGGAGAGGGCCCCACAAGGGTGGGACTGCACTTCTCCAAAGCTGCAATTCCTTATCTTAAGTGACCAGGAGAAGGAGCACAGCATATGCAACTGGAGGAAGAAGCCCCACAGAGGATGGGACTGTGCTTCTATCTTAAGCGGTCATGCCAGCAGAAAGAGAGAGGCAACTCCGCAATGAACCCCCCCCCCCAAAGCTCACCGACCGATTCCAGAGAACCCCGGGAATGTGAACTGTGCATGTCGAGACCATCGACTAACACACTATAAAAGAAGGGAGAAAGAGTTCTCAGTGCGCAACCTCCAGAACTGGATCTCTACGCTGGCTGGACCAACGCTGGACCCAGGACTGGTGAAACCCTTTTCTTCACTCTTTTTTTCTTTCTTTCTCTCTTTCTCTCTCTCCCTCTTTTCCTTCTCTCTTTTCAACCGTCCCTACACCTCATCCTTTTAAACATAAACTGTTGACCAAGTCTGAGACTAGGAGTGGATCTAGATGCCCCTGGGCTCCTCTTTGAGAAGGAGTCCAGAAAGCAAGGGGGTCTGCTCTGAACCTCGTGACTCAATGGGAGGCCTCTCCTTCTGATATATTTCATGTTCCTTTTTCCATTTCTTTTTCTACACCTCCCTCCTCTTCTCAAACAGCGGCTTAACAACATGTTGCAAGGTTCATATTGATAAGTTCACTTGTACTTGGGCAAGGTTAGCTAGGCTGAATAAATGTTGATTGTTGTTTGAACTCCCCTGGTGTTGTTTTACCTTAATTCTGACAAAGGAAATCCACGAACCTGAGTCGCTCCAACTTTGGGACGCGACACCCTGCAGGTAAGGGCTCTCAATCCTGGGGAAAAGACCTTGACCGGCGTCCCGATCATGGAGGGGAAGGGTCTCCTTCACAAGCCAACTGTATAGTTGGAGAAGTGACTCCCCAATTTCCAACCTGAATCTTAGGGGGTTTATC
Source organism: Astur gentilis (assembly GCF_929443795.1). Taxonomy (NCBI): domain Eukaryota; kingdom Metazoa; phylum Chordata; class Aves; order Accipitriformes; family Accipitridae; genus Astur; species Astur gentilis. Next base: position 30,040,373 of record NC_064918.1, read on the forward strand.
CCCTGACTTGTGGAATGGTGTGTATGACTATGAGTGGATTATGATATATGCCTAAAAGTGGATTATGTATATATGCCTGAGTGGATTATGTATATCTGAGTGGAGTTTCCCCTTATCTTTCTTTCTTTTGCTGGTCTGTGATTGTTTGAGTACACAAGGTTGTTATTTGAAACTGAAGCTGAAACTCTCCAGCTTTTCCAGCTGGAGGATTGCCAATGTGACGCCCATTTACAAGAAGGGTCGGCGGGAGGATCCAGGGAACTACAGGTCTGTCAGCCTGACCTCAGTACCAGGGAAGATTATGAAGTGGTTCATCTTGAGTGCGCTCACATGGCATGTGCAGGACAACCAGGGGATCAGGCCCAGCCAGCATGGGTTCATGAAAGGCAAGTCCTGCTTGACCAACCTGATCTCCTTCTATGACCAGGTGACCCGCCTAGTGGATGAGGGAAAGGCTGTGGATGTTGTCTGCTTGGACTTTAGTAAGGCCTTGACACTGTCTCTCATGGCATACTCCTTGAGAAGGTGGTGGCCCATGGCTTAGACAGGTGTACTCTTTGCTGGGTAAAAAACTAGCTGGATGGCCAAGCCCAGAGGGTTGTGGTGAATGGAATTAAATACAGTTGGTGGCGGGTCACAAGTGGTGTTCCCCAGGGCTCAGTATTGGGGCCAGTTCTATTTAATATCTTTATTAATGATCTGGACGAGGGGATCGAGTGCACCCTCAGTCAGTCTGCCAATGATACCAAGTTGGGAGGGAGGGTTCATCTGCTCGAGGGTAGGAAGGCTCTACAGAGGGATCGGACAGGCTGGATCGATGGGCCGAGGCCAATTGTATGAATTTCAACAAGGCCAAGTGCCAGGTCCTGCACTTGAGTCACAACAACCCCATGCAGTGCTACAGGCTTGGGGAAGAGTGGCTGGAAAGCTGCCCAGCAGAAAAAGACCTAGGTGTGCTGGTTGACATCTGGCTGAATATGAGCCAGCAGTGTGCCCAGGTGGCCAAGAAGGCCAACAGCATCCTAGCCTGTATCAGAAATAGTGTGGCCAGCAGGAGCAGGGAGGTGATTGTTCCCCTGTGCTCAGCACTGGTGAGGCCACACCTTGAGTACTGTGTTTTGGGCCCCTCACTACAGGAAAGACATTGAGGTGCTGGAGCGTGTCCAGAGAAGGGCAACCAAGTTGGTGAGGGGCCTGGAGCACAAGTCTCATGAGGAGCGGCTGAGGGAACTGGGCGGCTGAGGGAACTTTAGTCTGGAGAGGAGGAGGCTGAGGGGAGACCTTATCGCTCTCTACAACTACCTGAAAGGAGGTTGTAGTGAGGTGGGTACTGGTCTCTTCTATCAAGTAACTAGTGATAGGACGAGAGGAAATGGCCTCAAGTTGCGGCAGGGGAGGTTTAGATTGGATATTAGGAAAAATGTCTTTACTGAAAGGGTTGTCAGGCTTTGGAACAGGCTGCCCAGGGAAGTGGTTGAGTCACCATCCCTGGAGGTATTAAAAAAATGCATAGAAAAGGCACTTCTGGATGTCGGGGGATGCAACGAGTCTACGGAATTCCTGACAGTTCGAGAACAGCGCGACCTTGAGCAGCTTGTAGTATATCCTTGAGAAGTCTGGAAAGATCCGAGAAGACCAGTACGAAAACAAGATAGTGATAAGAAGAACCGTCCTGACAAACTCACCAATCATGAATTGTTAGTTACTAACTAAGCCAATCATACTCTGAAGAAGGGGATAAAAAGGTGTGTTAGAACAATAAAGTAGCCATTTTGCATGATCTATTACTTGTCGTGTCCGTCTCTACCGCAACAAATGGTGACCCCGATGCGCCTGAGTGAACAGATCATCTAACGGCAATAAATCCAGCACTAGCGAGAAGTATACCAGCGGCGACGAGAGCTGCAAAAGAGTATACCGGCAGCAAGAAAAGCTGCGGAGACGGAGCCCGGTGAAGCTGAGAGCAGTGGAATCTGCCTGGTCCGGACCTGAGCCTAGACACCTAATAAGGTGAGCCACCGGGGACTAAACTGTTCGAATGGGGCAGCAATTAACAAAAGAAAAGGAGACGATTTTGTCTACCTGGAAAGCCCTATTAAAAAGAAAAGGGGTTAAAACCCCAGAACAAAGCCTGAAACGGATTTTAATACGGTGTAAGATGCAAGGCTTTACAGCCACAACAGTTACTGCATTCAGTGTGGATGCATGGCAAGCAGTGGGCTGGAAAATGTTTGATGAGATCTCTAAAGGACAGAAAGCGCTCTGTAAGTTGGCGATCGTATGGCGTCTATTACGTGAGACCCTGAAGGAATGGAAAGCAGAATGTGATGTGAAAGATCAGCAAAAGAAAGATGAGTAATCAGAAAATGTTATCAATGAAAAAGTTTCTGCTCAAGTAACAGCTGTGGCCGATGCTGCAATATCAGCAGTTGCGGGCAGAAAAACCCTCATGAGCAAAATCAGATCATACCCTTATTCACCTCCTCCTCCTACACCATTAATTACTTTACTGGGCAATGAGGGGCCCTCCTCACCTACTGGTGCGGCAGCGGAAGGGGTGACTCCATCAGCCCCCCCCGAGGAGAAAAATGCGGTGACTAACACCAAGCCGGAAAGTGCGGGCCGTAATGAAATTGAGGGCCGAAAGGACGGTGAGAGTCAAACTGAATATGAGGGCCGAACGGAAAGTGAGAGCCAAAATGAAACTGAGGCAGAAAAAGCTCTAATTGACGCTATGCGATCTCTGCAGCTCGCAGATAAAACCATACCGAAAGAACCCCTGCCATGGACTCTCCCTCCATCCACAATAACTGTAGTCCCAAGATCCCCTGATCAATTTTGGGAGGGAGTTAGAAGATATGCTGCCGACTCTGGCAACTGGGATCTAGTAGAACGCCTCAGCCCGTGCTCTCTAACACCTGCATTTCTAAAGCCTCTAGATAACACAGCAGAGGCTCCTGTTACATTTCCTGTTTTCAAAGCTGCTGCAGGCACAAACCGGAACAATGAGCACAATCCAATCGGCTGGAGAGTAGTGCAGGATTTGCAGAATAAAGTACAAAAATTTGGAATCAATTCTCCTGAGGTGATGCAGCTTATTCGTATAATCAGCACAGATCTGCTGTGTCCATATGACATTATGCACCTTGCGCAAGTGCTGTTTCAGCCCGTACAATTGCAAGTATTTCAATCCACCTGGAGGCAGATGGCACGCGCGGCGGCGCTGCATAATTCACAACTGCCACAGGGTGACCCGAGATTAGGCCTTGGAGAGGATGCCTTGCTTGGTGAAGGGCAGTATAGTAACCCTCAGCTGCAGTCTACATAGCCTCTGATGGCTCTCAAACAAGCCCAAAATATAGGCCTTATGGCAATAAAGCGAACCATGGATATAGCAGCTCCAAAGCAAAAATACATCACTATCTGCCAAGGCCCCACAGAACCCTTTTTACAGTTTGTAGAAAAAAATATCTGCTGCCCTGGAAAAACAGGTAGAAGATGCGGTCTTAAGACAAATGCTATGCAAACAGTTGGCAAAAGATAATGCTAATGAGGACTGTCAAAAGATCATTCAGGCTTTACCAGGAGATCCTTCTGTTCCCAACATGGTAGCTGCATGTTCTAAAGTTGGGACACTGGAACACACGGTGGCCACCCTAGCCAATGCTATGAGAAATTCTGAAAAGTGCTTTGGGTGTGGCAGTGAAGGGCACATCATGGTAACTTCTCCACACAAAACATCACCAGGTAAACAACCGGTGCACCACTCACTGGAGATTACTTGCAAGAAATGTGGAAAATTAGGACATTTTGCAAAACAATGTCGTTCCAAATTTCATGCTAATGGACAGCCGCTACAGGAAAACCACAAAACGAGTGCGAGAGGGCGCGCGAGGAGAACAAATCCCCTCCCGACAGCCGGCCAATTCCTCTCTGCGAACAATTGTCAGCTGCAACAGCTGGCTCAGCAGGGTTGGATGTATCCACTGCCAACACAGTAACTCTAGATTTGCGCGATGATTTCGACCCCCTACCCACCAGTAACAATCCCTAAAGGTACTTGCATTGCTCAACTTGTTCCTTTTTCGAGTTCTATTTCAAAAGCAGAACAGAGACTGCGATGCGATGGAGGCTTCGGCTCCACAGGACCCCCTCAGGTCTGCTGGTCTCAGACTGTCACATCATCCTGACCACATATGACATGCACACTGTCAAATCACGGAAGATCTCTGACTACAGTAAGGCTTGCAGGGCTCCTGGACACCGGAGCTGATGTGACTATTATTGCCGATTATCTGTGGCCGTCTACCTGGCCAACAGAGGAGGCTGGTATGGGAGCAGTGGGGCTGGGAGGATCCACATGAGCAAAGATAGCAGCCACTCCAGTTCCGATTACCAATCCTGAGGGCCAACAAGCAGTTATTAAACCATATGTGATGGCAGCTGCCCTCAATTTATGGGGGAGGGATTGCTTGTAGCAGTGGGGGGTGAGAATTATCACAGATTTTTAATGGGGGCCACTGTGCTGCAGGGTGTTAGACAACCCATGCTTGTTTTAACTTGGTTAACAAATAACCCTGTGTGGGTGGATCAGTGGCCCCTACCAATTGAAAAAATTAAAGGCCCTGCAAGAATTGGTAGCAGAACAACTAGCTGCCGGACACATTGAACCATCTCACAGTCTGTGGAATACTCCAGTGTTTGTGAAAAAAAAGAAATCAGGAAAATGGCGATTTTTGCATGACCTGTGACAAGTCAATGCTGTCATGGCCACGATGGGGGCTCTGCAACCAGGCATGCCTTCACCTGCCATGATCCCTCAAGATTGGGAAATCATTGTCATGGACCTTAAGGATTGGGTTTTTTTACAATTCCATTAGCTTCCCAAGACAACAAAAAAAAAAAAAAAAAAAAAAAATTAAAATATTTTTGCATTCTCTGTGCCTTCTATCAATCATGCAGAACCGGCAAAAAGATATCAATGGAGAGTTCTGCTGCAGGGCATGAAAAATTCACCAACCACTTGTCAATCATTTGTTGCACAAGCTCTGTCACCTATAAGGGAAAAATTCCCTACTAGTTATAGTTATCACTATATGGATGACATTCTGTTAGCATCAGACAACAAGGAGCAGTTGAATGGCATGAACAATTTGGCCACGAATTTGCTACAACAATATGAGTTAGTTATTGCCCCTGAAAAAGAGCAAAAAATAGCACCCTGGAAATAGTTGGGAATGACAATTACAAATAAGCAGGTTGTGCCCCAACCTGTGAAACTTAACCCTGCAGTTAAGACACTCAGTGATGTACAGAAATTAATGGGATCCTTGAACTGGATCAGGCCCTATCTTGGACTGACCAATTCGCAGTTACAACCTTTACTGGAATTATTAAAAAATTCCAAGGATCCAACAGAACCCAGAATATTAAATAAGGAAGCATTAAATGTAATTCACAGGGTGGAACAATGTATATACAAGAAATTTGTTTCTCAAATTGATCTGTCTCAATTGGTACAATTCTTTGTACTAATTGACAAAACTGTGCCATTTGGTGCTTTGGTGCAGTGGAATTCTGAGTGGGATGATCCGTTACATATTTTAGAATGGATGTTTTTGTTATTCTGGCCACGAAAAACTGCTCCTGGCTTGTTTGAACTTATTGCTGATGTAATCATAAAAGCCAGAAAATGATGTGTAGAAGTAACAGGACATGATCCAGCTACTATTGTTTTACCTGTTCAAAATTGGTACTTTGAATGGTGTCTGGCAAACAATTACAAGCTGCAAGCGGCTATGGCGGGTTTTCAAGGACAGATCTCGTATCATCTACCGTCGCACCCGCTCCTGAAATTTGCTCGAGAAATACCATTTGGTCAGAAAAGCTTAAGCCAGCCGGAACCTGTGAAAGGCCCTACTGTCTTCACAGATGGTTCTGGAAAAACAGGTAAATCAGCAGTAGTATGGTATGAAAACAACAACTGGAACAGCAAAGTAGTGTATCAAAATGGTTCTCCACAACTAGTAGAGCTGCGTGCACATGGCACATTGAAGTGGCTGCTTCAAAAACAAAAAGTGGGAATGATTGGGGAGCCACCACAGGCATGTTTAGATAACGTAGTTTATGTTCTTAGCTTTCTCTATTATGGGGATAATTCTTCTCTACCTCCTTTTTTCAACACTTCTCTTTTCTCAACACAGAATTTACAAAGAGGCATCAAAGTACATGTTAAAGATTTAGTTAATGGTCAGTGGAGTGGACCATGTGAGCTATTAACCTGGGGGCGAGGTTATGCTTGTGTTTCTACAGATACAGGCCCACAATGGACTCCCGCTTGATTTGTACGACCATCATCATCTGGAACATCCCAGAGGGTGCGGCAATATGAATACCACCTCAACCAAAAACTAAGTGTAGGTCACCTTGGCCAACATAACAGGTCAAGATTCTCTGTGCATTGCAACCGTATCACAAAGTCCATGAACCAATAGACAGGATGACTATGACTCATGCAGCACGCCTGGCCAGTGAGCGCATGCATCATAGGTTGCAAATGAGGCGGATTTTTGGCACCCGCTGGCCACGTGTGCTGAAATCCGTTCCTCTACAAATGTATAAATACCGGGATTTTCTGAAGAGCATCGGACTGGTGTACGGCAAGGCCATCGTTACCTCCGTGGGGACGCCCACATAAAGCTGGCACCTACCGATTGCTGGGCTGAATTTGCGGAGCAAGACAGCACAAGAATGTACAGATGGTTCATCTACCTCACAGTCCTCGGATGGACGTAGTCATGGATACCACCGCAAACCAAAGAAAACATCTGGATGACCCTGGCTGATGTGACTGGACAAGATTTCTTATACCTTAGTACAGCAACACCAAGCAATCCCTTTTTCACAGGTTTAATAGGGGGTTACACTGACATCAACAAAGTTTAAGAACTTATTGATGGAGACCCCTGTGCAGCAGGTCATGGACTCAATGGATGGGAATGCCTGGTTTTCACGGATCGGGCATTAACCCTCCTTGCCACCCCAGGAATCACAAATTCTGGGGTCCCTGAATACAGACTGGTGTAGTATTATCAGATTTACTGCTAGACATTGATAGTGTCAGACATGCTACGCTATAAAATAGAGCTGGAATTGATTTCTTGCTTTTAGAACAAGGACAAAGATATTTGAGGGTTTAGGATTGTCTGGATGGTTGATATCTCTGCTCAAGACTGTGGGGGTAGTGATCTTGATTGTGATAACTATGCTCCTAATGTTGCCCTGTCTTTTTGGCCTTCTGCAAAGGGCCCTGCAGAGGGCAGCCAGGATGATATTTTTAGCACAAATACAAAAAGGGGGAATTGTCGGGGGATGCAACGAGTCTACGGAATTCCTGACAGTTCGAGAACAGCGTGACCTTGAGCAGCTTGTAGTATATCCTTGAGAAGTCTGGAAAGATCCGAGAAGACCAGTACGAAAACAAGATAGTGATAAGAAGAACCGTCCTGACAAACTCACCAGTCATGAATTGTTAGTTACTAAGCCAATCATATACTAACACATACTCTGAAGAAGGGGATAAAAAGGTGTGTTAGAACAATAAAGTAGCCATTTTGCATGATCTATTACTTGTCGTGTCCGTCTCTACCGCGACATCTGGACATGGTTTAGTGGTCATGGTTGACTGTTGGACTCGATGGTCTTGAAGGTCTTTTCCAACCTAAATGATTCTATGATTCTATAATCTGATGGTATTAAGGTACACTATGCACCAGTGTCCACTAGAGCTTTATACTCCTGTGGGGATGATGTTCCAGGCTATCGAATCCACGCAGTCCAGTAAACCCGGTTGTCCCTTTCCTCCACCTGGCCAAAGGCAGGGCCCCTCTATTCCTGTTCAGAGTCTTCATTACTTGATTTTTGTAACTGCAAACCAGAAGTCTTTTCATCTGGGTCAAAAGTATGATTAGCCCTTCTACTCTGCCCAACAGACATTGGAACAGTGATTTTCCTGGATGGATGCTTTTTGGCTGTTGTTTTTCCTTGCAGTTCCTGTACCTGAGCTTCTAGTCTCCAGGTAGGTTCACCATCCCACTTCCTCATGTCCTCCCCCAGTCACACAGGAAGAATCACAGGCTTGCACATGGTGTGCACAACCGGTACCCTTTCCCTTGAACAGAAAAAGGCTGACTCTTAATAGCCAAGGCCTTGGTTGGAGCGTGTGAGAAAGACCTACCCTTCTTGGCTTGCTCAGATATATTTTGGGTCAGTCTGTCCACAGCCAAGACACATGCCCACATGGAAGAAGTGAGATTATGTTCGTATTCTCAGAATTGTCTGGCCAGTCCATCTATAGTTGGTGCCTCCATGTCTGTCCAGATCATTATCGCTAGGGTATTGGCATATGACATCAGTGCATTTCATACAAACTTTCGCCACATGAACCAGATTTCATCCAGGTCTCTGGATGCCTGGTCGTTATCCAGGTTGTTATAGATCATCTCCACCACGGCTAATTCCCTCAGATACTGGATACCTTCCTCAATGTTGGTCCATTTGCTTCGGGAATTTGCAAGTTATTCCTTGAGGGGATACCTCTCCTTCACACTTGACAGGAGTTGCCGCCAAAGACTGAGGACTCCTGCCTTTTTTCCAATCCCTTTGTCAGTGGCCTTATCCTTAGCAAGGGATCCTAGCTGCTGGGCTTCCTTAGCCTCTAATTCCTGACTACTGGCCCCAATATCCCAGCATTGGAGTAACCAGCTGAGACTTAGCTCACCTGGTTGACAGCTAAAATCTTTTTGCATATCTTGCAGCTCACTTAGGGATAAGGTTCAGGTGGTTTCTGTCTGATTTATGATTTCAGTCTCTTCCTCCTCCTGGTCGTGTGACTGCTCTGCTACAGAACAGGCTGCCTCTTCCGATTCTTTCTCCTGCTCCCTCTTAGAAGCTTCTTCATCCCTTACTAAATGAGCTGACTTCCGCTTCCATTGTTTCTTTTTAGTTATAGGGACAACTAATAGTGTCTGGATATTGTGGTTTAACCCCAGCCAGCAACTAAGCACCACGCAGCCACTCTATCATTCCCCCTCCTCAGCTGGACAGGGGAGACAAAATATAACAAAAGGCTCATGGGTCGAGATAAGGACAGGGAGACATCACTCAACCAATTACCGTCACAGGCAAAACAGACTCCACTTGGGGAAAATTAACCTAATTTATTGCCAATCAAACCAGAGTAGGATAATGAGAAATAAAACCAAATCTCAAAGCAATTTCCCCCCACCCCTCCCTTCTTCCCAGGCACAACTTCACTCACGGATTCTCTACCTACCCCCCCAGCGGTGCAGGGGGATGGGGAATGGGGGTTACGGTCAGTTCATCACATGTTGTTTCTGCCGCTTCATTCTCTTCAGGGGCAGGACTCCTCACGCTCTTCCCCTGCTCCAGCGTGGGGTCCCTCCCATAGGAGACAGTCCTCCACAAACTTCTCCAACGTGGGTCCTTCCCACAGGTTGCAGTTCTTCACGAACTGCTCCAGCATGGGTCCCTTCCATGGCATGCAGTCCTTCAGAAGCAGACTGCTCCAGCGTGGGTCCCCCATGGGGTCACAAGTCCTGCCAGAAAACCTGCTCCAATGTGAGCTCCTCTCCACAGATCTGCAGGTCCTGCCAGGATCCTGCTCCAGCACGGGCTTCCCACAGGGTCACAGCCTCCTTCGGGAACCCACCTGCTCCAGCATGGGGTGCTCCATGGGCTGCAGGTGGATATCTGCTCCACCGTGGACCTCCATGGGCTGCAGGGGGACAGCCTGCCTCACCATGGTCTTCACCACGGGCTGCAGGGGACTCTCCACTCTGGTGCCTGGAGCACCTCCTCCCCCTCCTTCTTCACTGACCTTGGTATCTGCAGGGTTGTTTCTCTTACATGTTCTCACTCCTCTCTCCAGCTGCAGTTTCTGTTCTGCTGCAAGGTTTTTTTTTTCCCTTCTTAAATATGTTATCACAGAGGTGCTACCACTATTGCTGATTGGCTCAGCCTTGGCCAGTGACAGGTCCATCTTGGAGCTGGCTGGCATTGGCTCCATGGGACATAGGGGAAGCTTCTAGCAGCTTCTCACAGAAGCCACCCCTGTAACCCCCCCCCGCTACCAAAACCTTGCCACGCAAACCCAATACACTGGTTTAGCCATACTGTCTGTTGGTATGTTTTCCCTCTCTTCTCCCTGAAGTTGCTGCATAATATCGAGCAGTGTTTGGTAGATGCTGGCCAGGGCCCAGCACAGTGCGGTAAGTTGTACCTCTTTGGAACAGCCATGGCATTATTTTTTTTTCAAACATTCTATCACGTCATCAGGATCCTGTAGTTGTTCGGGAGTGAAGTTCCAAGCCACTGGAGGTGAGAAGTTCTCTAGATACCTACTCATATTCTCCCACATGCCATGCCACCCATGACCATACTCTTGTGGAACCTGGGTCATATTCATAAATTGTTTGTTAGCCTTAGACAAAATCGAAGTAATAATCCTAACAAATACCAATAGAAGTATTTTAACTACCCAAGGATGTTAAAGATACTGTGAAGTTATTGTAATGAGGGAGAAAACATCACAGAAGAAGGTAGCAAAGGTGCCATTCTGCATTTTCTCCACAAAAAACCTCTCAGAGTTAGAAGTATAATTGTTAATTGTCTCCATGTGATTGTACCCAAAGTACAGTAATGGCTTCAGTACAGAGCCCAAATACCAGATTAAGCTCAAGGTCAGTGTTTTAATAACAAATCACCCAGGCAAACCAGCACTAATCACTACAGAGCACAGCAAACTGAAAAAGCCAACACCCATCTTTAACAGTGTCGTGGTTTCAGCCCAGCCGGTAACAAAGGACCATACAGCCGCTCCCTCACTCCTCCCCGCCCCTCTCCGGTGGGATGGGGAGGAGAATCAGAAAGCAGAAAAGAAAAAAAACCCGGAACCTCATGGGTTGAGATAAGGACAATTTACTGGAACAACACAAAAACAGAAGTTACAACAACAACAACGGTACTAATAAAAGAAAATACAAAACCCGGAACCCGATGCTCAGCCACTTCCCACACCAAAAGCCGAGAGCACACCCCCCAGCCCGCTCCCCATTTATATACTGAGCATGATGTCACATGGTATGGAATAGCTCCTTGGCTGGTTCAGGTCAGCTGTCCTGGCTGTGCCCCCTTCCAGGTTCCTGTGAAAATTAACTCTATCCCAGCTGAACCCAAGACAAACAGGTACAGCAAAAAAAAAGAGCTTGGTGCAGATCAGATAAACTAATATCAAGAACAGATGAATCAATGTCGTGACCCGCAACTGTTAAGAGATATAAACCCCTTCTAAAATGCAGGGAAGGTACTACCTTGTGACCTTATTTAATGCCAAAGCCAATGTAAGGCAGGTATGTGGAGCATAGGGCTGAAGCAGACCTATGCCTTTGCATGATGAAAACATGTGAGATGCAAAAAACTGAAAGGATACACAAAACGAGCTTATTTTCCTGCAAGTTGGTTTTGTTCCCTGTTCTGCCACACTCAGCTCTCTCCTAGTCCCTAACAATTAAACTGAAGGGTACGCACTTCACTTCAGTGTTGCTTCTTTATTAAGGTAATCAGATGCTTATGCAGTGCAATCTTCTTGGTGGCATGGCCACAGGCAATGGGCAACCTGGAAAAATGTATTAAAGTAAAATCAGTGCTACCCATGATTAACCTCTGTTGAATTTGATCCCTCATCTGTCTGAGGGAAGTATGAATCTCTGCAGCTCTTAGGGGTCATAATGCAGTACCTTTGAGAACAAAGGTGACCTAAGGAAGAGGTGGAGCCTTACAAAATGAATTTATTTGTGTATGACCAAATCCCTGAGATTTTTGTATGCCAGCTCTGGCTGTCCAAGCATTGGGAGGACCAGGTATAAAGGATTTCAGATTACAGCCACTCTACCCAAGGAGATACCACAGGCTTTCACCCACAGAGCAAGTCTGACATACAAAATCTGTGGGATCCTTGCAAGTTGTTGAAGTTAGAAAAAAATCCCTTAGTGTGGAAGAGCAGTTCTGAGTACACAGCCAGCAGTGCTTATAGTTGTAAATAAGGGCAGATTGATTAGGAAAAACATTATCCCTAGGAATGTAGCACCCAGCTATCAGCTATGAGACAAACTGGGGGCAGCCACATCTCTGACCACCCAAGTGGAGACTTTTACACTGACATTTCTTCCTTAAGGAAAAAAGCAAAAAACAAAACCAAGGTGTGGTGAGCTGACCCACCCCCTTGCCATGTACACTGAATAAAAAAGGCCAATTAAATCCCTGCAGTAATTAATCTCTTGCATATGCTAAAAAAACCATAATCCCTCCAGACCACAGGGAGAAAGGAGAGATTAAGATAGCACTTCTTAAATTGAGTCTTCAGATTGAGTTTTGGAACCAAGAGCAAGAATTTCAGTGTACTGGTCTATTTTGTCAGCCTAGCAGGCAGGAGGCAGGCAGGGCATGTCTGAAGGCTCATAGCACTTGAAGACACAGTCTTATACGGTTTTGGAGGCTGAGCCAAAATACCTGTCCACCAGTCCCTTCATTCCCCATCTCTCACCCTGCCACCCCATCAGACCTGGTCAGGTTGAATGGGAACAGGAGTAATGGCACATTGGTTCCTAATGAGAAGCACAGTTATTTACCCAAGCTGAAATTTGAATAAGAGGTGGTTGACTGCAACTTAGGTCTTTTCCAACTGAAACCAGCCTCTGGCTCCCTTTAGGTTTCTTTCTCTCATGTTTGTTTATGTACATGTGCGTGCTGCTCCTTGCAGTTTTCCTGGAGACAGCTCAATAAGGAGCACAAGGCCTGGCCTTCAAAGATGCAGATTTCCCTTGCAATCAAAAGACTACAGGGAAGTGTGGGAAAAAGTGGGGGGAAGTAGGGAAAGGGAGAGAAAAGGAAAGAGGATCCCCCACTGGTGACAGTGACCCTGGAAAAACCCTGTCAATGGGTGCCAGTATGTAATTTCACAAAAAGACTCTCTGCACTGGTGGTGAGGTGCATAGGCCGCTCCTACCACTGGGGCTTTGTGGCTCACAGCCCTGCCGGGGGAGCCCGCTGCCGGTGCACCTCTGCAAAACAGCCCCCCAGCCCCCCCCCCCCCCCCAAGAGAGGATTGCGCTGGCAATGCCCAGTGGCTCGGGGGCTTTGTACAGGGCCGCAGCCTCGGGCGTTTGACTGATTGCATGGAAAGGTGCCCGGTGCCCGCGGGCTTGGCGGTCCCGGCGTGGTACGGGACACAGTACCGGGAGAGACCTCCGAGCACGTCCCACGGCCGCCCCGGCAGCTCCGGCAATGCTGCCCGCAGCACAAAAAGAGAAGGGGCAGCACCCCTCCGCGCCGCCCGGCGAGGTTGTTCCAGGCCCTTGCTCGCACGTCGAGTCTGATCCCATCTCGTCCTGTTCCCCCCTCCCTCGACGCTTTTTTTTTTTTTTTTTTTTTTTTTTAATGAACACACACCGGGCGCGCCTTAAAGCCGCACTCCTTCGCTGCCGCGCAGCAATTCCCCTTCTCGGAGGCATCTTCCAAAAAAACTCCTCGGGCCAGGCGCGGAGCCGCGGCGGGCGAGTTTTTATCTGTCCTCCGCGCGAGTGCGCTGGGATGTCTGCCCGGGCCGGAGCCGGGCGCGACGGGGCGCGGAGTGGAGCGTCCTCTGTGCTGTCCCCGCTTCCCACGGCTCCTCCGCAGTAAGCCGCGCTGGGGCCCAGTGCGCGCAGCTCCGAGGCTGGACGAGAATGCGCGCAGTTGTAACGGCAGCAATTAATGGCTGATTCACAATGAACAGAGATGGGGAGTGTCGTGGTTTAACTCCAGCCAGCAACTAAGTACCACGCAGCCGCTCACTCACTTCCCCCATCCAGTGGGATGGGGGAGGAACTCGGGAAAAAAAGGTAAAACTTCTGGGTTGAGATAAGAACGATTTAATAGAGCAGAAAAGAAGAAATTATCATGATAATGATAACACTAATAAAATGACAACAGTAGTAATAAAAGGATTGGAATGTACAAATGATGCGCAGGGCAATAGCTCACCACCCGCCGACCGACACCCCGCCAGTCCCCGAGCAGCGATTCCCTGCCCCCCCCACTTCCCAGTTCCTAAACTAGATGGGACGTCACATGGTATGGAATACACCGTTGGCCAGTTTGGGTCAGGTGCCTTGGTTGTGTCCTGTGCCAACTTCTTGTGCCCTGGCTGGCCATGAGAAGCTGAAAAATCCTTGACTATAGTCTAAACAATACTGAGCAACAACTGAAAACATCAGTGTTATCAACATTCTTCGCATGCTGAACTCAAAACATAGGACTGTACCAGCTACTAGGAAGACAGTTAACTCTATCCCAGCTGAAACCAGGACAGGGAGGAACAGTGCCAAAAAAGTAAACAATCATGTATAGTTTAAGAAGTGTTTAGCGTGGCCAGGCAGGCTGCGTTTCATTAATTTTTACACTAAAACATTAAAATTGGCTATCCTCCGGTTTCAGTTTTAAAGAATGAGCCCTAAATTGAAACAGGCTAGCTACTGTGAGGTTTTAAATCCCTCAAGTTGTTGCAAATATTTTGATAAAGAAATTAAAATTTGATTATATAAAAGAGTTTGGTTTGATTAAGAAGTAGAAAACTGTGAAGCATAGGTATGGGAGTGTTAAGTTTGAAATGTAGTCATAGGAACTTAGGAACTTTAGAAAATGTACTATGTGTAACCATAAGAATTCAAGTATTGTCTAAAATCATTTAACCACAGAAACTTTGACAAAGATTTGTTGATTTGTAGTGTTTTGTTTTAAGAAACTAAGGAAACCGTTATGGACACCAGTTTGCTGCTTGGAAACCCCTTACCCTTCCCACCTCGATCTAATTATCGAGGATTCCAATCAGTAGAGTTAAGTGAGATTAACCAATGATTGTTTTAACATAAGAATATTAATGAGATGGTGTGATGGAAGGACCAATCATTAGAAAGGTTATATTTAAGAATAGACATAGTATGCATTTTTATGTAAATGATGGTGAGAATCGTACTGTGCAGAATCACCTGAGAGGTCAACTATCGGACAAGTGAGGAAGACTATGAAAGACCACCAGAGGGCTTCTGAAGACCACCAGAGGCTTCACCATGCCTGCGTGAAGAGACATTTATATATGCTAATGATTTATCGGAAAGTTAATGATTATGTATAACATTTTCTAGAAATTTAGTGAATATGTATAACAGGTGTGTATTTAACCTGCACAGTTAGACTAGCCAGGTGCACACGATAGGTGGAGTGTAGGGTTCAATTATATGGAACTTAGTTATCGGGCCTGAAAGTAGCTCATGGTCACAAGAAGTGTTCCAGACATGGAACTTAGTTATCGGGCCTGAAAGTAGCTCATGGTCACAAGAAGTGTTCCAGACGCCTTTAGAAGGCTTTGAACAGAATAAACAAGAAGATAGAAAAAGAAAGATCCCAGTTAGAAAAACACAGGTGCACATTCCATGATAAAGGGAACTTGGCACAAACAACCTCAATTCAGGGGCTTATCTCGACCAATTGGACTGAGACAAGTTTTGCATGCTCTAACTAACATAGCCAATTATGTCCTGTGTTTATGCACGTGTACAGAGTGAGTATAACTAACTTTATCTTATGTTTATACGCGTGGACAGTATCGATGTAACCAATCACCGCTTAAGCTTGTGCGCGTGGACACCAAATGCTTGCATGCAGCAGCCAATCAAAGCTTCTAAACAACTTAGAGAATTGTATAAAAATGATCGGCTAAGCTCAATAAAGTGGCAACTTTAATCATCATATTGGTGTTCTATCGTCCGGGCCCTGCACGGAATAATCCCTAAACCCTACAGTGGAGCGATCCCCCGTGTGCCCAGTGCTGCAATAAAGGAATGCCTGCTTCTTAACTTCTCATTGCTGTTAAGGAGTTTTATTCCGGATTTCGGTAACAAAGTCATAAGCTTCCACTGTGTTTTAAGTGGACAGGTTGTTTATATTGCAAGGAACTAAGTCACCTCTTTAGTTAAAAAATAAAGTCAGAGTGAGAAAAATCTGGCACTTCCTACCGCAGTATTCACGACCCTGTCATTATTTCTGCAAGCCTGGAAATTCAGCTTGGACCTCCCAGTATTTGTTGCAGCTTGAGGCCAAGGTACCCCTAAATGGATTTTCTTTTAAGGGCTTTAGAAATTGTTTAATGCTGCTTTCCTCCCGTTTCCCCCCTCTTTTTTAAAAGAAAAAAAAAATCTATATATAGATCGCGAGAACGTTCTGGGCATGTATTTGTCTAAAAGCATCCCGAACGAAAAAAGAAATCTTGAAAAGAAAATGAAGAAGAAAGGAGGGGAGACATTCCTTAATGGAAGTATTGCATGCAAAGAAGGATGGATCTCTTTAAGGCTCCCCCTGAAGCTGGCGATGCACACACAACGGTTGCCTGCCTGGGTGGTCTCTCTACTTTGATGAGCTGTTGCTAAGCAGCTAAAAATAGTCATGTTTGCTGAGTAATTTCTACCCTCCTCCAGACAATCCGCCTGGTAGAAACCTAAGCCATCTGACCGCCCCAGGGGTGGGCTTTCAGCTCTCTTTTTCCTCCCTTTCTCTCTCTCCCTTCCCCTTCCACCCCTCCTCTTTATCCAAATGGAGAGAGTCCTTTTTTTTCTTTTTCACCTCATCTTTTGAGCTGAGGGGCTTCAGCTCGGTCCTGCAGCACACACGCCGAAGAGCGGCAGGCAGCCGCCCGCCCGTCGCCGCGGGGCAGAGCGCGGAGCCTCGCCGGCCCCGCGGCTCGCGGGTAGCACACCGGCGCTGAGGCAATATGGTGCAGCGCGCCGAGACAGCGCAGCAGCAGCCGCAGCCCGTCGCGCCGCTGCTGCGCCGCCGCTGAGCGCCGCCGCGGACAGCGGCTTCCCGGAGGCAGCGGCGGCACGAGGAAACGTTTTCAACGGGAGCGGAGGAAAGCGCGGCGGCAACCGGGACGGGGGGGAGGGGGGCAGGAGTGGCGCCTGCCCACCCACCCTCCCTGGGTGTGGGGAGCAGCCGCCAGCACCTCGGGGACCGCACGCGATGTGGCAATGGGAGGCGCGGGGTGCGACCCGGCAGGAGCGGCCGCGGCGGCAGCCACCACCCAACGCTCCGCGTGAAGCGGCCGCGCAGCGGCGGCAGCAGCAGCAGCCCGCGGTCTGCAGCGCTGCCGGCCCCCCGCGGGCCCCGCCGCGCTCCGCGGGCCACTACCGGGCTTCGGGCCCCGCAGCAGCGGCGGCAGCAGTAGCACCAAAGGCAACTCCCTCACCCCGCCGGCAGCGGCGGCAACATGGCCTCAGGCGTTAACGAGTTGGAGCTGGAGGCGAGCAGCGGTGCGGAGAGCGGTGGCGGCCACCCCGCCCGGGCGGCGAGGAGCGATAGCGGGAGGCGGCGAAGGACCGGAGGGAACCAGCACGCCGCGACGCCCGACCGGGAGTATCTGCAGCGACCAAGCTATTACGATGCGGCTTTCGCCCTGGAGCAGATCTCAAAGGTGCATTCAATCTCTCAGACTTTTTTCAGAGATATAGATACGTGCTAGCACTCTTATTATGGGGGAGGGGTTTTCTCGTGGGGGGTGGAAGGAGGACATGGAAATGAAACAGCCACCAATAAAATGCTGGGGAAAAGAGAGGGACGTCTGTGACTTTAGTGCGGGAGAGAGAGCTCTCCTTCCCTTCCTTCTTGCATATGCTTTCCCTGGTGCGTGTTTGTGCTGCGGAGCGCTCCTCTAGTTAAATTTCCTGGAGGCAGTTTCACCTCCCTCCCGACCTCCCCCGGGTAGTTTGTGGCCCGCTCTCGCTTTTCCTCCGCTTCCTTTGCTTCTCTCTATTCCCTTGTAGCACTCTGCAACTTCATTAACACCGGTCTCTAACCGGAAAAGGGGAGAAAATGAGCGGCTGGTTTCTTGGCAAAAAGTTGTGCTTTTGTGAAGTTCTCCACCGAGTGCCGAAAACGCGACTACCCTCAGAGAGGGGTTCTCATAGCAGAGAAAGTTTGTAACCTTTAACCCAGTGTTCGGAGGAAAAGTGAAACTTGTAAATAAATTACTACCTTAAATCTTCTGAGCCGGTCGTACTGAATTCCCCCGGTTCACTGGCTTTATTGTTAGCGTGGAAACGCCGGAGGTGCAGGAGCGCGCTGGAAGCCCTACTCGGGGAGGGGAAGGGGAACGGTCCCAACCGCTAACGTCTGCGAACCAAAGAATGTTCAAAATAAACAACCTCGAGAGACAATGCCTTTCTGCAAAGAGCATTTCATTTCATGGAGCGGATTTCTAGACTTTGTAAAAAGGGGAAAGGCAAAAAAAAAATCCATGTGGCTGCCCTCTTCTGTTCACAAATATTGTCGTAATTTACAGATGGCTGCTCTGCTTCCTAATTAAGATCGCACAGTGTCTCCAAACTCTATGGAAATTAATTTCTTATGATCTTACAGCACTGCTCACCACGTGGATCATGCATTTACTACAAAGTTGTGCTAAGGGCTGGGAATGGGAGAAATGGCAACAAATTCCTACAAAGTAGTTTTCCTTCACCATCAATATCCCCACCACTCCCTGCCATCAGCCCTTTAGAGGTCTAATGAGAACAAGAAAGGGGACTTTTTTTTTTTTCTTGACATGCCTGTTGAGATTCATTGACAGAGATTATTTGTCCCCTAGAGCCATGAATCTTGCCAGCATGAATGAGTGTGTTGCAACCTGAACTGGTAGGGGTGACTTGAGTGCAAGACAGTATGGGCAGCTTAGGCAGGGAGCAGGCACACACGCAGAGTCTTGTTTATACGGATTTCAAGCAGTGATGGAATCCCAAACCTGTGTGGTGGTTTAGCAATAGAATGGTTACCAGCAGGTATGCATCTTGGCCTACAGGAATATTTAATGGTGGTTGCAAGCTGCTCAGCTGAGCCATGGGGTGAAGGCCCTTCACGAAGGACAGCATTACTGTCCTTACTCCAAGGGACACTGTGAGGATATGAGCATTTATGTATAAATAACTGTTCTGCTTCTGTTAGTGCTTGGAGGGGGGCTTTCCCCATATGCCCTCTTGGAATAAGTGTGCCTTGCCTTTGTCAGTGTCTGCCCCAGCCTTTTAACTACTAACCTTTCCTTGCCTTGTAGGGGAAAGCTACTGGAAGAAAAGCACCACTGTGGCTGAGAGCAAAGTTTCAGAGACTGTTATTTAAACTGGGCTGTTTCATTCAAAAAAACTGTGGAAAGTTTTTGGTTGTTGGCCTTCTCATATTTGGGGCTTTTGCTGTAGGATTAAGGGCAGCAAATCTTGAAACCAACGTGGAGGAGCTGTGGGTGGAAGGTAAGTCCGAGATCCCCTTTTTTCTGATGCCATCCCTCCCCACATTGCCCCTTCCACCTCAGAAGCTGGATAAAAAGAGCTTGAGACTCTGAGTGTGTGCATGCATGTGTGTGTGTCTATACATATGTATATAATAGACCTTCTTCAGGCTGAGGAGGGCCTGCTGACTGTTTGGGGGCTGGGCTGGCAGCCAGGGGAAGCCTACAAAGCGCTGGCTGTGCCCAGCGCTGTGGTGTTTTGTGGGGCTCTGTGAGGCTGATGAGCATGAGAGAGTGTATATAGGTTGGGAAGGGGTGGGCAGCAGGGCACGTGGCTTTAGGTGGCGCATACCACTTCACCACCCACGGAGGGCTGCAGGACAGTGGGCTGTGCATTCTGGGTGAGTGCCTGGCCTTGTTGTGCCCAGCCATATCGCTTGTCCACACTCCAACCCCTTTCTCCAGAGGTGTCTTTCTGGCCCCATTGCCAGAGATGGGAGGCTGCACTGCAAGGAGGCTTCCCCTTCACCATTTTGTGAGTGCATGTGCTCGTGGCAGGCCGTGAGGAGCATGGCCTAGAGGGGTGTGTGCCTGTGTGTGGTCCTGGGTTTTTTGACAGCTTTCAGCTGTGGGGAAGAAACATTTGTTTCAAGGTTAAAAAAAAAAAAAAAAAGACTGCTGAAGTGAAGCCTGGCCTGGCCAGCCCAGAGGCTGTGGCTGGGCAGCTGGGTGTGGGGTGGCCGTGGGCACTGCCCTAGGCCAGAGGGGAATATGTCCTCCAAAACCAGCCAAAATGCTCACCCGTGTTGCCTTTGTGTTGGTAAGCACCAGCGTAGGAAGGTTGCTTTGGTAAAGGAGAAAAAAATGTATTGGGAGGCTAGGGGTTTATGTGCTTCCTTTAGAAATAGCCCCACCCCAGCATGCAGGCAGGGGAATGTGGAGTGGTTGCTTCCCTTGAGGGCCTGGACACAGTCAGCATCACAGCCCTCTTGCCCAGGGGCCTACTCAGGGTTGCTCTAGTCTGAGGCATCTATTCCAGGTTGTAATTTTTTTCTTTTCAGGGAGAAAATATTATTTACTTATCATCAGATTCCCCCTTTAGCTGTGTTGATGTAAAACCAGACTGACTTTGTTGACAGTGGTAGTTACTCTGGATTTATGTCAAAGTAGCTTGCAGCAGAATTTGGCTTATAAAAGTTAATACAGAAAACTGCATAAGTAATCATTAGTAAATACCTCTGTGTGTGTGTGTATTGAGAATTTAGTGCTGAGTGCAAACAAAGTTACAAGCTATTGTAAAGATGGTCTGTCTTGCCTGGCTAGCTCAGTCTGTAGCGCGTAGGACTCTTAATCTCAGGGTTGTGGGTTCAAGCCCCATGTTAGGTGCAAAAAAGGACTGGTGGGTTGACCCTGGCAGGAGGCCAGGTGCCCACCAAAGCCACTCTATCACTCCCCCTCTTCAAATGGACAAGGGAGAGAAAATATAACCAAAGGCTCATTTAATAAAGCAAAAGCAAAGATCATGTGCGAAAGCAAAGGAAAACAAAAGATTTTATTCTCTACTTCCCATCAGCAGGCGATGTCTGGCCACTTCCTGGGAAGCAGGGCTTCAGTACTCATAGCGTTTGCTCCGGAAGACAAATGTAAATAACAAATGCCCCCCATTTCCTCCACCCTTTACTTAGCTTTTATTGCTGAGCTGACTTCATATGGTATGGAATATCCCTTTCGTCAGTTTGGGTCAGCTGTCCTGGCTATGTCCCCTCCCAAGATCGTGCCCAGCCCCAGCCTGCCAGTGAGGGGGTGGGAAATGTTGGAGAGACAGCCTTGATGCTGTGCCAGCACTGCTCAGCAGTAGCCAAAACACTGGTGTGCTATCAACACCTTTCTAGCTACTGATGCAGAGCACAGCACTATGAAGGTGTCGTGGTTTCAGCCCAGCCGGTAACAAAGGACCACGCAGCTGCTCGCTCACTCCTCCCGCCCCCCTCCGGTGGGATATGAAGGAGACGGAGGAGAGAAAAGAAAAAGAAACTGGAACCTCATGGGTTGAGATAAAGGCAGTTTACTGGGACAAACACAAAGAAATTACAACAACAACAACGGCACTAATGAAAAAGTATACAAAAAGAGTGATGCACAGTGCAACTGCTCACCACCCGGGACCCGACGCTCTGCCACTTCCCCCACTGAAAACAGAGACACCCCCCCCCCCCCCCTCCTGCTCCCCATTTATATACTGAGCATGACGTCACATGGTATGGAATAGCTTCTTGGCTAGTTCAGGTCAGCTGCCCTGGCTATGCCCCCACCCACCTCCCAGGTTCCTGTAAAAATTAACTCTATCCCAGCTGAACCCAGGACATTATCCACCCCTTATTCTATACCATCTACATCATGCCCAGATCTTACATTTTTCTAATCAACCACTACTACTTTCCTTGTCTTATATATAAGTATATGGACTCCCCCCCGACCTCGCACACACACACACATGGTGTTCCTTTAGCCTATGGGCTATCCCTCTAATGTGTCCATTGATTTTGGGGCTCTATCTGTTGTAACAGTTCTTCAGGATAAGAGAGATGGTGTGAGGTGTTGGGTTGTTGTACGCTGCCTCTGGAACTTGTGGCTAGTACATTTGGTGCAACTCATGCCCTTGGTATGTAGGTCGAGGATGTTGATCTTGAGGAAATTGGTGGGTGCCAGTCCAAGTTCTATCGCTGTTGTACTTGGCTCAGTTTCAAAAGTCCATCCTGTAGTCATTTGGATAATTCTCACAATAATACCCTTGATATGGCATATAGACACTATAGATACAATGACATGCATTGGCAGGTTATTTAGCAGTTAAATATCATACAGTCCAATTCACCGGCTATTCTCTCCCAAAATCAAATCTCCCTGAGGTACACATCGAACTTCCCCATCCTTCTGCATCACCCACCAGGTGTACCCAGGTCCTTGAGCAAAAACAACCCCTTGAATGGGTTTGCCTCTGCTTGAGGGAGGACTAACCCAGACTGTCTTTCCTAACATACTCCTCATGCGCACTACAGGGACTTTATCCCCTTCTACAGTATGTGGAACTCTTGGTTGGGCGGGGCCAGCCCGATTGGCGGATCCTCTAGTATTAACTAACCAGGTGGCTTTTGTTAAATGTGTATCCCAATGCTTGAAAGTTCCACCCCCCATCGCTCTCAATGTAGCTTTCAGCAGTCCATTGTATCGTTCAATTTTTCTGGAGGCCGGTGCGTGATAAGGGATGTGATACACCCACTCAATGCCATGTTCTTTGGCCCAGGTGTCTACGAGGTTGTTTTGGAAGTGAGTCCCGTTGTCCGAGTAGATTCTTTCTGGGGTGCCGTGTTGCCATAAAATTTTCTCTTCAAGGCCCAGGATAGTGTTCTGGGCAGTGGCATGGGACACAGGGTATGTTTCCAGCCATCCAGTGGTTGCTTCCACCATTGTAAGCACATGGCACTTGCCTTGGCGTGTTCGTGGGAGTGTGATATAGTCAATCTGCCAGGCCTCCCACTGTTTATATTTCAGCCATCGCCCTCCATGTGACAGGGGTTTTTGCCGCTTGGCTTGCTTAATTGCAGCACATGTTTCACATTCATGGATGACCTGTGCGATAGTGTCCATGGTCAAGTCCACCCCTCCATCTCGAGCCCATCTATATGTTGCATCTCTTCCCTGATGGCCTGAAGTATCATGGGCCCACCGAGCCATATATGGCTCACCCATATATTGCCAGTCCAGGTCCACCTGAGACACTTCAATCTTGGCAGCCTGATCCGCCTGCTGGTTGTTTTGATGTTCTTCAGTGGCTTGACTCTTGGGTACATGAGCATCTACGTGACGTACTTTTACCACTAGCTTCTCTATCCGAACAGTGATATCTTGCCACAGTGCAGCAGCCCAGATGGGTTTACCTCTGCGCTGCCAATTGCCCTTCTTCCATTGCTGTAGCCACCCCCATAGGGCATTTGCCACCATCCATGAGTCAGTATAGAGATAGAGCACTGGCCACTTTTCTCTTTCAGCAATGTCTAACGCTAGCTGGATGGCTTTCACCTCTGCAAACTGACTCGATTCGCCTTCTCCTTCAGCAGTTTCTGCGACTAGTCGTGTAGGACTCCATACAGCAGCCTTCCACCTCCGATGTTTTCCCACAATGCGACAGGACCCATCAGTGAACAGGGCATATTGCCTCTCATTTTCTGGCAGTTTATTATACAGCGGGGCCTCTTCAGCCCGTGTCACATCCTCCTCTGGCGACATTCCAAAATCTTTGCCTTCTGGCCAGTCCGTGATCACTTCTAACATTCCTGGGTGACTGGGGTTTCCTATGGGAGCCCGCTGTGTGATCAGTGCAATCCACTTACTCCACGTGATGTCAGTCGCCTGATGTGTAGAGGAAACTTTCCCTTTGAACATCCAGCCCAGCACTGGCAGTCGGGGTGCTAAGACGAGCTGTGTTTCAGTACCAACCAATTCTGAGGCAGCTCAAACTTCTTCATAGGCTTCCAATATCTCTTTTTCAGTTGGAGTATAAGGGGCCTCGGATCACCTGTATCCCTGACTCCAAAACCTCAGGGGTCAGCATCGGGTCTCCCCAGGTGCTTTCTGCCAAAGGCTCCAGGTAGGGCCATTCTCCCCAGCTGCAGTGTAGAGCACATTTTTAATATCTTGTCCTGTCCGGACTGGCCCAAGAGGTACTGCGTGAACAATCTCCTGCTTAATCTGTTCAAAGGCTTGTTGTTGCTCAGGCCCCCGTTTAAAATCGTTCTTCTTCCGAGTAACTTGGTAGAGAGGGCTTACAATTTGACTGTAATTTGGAATACGCATTCTCCAAAACCCCACAACACCTAAGAAGGCCTGTGTTTCCTTTTTATTAGTCAGTGAGGACATAGCTGCTATTTTGTTGATCACATCAGCAGGGATCTGACGACGTCCATCTTGCCATTTTACTCCTAAGAACTGGATCTCCTGCGCAGGTCCCTTGACCTTACTTTCTTTTATGGCAAAACCAGCCTTCAAAAGGATTTGGATTATTTTCTTCCCTTTCTCAAAAACTTCTTCTGCCGTGTTGCCCCATACGATGATGTCATCAATATATTGCAGGTGCTCTGGAGCTTCACCTTTTTCCAGTGCACCCTGGATCAGTCCATGGCAAATGGTGGGGCTGTTTCCACCCCTGGGGCAGTCGATTCCAGGTGTACTGGACGCCCCTCCAAGTGAAAGCAAACTGAGGCCTGCACTCCGCTGCCAAAGGAATGGAGAAAAATGCATTAGCAATGTCAAGTGTGGCATACCACTTAGCTGCCTTTGATTCCAGTTCATATTGAAGCTCTAACATATCTGGTACTGTTGGAGCGGCGGAGGAAGGCACATATGTCAACCCAATATGAGTGATAGAAGTGATTCAACTTTATTTGCACGGATAGCTCATATTTATAGAGTTTGCGATAATTATGCCTACCAGTCCTAATATGATTCGTACATTGCTAATGTTTATTCATTACTAAAACACACCCACTTGTGATTTGCAGCTATGCGTGTTCAGTAACTTTCTCATGAGAACTTCTTCAAAAGTTACTTGTGAAGTTATGCCAAGGTCACACTGTTTTTATTTTTCTCCCGATAACGGCAAGACCAGCTGCTGTTTTTCTCCTGCTATCAGTAAAGCCAGCTAATTTTTGGACAAGGCCTAATCTTGCTGCTCAAACTGACATTCTTTCACACAGAACTTTGCTCGCACAACACTTCTATAGACCCATGTCCTTCTTCATCAAGCCAATTCCCAACATGGTACAGTAGCGCTCAGCGGTGGCGTGACTTCAT
Source organism: Astur gentilis (assembly GCF_929443795.1). Taxonomy (NCBI): domain Eukaryota; kingdom Metazoa; phylum Chordata; class Aves; order Accipitriformes; family Accipitridae; genus Astur; species Astur gentilis. The sequence goes on from NC_064918.1 coordinate 30,065,604, forward strand.
TCAGCCCACGATAATCTACTGTTAGTCTCCATTCCCCATTAGATTTTTGCACGGGCCATATGGGACTATTAAAGGGTGAGTGAGTCTTGCTGATCACTCCTTGGCTCTCCAGTTGGCAAATCAGCTTATGGATTGGGATCAGGGAGTCTCGGTTGGTGCGATATTGTCGCCGGTGCACCGTCGTGGTAGCAATTGGCACCTGTTGTTCTTCAACCTTCAGCAACTCCACAACCGAAGGGTCTTGGGAGAGACCCGGCAGGGTAGACAGCTGTTCAATCTCCTCCGTCTCCAATGCAGCTATACCAAAGGCCCAACGGTACCCTTTTGGGTCCTTGAAATACCCCCTCCTGAGATAATCTATACCAAGGATGCACGGGGCCTCTGGGTCAGTCGCAATGGGGTGTTTATGCCATTCGTTTCCAGTTAGGCTTACTTCAGCTTCCAATACAGTTAACTCCTGAGATCCCCCTGTCACACCAGAGATACAGATGGGTTCTGCCCCTTCATAACTTGATGGCATTAGGGTACATTGTGCACCAGTGTCCACTAGAGCCTTATATTCCTGTGGGTCTGATGTGCCAGGCCATCGAATCCACACTGTCCAGTAGACTCAGTTGTCCCTCTCCTCCATCTGGCTGGAGGCAGGGCCCCTCTAATCCTGGTTAGAATATCCGTTACTCACTTTCTGCACACGTGAATCAGAAGTCCCTTCAAGGGGATCAGAAATGAGATCAGCCCATCTACTGTGTCTGGGGGACTGCTCACGGGAAACTGGAGCAGCAGTTTTCCAAGAAGAATTCTCTTTTCTGGTTGCTTTTTCTCGCAACTCCTGTACCCGTGCATCCAAGACTGAGGTAGGTTTTCCATCCCACTTCCTCATGTCCTCTCCATGGTCACACAGGTGAAACCACAGGTTAGCCCATCGTGTGTACTTTCTTTCTCCTCTCTCTTGGGCAGAGGAACGCTTGCTCCCAATAACTGCGATGCAGGCCTGTACAGGTGAGGAGGAGGACAGATCCACTTTGAATTGCTGGAACTCTCGGGACAACTCCTCTACAGCTGAGACACAGGCCCGTAGGGAGGAAGAGAGACTTCCTTCGTATTGCCGGAGTTGGACAGCCAATTCATCCACCGTTTGTCCATAGCCTTCTCTCCAGGACATCACTGCCAATGAGTTGGCATAGGTTGGTGGTGCACTTCGTAGAAACTTCCGCCACATGGGTTGTGTGCATTGGACTTCATCTGGATCTGTGGGTGACTGCGCATTTTCTGGATCATTATAAATCACCTCCAGCATGGCTAATTCCCTCAGGTACTGGATACCTCTCTCCATGGTGGTCCACTTGCCTTGGTGACATGTAACTTCATCCCTGAAGGGGTATCTTTCCTTTACACCTAACAGAAGTCGCCTCCAGAGGCTGAGGACTTGTGTTTTTCTCCCAATCGCCTTGTCAATGCCCCCTTCCCTAGACAGAGATCCCAACTGCTTGGCTTCCTTACCCTCTAATTCCACACTACTAGCCCCACTATCCCAGCATCGGAGCAGCCAGGTAACAATGTGCTCACCTGGGTGGCGGCTTAAATCTTTTCGCATGTCATGCAACTCACTCATGGATAGGGATCGGGTAATTATTTCAGGTTCTGGCTCTTCCTCCTGTTCTCGCGATGACCCTGGTTCATCTTCATCTCTCGCTAAGCGAACTGATTTCTTTGTGTGTTTCTTTTTCTGTACAGGGGCGACTGATACTGGCACAGGTTGGTTCTCTGGTTTAGCTGCAGTATCTGTCACCGGGTTAGGGGTAGCCACGGTACCTGTTGTCGTGGTAGGGGCAGCCACGGTGCTTGTTGTCGGGGTAGGGGCAGCCATGGTGTCTGTTGTCAGGGTTTGGGTAGCCACGGTGCATGTTGTCCTGTTTTCCATCTTTTCCCCCTTTTCCCCCTGAGGGTGCTGCCTAGTATCAAGCAGTGTTTGGTAGATACTGGCCAGGGCCCAGCACAGTGCAGCGAGTTGTACGTCTTTGGAATAGCCACAGCATTTGTCTTTCAAATATTCTACCACTTCATGAGGGTTCTGTAGTTGTTTGGGAGTGAACTTCCAAGCCGCTGGAGGTGAGAAGTTCTCTAGATACCTGCCCACATCCTCCCACATGCCGTGCCACCCATGAATATCCAGCTTTGGGGCAGATCTCTGGGTAGTATTCTTAAAGAGCCTTTTTGTAGCCCTAAAGAAGACCTGAAAAATATTCAGGAGGCATAGCACTAACAGCACACTGGCTTGCACATCCCAAGGATATTCAAAATTCTCGAAAGCTGTTGTAATTAGTCGGAAGGAGGAAAGGGAGGCGAACAGACGGGGGGAAGTATCCCCCCCTAACTTCCCCTTGGATGGGGTGTAATTACCAATAAAAACCGACAGAAGGTGCCCAAAGTATGGAAATGATATCACTGCCTCATACAGATACCAGCTTAACCTCATGACCAGTGATGTAATCATTTCAGAAGTCGACATTGCCCAGTATAGCAAAATGATAATCCCAATCACTCTCCCAGAGATGAGATACACAACTACAGGCAATACATAGAGCATATAAGAGCTTACAAAACGCCACCATGTAAACAAATGAAACAACATTGTGACTAACATCTATTTATCTAAGAAATGCGTTTGACAAATTTGTTTCAACACGCTCTGGCCAGATCTGTCGTTATCTCAACCCTTCGTGCGCCATGTTGGGCGCCAAAAAGGACTGTCGTGGTTTCAGCCCAGCCGGTAACAAAGGACCACGCAGCCGCTCGCTCACTCCTCCCGCCCCCCTCCGGTGGGATGGGGAGGAGACGGAGGAGAGAAAAGAAAAAGAAACTGGAAACTCATGGGTTGAGATAAATGCAGTTTACTGGGACAAACACAAAGAAATTACAACAACAACTGTACTAATGAAAAAGTATACAAAAAGAGTGATGCACAGTGCAACTGCTCACCACCCGGGGACCCGACGCTCTGCCACTTCCCCCACCGAAAACAGAGACCACCTCCCCGTCCCGCTCCCCATTTATATACTGAGCATGATGTGACATGGTATGGAATAGCTCCTTGGCTAGTTCAGGTCAGCTGCCCCGGCTATGCCCCCACATCCCAGGTTCCTGTAAAAATTGACTCTATCCCAGCTGAACCCAGGACAGAAGGCTGCTATGGGGAGAATTAACTCCATCTCAGCCAGACCCAATACATATGGGATTGAGTTATAGCATATAGGACCCGATTTTATCTTTGCAGATGACAGCCATATTGGTGTCAGGATCAAGTTCATGGATCATTTAGTGAGTATTGTTCTTTCTATTTTGAAAAATAATGTGCTACTAATTGAACTTTTTTGGTACATTAGTTGAGGAGCCCAAAATACATTGAAATCAGCCCCCACAGCCCAGAAAAATAGAGCAGGCACTGCAGTATCTCACCCATAGGCAGAGATGTACATTCAGAATCTGTTCTGGTCAGTAGGTGCTGTGCACCTTAATTACTAATGCAATCAGTTGTGAATATTTTTTTTTCCTCGACATTTTTTTCTTAATTCCTTGTGAGATTGTTGTGGCAAAGTTTCTTTTGTCAATTTTTGCTATTACTTTTTTGTCTCTGCCTTTTTATAAGTGTTTGTTAAATAATGTTTGATTGCAGTCCCATCTAGCACTCATCCCTGAGGTTTATTATCCTGATATTACTGGGGTTCACTTACTAGGAAGGGTAGTCCCATCTTATGCCACCTGCTTCTCTGGACAGTTTAATAAAAGAAACTGCTTGCTGACAACACCTGTGTGACTGGCCCATCAGTAAAAATGCAGTTCTCAAGGAAAAATCACAGAATCACAGAATGGTTAAGGTTGGAAGGGATCTCTGCAGGTCATATGGTCCAACCACCTCTGCTCAAGCAGGGCCACCTGGTTGCCCATGACCATGTCCAGGTGACTTTTGAATATCTCCAAGAAGGGAGATTCCACAAACTCTCTGGGCAACCTGTTCCAGTGCTCAGTCACCCTCACAGTGAAAACGGGTTTTCTTTATGTTCAGACAGAAACTCCTGTGTTTCTGTTTGTGCCCATTGCCTCTTCTCTTGTCACTGGGCACCACTGAAAAGAGCATGGCTCTGTCATCTTTGCACCCTCTCTTCAGGTATTTATATACATTGATGAGATCCCCTCCTGAGCCTTCCCTTCTCCAGGCTAAACAGTCCCATCTCTCTTGGTCTTTCCTCATACGTGAGATGCTCCAGTCAGTCCCTTAATCATCTTCATGGCCCTTTGCTGAACTCTCTCCAGTATGTCCATGTCTCTTGTACTGGGGAGCCCAGAACTGGACACAGTACTCCAGGTGTGGCCTCACCAGTGCTGAATAAAGGGGAAGGGTTGCATCCATTCACCTGCAGTTGGAACCTGCTGTGTACAGCACAGGGTAATCCATGATCTCCTACAGAGGTCACCCCTGCAGCACACCCCACCCACCCCCCCTCACCAAACCCCTGCCAATTATTTTGATGCAGCTATTACATTCTAAATCACTGATAGGTCTCTGTCAAGATCCATCTTGACAGATATCCACATCACTGCTCAAGGTTGATGCTCATTGCTGAAAAGCTCATGCACCAAAATAATAACTTAAGTATTTTAAATTCCTCTTTCATCTTTAAGAGTTTTAACTCAGTGAAACTCTAGTTTAGTCTAGAACAGTGCGACTGTTTTTCAGTCACTGAGAAGGTAAAGGGTGAAACCTGAACTCATTGAAAGCAGTGGCAGAACTTGGAATTACTTTAGTGTAGCCAGGCTTTCACCCTGCATTTGTACAAAACTGTACCAGACTAATACATGACAAGTGCCCCCACTCTGCCTATATTATGGGAAGGGCAAGAGGAGAATCTTGTTCTGTAGGACTGGCACCCCCCCCAAGTTGTACGAACACAGTTGCTTTTGCCTTTCAAACTTCAGAGGAGTTGAATTTACTCGAGGCTCCAGAAAATTAATCTTCATTATTATTTCCAAACTTATCACGCTGTGGCTAATGTCTGTGCCACAATGTGCACTATAAATCTGTGTTTGGAAGGGTCTGTTTCCTTTTTTGTTGGAACAGAACATGTATGCTGTCCTGGTTTCAGCTGGGATAGAGTTAACTGTCTTCCTAGTAGCTGGTACAGTGCTATGTTTTGAGTTCAGTATGTGAAGAATGTTGATAACACTGATGTTTTCAGTTGTTGCTAAGTAGTGTTTAGACTATAGTCAAGGATTTTTCAGCTTCTCATGCCCAGCCAGGGCACAAGAAGTTGGCACAGGACACAACCAGGGCACCTGACCCAAACTGGCCAACAGTGTATTCCATACCATGTGACACCACATCTAGTATAGGAACTGGGAAGTGGGGGCAGGGAATCGCCACTCGGGGACTAGCTGGGTGTTGATTGGTGGGTGGTGAGCAATTGCCCTGCGCATCATTTGTACATTCCAATTCTTTCATTATTGCTGTTGTCATTTTATTAGTGTTATCATTATCATTATTAGTTTCTTTTCTGTTCTATTAAACCGTTCTTATCTCAACCCACGAGTTTTACTTCTTTTTCCCAATTTTCTCCCCCATCCCACTGGGTGTGGGGGAGTGAGTGAGCGGCTGCGTGGTGCTTAGTTGCTGGCTGGGGTTAAACCACGACATATGCTTAGACAGGGCACTGCCTTGGTTGCACCATTCCTTTCTTCCTCTCTCCTGAGCTTTGAGTGAATGCCTGCACCCTGGGGATTTTGCTGGTTATGAACAGATTGAGATGGGCATTTTTGTAGTACCAGAGAGCTTGGAGATTTTGGTGCATAAATCCTGGAGTGAAACAGAACAATTGAAAGCCACATTACTTTCTTGTTCCCTATGCCACTGCTGTTGAGCAGGAACAGAGGGAATGTAGGTAAGCAGTAGGGCTGGCTCAGCAGTAGGGCAGGCTGCTGCTGGAGTTGCGGCACCATGTGGAGATATTGATGAGTGGTTTGAGGTCTGCTAGTTCCTATTACTTGTTAAGTTGACTCTTTTGTAGAGAATAGGCCTTCCTTCCTCATTATTCCTCAGCAGACACTGGGTTCAGACAAGAGTGAACTCTAAAAGCCATGGACACTCAAACTTACTTTTAACAGAGAATGCATTAAGGAAAACTCATCCGGACTCCATCTATTTTTATGATTTATTTTTTCTGTGGGAAGGGATGGTCCAACAACTGTTACTAAATAGTATTTGTGGTGGCTCCTCAGAAAGGTAGTAATATGCAGAGTGTATGCATGTGTCCTGGTTTCGTCTGGGATAGAGTTAATTTTCTTTCTAGTAGCTGGTATAGTGTTATGTTTTGGGTTCAGTATGAGAAGAATGTTGATAACACACTGATGTTTTCAGTTGTTGCCAAGTAATGTTTAGACTAAAGTCAAGGATTTTTCAGCTTCTCATGCCCAGCCAGCAAGAAGTCTGGAGGGGCACAAGAAGTTGGGAGGGGACACAGCCAGGGCAGCTGACCCGAAGTGGCCAATGGGGTATTCCATACCATGTGACATCATGCCTAGTATATTAACTGGGGGGCGGATCACCACTCGGGACCTAACTGGGAATCGGTCAGCGAGTGGTGAGCAATTGCATTGTTCATCACTTGTTTTGTATATTCCAATTCTTTTATTAATATTGTCATTTTATCATTGTTGTTATTATCATTATTAGTTTCTTCTTTTTTGTTCTATTAAACTGTTCTTATCTCAACCCACGAGTTTTACTTTTTTCCCCCCCCGATTCTCTCCCCCATCCCACTGGGTGGGGGGAAGTGAGTGAGCAGCTGTGTGGTGCTTAGTTGCTGGCTGGGGTTAAACCACCACAGCATGTAACAGTTTTTGACCACTCAACAAATTTAAAGGATATTACATGCAAGTGAATGTTTCATTTATGTATAGCTGTTAGGAGGCTCCAAAATATGACAGCTTCCAGGTGTATAAACTGACTGATTGCTTTGTTTAGATTATGCTCCACAGCAGATGCTTAGATTAGTGCTGGCTGGACAAAGCTATGGGAGATTTGTCTGGTTTCCACAATGCCATGTTTATATTTCATTTGGATTTCTCCTTCAAAGATGACCTCCCTATGACCTGTTGGAATTGTGTCACTGGGATGCTAATTTTACCATGTCTGTGACTGCTTTCCTTTTGGTGTCTAATGGAATATGTTCTCATCTTGATACTCATGAATTTTTATGCATGACTCTTGTTAACATAACAGTGAATTATGCACTTCAACCTATGAGCAGTCAGGTAAAACTGTGCTTGCAAAGTTTTCTGCCCCACAGCTAGCTATTTAAGAATATTCTGATTGGTTAAAATACTGTTTTGGTTATAGACCTTGCAGTACTGTTCTTTGTCAGGCTTTTTCCCCTGTGTATAGAATTAAGTTCAGTCTTCCAGCCTTTGCACAGTGTTTTTTCTCTCCAAAGATGATGATGTGGCTATACATGGTCCTAGCTGCTCTTTTTCGAGTTCAGTAGGAGCTAAAGTGCAGAATTTTACTGAGCAGTTCATTATTCTTTGTCTATCCCATGTGTCTACCCTACAGTTGTATATATTTTCTTAATTTTCCTTATTTATCTTCAGTATGCCTTTGCTTCTCTTCATTTCTCTAATCACTCCAGTTTTGTACTATGTAGGAAGTCTTTCCCTATTTGTGATTGTTAGTAACTCTATCTGGGAAAACTTGAAGAAGCCAGTAAAACTCCTTAATGGCTAAGTGACAGTTCTACAGTAAGGAGTGTAGTCTCCTGTCAGAGTTTAGAAAGATATAGATACACAACATCCACTATTACTGGTAAAAACTATGAGTTTCTACTGTTGATGCTTTACTGAGGGAGCAGATTTCTGAGATGGTGCCTCACAAGAGAAAACTCAGTGCTATGGAGTATGATTTGGAGTCTCCATCCTTGGAGATATTAAAAACCTGACTGGACACAGTCCTGCACAACCCGCTCTAGCTGATCCTGCTTAAGCAGGGGGTTTGGACTAGATGATCTCACAAGGTTCCTTCCAACCTAAATGATTCTGTGATTTCTGTGTACTGAAAATGCATAGTATCTTATAATAGCCGCTTTATTTCTCTGCCCATGAATCAAGAGGGAGAACAGGAAAATGTTTGGCTCCTGTTTTGCATGATCCGTGCTATTTATTTTTCTATTTACAGTAAGCTAAATATGAACAACGAATGCCAGATGTTCATCCTTGTTGTTCATCCAGTGATGTTGGCTTGTAACTTGACCCATTGTGTATTGTAGGGTCTTACTAGGAATAGGTGGAATGGAATTACAAGGAATAACTTTGAATTCAGAATTTTTTAAAAAAATTCTTATTCTTCTTAGCTGTATAAACTTATTTTCTTTTCTTTAACAGGAAGGTTTAATAACCATAATTACAATTTACTTGCCTTTTTTTTTCCTGTTATTTTTATTCAGCATCACCTCAGTTACTGTAAACATCCTGAATTTGCAAAAATAGTAGTGTTTCTAAGGTAAAAAAAGCCCTTTATAGAAACTGCTGACCATATATATATTTTCATGTGTGGGAAGATTTTAATTTTGTTGTTTAGAATTAATGTCTTGGTTTTAAATTCTGCATGGTTTAGTGGGCATGGATGATGGTTGGACTCGATCTGGAAGGTCTTTTCCAACCTAAATGATTTTATGATTCTATGAGAGGAAATGGCCTCAAGTTGCGCCAGGGGAGGTTTAGATTGGATATTAGGAAAAATGTCTTTACTGAAACGGTTGTCAGGCATTGGAACAGGCTGCCCAGGGAAGTGGTGGAGTGTCCTGGTTTCAGCTGGGATAGAGTTAACTGTCTTCCTAGTAGCTGGTACAGTGCTATGTTTTGAGTTCAGTATGTGAAGAATGTTGATAACACTGATGTTTTCAGTTGTTGCTAAGTAGTGTTTAGACTATAGTCAAGGATTTTTCAGCTTCTCATGCCCAGCCAGCGAAAAAGCTGGAGGGGCACAAGAAGTTGGCACAGGACACAGCCAGGGCACCTGACCCAAACTAGCCAACAGTGTATTCCATACCATGTGACACCACATCTAGTATAGGAACTGGGAAGTGGGGGCAGGGAATCGCCACTCGGGGACTAGCTGGGTGTTGATTGGTGGGTGGTGAGCAATTGCCCTGCGCATCATTTGTACATTCCAATTCTTTCATTATTGCTGTTGTCATTTTATTAGTGTTATGATTATCATTATTAGTTTCTTTTCTGTTCTATTAAACCGTTCTTATCTCAACCCACGAGTTTTACTTCTTTTTCCCAATTTTCTCCCCCATCCCACTGGGTGTGGGGGAGTGAGTGAGCGGCTGCGTGGTGCTTAGTTGCTGGCTGGGGTTAAACCACGACATGGAGTCACCATCCCTGGAGGTATTAAAAATCGCGTAGATAAGGCACTTCAGAACATGGTTTAGTGGGCATGGTTGATGGTTGGACTCAATCTTAAAAGTCTTTTCCAATCTAAATGATTCTATGATTCTATGATTGTTTATTTTGAAAACTTAGTTGTTGCAGTCCTTGAGCAAAATATGAAGTAAGGGAATGAGGAAAAACATTACCTGACTCCTTCTACAAAGATGCTGTTCCTTTAGAGAATTGTACAGAACTTCATTCCAGCTTCAAATATGCAAGTCTTCGTTGTATATTTGAAACATCTGTATATTGCTCATGCACAAGAAAAAGCTGGAAATAGGATGACCTTTTTTATTCCTTTTTTTTAAAAAAAATAAGCTACAGTTTCACATGGCTGGCAAAAGAAATCTTTCCCCCTTTTTGTTTCCCACACCAATTGATTTATCATTTTGCTTGCAAGCAGACTTAGAATGTTAGGGCAGGAACACACTCACTTTTTTTCTCGTAACCTTTTTGTTGAGGACAGAAACCAGTTGACTTGAATAAATTTTTCTGTGGTCTGAATGAAGCCAGCAGCATGGAAAAATCTTGCCATTCAGATCCATCTGAATGTACATTTCAGCCACACAGTAAGCTGTATTGGTAGGCAGTGGACTGCTAAACACAACCATTTTTTGCAGCAGAGCGTTAGACAGGTGATTAGCATAATTAGCACAGAGTAGGCTATACATATGGTAATGTTAAGCCTGTAAATGCTAGCTGCAGTGTAAAATTTATGTTAGGGGTCGACAGAGCTGTGTGAAAGTATTGTGTTACAGCTGCAGGTCACAGCCTCCATTGCTTTACCTCCTTTTCTCATGTTGGTGAATGTGTTAAACCGAAGAGAAAGACAGGCAGAAATATAACAGATAAGGCTTTTCACAGAACTGGACTGTTCAATCAAGAGGAACTGCTCTTAAAAAAAAAAAAAAAAGCCCCAAAACTACACACACATGCAAAACAAAAGTTCCCCTCTTTCACTATAGATTTTGTTTTGCATCATGTAGGCTACAAATGTGTTGCTGTCTTTGCATGATGCCCTTATGATGGGGGCAGGGGTATCTTTGGGGAGAAAGGTAAGAGTTTGGTAATTGTGCTTTAAGGAACAAAAACAAACAAAAAATTGAATTCTGCTTCTCCTTTCTGCATTCCAACCCACAACTTATTTTTTTGTCTCTGTTACTTATTGCACTTAGGGTCTAAGAATTAAATAGCCTTGAAGGTAACAGCATTATATGTAATAAAATCTCAAAAGTGCAACAATCTTCAAGTTGCATGACTGGTTTTAGAATAAGTGCTAAAAGTTCCTCTGTGGTTTTGTGTGTGGGTTGCTACACTTATTCCCCAGGTTTCTCCTAAACCACTAAATTTTTTATAAATTTAAAATTACTAATAAAGATTTCTTGTTTTAAAGTAATACAGCTTTGAAGTGTACACATCTTTTTAAACAGCTGATGGGGAAATCTCTAAATTTCTTTGTTGCCATAAACTGTTCATTCATATATTTCACATTTGCAACTTTTTTCTTTTGTATTGTTTTGTAGTCAGCTATAAGGAGTGGTGGTGTTGGCAGAATATAGTTCCCACCACACTGACCTTGTGATGAAACTTCTTCACAGCCACAGGGAGTCCTTCTGAATCAACACCTAATCCAGCTAATCCTGATCGCAACAAAATCATGAAAGTGGTTCCTGGTGATGTGTGTTTCCCTGCACAGATGTGGAGAGAAGGAAGCGTTAGAAATAAATCAATCCAGAGTGATGTTCTTCACAGGCTGGGGGAGCCCGTGTGTGAAGCTGGGGGCTTCCATTGTGTTCTGCCCCATGCGGCTTCAAGTGGAAAGACAATGAAAGGAGGGCTCGCTGTATAATGGTGAAAATAGTGCTCAGTGCTGAGAGGTGATGTCAACTTCACAGAAAATGAGAGAAGGGAGATGGGGTTAATGTTATGCAACAAGCTGAATGCACTGATGGAGACCATATATTGCAAGCACTGACACTGTCTTCATGTGGATTTTAGGAAGTCTTAACTAATTGTACAGAAATTGGTTTAATAAAATCTCTGGTATTTTATGTATACTTGCTACAGCAGGGGCATTTTTCCTCCTATTTCTAGAGATTCTAATAATTTTGGGTTTAAAGGGAGAATAGATCATTTTTGCAATGTGGTAGGATTGGTATTGAAGTAAGATTATCTGAATGATCAGGCTAGCCAAAAGTAGAAAGTAAAGATTGTTTTGTGGGGTTTGTTCATTCATTCATTTGTTTAACTTTCTTTTCCAGTTCTTTGTGTTTTAGAACTTAGACATATGGTCACACTCTCAGTATATCTGACAGGAATCTCTAATTACATTCATACAAAGTCAAATGTGTTCTTGTTTCTCGAAATGAGCATTCGGTGATAGAGTTAAGTATTCTTTATTGCAGTGCTGGAAGCACGGGGGATCGCTCCTCCAAACGTGCTTCCTGGCTGGGACTAATTGTATAGGTTAAATACGTGTCTTACATACATATTCATAAAATTTCCGAGAAATAATATACATATTCATTGATTTTCCGAGAAGTCATTAGCATATGTAAATGTCCTTTACGCATGCGTGTTGAAGGTCCTCGGTGGTCTTCTGGAGTCCTCTGGTGGTCTTCCATAGTCTTCCTCACTTGTCCACTGTTTGAACTTTGTTGTATGAGTTTGCGCAGTACGATCCCCTTCTGGGCCCCACAAACAACTTCTCTGCTTGTCACCTAGCTTTTGGCTCAGTCATCACAAGAGACAGAACATATTTTCTTATCAAACAGAATACCTCCTCAAACAGAGCATGTTATTTTGTCTTATATTACAGACACAGGAATCTTGTGCTTTATGTCCTTGGCTTGTCTATGTAAATCAACTTACGGAGGCAGTTGTTAACCTTCTAACAAATTCCTGAGTCTTTTATTTAGCAATACACTGAGTCTAAACATACGTTCTATTTCTACATCTACTAGGCCGAGTGTCAGTCTCTGCATCACTCTTTACTGCTTGGTGTGAATAGCAATCAAACTAAGAGAAATGGGCCTCTTCACAGATGCAGCACTGTCTTGGGAGCTGGTGGCCAGTAAGAAATATTGAGATGGGGAAGTGTGACAGGCAGCAGGTTCAGTGCTGGGGGGAGCAGTGACCTGACCTGACTGCGTCCAACAGTGAGAGCAGTTTTGCTTCAGTGCAAAGCCATTCAGAAGGAAGCTGCTTAGGCAACAATGGATGGTACAGCAAGCAGCTAGTAGGGAATACTTGGAAGAAACTGCACCCTGTTTCATAACATATTCAGTCCTTTCATTTTTCTATATGTTAGTTTTGCTGTCTCCTAAAAGCATCATTTTGGAAATGGTATCCCCTAAAAGGTTCTGGATAAAGAATTTGTCTTGACTGTTTTCTGTTCTGTTAAAAATTTGTATTCAGATTTTGTGCTACTCCCATATACAGATTAAATTTGTGCCATCCAAGGAGTACAGATGAAAAGGCTTAAAAATGCTGCTTTCAATCACACAGGAAAACAATTACATATTTGAGGAAAGGGCACTGAGAGGTTAAATGAAAAGTTGGATCTCAGGGAAAACTGACATCTATGGAACAACACAACAGATTGTTTTTAATGTATTACCTAGCAGAAGCTCTTAGTCAAGTTAAAGTAAGTTAAAACAATTATATTCAGATGTTTTAAAATCATTAGGTTTAGACCTTGAAACCCATTACATACTCTGCTCAGCAGAACTCCTGGAAACTTTAGAGCACAGAAGCTGGTGAAGGGTCTAGAGAACAAATCTTATGAGAAGAGGCTGAGGGAACTGGGGGTTGTTTAGCCTGGAGAAAAGGAGGCTGAGGGGAGACCTTATTGCTCTCTACAAATATCTGAAAGGAGGTTGTAGTGAGGTGGGTGTTGGTCTCTTCTCAGAAGTAACAAGTGATAGGACAAGAAGAAATGGCCTCAAGTAGTGCCAGGGGAGGTTTAGATTAGATATTAGGAAAAATGTCTTCACTGAAAGGGTTGTCAGGCATTGGAACAGGCTGCCCCGGGAAGTGATTGAGTCACCATCCCTGGAGGTATTTAAAAGACATGTAGATGTTGTGCTTAGGGACATGGTTTAGTGGTGGACTTGGCAGTGTTATTTTGCAGTTATTATTTTCATTATTAGTTTTTTCCTTTCTGTTCTATTAAACTGTTCTTATCTCAACCCAAGAGTTTTACCTTTTTTTTCCCCGATTCTTTCCCCTGTCCCACTGGGTGGGGGGGAAGTGAGCGAGCAGCTGCATGGTGCTTAGTTGCTGACTGGGGTTAAACCACAACAGCAGCCCAGAAAGCCAATCATATCCTGGTCTGCATCAAAAGAAGCCTGGCCAGTGGGTTGAGTGAGGTGATTCTCCCCCTCTACTCTGCTCTGGTGAGACCCCCACCTGGAGTACTGCATCCAGCTCTGGGTCCCCCAGTACAAGAAAGACATGGACCTGTTAGAGCAGGTCTAGAGGAGGGCCACGAAGATGATCAGAGGGCTGGAACACCTCTCCTATGAGGAAAGGCTGAGAGAGTTGGGGTTGTTCAGCCTGGAAAAGAGAAGGCTCCAGGGAGACCTTATTGTGGCCTTTCAATATATAAAGGGGGCTTATAATAAAGATGGAAAGAGACTTTTCACCAGAGCCTGTAGCGATAGGACAAGGGGCAGTGGTTTTAAACTGACAGTAGGTTTGGATTGGACATAAGGAAGAAATGCTTTATGATGAGGGTGGTGAGACACTGGAACAGGTTGCCCAGAGAAGTAGTAGATGTGGATGCCCCATCATTGGAAGTGATGATGGTCAAGGTTAGGTTGGAATGGGCTTTGAGCAACCTGATCTAGTGAAAGATGTCCCTGCCCATGGCAGGGGGGTTGGAACTAGATGATGTTTAAAGGTCCCTTACAACCAAAACCATTCTATGATTGGTGTGCAAATGTATACTAGAGGCAAACAGTTTTGGTTTTCTGAGTGCTTCTCACTTAAGATGCACGAAAACATTTTATTGTGTGGTGACTGGGTGTCATGATTTAACCCTTGTAGGCAGCTGTGTTGGTTTTGGCTGGCATAGAGTTCATTTTCTTCATAGTAGATAGTATGGGGCTATGTTTTGGATTTGTGATGAAAACAGTGTTTATAATACAAAGATGTTTTTGTTATTGCTGAGCAGTGCTTACACAGAGTCAAGGCCTTTTCTGCTTCTCACACCACCCCACTAGCAAGCAGGCTGGGGATGGGCAAGAAGATGGGAGGAGACACAGCCAGGACAGCTGACCCCAACTGACCAAAGGGATATTCCATACCACATGATGTCATGCTCAGCATATAAAGCTGGGGGAAGAAGAAGGAAGGGGGGACATTTGGAGTTATGGTGTTTTGTCTTCCCAAGTAACCTTTACACGTTATGGAACCCTGCTCTCCTGGAGGTGGCTGAACACCTGCCTGCCAATGGGAAGTGGTGAATAAATTCCTTGTTTTGCTTTGCTTGCGTGCGTGGCTTTTGTGTTACTTATTAAACTGTCTTTATCTCGAGACATGAGTTTTCTCACTTTTACCCTTCCAATTCTCTCCCCCATCCCACTGTGAGGGAGGTGAGTGAGCGGCTGTGTGGTGCTTGGTTGCTGGCTGGGGTTAAACCACACCAGCAGCTAAGCACCACACAGCTGCTCGCTCACTCCTCCCAAGCAGGATGGGGTGGAGAATCGGAAGGGTAAAAGTGAGAAAACTCGTGTCTCGAGATAAAGACAGTTTAATAATTAATAAAAAAAGAAGAAAAAAACCCCCAACAACAGAGTGGGGAAAAAAAACCCAAAACCAAGTAAAACAAGTGATCCAAATGAAAACAATTGCTCACCACCAACCGACCGATGCCCAGCCAGTCCCCAAACAACAGCAGCCCTCGCCAACCTCCACTGCCCCAGTTTTATTGCTGATCATGATGGCACAGGGTATGGAATATCCCTTTGGTCAGTTGGGATCAGCTGTCTGAGCTGTGTCCCCTCCTAACTTCTTGTGCACCCCCAGCCTACTCGCTGTGGGGTGGTGCGAGAAGCAGAAAAGGCATTAATGCTGTATAAGCATTGTTCAGCAATAACTAAAACATCCCTGTGTTATCAACACTGTTTTGGTCAAAAATCCAAAATATAGCCCTATACAATCTACTATGAAGAAATTTAACTCTATCCTGACTAAAACCAGTACATTCTCCACCCCTTATTACATGTTATTTACATTATGCTCAGGTCCTGCACTATCCAATACATCCTCATTAATCAACTCCCCCCTTCCTATCCTTTGATATATACACAGGTATTGTTCCCTTAGTCTTTGGACCACTCCTGTAAAATGTCCGCAACATTTTCATAAATGTCTGTTGAGTTTGTTTAGTCTATGACTTTGGGCTCCATCTATTATGGTGGTCACTCAGGACAGGAGAGGTGGTGTGTTGCGTGGAGTTATTGGGCACCAAAGCCAACTCAGATCGGGTCACTGCTGCACTTGCACTGCTTCTTGTGAGGCTTGTCCTAACCAAAACCAGTATACTGGGACACTGGGACTGTGACTCAAGTGCTTGGTTACAGGATATAGAGCTTTCACCTTAAGTTCATGGGTTCAGGTCTACCTCAAGTTAAGGATGACTAAAACTTCTTACTGCCTGACAGCTGTTCATTGCTCTTGGGGAAGAAGATGTCATTGTCCTCAGATAGATCTTAGCAACATGGTGTCCATATTGACATCATTACCACTCTCTGCAGGTTCCTGAGAAGGATGAAGTACTTTAACCAGCTTCCATTTAAGTCAGTGAGGAAGTTCAGGAGGAGCAGCAATGTGCTTAATGGTACAGGAGACCAACTTGCTCAAGTCGCATCTCCTGTGTTCTGGCAAAGAACTAAAAGAGGAGCCTGTGGTTATCCAGGGAGGGGGATGACACACACATGAATGACACATGGACACACAAGACTTCCCTCTTCTCTGGAAAAGCCACTCAGGGGCTTTTAACAGGAACTAACATTCAGCAAAAAAGATATCTTGTCCAACCTCCCTCCTCAAGCAGGGTCACCTAGAGCCAGTTGCTCAGGACTATGTCTAGACAGCTTTTGACTATCTCCAAGGATGGAGATTCCACAACCACTCTGGGCAATCTGTTCCAGTGCTCAGTCACCCTTGTGACTCAAACATTGTCATAGTCTTCTCCCAGGCTGGTGATTTAGATGTAAAGAAAGGGGAGGGAGAGAAAAGGGGAGAGAGAGAGAGAAACACTTAGTGGACAGAAGATGGAGAGAAGAGAGGGAAGAGATGGCATGGGTAATCATACAGTGAACAATTGCAAGGCCAAGCATTAAGAACAAAAATCCACATAACAACATGAGTCCAATGCTAACAAACAATTTTCCCCACCCCATGAGTCCCAAGGATGTTAGGAGGAAGGTCAGCAACGATCCTCCGTTAAGTCAGTCTCTTGGTTGCATTGCTTGGAAAAGTTCTCCAGTCTTGTATATAACTTCTCTCATCTTCTTTCACGCTTCTTCTGAGGAGGTAGTTGCATTGTTTATGGTGAGACAGCATTCTCCATTGGTAAGATTTAACATCCTATATACCCCATGTTCTTTTAAACAACAAAATCACAAGATTCAAGGTTTCCTCCTTAGGGAAGAAGATAAATCTTTAAATCATCAGAGGGAGGGGGGGGTTTCTGAGCCATGAAAGATCCCCAGGAAGCATTTCAGGAGCAATTTGGTCACAAGATTGGTGATATTTAGATTAATGAGGCCAAATTGAATTCCTTTGTACAAACACCTGGATTGGTGTCATTCCAGAGGTACATAAAACCTTGAATCAAATTCCAAGCTAACTCTGGAGAATCTTTTCCCTGTCCTTCAGTGGAAAGGATCAGGATGAGGGAAAAGGCTCCCCAAAGCATCTTTCCCTATAATAACAGACAGAAATTACAAGTAACAATAAACTGATAACACAATAATTAATGTAGTTAGGACTAACACAGGTCCCTTGCCATCTTTCTCCACTTCTCTTTGTTTCTACAAAGTGCAAATATAAAACATACATAGATTAAAACGAGGGTATTATCCATTGTGTGTGGATTTGGTGGTCTTTTCCATGTGCATCAGTTGCTATCCACGCTGTCGTGGTTTAATCCTGTCCGGCAACTAAGCACCACGCAGCCGCTCACCTACCCCACCCACCCAGTGGGATGGGGGAGAAAATCGGGAAAAAGAAGTAAAACTCGTGGGTTGAGATAAGAACGGTTTAATAGAACAGAAAAGAAGAAACTAATAATGATAATGATAACACTAATAAAATGAAAACAGCAATAATAAAAGGATTGGAATGTACACATGATGCACAGCGCAATTGCTCACCACCCGCCAACCGACACCCAGCTAGTCCCCGAGGGGCGATTCCCTGCCCCCACTTACCAGTTCCTAAACTAGATGGGATGTCCCATGGTATGGAATACCCCGTTGGCCAGTTTGGGTCAGGTGCCCTGCCTGTGTCCTGTGCCAACTTCTTGTGCCCCTCCAGCTTTCTTGCTGGCTGGGCATGAGAAGCTGAAAAATCCTTGACTATAGTCTAAACAATACTGAGCAACAACTGAAAACATCAGTGTTATCAACATTCTTCGCATACTGAACTCAAAACATAGTACTGTACCAGCTACTAGGAAGACAGTTAACTCTATCCCAGCTGAAACCAGGACACACACATACAAGTTCAAAGGGGTTTTAAGGGTCAGAGGCACGTCTCCCACTGTTGGGATGTCCACTAGAACAGGTTGTCCTGGGTAGTATAAGGGTTTTACTGGTTCTTTTGTTTCCCTTTCCCCCAGGAGTAGGGAGGCGGGTTTGGGGCAAAATATGGTGAACTTGGGACATCCATTTACTCCCCAGCGACTGTTCACCTTTGCTATGGCATCAGGATGCCATGCGGGCTATCTGGAATCATGGGGCCTAAGGACACGCTTTAGCAACCCTTTTGTCCTCTCCACTATCCCATTAGCTTGGGTATAGTAGGGGGTGTGAAATACCCACTGTCGTGGTTTAACCCCAGCCAGCAACTAAGCACCACGCAGCCGCTCACTCACTTCCCCCCATCCAGTGGGATGGGGGAGAAAATCAGGAAAAGAAAGTAAAACTTGTGGGTTGAGATAAGAATGGTTTAATAGAACAGAAAAGAAGAAACTAATAATGATAATGATAACACTAATAAAATGACAACAGCAATAATGAAAGTATTGGAATGTACAAATGATGCGCAGGGCAATTGCTCACCACCCACCGATTGACACCCAGCTAGTCCCAGAGCGGCGATCCCCCACCCCCACTCCCCCCAGTTCCTATACTAGATGTGGCGTCACATGGTATGGAATACCTTGTTGGCCACTTTGGGTCACCTGCCCTGGCTGTGTCCTGTGCCAACTTCTTGTGCCCCTCCAGCTTTCTCGCTGGCTGGGCATGAGAAGCTGAAAAATCCTTGACTATAGTCTAAACACTACTTAGCAACAACTGAAAACATCAGTGTTGTCAACATTCTTCACATACTGAACTCAAAACCTAGCACTGTACCAGCTACTAGGAATACAATTAACTCTATCCCAGCTGAAACCAGGACACCCACTGTATTCCTTCACCCTTTACCCATTCCTGCACCACCCCAGCAGTAAAGTGGCTACCATTGTCTCATTGGATCGACTGGGGTTTAGGCAGATAACTGAACCATAGCTTTAAATCCTTTCACCGTATTGTCCCCGGTCGCTCTTGCAACAGCTGCCACTTGGGTAAGTCTCGACACCACTTCCACCCCGACAAGAACATATTGCTTCCTGTCCAACTTCTTGAAGGGTCCTATATAATCAATTTTCCAGGTCTCCCAGAGTCCCTTCCCATCTCGTAGGTGGAGAGGGGGTTCTTGTAAGGGATGTTTTTCTAGCCATGTACGGCACTGACTATAAGCAGAAATGATCATATTAGGCAGAAATGATCGTATTACACAGTTCCCAGGTAACAGGCCAACCTCTGCCACCAGCTTCTTTGAAAAGATCTTTAACCCCTGAATAACCACGCTTCACATGTAACCACTCTAACAGGTGTCCCCAATTTTCTTCTTCAGCTCCTGCCACCATCGTAGCTAAGCGAGTTAGCGAGTCAACCCGATTATTCCAGATGTGTGCTGGGTGATTCCCTCCTTGGTGTGTGGCTACCCATCCCACCAAGAAAGTTCCCTGTTTGGCGATATTCAAAATCTCCTATTTTTCTCTTTGCCATATGGGTACCTGGTTAACCTCCCACTGATTCTGTTCTCAGAAGGGGAGCCACTCAGTGCATCTTTTAAACATCACATATGAATCCGTATAAATGAATACTGGTTCTCCGTTTTCAGCTTCTCTTTTTACCACACTCCAAACCGCTATCAATTCCCCTACCTGGGCACTTCCCTCACCTATTGTTACGATTTGGTCCCCTGAGTTAACATGCAGGGTTACCGCTCGGTACTTCCAGATCTTTCCCTCTCTTTTAGAAGATGTGTCAGTGAACCAAACTTTTTTTTTTTTTTTTTTAGGTGAGACTTGAATGGAGGGGCAGGTTTTATATATGAGGGAGGAAGTTCTTTAATTAATTGGGCGTCAGGCAGTTCTAGTATTTGGAGTGTTTTAGGCACTCCCTCTTCTATTTGGCATGTGTGACAAAAATGATCTAGCTATGCTTGCCATTTCCTTATGGTTTCTCATTGTGCGACTCCTACAGGGGGTGGGGGTCCCGCCAATATTGGTTTTAAAACCTTAAAGGGCCCTCTCAGGATAATTGGTTGTTGCTGTATGATCTTTTCCGCCTCTTGCAAAGCTAGGTTGACCACAAAGAGGCCCTTTTCCCAAAGTGAGTATTGTTTCTCTGCATCTTTAAAGCTACATGAATAGAATCTAACAGGCTGAGTCGGGCCTTTGGGTCCATGCTGTCACATATGTATTGATAGCCCATGGATTGCAAAACCCCATTCAATGCAGAGTGGGTCTGTTGGATGAATTGGCCTCAAGGCCTGGTACACCCCAGCTTCAAAAATTAGCAGTTTTAAGGCTTCTTCATGGATTGGGGTCCAATCCCAAGAGACCCTTTTGCGTGTTAGATCGTACAGGGGGTGGGCTATGATAGAGAAGTCAGGGATGTGTTTCTTCCAAAACACCAGCAAGCCTAAGGCATGTTGGATTTCTTTATTTGCAGGCATTTTCACTAGTTCAAGGGTGGTCCCACCCCTCCACCAGATACCCAAGAACTTCACTTTTGAAGATGGGAGTTGTATCTTTTTGTTTGGAATTTGGAGTCCTAATTTTTCTAGGTGAGCAATTATCTCTGTGTCTGTCCCACTACCTTGGTATCAGGGCTGCCAATTAGTACATCATCAATACACTGGTGTATCTTAACCCCTTCTGCGGGAGTGATTTTGGTGAGCTCTTGAGCCAATGCATAATGAGCAATTGTCGGTGAGTGCTGATATCCCTGGGGGAGACGTGTAAAAGTGAATTGCATCCCTTCCCAAGTAAAAGCAAAGCAGTCCCTATCCACTTCCTGCAAAGGGACCATAAAGAACATATCTTTTACATTGATGGTGGCTAGGATCTGGTGGGCTTGTTCTTGTATTGTTGCAATCAGCTCGGCCATGTTAGGCACCACAGCTGTTAAGGGACCTGTATTAGCATTCAAGCACTGATAGTCGATTGTTAACTGCCATTTTCCGTTTGGCTTGCAGACTGGTCACACCAGAGAACTGTAAGGTGAGTGGGTTGGGACAATTACTCCCTGTTCCTGTAGCTCAGTTATTACAGGGGTAATTGCCTCTCTCACCCCTAATGGCAAGGCATTAGGTTTCACACTGACTATTTCTGAAGGTGGAAGTGTAGGCACCAACTGCAAAGCCTCATCGAAGCTGCAGGGAGTCCAAACTTCCATTCCTTCCCCTTGGAGTCTATCCACGCTCTCCCTTTCAATAAGTTGAGCCCCAAATGTTTGTTGGTAGCAGTCCCAATATCATTATAGTTTCTGTCGCAGTCTCATCTCCTGGCAACCAGCACTTGACCTGGGGCTGAGAGTTTCCAAAAACATCTGTTATTCAAATTTGTTTCTTGTCAGCAACTATGCCATTATAGTTGGCAACATCCTTTTGGAATGCTGACACCTGAGCACCCATATCTACCAGAAATGTGACTGGGGTCTTAAAGGGGTCTAGGGGAAAGGTAATTAACAGGTCCCCTTTATTGCTTTCTGTGAGCCTTCTCAAATGGACCCACTGGCTGTCTCCCAGCTCACTTGTTGGGGATGGCGGAGGGGGGTTTCCTGATGGGGGACGTCTTAATCAATTCAGCCTCCCAATGAGCAGACAGGGCCATGTCCCTGGGTTCCCAGGATGGGGGAGAAAGGTCCCCTTTGATTTTGTCTCAGCCTTTCACCAGACCTTCCAGGTTGGGAGTGGGCAGCCCATCCATCACCTCCCTGGGGATTCCCTTTGAGATACCCTCCATCCACAGGCCATATTGGCTTCGTTGGAGGGGGGTGGTCAAGAATTGTACGAGGGCTTAGGTTTTATTTCCCCATTCCCTTCCACCCTCCTAAGGTCCGCTTTGGATTTTGTTTCTCCCTGACTGGTGAATCCCATCCGTCTCCCATAACTGATCAATTCCTGTGCTACTTCTCCCCATGTCATCTCTGGGGGGCCTCCCCTTCTTCAGGGTCGGGGTGCTCTTAAGCGATCTTGTAATTGCACCGCATACAATTTCAAGGCATCAGGCAGTCCCCTTATAAGAGGATGCAACCTTTCAGAGTTTGTCACGTATTGCATGGGGAAGGACTGTTGCAGAACCAGGAATCAATCATGCATCAGCTGGAGACACGCAGCCTTTTGTATGCTCTCCAAAAGGTGATCTGCCGTAGGTGTTTTAATCGAGAAGGGGTTTCCCCTCTCCATAGGGTCCAATCCACCTGCCCAATATGCTACTCTTTGGGTCAGGGACCACGGCTCTCTGTTGTCATTTGTAGTTAGGAAAACTCCCAGACCCCAATATCCTCTTGCCTCGTCCTCACTTAGGAGGATATGGTCACCCCCAGCAAGGGATACTCTCCACACATACTCAGTTTCTGTTTCTCGGTGTCCCTGGGAATATTTTTCCTGAATTTTATCCAAATCGGTTGGGGAATAGGGGACGATGTGGGTGGTAACTTGTTGGGGTCCTCCTTGACCACCATCCACAGTCTCAGTCTTAATCAAAGGCTGCATTGTGGCTTCCCCTGTCCCAAGAGGAAATATTTCCCTTATCTGTCCTAGGTTTTTCAAAAGAGTATGGATTTTCCCCATCAGAGTCTGCACCCACATTTTCTACAGTGATCTGGGAGCAAGTTTCATCTAATTGCTCCCTTAATACTCTTTCCTGCTCCAAAGCCTCCATCAGAGTGGCATGTAGTCTCTGGTTAGTCACTTGCTCGGTGGTGAGTTGATCAGAGACACTTCTTGTCTCATTTTCCAAATGCTCCTGCAAAGCTTTCACTAAATCTTGAAGGGATTTTATCATCTTCCCTTCTGCTTGCTGGTCCACATGTTTGCCCCATTGTGCTGCCACCAGAGTGGCTCCTAAACCCACACAAACCAATGTTATACCAAGGGGAAAGAGCTGGGCACTGTAGACCTCTAATCTCTCCAGGAGAGAAATAGAGTCTATGGTTGGATCTCCCAGGGGGGCATAATGGGCACACAATTATAGGTATCAGATCCCTTTATTAGTTCTCTGAGGACTATCTGCCTTGTGTATGACTCCTCTTAGAGAGGGGCCACAGCAGAGACCTGATTCCAATGATTGCTTTAGCAACACTGAGGGAATCCTGCTGACTACACCAAAAATGTCATGACCCAGAATGGACAGACCAGGGAGTCGTGTTGAATTCAGAATTCCCTCAGGTTAAATTAAGGTGAAACAACACCAAATGATCAGTTAAACATTTTATTCATGACAGAAGTAGTCAGAACATGGGAGATGTAACAGTAGGTGGAGTGGTCTCTCACAACAGGAATTAGCATGAAAATACCTCAGTAAACCATGTAACCTGTGGTAACCATATACATCAATTCAGGGAACAAGGTGATCCCTCCTGTTGAGTGATGAGGTTCAGAGTGGGCCCCCTTGCTTTCTGGACTCCTTCTCAGAGAGGAGCTGTGATGGGTTGACCCTGGCTGAACGCCAGGTGTCCACCAAAGCTGTTCTATCACCCCCCCATCCTCAGCTGGACAGGGGAGAGAAAAATATAACAAAAAGCTTGTGGGTCGAGATAAGGACAGGAGAGATCATTCACTAATTACCATCACGGGCAAAACAGATTCAATTTGGGAAAATTAACTCAATTTATTACAAATCACCAGGGTAAGGTAATGAGAAATAAAACGAAATCTCAGAACACCTTCCCTCCACCCCTCCCTTCTTCCCGGGCACAACTTCACTCCCGGATTTCTCCACCAAGCCCCCCCAGCGGCACAGGGGGACAGGGATGGGGTTTACGGTCATCACACGTTATTTTCTGCCGCTAATCCTCCTCAGGGGGAGGGCTCATCACACTCTTCCCCTGTTCCAGCGTGGGGTCCCACCCACGGGAGACAGTCCTCCACGAACTTCTCCAATGTGTGCCATTCCCACGGGCTGCAGTTCTTCACAAACTGCTCCAGCATGGGTCCTTTCCACGGTGTGCAGTCCTTCAGGAGCACACTGCTCCACCGTGTCCCCCACGGGGTCACAAGTCCTGCCCAGAAACCCTGCTCCAACGTGAGCTCCTCCACAGATCCGCAGGTCCTGCCAGGAGCCTGCTCCAGTGCGGGGTTCCCACGGGGTCACAGCCTCCTTCGGGAACCCACCTGCTCCGGTGTGGTGTCCTCCATGGGCTGCAGGTGGATATCTGCTCCACCGTGGACCTCCCTGGACTGCAGGGGGACAGCCTGCCTCACCAGGGTCTTCACCAAGGGCTGCAGGGGAATCTTTGCTCCAGGGCCTGGAGCATCTCCTCCCCCTCCTTCTTCACTGACCTTGGTGCCCGCAGGGTTGTTTCTCTTACATGTTCTCACTCCTCTCTCCGGTGGCTGTTTCTCCCTGTTCCAACTTTTTTTTTCCTTCTTAAAAATGTTATCACAGAGGCGTTACCACTATCACTGATTGGCTCGGCCTTGGCCAGCAGCGGGTCCGTCTTAGAGCCAGCTGGTATGGGCTCGCTCTCTCTCGAACACAGGGGAAGCTTCAAGCAGCTTCTTACAGAAGCCACCCCTGTAACACCCCCCCCGCCCCGCTACCAAAACCTTGCCACACAAAACCAATACAGGAGCCTAGGGGTGGCTAGATCCACTCCTAATCCCAGACTTGGTCAATGGTTTTGTGTCTTAAAGGGATGAGGTGTAGGGATTATGGAAAAGGAAAGAGAACAAGACAGAGAAAAAGGAAAACAGAAAGATTTCACCGGTCCTGAGTCCAGTGTTCGTCTAAAGGTCCAGTTCTGAATGGCTTGCGCACCTGGGGCTTCAGCTTGTGTCCTTTTATTATCCTTGCCCCCTCCTTCAGGCAGGCACTTGAACTCATTTGGCTAATTAGGTGTCATGTGCTCTTTGTGCTTTCAGAACCTTCGGGAAATGGGTCGGTGGGCTTGGGGGTTGTTTGGGGAGTAACTCCTCCTTCCCTGTAGACATGACCATTGTTTGATCTTTGGCCATGCATGATGAGCTTCCCTGCTCAACATATCAGAACAGCATATCAGAACACCAAGAAGCCCTCCCCCTCCTGTTGCTGATGTCCTGTGCTGATCGGCTTCTTTTCACCTGTGGTTCCTTGTTATGTAGATTTCGTCGGTATGCAGAAGTTGCACCACCACAGTGTTTGAGACATTAATTCTTTCAGTCCCTCACACCGGAAAAGTGTGTCCTTATGTCCAGATGGAAACTCCTGTGTATGGAACCCCCTGTGTTTCCATTTGTGCCCATTGCCTCTTCTCCTGTCACTAGGTGTCCTGGGTTCAGCTGGGATAGAGTTAATTTTTACAGGAACCTGGGAGGTGGGGGCATAGCCGAGGCAGCTGACCTGAACTAGCCAAGGAGCTATTCCATACCATGTGACATCCTGCCCAGTATATAAATGGGGAGCAGGCCGGGGGGGTGCTCTCTGTTTTCGGTGGGGGAAGTGGCGGAGCGTCGGGTCCCCGGGTGGTGAGCAGTTGCACTGTGCATCACTCTTTTTGTATACTTTTTTTTCGTTAGTGCCGTTGTTGTTGTTGTAATTTCTTTGTGTTTGTCCCAGTAAACTGCCTTTATCTCAACCCTCGAGGTTCCAGTTTCTTTTCTTTTTTTTTTCTCTCCTCCGTCTCCTCCCCATCCCACCGGAGGGGGGCGGAGGAGTGAGCGAGCAGCTGCGTGGTCCTTTGTTACCGGCTGGGCTGAAACCACGACAGTCCTTTTTGGCGCCCAACGTGGGGCAGAAGGGTTGAGATAACGACAGATCTGGCCAGAGCGTGTTGAAACAAATTTGTCAAACGCATTTCTTAGATAAATAGATGTTAGTAACAATGTTGTTTCATTTGTTTACATGGTGGCGTTTTGTAAGCTCTTATATGCTCTATGTATTGCCTGTAGTTGCGTATCTCATCTCTGGGAGAGTGATTGGGATTATCATTTTGCTGTACTGGGCAATGTCGACTTCTGAAATGATTACATCACTGGTCATGAGGTTAAGCTGGTATCTGTATGAGGCAGTGATAATATTTCCATACTTTGGGTGCCTTCTGTCAGATTTTATTGGTAATTACACCCAATCCATGGGGAAATTAGGGGGGGATACCTCCCCCCATCCGTTCACCTCCCTTTTCTCCTTCCGACTAATTACAACAGCTTTTGAGAATTTTGAATATCCTTGGGATGCGCAAGCCAGTGTGCTGTTAGTGCTATGCCTCCTGAATATGTTTCAGGTCTTCTTTAGGGCTACAAAAAGGCTCTTTAAGAGTACCACTCAGAGATCTCCCCCAAAGCTGGATACTCATGGGTGGCACGGCATGTGGGAGCATATGGGCAAGTATCTAGAGAACTTCTCACCGCCAGTGACTTGGAAGTTCACTCCCGAACAACTACAGAACCCTTAAGAAGTGAAAGAATATTTGAAAGGAAAATGCTGTGGCTATTCCAAAGACATACAACTCGCCTCACTGTGCTGGGCCCTGGCCAGTATCTACCAAACACTGCTTGATATTATGCAGCACCCTCGGGGGGAAAAGGGGGAAAAGATGGAAAACAGGACAACATGCACCGTGGCTACCCAAACCCTGACAACAGACACCGTGGCTGCCCCTACCCCGACAACAAGCACCGTGGCTGTCCCTACCACGACAACAGGTACCATGACTACCTGTGGTGGGTTGACCCTGGCTGGATACCAGGTGCCCACCAAAGCCGCTCTATCACTCCCCCTCCTCAGCTGGACGGGGGAGAGAAAAATATAACGAAAGGCTCGTGGGTCAAGATAAGGGCAGTTTAATAAAACGATAGCAAAGGTTGCGCGCGAAAGCAAAGAAAAAAAAACAAATGATGTTACTCTCTACTTCCCATCAGCAGGCGATGTCTGGCCACTTCCTGGGAAGCAGGGCTCCAGTACGCGTAGTGCTTGCTCCGGAAGACAAAAATGTCCCCCCCTCCGTCTCCCTTCACTTAGCTTTTATATCTGAGCTGACGTCATATGGTATGGAATATCTGTTTGGTTAGTTTAGGTCAGCTGTCCTGGTTATGTCCCGTCCCAAGATCTTGCCCTGCCCCAGCCTGCCATTGAGGGGAGGGCAAAAATGTTGGAGAGACAGCCTTGATGCTGTGCCAGCGCTGCTCAGCAGTAGCCAAAACACTGGTGTGTTATCAACACCTTTCTAGCTACAGAGCTGCAGAGCACAGTGCTATGAGGGCTGCTATAGGGAGTACTAACTCCATCTCAGCCAGACCCAATACAATCTCCACCCCTTATTCCATACCATTTGCGTCCTGCTCAGGTCCCACATAATTTAATACAGATATGTTCTAACCATACTATTGTATTTAATTCTCATTACTGAAATCCTTTCTTACCAACACTTACAACTGAAACTACATACTTAAACAACTTTTATACCCAACGTACAGATTTATACATTCTTATTAATTACTATCCCTTGTCCTTTAAGAGATAGATATTCCAGGGGCTTCTTCCACTCCTTCAGATGTTCACACACAGGTTATGACTTGGGCCCCATCCATCAAGATGAGTGGTCAGGACAGGAGAAGCAGTACGTTCAATCGTTGGGCACCAACGTCGGCTTGGTTTGGGTCACCGATGCACTTGTCTGGTTCCTTGCGAAGTTCACTCCTCTGCAGTTCAGGTCATTCCTGCTACATTACTTCCTGCAACATACAACTCACATCACAGATTATTTTTCCCCCAAGGTTAAATGTCCTTGAGGCACACACTGGGTCTCCCCATCCTTCCGCATTACCCACCAAGTACACCCAGGTCCCTGAGCAAAGACAATCCCACGAATGGGTTTGCCTTTTCCCATGGGAGGTGCAATCCACACTGCCTTCCCCAGCCACTTCCCCATGTGCACCACGGGGACCTTATCTCCTCCCACAGTATGTAGGGGTTTTGTTTGGGCAGGACCAGGACGGTTAGCAGATCCTCTAGAGTTAACTAGCCAAGTGGCTTCTGCTAAATTTGCATCCCAATGCTTCCATGTCCCATTGCCTAGCGCTCTCAACATACTCTTCAACAGTCCATTATATCTCTCAATTTTTCCAGATGCCTGCGGGTGATAGGGTATGTGGTATACCCACTCAATGCCATGTTTCTTTGCCCAGGAGCTTATAAGGTTATTTCGGAAATGAGTCCCATTGTCTGATTCAATTCTTTCTGGGGTACCGTGTCGCCATAAAATTTGCCTTTTGAGGCCTAAGATGGTGTTTCGGGCAGTGGCATGGTTTACAGGATATGTTTCTAGCCAACCAGTAGTTGCTTCCACCATGGTGAGTACGTAGCGCTTGCCTTGGCGTGTTCGTGGCAGTGGTCCAATGTAGTCAATTTGCCAGGCCTCGCCATATTGAAAACCCAACCACCGCCCTCTGTTCCAGGGAGACTTTACTCTGGTGGCTCTTTTGATTGCAGCACATGTTTCACATTCATGAGTGACCTGTGTGATGGCCTCCATGGTCAGGTCCACCCCTCGATCACGAGCCCACCTATATGTTGCATCTCTCCCGAGATGTCCCGATGTCTCATGGGCCCATCGAGCTACAAATAGCTCACCCTTACGCTCCCAGTCCAGGTCCACCTGAGCTATATCTATTTTGGCAGCCTTGTCTACCTGTTCATTATTTCGATGTTCTTCAGTGGCACGGCTTTTGGGCACGTGAGCATCTACATGACGTACCTTTAGAGTCATGTGTTCTACACGGGCAGCAATGTCCTGCCACAATGCTGCTGCCCAGATGGGTTTACCCTTGCGTTGCCAATTGGTCTTCTTCCACTGCTGTAGCCACCCCCATAGGGCATTAGCCACCATCCAGGAGTCGGTATAGAGGTAGAGTACCGGCCACTTTTCTCGTTCAGCAATGTCTAGAGCCAGTTGGATGGCTTTCACTTCTGCAAACTGACTTGACTCGCCTTCTCCTTCAGTGGCCTCAATGACTTGTCGTGTGGGGCTCCACACAGCAGCTTTCCACTTCCGATGGTTCCCTACCACACGACAGGATCCATCAGTAAACAAAGCATAACACCTTTCATCTTCTGATAACTCATTATATGGTGGTGCCTCTTGGGCACGAGTCACCTCCTCAGGTGATGCTCCAAAATCTCTGCCTTCTGGCCATTCCATGATCTCTTCCAGAATTCCTGGGCGGTTAGATTTCCCCAGTCGAGCCCGTTGCGTGATCAATGCTATCCACTTACTCCATGTAGCGCTGGTTGCATGATGTGTAGAGGGGATGTTTCCTTTGAACATCCAGTGTAGCACGGGCAATCGTGGTGCCAAGAGGAGATATGTTTCTGTACCAACAACTTCTGAAGCGGCTCGAACCCCCTCATATGCTGCTAATATCTCTTTTTCAGTCGGGGTATAGTGAGCTTCTGATCCTCGGTACCCCCGGCTCCAAAACCCTAATGGTCGACCTCGGGTTTCTCCTGGTGTTTTCTGCCACAGGCTCCAGGTGAGACCATGTTCCCCAGCTGCAGTGTAGAGTACATTTTGTACATCTGGTCCTGTTCGGACGGGCCCAAGAGCTACTGCACGAGCTATTTCCTGTCTGATATGCTCAAAGGCTTGTTGTTGTTCAGGGCCCCATTCAAAATAGTTCTTTTTCCGCGTTACTCGATAGAGAGGGCTCACAAGCTGACTATAACCTGGAATATGCATTCTCCAGAACCCCACAAGGCCTAGGAAAGCTTGTGTTTCTTTCTTGTTAGCTGGTGGAGACATAGTTGCTATCTTGTTAACCACATCCATAGGGACATGACGGCGACCATCCTGCCATTTTATTCCCAAGAACTGAATCTCCTGTGCAGGTCCCTTGACCTTACTTTTCTTTATGGCGAAACCAGCTTTCAGAAGAATCTGAATTATTCTTTTTCCCTTCTCAAACACTTCTTCTGCCTTGTTGCCCCATACGATGATGTCATCTATGTATTGTAAATGTTCAGGGGCATCGCCTTGTTCCAGTGCCGTTTGGATTAATCCGTGACAAATGGTAGGGCTGTGCTTCCACCCCTGGGGCAGCCGATTCCAGGTGTATTGGACACCTCTCCATGTGAAAGCAAACTGTGGCCTGCACTCTGCTGCCAAAGGAATGGAGAAAAATGCATTGGCAATATCAATTGTAGCATACCATGTGGCTGCCTTTGATGCCAGTTCATATTGAAGCTCTAACATGTCTGGTACAGCAGCACTCAATGGCGGTGTCACTTCATTCAGGCCGCGATAATCTACTGTTAACCTCCATCCTCCATCAGACTTCTGCACTGGCCATATAGGACTATTAAAAGGTGAATGAGTCTTGCTGATGACTCCTTGGCTCTCTAGGTGATGAATCAGCTCATGGATGGGAGCCAGGGAGTCTCGGTTTGTCCGGTATTGCCGACGGTGCACTGTCCTGGTAGCGATAGGCACCTGCTGTTCTTCAACTTGCAGCAATCCCACAGTAAAGGGATCTTCCGAGAGGCCAGGCAGGGTAGATAGCTGTTTGATCTTCTCTGCATTTACAGTGGCTACACCAAAAGCCCACCGGCACCCCTTTGGGTCCTTGAAGTACCCTCTCTTGCGGTAGTCTATGCCAAGGATACAAGGGGCCTCTGGACCGGTCACAATGGGGTGCTTTTCCCACTTGTCCCCTGTCAAGCTCACTTCAGCCTCCAGTATAGTCAATTCTTGGCATCCCCCTGTCACTCCAGAGATCCAGATGGATTCTGTGCCCCTGTATCCTGATGGCATCAGTGTACACTGTGCACCAGTGTCTACCAAAGCCTTATACTTCTGTGGGTCTGATGTGCCAGGCCATCGAATCCACACAGTCCAGTATATCCGATCATCCCTTTCCTTCTCCTGGCCGAAGGCAGGGACCCTCTATTGCTGTTCCTCATCAGAATATTCACTGTCCGATCCTTGCGGTACCAGACCAGAAGTCCCCTCACCAGAATTGAGGGAGGTGGTTTCAGTTCTTCTATGCCTGGAGGATCGCTGAGTGCCTTCTTGGGCCTCTACAGCAACTACGCTGACAGCCTTCTTCTTGGGTGACCCCTTCTTAACAGCTGTCTTCCCTCTCAGTTCACGTACGCGGGCTTCCAGCTTAAAGGTGGGTTCACCATCCCACTTCCTCATGTCCTCCCCTTGGTCACGCAGGAAGAACCAGAGTGTACCACGTGGCATACGCCTAGGGCTCCCTTTCCCTCTGACTGGGGCAGGGGAGAACTGATTTCTTGGAGCATCCCTAACAGCCAAGGCACTGTCCTGTAGGGATGAGGAGACACAGAGATTTTCCTCAAAGTTTTGGAGCCAAGACGACACTTTCTCCACAGTTGGTGTTTCCATATCTGGACGATACATTGCTGCCAAGCTGTTAGAATACGACGCTGGGGCACCTTGAATCACCTTTCGCCACATGGCTCGTGTGCACAGGACATCCTCTGGGTCTTTGGAAACTTCCTCGTCATCTAGATCACTGTAGATGACTTCCACCACTGCTAACTCTCTCAGGTACTGAATGCCTTCATCTGCAGTAGTCCACTTTTCTGATGAATTTACAAGATCTTCCTTGAATGGATATCTTGCCTTCACACTTGAGAGGAGCCGGCTCCAGAGACTGCAAATTGCTGCCTCTTTCCCAATTCCTCTTTCAATTCCCCGGTTTCTAGCGAGGGATCCCAGCTGTTGCGCTTCCTTGCCTTCCAGTAGCTGACTATCAGCCCCGTTATCCCAGCATCGGAGCAGCCAGGCAGCAATCCGCTCACCTGGCTGGCGGCTGTAATCTTTCCGCAAGTCCCGAAGTTCTGAGGACGTCAGGGACCGGGTAGTTTCTGCTTCTTGTTTAAGTTCCCTCACTCCTTCCTCCAATTTCCTTATCGAAGGACCAGCTTCTAAATCAAGCCTTTCCTCTTCTTCTTCTTCCCTCACTAATCGATGGTATGGACCCGTTGATCTCCTTGTCCACTGTTTCCGTTTCACTACTGGGGCAATTACTGTAGTTGTTGTTTGGGTCCCTATCTCGAGCATCGTGTCCTTAGATGCAGTCTGGGTCCCTGCCTCAACCATGGTCCTCTGAGAGTATTGAACTGTGGCTCGGTAGGCATAGGCCAGGCCCCAGTACAGTGCGAGAAGCTGCTGGTTTTCATTGGGATAGGCAAGGCACCCTTCTATCAGGTGACGTGTCAGTTTGCCAGGGTTACTTGTCTGTTCGGATGTAAAATCCCAGATTAAGGGAGGTGATAACCGTCCTAGGAATCTGCCCAAATCCTTCCATATACCCTGCCACCCAGGGACTGGTCGCTTGAGGGCACATTTCAATATTGCCTCACCTAAAACTTGCCTCCTCTTATACCAGGAAGAGACCAGGTTCCACAATACCCATAATATGCCACCAGTATTAATTATTAGTATTGAACAGCTCACGTAAGGGTGAACAAGGGCCTCGGGAGCCTGCATAATAAAACCATTCACATCAATGCCTGGTAGGGAGAGGGAGATGTGTTCCCTCATCTCCTCCACAAGATAGCTCCCACAACACAGCAAAGCCATCACTGCCAGGACAAAGCACATAGACACTATTTGTATTAGCACGTTCCCACGTTCCTTCATTCTCCACACAAGATAACTCCCACAGCACAACAAAGCCATCAGTGCCAGGACAAAGCACACAGCCATTATTTGCATTAACATGTTCCCAAACTCAGCAAGCTAGAGATAAGCAAGCAGCTAACAAGCTCTGTGACCTGCACAGGAGCTTGCCACTTAATAACTAGCTATAGAACGCTTAATGCAAAACTGCCGTTGTCCTGCCCCACGTTGGGCGCCAAAAAGGACTGTGGTGGGTTGACCCTGGCTGGATGCCAGGTGCCCACCAAAGCCGCTCTATCACTCCCCCTCCTCAGCTGGACGGGGGAGAGAAAAATATAACGAAAGGCTCGTGGGTCAAGATAAGGGCAGTTTAATAAAACGATAGCAAAGGTTGCGCGCGAAAGCAAAGAAAAAAAAACAAATGATGTTACTCTCTACTTCCCATCAGCAGGCGATGTCTGGCCACTTCCTGGGAAGCAGGGCTCCAGTACGCGTAGTGCTTGCTCCGGAAGACAAAAATGTCCCCCCCTCCGTCTCCCTTCACTTAGCTTTTATATCTGAGCTGACGTCATATGGTATGGAATATCTGTTTGGTTAGTTTAGGTCAGCTGTCCTGGTTATGTCCCGTCCCAAGATCTTGCCCTGCCCCAGCCTGCCATTGAGGGGAGGGCAAAAATGTTGGAGAGACAGCCTTGATGCTGTGCCAGCGCTGCTCAGCAGTAGCCAAAACACTGGTGTGTTATCAACACCTTTCTAGCTACAGAGCTGCAGAGCACAGTGCTATGAGGGCTGCTATAGGGAGTACTAACTCCATCTCAGCCAGACCCAATACACTACCCCTACCCCAGTGACAGACACTGCAGCTAAACCAGAGAACCAGCCTGTGCCAGTATCAGTCGCCCCTGTACAGAAAAAGAAACACACAAAGAAATCAGTTCGCTTAGCGAGAGATGAAGATGAACCAGGGTTATCGCGAGAACAGGAGGTAGAGGCAGAACCTGAAATAATTACCCGATCTCTATCCATGAGTGAGTTGCGTGACATGCGAAAAGATTTTAGCCGCCACCCAGGTGAGCACATTGTTACCTGGCTGCTCCGATGCTGGGATAGCGGGGCTAGTAGTGTGGAATTAGAGGGTAAGGAAGCCAAGCAGTTGGGATCTCTGTCTAGGGAAGGGGGCATCGACAAGGCGATTGGGAGAAAAACACAAGTCCTCAGCCTCTGGAGGCGACTTCTGTTAGGTGTAAAGGAAAGATACCCCTTCAGGGATGAAGTTACATGTCACCAAGGCAAGTAGACCACCATGGAGAGAGGTATCCAGTACCTGAGGGAATTAGCCATGCTGGAGGTGATTTACAATGATCCAGAAAATGCGCAGTCACCCACAGATCCAGATGAAGTCCAATGCACACAACCCATGTGGCGGAAGTTTCTACGAAGTGCACCACCAACCTATGCCAACTCATTGGCAGTAATGTCCTGGAGAGAAGGCTATGGACAAACGGTGGATGAATTGGCTGTCCAACTCCGGCAATACGAAGGGAGTCTCTCTTCCTCCCTATGGGCCTGTGTCTCAGCTGTAGAGGAGTTGTCCCGAGAGTTCCAGCAATTCAAAGTGGATCTGTCCTCCTCCTCACCTGTACAGGCCCGCATCGCAGTTATTGGGAGTAAGCGTTCCTCTGCCCAAGAGAGAGGAGAGAGAAAGTACACTCGACGGGCTAACCTGTGGTTTTACCTGCGTGACCATGGAGAGGACATGAGGAAGTGGGATGGAAAACCTACCTCAGTCTTGGATGCACGGGTACAGGAGTTGCGAGAAAAAGCAACCAGAAAAGAGGATTCTTTTTGGAAAACTGCTGCTCCAGTTTCCCGTGAGCAGTCCCCCAGACGCAGTAGATGGGCTGATCTCATTTCTGATCCCCTTGAAGGGACTTCTGATTTACGTGTGCAGAAAGTGAGTAATGGATATTCTAACCAGGATTAGAGGGGCCCTGCCTCCAGCCAGGTGGAGGAGAGGGACAACCGAGTCTACTGGACAGTGTGGATTCGATGGCCTGGCACATCAGACCCACAGGAATATAAGGCTCTAGTGGACACTGGTGCACAATGTACCCTAATGCCATCAAGTTCTAAAGGGGCAGAACCCATCTGTATCTCTGGTGTGACAGGGGGATCCCAAGAGCTAACCGTATTGGAAGCTGAAATGAGTCTAACCGGGAATGAGTGTCATAAACACCCCATTGCGACTGGCCCAGAGGCCCCGTGCATCCTTGGTATAGATTATCTCCGGAGGGGGTATTTCAAGGACCCAAAAGGGTACCTTTGGGCCTTTGGTATAGCTGCATTGGAGACGGAGGAGATTGAACAGCTGTCTACCCTGCCGGGTCTCTCCCAAGACCCTTCGGTTGTGGGGTTGCTGAAGGTTGAAGAACAACAGGTGCCAATTGCTACCACGACGGTGCACCGGCGACAATATCGCACCAACTGAGACTCCCTGATCCCAATCCATAAGCTGATTTGCCAACTGGAGACCCAAGGAGTGATCAGCAAGACTCACTCACCCTTTAATAGTCCCATATGGCCCGTGCAGAAATCCAATGGGGAATGTCGAGTAACAGTAGATTATCGTGGGCTGAATGAAGTCACGCCACCGCTGAGCGCTGCTGTGCCAGATATGTTAGAGCTTCAATATGAACTAGAATCAAAGGCAGCTAAGTGGTATGCCACAACTGACATTGCTAATGCATTTTTCTCCATTCCTTTGGCAGCGGAGTGCAGGCCTCAGTTTGCTTTCACTTGGAGGGGCGTCCAGTACACCTGGAATCGACTGCCCCAGGGGTGGAAACACAGCCCCACCATTTGCCATGGACTGATCCAGGCTGCACTAGAAAAAGGTGAAGCTCCAGAGCACCTGCAATATATTGATGACATCATCGTATGGGGCAACACGGCAGAAGAAGTTTTTGAGAAAGGGAAGAAAATAATCCAAATCCTTTTGAAGGCTGGTTTTGCCATAAAAGAAAGTAAGGTCAAGGGACCTGCGCAGGAGATCCAGTTCTTAGGAGTAAAATGGCAAGATGGGCGTCGTCAGATCCCTGTGGACGTCATCAACAAAATAGCAGCTATGTCCTCACCGACTAATAAAAAGGAAACACAGGCTTTCTTAGGTGTTGTGGGTTTTTGGAGAATGCATATTCCAAATTACAGTCAAATTGTAAGCCCTCTCTACCAAGTTACTCGGAAGAAGAACAATTTTAAATGGGGGCCTGAGC
Organism: Astur gentilis; assembly: GCF_929443795.1. NCBI lineage: Eukaryota > Metazoa > Chordata > Aves > Accipitriformes > Accipitridae > Astur > Astur gentilis. The sequence continues at coordinate 30,101,710 of NC_064918.1, forward strand.
AACGACAAGCCTTTGAACAGATTAAGCAGGAGATTGTTCACGCAGTAGCTCTTGGGCCAGTCCGGACAGGACAAGATATTAAAAATATGCTCTACACTGCAGCTGGGGAGAATGGCCCTACCTGGAGCCTTTGGCAGAAAGCACCTGGGGAGACCCGTGTCCGACCTCTGGGGTTTTGGAGTCGGAGATATCGAGGATCCGAGGCTCGCTATACTCCAACTGAAAAAGAGATCTTGGCAGCATATGAAGGAGTTCGAGCCGCCTCAGAAGTGGTTGGTACTGAAACACAGCTCTTATTAGCACCTCGACTGCCAGTGCTGGGCTGGATGTTCAAAGGGAAAGTTTCCTCTACACATCACGCGACTGACGCCACGTGGAGTAAGTGGATCGCACTGATCACACAGCGAGCTCGCATAGGAAACCCCAGTCGCCCAGGAATGTTAGAAGTGATCACGGACTGGCCAGAAGGCAAAGATTTTGGAATGTTGCCAGAGAAAGAGGTGACACGGGCTGAAGAAGCCCCGCTGTATAATAAACTGCCAGAAAATGAGAGGCAATATGCCCTGTTCACTGATGGGTCCTGTCGCATTGTGGGAAAACATCGAAGGTGGAAGGCTGCTGTATAGAGTCCTACACGACTAGTCGCAGAAACTGCTGAAGGAGAAGGTGAATCGAGTCAGTTTGCAGAGGTGAAAGCCATCCAGCTAGCGTTAGACATTGCTGAAAGAGAAAAGTGGCCAGTGCTCTATCTCTATACTGACTCATGGATGGTGGCAAATGCCCTATGGGGGTGGCTACAGCAATGGAAGAAGGGCAATTGGCAGCGCAGAGGTAAACCCATCTGGGCTGCCGCACTGTGGCAAGATATCGCTGTTCGGATAGAGAAGCTAGTGGTAAAAGTACGTCACGTAGATGCTCATGTACCCAAGAATCGAGCCACTGAAGAACATCAAAACAACCAGCAGGCAGATCAGGCCGCCAAGATTGAAGTGTCTCAGGTGGACCTGGACTGGCAACGTAGGGGTGAGCTATTTATGGCTCAGTGGGCCCACGATACCTCAGGCCATCAGGGAAGAGATGCAACATATAGATGGGCTCGAGATCGAGGGGTGGACTTGACCATGGACACTATCGCACAGGTCATCCATGAATGTGAAACATGTGCTGCAATTAAGCAAGCCAAGCGGCAAAAACCCCTGTCGCATGGAGGGCGATGGCTAAAATATAAACAGTGGAAGGCCTGGCAGATTGACTATATCACACTCCCACGAACACACCAAGGCAAATGCCATGTGCTTACAATGGTGGAAGCAACCACTGGGTGGCTGGAAACATACCCTGTGTCCCATGCCACTGCCCAGAACACTATCCTGGGCCTTGAAGAGAAAATTTTATGGCAACACGGCACCCCAGAAAGAATCTACTCGGACAATGGGACTCACTTCCGAAACAACCTCGTAGACACCTGGGCCAAAGAACATGGCATTGAGTGGGTGTATCACATCCCTTATCACACACCAGCCTCCGGAAAAATTGAACGGTACAATGGACTGCTGAAAACTACATTGAGAGCGATGGGGGGTGGAACTTTCAAGCATTGGGATACACATTTAACAAAAGCCACCTGGTTAGTTAATACTAGAGGATCCGCCAATCGGGCTGGCCCCGCCCAACGAAGAGTTCCACATACTGTAGAAGGGGATAAAGTCCCTGTAGTGCGCATGAGGAGTATGTTAGGAAAGACAGTCTGGGTTAGTCCTCCCTCAAGCAGAAGCAAACCCATTCAAGGGGTTGTTTTTGCTCAAGGACCTGGGTACACCTGGTGGGTGATGCAGAAGGATGGGGAGGTTCGATGTGTACCTCAGGGAGATTTGATTTTGGGAGAGAATAGCCAGTGAATTGGGCTGTATGATGTTTAACTGCTAAATAACCTGCCAATGCATGCCATTGTATCTATAGTGTCTATATGCCATATCAAGGGTATTATTGTGAGAATTATCCAAATGACTACAGGATGGACTTTTGAAACTGAGCCAGGTACAACAGCGATAGAACTTGAACTGGCACCCACCAATTTCCTCAAGATCAACATCTTCGACCTGCAGACCAGGGGCATGAGTTACACCAAATGTACTAGCCACAAGTTCCAGAGGCAGCGTACAACAACCCAACATCTCACACCATCTCTCTCTTATCCTGAAGAAGTGTTACAACAGATAGAGCCCCAAAATCGATGGACACATTAGAGGGATAGCCCATAGGCTAAAGGAACACCGTGTGTGTGTGTGCGAGGTCAGGGGGTGGAGTCCATATACTTATATATAAGACAAGGAAAGTTGTAGTGGTTGATTGGGAAAAAAAAAAAAAAAAAGTAAGATCTGGGCATGATGTAGATGGTATAGAATAAGGGGTGGATAATGTCCTGGGTTCAGCTGGGATAGAGTTAATTTTTACAGGAACCTGGGAGGTGGGGGCATAGCCGGGGCAGCTGACCTGAACTAGCCAAGGAGCTATTCCATACCATGTGACATCCTGCCCAGTATATAAATGGGGAGCGGGCCGGGGGGTGGTCTCTGTTTTCGGTGGGGGAAGTGGCGGAGCGTCGGGTCCCGGGTGGTGAGCAGTTGCACTGTGCATCACTCTTTTTGTATACTTTTTTTTCGTTAGTGCCGTTGTTGTTGTTGTAATCTCTTTGTGTTTATCCCAGTAAACTGCCTTTATCTCAACCCTCGAGGTTCCAGTTTCTTTTCTTTTTTTTTTCTCTCCTCCGTCTCCTCCCCATCCCACCCGAGGGGGGCGGAGGAGTGAGCGAGCGGCTGCGTGGTCCTTTGTTACCGGCCGGGCTGAAACCACGACACTAGGTACCACTGAAAAGAGCCTGGCTCCGTCTTCTTTGCACCCTCCCTTCAGGTGTTCATATACATTGATGAGATTCCCCCCCCCGAGCCTTCTCTTCTCCAGGCTAAACAGTCCCAGCTCTCTCAGCCTTTCCTCATATATGAAGTGCTCTAGTCCCTTAATCATCTTTGCAGCCCTGCGCTGGATTCTCTCAGAGTAGCTCCATATCACTCTTGTACTGGGGGGGTCCAGAACTGTACATGGCATTCTAGGTGTGGCCTCACCAGTGCTGAGTAGAGGGGAAGGATCACCTCCCTCAACCTGCTGGCAATACTTTGCCTAAATGTAGCCCAGGATACCATTAGCCTTCTTTGCTGCAAGGACACATTGCTGGCTCATGTTCAACTTGGTGTCCACCAGGATCCCCAGGTCCTTTTCTGCCAAGCTCCTTTCCAGCTGGGTGGCCCCCAGCATATATTGGTGCATGGGGTGTTCATCTCCAGGTGCAGGACTTGGCACTTCCCCTTTGTCGAACTGCATGAGGCTCCTGCCTGCCCATTTCTCCAGCCTGTTGAGGTCCCTCTGGATGGCAACACAGGTCTCTGGCCTATCAGCCACTCCTTCCAGTTTTGTGTCATCAGCAAACTTGCTGAGGGTACACTCTGCCCCATCATCCAGATCATTAATGAAGATGCTGAACAGGACTGGACCTAGTATTGTGGTAGACTGAATGAGTTAATGTCTCAAACATTGTGGTGGGGCAAGTTCTGCTTAAGGACCAACTCTGCATGACAGGAACTCTGCCTAGCAAGGAACCACAGGTGAAAAGAAACCCATCAGCACCCATCAACAACAGGAGGGGGAGGGCATGCCAGAGGGTGCACAGCTCCGTTCTGTTGTGCTCTTCTGATATGCTGAGCAGGGAAATCCACCATGCCGTTTTGATATGATGTTACATGCTGAGCAGGACAGCTCACCATGCATGGCTAAAGATCATGTTTGCAGGGAAGGGGAAGTTACTCCGCAAATGACCCCCAAGCCCAAAGGCTCACAAACTGATCATGACACCTAATTAGCCTAATGAATTTGAGTGCCCGCCAGAAGGAGGGGCAAGGATAATAAAAGGACACAAACTGAAGCCCCACGTGCGCAAGCCCACCGGAACTGGACCCCTCAGCTGACTGAACCACCTCTGGATCCAGGACCGGTGATATCTTTCTCTCTTCCTTTTTCTCCTCCCGTCTTGTTCTCTCTTTCCTTTTCCTTTTCCACAATCCCTACACCTCATCCCTTGAGACATAAACTGTTGACCAAGTCTGGGACTAAAGAGTGGATCCAGCTGCTGATTCAAAGAAATTAACTCAATAGTTTGATTAACTATTAAGTAGGTATTCTTTATTGGCAGCGCTGGATGCATGGGGGATCGCTCCACCTATCGTGCACACCGTTGGGTCAAATTGTGCAGGTTAAGTACATGTTCTACATACATATTCACTAGATTTCCGAGAAATGTTATACATATTCATTAGTTTTCCTGGAAACTATTAGCATATGCAAATGTCCTTTACGCAGGCACATTGAAGGTCTCTGGTGGTCTTCAGGAGTCTTCCTCACTTGTCCGCTATTTGACCCTCCTCAGGTGATTCTGCACAGTATGGTCTTTTACATGTTTTGATACATCAGTGCTTGTTAGTGCTCTTATTATCTAAGTTTTCATTAGTGGTGTAGAACCATATGGTTAGTTTAAGCTAAATTATCTACAAGGATGAGAACAAAGGCAGGAGTTCTTATCTTTTCTGGCCCTATCTATTCAAGCAAGGCCTCTACTTGTGCCTTCTTGACAAGATGGTAAATTCATCAAACATTTAATTAAGCTTTGTGATTGTTCATGGTTCCTTCTTGCTCATCACTCCCAAGTACCAGTCTCTGACAGGCTTAATCCTTGACAAACACCAGTCCTTGGTATGTAAAGTTACAGAGACAATCATTAAGCAATTAGCAGTTCGTTCTCTATATCACTGCCCCTAGGCTCCTCTCTGAAGGAGTCTAGAAAGCAAGGGGGTCTGCTCTGAACCTCCTGACTCAACAGGAGGGATCCCCTTATTCCCTGAATTGATGTATATGTGGTTACCACGGGTTACATGGGTCACTGAGGTTTTTCCATGCCAATTCCTGTTGTGAGAAATCACACCACCTGCTGTTATGCCTCCCATGTTCAGTTTGCTTCTGCCATGAATAAAATGTTTAACTGATCGTTTGGTGTCGTTTCACCTTAATTTAGCCCTAGGGAATTCGGAACTCAACTCCACTCCCTGGTCTGTCCAGTCCGGATCGTGACAAGTATATTGACCCCTGGGGTACATCAATAGTTACTGGCCTCCAACTAGACTTTGTGGCACTGATCACCACCCTCTGGGCCTGGCCATTTGGCCATTTTCCAACCCACCTTGCTGTCTGCTCATCCAGCCCATACTTCATCAGCTTCTCTATGACAATCTTATGGGAGACAGTGTCGAAGGCCTTTCTCAAGTCAAGGTAGATAATATCTCCCCTTGTCTACCAAGCCAGTCATTTCATTGTAGAAGGTTATCAGGGTGGTCAAGCATGACTTCCACTTTGTGAATCCATGCTGACTACGCCTGATAACTTTCTTGTATGTCTAGTTTGCTTAAGTATTCTCTGACCTGATTCTCTTCCACCACGGGTAGGTATTCCTTGCCCCACATTTTTCCCCTGGTATCTGGGACTCTTGAAGGCTTGTCTTGCTAGTAAACACTGAAGCAAAGGAGGCATTTGTTACCTCAGCCTTTTTCATGTCCTGTGTCACCTGGTCCCCTGCCCCATTCAGCAGCAGGCCCACAATTTCTCTACTCTTCTTTTTGTTATCCATGTATTTATAGCAGCCCTTCTTGTTGTCTTTGACATCCCTCAGCAGATTCAATTCCACGTAGTCTTTGAATTTCCTAACTTCATCTCTGGATGCTTGGACAGTGTTCTGTGTTCCTCCCAAGTTACCTGTCCCTGCTTCCACCTTTTGTATGCTTTCTGTTTGAGTGTTGCCAGGAGCTCCTTGTCTATCCATGCAGGCCTCCTGGCGTTTTTGCCTGATTTCCTCTTTGTTGGGATGGACTTCTCTTGAGCTTGGAGGAGGTGATCCTTCATTATTAACCAGCTTTCTTAGGCCCCTCTCCCCTTCAGGGTTTTATCCCATGGGACTCTACTAAGTAGATCCCTGAACAGGCCAAAGTCTGCTCTCCTGATGTCCAAGGTTGTGATCTTGCTTTTTGCTCTTCTCCCTCCCCTCAGGATCCTAAACTCCACCATCTCATGGTCGCTGCAGCCAAGGCTGCCTTCAACCTTCTTATCCCTAATGAGCCTCTCCTTATTGGTGAGTATGAGGTCCAGCAGAGCCCCTCTCCTTGTCAGCTCCTCTGTCACTTCTATCAGGAAGTTGTTGTCGATGCAGTCCAGGAACCTCCTGGTTTGCTTATGCCCTTCTGTGTTGTCCCTCCAGCAGATGTCAGGGTGGTTGAAGTCCCCCATGAGGACCAGGGTGTGTGAATGTGAGGCTGCTTGTAGCTGTGTGTATGTATCTCTAGATCATAGCCCTGCAAATGCACACAGATTTCTAACTCCTCGTGTTCCCCACGTGTCACGACCCAGGCTGGACAGACCAGAGAGGGATTGTGGTGAGTTCAGAATTCCCTCAGGCTAAATTAAGGTGAAACGACACTATTGGGTTTGTGTGGCAAGGTTTTTGGTAGCAGGGGGGTTACAGGGGTGGCTTCTGTGAAAAGCTGCTGGAAGTTTCCCCTGTGTCCGACAGAGCCAATACCAACCGGCTCTAAGATGGACCCGCCGTCGGCCAAGGCTGAGCCAATCAGCAATAGTGGTACTGCCTCTGTGATAACATATTTAAAGAAGGGGAAAAAAAACTTGCGGCAGAACAGAAACTGCAGCTGGAGAGAGGAGTGAGAACATGTAAGAGAAACAACCCTGCAGACACCAAGGTCAGTGAAGAAGGAGGGGGAGGAGGTGCTCCAGGTGCCAGAGCAGAGATTCCCCTGCAGCCCATGGTGAAGACCATGGTGAGGCAGGCTGTCCCCCTGCAGCCCATGGAGGTCCACGGTGGAGCAGGTGGGTGCCCGAAGGAGGCTGTGACCCTGTGGGAAGCCCGTGCTGGAGCAGGCTCCTGGCAAGACCTGTGGATCTGTGGAGAGACGAGCCCACGGAGTAGGTTTTATAGCAGGACTTGTGACCCCATGGGGGACCCACGCTGGAGCAGTCTGCTCCTGAAGGACTGCATACTGTGGAAGGGACCCATGCTGGAGTAGTTTGTGAAGAACTGCAGCCCGTGGGAAGGACCCACATTGGAGAAGTTTGTGGAGGACTGTCTCCTGTGGGAGGGACTCCACGCTGGAGCAGTGGAAGAGTGTGATGAGTCCTGCCCCTGAGGAGGATGAAGCGGCAGAAAATAACATGTGACAAACTGACCGTAAACCCCATTCCCCGTCCCCCTGCACCACTGGGGGGTTAGGTAGGGAATCCGGGAGTGAAGTTGTGCCCAGGAAGAAGGGAGGGGTGGAGGGAAGGTGTTTTGAGATTTGGGTTTATTTCTCATTACCCTACTCTGGTTGATTTGTAATAAATTGAGTTAATTTTCCCAAAGCTGAGTCTGTTTTGCCCGTGACGGTAATTGGTGAGTGATCTCTCCTGTCCTTATCTCGACCCATGAGCCCTTTGTTATATTTTCTCTCCCCTGTCCAGCTGAGGATGGGGGGGTGATAGAACAGCTTTGGTGGGCACCTGGCATTCAGCATCTTTTATAGCCCAGTTCATGCCTTTTCTCACATCAATCACACTCCTCTTGGTCTTCTGCACACCACCCATAAGTACTTATGTAACTCTCAATCTTGTGTGCAGGTGCCATTGGGGGTTGGTGGTTGCGAAGGGTTCCTCCAGCGGCCTTGAGCCCCTTCCTCAAATAAACTTTATATGACCTTTGGCCATATATGGTGAGCTGCCCTGCTCAGCATATCAGAACACAGAACACGGAACGGTGCACCCTCCAGCATGCCCTCCTTGCCCTGTTGCTAACTGGCTTCTCAGCTGCTCTGCACTGTTTGTTGTTATGCAGAACTTGCCCCACCACAGTGTTTGAGACATTAACTCTTTCAGTCTCTCACACCATGCTGCATGAATTAGTGTATATGTACTTCAGAGAGGCACCCCTCTCTGAAGCAATCATTTGTTTTGATAATAAACAATTGGTCACTTTCAGCAGATAGGAATGCTGCCCTTTGTCTTGCATGGTTTGATCTGTTGGTTCAAGTCCTAGTTAAATTCAAAAGTGAAGTGTGAGTGGAATGGGAGAGAGTATAGTAGTGTGAGTAGATGTTTATGGTTGACTCCAAAGTCCTCATCCAATTGGGTCTTTATTGCCTTGGGTAGCATTTAAACAAAAAAAAGAGAAAGTGACATTTTGTGTTCTGAAGTACTTGCAATATAAAGAACTGCAAAAGCAAGCTTTTGTTCCAAGACATATAGATTAGAATACATGTGCTCCCCTATCCCTACCGCTTTGTCCCTGTAAGACAAAGCAAAATTTATTAGCATATCATAGAGTACTGGCTGGTGGAGAAAGACAGCAGTGGACATGAACATCAGCCTCATGAATGAAATTGGAATTTTATAAGTCATAGAATCATAGAATATCCTGAGTTGGAAGGGACCCATGAGGATCATTGTATCCGACTAACTCCACCCAGGGCAACCTAAATGTTAAACCGTATATCTAAGAGCATTGTCCAAATGCTTGTTAAACACCAGCAGGCTTGGGGCCATGACCACTTCCCTGGGGAGCTTGTTCCAGTGCTTGACCACCCACTCAGTGAAGAACTTTTTCCTAATATCCAATCTGATGCAGCTTTAAGCCATTCCCTTGCATCCTATCACTGGACACTAGAGAGAAGAGATCAGCACCTCCCTCTCCACTCCCCCTCATGAGGAAGTTGTAGACAGCAATGAGTTCACCCCTCAGTCTCTTCTTCTCTAAGCTGAACAAACCTATCCTCAGCAGCTCCTCATAAGTCATGCCCTCTAGTCCTTTCACCATCTTTGTTGCCCTCCTTTGGACACATTCTAATATTTTTATATCCTTATATTGTGGAGCCCAAAACTGCACACAGTACTCAAGGTGAAGCCACACCAGTGCTGAACATAGTGGGACAATCACTTCTTTCAACACAGTAGCAGTACAACAAATCTGATATATGGGTTTGTGAAGTAACTTTCAATCTAGAATGATCATTTGATATGGAGTATGCTATTTGATTTGAATTTGCATTTAGTTGTGATTAACGTGCATATACTCAAACACTTGAGGCGAAGTCTAAGTGGTTTTAGGGTTTAATTATTGATATAAATTAACAATAGCTTTTTTGTTACCATGCATATGCAGTCTTGTTTATTGTATATCCTGTCACTGTAATAAGAAGGATGTTAATAAGTTATAAGGGGAATCTAGGTATGGAATTTATACTTTGCTTTTTATTTTTTGTTACATTGTTACATGATGTGAAGGAGGTAGTGCCACATATGACAGGCTGAGAAAATGGTTGGAGTGTGTTGTAGAAATACTTATTTCTTCAAAGAATTCTTGAACTAAAAATTAAGTGATGCTTTGTGCCAGAATGACTATAATTGTTGAGGAATTCTGACAGCTTTATCCATGCTGGGGCCTAGCTTCTTGCCTGATGGTCCCATTAGCCCCAGGGGGGTTACAGGTAGAGTGATGGTCCAACTGATTGAAAAAGTATGTCCTAGGCTCATTCAGACTTGAGAATGTCGTCTCTCACACTGCCGACTGGTTACAGATCAGTCTTCCATTACGTGGTCTAAGAGAGATTTACATGTATAGTTTCTATTCCCACTGTTGCAGAACTGAACTTTGTCAGTAATTCAGATCACCAGTGTCAAGGTGACTAGAACTGAAGAAAATGTAACAAATTAGACCAGGTCTGTAGCTTGGACCTAGCAGAGTAATAAAGTTAATAAATTGTAAGGGATGGAAACAATATATTGGTGGTGTTCTTGTCCTCCTCATCTGGATGAGGTCTTGATTCAGCTAATGGGCTGAATTAATTGAACCCTCTCCCACATGCATTTTCTAGAGAGACTATAGGGGAGGTTATGTAAAGTGTATATACTCTAGCTGAATGCTTTTTTGTAAGTGGGAAGATAATTTTCCATTATGTAATTTTCTCTGGCAAGGCAAGTTGAATATGGCTCTCTCTAGAGCCTGTCTCCTTTGCAGTCTCTCTCTGCCTTTTTCTTTTTTTTAATACATGTTTTGATATGGAGCACACCTGCTCAGCTCATGTGGGTTTAGAAACAGATGTTGTGTATGAATTATCCCCTGAATCACACCATGTTATGCAGGTACTGGACCACTAGGGCAAATTGTTTGTATATGGTCCTTTCTGCTACACTCTGTTGCACTCAGGACTGCACCTCTTCATGTGAATTTAATATTTTTTCACTTTATATAAGGCTGAAATAAGTACTCATGCTCACTTACTCTTTCCCTCTTCCCCTTTTTTAACTGAAGAGAAACATCCCCCTTCTGCCTTTGCCAAATTATTTAGAAGAGTGTAAATTGAAATGTGCTACTGGAGCAGACTGTTTATACAAGTGAAAGAAATTGTAACATCAGAGTATTTGGTCTGGTCTGCAAGGAAAAGGTTTTGGCTTTTATATATACGGAATATTGGTTCTAATACAGAAAAAAGCATGTTGTTTAAAAGAGGCTCCAATTTGCACATCAGTGTTTTAGTGCAGTAGGGACAATGGCATTTTTTTTAATGGGGAATATGTTTTTTGTTACACTGTTACTAAAATAAATTTGATGTTAGATTAAGAGCTACACTGTAATCAGTTTGAGGTAGAATATTCCATGCACATGGTAAAGATTTTCTGACCAGAGAGTGCTCATCATATGAATCCAGAATAAGCTGTTATTAGCTAATACAAAGCTATTAATATTTATTCATCAGTTGGTGGACGAGTGAGTCGGGAATTAAATTACACACGGCAGAAGATTGGAGAAGAGGCCATGTTTAACCCCCAGCTCATGATTCAGACTCCACAGGAAGATGGTGCTAATGTACTAACAATAGAAGCACTCAGACAGCACCTTGACTCTACACTTCAGGCCAGCAGAGTAGATGTTTATATGTACAACAGGTAAGGAGAAAAGCAAAAGTTTTCTTGATCATCTGTAACAGCTAGAAAGTGGACAGATGTTTCCTTGCATATATTTTTAATGGCTAGCACTTCAGAACCTTTCCCTTAGAACTGTGTTTTGATTTGAATGTCACTAATTACTGATGCTTGAAATTGTGGCATGATAGCAGTGACTAGTTGACTTTCTAACAAATAAAATGGTATAAGAGGTGTTGGATGAGATTCTGAAAATGTACCTTTATGAGCAGTGCTAACAGTGTCCAGCATTTTTCTTGGTAAAGGAATGATAACTGTGCTCTTAAAAATAGGACTTTATTGATGGGATTCTTAACAATGAAAAGCCTTCCAGTAGTTTGGGTTTAAAGGGAAAATGCAAATGGAAGAGAAATGGCAGTGGGTGGAATTACTGGGCTATTTAATAACATAGATGCAATCATAGTAGAGTTGGCCTTCAGAGTGTCTGTGTATACATACTGAGGGTTGGGAGTTGTCCGAAAAGCAGGAGTTGTCCAACAATAAAAATACTAAAAGTGCACCTTAACAAGGCACCAGCTTTGGGCTAGTGAGATCTCACCATGACAAGTGGTTCCTCCAGGGTTACTACTTACATGATTTCAGCACATCTAACTGATGCCTAAATGAACTAATACCTAGACTCCAATTATCTTTTACCCAGCTCCTGCCTTGTCTAAGGTGCTATAAGCCACTACAGTGGAAATTGTAATACAGGTGAACAAGGAAAACAGAAATTCTAATGGTTTCTTTTCTCCTACGTGCTTGAGTCAGAGCTAGTCTGAGCCTGAAGCTGACTTCTCTCTTGTGTCACTGAGTGCTATCTTAAGTCACAAGTGGTCTCATTTATATAAAGCCACATTTCTGTCCCTTTTAGTTGTGTCAACTAGCCTATTAATCCAAAAGTAGTTCCATTATTTTTAATTTACAGAGACTGTTTAGCATAAATGAAATAAATATTTCTAGTTTTGTCTTTCTCAATGATTCACTACTTGAGGCCACCATGTCTATGTGAGTTGCAATTTTAATGTATGTTACATTTTAAAAATAAATTTTCAGTAACTGTGAAAGAAAAAAAATACTCATTCTTTATATTTATTACAGACAATGGAAATTGGAACACTTATGTTATAAATCAGGAGAACTCATCACAGAAGCAGGTTACATGGACCAGGTAGGTATAACAGGCATTTGGTTATAACCATTTTGTAGTCTCATGATTCAGCTTGTGTTGTTTAGATTATATTGTAGTCTAACTGTGGTTTTTTTTCCCCTTTCTGACTTTGACAGATCATAGAATATCTTTATCCTTGTTTAATTATCACTCCTTTGGACTGCTTCTGGGAGGGAGCAAAGCTACAGTCAGGAACTGCCTATCTATTGTAAGCATGCAGGTTTTATAAATTTCCAGTCTGTCTGATTTTAATAGTAAAATGATGCATGATTTTGAGTTGCATCCCATTGCTTATTCAGATTCTGATTTAACCAAAAAATAAAAAATAAATTGTAATGTCTTTGCAGAAAATGCACATGGATTTTTTATTTAATTGAACAAAGATTTTTCTGTTTCTAAAAGATTATTTGTATGCATCAATTCAAGTCCTGTGTCATTACTTTTCTTGTTCTGCTAGCATGCAAAAGGAAATAAAAATTCTGAATTCAAGCTTTTTTGGAAATAAACTTCTTTTTTTTTATCCCCCCCCCAAACTACAAAAACATTGCCTGGGAATTAATTTTATTTCTAAGAAAATGTAGGTCTCTTGGGAAAAAACTCAAGTCTTCCTAAAGAATAAAACTAAAACCCTTTGCTTATGAGATCATTAAAGAAACCAAATATATCCTTTATGGGTGGTTTCTCACAATTTGCAAGTGTGATATTATATGCCCTGGATCATTCAAAGAGTTAATTGTTAATCTGTGCAGACATTTTCTGTTAATTATGCAAGAGTTAGCATTTGAGTTAGTTATTGTTTCTGTCCTGGTTTGCATATGGCTCTGAAAGCAATTTGCAATGGCTATCTCCTAATGTTTAGTGTACAGTTTTAGGTAGGGAAATAAGGGGGGTTGCATTTTCTGGTTGGGAGATTGCAAATAAAGAATTAAGCCTGGTTAAGCAGATACAGTGTGGTTTGAATCACAAAATAAGACAGCTAAAAGCCTTTGTAGTTTGTCAACATCACAAATTCAAAAGTGAGGGGTGGGAGACATGACAGTGATAGTGATGACAGCCATGGTAGCAGGAAAGCTTGATGGTTGATAGTCAAGCAGCCAGGGCATTTGCAGGAGCACAGAATTGTTATAGATAAACAAAGATCAGCTATATCGATTGATTACATTTGCAAGATGATTATTAGACGAGCAAGAAGTAATCTGATACTATGTGAAAGGATTTCTTTCCTCAGCCTTCCCTTCTTTCCCTCTCCCCTCCCTCTGAATTATTTGAAGCAGCAGTTGGTTGCTTTTTTGTTATTTATGTGCTTCATGGTTTGTTTTACTTGGTTTGTAAATGAAAGTATTTTTAACATGTGAATATTCCCTTTCATACAGTAAATTGGTATGTAAGTACTGACTATTTTTGTTAAAATCACCACAGGGCTACAAGAAAAGTATACATAAACAAATATAATTAAAACATGCATTTCATTTTATGAAACAACCTTACCAGAAAGGGTTGTAGCTTGTAACAGAAAACAACTTCATTTGTGCAAATACAAATTTAAAAATTATGTTTCAGTACTTATTTTGTCTTTTTTTGTAATTTTCCCCTGATTTCTTTTACAGAGGGAAAGCTCCTTTGCAGTGGATCAACTTTGACCCCTTAGAATTCTTAGAAGAGTTAAAGAAAATAAACTACCAAGTGGAGAGATGGGAAGAAATGCTGAATAAAGCAGAGGTTGGTCATGGTTATATGGATCGACCTTGTCTGAATCCTGCTGATCCTGATTGTCCAATCACAGCTCCCAACAAAAATTCCACCAAAGTAAGTTTGCTTATCTTTGTATAGATCTTTTCAAGGGAGGCTCTGTATGTGTGGTGAGAGAAAAGGGTACCATTCCCTTCCAAGTAATATATATTTTATGTTCTTCAGTGATTTCATTATTTGGTTCCTATTATATACCATTAGCCCAGAGTCACTAACTTTCCCTCAGCCTGTGATGCAATATTAATCACACATATTTAGAGTGAGATTACAGTTCTCAGCTACTGTCTGGGTGTGGCAATGCGGTGACACACCATTTCAGCAGGCAACATGCCTCAGGCAAATGCAGTCACTCTTGGAATAGCAGTCACTCCTGGAATACGGCTGCCTCTCTACACTGGCAAGGTCTTCCTTCAAGTAGGGCCAGTTTTGTTGACCCAACTTTATATATCCCTTTCTCAGTCACACTAGGCTTTGGAGAAGTTGCTGTTTGGTGAACAAGTATCGGGCTAGTTTGTCTACTCCATTTGTTGAACACATTTCTCTTTGTAGACTTCCTAGATGATCTTCAATATCTGTTATTTCATTATACTAGGTGTTGATTTAGGATATGAGTTTGTCTGAAGTTGTGCAACTGATGAATTGCTTCTTTAAAACTTTTTTCTAGCCTCTTGATGTGGCTCTTGTTTTGAGTGGTGGATGCTATGGACTGTCAAGAAAATACATGCATTGGCAAGAGGAATTGATTATAGGTGGTACAGTCAAGAATAGTTCTGGTAAACTTGTCAGGTAAGCAAACAAATGTTTACAGAAAATGTTAAAATTTTTCTTTGTTAGGGTTTGGGTTTTTTTTGGCAGGGGGCCAGACCATGCAAAATCAACTGCCTTTCAGAATCTGTGAATTATGCGTATTATGAACCCTGGTCTAGGAGGACATCCCTGATGAGGACAGAATTTAAGAGTGACTAGACAGTTGTTTAAACTTAAGGAGGTGTCATTGCTGCCTGCTTCTAATCTAAAATGACAGTGTACATTGCTCAGAAATATTTTTTTCCTGGCAACTTTGTTGTTTAGAGTGTATGTATAAAGCATTGAACAGTATTTAAAACACTGAACAACTTTGTGTTTTTGAAATAAGATCAAAGGAAAAAAGGGGGGGAAATAACTTTGGTAATGTGCCCACTCATTTGACTTTTCTCAGAATTCCAAAATCTCCATTGAACTGTTTGTTTAGGGTCAATACAGAGAAAAGTATATTCTTTATATCACTGTATCCTGAATATTTTTTTGACTGACAAAATAAAACCCTTGGTTTCAGACTTCTTGAAGAAGTCATGGAACACTTGACTTTGGGGGGTAAACCCCTTGAAATAGAACTGTGTTAAAAAAATAGGACATATAAAAACATTATTTAGATGTATACACTGAATCCAAAGTTATATTAAACTAAAAGAAGTATAATTCTTGCATATTTAACACAGATAATTTTTAGTAGAATTTCTGATATGGATTTTGATGTTTTTTACATTGACACTAAATATTGAAGTTTAATTTCTTACTAATTTTGATTTATTCTGAAAAAGTGCACAGATGTGTCTTCTAACAAATAGCGAAAGACTTTATTCTTGGTGAAAAATAAAATAGTTCCTTAAGCTTCTAAAATTGTTGGATACAATTAGATACTGTGGAAATTTACAATGGATAATTATTGCCTTTTGTGTATTCTTTGCTGCTTGTCAGGTGTCAGGAGTTTAGTCTGGCATTTATCTCCAAGGGATGAAAAAGACCAAGGGATGAAAAAGACCGAGGTCTTCAAATGACAAATTGCCAACAGCATTTGCAAGATCTCATAGGAATAACTGTTCCTGTGTTCTCCTCATAGCAATCTGTCTGTCAGTCGTGATCTCTATAACTGATTTGTAGGGCCACATTCTTTGCTCCTGAAACTGATCCTATTAAAAATAATGGCAAAACTCTCACTAACTTCAGTGAAAACAGACTTAGCCTCAATACTGTATAGACCAGTACAGCTGCACCAGATGCATAGTAGAATAATTACACTCTGTTCAATTTTAATGTCAACATGTGGCCTATAAAAACAAGAACTCATGCAAGCTCCTATTAGGCTCTCATTTGAGCCTTTATGCAGTAAAAACCCATTTCCTGAAAATGCTTATTTTATGCCTCTTTCTCCTCTCTCTTCTCTCCCTGTTACAGTGCCCAGGCTTTGCAAACCATATTTCAGTTAATGACTCCTAAGCAAATGTATGAGCACTTCAAGGGGTATGAATATGTTTCACATATCAACTGGAGTGAGGATAAGGCAGCAGCAATTCTGGAAGCCTGGCAGCGGATGTATGTTAAGGTAAAATTGAAAATAACCTAGATGTCTTACTATAAACTTTCACTAAGATCCACTGCCTTTAGTCATGGCTTTTTATAATATTTTGTCAAGGAAGATGCTTAAACTAGAACTGAGTGTTGTCTCCTGGTTTTAAAGTTATCCTTGTGCTGTAACAGACTATTTAAAAAGGCTGATTTCTTCTTTTTTTTTAATTAAGAAACTGCTTACTTATTCACATATGAGAAGCCATGAAGGTTTTACTGTTTGCTGGACCTTGGATTAAAGGCAAAACTCACAACAGCAAATCAATGGCAGAGTTATGGAAAGAAGAAACCTCCTTTACATTTCAGGAGTTAAGTTAAATGTTTTAAATGATCTGTGAATGCAGTGGCCTTTCCTGAAGGATGCAAATTCTTGTGTGATAATCAGTATCTTGCAGGAAATAATTACCAAAAATATTTATTTCATGTAGCATCAGTGAAATCTCTTGTATAGGGTGTGTGGTTTAACAGGAACATTAAGGCAAAAGTAGTTGATTTCAGATATGTGCTGTAGAAGATTATAATGGGCTTTTTTTTAGCCACACTAAGTTTTATTTTTCTTTCCATAGGTTGTTCATCAAAGCGTTGCACAAAACTCTACTCAGAAGGTGCTTTCCTTTACTACAACTACCCTGGATGACATTCTAAAGTCATTTTCTGATGTCAGTGTTATCAGAGTAGCTAGTGGCTACTTACTAATGGTAAGAAAATAAATTCTATTTATTTAATTGACTCCAGTAGTATAGCAGGGCTCAAATGGCTGCCTTGTTACCAGTCAACAGTCCAGAACATTTTCAGAATACTTAAAATAAAAATTGCAGTTTGTAAACATCTGCCTCAGGGTTGTCACCTATTCCTCTATGTAACATCTCTGATGTGTCTGTTCTGTTTAAAAACGCTTCTAAGTTGTGTATGTTGTTGGGGGCAGATAGCTGATAGAGAAGGATCCATTCTAATCCAATCCCTGCTCTGCTTTCAGCTTACCTATGCCTGTTTAACAATGCTGCGGTGGGACTGTGCCAAGTCTCAGGGTGCTGTGGGGCTGGCAGGAGTCACCTTGGTTGCTCTCTCAGTGGCTGCAGGATTGGGTCTGTGCTCATTGATTGGAATTTCCTTTAATGCTGCCACAACTCAGGTATGAAGGAGCCACAAGTCTGCTGCTAAATTACAAGAACTTTGTTAGTAAATGAACGCATCTCAATCAATCTTTGAGAAAAAACAAAAGCTGAGGAAGTATTTTGATTTTTAGATTTTTACTTGTGTCTTTCTCCTATCTAGTAGCTTGTGCTGTGAGAAATTAAGAGAACATGCTGCCAAACGATTTTAAAGAAAAAGGCAGATATCCTGAAGTTTGTTTAATTAGGTAGATTCTAGGATATTTGTTTTTCTGTGTCCCAATATGAGTACAAGCATCCAGTTGTATATAAGAAGCTGCAAATTTTGTCCTTGCATCTGAATATATCAGGACGTTCAACTCCTGAAAATATTTTGAAAATAACGTGAAATATTAACTGATATTCTTTGCCTACCAAAAACTTGAATTACTTTTGGTGAGGTTTTGTACCTGTAAATGGTATACTGCAAGTTCTTCAGCAGTCTTTCAGAATGAAAGTTAATAGCTGTATTGCATCCCATTGATTTTCATTTTAACCTTGGATTTGTGTTCAGAGTGTAGCGTAAAGGTTATTTTGATTAGCCATTTAATGACTAGCTGCATGGTAGATCGTAAGAATAATATAAAAATGTTCTTGTTTTTTTGCTTGTTTTATTTCTCCCCCAAGGTTTTGCCTTTTCTTGCTCTTGGAGTTGGTGTAGATGACATATTCCTTCTGGTACATGCATTTAGTGAAACAGGGCAGAATAAGAGAATTCCATTTGAGGTAATGACAAAATGGGGAGTTGGGGGAAAATAAAAGAATAAAATAAAAGAAAAAGCCTCATATAGGGAAATATATGATACCTAGAATTAGTTAGTAATGATTTTTTTAAAAAGCTTTTGTTCTAGAGATCTTTGTCCTAGGGCCTGGTTTTCTTTCCTTTTATTTATAATTAACCATGACATTCACATTATTCACATTATGAAATCTAAGATCCTCCTCACTTTTATAATCTTTTCCTTCTATTGACCTTTTTATTCTCAGTCCAAAGTTTCATATCCAAAGTACAAATCATTTAAAAGCAAATGCCAGTTTTGTTTTGTACAAGCAATGTCTTCCATGTACTCTTTCCAGCTGGTTCGGCATTCAGGCACTATAAAGTCATTGTGCTATAACCTCCATATGCTTCAAAATAACCTACTGCATTGGGAAAGGGTCCTGTGTTTGATTCTCTCTGGTTTTTTGTGTGGTTCCTGGGGTTTCTGGTTTTTTTTTCTTACATGCTTCTTCAAGACATAATGCATGCTTATTTTGTCTGAAAAATGTTGAGAAAACCAAGTGACTGCACTGATACAAAATACATCCTACTTAATAACTGATGTATTTGATATAATGTCAGTATCCATTTAGCTTTGACTTTTGAAGCCATTGTCAGCTTTAATAATGTTTGCTACCCTCAAAAAATGTAAGCACTTCATGTGTCATCTGCTTTTCTCCTGGACAGTGTACTTAGTATATTGTTTACTCTTACATATTCTCAAATGCACACTTGTATTCAGAATTTCCTTGTAATAGTTTTCACTGTTACCATGTTATATCTGTAGGATGACCCCTTCATTTGCAGGACATCACCTTATTCACGACTTGTACGATACGTCATTTGTTTTGCAGGACAGAACAGGTGAATGTTTGAAGCGAACAGGAGCAAGCATAGCCCTTACATCTATCAGCAATGTTACTGCTTTCTTTATGGCTGCCTTAATCCCTATTCCTGCTTTACGAGCATTTTCACTCCAAGTAAGTTTTTATGTTGTTTTGTTAGCTCTTGTAGATGGTGTCATCATGGAAAGTGAATGATAATAACTGTTAGTGGTAGCATTAAAGTCCATGTTCAGTGCTTCTGCAGTTCACTGAACCAATATGTGATCACTGTTTACCATAGTTCTTGGTGATAACCAACTGCTTTCTCCCCTTGATTCTGCTCCTTCTGTTTCTCACACCTTGAGTCTCTCACATCCTGTTGGTGGGTAAAAGAATATCCTACCCCATCCCAACTAGGTTGAGTGCAAAAACCAAGTATGCAACTAATCAGAAACAAGTCTCCAGCAACATTTGAATTCTTAAGGCAGTCTAGACCAGTAGACTGTACTCTAGTTTACACCATCACATTCCTAAGTAAGAATATAATCCTTTCATTGAGGTTTGTCCAATTTGCTGCTATTACAAACCGTAACCAAAGTGCAATGACAGCAGTGAGAATGCATTTACCACATTAATTATTACAGCAGCAGTTTGTACTGACTTGTTCCCAATGTAATTTTAGCAAAATGTTGGAGAAAATATCGAGAATTTTATGTTCTGTTCTGTTCTGAGAGAAAATGTGAATTTTCTGTGCTGAAGCATGTATTGCTTTCTCTCCCTTTCTCTCTTTGTCTTCCTTTTTTTTTTTTTTTTTTTATAATATACCTTCAGGAAGATGAAATATTAAGGATGCTGAAGAAAGCTTCTTTTGAATGCAAAGGCTCTGAAGAAAGCTCTGGGAAGTTCTCCTCTGACACATTTTTAACACACAAGCGATTTATAGCATTGGCTGACCTTGGTGCAGAGCAGGAAAAGTACTTTTTCAGTAGCTATTTTTCCTCTGTTATAGAATGACATTCTCTTTGAGCCCCTGACTTACCCAGAGGAAGCAAGGGCTGCATTTTTTCTTAATACCTGAGGCAATTATTGCTGTTTTCAGCAATGTAAGCATGCCTGCATTAAGCTATTAAATGGTAAAGTGTTCATGATTGCAGATACATGACCAACATTAGTAACTTGTTTACCATTTTCTTCTCAATAGGCAATTTGGTAGTGAATAACAGAGAAAGTAAAGGAGAATATAGGCATTGGTTTGATGCATAGTTGAGCAGATATCTGTGTCATCTTAAACTAGAACTTTAGTCCTAAATAGTTAACGGTATTTAGTTCTGCTGACTTGCAAAAACCTAGATCTCTCTTCTTACAGGGGATATGACAGAGAATTGTTTTATATTATGGCAAAGACCAATTCGAGTGTGTGAAATATTTCTGAAATGTAACAATTCTTTTGGAAGAAGTGACTTATGTCATCTAAATCTTGGGGTACCCAGTCTGCTGAGCTGGAAGACAGAGACAGGGAGCAGAATGAAGCCCTCATAATATAAGGGAAAATGGTTAGCAACCTGCTACACCACTTCTTAGTCCATGGGGCCGGATGGGATCCACCCAAGGGTGCTGAGGGAGCTGGTGGAAGTGCTCACCAAGCCACTTTCCATCATTTATCAGCAGTCCTGGCTAACCGGGGAGGTCCCAGTTGACTGGAGGTTAGCAAATGTGATGACACCCATCTACAAGAAGGGCTGCAAGGAGGATTTGGGGAACTACAGGTCTGTCAGTATGACCTCAGTGCAAGGGAAGGTTATAGAGCAGCTCATCTTGAGTGATATCACATAGCACGTAGAGGATAACAAGGTGATCAGGCCCAGTCAGCATGGGTTTGTGAAATGCAGGTCTTGCTTGACTAACCTGATCTCTTTCTATGACAAGATGATCTGCTTGAGGGAAGGAAGGCTCTACAGAGGGATCTGGACAGGCTGGATCGATGGGCCGAGGCCAATCATATGAGATACAACAAGGCTAAGTGCCAGGTCCTGCACTTGGATCACAACAACCCCATGCAATGCTATAGGCTTGGGGAAGAGTGGCTGGAAAGTTGCCCGGCGGAAAAGGACCTGGGGGTGCTGGTTGATAGCTGGCAGAATATGAGCCAGCAGTGTGCCCAGGTGGCCAAGAAGGCCAATAGCATCCTGGCCTGTATCAGAAATAGCATGGCCAGCAGGAGCAGGGAAGTGATCGTCCCCCTGTACTTGGCACTGGTGAGGCCACACCTCAAATACTGTGTTCGGTTTTGGGCCCCTCACTACAAGAAAGACACTTGAGGTGCTGGAGCGTGTCCAAAGAAGAGCAACAAAGCTGGTGAAGGGTCTGGAGCTCAAGTCTTATGAGGAGCGGCTGAGGGAACTGGGGTTGTTTAGCCTGGAGAAGAGGAGGCTGAGGGGAGACCTTATCACTCTCTACAACTACCTGAAAGGAGGTTGTAGCGAGGTGGGTGTTGGTCTCTTCTGTCAGGTGGCTGGAGATAGGACGAGAGGAAATGGCCTCAAGTTGCGCCAGGGGAGGATTAGATTGGATATTAGGAAAAATGTCTTCACCGAAAGGGTTGTCAGGCATTGGAACAAGCTGCCCGGGGAAGTGATTGAGTCACCATCCCTGGAGGTATTTAAAAGACATGTAGATATGTGTCTTGGGTTCAGCTGAAATGATAGAGTTAATTTTCACAAGAAGCTGGGAGGGGGCACAGCCAGGACAGCTGACCCAAAGTAGCCAAGGCTACCCCACTAAGAATTGAGTCAGACAACGGGACTCATTTCCGAAACAACCTCATAGACACGTGGGCCAAAGAGCATGGCATTTAGTGGGTGCATCACATCCTTATCATGCACCAGCCTCCAGGAAAACTGAACGACAGAATGGACTGCTAAAAACTACACTGACACTATTGGAGCATGGAACCTTCAAACACTGGGATTCACATTTAGCAAAAGCCACCTGGTAGGTCAACACCAGAAGATCTGCGAATCGTGGTGGTCCTGCCCAATCAGAACTTTTACATACTGTAGAAGTGGATAAAGTCCCTGTAGTGCACATAAAAAATATTTTAGGGAAGACAGTCTGGGTTACTCCTGCCTTGGGCAAATGCAAACCCACTGTGGGACTACTTTTGCTCAAGGACATGGGTGCACTTAGTGGGTGATGTGGAAGGATGGGGAAGTCCGATGTGTGCCTCCAGGGGACTGGATTTTAGGTGAGAATAGCCAGTGAATTAAATTGTATGATGTTAGTTGCTATATAACCCTGCCACTGTATGTCATCATACTATAGTTGTTATATGCCATATTAATGTGTCATGGTTTAACCCCAGCAAGCAACTAAGCACCACGCAGCCCGCTTACTCATTTCCCCCCACCCAGTGGGATGGGGGAGAGAATCTGGAAAAAAAAGTAGAACTCGTGGGTTGAGATAAGAACAGTTTAATAGAACAGAAAGGAAGAAACTAATAATGATAACAATAAAACCAATAAAATTACAATTCTAATAATAAAAGGATTGGAATATACAAAACAAGTGATGAACAATGCAATTGCTCACCACTTGCCGACCAATGCCCAGTTAGTTCCCGAGCAGCAATCCACCCCCAGGCCAACTCCCCCCAGTTTATATACCAGATGTGACATCACATGGTATGGAATACCCTGTTGGACAGTTTGGGTCAGCTGCCCTGGCTGTGTCCCCTCCCAACTTCTTGTGCCCCTCCAGCCTTCTCGCTGGCTGGGCATGAGAAGCTGAAAAATCCTTGACTTTAGACTAAACAGTACTTAGCAACAACTGAAAACATCTGTGTGTTATCAACATTCTTCTCATACTAAATCCAAAACATAGCACTATACCAGCTGCTAGAAAGAAAATGAACTCTATCCCAGCTGAAACCAGGACAGCCATATCAGTGGTATTACAGTAAGAATCACCCAAATCACTGAAGGATGGACTTTGATGAAAATGAGCAAAGTGCAGCGGTGATGGAACTTTGTGGTGGGTTGACCCTGGCTGAATGCCAGGTGCCCACTAAAGCCTCTCTATCGCTCCCCTTCCTCAACTGGACAGGGGAGGGAAAATATAATGAAAGGTTCGTGGGTCAAGATAAGGACAGTTTAATAAAGTAAAAGCAAAGATCACATGTGAAAGCAAAGGAAAACAAAAGATTTTATTCTCTACTTCCCATCAGCAGGCGATGTCTGGCCACTTCCTGGGAAGCAGGGCTTCAGTACTCATAGTGGTTGCTCCGGAAGACCCCCTTTCCATTTCTCTTTACTTAGCTTTTATAGCTGAGCTGACGTCATATGGTATGGAATATCTGTTTGGTCAGTTTGGGTCAGCTGCTATGTCCCCTCCCAAGATCCTGCCCACCCCCAGCCTGCTGGTGAGGGGGTGGGAAATATTGGAGAGACAGCGTTGATGCTGTGCAAGCACTGCTCAGCAGTAGCCAAAACACTGCTGTGTTATCAACACCTTTCTAGCTACCATCACAGAGCACAGCACTATGAAGGCTGCTATGGGGAAAGTTAACTCCATCTCAGCCAGACCCAATACAAACCTGAACTGGCTTCAGCAACTGGCGCCCAGCAACTCCTCAAGACCAACGTCTTCAACCTGCAGACCATGGGCGTGGCCCACACCAAATGCACCAGCCACAAGCTCTGGATGCAGCATGCAACAATCCAATGCCACACACCATCTCTCCTACCCTGACAGACTGTTACAACAGATGGAGCTCCAAAGTCATGGATTAAACGAACTCAACGCACACGTTAGAGGGCTGGCCTGTAGACTAAGGGAATGATATCTCTGTGTGTGTATATATATCAAAGACAGGGAAAGTGGTGGTGATTAATTGGAAAGTTTAAGATCTGGGCATGACGTAGATGGTTGTGTTGGGTTTGTGTGGCAAGGTTTTGGTAGTGGGAGTTTACAGGGGTGGCTTCTGTGAGAAGCTGCTGGAAGCTTCCCCTATGTCCGACAGAGCCAATACCAGCCAGCTCTAAGACAGACATGCTGCTGGCCAAGGCTGAGCCACTCAGCGATAGTGGTAGCAGCTCTGTGATAACATATTTAGAGAAGGAAAAAAAGTTGCATCAGACACAGAAACGGCAGCCACAGAGAGGAGTGAGAACATGTAAGGGAAACAACCCTGCAGACACCAAGGTCAGTGAAGAAGGAGGGGGAGGAAATGGTCCAGGCGCCAGAGCAGAGATTCCCCTGCAGCCCGTGGTGAAGACCATGGTGAGGCAGGTTGTCCCCCTGCAGCCCATGGAGGTCCACGGTGGAGCAGATATCCACTTGCAGTGCATGGAGGACCCCATGCCGGAGCAGGTGGGTGCCCGAAGGAGGCTGTGACCCCATGGGAAGCCTGCGCTGGAGCAGGCTCCTGGCAGGACCTGCGGATCTGTGGAGAGAGGAGCCCACGGAGCAGGTTTTCTGGCAGGACTTGTGACCCCGTGGGGGACCCACGCTGGAGCAGTGTGCTCCTGAAGGACTGCACACCGTGGAAGGGACCCATGCTGGAGCAGTTTGTGAAGAACTGCAGCCCTTGGGAAGGACCCACATTGGAGAAGTTCGTGGAGGACTGTCTTCTGTGGGAGGGACTCCATGCTGGAGCAGGGGAAGAGTGTGATGAGTCCTGCCCCTGAGGAGGATGAAGCGGCAGAAATAACATGTGACAAACTGACCGTAAACCCCATTCCCCATCCCCCTGCACCGCTGGGGGGTTAGGTAGAGAATCCGTGAGTGAAGTTGTGCCCAGGAAGAAGGGAGGGGTGAAGGGAAGGTGTTTTGAGATTTGGTTTTATTTCTCATTACCCTACTCTGGTTGATTTGCAATAAATTGAGTTAATTTTCCCCAAGTGGAGTCTGTTTTGCCCGTGACAGAAATTGGTTGAGTGATCTTTCCCTGTCCTTATCTCAACCCATGAGCCCTTTGTTATATTTTCTGTCCCCTGTCCAGCTGAGGATGGGGGAGTGATAGAATGGCTTTGGTAGGCACCTGGCATACAGCCAGGGTCAACCTACCACAATGGTATAGAATAAAGGGTGGATAATGTCCTGGGTTTGGCTAAGATAGAGTTAATTTTTACAAGAAGCTGGGAGGGGACACAGCCAGGACAGCTGACCCAACTAGCCAAGGGAATATTCGATACCATATGATGTCATGCTCAGTATATAACTGGGGAGATGGCCAGGGGGAGGAGGGATCGTGGTTCGGGAAAGGGCTGAGCATCAGGTTCCAGGTGGTAAGCAATTGCATTCATTGTGCATCACTTGCTTTATACATTCTTTTATTAGTATTATTCTTATTATTACTTCTTCTGT
Source organism: Astur gentilis (assembly GCF_929443795.1). Taxonomy (NCBI): domain Eukaryota; kingdom Metazoa; phylum Chordata; class Aves; order Accipitriformes; family Accipitridae; genus Astur; species Astur gentilis. Next base: position 30,127,210 of record NC_064918.1, read on the forward strand.
CCTTGTGTTGTCGTATTAAACTGTCCTGTTTTACCTTTTTCTTCTGATTGTCCTCCCCATCTGACAGGTGGGGGGGAGGAGTGAGCAAGCGGCTGCATGTTGCTTAGTTGCCAGCTGGGCTTAAACCACAACAATGTGGCACTTAGGGACATGGTTTAGTGGTGGACTTGGTAGTGTTAAGTTAATGGTTGGACTCAATGATCTTAAGGGTCTTTTCCAATCTAAATAATTCTATGGTTCTATGATACTATGACTCTATTCTATAATCTGTGGCCCAAACTCAAACATCTAACATATCTTAAGCAGCAAAAAGGATACTGGAGATCTTCACTAGGAATCAGAATAGAGGTCCTATTTTCCCATTGTCTGAATTTGCAGTGACCATGCTTTATAGAAGCTACTTAAGCCTAAATGCCACTCTCCTAATAAGAACCCAACAGAGATGGGTCATTTTATCCTAGTCACGCTGCTGTGCTGCTTTCTTTGATCAAATTTTGTTCAGCCTGTTCTCACTTCTCACATCAGAACATGGTAGGTTGCATTTGGAATATCTGTGGAGACAACAGCTGTAATTGTTACTGCAATTTGAATATAAATTAAATTTATCTTTTTTTAAAATCTTTTTTTTTGCCTGCTGCCATGTGTTATGACTTGCTGTAAACTGAATCAGCAGAAGTTCAGAAAAGGAAGTCCATGTTGTCAAATGCATGGTGCTTTCAAAAAGTAAAACAAAAGACAAAGTTTCAGATGAAATTTCAACATATCCATGTATGAACATGTTGATATTATTCAGAATGACATCATGATCAAAGTTATTTTTAAGGCGGTGATTAATATGTAATCTATGTGTAGGTACATTTGGGTGTCCAGAAATGAATGTTTGAGTGGCTCAATCTTTTCTCAGATGCGTCTGTAATCTGTCTTTCCTCACACATAGTAACCCCTTATATGTATATAAGAGATGGAAAACTGTGCAAAAAGGCCAACCAGAGATCTGTACTGAGAATTTATTGGTACTAGAGCAATCTGTGTATATGTTAGGAACCACTGAAATTACAGCCCTTATTGTTGGAAATAACATCTATTACTTGCATTGTCTAGCTTTACTAGGTATAATCAAAACCAGTTAATGCATTTAATCATAGCATTCAGAATCAGATAATGATGGCAGATTTTGGTGGGTGGTCTGTATATATGGATTTCTTTATTCACAGTCTTCTTCCTCCCTCTCCCTCTTACTCAGGCTTGTTTAAACAAGAATTCCTTGTTGTCCTGGTTTGAGCTGGGATAGCATTAATTGTCTTCCTAGTAGCTGGTACAGTGCTATGTTTTTGAGTTCAGTATGTGAAGAATGTTGATAACACTGATGTTTTCAGTTGTTGCTAAGTACTGTTTAGTCTAAAGTCAAGGATTTTTCAGCTTCTCATGCCCAGCCAGCGAGAAGGCTGGAGGGGCACAAGTTGGGAGGGGACACAGCCAGGGCAGCTGACCCAAACTGTCCAACAGGGTATTCCATACCATGTGATGTCACATCTGGTATATAAACTGGGGGGAGTGGGGGCGGGGGGATTGCCACTCAGGGAATAACTGGGTGTCGGTCGGTGGGTGGTGAGCAATTGCATTGTGCCAATCACTTGTATATTCCAATCCTTTTATTAGTGTTATCATTATCATTATTAGTTTCTTCTTTTCTGCTCTATTAAACTGTTCTTCTCTCAACCCACGAGTTTTACTTCTTTTCCTGATTCTCTCCCCCATCCCACTGGGTGGGGGGGGAAGTGAGTGAGCAGCTGCGTGGTGCTTAGTTGCTGGCTGGGGTTAAACCACGACACTTGTCATCTTTGATAGCTTTCTAGCAAAACTTAGAAAGCAATGAGATAGTGCAGTTTACTTTTCACAGATGCTGCCTTCTCATCTGGATAGTGAACTTTTAACAGATAGGCTTAAAAAAAGGATTGTTCTTGACCTTATTTTGCTCTTCATTTGCTTTCCTTAAGATATTGCAAAGTTTCCATAACTTTTGAGGACCAGTATCTGTAAAATAACCTAGCTGCTAGGGAGAATAAATGGTTTCCTGACTAGCCTTGCATGTGGAAGCCCAACTTTTACTTAGAAACGAATGTTTTGCATATCAGTGCTTTCTTTTTTCAGCTTCTGTTCTGTCAGCTAATGCAGTTCATTGATACCTTTGAGTTGTTCAGTTACTTTATGGAACTTAAACACTGCAAGTTTGTTGCTGTCATAGGAATTTGCTAGGGTTAACTCAGCAAAGTGGGTTAGCTCTTGCTGAGTTTAAAAATCACCATTTTCCATTTCTTTGAGTTGTTTGGGTTTTGTAATTAATTCACTTATGGGGATAAGGACTGTTTTAGCTTTTTAGCTGTTTGCATTTTTTTATCATTTGCTGATCTTATTAGTCCCTTATTTAAGGGGCTTTAGGTTTTGAGATGCTGAATGTATCCCAGGTACTCAGTTGCAAGAATCACCTGTAAGAGAGTGTTCAGGACTTTGAAGGAATAGGTCCTGAGTTTTCAGATGTGTTGCATTTCTTAAAATCAGGGGGGGTGTCTAAGAAATCCCCTGAAAGTTTTTGAAGTTTGCTGTAGGAATGTCTTAAATATAGCATTTTCTTTTGAGTATAAATGAAGGAGGCATGGCAGAGTATAAGTACCACTGGGCTGAATTCTTTCTTCAGACAGAATATTTGGACACCTTTATGGAATAAATTCTGCCCTGGAAAGAGAAGACATAGCTTCATAAAAATTCACCTAACTTTTTGCTTGCACCAGAAATTTCCTCCCCTAACAGCAGAGGAACGGTATAGACTCACTAATGAATAAGGGCGGAACTTTGCCCAATAAGTTTTACCAGTGTGATGGGTTGACCCTGGCTGAACACCAGGTGCCCACCAAAGCCATTCTATCACTCCCCCATCCTCAGCTGGACAGGGGAGAGAAAATATAACAAAAGGCTCGCGGGTCGAGATAAGGACAGGAGAGATCATTCACTATTACCGTCACGGGCAAAACAGACTCAATTTGCAAAACATACTCAATTTATTACAAATCAACCAGAGCAAGGTAATGAGAAGTAAAACGAAATCTCAGAACACCTTCCCACCACCCCTCCGTTCTTCCCGGGCACAACTATCCTCCCGGATTTCACCACCAAGCCCCCCCAGCGGCACAGGGGGACAGGGATGGGGTTTATGGTCATCACACGTTATTTTCTGCCGCTTCACCTCCTCAGGACGAGGGCTGATCACACTCTTCCCCTGCTCCAGCGTGGGGTCCCACCCACGGGAGACAGTCCTCCACGAACTCCTCCAACGTGGGCCATTCCCACGGGCTGCAGTTCTTCACGAACTGCTCCAGCATGGGTCCATTCCACGGTGTGCAGTCCTTCAGGAGCACACTGCTCCAGCGCGGGTCCCCCACGGGGTCACAAGTCCTGCCAGAAAGCCTGCTCCGTGGGCTCCTCTCTCCACAGATCCGCAGGTCCTGCTAGGAGCCTGCTCCAGCGCGGGGTTCCCACGGGGTCACAGCCTCCTTCGGGAACCCACCTGCTCCGGCGTGGGGTCCTCCACGGGCTACAGGTGGATATCTGCTCCACCGTGGACCTCCCTGGACTGCAGGGGGACAGCCTGCCTCACCAGGGTCTTCACCACGGGCTGCAGGGGAATCTTCGCTCCGGCGCCTGGAGCATCTCCTCCCCCTCCTTCTTCACTGACCTTGGTGTCCGCAGGCTTGTTTCTCTTACATGTTCTCACTCCTCACTCCGGCGGCAGTTTCTCTCCGTCCCAACTTTTTCCTTCTTAAAAATGTTATCACAGAGGCGTTACCACTATCACTGATTGGCTCGGCCTTGGCCGGCGGCGGGTCCGTCTCAGAGCCGGCTAATATGGGCTCGCTCTCTCTTGAACACAGGGGAAGCTTCCAGCAGTTTCTTACAGAAGCCACCCCTGTAACCCCCCCCCGCTACCAAAACCTTGCCAAACAAAACCAATACATTCCACCCCTCGCCTCTGTGCATCACATTTTTAAGAACTATCATTAAAATCCACATTCATCACACAAAGTCTTCACTCACATCACAAAAATAATTCCCCACACCAAAATCAAAATAATATCATCACAAAACTGACAAAAGTGGACAATTTACACACACAATCCACCCCTTCATCCCTTCACCACAATTACAACAATAAAGATTCCCCACTCATCAAGCAGCTCTTAACTCTCTAGCTGCGTTCAGTCCATGTTTTGCCCGTTACCTCTCTCAGTTACTATCCTTATCTCAAATTCCTCACATTGCCCGCATTCTCCACCAAAAAGACTGTGATGGGTTGACCCTGGCTGAACACCAGGTGCCCACCAAAGCCATTCTATCACTCCCCCATCCTCAGCTGGACAGGGGAGAGAAAATATAACAAAAGGCTCGCGGGTCGAGATAAGGACAGGAGAGATCATTCACTATTACCGTCACGGGCAAAACAGACTCAATTTGCAAAACATACTCAATTTATTACAAATCAACCAGAGCAAGGTAATGAGAAGTAAAACGAAATCTCAGAACACCTTCCCACCACCCCTCCGTTCTTCCCGGGCACAACTATCCTCCCGGATTTCACCACCAAGCCCCCCCAGCGGCACAGGGGGACAGGGATGGGGTTTATGGTCATCACACGTTATTTTCTGCCGCTTCACCTCCTCAGGACGAGGGCTGATCACACTCTTCCCCTGCTCCAGCGTGGGGTCCCACCCACGGGAGACAGTCCTCCACGAACTCCTCCAACGTGGGCCATTCCCACGGGCTGCAGTTCTTCACGAACTGCTCCAGCATGGGTCCATTCCACGGTGTGCAGTCCTTCAGGAGCACACTGCTCCAGCGCGGGTCCCCCACGGGGTCACAAGTCCTGCCAGAAAGCCTGCTCCGTGGGCTCCTCTCTCCACAGATCCGCAGGTCCTGCTAGGAGCCTGCTCCAGCGCGGGGTTCCCACGGGGTCACAGCCTCCTTCGGGAACCCACCTGCTCCGGCGTGGGGTCCTCCACGGGCTACAGGTGGATATCTGCTCCACCGTGGACCTCCCTGGACTGCAGGGGGACAGCCTGCCTCACCAGGGTCTTCACCACGGGCTGCAGGGGAATCTTCGCTCCGGCGCCTGGAGCATCTCCTCCCCCTCCTTCTTCACTGACCTTGGTGTCCGCAGGCTTGTTTCTCTTACATGTTCTCACTCCTCACTCCGGCGGCAGTTTCTCTCCGTCCCAACTTTTTCCTTCTTAAAAATGTTATCACAGAGGCGTTACCACTATCACTGATTGGCTCGGCCTTGGCCGGCGGCGGGTCCGTCTCAGAGCCGGCTAATATGGGCTCGCTCTCTCTTGAACACAGGGGAAGCTTCCAGCAGTTTCTTACAGAAGCCACCCCTGTAACCCCCCCCCCCGCTACCAAAACCTTGCCAAACAAAACCAATACAACCAGTAACTTTTTTTTCCTCACAGTAGGAATGATAAGTTTTTTTCCTAAATATAAAAGTGATTACCAGGTGGTGGTGGTAGGTTTGGGGGGAGAAAAAATATAAATTTTTAAGCTCACTCATTATCTTACTCTGCTGAAGCAGTTTGTCCCCTTCATCTTACCCAAGTCTTTTAGCTTTCCCTGCTTCTGATATGAGAATTTAACAAGCAAAAATAAAGCCTAAGGAGAAGAGGCGGGGAAAATCTGAGTCTGTATGTTGTCTGGAGGGAGCTGCAGATAGGCAGCGTAGGGTGGAAGTTTCCCTGACAGACTTCCTCATCTGTTCAGCATCTCTGGCTATACAGCACACCCATTCTCCTTGGGTGGGCTGCCAGGAATGGCAAATAGCAGCACATACCTTTGTCAGGGCCCCAGTCTATCATCCTGGCTCACTTCTTCCTTGCTGCCTTCAGCACAGACTGTCATTCTGTTTCAGTTAACAGTTGCAGCAACAGCATTAATATTTTAGGTTGTGCATTATTAAAAAATGCAAAATCAGAGCATGTTTCTTAATGTCTGCTTAATGGATTTTTTTACTTTTCTCTGATGTTCTTATTTCACTGAACTTTCAGTTAACACCTTTGAGTAAGCCCCATGTTTTTTCCCACTCTAGTACTAATCTTACCTCTATTGATTTCAAGGAAAAGGCCTTGGTCCTTTCCTCTCCTATTTGACCATTCCTCTCTGAAAGGGTGAAAGCAGATGCCCTGCCTGTTCCCCAAAATCCTCTGCTTGCTCTTGGCTCAGCTGCTGCTAGCAGATTGCCTGTACATTGGGAGATCTACTACCACAGACTTTTGTTGGTGCTTTTCTAATTAGTCACCATTACAGACTGCAGATATTGCCAAGATTAAGATCACATTTCTTCATATGTTCCCATTCCCAGCCACCAGACTTCTAAATAGTATTGGGGAGAGAAGGTGGTGGCCGATGCATCAGGTCAGACATTCAGTCACTCCTCAACAGTTCTTCCTTCCCCCCTTGCTAATCTGAATCTCAAACCACTTCTCCTTCCCTTGTCTCACTCACTTCCAAGTGCCCCTGGAGTTGGGTACGTACAGCAGGAACTGAAAGGCACACTGCACCTTATCAGTTCATGGGTGTTTTTTTTATGAGACAACAAATTCAAATTGATATATGAACAATATTTTCTGTATTTAATTGTGAAAACTGTGAAATGTTATGTCCTTGAGATGTTGGGGTGGAGGGTGAGTGAGAGAAAGTGTATTATAAATGGGAAGTGTGGTGTTAAACTATAGGAATCTATCGAAATACAAGTCAGAATAGAGAGGCTTGTTTAGAAATATTTGACTTGCAGGATCAGTACATCACCACCAGTATGGCACAATGGAAAATCTAGTTGCTCTAAAAAAAGATGCCATTTTAATAGGTAAATTTACTATGTGTTGCTGGGATACTTTTGATTGTCCTTTAAAAATCAAATGTAAATATAACTAATGGCATCTCTGCCATGCATTTAAGTATTAGGTTTTGGGTTTAGCAGCATTTGGGATTCAAGGTCACTGGGTTCGAGCAGAAGTAGACGACTTCAGTTAGTTTTTCAGGCATGTTGAGAGGTATAAGAATTCTTAGGCTAGGTCTCAGCTGATTTTTCCAAATCTCAGCAATTCATAGCTGATCCTTGATGGAAGCTCTTGGTTAGACACAATTAATTACTCATGATTTATGGGTGATTCAATTTTCAGTGGTTTAGCAGCAATAAGAGAGTGGTTGTATGAACTAGGTGCAACAAACACCTTGCTTGCAACAGCAGCTGTTTGTTTTCCTGGCAGATTCAGTCTATTCTAGAGAGGATCAAAAGGAAATCACTTAATTTTGAAGTCTTGTCTATGACCTTACATACCTTTCTGTGTCGATATTCATAAATCATGAAATGGTCATGGGATCTTTTCTCTCAAAGATTAAAGTAATGATTAAATGCTAATTAGGCTTTAAACACTAGATAAACTCAATTTTAGTAGTTATGTCTCCAGCCAATCAGCAGGACTTTAAGGAGGCTGGGGACAACAAAAGAGAAACATCAGTAAGAACCACTTTTGTGTACAATATATTTATGATTGAAATAACTATACAGTGTTTACATACATAACTGATTCTGTCATTCTCAGAAAAGTAAAAGCAAGAACTAGTCTTTTTATTATAATTTACAGACTAGTCTTTTTATTATAATTTACAGCTTCAGAACCCTAAAAATCATTCAGTAGATTACTATGATTTTCACAGATAAGAGACATAAAAATACAAAATTGCATTATTTAGGGTCACATAAGTTGAGCATTTTTAAAACATGAATTTTGGATGTCTCATCTTTTGAGTTGCCAATTTTAAGGGCTGATTTTCAACATCAAAAGCAGCCATTGATCTGTGTTGGAAAAAGGAGGTCTCATTTACATCAGGTCAGGCACTTAATTTGTGTAATCCAATTTTAGACCTTTTTTTGACCATTTGAACCCAAATGGTATTTACTTCAGAAGTTACAGGTGGAGGCACTTGATAATTTATATGCTTTCCTCAGCCTGAAACTGGGCTACTTTAGATGCCTAATGAGTAAAATATAAGGGTTTCCTCTTTTTTTTTATCTGTTGATGGCTCAACTATTTTTTCCCAGCTTTTTTGGGGAAAAAAATAATATTCTTCAATGACTTATCCTTATCTCTACTATTGTCGTGGTTTAACCCCAGCCAGCAACTAAGCACCACACAGCCGCTCACTCACTCCCCCCCATCCAGTGGGATGGGGGAGGAAATCGGGAAAAAAAGTAAAACCCGTGGGTTGAGATAAGAATGGTTTAATAGAACAGAAAAGAAGACACTAATAATGATAATGATAACACTAATAAAATGACAACAGTAGTAATAAAAGGATTGGAATGTACAAATGATGCACAGGGCAATTGCTCACCACCCGCCAACCGACACCCAGCCAGTCCCCCAGCGGCAATTCCCTGCACCCCACTTCCCAGTTCCTAAACTAGATGGGACGTCACATGGTATGGAATACACCGTTGGCCAGTTTGGGTCAGGTGCCCTGGTTGTGTCCTGTGCCAACTTCTTGTGCCCTGGCTGGGCATGAAAAGCTGAAAAATCATTGACTTTAGTCTAAACACTACTGAGCAACAACTGAAAACATCAGTGTTATCAACATTCTTCACATGCTGAACTCAAAACATAGCACTGTACCAGCTACTAGGAAGACAGTTAACTCTATCCCAGCTGAAACCAGGACAACTATTCTACTACTATCTTCCAAATCCATCTGTGCCCAAGTTTTCCCTTTGTAAGGCTAGTGATCTTAGCTATGTTTTATTGCAAATAAATACCATTAACAATGAATGATTGATGTTACACCACATATGTTTATAGAGATTCTCTGGGAATCTCTGTGTAGGAAACAGTTATGGTTTGAAGGGGGGGGGTTGTTTTTCTTTAAATAACAATCATTTTGCAAATTAACTTGACCATTCTTGTTCCAATTTAAGACTCATTATGGTAGACTGGCTCATTAATCAAGTTCTGTCAAGACACAAGCAGGAGAGTTCAACAGATAATCCCAAAATGTCACTCTTTTTTTGCTAGACTTTAAGTACATCAAATGCATAGTGTTTTACTAAATAGAGCAGTTTCATTAAAATTTAATTAAACCTTTATTTCATTACTGATTTAATAATGTGCTTTAATGTTATTGTGTTACTTAAATTACTTCAGATCCCTTAAATGTGAGAACTTCAGTCCTAGTTCCAGGTTTACTTTTGGTTCCATCTTTTTGTACTGTGAGACTCTAAATAGGGCAGAATCTCATATAAAAGTGTAATTTATTGATGAGACTGTTTTTTCCACTTTAAAAATCTTGGTGCCACCACATCTCTAGGTATAGAGATATTAAAATAATATGAAGGTTAATATTAAAAGAAATTAACTACAGTAGGCCTACCATAATGAAACTGGGATGTAAAAATATACCCCCCAGTTCCCTCAGGGGGAAGCTTGAAAGGGTCTGATGAGTTAACATAATAAATGGGTGGATGGGTGAGAACTGAAAGGAGGCTTTATGCTTTGTAAAGCCAATGCCCTAAATGAAGCTTAGTAATGACTTCATGTCCTGGTTTCAGCTGGGATAGAGTTAACTGTCTTCCTAGTAGCTGGTACAGTGCTATGTTTTGAGTTCAGTATTCGAAGAATGTTGATAATACTGATGTTTTCAGTTGTTGCTCAGTATTGTTTAGACTATAGTCAAGGATTTTTCAGCTTCTCATGCCCAGCCAGCAAGAAAGCTGGAGGGGCACAAGAAGTTGGCACAGGACACAACCAGGGCACCTGACCCAAACTGCCCAACAGTGTATTCCATACCATGTGATGTCCCATCTAGTTTAGGAACTGGGAAGTGGGGGGGCAGGGAATCGCCGCTCAGGGACTAGCTGGGTGTCGGTCAGCGGGTGGTGAGCAATTGCCCTGCGCATCATTTGTACATTCCAATCCTTTTATTACTACTGTTGTCATTTTATTAGTGTTATCATTATCATTATTAGTTTCTTCTTTTCTGTTCTATTAAACCATTCTTATCTCTACCCAGGAGTTTTACTTTTTTTTCCCCCCGATTTCCTCCCCCATCCCACTGGATGGGGGGAGTGAGTGAGCGGCTGCGTGGTGCTTAGTTGCTGGCTGGGGTTAAACCACGACACTTCACTTCTCTTATGATTTATCTCTAGGCAGCAGTTGTGGTGGTATTCAACTTTGCTATGGTTTTGCTGATTTTTCCTGCTATCCTGAGCATGGACCTTTATCGCCGGGAAGACAGGAGACTGGATATATTCTGCTGTTTTACAAGGTGAGAATGTGTGATAGAATTACAGTATATGAGGTGCATCCTTTTTGTGATCACCAATCAGTGCTACTACCCCTTGTCAGGAGTGGGAGCTCTTCATTGCAGCAGGACAGCAGGAGGGTCAGTATGTTATTGTCATGGTTTTATTGCTGAATTATATTTGCTACCTTGTTTTTTTTTTATCTGACTGAGGGGAAAAGTTAAAAGGCATTTCACGCACACACAAGCACACACTTTTTTTTTTTTTTCATACGTACATCCATTTTAGCCATTGGAGGACAACTTTCTGGAAGCGTGTAAAAGAGCCATGCTTTAGTAATATCTGTATTTTTAGAATTTTATGGGGTACTGCAGTGTGTCCCATGCTGGTATTGGGTAACCTTGGAAGACTTGATTCCAGTCTCTTATGGAAGACTGTAAATAACTCGGGTACTCAGAAGCCTTACTTATACTTAATCACTATGTGCTAATTTTTATGCTTTTTATGCCTTGAAATGTAAATGCATTAAAATAATGTAAAAACTATAAAATTACTTCCCTTTAGCCCAGTTTTTCATAGGACTATGAGGAATTCAGAATGATCAGTATCATTGCAATATAGTGATTGATAAACTTTCTGTTATGGCTCCAATAATAATTTAGAATGATAGTATGCACACTCTTACCTAATACACATCCAGCTCTGAGGGTAGGGGCAGGCTAGGAGGAAGCTACTGTCATGAGCGGAGCCACCACTTAGAGATAAAGCATATTTTCTACATTAGTTTTTGCTTTTGCCTGCAATGAAAAGGATAAGCTGCATTTCTATACATGTACTCTCACATGCATGTCAGAACCAGGATGTAGAGAAACCCCCTTGTGTCCTCTTAGCCTTTCACACCCACGTAGGAGCAGACACAGTTTGACCTTTTTAACTTCCATGCCAAAGAAAGAAGTTGCTTTCCTAAATTTGTTTTTGAGGGAGTCATTAGAACAGGGAGTTAATCACAAGCCAGGACTCCTGCTTTTTGTTTCTGATTCAGCCATAGTTTCACTGGATGGTCTAATGTGCTTGAATTTTGGAACCCTGATTCTCAGAAGTACAGGGCAGTCAGACCTTCCTTTTATTCCCCCATCTAAAGTTGTACCAAATCTGAATCAGAATTTGGGCCCACATACATATGAAGAAATTCAGTTAATAAGAGCTTGCTTTGTTTAGGTAGGCAACATTTTCTTCCTTTTTGTAGGATTTTTTCCACTTGATGAAAAATCTCTGATACTGTTTTCTATCAGCAATTTGTTTTTATTTACAGAAGGAGGCTTGTTTATGACTTTTTTAAAATAAGCTAGGTATCCATTATGTTCTTGCATAGACTACAATGAAGGGAATGCTTCAAAAAAATGCTTCTATAATTTTGTCTCCTCATGTTGCCCGTCCTTCCTGGGAATTAATCCTTGTATATTTTTACGTCAATTTTAAAACATGCAGTCAGTGTATGGCAAGTGGTTTCAACCTGCCTCCCAAAAGTCTGAGACCTTATCCAGAATGCCCTAATATTATTTAACAGTTACTTTAATAATTCTAAACAGAAGAACTCAGCATGTCATGCATTTACATTTTGATCTTATAAATAGTTTCATTCTCAGCATAGTTGTGTAGATGTAAACTCACACACACATATCATGCATTCAGACTGTGTGAAACTACCTTGTTATTGACCTGATTAACATGTGAAATTAATAGAGTGATGTGAGTGGATGCCAGTGTCTTTAGACAAATGCTGGTTCCTTCTTTCTTGGGCACAAGAAACATGTGCAGAAACAGGCTCAGAGGCCTACACTTTAAACCATGTCTAAGAAATATTTCCTAAAAGTGCAGAAGGAAATCCTCATGAAAACATTATGCTTAATTAACATAAACAATTTAATAGTAGTAGAAGCAGTTTCAGATGGAAGCAGATTATCCTATCTAGCCTGATTAAAATAAAGACCTATCTAAATGTGAACAGATGTTTTTCTCTTCTCTTGCAGTCCGTGTGCCACTAGAGTGATTCAGATTGAGCCTCGAGCATATGTGGAAAACAGTGATAATACTTGCTACAGTCTTCCACCCTCATACAGCAGTCACAGTTTTGCGCATGAAACTCAGATTACAATGCAGTCTACAGTGCAGTTGCGCACAGAATATGATCCTCATGCACAGGTGTACTACACCACAGCAGAGCCTTGCTCAACAATATCTGTGCAGCCGGTAACAGTGACGCAAGATAATCTCAGCTGCCAGAGCCCAGAAAGCACAAGCTCAGCAAGAGATTTGCTTTCCCAATTCTCAGACTCCAGTATGCATTGCTTTGAGCCACCCTGTACTAAATGGACACTCTCTTCTTTTTCAGAAAAGCATTATGCTCCATTCCTGCTAAAACCAAAAGCTAAGGTAATCAGAAAACTATTTACCTGTTTTTCAAAAATAGACTTCTGCCTTGCCCAGTAGGAAAATTATCCTGACAATAGTATTAAATATCAAGAATAAATAGAATTATTTTGGAATTACAATTCTTAATAATTTTACACCTAATTTCATACTTTAAAAGTTTTATCTTGATAGTGTTGTAGTGACATACTTTTCAAATGTAAGTTATGAGTGAGGTTTTGGTGACTTTCAGTAACCTAAGCTCATGAACAGTGAAACTAAATCTACTTTTTAACTTCATCACCATATAAATTTCCTGTTCATGATCTAGAGCTCCTTCACTAAAACACAAATTAGTTTGGCCTTGTAGTGTGTGTGTGCATAAATACATAAAAGCTTAAAAGTATAGTGATGGGTATTAATTTTGAACCTGGTTCTGTGTGCCATTATGAGTTATTAATTTCTTTAGGAACATAAAACCAAATGCATTTCCATTTTCTGTTGCAGATTGTGGTTATTTTTCTTTTTCTGGGTTTACTTGGGCTCAGCCTTTATGGAACTACCCGTGCTAGAGATGGACTGAATCTCACAGACATTGTACCACGAGAAACCCAGGAATATGACTTTATTGCAGCACAGTTCAAGTATTTCTCTTTTTACAACATGTATATAGTGACACAGAAAGCAGACTATCCCAATGTCCAGCACTTACTTTATGAACTTCACAAAAGTTTCAGTAATGTGACATACATTTTGTTGGAAGAGGATAAGCAGCTTCCCAAAATGTGGTTGCACTACTTTCGAGACTGGCTGCAAGGTAAGAGAGAATTGCATGAACTTTTCTTTTTAATTCTACAGTAGCAAGCAATTATTCACTGTAGCAATGCTCTCCTCTTCCAATACAGTCACATGGTTTAAAGCGTACTAGCAGGAGGGAAGATGCCTAGGTTCTGATCCAAACTCAGACATCAATTTGCTGTTTCTCCAACAGTTCACTTAAATTCTTTGTGGCTAAGTTTACTCCCCAATAAAGCAGTTTTGGAGCTTTAAAAGATTATATCCATGAGAGGTCATCTCACGTCATTAATTTCTAAGTGGCTAATGAGGAATTCTGCTTTATAATTAATGGACAAATATGGCCTAGTTTCTTGGGAAGATAAATGTTTGCTGAGTGTTTTGAGAACAGTCACTCGCCAAGGCTATCAGCTCCAGTACAGGCGTGTTCCACAGTGGAGCAGGGGATCCCAGCATACAGGGGGGTCTCCTGAGCCGGGAAAACCCCAGGAGAGCGTGAAGACCCACCAGGAGCTGGTAGCTCTCAGCAGAGCGGCTGATGAGGCATGGGCAGGGCCAGGAGTAAGGACGGCCACCCTCCACTCCCACAAAAGGCAGCCCTAGGGAGTGCTAGTGACTAGGACAGGCAAACAGGGTGTGGTGCGGCAGTTTACATGGGAGGGCCCCTCTTCAGAGGAGGGACATTCCACTGGCCAAGTGGAGAAGCTTGAAGTCCACATAACCCAGCAACCGGGCACCATTCTGTGACCATCTGCGCAGGTCATGGGCACTCATCCTACCTGACCCTCAAGGCAGAATGGTGGGCACTCGCCTGAGAGCAAAGGCTGCAGCTCCGGCTGGGGGGTCTGCACCATCTACCCCAGTGGTGGCCGACGCCTCTACCCAGACATGGCTGCTGAAGGGAGAGGCTGCAGTGCAGACCTCAGACTGCAGGAAGTGCCTAGACCTTTCTCCTGGGGCAGGGACAGGCAGCAGACCTGCCTGCAAAAGGTGTGCCCGGGTGGAGGACCTCCTGCAGCAGGAGGGCGAGCTGCAGGAGGTGGTGAGAAGGCTGTGTAGCATCAGGGAGGCTGAAAGTGAGTTAGATAGCCGGTTCCAAGTGCAGTCTGCAGTGGACCCACAGCCAAACAGCCAAAAACTCACCCACCAGCACACACGGAAGGGAGGGGGGCCAAGAATGCAGAAGAATGGAAGCTTGCAATGGCAAGGACCTACAGTAGGAAGAGACTTCCACCGAAGCCTGAGGTGCCCTTGCAGAACCACTTCACCACTCTGCAGACTGAAGAGGAAAGACCTGTCACATCAGAAGAGACGCTGGAGCCGAGTAAGGCAGCCCGATCTGCTTCCCATATAACAAGCAGCACAACTAAGAAAAGGTGATAGTAGTAGGCGACTCTCTTCTGAGAGGTACGGAGGCACCCATCTGCCAACCTGATGTGCTCTCTAGAAAGGTGTGCTGCTTACCAGGGGCTCATATCAGGGACATCACCGAGGGACTACAAAGCCTTGTACAGTCCACTGACTATTATCCACTGCTGTTGTTTCACATGGGCACCAGTGATACAGCCAGGAGCAGTCTGAGGAGTATCAAGAAGGATTACAGAGCCCTGGGAGCAGTGGTAAGGGACTCTGGAGCGCAGGTAGTTTTTTCCTCAATCCTCCCGGTCAAAGGGAAGGGGTTTGAAAGGGCCAGTTGAATCTGGTGAATCAACAAATGATTATGGGACTGGTGCCACAGCCAGGAGTTTGGCTGCTTAGACCATGGCACTCGCTTTGAGAAACCTGATCTACTGGGGGCTGATGGAGTCCATCTGTCAGAGAAGGGGAAGAGCATCTTTGGTCATAGGCTTGCCAAGCTGGCGAAGAAGGCTTTAAACTAAAGTTGCTGGGGGAGGGGAACCTCAATCCATCCCACTCCTACCAGTTTGATGCCAGTGCCAACAATAGATGCCCAGAGCCTGGAGAGGGATCACAGGTCAGCAGGAGAGCACCTGAAGAGCAGCACAAAGGAATCCTAGTCACTCCAGCCAGTAAGTCAGCTTCATCGGGGGCCCAAATTAAATGCCTCTATACAAACGCACATAGCATGGGGAATAAACAAGAAGAGTTAGAGATGTGCGCACGCTTGCAGGGCTATGATCTTATTGGCATCACGGAGATGTGGTGGGATGGCTCCTATGATTGGAGTGTTGGAATGGAAGGATACAGGCTCTTTAGGAAGGACAGGCGGGGAGATGAGGAGGGGGTGTCACCCTCTATGTCAATGACCAGCTGGAGTGCATGGAGCTCTGCCTGGGGATGGATGAGGAGCTGACTGAGAGCCTATGGGTCAGGATTAAAGGGAGGGCAGGGACAGGTGACATTATAGCGGGGGTCTGCTACAGACCACCTGACCAGGAAGACCGAGCAGATGAGGCCCTCTATAGAGAGATAGGAGCAGCCTCATGTTCACAAGCCCTGGTCCTCATGGGGGACTTCAAGCACCCCAATATCTGTTGGAGGGACAACATGGCAGGGCATAAGCAATCCAGGAGGTTCCTGGAATGCATTGATGACAACTTCCTTCTCCAAGTGATGGAGGAGCCAATGAGGAGAGGTGCTATGCTGGACCTTGTTCTCACCAACAAGGAGGGGCTGCTGAGGAATGTGAAGCTCAAGGCCAGCCTTGGCTGCAGTGACCATGAAATGGTGGAGTTCAGAATCCTTAGGGCAGTGAGGAGGGCACACAGCAAGCTCACTACCCTGGACTTCAGGAGAGCAGACTTTGGCTTCTTCAGGTATCTTCTTGGTAGAGTACCATGGGATAAGGCCCTGCAGGAAAGAGGGGCCCAAGAAAGCTGGTTAATATTCAAGGATCACCTCCTTCAAGCTCAGGAGCAATGCATCCCAACAAAGAGGAAATCAGGCAAAAACGCCAGGAGGCCTGCATGGATGGACAAGGAGCTCCTGGACAAATTCAAACACAAAAAGGAAGCCTACAGAGGGTGGAAGCAAGGACAGGTAGCCTGGGAGGAATACAGAGAAATTGTCTGAGCAGCCAGGGATCAGGTTAGGAAAGCTAAAGCCCTGATAAAATTAAATCTGGCCAGGGATGTCAAGGGTAACAAGAAAAGCTTCTATAGGTACATCAGTGATAAAAGGAAGATTAGGGAAAATGTGGGCCTGCTGCTCCAGAAGAAAATGGGAGACCTGGTTACCCAGGACATGGAGAAGGCTGAGGTAGGTACTCAAGGCTTTTTTGCCTCAGTCTTCACCGGCAAGTGCTCCAGCCACACCACCCAAGTCGCAGAAGGCAAAGGCAGGGACTGGGAGAATGAAGAACTGCCCACCATAGGAGATCAGGTTCAAGACCATCTAAGGAACCTGAATGTGCACAAGTCCACAGGACCTGATGCGATGCATCTGTGGGTCCTCAGGGAACTGGCAGATGAAGTTGCTAAGCCACTCTCCATCATATTTGAGAAGTTGTGGCAGTCCAGGGAAGTTCCCACTGACTGGAAAAGAGGAAACATAACCCCCATTTTTAAAAAGGGAAAAAAAGAAGACCAGGGGAACTACAGGCCAGTCAGTCTCACCTCTGTGCCTGGCAAGATCATGGAGTGGATCTTCCTGGAAACTATGCTAAAGACACATGGAAAATAAGGAGGTGATTGGTGACAGCCAACATGGCTTCACTAAGGGCAAATCGTGCCTGACAAATTTGGTGGCCTTCTACGACGGGGTTACAGCATTGGTGGATAAGAGAAGAGCAACTGATGTCATCTACCTGGACTTGTGCAAAGCATTTGATGCTGTCCCGCACAACATCCTTGTCTCTAAATTGGAGAGACATGGATTTGACGAGTGGACCACTTGGTGGATAAGGTATTGGCTGGATGATCACACTCAAAGAGTTGCGGTCAGCAGCTCAATGTCCAAGTGAAAACCAGTAATGAGTGGTGTTCCTCAAGGGTCCATACTGGGACCTATACTATTCAATATCTTCATCAATGACGTAGACAGTGGGATCAAGTGCACCCTCAGCAAGTTTGCTGATGACACCAAGCTGTGTGGTGCAGTCAACACACTGGAGGGAAGGGATGCCATCCAGAGGGACCTTGACAGGCTTGAGAGGTGAGCCCATGCAAACCTCATGAAGTTCAACAAGGCCAAGTGCAAGGTCCTGCACCTGGGTCAGGGCAATCCCAAGCACAAATACAGGCTGGGCGATGAGTGGATTGAGAGCAGCCCTGGGGAGAAGCACTTGGGGGTGTTGGTTGACAAGAAGCTCAACATGACCTGGCAATGTGCACTCAGCCCAGAAAGCCAATCATATCCTGGGCTGCATCAAAAGAAGCATGACCAGCAGACTGAGGGAGGTGATTCTCCCCCTCTACTCCACTCTGGTGAGACCCCACCTGGAGTACGGTGTTCAGCTCAGGGATCCCCAACATAAGAAGGACATGGAACTGTTGGAGTGGGTCCAGAGGAGGGCCACGAAGATGATCAGAGGGCTGGAGCACCTCTCCTATTAAGACAGGCTGAGAGAGTTGGTGGTGTTCAGCCTGGAGAAGAGAAGGCTCCAGGGCCTACAAGAAAGCCAGAGAGGGACTTTGTAAAAAGGCATGTAGTGACAGGACAAGGGGGTAATGGCTTTAAACTGAAAGAGGGTATATTTAGTTGAGACGTAAGCAAGAAGTTCTTCACTGTGAGGGTGGTGAGGCACTGGAACAGGTTGCCCAGAGAGATTGTGGATGCCCCATCCCTGGAAGTGTTCAAGGCCAGGTTGGATGGGGCTTTGAGCAAACTGGTCTAGTGGAAGGTGTCCCTGCCCACGGCAGGGGGGTTGGAACTAGATGATCCTTAAGGTCCCTTCCAACCCAAACCATTCTATGTTTCTGTGAAAAGCCCCAGTCCAGCAATGTATTTTGGCACAGGCTTAACTTTAAGCATGTGAGTGATCCTGTTAGGTTCAGCTGGGACTGCTGGCATAAAGAAAAAGTTCAGTGGAGCTTAGGCATTTTATTGGACTGGGAGATGACTACACATTCTAGACTTCCAGTCAAGTGTCCTCACTCTTTCTATGGTGCTACTTTTTCTGTGCTGAACTGTAACTGGGAGGGGTGTGTGTTATGGGTTTGTGTGGCGAGGTTTTTTTTTTTGGTAGTGGGGGAGGGGCCGCAGGGGTGGCTCCTGTGAGAAGCTGTTAGCTCCCCCGGCTCCAAGTCGGACCCGCCTCTAGCCCAGGCAGACCCAGCCAGTGACGGTGGTAGTGCCTCTGGGATAACATATTTAAGAAGGGGAACCTGCAGTGAGTAGGGGGATTGGAATACCTGTGCAGATATTGAGGTCAGTGAAGAAGGAGGGGTGCCTGAGGAGGTTGATGCCCCTGCAGCCCGTGGAGGTGAATGGTGGAGCGGAGGCCCCTGAAGATGGCTGTGACTCCGTGGGAAAGCCCGCGCTGGAGCAGTTTGTGACTGAAGATCGGCCCGCGGAAAGGACTCACGCCAGGGAAGTTTGTGAGGAACTGCAGCTCGCGGAAAGGACTCACATTGGAGAAGTTTGTGAAGGACTGTCTCCTGTGGGAGGGACCCCACGGTGGAGCAGGGGACGAGTGAGGAGTCCTCCCCCTAAGGAGGAAGGAGCGGCAGAGACAATGTGTGGCGAGCTGACCCCAACCCCCATTCCCCGTCCTCTTGCACTGCCGGGGGGAGGAGGTAGAGAGAACCGGGAGCGGAGTTGAGCCCAGGAAGGAGGGAGGGGTGGGGGGAAGGTGTTTAAAGATTTGGGTTTACTTCTCATTATCCTTGTTTTGATTTGATTTGTAGCAAATTAAATTGATTTTGTTTCTTCCCCAAGTTGAGTCTGTCTTTTGTCCGTGACCATAATTGGTGAGTGGTCCCTCCCAGTCCTTATCTCGACCCACGAGCCTGCCTTTATATTTCCGGGGGCGGAACGAGCGAGCGGCTGCATGGTGCTTTGTTACCGGCTGGGTTAAACCACGACTGGGTGTTATAGGTAGTATGATGATAATTTTAATAAGCCCACTTTAATAAAAGCATGATATTATAATTATTCATGTTGAGGCAAATAATTCTTTTGTATTTAAAATAAATAGTAATGTTACACCTCAGCAAGTTTAACAGTTTTCTTGTGAGCAAACACATCCTGCTGAGAAATACTTCTGTTCTGCCTCTGTCTCTCTGTTGGAAGAATCTTCAGGAAGCTTTTGCAAACATAAAAATAAAGTGTGATGACCTACTGAGACTAAGTTTTATCCTTAACTGTTTAGAGATGGTCAATGTAGCCAATGACTCAGAAAACATGCACGTAACTGTCAGTATTTGGAGTGCCTTCAGCTTAATGCACCTCTTTTTTCAGAGGCTCACTTGTATTTTGCTTCCTGGTATCAAATCATGTTAACATTTTCTATAATCTGAAAAAGCAACAGAAGATAGTTAACATTAAGCATTTGTTTAAATTGGAAGTGTTAACATTATTTTTGTGACTGACTGAATGTAAATGAGGTAGCTTAAATTCTCTGATGGCTTTTAATTAGGCTTGGTTTTGCAAAGGATAATCTTATCTTGTGTTTTGTGGTGCCAGCTGTTCACATGAGTCAGTAGGAATTACTTCTTCATCCCCATTCCAGCATCCAACATATTTTTGGAGGATTTTGCGTTCTTCTATATAACATTTTTAAAATTGCCTTAGTTTGTATAATTTCTCTGCAGAAAGGAGTCAACAAGTTACTTTTATCTTTCTGCCCAGAAACTGAAGGATTTTTAAAATCATTGGTGTGAACAGTTTATAATAAAAATATTGTTTTCCTTTAAATCAGTTACTCTGCTGCTAATTTCAAAGTGTTATAGGGAATTTTTATTACAGAAATTTTGAAATACTTCAGAAAGTAAGCACAACTGATAGTGGTTTCTTGGTATTCTTTCTGCAGACTTTCAGTTTCAGCAGTGTACAAGGCCAGTAATAAAATTACTCAAAGTGTAAAGTGGTTAAGCCAGCTGAGAAATAAAGATATAAAAGAGCTGGATTTGAGGGATGATCGAATTTGTAAGAACTGTAGCATACATTGGAGGGGGGAAAAGAAGTGAAAGAGCTAAGTTTCCATGCACTGTAGTAATGTAAAATGTAACTTGCAACCACAAATTGGTAATGTTGCATGCAAATGCATATATTTGGTATTGTGTGTCTGCTTAGTCCTGTGTCAGGAGTTTGATATTAGTCTAACAGTTCTGCCTCTAAATATTGTCTAGCATAGCAACTTGTCTGCTCCTCTTAAGCTCCCCTTAGAAGGGCTCTCCTTTTTTCCTACATTCTTCTTCAACAGCCTCCTCTTAACTCCTGAAGTGATCTTTTATATGACTATTATGATAGCACAAATGCTTTCACATAACTACTTTTTAAGAGACTGAAATGGAGTTAGAGCTGTATTTGCAAAGGATGGATTTATATTTCTGCACTTCACAGAATGGTTGAGATTGGAAGGGACCTCTGGAAGTCATCTGATCCAACACCCCTGCTCAACCTCAAGCCAGTTGCCCAGGACCATGTCCAGATGGCTTTTAAATATCTCCAAGGATGGAGTCTCCACAACCTCTCTGGGCAACCTGTTCCAGTGTTCTGTCACCCTCACAGGAAAAATGTTTTTCTTCATGTTCAGACAGAACCTCCTGTGTTTCTGTTTGTGCCCATTGCCTCTTCTCCTGTCACTAGGTACCACTGAAAAGAGCCTGGCTCCGTCTTCTTTGCACCCTCCCTTCAGGTATTCATATACATTGATGAGATTCCCCCCCCCAAGCCTTCTCTTCTCCAGGCTAAACAGTCCCAGCTCTCTCAGCCTTTCCTCATATATGAAGTGCTCTAGTCCCTTAATCATCTTTGCAGCCCTGCGCTGGATTCTCTCAGAGTAGCTCCATATCACTCTTGTACTGGGGGGTCCAGAACTGTACATGGCATTCCAGGTGTGGCCTCACCAGTGCTGAGTAGAGGGGAAGGATCACCTCCCTCAACCTGCTGGCAATACTTTGCCTAAATGTAGCCCAGGATACCATTAGCCTTCTTTGCTGCAAGGACACATTGCTGGCTCATGTTCAACTTGGTGTCCACCAGGATCCCCAGGTCCTTTTCTGCCAAGCTCCTTTCCAGCTGGGTGGCCCCCAGCATATATTGGTGCATGGGGTGTTCATCTCCAGGTGCAGGACTTGGCACTTCCCCTTTGTCGAACTGCATGAGGCTCCTGCCTGCCCATTTCTCCAGCCTGTTGAGGTCCCTCTGGATGGCAACACAGGTCTCTGGCCTATCAGCCACTCCTTCCAGTTTTGTGTCATCAGCAAACTTGCTGAGGGTACACTCTGCCCCATCATCCAGATCATTAATGAAGATGCTGAACAGGACTGGACCTAGTATATTGACCCCTGGGATACATCATTAGTTACTGGCCTCCAACTAGACTTTGTGGCACTGATCACCACCCTCTGGGCCCAGCCATTTGGCCGGTTTCCAGCCCACCTTACTGTCTGCTCATCCAGCCCATACTTCATCAGCTTCTCTATGACAATCTTATGGGAGAAAGTGTCGAAGGCCTTTCTCAAGTCAAGGTAGATAATATCTCCCCTTGTCTACCAGGCCAGTCATTTCATTGTAGGTTATCAGGGTGGTCAAGCATGACTTCCACTTTGTGAAGCCATGCTGACTGCTCCTGATTACCTTCTTGTCCTTCACATGCCTGGAATGGTTCCCAGGATTAGCTGTTCTATCACTTTCCCAGGTGAGGCTGACTGGTCTGTACTTCCCTGGGTCTTCCTTCTTGCCTTTCTTGAAGATAGGAGTGACATTTGCTTTCCTCCAGTCCTCAGGCACTCCTCCCAATCTCCATGATCATTCGAAGATAATAGAGTGACCTCACACTTCCTAAATAATATTTTCCCCACTCCAAGGGCACCAACAAACAGCATTTTCTTAAAGGGGACTTTGAAGTCCCTTCAATGATGTCAGAATATCCACTGTTAAATTATTGTCTTTCTGGGCAGGTGCTGAAGGGCTGCACATAGCAGGTTTGGCAGGCTTATTTCATCACTTTGTTCTCAACCTGTTGGCTTTACAAGTGGATACAATTTTGTACGATGACCTGGGAGGCAGTTTTCTAAGGGAGAAGGGAAAAATTTATAAATCGGAATGAATACTCAGGCCCTGAGATGGTGTCAGTAAGGTTGTGTTTTCTCTTCCAACACTCTTATCTCCTTACAGCTGTGGCTAACCTATCTTATCTGTAATGATGTTCACTACAGCTCCTCAGTGCAGCTGTGAGGTGGGTTGGTGATTTCTTCCACCACCACCCTTCCCCAAGCCTTTTCCCTCCCTTCCATGAACATGGAGTTTGTGATCTGTTCTCAGAGAACCTTGTACTGGGCTGTGGCTTCCTGTTCTAAATCTGATCCAAATTTGTGCTGTGAAGTATTCCCTCCCCTTTAAAGGGAGGCAAAGAGGAAAATAACAGTTAAGAGTGAATAGCTGTTGGCTGTGATCTTTACATGTGCTGGCAACAGATCCTATGACTTGTATTAGGTACACAATTTGAACACATGGAACAAACTGAGCACTCACACTGTGCTCAAGAAGCAATTGAGTTGCTGTTTGAAGTTTAAAGTTTGAGTGTGGTGGGTTTTTTCCCCTTGTAGTCGAATTTCTGGTTGTATCATAGAAATTATTGCCTCGGTGCTCTGCAGTAGCCCCAGACAATTAATGAGCGGGGTGTGTCCCCTTCTGTGGTTGAATATGCTTGGCCAGAATTTTGGTGAGGGAGGGGGGAATACGGAGAGCGTATTTCTCTTCTGGGTAATGGACTAAATCTCTCCCTGGTTTTAACTCCACGGTAGCCAGTGAGGTTAAATCAGGGCTGAACTCAGCCCCTTCTGTGTTGGCACCATCTATGTCAGGGTGAGACTTCAGCTTTGTTTTGAGGAGGGTGTATATGAAAGAGTAATTTTCATGGTTTAACCCCAGCCGGCAACTAAGCACCACACAGCCACTCAGTCACTCCCCCCTGGTGCAATGGGGGAGAGGATCAGAAGGGTAAAAGTGAGAAAACTCATGGGTTGAGATAAAGACAGTTTAATAGGTAAAGCAAAAGCCACGTGTGCAAGCAAAGCAAAACAAGGAATTAATTCACTACTTCCCATTGGCAGGCAGGTGTTCAGCCATCTCCAGGAGAGCAGGGCTCCATAATGTGTAACAGTTACTTGGGAAGACAAATACCATCACTCTGAACAGACCCCCTTCCTTCTTCTTCCCCCAGCTTTTTATTGCTGAGCATGACATCATATGGTATGGAATATCCCTTTGGTCTGTTGGGGTCAGTTGTCCCAGCTGTGTCCCCTCCCAACTTCTTGTGCACCCCCAGCCTATTCGCTGGTGGAGTGGTACGAGGAGCAGAAAAGGCCTTGACTCTGTAAGCACTGCTCAGCAATAATGAAAACATCCCTGTATTATCAACACTGTTTTCATCACAAATCCAAAACATAGCCCCATACTATTTACTATGAAGAAAATTAACTATCCCAGCCACAACCAGCACAGTTGAGTGGGGTGACTCTGGAACTGTAGTTCATGAAGAAAAATGCTTTTTATTCTAGACAACTTTGACTCTTCCCTGCATAAGTGTACAAGCAGAGTGCTAGGTTTCACTCTCACATCCAGCCTTGTGCTGAGGCAGTGATGAGGCTATGCAAACTTAGGAATGGCTCTGAGAAGGCCAGTGGACCTGAGAGTCCTAATCCCATCCCCACTCTCCCTTTTGCCTTGAGAGGAAACTCATTATTCCAGTGCAGATTGCATCTCCCTTTTGCTAGCTCACTTTTGCTTGTCAGCAATGTGGGAGGAGTCTTGAGGCTTTTCCCTTGCACCTTCTTGCTTCTCCTGCCTTTCTTTGGAGGAAGTACTGGACATGCAACTGGTACTTTTACCTTCCCACACACTGACCATGAGGTGGGGAGCCCAAATTTAGGAGGCAGCAGATGGATAATTTTCTTCCTGCTTCAGCTATAGATAGTCACAGTTTATATTAAAAATATTCATTATTATTGTTTCTTCCTACTGAAATTTGTTTCAAAGATTGATTTCTAATCTGCTTGTTCTATCTATCTTCCTCACACCTTCCTCAACTCTTTAGGACTTCAGCATGCTTTTGACAGTGACTGGAAAGCTGGGAAAATCACTTACAACAATTATGAAAATGGATCCGACGATGCTGTTCTGGCTTACAAACTCTTGGTGCAAACAGGCAACCGAGCAAAGCCCATTGACATCAGCCAGGTACTGTATCAGAGTCTATATTGGTTTATACAGGAATGCACAATCCATCAGGAGTTGGGGGAGATGCAAGGAGCATGCCATAGCCTCTTTTTTTATCTTGATGAATTGAAGTTCCTGAGTTGTACCTAATTGCATAGCCTCGCTGACTTTGCTTGAGCTACATGTTAGCTGCAGAGTCTGTCCTGTGTTGAGAAGTATTTGAAATCAACACCAGGAATGCCTGTCTGGTGATTATTGGCTGGCGTGCGTTAAATGCTGTTCCTGTCTCATATACACACACATGCAGTTTCCACTGCAATTGCTGTGGAAGATGCTACTCTGCATCCAAAGGTAGATGGAGCCTGGTTCTATGCCCGACATACAGCCAGTGTTAGCCTTGTTGCCCTAAGTGGCATTGTTCCTGATTTGAATCAGATTTGTTTATAGGGATGATCTTTGCTCAGCCTTCTGCTGTGGCTTTGAATCTAGCATTTGCAATTATTTGGTTAGTTCCTACCAATGTATTCAAAACACACATTTTAAAGAAAGATGTTTATGAATGATAGTGAATGGAAGGGGACTGAAATAACTATATGCTGTACAATATTATTGTACCGTCATTACTAAATATAGATATACTGTAGTAGAACTGAGAATGACAGTTGGTTGAGCTGCCTAAATAAAATACATCTGAGCTTCTTTCATAAGGTTATCACAGCATATGACTGCATTTGCTGCTTTTTATTATCACATAGGTAGGTGAAACGCTGGGTTTGACTCCTTATGCCAAAATTTGATTTTAAACTTCTTAAGAAAAAATTCTGCAGTAACCTAGCTTCTCCTCTCATAGAATCATCACTGAGTCTTTGTGCTTTCAGGCAGAAAATAGTCTCTCTAGTGAGCTTCTCGGCAGATCTGCTTATTTTCTTTTTTTGCTGGCATTAAAGGTGACAGATTTACGAATTACATTGTTCAGTTACTATGGTGTGTAAAACACACTGCTATATGGCAACATGCAGCATGCTGTCAGGTTTGAATGATGCTTCAGCTATGAATTTAGCAAAGGTAGGGAGCCAAGGAGAAAACCTTTAGTGAGATTTTTTTTAGCAGTGTGTACCACATACACTGCAGAACAAATGTGATTGGACTACAGCTGCTGATACAATTTCCTGTGCCTGGGAGGAAGAAAAGTGTGGTGCACCCACAAGGGCTGAGTGCTGTGCTATGCAATTCCAAAGACAGTTTGAAGACAAACAGTTGTTACATATCCTGTGGATCCTGCAGATCCTTGGAATCTAGTTTTTGGGGAGGGGGGGTTGCGCTTTTTTTTAAACTGCTGTCACTGTTGCTCTTCATTTCATTAAAAAGACCTGAAACTGGAGCCAAGCCAGAATTTTAAATAAACAAAGCAAAACAAAAAAAAAAAAAAAACCCAGTAATACTTTTAATCCACAGAGTCCTCTGTCAGAGCTCTAGCTGTGCAGTATTTGGCTGCAGAACCCTAGAAGTGTACCACAGCTGTTTACCCCACAGATACATTTGCCAACAGTAACCCAAATAACACAGTGCACTTTGGTTTTTTTGGCACTGGGCATTTTCTGAAATATATAGGTCATAAGAGACAAATGTTAGAAAAATTTATACAAATGTTGTTTTATTTTTATAGCTTTCCTCCATTTACTGGGTGGCATTTCCTTCAATGTTAACAACAGAGGTTAACTGCACACAGGCATGTATAGGGACTCTTGCTAAGTTTTTTCCCCCTTTCTTTAAAATATGTTTCTCCAATTTGGTTGGTTTTCACCCTCAGCTACAGATAGTCTTTTGGAATTCAGATTTAATTGGTTCAATCTATTCTGGAACCATCTGCTGATTTAGTGGTTGTTATAAATATTATATAAATATTAGTTTATAAATAACCACTTTCCACTGTCACTGTAGTTATTTAGATTTTTCTTTGTTGTCAAACAATAGTGTCCTGATTTCAGCTGGGATAGGGTTAATTGTCTACCTAGTAGCTGGTACAGTGCTGTTTTGAGTTCAGTATGTGAAAAATGTTGATAACACTGATGTTTTCATTTGTTGCTAAGTAGTGTTTAGTCTAAAGTCAAGGATTTTTCAGCTTCTCATGCCCAGCCAGCAAGAAAGCTGGAGGGGCACAAGAAGTTGGCACAGGACACAGCCAGGGCACCTGACCCAAAGTGGCCAACAGGGTATTCCATACCATGTGATGTCCCATCTAGTGTATAAACTGGGGGGAGTGGGGGTGGGGGATCGCCGCTCGGGGACTAGCTGGGTGTCGATCGGTGGGTGGTGAGCAATTGCACTGTGCATCATTTGTACATTCCAATCCTTTCATTATTGCTGTTGTCATTTTATTAGTGTTATCATTATCATTATTAGTTTCTCTTTTTCTGTTCTATTAAACCGTTCTTATCTCAACCCATGAGTTTTACTTCTTTTCCTGATTTTCTCCCCCATCTCACTGGGTGGGGTGGGGAAGTGAGTGAGCGGCTGCATGGTGCTTAGTTGCTGGCTGGGGTTAAACCACGACAAATAGTTTGCTGGTAAGTCACTTCAAGTGAAACTTTATGCTGTTTGTCTTTTTCTTTCCCCCCTCCTATATGTGTGTGTTGCATCCCTAGGCTTTTTGTCATAAGCTTTGCAGCAAGAGCCCTGAAAACAAAACTCATTCTGAATGCCTTCTAATCTTTCCATTTTGCAGTTGACTAAACAGCGTTTGGTGGATGCAGATGGAATCATTAACCCAAATGCTTTCTACATCTACCTGACAGCCTGGGTTAGCAATGACCCTGTGGCCTACGCTGCCTCACAAGCCAACATCCGGCCTCACCGCCCAGAATGGGTCCATGACAAAGCAGACTATATGCCAGAAACAAGGCTGAGAAGTAAGTAACATTTCATCTTAATGTCTTACAGTTTATATAGGTGCTCTCACTCCTTCCTTCAAGATCTAGTAACTGTATAGTTGGGTGATGCTATATAGGGCTCAGAAGCATAAACAGAACAATATATTGTGCTACTCTGTAGCCTCAGGAGACAAATGCATTTGTGGAATCTAGTGTAATGTGGCACCACTGAAGGGTTTTATCATGTTGAAAAATGAGTTTTATAACAGTTTCTAGCAAAGCTCTAAAAACTTATAATAAGCATTGCTTTTTAATGTCATCTGATAGTTCCATATGTGAGAGAAACCTGGAGATTGCATGAAATTCCTGAATTTAATCACTGAGATTACATCATGTTTATCCTCAATTTTTAATATGTAAGGAAATTTTATCAAGTTAGCTCATATGTATAAGCTACCAACACCGATATGGTGCAAGAGCTATTTAGGGGAGCAGTCTGTGTGAGTGGGTGTTCTCCTTCTGTCCCTCCCACTCTGTGCTGTTCACTGGTTTGCATCTTGAGCAGTAATGCTGGTTTGCCTTGCTTTGCTTCAGCTTTGAATTTATTGGGAGGATTGCTTGTTGGACACCAGGGGGGAATGGGAGAGGACGTGGGGGAGGACTGGCACTCTTGAAAATGTGCTTAGGTAACAAGCTAGCTGTGCTTCAGTGTATCTGAACCCTAGGGCAGGTATTCAGTAGAAGGCTGGTGAAGATAAAATACATATATTGAACTATATCTGTAGTTGTTAAATTATATAGAATGGTTTGGGGACTTGATAACAGGCCGTGTTCATCTCAAATATAGTAATCTCCTGTATTTAGTGTTTTTAAAGTGTCAGTTGTTCCAAAGATGCAAAATTTATATTTAACACCTTTAAGCATATTGCTATAGAGAACAAGTGTCTTGTTAATCATGCTCTCTGTGTATCTCCTTCTTCCCAAACACATTAAAACATTGCTATCCTTTTCCTAGTTCCAGCAGCTGAGCCCATAGAATATGCTCAATTTCCTTTCTACCTCAATGGATTGCGTGAAACTTCTGACTTTGTGGAAGCTATCAAGAAAGTGAGAGCTATCTGTAATAACTATGCTGGCCTGGGGGTTGCCAGCTACCCAAATGGTTACCCATTTCTATTTTGGGAGCAGTATATTGGGCTTCGTCACTGGCTCCTCTTATCCATTAGTGTGGTTTTGGCTTGCACGTTTCTGGTGTGTGCCCTCTTCCTCCTGAACCCTTGGACATCTGGCATCATTGTAAGTTTATTATAAGGGTCTTTGTTGAAGTCAAATTGCTTTCAGCATAGCTCTTGCTGTAGTCAGGAAGGGGTTTTTTTTATGTCTGGGTCTCTAATGGCGTATATATATTGCATCATTCATTATATATTTATTCAACTTGAGGGGGTAGAGTTCATGCTAAAGGTACAAACCTTAATAACCTTAATCCTTTGGCCACCTTTTTGCAGCTTTAAAGGTTTCTTATAAGGTTACGTGAACTTTTGCCCTTGTTCAGATGCACATTATCATGAGAAATACACAGAGGAAAATTAGGAATGTTATTAAATATTAAAGTTATTTCTATTTAGTTTTTCCTTCCTCCTATATATCAGACTGTTATTTTTCAAGGCAGTTGCTTGTGACTTACTTGCCTGTAAATTTGCCCACTGATTTCTGAATGCAGTCTTTCTGGAAATACTGACATGCTTAGGTTGTACAGTACACACTGAGAAAAGTGTGTAACTGGGCTATTGAGGAGAAAGAGTTATAAAATTATAAATTGAAGAGAATACTTCTCCATGCTTTCTGCAAGGCACCATAAGCGTCATAGTAAATATTCAAGTTAAATTGGATGATGATGTTCCTATGTTTAAATTCCATAAACTGTTGTATGGTTTATAAAATGTGTATGGTTTTATAAATGTTGCATGGTTTAGAAAAGTGTAAAACAGTTACTAGTTTTTGTAATATATGTTTATATGGCAAATATATTAAAAGGTAAATGTTTAGTCTAAAATATTTTTCATAGCACTTAATCAAGCAATTTATGTTATTTTTCTTGATTCATTAGCTTATAAAATAATTTATTACAGTGCACCTTGGAAAGGTGGTTTATTTTCAGTCTGCCATTGCTTTTATAAGTTTGTCTCTTTTTTTCCTGCTTGGCTTTAGAAACTTTGAAGTTGATTCCACAGATTTCCTCCCCTCATTATTTTTTACATGAAAGAAAAATAAAAGCTTTCCTTTGGATTTAACTATTTGCATTGTCCATGTCAATCCCTCCAAGTATCTTTAAAGCTCGAAGGCCCTCTGTAACCCGAGACTCATCAGCTAATTATGACATTCACTTTCTTCTGGGCTTTAAACCTACTCTGGAGTCATCCTCACTTACATTTGGAGTACTACAAAAAGAATTCCAATGCAGTTATTTGAAAGTTAGTTTTTCTAGAAGGATTGTCAGAGAAACAGGTGAAAAAGAGAAAATTTATCTTCCAGTGGGTATCCATGAGAAGGAAGAAAAAAATTATTTTTCAAATCACATTGATAAATTGTTATCAATAGAAAAGCGATGCTTGATCTTTTAACTGGTTCTTGGGATAATAATTTAAACTAACTCCTTAGAGGGTCATTGCCATTGAGCACAATGTAACAAGGAAAAGTGGCTTGTCTTTGGGGATAAGAGGAGGACCGATCTGAGGGATATGTTTTATAGTCCCCATGTTGTTTTGAAATATCCTTCCTTTTCATTTGTCTAGACTATGAGAAGTTACTAACGGCTGTTTGAAATCATCTAGGTGGTGGTGCTGGCTCTGATGACTGTGGAGCTGTTTGGCATAATGGGTCTAATTGGAATAAAGCTGAGTGCAGTGCCTGTGGTTATCCTGGTTGCTTCTGTTGGCATTGGTGTGGAATTCACTGTTCATATTGCTTTGGTATGTAAAACTAGAAAGCATTTTCAAAGTATTTTAAAATAAAATGGTGACTGTTAATATTCCAAATCCTTACTTAGACTCCTAAGTCAGTGACATGATTCTCAGAAGAGTCATGAACCTTGCACAAAGTTTTGTGTGCCATTTGAATTTTCATGGTAGAGTACATCTGATCTGATGAAATAGTTCCTAACTATTGAGTCAATCTCCTAGAAGATAAGAGGGAATACATAACAGTATTTTAGTATTTAATAATGCTTTTTGAAAACTGTGATTAAGATCATGGGTAAATATGGTATCTGGTTGTGTGAGCTATACAAATACATAGACAAAGAAGAGTTCTTAATATTCACTATTTTAGGCCACACTCTCCCACTCATTATCTGCAGCCTCGCTGTTGTTGACTCTCAGTGCTATGTAGCTGTTTATGCCCTCTTGTATGTAAAATCTGTATCTTGTGGTAAAGAAACATTTCAAGGGAGATATTCAAAATCATATAATGTCATTTAATCTCTCTGGACCACTAAAATTTAAATTATTTGAATTCTTCTTTCAAAACCCATCAGCTACTAATAATGGGCTCAAATGTGCAATCTGTAGGGAAAGAGTTTTCCAATGTAATAAAGAGAAGCAGAGAGAAAAAAAACGTTTGAATGTTTTATATAAACATTTTCAACATTTTCAAAGTTAGGTGTCCAAATCTAGAGTGCACCTAATCATCCAGCTTAGTCAACCTGATGTACAGAAGTGCAGGGAAATGACAGTTTTCTTGCAAGAGAGCAGTTGTGGATGCTCATTATGCATTTATTTGGTGACCAAGACTAGAGTAAAGGGCTATTTTTCTGTGTTCACATTTGACAGTGGCAGTGCTGATCTATGCAATGTTAAGGATAAGCTTAGACAAAGACCTGATTTCTATTTTCTGCCAATTAAGCAATTTTAATACTAAGTTGGAGTTCTCAGATATTTTCTTAGAAATTGGGGAATTTCAGAATTTAAATGTTTATATACTACAAATGAAAAGCTACCCATGTTTTAAAAATTTTTCAATTTACCTGTTCTTAGTAGTGTTATATCTCAGAACTCTCAACATTACATACAGAAAGGTCTCTTCACACACTCAGCATAAATCATTTTCCTGTAAGACTATTCTAATCTATTTTTCAGAAGAACTGTATTAAAACGTAAGAATGGGTGAATCTGGTCAATATAATATCATCTCAGGAAAAAGATTTTTGTAGCTGACTATAATCTCTAGTATATTAGTACCACAGAAATCAAAAAAGAAATGAAAGGAGGGGGCTAGAAAATGGGGCAAGAGATGGAGAGAAATTGGATGGGGATTTAATAGACCTTTTAGACTCAACAGGAGGACTGGTAGACTACTGAGAGAATCTGGTGACAGTGAAAGGAGCTGACAACAAAAGGGGATCCTAGCACACTGGAGATGGCCAAATATTGGGAACATAAAATCATAGAATGGTTTTGGTTGTAAGGGACCTTTAAAGATCATCTAGTTCCAACCCCCCTGCCATGGGCAGGGACATCTTTCACTAGATCAGGTTGCTCAAAGCCCATTCCAACCTGACATTGACCATCATCACTTCCAATGATGGGGCATCCACATCTTCATCTTCTCTGGGCAACCTGTTTCAGTGTCTCACCACCCTCACCGTAAAGCATTTCTTTCTTATGTCCAATACAAATCTACCCTCTTTCACTTTAAAGCCATTACCCCTTGTCCTGTCACTATAGGCCTTAATAAAAAGTCTCTCTCCATCTTTAATATAAGCTCCTTTTATATATTGAAAGGCCGCAATAAGATCTTCCCGGAGCCTTCTCTTCTCCAGGCTGAAAAACCCCAACTCTCTCAGCCTTTCTTCAGAGGAGAGGTGTTCCAGCCCTCTCACCATTTTCATGGTCCTTCTCTAGACAGGTTCATGTCTTTCTTGTACTGGAGACCCCAGAATGGGACTCAGTACTCCAGGAGGGGTCTTAAGAGAGCAGAGTAGAGGGGGAGAATCACCTCACTTGACCCGCTGGCCACACTTCTTTTGATGCAGCCCAGGATATGACTGGCTTTCTGGGTGGCAAAAAAAAAAAAAGCTAAATTAGTTTCACAAAGAGATCCCGGTTTAGCTGTTTTAATTAAAAGTGCCAATGCAGTGGGGGAAAAAACAATCAAAACAGCAGTGAAAAAAACATACCAGGTCTTAAGTGTCATTCATTAGAGTCCTGGATCCAACAGAAAGTCATTGATATTTAATAAGTAAAAATATAAGGGGTTTTTCATCCTTCCATTTGATTTTTCCCACTTACTATTAACTTCTTTCCTGCCATTAAAATAAGGTGACACAGGATACTGCTTTGAATGCTATAAGGACACAGCTGAGCTGTGGCTTACCAACAAAAAACTAGATTATTTAGCTTCTAATGCCACTCATAGTTAACAGTATCAATATCAAAATAAGGCATATGCTCACCGAATTTCTATAACCACCAGCACCTCCCAATATCCAGCACCTTTTGAAGTGAAAGAAGAATGGTTATAGCATTTGCACTTACTTGGCACCGTTTATGAAAAAATATCAAAACACTTTTGCAAACAGTAATTAAGCCTCACAACTCTCCTGGGAGGTAGGTAAGTACAGTTATACCCATTTTACAGATTGAGAAACTGAGGTACAGGGCAATTACGTGACTTGACCAAAATCACGTGTACCAAGTCATTAATAGAGCGGGAAACTGAACCACACTCCTGAACTCTGACTTCCTGTCTTCGCTTCTATTTTATCTTGGCCCTTTGATGATGGTAGTCTATGGTACATGTTGGTAAACACCAATGCGGTTTTCACTAGTGCCTACTAACAGGGAAAGCCAGACTCACACCAGCATCAGTGGGTTCATAAGCCCATTAAGGGTTACCATACAGTAAAAGAGAAACTACAGTACACTGGGAACATACGCACACTGACATGCACGCTTCCAGATGCACACATCAATACACACAGCAAAACAAAACCTGCACACAGCTAAACCTATTTAAGTCTCCAAGATTAACATGCTTTTCTTCATATCTGCTTATTTAAAAAAAAATATCACGCATAGCGTGTTTGAAAGTTAACAGTAACATTTCATACTACCACAGGGTTGTGATATGCAAATTTAAAATATTTTAAACAAGCATGTACCTTTACAGAAAAAAAAAATCCTATTACATAAGCAATATTTGCATAGAATTATACAAGTAAATCATACAATATTTAAGCAGCAGCAATTTATGCTGAAATTTAGAACTAGATTAAGTTTACTTGTGGCAAAGAGATGAATATACAGTAAGTACAGAGCAAACCCAAAATTGTCCCCACTCTACTAACTAGAGGCAAATGACTCCAGATTATACTACTTTACAATGTTCTTTCATATATTACATATGTGTACATCTTTAAATATTTATAGAAATATTTAACAAAATAATACAATAAGTTACAGTAACAGTGAATTGTTGTCCTGATGCAGCATGTCCTTTTCCACAACTTTGAGCAGCTCTTCAAGCAGTTCTGGAAATAGAGTTTTCCATCTTTGGCCTCTTCGTTGCTTCAGTTATTACCCTTTACAAATGCAGAGGAAAAAAACCCCAAACATTAATTAAAGTTCAAGAAAAAGAAACAAATCAAGCTAATCCAACACTCATTTCATGATTCTTGTGGTTACAGTTAGCAGTCAGGCAATGTTGGACTCTTTTTCCATCAGTCATGGACTTCTTGGTAAAGAAATCCTGATGCCAGTTGAAAAAAATGTGGATGCCTGGATTCCTGAATGCTACAAATTCAGACAAAACCAATGGACACTTCAAAGAGAAAAAAGCTGTATCTGATACTGGACACAGTTAAGATTCTCATATTAGCCTGCTGTTCAGCTTGGAAAATCTGAGCCCAAACATTTCCTTATTCTGAGGATACTATTACTTACTATATTCCTAGACTTTGAGTGTAAATGCATTCAGGTTTATTTGCACTTTGAGATGTTTGGAGAGAAGTTTTATAAATCAGAAGGTGATTTTTATCAGGAATCATCAAAAAATTTCCATCAAAATTCTGCACATATGTGTGTGTATGTGCATGTGTGTGTGTAAAATATTTCCGCAACCAAAATAAAATGGCTTGCTTTGGTCAAACTAGTGTCTGCCACTGAAAAGCTGTGAAAAGCAGAGCAATAAAATAGGGACCAGGAGCTAAGTAAGGTTTTAACACTTCTGGGTTTTTTCCCCAAAATGAGGGGAAAAAAAATGAGTTAAAATAATTAAATTGGTTTTCAACCACAAGCCCCAAAAAGCTTTAGGGGTAAAAAACTCAATTTATTCCTCCCCTTCAAAGCATTCCCCATAAAATTAATGGGGGTTTTTTTCAAGAAAATAAACAGCTTTAGTCTTCCCCAAACATCTAAAATATCCCATCTGTTCTGAACAGCACTACATCCTGTAACTTTCTATTGCTAGCCTAAGGAGAGATAATGATTTAAGTTTCAAAACGCACAAATTCTTGGATGAACCAGCAGAATATTATTTCACAGGAACATATTAAATGCCCTGTTAAGTCATCTTTGACCTATATGAATCTGATAGCCACTGCAACTGCCCCTAGCAAAACAGAGTGCTTGGCCCAGGGACTCCTCCAATCTGGGAGCTTGCTGGGCAGATCTCCGAATACAGCACCACATCCCCAAAGCGCAGGGGACACCCCACAACGCAACACCGCACTAGGCAAGGTGGAACTTTCCCATCTCTCTCACTCAGCCCATCTCCCAGAGGGATTTAGTCCTCACTATGGACTTCAAATTCTTTTGATTAATATTATTTGAAAAAGGACAATTCTTGAAGTAACTGGCAATTTTATACTTTCACTGTCATTGCTGTGTGATGTTTTAGAAGATAGCCTGATTCAGTGATCAGAGCACAGGGAAACAACTGGAAGTTCACTTTCCTAAGGTTTAGGGTCTTGACTATACTTTTCGCCTGGCCTATATCCCTCAAGATCATGAATTCCACCAGGGCATGATCACTGCAGCCCAGGCTACCTACCAATCTTGACCTCTCCAATAAGTTCCTCTGCGTTGGTAAGCAACAGGCCCAGTAATGCATCTCCTCTGGTTGGGCTTTCTATCACCTGGATTAGGAAGTTATCCTCAATGCACTCCAAGAGTCTCCTAGACTGCTTGCAGCTTGCTGTGTCACTTTTCCAGTGGATGTCAGGGTGGTTGAAGACCCCCAGCAGGATCAAAGCCTGTGAGTGTGATGCTTCCTGTAGTTGAAGCAAGAACGCTTCATCAACATCCACCCCTTGATAAGGTGGCCTGTAGTAAACACCAGCCACGAGGTTTCCTTTCTTGGCTTGGTCTCTAATTTTCACCCATAAGCTCTCAACCTGTGCACTGCTGTTTTTCAAAGACAGCTTTGTGCAATCAATCCATTTTTTTTACATTGAGGGCAACCCCCCGCCCACCCTCCCTTCCTTGCCTGGCCCTCCTGAACAGTTTATAGCTATCAATTTCAGTGCTCCAATCATGTGATTCATCCCACCAAGTTTCAGTGATAGCGATCAGATCATAGCTTTCCAGCTGCACAGTGGCTTCCAGCTCCTCCTGTTTGTTACTCATGCTGCGTGCATTGGTATAGCGACACTTCAGTTGGACTGTCGACTGTCTCACCTTTTTGGCGGAACCTTTTTGGAGGGTTGGGGAGCATTCCTCACTACTCTGGTAGGTGCGCTCATCCACTCTGTTGCTTATGAGTACACAAATGTCACGGCTTTGGACCCCACCCCCCAAGTTCCTTAGTTTAAAGCGCGATTCACTAAGTCAGCCAATCTGCCAGGAAAGATTCTCCTTCCTCTTCTAGATAGGTGGATCCCATCTCTCCCTAATAGGCTGTATTCATCGATGAACGTCCCATGATCATGGAAGCCAAAGCCGTGGCGATGACACCAGCCACAAAGCCAGGTGTTGATCTGCATGATGCGTCGACTTCTGCCCGCACCCCTATCCCTGACTCGCAAGACAGAGGAGAAGATCACTTGGGCCCCTGTCCCCTTCACTTGTGCCCCCAGGGCTCTGAAGTCCTGCTTGATCTTGCCCAGGTTATGCTTTACAGTGTCATTGGTGCCCACATGGAAAAGAAGTAGGGGATAGTAGTCTATGCTTTTAACCAGTTGTGGCAGTCTCTCTGAGACAACCTGGATCTTGGCTCCTGGCAAGCAGCAAACTTCCCTTGACTGTATATCAGGCCGGCTGATGGGTGTGCCTCGGTGCCTCTCAGCAGAGAGTGGTCTACTACTAGCACTTGCCACTTCCTTTTGCAGTTTTTAGTGTGTGCAACTGGTGCAGTTTCTCCCTGTGAGTCTTGTTCATTGGCTTCACCCACTGCTAAGACTTCGTATATGTTGCTGGTTGGTACATACGAGGAAAAGGGGGGGGGGGGGGGGCGAAGTGATATCCTGTTGCCAAGAGTCACCAGAGACCATGGCATCTCCTTCTCCAAGATGCTGTCTGTTCGCTGTTGACACTCTTTGTCTGGTAGTCCTTGGAGGTCAGTGCCACGGGGCGTTAGTATTTCTTTTTGCAAAGTCTCAAATAATACTCTATCTATTTCTTGTTCCCCCTCCCTAATACGGCGTAACCTGCTGACTTCCTCCTGCAGCTCCTCCACCCGCTGCCTGAGTGACTCCACCAGAGCGCACCTTGCACAGGTGGAGCTTGCACCCTCCTCCACCCAGGAGTGTGGAGTACAGACTTTACAGCCCTCCACCTGGACAGCAGCTTTCGTGATAGGATGCTCTGTCTGGGTGGCTGCCTCCACTTGTCCTAGGCTAACCTGGCTAGGTAGATGGTTCCCGGCTGCTGCAGAGTGCAGCTCTTGCCGGGTCTCTGCCACCATGCTTCTGACGATCCCAAAGCACTGTCTGACAAGCCCTTCTAATTCCCTGGAGACCTCAAGCTGTTGGGTAGGGCTGCACAGCCAACAGCTAGCTGGGGTGACTGCTGGGGCCGTAGCCAAAGCCTGTGGGTAAGCAGAGAAGGCAGCAGCCTGACAACTGGTAGAACGTGCTGCCCTTCTCACACGCCCTTTCACGCAAACTTCCGCACTGCTCCTCTCAGATGATGGTCCCTGTTTGCATGCCCTGTTTGCAGTGCTCCTGGTCACTGCAGCTCCCTAGGGGCTGGTTATATGCGGCTTCTCAAGGTTTGAACTGGCCACAGGGACAGCCCGCAGGGACTGGCCTTGGGGACATGTCATAGATGAGGTACAGAGTTGGGCATATATAGTGCTGCTAGCTAGTATGCTATATAGTTGGGCATAGTATAGTGCTGCTAGGTTTGAAGTAGAAAAAGTTGCGCACACATTCATCTTGAGTGAAATAGGAATGTAAAAAAAGCAGCACACAACTTAGTAGTGTTACTTTATACTGGTCCTGTTGAATACACTGACAACTTTCCATCAGTTGAGTGCTTACTGTGTATAATATCTCACAGTGTGGATCCTCAGACCTGTGAGGAAAAATGCGCTGTATCAGTGGACACTTCTGTGTAAAGTGACAGAAAGACTTGATCCTCTAGTAAATGCTACCGTGGACGTGACTGTGTGCGTGAGCAAAAGTTGCAAGTCCTTGGTCTGTTCCAAGTGTATTCAGGAAAACCTGAATCGGTATTGGCTAGTTTTACAGCAAACTTCACATGACAGTCATGGAAGCTATGCCCTCGTGAGAGTGACAAGAATAGCCCTATAATTTTTACACCTGAAGTGCTTTTACTATAAAATGAAATCTTTGCGTGTGGAAACAAGCAAACTGAGAAACAAATGAAAAGCCTACTGGTGCAGGCATGCATTGTTTCCAAAATTATTACTATGGCTCTGACTCTGTAATCAATGCTTACTCTGGTCATGTGACTTCAGCAGCGGCTATATGGTATGACTGCAGGATCAGACCTTGTCTTGAAGTCTAGCCAGCTATAGAGATACTTTAATGGACTGTAAATTGAAGTAATTAACTGGTGAAAAACCGCATACTAAGGGAGAAGCTGTTTGAAAGGCTGTACGTCTCTCTCTAATGAAATGGATTTCATTGTTTTACAGGCATTTTTAACTGCTGTAGGAGACAAGAACCATAGGGCTGTCCTTGCATTGGAACATATGTTTGCACCAGTGTTGGATGGAGCTGTGTCCACTCTGTTTGGAGTGTTAATGCTCGCAGGATCGGAGTTTGATTTTATTGTCAGGTAAAGCATTTGTGTGTCTTGACTTTTTTTTTTTTAAATAAAAATAAGTATGCTTTTAACATTTAGACATTTCAGTGTATCTGTCATTTTATTACTACATATGGTGTGTCAAGCATGCTTACGTCATGGTCCTGTTTTCCCTATGTTTTATTAACTCCTTGTCACATGCTAGACATAGTAGTATTTTTATTGCTGGTATTAAAATCTGTTCCAGGAAAATCTGACTCCCAGCATGAAAGGAAACAAAAATGGCCCTCTTCAGCAAAGTTTGCTAATTCTGGAATTAAGTCAGTTTGAAGCAGCTAGTATTGTCCAATATTAGCTGGATTTTACCTTTAACCTTCCAGATATAGGTCTTCCAGATCTTTCATATGCACAACGATTTGCCTGGAAAGGACACATGGAGCTACAAACATGCTGCAATTACACTGCAACTGATGCTCTCCGGGCCTTCTCTTGCTATCTTTATATGAGGTTTACAGCAATTTATAAATGGGTGAGGAAAAAAGCCCTGTTTGGGAGCTAGGGAACCATAAGTATGAACACAGAACTTCATATTAAAATTTTGTAAAGCAAAGTCCGAAGGCTCTTCTGTTTAGAACTACAGGCACATTTTCTTGTGGATTTAATTAAGAATGTGAATTTGTCAAGTATGAGAGGAGAGCAAGTTTTTCTTTTGAGGGGAATTTGAGAAGTACAATGAAACAGATCCTAATCCATTCCAAACAACCTCTGGAGCTCTGCAAAATCGCTAATCTTGGAAGTAACACAGGTCCTTTGTGGCAAACTGCAGCACGAAAAAAAATAAAATAATCCTAGCCCTAAAACAGAACTGAGGTAGAACTGGGCCAAATAAAAATGCTCTGAAAGATGACTTAACTACTTAGGCAAACATAAACTGGATAGGCAATCAGACTTAGCTGACATCCATTTGACAACAACAACAAAATGTTGGAGGCAGGAACTGAGAGAATGATTGCTAAATCTCGTCAGGATTTTTTGTTTATGTATGTATGTAAGAGATTTGCAGAAAGCAGGGAGTAGGAGGTTTACACTTAGGTCTAAATACATTACCTACATGGGGATTATTACTATACAGATATTGCATGCCCTGAAATAGAACTTGTATTTTTTTTCAGGTCAGTATATTTTATTTTATTTTATTTTATTGGTGGTGAAGAAATAAGGTAGAATTATTCTTTTAGGACCTGATCTTGTAAGGGATGGAACACACTGACATATAGGCTGCTCATAGATTTAGCCTAAATTTACAGGGGTATATTTGCTGTGCTACTTTCCTACTTAACAGACAAAAGATTTGGCAAGCATATTTTTGTATCGTGGCAAATGGAAGACTGTAGCAGCCCTTCATTCAAAATTTGGAGCGGATGGTCTCTTAGTATATAAAATGAGCATTTCAACTTTTCAGCTTCTTTTATTTTACTTTTTTGCCCATCAGTTTCTTGTTTTCTAGCACAATATGACATTAGTTCACCTTGTTTAAAAAATAAAATAATAAAATAAAATAAACTATCAGAGCCTGAGCATTGTTATAGTGGGTCAAGATGACCCCAAACTTCCAGAAAGGGATAGATTAGTCCAACGGTGTGGAATAGTAAGTAAATTAACAGACATCGTATACACCAAGTGGTCAGAGCTATAATCTTCTTGTTTATCCTAATGCTAGATGGATGAGATGCAAATGTTTTAATGCCTATTGTCGATCTCTGTCCCAGTATAAAGTTCTGGTGGTTTATCTTAGTGGAGTAGATTGGTTCACTGATTTTTGCTAATGCAGATCTGGAATTCCAAAATGTTTACAGTAGCAGGATATTTGTAGTTTTACAGAAGCCTGATATATTTGATCAGATGTAAAAACATGGAGGCAGTAAAGTTTGTTGCCAGCTAATGCCAGCAGAGCCATTAGTAGCAAACTTGCCCTCAGTTCTTCTCCTACTCCTTCTCCTCCATGAATTTACCCAAGGCTGAGTTCTTGAAATCATTAGATATAATGCAGCCTTAAATTTTGTTTGAGCTCCAGCTGTGCTGAATACCAACTAGCAAGGCTTTCCTTTTACTGACAGGTTTACCTTGGTATTCATGAAGGGTCCCAGACCTTAGCCCTCAGTGGTGGGAAAAGACAAACACTTGTGCACTTTCCTCTTCTTCCATAATACTTCAGCCTTTATGCTTGAATTGGCTGATGCAAAACAACAGTATTCAGAGGTGCTAAATTGTTCAACAAAAGATTAGCCTGCAATGCAATTCTGATATTGTGCAGTGCTATTACTCAGTAGGATGCTGAAACTTACTATAGAATGGGCAGCATTTTCTTTGCAGAAAGATGGTTCCTGTGTTGTAAAAAGGCTGCAATTTGAGCTATTTAGTAAAACTGTAACTCACAGAATTCTAGGTGGAAAGTTGTGATTAATGAACGGCAAGGGAAAGCCTTACCTTAACGCTGGAGATTCAATTAGAGATTCCACTGTAAGATGCAGAAGTATTTCACGCTGGATTAGCTGCTGGGAGATGTGGGCTGATATATTTGATCAGATATTGAAAGATGGAGGCAGTAAAGTTTGCTGCCAGCTATGTTGCTAGCTGGAAGCTATGTCAAGGCATATGGATGACAGGGAGGTAATTCGAGAAAGCCAATATGGCTTCACCAAGGGCAAATTGTGCTTGACTAATCTGGTGGCCTTCTATGATGGAGTGACTGCCTTGGTGGATAAGGGAAGAGCAACTTCTGTCATCTATATCTTGACTTCTGTAAGGCCTTTGACACGGTCCCCCAGAAGATCCTTGGCGCTAACTTGGAGAGATAGGGTTCGATGGATGGACTGTTCGATCAGTAAGGAATTGGCTGGATGGCCGCATCGAAAGAGTTATAGTCAATGGCTCAATGTCCAAATGGAGGTCAGTAACAAGCGGTGTCCCTCAAGGGTCTGTACTGGGACCAGTACTGTTTGATATCTTTATTAATGACATAGATAGTGGGATTGAGTGCAACCTCAGCAAGTTTGCTGATGACACCAAGCTGTGTGGTGTGGTCAACACACTAGAGGGAAGGGATGCCATCCAGAGAGGGACCTTGACAGGCTTGAGAGGTGGGCCCATGTGAACCTCATGAAGTTCAACAAGGCCAAGTGCAAGGTCCTGCACCTGGGTCAGGGCAATTCCTGGTATCAATACAGGCTGGGGGATGAAGGGATTGAGAGCAGCTCTGCTGGAGTCCCCAGCACAAGAAAGACATGGACCTGTTAGAGCGGGTCCAGAGGAGGACCATGAAAATGGTCAGAGGGCTGGAACGCCTCTCTGAAGAAAGGCTGAGAGAGTTGGGGTTGTTCAGCCTGGAGAAGAGAAG
This sequence comes from Astur gentilis, assembly GCF_929443795.1. Taxonomy (NCBI): domain Eukaryota; kingdom Metazoa; phylum Chordata; class Aves; order Accipitriformes; family Accipitridae; genus Astur; species Astur gentilis. The sequence goes on from NC_064918.1 coordinate 30,169,510, forward strand.
GCTCTGGGAAGACCTTATTGTGGCCTTTCAATATATAAAGGGGGCTTATAATAAAGATGGAGAGAGACTTTTTATCAAGGCCTGTAGTGACAGGACAAGGGGCAATGGTTTTAACTGAAAGAGGGTAGATTTGTATTGGACATAAGGAAGAAATGCTTTACGATGAGGGTGGTGAGACACTGGAACAGGTTGCCCAGAGAAGTTGTGGATGCCCCATCATTGGAAGTGTTCAAGGTCAGGTTGGAATGGGCTTTGAGCAACCTGATCTAGTGAAAGATGTTCCTGCCCATGGCAGGGGGGTTGGAACTAGATGATCTTTAAAGGTCCTTTCCAACCCAAACCATTCTGTGATTCTATTATCTATCAACAGGAAATGCAATCACATAGCTTTGAATGGGCTACATAACATCTTTGCTTCATTTTCCTCTTCTGGTAAATTGGGATCATAATATGTACTCACCCTCTTTGCAAGGCTCTTGGAGTAGTTTATGTTTGGATCATTGTAACTTCTTAGCATTGGAAAGCACTATCTTATCCAACCTGAATTCTAGTACAAAACGTACTATATTCATGGTCAGAAGATTCCAGATGATCAGGGACTAAGAAGTAAACCTACCTGAAGGAAAGGTACTTCAGAGAATTCTTATCTTCCAAGACAGGCAAATCTACTGGCTACAGGAGACAGATCTACCTTATTCTGAGTTGCTGCCAGGTATCCTTTCTTCACATTCAACATATTGCAGTTTTATAACTTATACTTTAGAATTTCTTCTTTCATACCACACATCAAAAGGCATGTGGGGGTCCTCAAATGGCCCATGATCAGCTTCATAGTATCCCTTGTAGGACAGAAAGCTCCCTCCCCAAGAGTTGTGGTTGTGCACGACAGAGTGGACAGCAACAGTCACTGAAGCTGAGGCAGTCACAGTAGTGATAGGCTGGCAGTAGGCTGGTCCTGAGGCACTCATGGCACCAAACACTGGGCTTCTCATGTTATGAGAATGAGCCTTGTGGCCCAAGCAACCCCTATTGCTAGGTCCTGATTGCCGTTCAGCAGAAATTTCAAAAGTGTCCCTGCAAGGACAGTAAGGATGTGGCCACAGCCCTTCTGTTGTTTCCCATTTTGGTTGTCTGCCCTGATGCCATGCCTGCTGAGTGCCAGCCTCTGGATTTGATTGCAATCTGGGATTCGACTGATACCTTGTCTCTGGCTGAACCACCTGAAACGGAGACACATGGTTATGCCTCTGACAAAGCAAGGCAAACAAATACTACACTCTTTTATATTTTATCCCAGGAACAACATTTATAATGGTATTGTCCTGGTTCTAACTCTATAAAGGTAGTGTTCTGGAGTCTTAGAACTGTTGATTTTTCCAGACATTTTTTGTCTGAAGTTGTTAAAACCTGGAAAGCATAACTTCAGATAAACACAGGACTACAGCTGAAAATATATGCACTTCCTACATACTGCTCCATCTTTTCAAAGGGGTGGATAGCAAGCACTTGATCTTAACTGGTTCAAAAAGCAGAATTGCAGGCATTTGGAAAAGGCTCCACCCAGGGTACATACACAGGATGTTAGTGGGTTAGTTTGTACAGACTGCAGGAATCTGTTTCTGGATTTCTTTAAAAAGCGTGAAGCACAGCAGCCACATCAGTCAATAAACCGTGACCAACTTCAAATGTGGCTGTGCTTGTACCTATTTTTAGGCCTCTGCTGAACAAAAAGAGATCCACATTGCAGCTCAGCATGCAGCATCATGGGGAGCAGGAGATGGAGCTTTTTCACTTTCCTTTGAAATCGCAGTTATGTCAACCCATTAGCAAGATGGAACAGACCCAAGATTTGATACAACCCTGAAACTTCATTTTTTCTGGGCTCTATCAATCTTTCTCCCCAAGTGAGCTGTCCAGAGAAGAGGTATATGAGATGGTGGCCCACAGGGAGCTGTGTGGAAGAGGTTTGGATCTTTTAAACCTCTCCCCACTTTCTTTCCTGGAGGTCACCCAGAACAGTCATTGACTAGACTGAGAGCTCTCTCTTGTGGCTGGTGCTAATATGATATAACAGCAATTACACATGCTGAAGACCTCAGCTTTGGTACCATAATTTTACCCCCAACTTGATTCTAAAGGAAAGCCTTCACATCCTGTCTACAAGTGCTCCAAATTTTGGCACAGATACAAAGCATAATCAGCCAGAAACATGAAAGAAATATTACAGCCTTCCCACAGAAATAGATTTAAATTAAAAAAAACCAACCGAACAAAAAAATATTCTTGCCCTCCCTCCAGTCAATATGTGAGCTACTTACAGTGGATCTTGCAAAGACAGGATTCTCAGTGGCTTCCACTATTACTTGATGGACTGGTGCCCCAGAGCCTTGAGTAGCCTCATACTGATGGAGCTCTTCACTGATGCCTGACACTGAAGTTTGAGAGCTGTACTTAGAATCAGAGGAATCTGACCCATTATTTGTGTGCTGGGGTGGCAGTGCAAACCTCACGATGCTAAGGGATGGCTCAGAAGATGGAGTAGGTAATCTGTTTCTTCCACTGGCTGGAGAAACCTGATAATGACAATGATAATTACAAGCATTCAGTATCATTCAATTAGCATTACCCTTATTATTATTAGCACTTGGTAGAAATATTCTTTAGCCAAATACACCTTTCCATGCCATGAGAACCTTAACACTAGTTTTCTGATCAACACTGTATTACACTGAAAAAATGCATGAAAGAAAAAGAGACATGATCTCCATCTCTGGAGATGTATGCAAATAGGATTATACATATCCCTCTATGTATCCTTGTCTCAGCAAGTGCATATATGTACATGAACATGCTTGCACTTATAAATATACAAATAATTCCTGGGCTTGTCACTTATAAATATACAAATAATTCCTGGACTTGCCTCCCCCCTCAGCGTGATTTCATAAATCATCTCAAATGTGTATGTATAGTATGGTTCAGTGGCTGGTTGCAAAGAGAGATGGACACACATAATTGCAATATACGCACATACATACATATATATTTGAATAAGGGACAGGCCATGTATACTGCTAGGAATATAAGAGATTATGTACTTTTGTCAAAACTGTTTTATTAACACTGTATTGGATGTATGCGGCAAGGCCTTGGTAGCGGGGGGTGTGTGTGTGTGTGTGTGTCTTCAGGGGTGGCCTCTGTGGGAAGAGGTGAGGGGCTGCCCTGTGCTGGATAGAGCCAATTCCATCCAGCTCCACAACAGCCCCACTGCAGGCCACAGCCAAGCCAGTCAGTGAAGCTGGTGGTGCCTCTGTGAAAACATATCTAAGAAAGGGCAGAAATTGCTAGACAGAGAGGAAAACAGCAGAGGGAACACCAAGGTCAGAGAAGGAAGAGGAGGTGCTCCATAGCACCAGAGCAGATATTCATTGCAGCTTATGGAAGACCTATGCTGGAGAAGTTATTTTTTTCCTGAAGTACTGCAGCCTGTGGGAGAGCCCACACCAGAGCAGGGGAAAAGTGTGAGAGGGGAGAAGCAGCAGAGAGAAACCACTATGTACTGATGGTAATCCCCATCTCCCATCTTCCCCTGTGCTGCTTGGGTGGGGATAGAGGAGTCTGGAGTGAATGAGTGAAGTTTGGCATGGGAAAGGGGGGAGGAAAGGTGTAGTTTTAATGTTTGGTTTTGTTTCTCACTACCTGAATCTACTGTAATTGGCAATAAATTAAATTAATTTTTCCCAAGTTGAGTCTGTTTTGCCCAAAACAGTAATCGGTAAGCAATGTCCCTGTCTTTATCTCAACCCATGAGCTTTTTTATCCCTTGTCCCACTGAGGAGGGGGAGTGAGTGAGCAGGTGAGTGGGCATTTGGCTGTTAGCCAAAGTTAACCCACCACAAATACTAAGACCCAAAATAAATATATCTCAAATATTACTAGCACTGTATACATACCTTGTGTTTTATTTCTATGCACACACACGCACACATACATATATATAAACATGCAGCATAGCATTTTATTTGTATATGTGCTTTCAATCCATTCAGCCATTCACTGCACATTCCGTATTTTTCTATTTATTTAACACATTCATAAATAACATTATGTGCTGCCAGAGTCTGGAAAATTAACAAATTTAATTTACTTCCTTTCTTTTATCAACTAATACTTCCGGTTGTGTGATGTACATTCTCTAATCCAAAGGGTAAAAAAACAAACCCAAAACCCCCTATATATAAAGAAAGTGATATAATTATTTAGTACAATATTAGTAATATTTGAGATGTAATTTAGTATATGTATTTTAAAATATTTTTAGCAGTAGTATATAATCCTTTATTTCTAACAATATTTGTGCCTCTTCTCTTCCCCTTCCCACCCCCTTGAACCCTACTTCAGGTATTTTTTTGCTGTTTTGGCAATCTTAACCATTTTGGGAGTTCTCAATGGATTGGTGCTGCTTCCTGTTCTTCTTTCACTCTTTGGACCATACCCTGAGGTCAGTAAAACTAATGGTGAACAGAAGAAATGATAATATTATTTCTCCCCCTGCAACCAACCCCCTTCTCTAGAAACTCTTTATTTTTTATATTCTTTTGGATTTTTTTAATTTTTACTTTAAGTTTCTTGCCCTAGTTTTAATTTAATCTTTATTAAATGTTATGTTTGTTTATTTATTTGATATTCTTCTACTTTCTTATAGTTTTAAACTATGTTTTTTAATAAGTATTGTTTTAGAGGCTGCAATCAACAAGCTAGATACAAGTGTAGGTATTAGGTAAGCTTTTAAAAGCAGAATGTCCTATGCAAATATAAAACCAGGCTTTTCCCTAAGACTTTGCAAAAGACAGTTCCTTTTGTACACACACCTTCTCCTTTCCTACCCCACTGCCTCTGTTGCTTTCCTCAAAATATTTAACTCAGACCACCAAGGAGGCCTGTGTGGACTAACATTACACCAGTGGTGGTCCACAGACCACACCCTGATAACCATGGCCAGAAGTTTGCCAAAAGGTGCCTCCCACCCCCTAGTCCAGTCATCCCTCCCGGTGGTACCCACTTGGCTCAAGCAAAAATCTTGGTAGGTGGAATGCTCCACCTGGATGTTGAGGACTTTACAGTATAAAACCCCAGTCCAGCAAAAAAGAATTCATAGCTATCAAATTTGTATTTGTTTATTCATTACCTACACTTCAGTTAACACAATTATTGTGTTATGTATGGATATCTTTATCATGCATTATTAGAATCAGTAATGCTATGCTGCATGTTTATATATATGTATGTGTGCGTGTGTGTGCATAGAAATAAAACACAAGGTATGTATACAGTGCTAGTAATATTTGAGATATATTTATTTTGGGTCTTAGTATTTGTGGTGGGTTAACTTTGGCTAACAGCCAAATGCCCACTCACCTGCTCACTCACTCCCCCTCCTCAGTGGGACAAGGGATAAAAAAGCTCATGGGTTGAGATAAAGACAGGGACATTGCTTACCGATTACTGTTTTGGGCAAAACAGACTCAACTTGGGAAAAATTAATTTAATTTATTGCCAATTACAGTAGATTCAGGTAGTGAGAAACAAAACCAAACATTAAAACTACACCTTTCCTCCCCCCTTTCCCATGCCAAACTTCACTCATTCACTCCAGACTCCTCTATCCCCACCCAAGCAGCACAGGGGAAGATGGGAGATGGGGATTACCATCAGTACATAGTGGTTTCTCTCTGCTGCTTCTCCCCTCTCACACTTTTCCCCTGCTCTGGTGTGGGCTCTCCCACAGGCTGCAGTACTTCAGGAAAAAAATAACTTCTCCAGCATAGGTCTTCCATAAGCTGCAATGAATATCTGCTCTGGTGCTATGGAGCACCTCCTCTTCCTTCTCTGACCTTGGTGTTCCCTCTGCTGTTTTCCTCTCTGTCTAGCAATTTCTGCCCTTTCTTAGATATGTTTTCACAGAGGCACCACCAGCTTCACTGACTGGCTTGGCTGTGGCCTGCAGTGGGGCTGTTGTGGAGCTGGATGGAATTGGCTCTATCCAGCACAGGGCAGCCCCTCACCTCTTCCCACAGAGGCCACCCCTGAAGACACACACACACACACACACACCCCGCTACCAAGGCCTTGCCGCATACATCCAATACAGTGTTAATAAAACAGTTTTGACAAAAGTACATAATCTCTTATATTCCTAGCAGTATACATGGCCTGTCCCTTATTCAAATATATATGTATGTATGTGCGTATATTGCAATTATGTGTGTCCATCTCTCTTTGCAACCAGCCACTGAACCATACTATACATACACATTTGAGATGATTTATGAAATCACGCTGAGGGGGGAGGCAAGTCCAGGAATTATTTGTATATTTATAAGTGACAAGCCCAGGAATTATTTGTATATTTATAAGTGCAAGCATGTTCATGTACATATATGCACTTGCTGAGACAAGGATACATAGAGGGATATGTATAATCCTATTTGCATACATCTCCAGAGATGGAGATCATGTCTCTTTTTCTTTCATGCATTTTTTCAGTGTAATACAGTGTTGATCAGAAAACTAGTGTTAAGGTTCTCATGGCATGGAAAGGTGTATTTGGCTAAAGAATATTTCTACCAAGTGCTAATAATAATAAGGGTAATGCTAATTGAATGATACTGAATGCTTGTAATTATCATTGTCATTATCAGGTTTCTCCAGCCAGTGGAAGAAACAGATTACCTACTCCATCTTCTGAGCCATCCCTTAGCATCGTGAGGTTTGCACTGCCACCCCAGCACACAAATAATGGGTCAGATTCCTCTGATTCTAAGTACAGCTCTCAAACTTCAGTGTCAGGCATCAGTGAAGAGCTCCATCAGTATGAGGCTACTCAAGGCTCTGGGGCACCAGTCCATCAAGTAATAGTGGAAGCCACTGAGAATCCTGTCTTTGCAAGATCCACTGTAAGTAGCTCACATATTGACTGGAGGGAGGGCAAGAATATTTTTTTGTTCGGTTGGTTTTTTTTAATTTAAATCTATTTCTGTGGGAAGGCTGTAATATTTCTTTCATGTTTCTGGCTGATTATGCTTTGTATCTGTGCCAAAATTTGGAGCACTTGTAGACAGGATGTGAAGGCTTTCCTTTAGAATCAAGTTGGGGGTAAAATTATGGTACCAAAGCTGAGGTCTTCAGCATGTGTAATTGCTGTTATATCATATTAGCACCAGCCACAAGAGAGAGCTCTCAGTCTAGTCAATGACTGTTCTGGGTGACCTCCAGGAAAGAAAGTGGGGAGAGGTTTAAAAGATCCAAACCTCTTCCACACAGCTCCCTGTGGGCCACCATCTCATATACCTCTTCTCTGGACAGCTCACTTGGGGAGAAAGATTGATAGAGCCCAGAAAAAATGAAGTTTCAGGGTTGTATCAAATCTTGGGTCTGTTCCATCTTGCTAATGGGTTGACATAACTGCGATTTCAAAGGAAAGTGAAAAAGCTCCATCTCCTGCTCCCCATGATGCTGCATGCTGAGCTGCAATGTGGATCTCTTTTTGTTCAGCAGAGGCCTAAAAATAGGTACAAGCACAGCCACATTTGAAGTTGGTCACGGTTTATTGACTGATGTGGCTGCTGTGCTTCACGCTTTTTAAAGAAATCCAGAAACAGATTCCTGCAGTCTGTACAAACTAACCCACTAACATCCTGTGTATGTACCCTGGGTGGAGCCTTTTCCAAATGCCTGCAATTCTGCTTTTTGAACCAGTTAAGATCAAGTGCTTGCTATCCACCCCTTTGAAAAGATGGAGCAGTATGTAGGAAGTGCATATATTTTCAGCTGTAGTCCTGTGTTTATCTGAAGTTATGCTTTCCAGGTTTTAACAACTTCAGACAAAAAATGTCTGGAAAAATCAACAGTTCTAAGACTCCAGAACACTACCTTTATAGAGTTAGAACCAGGACAATACCATTATAAATGTTGTTCCTGGGATAAAATATAAAAGAGTGTAGTATTTGTTTGCCTTGCTTTGTCAGAGGCATAACCATGTGTCTCCGTTTCAGGTGGTTCAGCCAGAGACAAGGTATCAGTCGAATCCCAGATTGCAATCAAATCCAGAGGCTGGCACTCAGCAGGCATGGCATCAGGGCAGACAACCAAAATGGGAAACAACAGAAGGGCTGTGGCCACATCCTTACTGTCCTTGCAGGGACACTTTTGAAATTTCTGCTGAACGGCAATCAGGACCTAGCAATAGGGGTTGCTTGGGCCACAAGGCTCATTCTCATAACATGAGAAGCCCAGTGTTTGGTGCCATGAGTGCCTCAGGACCAGCCTACTGCCAGCCTATCACTACTGTGACTGCCTCAGCTTCAGTGACTGTTGCTGTCCACTCTGTCGTGCACAACCACAACTCTTGGGGAGGGAGCTTTCTGTCCTACAAGGGATACTATGAAGCTGATCATGGGCCATTTGAGGACCCCCACATGCCTTTTGATGTGTGGTATGAAAGAAGAAATTCTAAAGTATAAGTTATAAAACTGCAATATGTTGAATGTGAAGAAAGGATACCTGGCAGCAACTCAGAATAAGGTAGATCTGTCTCCTGTAGCCAGTAGATTTGCCTGTCTTGGAAGATAAGAATTCTCTGAAGTACCTTTCCTTCAGGTAGGTTTACTTCTTAGTCCCTGATCATCTGGAATCTTCTGACCATGAATATAGTACGTTTTGTACTAGAATTCAGGTTGGATAAGATAGTGCTTTCCAATGCTAAGAAGTTACAATGATCCAAACATAAACTACTCCAAGAGCCTTGCAAAGAGGGTGAGTACATATTATGATCCCAATTTACCAGAAGAGGAAAATGAAGCAAAGATGTTATGTAGCCCATTCAAAGCTATGTGATTGCATTTCCTGTTGATAGATAATAGAATCACAGAATGGTTTGGGTTGGAAAGGACCTTTAAAGATCATCTAGTTCCAACCCCCCTGCCATGGGCAGGAACATCTTTCACTAGATCAGGTTGCTCAAAGCCCATTCCAACCTGACCTTGAACACTTCCAATGATGGGGCATCCACAACTTCTCTGGGCAACCTGTTCCAGTGTCTCACCACCCTCATCGTAAAGCATTTCTTCCTTATGTCCAATACAAATCTACCCTCTTTCAGTTAAAACCATTGCCCCTTGTCCTGTCACTACAGGCCTTGATAAAAAGTCTCTCTCCATCTTTATTATAAGCCCCCTTTATATATTGAAAGGCCACAATAAGGTCTTCCCAGAGCCTTCTCTTCTCCAGGCTGAACAACCCCAACTCTCTCAGCCTTTCTTCAGAGAGGCGTTCCAGCCCTCTGACCATTTTCATGGTCCTCCTCTGGACCCGCTCTAACAGGTCCATGTCTTTCTTGTGCTGGGGACTCCAGCAGAGCTGCTCTCAATCCCTTCATCCCCCAGCCTGTATTGATACCAGGAATTGCCCTGACCCAGGTGCAGGACCTTGCACTTGGCCTTGTTGAACTTCATGAGGTTCACATGGGCCCACCTCTCAAGCCTGTCAAGGTCCCTCTCTGGATGGCATCCCTTCCCTCTAGTGTGTTGACCACACCACACAGCTTGGTGTCATCAGCAAACTTGCTGAGGTTGCACTCAATCCCACTATCTATGTCATTAATAAAGATATCAAACAGTACTGGTCCCAGTACAGACCCTTGAGGGACACCGCTTGTTACTGACCTCCATTTGGACATTGAGCCATTGACTATAACTCTTTCGATGCGGCCATCCAGCCAATTCCTTACTGATCGAACAGTCCATCCATCGAACCCTATCTCTCCAAGTTAGCGCCAAGGATCTTCTGGGGGACCGTGTCAAAGGCCTTACAGAAGTCAAGATATAGATGACAGAAGTTGCTCTTCCCTTATCCACCAAGGCAGTCACTCCATCATAGAAGGCCACCAGATTAGTCAAGCACAATTTGCCCTTGGTGAAGCCATATTGGCTTTCTCGAATTACCTCCCTGTCATCCATATGCCTTGACATAGCTTCCAGCTAGCAACATAGCTGGCAGCAAACTTTACTGCCTCCATCTTTCAATATCTGATCAAATATATCAGCCCACATCTCCCAGCAGCTAATCCAGCGTGAAATACTTCTGCATCTTACAGTGGAATCTCTAATTGAATCTCCAGCGTTAAGGTAAGGCTTTCCCTTGCCGTTCATTAATCACAACTTTCCACCTAGAATTCTGTGAGTTACAGTTTTACTAAATAGCTCAAATTGCAGCCTTTTTACAACACAGGAACCATCTTTCTGCAAAGAAAATGCTGCCCATTCTATAGTAAGTTTCAGCATCCTACTGAGTAATAGCACTGCACAATATCAGAATTGCATTGCAGGCTAATCTTTTGTTGAACAATTTAGCACCTCTGAATACTGTTGTTTTGCATCAGCCAATTCAAGCATAAAGGCTGAAGTATTATGGAAGAAGAGGAAAGTGCACAAGTGTTTGTCTTTTCCCACCACTGAGGGCTAAGGTCTGGGACCCTTCATGAATACCAAGGTAAACCTGTCAGTAAAAGGAAAGCCTTGCTAGTTGGTATTCAGCACAGCTGGAGCTCAAACAAAATTTAAGGCTGCATTATATCTAATGATTTCAAGAACTCAGCCTTGGGTAAATTCATGGAGGAGAAGGAGTAGGAGAAGAACTGAGGGCAAGTTTGCTACTAATGGCTCTGCTGGCATTAGCTGGCAACAAACTTTACTGCCTCCATGTTTTTACATCTGATCAAATATATCAGGCTTCTGTAAAACTACAAATATCCTGCTACTGTAAACATTTTGGAATTCCAGATCTGCATTAGCAAAAATCAGTGAACCAATCTACTCCACTAAGATAAACCACCAGAACTTTATACTGGGACAGAGATCGACAATAGGCATTAAAACATTTGCATCTCATCCATCTAGCATTAGGATAAACAAGAAGATTATAGCTCTGACCACTTGGTGTATACGATGTCTGTTAATTTACTTACTATTCCACACCGTTGGACTAATCTATCCCTTTCTGGAAGTTTGGGGTCATCTTGACCCACTATAACAATGCTCAGGCTCTGATAGTTTATTTTATTTTATTATTTTATTTTTTAAACAAGGTGAACTAATGTCATATTGTGCTAGAAAACAAGAAACTGATGGGCAAAAAAGTAAAATAAAAGAAGCTGAAAAGTTGAAATGCTCATTTTATATACTAAGAGACCATCCGCTCCAAATTTTGAATGAAGGGCTGCTACAGTCTTCCATTTGCCACGATACAAAAATATGCTTGCCAAATCTTTTGTCTGTTAAGTAGGAAAGTAGCACAGCAAATATACCCCTGTAAATTTAGGCTAAATCTATGAGCAGCCTATATGTCAGTGTGTTCCATCCCTTACAAGATCAGGTCCTAAAAGAATAATTCTACCTTATTTCTTCACCACCAATAAAATAAAATAAAATAAAATATACTGACCTGAAAAAAAATACAAGTTCTATTTCAGGGCATGCAATATCTGTATAGTAATAATCCCCATGTAGGTAATGTATTTAGACCTAAGTGTAAACCTCCTACTCCCTGCTTTCTGCAAATCTCTTACATACATACATAAACAAAAAATCCTGACGAGATTTAGCAATCATTCTCTCAGTTCCTGCCTCCAACATTTTGTTGTTGTTGTCAAATGGATGTCAGCTAAGTCTGATTGCCTATCCAGTTTATGTTTGCCTAAGTAGTTAAGTCATCTTTCAGAGCATTTTTATTTGGCCCAGTTCTACCTCAGTTCTGTTTTAGGGCTAGGATTATTTTATTTTTTTTCGTGCTGCAGTTTGCCACAAAGGACCTGTGTTACTTCCAAGATTAGCGATTTTGCAGAGCTCCAGAGGTTGTTTGGAATGGATTAGGATCTGTTTCATTGTACTTCTCAAATTCCCCTCAAAAGAAAAACTTGCTCTCCTCTCATACTTGACAAATTCACATTCTTAATTAAATCCACAAGAAAATGTGCCTGTAGTTCTAAACAGAAGAGCCTTCGGACTTTGCTTTACAAAATTTTAATATGAAGTTCTGTGTTCATACTTATGGTTCCCTAGCTCCCAAACAGGGCTTTTTTCCTCACCCATTTATAAATTGCTGTAAACCTCATATAAAGATAGCAAGAGAAGGCCCGGAGAGCATCAGTTGCAGTGTAATTGCAGCATGTTTGTAGCTCCATGTGTCCTTTCCAGGCAAATCGTTGTGCATATGAAAGATCTGGAAGACCTATATCTGGAAGGTTAAAGGTAAAATCCAGCTAATATTGGACAATACTAGCTGCTTCAAACTGACTTAATTCCAGAATTAGCAAACTTTGCTGAAGAGGGCCATTTTTGTTTCCTTTCATGCTGGGAGTCAGATTTTCCTGGAACAGATTTTAATACCAGCAATAAAAATACTACTATGTCTAGCATGTGACAAGGAGTTAATAAAACATAGGGAAAACAGGACCATGACGTAAGCATGCTTGACACACCATATGTAGTAATAAAATGACAGATACACTGAAATGTCTAAATGTTAAAAGCATACTTATTTTTATTTAAAAAAAAAAAAGTCAAGACACACAAATGCTTTACCTGACAATAAAATCAAACTCCGATCCTGCGAGCATTAACACTCCAAACAGAGTGGACACAGCTCCATCCAACACTGGTGCAAACATATGTTCCAATGCAAGGACAGCCCTATGGTTCTTGTCTCCTACAGCAGTTAAAAATGCCTGTAAAACAATGAAATCCATTTCATTAGAGAGAGACGTACAGCCTTTCAAACAGCTTCTCCCTTAGTATGCGGTTTTTCACCAGTTAATTACTTCAATTTACAGTCCATTAAAGTATCTCTATAGCTGGCTAGACTTCAAGACAAGGTCTGATCCTGCAGTCATACCATATAGCCGCTGCTGAAGTCACATGACCAGAGTAAGCATTGATTACAGAGTCAGAGCCATAGTAATAATTTTGGAAACAATGCATGCCTGCACCAGTAGGCTTTTCATTTGTTTCTCAGTTTGCTTGTTTCCACACGCAAAGATTTCATTTTATAGTAAAAGCACTTCAGGTGTAAAAATTATAGGGCTATTCTTGTCACTCTCACGAGGGCATAGCTTCCATGACTGTCATGTGAAGTTTGCTGTAAAACTAGCCAATACCGATTCAGGTTTTCCTGAATACACTTGGAACAGACCAAGGACTTGCAACTTTTGCTCACGCACACAGTCACGTCCACGGTAGCATTTACTAGAGGATCAAGTCTTTCTGTCACTTTACACAGAAGTGTCCACTGATACAGCGCATTTTTCCTCACAGGTCTGAGGATCCACACTGTGAGATATTATACACAGTAAGCACTCAACTGATGGAAAGTTGTCAGTGTATTCAACAGGACCAGTATAAAGTAACACTACTAAGTTGTGTGCTGCTTTTTTTACATTCCTATTTCACTCAAGATGAATGTGTGCGCAACTTTTTCTACTTCAAACCTAGCAGCACTATACTATGCCCAACTATATAGCATACTAGCTAGCAGCACTATATATGCCCAACTCTGTACCTCATCTATGACATGTCCCCAAGGCCAGTCCCTGCGGGCTGTCCCTGTGGCCAGTTCAAACCTTGAGAAGCCGCATATAACCAGCCCCTAGGGAGCTGCAGTGACCAGGAGCACTGCAAACAGGGCATGCAAACAGGGACCATCATCTGAGAGGAGCAGTGCGGAAGTTTGCGTGAAAGGGCGTGTGAGAAGGGCAGCACGTTCTACCAGTTGTCAGGCTGCTGCCTTCTCTGCTTACCCACAGGCTTTGGCTACGGCCCCAGCAGTCACCCCAGCTAGCTGTTGGCTGTGCAGCCCTACCCAACAGCTTGAGGTCTCCAGGGAATTAGAAGGGCTTGTCAGACAGTGCTTTGGGATCGTCAGAAGCATGGTGGCAGAGACCCGGCAAGAGCTGCACTCTGCAGCAGCCGGGAACCATCTACCTAGCCAGGTTAGCCTAGGACAAGTGGAGGCAGCCACCCAGACAGAGCATCCTATCACGAAAGCTGCTGTCCAGGTGGAGGGCTGTAAAGTCTGTACTCCACACTCCTGGGTGGAGGAGGGTGCAAGCTCCACCTGTGCAAGGTGCGCTCTGGTGGAGTCACTCAGGCAGCGGGTGGAGGAGCTGCAGGAGGAAGTCAGCAGGTTACGCCGTATTAGGGAGGGGGAACAAGAAATAGATAGAGTATTATTTGAGACTTTGCAAAAAGAAATACTAACGCCCCGTGGCACTGACCTCCAAGGACTACCAGACAAAGAGTGTCAACAGCGAACAGACAGCATCTTGGAGAAGGAGATGCCATGGTCTCTGGTGACTCTTGGCAACAGGATATCACTTCGCCCCCCCCCCCCCCCCTTTTCCTCGTATGTACCAACCAGCAACATATACGAAGTCTTAGCAGTGGGTGAAGCCAATGAACAAGACTCACAGGGAGAAACTGCACCAGTTGCACACACTAAAAACTGCAAAAGGAAGTGGCAAGTGCTAGTAGTAGACCACTCTCTGCTGAGAGGCACCGAGGCACACCCATCAGCCGGCCTGATATACAGTCAAGGGAAGTTTGCTGCTTGCCAGGAGCCAAGATCCAGGTTGTCTCAGAGAGACTGCCACAACTGGTTAAAAGCATAGACTACTATCCCCTACTTCTTTTCCATGTGGGCACCAATGACACTGTAAAGCATAACCTGGGCAAGATCAAGCAGGACTTCAGAGCCCTGGGGGCACAAGTGAAGGGGACAGGGGCCCAAGTGATCTTCTCCTCTGTCTTGCGAGTCAGGGATAGGGGTGCGGGCAGAAGTCGACGCATCATGCAGATCAACACCTGGCTTTGTGGCTGGTGTCATCGCCACGGCTTTGGCTTCCATGATCATGGGACGTTCATCGATGAATACAGCCTATTAGGGAGAGATGGGATCCACCTATCTAGAAGAGGAAGGAGAATCTTTCCTGGCAGATTGGCTGACTTAGTGAATCGCGCTTTAAACTAAGGAACTTGGGGGGTGGGGTCCAAAGCCGTGACATTTGTGTACTCATAAGCAACAGAGTGGATGAGCGCACCTACCAGAGTAGTGAGGAATGCTCCCCAACCCTCCAAAAAGGTTCCGCCAAAAAGGTGAGACAGTCGACAGTCCAACTGAAGTGTCGCTATACCAATGCACGCAGCATGAGTAACAAACAGGAGGAGCTGGAAGCCACTGTGCAGCTGGAAAGCTATGATCTGATCGCTATCACTGAAACTTGGTGGGATGAATCACATGATTGGAGCACTGAAATTGATAGCTATAAACTGTTCAGGAGGGCCAGGCAAGGAAGGGAGGGTGGGCGGGGGGTTGCCCTCAATGTAAAAAAAATGGATTGATTGCACAAAGCTGTCTTTGAAAAACAGCAGTGCACAGGTTGAGAGCTTATGGGTGAAAATTAGAGACCAAGCCAAGAAAGGAAACCTCGTGGCTGGTGTTTACTACAGGCCACCTTATCAAGGGGTGGATGTTGATGAAGCGTTCTTGCTTCAACTACAGGAAGCATCACACTCACAGGCTTTGATCCTGCTGGGGGTCTTCAACCACCCTGACATCCACTGGAAAAGTGACACAGCAAGCTGCAAGCAGTCTAGGAGACTCTTGGAGTGCATTGAGGATAACTTCCTAATCCAGGTGATAGAAAGCCCAACCAGAGGAGATGCATTACTGGGCCTGTTGCTTACCAACGCAGAGGAACTTATTGGAGAGGTCAAGATTGGTAGGTAGCCTGGGCTGCAGTGATCATGCCCTGGTGGAATTCATGATCTTGAGGGATATAGGCCAGGCGAAAAGTATAGTCAAGACCCTAAACCTTAGGAAAGTGAACTTCCAGTTGTTTCCCTGTGCTCTGATCACTGAATCAGGCTATCTTCTAAAACATCACACAGCAATGACAGTGAAAGTATAAAATTGCCAGTTACTTCAAGAATTGTCCTTTTTCAAATAATATTAATCAAAAGAATTTGAAGTCCATAGTGAGGACTAAATCCCTCTGGGAGATGGGCTGAGTGAGAGAGATGGGAAAGTTCCACCTTGCCTAGTGCGGTGTTGCGTTGTGGGGTGTCCCCTGCGCTTTGGGGATGTGGTGCTGTATTCGGAGATCTGCCCAGCAAGCTCCCAGATTGGAGGAGTCCCTGGGCCAAGCACTCTGTTTTGCTAGGGGCAGTTGCAGTGGCTATCAGATTCATATAGGTCAAAGATGACTTAACAGGGCATTTAATATGTTCCTGTGAAATAATATTCTGCTGGTTCATCCAAGAATTTGTGCGTTTTGAAACTTAAATCATTATCTCTCCTTAGGCTAGCAATAGAAAGTTACAGGATGTAGTGCTGTTCAGAACAGATGGGATATTTTAGATGTTTGGGGAAGACTAAAGCTGTTTATTTTCTTGAAAAAAACCCCCATTAATTTTATGGGGAATGCTTTGAAGGGGAGGAATAAATTGAGTTTTTTACCCCTAAAGCTTTTTGGGGCTTGTGGTTGAAAACCAATTTAATTATTTTAACTCATTTTTTTTCCCCTCATTTTGGGGAAAAAACCCAGAAGTGTTAAAACCTTACTTAGCTCCTGGTCCCTATTTTATTGCTCTGCTTTTCACAGCTTTTCAGTGGCAGACACTAGTTTGACCAAAGCAAGCCATTTTATTTTGGTTGCGGAAATATTTTACACACACACATGCACATACACACACATATGTGCAGAATTTTGATGGAAATTTTTTGATGATTCCTGATAAAAATCACCTTCTGATTTATAAAACTTCTCTCCAAACATCTCAAAGTGCAAATAAACCTGAATGCATTTACACTCAAAGTCTAGGAATATAGTAAGTAATAGTATCCTCAGAATAAGGAAATGTTTGGGCTCAGATTTTCCAAGCTGAACAGCAGGCTAATATGAGAATCTTAACTGTGTCCAGTATCAGATACAGCTTTTTTCTCTTTGAAGTGTCCATTGGTTTTGTCTGAATTTGTAGCATTCAGGAATCCAGGCATCCACATTTTTTTCAACTGGCATCAGGATTTCTTTACCAAGAAGTCCATGACTGATGGAAAAAGAGTCCAACATTGCCTGACTGCTAACTGTAACCACAAGAATCATGAAATGAGTGTTGGATTAGCTTGATTTGTTTCTTTTTCTTGAACTTTAATTAATGTTTGGGGTTTTTTTCCTCTGCATTTGTAAAGGGTAATAACTGAAGCAACGAAGAGGCCAAAGATGGAAAACTCTATTTCCAGAACTGCTTGAAGAGCTGCTCAAAGTTGTGGAAAAGGACATGCTGCATCAGGACAACAATTCACTGTTACTGTAACTTATTGTATTATTTTGTTAAATATTTCTATAAATATTTAAAGATGTACACATATGTAATATATGAAAGAACATTGTAAAGTAGTATAATCTGGAGTCATTTGCCTCTAGTTAGTAGAGTGGGGACAATTTTGGGTTTGCTCTGTACTTACTGTATATTCATCTCTTTGCCACAAGTAAACTTAATCTAGTTCTAAATTTCAGCATAAATTGCTGCTGCTTAAATATTGTATGATTTACTTGTATAATTCTATGCAAATATTGCTTATGTAATAGGATTTTTTTTTTCTGTAAAGGTACATGCTTGTTTAAAATATTTTAAATTTGCATATCACAACCCTGTGGTAGTATGAAATGTTACTGTTAACTTTCAAACACGCTATGCGTGATATTTTTTTTTAAATAAGCAGATATGAAGAAAAGCATGTTAATCTTGGAGACTTAAATAGGTTTAGCTGTGTGCAGGTTTTGTTTTGCTGTGTGTATTGATGTGTGCATCTGGAAGCGTGCATGTCAGTGTGCGTATGTTCCCAGTGTACTGTAGTTTCTCTTTTACTGTATGGTAACCCTTAATGGGCTTATGAACCCACTGATGCTGGTGTGAGTCTGGCTTTCCCTGTTAGTAGGCACTAGTGAAAACCGCATTGGTGTTTACCAACATGTACCATAGACTACCATCATCAAAGGGCCAAGATAAAATAGAAGCGAAGACAGGAAGTCAGAGTTCAGGAGTGTGGTTCAGTTTCCCGCTCTATTAATGACTTGGTACACGTGATTTTGGTCAAGTCACGTAATTGCCCTGTACCTCAGTTTCTCAATCTGTAAAATGGGTATAACTGTACTTACCTACCTCCCAGGAGAGTTGTGAGGCTTAATTACTGTTTGCAAAAGTGTTTTGATATTTTTTCATAAACGGTGCCAAGTAAGTGCAAATGCTATAACCATTCTTCTTTCACTTCAAAAGGTGCTGGATATTGGGAGGTGCTGGTGGTTATAGAAATTCGGTGAGCATATGCCTTATTTTGATATTGATACTGTTAACTATGAGTGGCATTAGAAGCTAAATAATCTAGTTTTTTGTTGGTAAGCCACAGCTCAGCTGTGTCCTTATAGCATTCAAAGCAGTATCCTGTGTCACCTTATTTTAATGGCAGGAAAGAAGTTAATAGTAAGTGGGAAAAATCAAATGGAAGGATGAAAAACCCCTTATATTTTTACTTATTAAATATCAATGACTTTCTGTTGGATCCAGGACTCTAATGAATGACACTTAAGACCTGGTATGTTTTTTTCACTGCTGTTTTGATTGTTTTTTCCCCCACTGCATTGGCACTTTTAATTAAAACAGCTAAACCGGGATCTCTTTGTGAAACTAATTTAGCTTTTTTTTTTTTTGCCACCCAGAAAGCCAGTCATATCCTGGGCTGCATCAAAAGAAGTGTGGCCAGCGGGTCAAGTGAGGTGATTCTCCCCCTCTACTCTGCTCTCTTAAGACCCCTCCTGGAGTACTGAGTCCCATTCTGGGGTCTCCAGTACAAGAAAGACATGAACCTGTCTAGAGAAGGACCATGAAAATGGTGAGAGGGCTGGAACACCTCTCCTCTGAAGAAAGGCTGAGAGAGTTGGGGTTTTTCAGCCTGGAGAAGAGAAGGCTCCGGGAAGATCTTATTGCGGCCTTTCAATATATAAAAGGAGCTTATATTAAAGATGGAGAGAGACTTTTTATTAAGGCCTATAGTGACAGGACAAGGGGTAATGGCTTTAAAGTGAAAGAGGGTAGATTTGTATTGGACATAAGAAAGAAATGCTTTACGGTGAGGGTGGTGAGACACTGAAACAGGTTGCCCAGAGAAGATGAAGATGTGGATGCCCCATCATTGGAAGTGATGATGGTCAATGTCAGGTTGGAATGGGCTTTGAGCAACCTGATCTAGTGAAAGATGTCCCTGCCCATGGCAGGGGGGTTGGAACTAGATGATCTTTAAAGGTCCCTTACAACCAAAACCATTCTATGATTTTATGTTCCCAATATTTGGCCATCTCCAGTGTGCTAGGATCCCCTTTTGTTGTCAGCTCCTTTCACTGTCACCAGATTCTCTCAGTAGTCTACCAGTCCTCCTGTTGAGTCTAAAAGGTCTATTAAATCCCCATCCAATTTCTCTCCATCTCTTGCCCCATTTTCTAGCCCCCTCCTTTCATTTCTTTTTTGATTTCTGTGGTACTAATATACTAGAGATTATAGTCAGCTACAAAAATCTTTTTCCTGAGATGATATTATATTGACCAGATTCACCCATTCTTACGTTTTAATACAGTTCTTCTGAAAAATAGATTAGAATAGTCTTACAGGAAAATGATTTATGCTGAGTGTGTGAAGAGACCTTTCTGTATGTAATGTTGAGAGTTCTGAGATATAACACTACTAAGAACAGGTAAATTGAAAAATTTTTAAAACATGGGTAGCTTTTCATTTGTAGTATATAAACATTTAAATTCTGAAATTCCCCAATTTCTAAGAAAATATCTGAGAACTCCAACTTAGTATTAAAATTGCTTAATTGGCAGAAAATAGAAATCAGGTCTTTGTCTAAGCTTATCCTTAACATTGCATAGATCAGCACTGCCACTGTCAAATGTGAACACAGAAAAATAGCCCTTTACTCTAGTCTTGGTCACCAAATAAATGCATAATGAGCATCCACAACTGCTCTCTTGCAAGAAAACTGTCATTTCCCTGCACTTCTGTACATCAGGTTGACTAAGCTGGATGATTAGGTGCACTCTAGATTTGGACACCTAACTTTGAAAATGTTGAAAATGTTTATATAAAACATTCAAACGTTTTTTTTCTCTCTGCTTCTCTTTATTACATTGGAAAACTCTTTCCCTACAGATTGCACATTTGAGCCCATTATTAGTAGCTGATGGGTTTTGAAAGAAGAATTCAAATAATTTAAATTTTAGTGGTCCAGAGAGATTAAATGACATTATATGATTTTGAATATCTCCCTTGAAATGTTTCTTTACCACAAGATACAGATTTTACATACAAGAGGGCATAAACAGCTACATAGCACTGAGAGTCAACAACAGCGAGGCTGCAGATAATGAGTGGGAGAGTGTGGCCTAAAATAGTGAATATTAAGAACTCTTCTTTGTCTATGTATTTGTATAGCTCACACAACCAGATACCATATTTACCCATGATCTTAATCACAGTTTTCAAAAAGCATTATTAAATACTAAAATACTGTTATGTATTCCCTCTTATCTTCTAGGAGATTGACTCAATAGTTAGGAACTATTTCATCAGATCAGATGTACTCTACCATGAAAATTCAAATGGCACACAAAACTTTGTGCAAGGTTCATGACTCTTCTGAGAATCATGTCACTGACTTAGGAGTCTAAGTAAGGATTTGGAATATTAACAGTCACCATTTTATTTTAAAATACTTTGAAAATGCTTTCTAGTTTTACATACCAAAGCAATATGAACAGTGAATTCCACACCAATGCCAACAGAAGCAACCAGGATAACCACAGGCACTGCACTCAGCTTTATTCCAATTAGACCCATTATGCCAAACAGCTCCACAGTCATCAGAGCCAGCACCACCACCTAGATGATTTCAAACAGCCGTTAGTAACTTCTCATAGTCTAGACAAATGAAAAGGAAGGATATTTCAAAACAACATGGGGACTATAAAACATATCCCTCAGATCGGTCCTCCTCTTATCCCCAAAGACAAGCCACTTTTCCTTGTTACATTGTGCTCAATGGCAATGACCCTCTAAGGAGTTAGTTTAAATTATTATCCCAAGAACCAGTTAAAAGATCAAGCATCGCTTTTCTATTGATAACAATTTATCAATGTGATTTGAAAAATAATTTTTTTCTTCCTTCTCATGGATACCCACTGGAAGATAAATTTTCTCTTTTTCACCTGTTTCTCTGACAATCCTTCTAGAAAAACTAACTTTCAAATAACTGCATTGGAATTCTTTTTGTAGTACTCCAAATGTAAGTGAGGATGACTCCAGAGTAGGTTTAAAGCCCAGAAGAAAGTGAATGTCATAATTAGCTGATGAGTCTCGGGTTACAGAGGGCCTTCGAGCTTTAAAGATACTTGGAGGGATTGACATGGACAATGCAAATAGTTAAATCCAAAGGAAAGCTTTTATTTTTCTTTCATGTAAAAAATAATGAGGGGAGGAAATCTGTGGAATCAACTTCAAAGTTTCTAAAGCCAAGCAGGAAAAAAAGAGACAAACTTATAAAAGCAATGGCAGACTGAAAATAAACCACCTTTCCAAGGTGCACTGTAATAAATTATTTTATAAGCTAATGAATCAAGAAAAATAACATAAATTGCTTGATTAAGTGCTATGAAAAATATTTTAGACTAAACATTTACCTTTTAATATATTTGCCATATAAACATATATTACAAAAACTAGTAACTGTTTTACACTTTTCTAAACCATGCAACATTTATAAAACCATACACATTTTATAAACCATACAACAGTTTATGGAATTTAAACATAGGAACATCATCATCCAATTTAACTTGAATATTTACTATGACGCTTATGGTGCCTTGCAGAAAGCATGGAGAAGTATTCTCTTCAATTTATAATTTTATAACTCTTTCTCCTCAATAGCCCAGTTACACACTTTTCTCAGTGTGTACTGTACAACCTAAGCATGTCAGTATTTCCAGAAAGACTGCATTCAGAAATCAGTGGGCAAATTTACAGGCAAGTAAGTCACAAGCAACTGCCTTGAAAAATAACAGTCTGATATATAGGAGGAAGGAAAAACTAAATAGAAATAACTTTAATATTTAATAACATTCCTAATTTTCCTCTGTGTATTTCTCATGATAATGTGCATCTGAACAAGGGCAAAAGTTCACGTAACCTTATAAGAAACCTTTAAAGCTGCAAAAAGGTGGCCAAAGGATTAAGGTTATTAAGGTTTGTACCTTTAGCATGAACTCTACCCCCTCAAGTTGAATAAATATATAATGAATGATGCAATATATATACGCCATTAGAGACCCAGACATAAAAAAAACCCCTTCCTGACTACAGCAAGAGCTATGCTGAAAGCAATTTGACTTCAACAAAGACCCTTATAATAAACTTACAATGATGCCAGATGTCCAAGGGTTCAGGAGGAAGAGGGCACACACCAGAAACGTGCAAGCCAAAACCACACTAATGGATAAGAGGAGCCAGTGACGAAGCCCAATATACTGCTCCCAAAATAGAAATGGGTAACCATTTGGGTAGCTGGCAACCCCCAGGCCAGCATAGTTATTACAGATAGCTCTCACTTTCTTGATAGCTTCCACAAAGTCAGAAGTTTCACGCAATCCATTGAGGTAGAAAGGAAATTGAGCATATTCTATGGGCTCAGCTGCTGGAACTAGGAAAAGGATAGCAATGTTTTAATGTGTTTGGGAAGAAGGAGATACACAGAGAGCATGATTAACAAGACACTTGTTCTCTATAGCAATATGCTTAAAGGTGTTAAATATAAATTTTGCATCTTTGGAACAACTGACACTTTAAAAACACTAAATACAGGAGATTACTATATTTGAGATGAACACGGCCTGTTATCAAGTCCCCAAACCATTCTATATAATTTAACAACTACAGATATAGTTCAATATATGTATTTTATCTTCACCAGCCTTCTACTGAATACCTGCCCTAGGGTTCAGATACACTGAAGCACAGCTAGCTTGTTACCTAAGCACATTTTCAAGAGTGCCAGTCCTCCCCCACGTCCTCTCCCATTCCCCCCTGGTGTCCAACAAGCAATCCTCCCAATAAATTCAAAGCTGAAGCAAAGCAAGGCAAACCAGCATTACTGCTCAAGATGCAAACCAGTGAACAGCACAGAGTGGGAGGGACAGAAGGAGAACACCCACTCACACAGACTGCTCCCCTAAATAGCTCTTGCACCATATCGGTGTTGGTAGCTTATACATATGAGCTAACTTGATAAAATTTCCTTACATATTAAAAATTGAGGATAAACATGATGTAATCTCAGTGATTAAATTCAGGAATTTCATGCAATCTCCAGGTTTCTCTCACATATGGAACTATCAGATGACATTAAAAAGCAATGCTTATTATAAGTTTTTAGAGCTTTGCTAGAAACTGTTATAAAACTCATTTTTCAACATGATAAAACCCTTCAGTGGTGCCACATTACACTAGATTCCACAAATGCATTTGTCTCCTGAGGCTACAGAGTAGCACAATATATTGTTCTGTTTATGCTTCTGAGCCCTATATAGCATCACCCAACTATACAGTTACTAGATCTTGAAGGAAGGAGTGAGAGCACCTATATAAACTGTAAGACATTAAGATGAAATGTTACTTACTTCTCAGCCTTGTTTCTGGCATATAGTCTGCTTTGTCATGGACCCATTCTGGGCGGTGAGGCCGGATGTTGGCTTGTGAGGCAGCGTAGGCCACAGGGTCATTGCTAACCCAGGCTGTCAGGTAGATGTAGAAAACATTTGGGTTAATGATTCCATCTGCATCCACCAAACGCTGTTTAGTCAACTGCAAAATGGAAAGATTAGAAGGCATTCAGAATGAGTTTTGTTTTCAGGGCTCTTGCTGCAAAGCTTATGACAAAAAGCCTAGGGATGCAACACACACATATAGGAGGGGGGAAAGAAAAAGACAAACAGCATAAAGTTTCACTTGAAGTGACTTACCAGCAAACTATTTGTCGTGGTTTAACCCCAGCCAGCAACTAAGCACCATGCAGCCGCTCACTCACTTCCCCACCCCACCCAGTGAGATGGGGGAGAAAATCAGGAAAAGAAGTAAAACTCATGGGTTGAGATAAGAACGGTTTAATAGAACAGAAAAAGAGAAACTAATAATGATAATGATAACACTAATAAAATGACAACAGCAATAATGAAAGGATTGGAATGTACAAATGATGCACAGTGCAATTGCTCACCACCCACCGATCGACACCCAGCTAGTCCCCGAGCGGCGATCCCCCACCCCCACTCCCCCCAGTTTATACACTAGATGGGACATCACATGGTATGGAATACCCTGTTGGCCACTTTGGGTCAGGTGCCCTGGCTGTGTCCTGTGCCAACTTCTTGTGCCCCTCCAGCTTTCTTGCTGGCTGGGCATGAGAAGCTGAAAAATCCTTGACTTTAGACTAAACACTACTTAGCAACAAATGAAAACATCAGTGTTATCAACATTTTTCACATACTGAACTCAAAACAGCACTGTACCAGCTACTAGGTAGACAATTAACCCTATCCCAGCTGAAATCAGGACACTATTGTTTGACAACAAAGAAAAATCTAAATAACTACAGTGACAGTGGAAAGTGGTTATTTATAAACTAATATTTATATAATATTTATAACAACCACTAAATCAGCAGATGGTTCCAGAATAGATTGAACCAATTAAATCTGAATTCCAAAAGACTATCTGTAGCTGAGGGTGAAAACCAACCAAATTGGAGAAACATATTTTAAAGAAAGGGGGAAAAAACTTAGCAAGAGTCCCTATACATGCCTGTGTGCAGTTAACCTCTGTTGTTAACATTGAAGGAAATGCCACCCAGTAAATGGAGGAAAGCTATAAAAATAAAACAACATTTGTATAAATTTTTCTAACATTTGTCTCTTATGACCTATATATTTCAGAAAATGCCCAGTGCCAAAAAAACCAAAGTGCACTGTGTTATTTGGGTTACTGTTGGCAAATGTATCTGTGGGGTAAACAGCTGTGGTACACTTCTAGGGTTCTGCAGCCAAATACTGCACAGCTAGAGCTCTGACAGAGGACTCTGTGGATTAAAAGTATTACTGGGTTTTTTTTTTGTTTTTTGTTTTGCTTTGTTTATTTAAAATTCTGGCTTGGCTCCAGTTTCAGGTCTTTTTAATGAAATGAAGAGCAACAGTGACAGCAGTTTAAAAAAAAGCGCAACCCCCCCTCCCCAAAAACTAGATTCCAAGGATCTGCAGGATCCACAGGATATGTAACAACTGTTTGTCTTCAAACTGTCTTTGGAATTGCATAGCACAGCACTCAGCCCTTGTGGGTGCACCACACTTTTCTTCCTCCCAGGCACAGGAAATTGTATCAGCAGCTGTAGTCCAATCACATTTGTTCTGCAGTGTATGTGGTACACACTGCTAAAAAAAATCTCACTAAAGGTTTTCTCCTTGGCTCCCTACCTTTGCTAAATTCATAGCTGAAGCATCATTCAAACCTGACAGCATGCTGCATGTTGCCATATAGCAGTGTGTTTTACACACCATAGTAACTGAACAATGTAATTAAGAAGTTAATAGTAAGTGAGAAAAATCAAATGGAAGGATGAAAAAACCCTTATATTTTTACTTATTATATATCAATGACTTTCTGTTGGATCCAGGACTCTAATGAATGACACTTAAGACCTGGTATGTTTTTTTCACTGCTGTTTTGATTGTTTTTTCCCCACACTGCATTGGCACTTTTAATTAAAACAGCTAAACCGGGATCTCTTTGTGAAACTAATTTAGATTTTTTGGTATTTTTAAACTAAAGACGGATTGCTGCAGGTGAAGGACTTGGAAAAATGTTACTATCTCTGTGTACTGCTTGAAACCAAACCCTAAAAATGGAGAACCTTAATTTAAAATACTAGAACAAAAGTTGTCATTCTCTCTCTGTTTCTCCATCTTTTTTTCTGCACTTCTGTAAGCTGTTTTGTAGAGCAG
This sequence comes from Astur gentilis, assembly GCF_929443795.1. Lineage (NCBI taxonomy): Eukaryota > Metazoa > Chordata > Aves > Accipitriformes > Accipitridae > Astur > Astur gentilis. The sequence goes on from NC_064918.1 coordinate 30,195,719, forward strand.
GTAGATGGTCAAATATGTATTCAGAGCCAAACACACAGAACCAACATTTGATTTTTAAACACAGTGATGATGGGGCTTTTCTTTAAATACAATGCCTAAACAGGAGCTGCATATTCTTTGATGGGAAGGTGTATTTCTCCAGTGGCTTCAGGGAGTCTGTCTTTGCACACAGACCTTCCCAGCACAGTGAATGGGGATAACTAGAATGCTCAAATTTTCACGCCTTTTTCGCCTTTTTCGCTTACTTGAAAACACTTTGAGGCACTTGTTTACAGATCCCCAATGTGAACACTTGAGACAGTGAGAGCCTGACATTCCTGTGATACATAAGCTACTGTTTCAATGCACACTAGGGGATAATGTTGTAATTGCCTACTGGTCCAGTTCACTGTCTAACATGAAAACTCTTAATGACAAAAAGATGAGGGGTCCCAATTTAGTACTAGCAGCATAGTGACCTCAGGTCATAAAAACTCTGCAACAAAACTGTATGATACTAATTGGAAGCTACCTTCGACCGCCAAGTGTGTGTGCTCCTGTGTCAGAGGTTGGCAGAGCTCCCACTCACACTGCTGGTTTAGCCCACAGGCATGTGCTCCATTTCTCCCTCCTCTTCCTCTGAGGTGATTGTAATGAACGGGTTAACTTTGTTCATGAAATCGCACATGGGGGTAGAGACATTCTCCACAAATACCCCTAAAAGTCTTACTGCTAATCTTGACCTTTGGTCCGTGTATTTTAGATAAAAGTTGTAGCCCTTGTTCAAAGCAGAATAGAATCAATTCAGCTAATGGTGCTAAAACAACAATATGATAATTTACTTACATACTAATCGGGAAGGGGGAAGACACACATTGTAATTAAACGAATGCTTTGTGTAAAAAAAAAAAAAAAGAAAAGCAGGGCTTGCTTAAATGTTGCGTAAAAATCACGAGGAAAAATAACAAATATAACTTACTAGATAAGGAAGAGAAAGACAACAGCTATAATTTACTAGATAAGGAGATTAAATCTACCACGACTGCATATCTCCACAACAAAAGACATTCTACATCAAAAAGACACTTCCCCTTGAGAAGATGGACCGAATCCGCCCAATAATGAACCTACACAAACAAAGGAAAAAAAAGAGAGAAACAAGACAAGGTGAAGATTGACAAGGGAGGGGTGCATAAACTGTATAAAAGGAATGTAACTATAACAGAAAGTTGCGAGCTTGTGGCGGAGCACTGCCTCCCCGGCCGCCCAGCGCTGTTTTGCTCTTTTATCGCTTGCTAATAAATTCGACCTTTTTTATTCACTACAAATTGGCTCCTCCAATTTGTCACAAGCGTCTATAACAAATTTGGTGCCGTGACTCGGATCCAGGTTCTTTGGTGCGGGCCTTCGCAAGCGGGGAGGCGCCCTATCCCTGGATAGCCCCGTCTTGAGAAGGTGCTGCCACCACACCCTGGACCCACGAACTCCTTTAAATTACGATAACTGAGCAAAGGAACCTGCAGGACCCCTTAAATTTTGTGCACGAAGACCAAGCGAAGACCCCAGGATCGGGTGAGTATATAAGTTGTGAGCCATTTGGTTGGGGTGGTTATCCCGAGGTGCGACTGTGTGAGAGGTCTCTCTGAGATCACACGAGTGCGGACCCTCCAGTAGTGCAGTTCTCGTAGCCCGCGAGGGAGCGAGTCACGACCGAGGGGAAGTGAGTGTGTGTGTGGATAAGGGCACCTTGGAAGATGGGACAGAGGAAAAGCAAGTCCTCTGGACCCATGGGGATGGGGAAGAAAGATAAGTTACCAGACATACCCCCAGATAGTCCCCTAGGCCTGATGATAAGATATTGGGACAGTTCACCAAAGAGAAAGGAAAAATCTAAGGAGAAGATGATTAATTATTGTATTGAGAATTGGGGTGGGAAAACCTCTCAGCAATCCTCATGTATTCTGGCCCGTGTTCAGGTCTTCTGAGGATTGGGTATGTCAGGCTCTGAATGTATATGTGAACCAAAAAGAACCTTTTAGTTTAGAAGAAAGTGAATATGCCAGCCTCTGGATAATATCCTCGGCTAGAAATTATATTTTTGCCTTAACCGAAAAGAAAAAGACGAAGGGACCCCCACGCGAACAGTGGGCCCCAACTAACCAACCCTCCCCACCCCCGTATGTCCCGGCTCCGAATCCCCCGCCATCCCCGAATCCATCACCCTCTCCATCCCCACCCCGAATATATCCACAATTACCCACTCACCCAACCCCTTCTGCCCCGGTAAAAACAGAGGGGATGAAAAATCGAAGTAGGACTCGGAGAGACCAGAAAATGACACATTTATTGCCCCTAAGAGAAGTTGCCATGGGGGGAAATCAAGGTGGAGTAGGATTTGTATCGGTACCCATAAATTCTGGGGACGTCCGAGAATTTAAGAAGGAAATGAGAAGTTTACTTGAGGACCCTCTAAGGGTCTCTGAAAGACTAAATCAATTTTTAGACCCGAGTGTTTACACCTGGGATAAAATTCAGGCTATCTTAAGAATATTCTTCACATCTGAAGAAAGGGATATTATTAGGAGATCACAGATGAGACACTGGGACCAAAGACATCAACATAGGCCCCAGGGAGATGTGAAATAGCCCCTACAGAAACCAAGTTGGAACCGTCAGGTTGCGGGAGATAGACAGAGTGTGAGTGATTTGAAAGACATGGTGATTTGAAGAGTGCGGGAAACGGTTCCCGGAGGTCAGGATGTAAATGGAGCCTTCGGTGAGCGTCAGAGGGGATATGAAGCTCTGACTGACTAGCTGGAAAGGTTGGAGAGAGGTTTGCAGTTGTGTTCTGGAGTTAGCCCTGGTGCAGCCGTGGGTCAAGCCCTGCTGAGGACACGGTTTGTGGCTGGATCGTAAGTGGACATAAGAGAGAAATTAGAGAAGTTAAAAGACTGGCAGGACAAAGGGTTAGATGAGTTGTTGAGAGAGACTCAGGGGGTGTATGTAGGTGGAGATGAGGAAAGACGATTGGACTGGAAAGTAGAGAAGCAGGAGTTGAATGCTATTGTTGTGAGAAGAGAGGGCACTTGAAGCAGAGTTGTGGAAGGAAACAGTAGGATGAACAAATGTTTGGAGGTGAATGGGGGAGTCAGGGGCTCTGCTTATTGGGGACTGGAACATCTACAGAGCCCCGAGTGGAATTGAAGTTGAGTCCCCAACGGGAGGGAGTGCAGTTTTTGGTGGATGCAGGGGCCGAAGGATCCACCGTTCAAGGGCTGCCCTCCGGCTACACCCTTGCTGGGAACACCGTGAATATTATAGGTGCAAAAGGGAAACCTCTTGAGGCCCTTGGTGATTTACTCTGGCTCCCTGGGGCGGAATACGGTTTGTTAAGAAGGGGTTTGGTTTTGAAACTGAACTTGAGCGTTTAGGGTCAGGGAGAGGAGTCCGGCTCCGTGCGGTCGCGGTGGAGCCGGCGCTGCAGTGGCAGCGGACAACGTCCTTTGTTGCAGCGGCAGCAGCGGCGGCGGCAGCGGCGGCAGCGGCAGCCCGCCCCCCGCCCCCGGCAACGGCCGCCGCCTCTCCTCGCGCCGCGGGGCTGTAATGAAAGTCAACTCTGTAAACAGCCAAAGAGAGTGGGGCTTTCTGTGCGACTGCTGTATCGCTATCGATGAAAACAATTAAGATGGACTGTGCTACCACAAGGGTTCACAGAGTCACCAAATCTATTTAGACAAACTTTAGAGAAAATTTTACAAGATTTCATTTCTACCCAGAGAAGTCAAGTTATTACATTATGTAAATGATCTATTAATAACAGGAGAAACTAAAGAAGGAACCCAAGAAACGACTATGAAATTGTAAAACCCCCACAAACTAAAAAAGAAAATTCGACAAATATTGGGATTACTAAGATATTGTAAACCATGACTTAAAAACTACAGTGAAAAGGTGAAATTAACTAATAACCAACTTAAATGGTCTACAAAAGATGATCAAAAATTACAGAAAATAAAAAGGGCATTAATACAGACACCTGTATTAAGCCTCACAAAAAAAAAAAAGAAGAATCAGAGAAAATAATTTGTCAAATAGAGAGACCCAGGAAACAGCCCTGAGGACTCAGATCACCAAAAGTAACATAGTAATCTTCTTTATGTTCCTATATAATAGTTCTAAGAGTAAAATATGTTACTCTGCTGTAAAACTTCTGTGATAAGGAATTGTGTTTTGCCTCTGAATATTTAAAGTTGCCAATAAACTATTCCTGTTGGCAGGTTAATAAGAATATAAACACTATACAGTCCTGTGTTAATACCTAATTGTGTTTATAGGCAAAATTCAAAGACTTTACTAAACTATCTGAAAAGTAATACTCATTTCAAGTTGTTAAAAATGTATAACTTTTAAACTAGTTACTTGCTTCTTACTTGATTTGAAAAAGGACTGTAAGCGATTAAGGTAAAAACCAATTCATATGGCTGTTATAGGTTGTCTCACAGGTATTTATAACAGCATCTTTTTCCAAATACTTTTATAGTTGTTGTAGTACATATTTTAAAAATATTTCATTAAATTTATTAACTTAAGACAAATGAAAATTTATATATACACAAAACTACTTAACTTGTCAATAATGAATGTGAAACAGTGTGTATTAAAGAGTTACTTATGGAAATATCGAGGTAATAGATTCAGATAGAGGACCTCATTTTGTGTCAAAAATCGTACAAGATTTAACAAATATCCTGGGGATTAAGTGGGAACATCATACTCCATGGCATCCCCAGAGTTCAGGAAGAGTAGAACGGATGAATGGAGAATTAAAAAATACATTAACAAAATTAATCATTGAAACTAAACTATCATGGTTAAAGTGTTTACCCATGGCTTTATTAATATTACGAACAAGACCTAGAGCAGACCTAGGAATCTCAGCCTTTGAAATGATGTATGGAATGCCTTATAGAATAGAAGAACCACAAGATCATGTGTTAATACAGGACAATATGATAAACGAATATATATCCCAATTGTCTAAGCATAGGAACATGTTATGGAAAAAGGGTCTTTTAGTTCAACGACCGCCATTAGGTCTGAAGATACACAATATTGAACCAGGAGAATGGGTGATGGTGAAAGCTTGGAAAGAGGAAAACTTAAAGCCTAAATGGGAAGGACCTTACCTTGCTCTGCTTACTACAGAAACAGCTGTCCGAACTGCTGAACGAGGATGGACCCATGCCAGTCGAATTAAAGGACCAGTAACTCCACCGAATTGGAAAATAGTTAGCACACCGGGTGACATGAAGCTAACTTTACGGAGATAAGTGATGACAAAAACTCTAATAGAATATACTTCAGTCTTACCTTTTAGTGTGAGGTGTATAATATTCTTTTCAATTGCTATAGGAATTTCATTGTTGGTGTATTATTTGTGGAAACATGCTAAGTGTGGTCGTAGAAATTGTTGATCATTCATGCAACTTAATATAGAATATAGGAGGTATACAGAAAAAGATAATACATACATACATAATATACGATTGAGGTGCAACAATCAACAGTGTGAATGTTACCCATTTGTATGTTTTAAGTGTAGAGTATGCCGGGACAAATGGTGGACACACTGTCGTGATGGATACCCTCCTAATGGAGTTTGCGAACAGTGTTACTGATTTGAAAGACTACTAACTGATTGGACATTAAAACAATTAGAACTAAACCAGGAAGTTACAAAAGGATCCCCGCAATGGTGGGACATTTTTGCTAAAGGCATACACCCCCAATATTATTGTTATCATACAAATAAACCAGTCCCTTTTGTGACTGACATTACGGCTGTCCAGTGTCAACGAGGAGTTCAAACAATACCGTGCTGTACCCCATTTGTAAAAGCTAAAAGGTGGAACGCCTATGTGAACAAACACACAAGGCAAGACAAGTACTCTCCTGAAGAATTCTCTTGCTGCCGAGAAGATGGAACACCTCGTGGCTCGAAGCAACTGAGTCGACGAGCGAGGCAGAAGAGAAATGGATCGTGGAGAGAACAGCTTAAACAATGGGATACACAAAAAGCAATGGGTGAACTACCTCAAGACTGGTAATGAGAAATTACAATTAAAATTTATAACCCTTTGTCTCAACATACTCAGTACACTTATAACACCTTTATCAGCCAGTGGAAATCCTCATGAACCGATGCTCTGGAAACTATATAATTTACAGGACTTTAACAGGTCCTATAATAATGTTAGTGTTAGGATTAACCTTTGGACCATGTATTATTAAATATCTGTTGAAAATAATTCAAGATCGCTTTGATACAGCAAAACTGTTGTTATTAAAAACTAATTATATTCCAGTTGTAGCTACTTGTGATGAAGAAAGTGAGAGCTATATAAAGCATGAAAATAGTGTTTGATAAACAAATGATAAATAAAAGAAGGGGGGATTGTTAAAAGTAATAATTGTTTACCAAACTAGAATGGGCAATGCTTAATGAAACAATGTAAACCGCAAAAATGTGCTTGAGTAAGTCGTCACCCGAAAATCTGCTTTGCTTAAAAAAATGTGTAAATGTCGGTTGGGCATACGCCCTGAGATAACGACAAACCGCCCTGAGACAACGGCAAACCACGAGACTACTTGCCAAAGACTCTTGCAAAACCGTTTTGAGAATCACCACACAGCAAAAAGAAAGGAAAACGAAGACCATATAAGGGAAAGGTTATCAAAAAGTAACCGACTGGGACATGCGCAGAGTACTCCACCAAGAACACGAATGCGGGACTGATAAAAAGGGAGTGTTTCAAATGTGAGATGCGGCAGTTGGCGGAGCGGAGACTCCCCTGTCGCCCAGCACTGTTTTTGCTCATATCCTGCTTACTATAATTAATAAAAACTTCAATTGATCATTACGGTTGAGAGACTCTATTTATAACAAAGGACAGCCAACAAGAACTTCAAATGGGTCGGTGGTCGCAAAAGCAGCCCTTCGACTCAAATGGATCCTTCATTGTGCATGATTGGATGTAGGCAGTACTAAGATAATCAGTTGCAATCATTTTTATGTATATGTATACTAATCTGATTAATATGCAATTAGTTATTCTATATAACCTGTTTGTGCTAAAGCTGTGGCATGCACGCTAGAGGGAACTATCCCCCGTGCATCCAGTGCTGCAATAAAGAATGCCTGCTTTCTAAAACTCCAAAACGAGTCTTAGAGAGTTTCTTCGACCAGCTTTTCGGTATCATTTTAGCAACCCAGGTGGGACAAGGCTTCTGAGACTCGATGGACATGGGATTGCAGGACCTCCAGCTGGCACCAAGATTTCTCGGGGAGACCCTTGATCCCCGTTCCCTGGGCTCACAAGCCAAGGCCATTGGTAAGATTTTATTCAAAGGCATTATTTTGATTAACATGGTTCTGGCATTCTGGTCTGGTACTCTTACCTGTAAGCCTGACCAAGAGAGGTCAGCAAGGAAGAAATATAAAAGGATCCTTAAAAATCTGGTATTCTGGTAGAAGTACTTCTCTGGTAAAGGGAATTAATCTCGCTGGTTGAAGGCGGAGATATCCATTTGGTTTTGTCTTGGTATTTTGATTAATGCTTTGGGATTTGACTATTGATTTTGGATATGACCTTGGATCTCTGATTCTGTTTGGTATTTTGACTTAGGCTCTGATATTTGATTTTCTGATTTCTGATTTTTATATATTGAAGGTATTGATAATGGAAACAGGACAATCAAGTGAACTCCTAAAAAATCACCTCTGGGGTGTGTTTTAAAGCACTGGAAACAGTTGGGGGGGTGTCCTGGGTGGTGACATGCAGAGAGAAGATTTGATTAAATATGATAATCATTGGTGGCCTCTGTATAAGCTTGATGAAGGGGAAAAGTGGCCTGTGAATGGGACACTAAATTATAACACCATGTTGCAACCTATGTTATTTTTGAGATGTGAGAAGAAATGGGATGAAGTTATGTATTGTGATTTGTTCTTTACCTTAAAGAATCATCATGAGTGGCAAAAGGATTGTGGAATTAATATGCCACCCAGCAATACTTTTCTGCTATCTTTGGAAAAAGAGAAAAACAAATAAGGTGATAATAAGCTCAAAAGGTGTTGTTCTGCATGTAGTATTGGGCAAAGATGTTTGAAGTTATGCGAGCAAGAACGAGAGGATGATACTGAAATGATAATTGGATCTCAAAGGGCCCCACCTAGAACTGCTCCCAGAAATAGCGATGAAAGAGAGCCCATCAATAGACCTGTGGCAGAGCGAACAAGAGCTAAACAGAATGAAGTTATTCAATCTCCTCATCGTCAGGCGCTTAGGACTGAGGGTGTGGCAACTATTAAAGTACCCTTTTCTGTTGTGGATTTAAATAATTGGAAAGTAGCAGCTGGGTGTCGTGGAGGATCCACAGGGGACATCACACACAGACCGATGTGATCAAGTGAAACCCATTTACTACAACTTTCAGCACAGTTATATACCTTATGCGCTTGTGCACACGCCTTATACAATACTCTAATTGGTACAATACCCCATTTCATGCGGCGCTATCTTATCCTCTATTGGCTGTGCAAGCTTCTTCACGAGGTGTCCAGCGGTTACTTATCTCATTCTTCAGCATCCAGGAGTTTGTCAGGCTCTTCTTATCTTCCTTCTTCACAGTGTACAAGGACACAGCGTCCTTGTCTGCTTCAGCACTTTGTAAACTTATGCTTCATTCCCAGCTACAGGCTGGATTGCTCACATGCCCTCGCCCAGCCAAGAAATCCTCAACAATTCCCCCTTTTTGTTTTTGAGCAATCCAGGCTTGCTTAATAACTTGGGATGCCATTTTTTATCAACAAGCTAAACAAGGTAAAATTATTACAATAGGTAAAATCACACTAACTACAACAATGCCCATAACTCTTTAAGCCAACCCGTTACCCCTAATGACCCAAACCATGAGGACTGTGAGGAAGATGAACCATCCATACATTCTTGTGCCATCTTGCTCCGCAAACTCAGCCCAGCAATCGGTAGGTGCCAGCTTTCCAGGGGCATCCCCACAGAGGCAACAATGGCCTTACCATACACCAGCCCAATGCTCTTCAGAAAATCCCGGTATTTATACATTTGCAGAGGAACAGGTTTCAGCACACGTGGCCAGCGGGTGCCAAAAGTCCCCGCCTCGGCTGCAACCTATGACACATGTGCTCGCTGGCCAGGCGCGCTGCACGAGTCATAGCCATCTTGTCTATTGGTTCATGGGCTTTGTGATGCGGTTGCGATGCACAGAGAATCTTGACCTGTTATGTTAGCCAAGGTAACCTATACGTTAGTTTTTGGCTGAGGTGGTATTCATATTGCCACACCATCATCTATAATGCTCCAGATGATGATGGTCGTACAAATCGAACACGAGTCCATCGTGGGCCTGTATCTGTGGAAACACAATCATAACCTCATTCCGAGGTTATTAATGGAAATAGACCTTACCCCTAATTTTGGCTTTAGCTAACTTTTACGTTTACCCCACACTGTCTTCCCGTAATCACACTATGTTTAATCAAGTTATGCTTAACACACTTCTTACCTAATGCAAGTTCTATATACAATAAGGCACGCTGTTCTAAGTCTTCTACAAGCGATAAATCATATACTTCCTTATAATGCCTTAACCAAAAAACCTCTCTGAAGGACTCAATGTCCGTTAGTCCTCTAAAGTGTAATACTCTATTAACCAGAATCTGTGGGATCAGTGGCTCCAGCACCCACCGGTGCCATGCCAGTTGCCGCTGGGACGATTCCGGGTCCAGCATCAGTGTGAAGCCATGGCTTCACCCACTTAGCCGGTATCCATCGAAGGCCTTGATCTGTAAGCAGACACATATACCCTCTCCCATTAAGCTTTACTTCTGCAGGTCCACACCATTGCCCAGACTCTGGGTTCTTATACATTACCATGATTCCTGTACTTTGTTGCGTCCTTTCCGCCTGTAAAAGAACATGATGCACTACCATTGGTGGGTCTTTGTTATCACCTGTCAATCTAAGATAATTTAGCACAAATAAGGCTTTGGCCAATCGCTCCTCTGGGAGTAAGCCCTGGGTTCCCCCCTTTTGTCTTTGCAGCATGCTCTTTAGGGTTTGGTTGGCCCATTCGACAATAGCCTGTCCTGTGGGAAGATGTGGAATACCCGTACCATGGTGAATTCCCCACAAATTACAAAATCGAGCAAATCGTGTAGAACCATAGGCTGGGCCGTTGTCCATCTTAATTTCTTTAGGCACACCCAGCACTGCAAAGGAAGCATGAAGATGTCATTCAACATATAAGGCCTTCTATCCAGTTTGTGCCGTGGCCCACATGGCAGCAGGATAGGTATCAATACACACATGCACATAACGCTTTGCACCAAACCACATGACATTGGTGACATCCATTTGCCACAACTGCAATGGCAAGAGACCTCGTGGGTTAACCCCACAGCCCAAGCCCAGCCCCTCCTTTTGACAATCGGGGCATGCTTTAATGGTACCTTGGGCAGCAGTGAGTGGTAAGTCAAATTGCTTTGTTAACATCCTAGCGGGTTGGTGCAAGAACACATGTGATTGCCGTGCTTGTTGAAAGCAATTCCCTGGAGGAGGCTCCCATGCCGCTGCAACCAATTGGTCAGCTCTGTCATTTCCCTCTGACAAACCTGATAGCTTTTGATGACTTCTTATATGTGTTATAAAATACTCTATGATCCAAGAGTTCAAGCAGTGTAGTAATGACAAAAACAACATGCCCAATCTTTTGTTTGTGACCTCCTTTACCATTGCTCTGTCCATCCTTTGTACGACCCCAACTACATAAAGAGAATCGGATACAATATTCAGCGGCTCCTTAGCCCAATGCTGCAGTGCCCAAATCACCGCTTTTAATTCTAGCATCTGTAAAGAAACCCCAGGCTGTCCCTTTTCAACATTGTCCTGATTTCAGCTGGGATAGAGTTAACTGTCTTCCTAGTAGCTGGTACAGTGCTATGTTTTGAGTTCAGTATGCGAAGAATGTTGATAACACTGATGTTTTCAGTTGTTGCTCAGTATTGTTTAGACTATAGTCAAGGATTTTTCAGCTTTTCATGCCCAGCCAATGAGAAAGCTGGAGGGGCACAAGAAGTTGGCACAGGACACAACCGGGGCACCTGACCCAAACTGGCCAACAGGGTATTCCATACCATGTGACGTCCCATCTAGTATAGGAACTGGGAAGGGGGGGGCGATGAATTGCCACTCGGGGACTGGCGGGGTGTCGGTCAGCAGGTGGTGAGCAATTGCCCTGTGCATCATTTGTACATTCCAATCCTTTTATTACTACTGTCGTCATATTATTGGTGTTATCATTATCATTATTAGTTTCTTCTTTTCTGTTCTATTAAACCGTTCTTATCTCAACCCAGGAGTTTTACTTTTTTCCCCCCGATTTTCTCCCCCATCCCACTGGATGGGGGGGAGTGAGTGAGCAGCTGCGTGGTGCTTAGTTGCTGGCTGGGGTTAAACCACGACAGTCCATTTTGGCGCCCAACGTGGGGCACGAAGGGTTGAGATGACAACAAACCTGACCAGAGCTTGTTAAAACAAATTTGTTCCAAGCGTTCATTATGTTGATTTATGTGTTCTTAGAGTTGTTGCTCTGGTTTTTAAAGCTCTGTTATGTATCACCTCGCTTGCTGTATATAGTTCCTCTTCTACTGCTTATCATCCGTGGGAGGTAGATTAAGCTTTTCGCTTTGATGTATGGTATAACACTGGTTTATGGTGTGATAGTCATCGGCTGTGGGATTAATCCGGTATTTGCACTTAGCATTGTCACCTTTATATGGCGGGAGCCACCTGTGGGAAACTATTAATAATTATACCATTTACCTTTCCTCCATGGAAAACCAGTCTATGGGTGGGGTACCTTTCTTCCCCTCTCCTTTCTCCTTCAGTCCAGTTACAATGGTGTTTGAGAATTTTGAAAAATTTGAATACTCTTGGGATGTTGTGACTAGCACGGTCCTAGCCCTACTGCTAGGAATTAGCATACTTCTGAATGTGGTTCAGCTCTCGTTTAAGGTTAAACAGCTATTTAAGAAGATCACCCAGAGATGTGCCCCAAGGCTGGATAATTATGAGTGGCAGGGTGTGTGGGGTAGTATGGGCAAGTACCTAGAAAAGTGGGCACCTCCAATGTTTTGGAAATTCACCCCTGAACAAGTGCAGGATCCAGAAGAACTAGTAAAATATTTGGAAAAGGTATGCTGCCACCCCGGCAGCTCCAGAGAGATACAAATCACTGCAATGTGCTGGGGCCTGGCCCATGCCTATCGAGCCCTGTTCGACACTACTCAGTACCCTCAAGGGGAAGAGAAGGTCTTTGGACCTAACAACAAAACGATGAGCACCGCGGCCACCCAAACCTCGACAATGGGCGCTGCGGCTCCTCCAGGCCTGGCAAGGAACATTGCAGGCACCCAGACTTTGGTGACAGGCACCGTGACCCCTCCAGCCCCGGCGACGAGAACTTGGGCTAGCAAACCTCAACAACAGGCACTGTAGCCCCTAAAGCCCCGGCAATGAGCACAGCAGCTACCCAAACCTTAGCAACGAGCACTGCGATCCCTCCAGCCCCACCGATGAGCACTGCTGCTACCCAAACCAGGGTCATTACGGGAACCGGAGGAAGAGGCAGAACCAGAGGTAATAACCCAGTCTCTATCCTTGAGTGAGCTGTGGCATTTGCGAAAAGATTTTGGCCGCCGTATAGGTGAGCATATTATCACCTGGCTCCTCAAATGCTGGGACAATGGGGCTAATAGCTTGGAATTAGAAGGTAGGGAAGCCAAGCAGCTGGGATCACTTGCCAGGGAAGGTGGCATTGATAAGGCAATTGGAAGAGGGACACAAGCCATCAGCCTCTGGAGGCGACTCCTGTCAAGTGTGAAGGAAAGGTACCCCTTTAAGGAAGATGTTATATGTCAATCAAGCAAGTGGACCACCGTGGAAAGAGGTATCCAATATCTGAGGGAATTAACTGTGCTAGAGACGATTCATCATGACCCAGGCAACCCACAATTACCCAAAGATCCAGACGAAGTCCAATGCACACGACCCATGTGGCGGAAGTTTGTACGGAGCGCACCATCGTCCTATGCTAACGCATTAGCAGTAATGTCCTGGAAGGATGAAGAGGCACCAACAGTGGAGGAAGTGGCTCGCCAACTGCGTCAATACGAAGAAAATCTCTCCTCCTCCCTACAAGCCTGCATTTTGGCTGTGGAGAAGCTGTCCAAGGATTTCCAGCAATTCAAAAAGGATATGTCCTACTCCACACTTGTAAGGACCAATGTCTCAGCTAGTAGGAGTGAGTGTTCTTCTGCCCAACAGAGACAATATAGAAGGTACACACCGTGAGGTGCCCTGTGGTTTTACCTATGTGATCAGGGAGAGGACATGAGGAAATGGGACGGAAAACCTACCTCGGTCCTAAATGCACGGGTACGTGAGCTGCGAGGAAAAAACACCACAAAAGGGGATTCTACCAGGAAAAATGCTGCTCCAGTTTCCAAACAGAGTAGAAGGGCTGATTTTATTTCCAATCCTCTTGAAGGGACTTCTGAGCCAATTCTACGAGAAGTGAATACTGAATACTCTAACCAGAATTAGAGGGGCCCTGCCTCCAGCCAGTTGGAGGAAAGGGATAACTGGGTCTATTGCACTGTTTGGATTCGATGGCCTGACACGTCAGACCCACAGGAGTATAAGGCTCTAGTAGACACCGGTGCACAATGTACCCTAATACCATCAAGTTATAAAGGGACAGAACCCATCTGTATTTCTGGTGTGGCAGGGGGATCTCAAGAGTTAACTGTATTGGAAGCTGAAGTAAGCCTAACTGGAAATGAATGGCAGAAACACCCCATTGTGACTGGTCCAGAGGCTCCGTGTATCCTTGGCATAGACTATCTCAGGAGGGGGTATATTAAGGACCCGAAGGGGTATCGATGGGCTTTCGGTATAGCTGCCTTGGAGACGGAGGGCACTGAACAGCTGTCTACCCTGCCTGGTCTCTCTCAAGACCCTTTGATTGTGGGGTTGCTGAAGGTTGAAGAAAAACAAGTGCCAATTGCTACCACGACGGTTCACCGGCGGCAATATTGCACCAACTGAGACTCTCTGATTCCCATCCACAAATTGATTCGCCAACTGGAGAGCCAAGGAGTGATCAGCAAAACTTGCTCAGTCTTTAATACTCCCATATGGCCAGTGCGGAAGTCTAATGGGGAATGGAGATTAACAGTTGACTATCGCAGCCTGAATGAAGTTACGCCACCGCTGAGTGCTGCCGTTCCAGATATGCTAGAACTTCAATATGAGCTAGAGTCAAAGGCAGCCAAGTGGTATGCCACAATTGACATTGCTAAAGCGTTTATGTCAATCCCTCTGGCAGCAGAGTGTCGTCTACAGTTTGCCTTTAAATGGAGGGGTGTCCAGTACACTTGGAATCGATTGCCCCAGGGGTGGAAACACAGCCCCAGCATTTGCCATGGACTACTCCAGACTGCACTGGAAAATGGTGAAGCTCCGGAACACCTGCAATACATTGATGACATCATCGTATGGGGCAACACAGCAGAAGAAGTCTTTGAGAAAGGGAAGAAAATAATCCAAATCCTTCTGAAAGCCGGGTTCGCCATAAAAGAAAGTAAGATCAAGGCACCTGCACAGGAGATCCAGTTCTTAGGAGTAAAATGGCAAGATGGACGTCGTCAGATCCCAATGGACGTGATTAACAAAATAGCAGCTATGTCTCCCCCAACTAATAAAAAGGACACACAGGCCTTCTTAGGTGTTGTGGGGTTTTGGAGAATGCATATTCCAAATTACAGTTTGATTGTAAGCCCTCTCTATCAAGTGACCAGGAAGAAGAATGATTTTAAATGGGGCCCTGAGCAACAACAATACTTTGAACAAATTAAACGGGAGATTGTTCATGCCATAGCTCTTGGACCAGTCCGGACAGGACAAGATGTTAAAAATGTGCTCTACACTGCAGCTGGGGTGAATGGCCCTACCTGGAGCCTCTGGCAGAAAGCACCTGGGGAAACCCGAGGCGGACCCCTGGGGTTTTAGATTCAAGGATATCGAGGATCCGAGGCTGGCTATACTCCAACAGAAAAAGAGATCTTGGCAGCGTATGAAGGAGTTCGAGCCGCCTCAGAAGTGGTTGGTACTGAGACACAGCTCCTCTTAGCACCCCGACTGCCAGTGCTGGGCTGGATGTTCAAAGGGAGGGTATCCTCTACACATCACGTGACTGACGCCATGTGGAGTAAGTGGATCGCACTGATCACACAACGGGCTCGCATAGGAAACCCCGGTCGCCCAGGAATTTTAGAAGTTATCACGGACTGGCCAGAAGGCAAAGATTTTGGGATGTCACCAGAGGAGGAGGTGGCACGTGCTGAAGAAGCCCTGCTGTATAATAAACTGTCAGAAAATGGAAGTCAATATGCCCTGTTCACTGACGGATCCTGTCGCATTGTGGGAAAGCATCAAAGGTGGAAGGCTGCTGTATGGAGTCCTACACGACTAGTCGCAGAAACTGCTGAAGGAGAAGGCGAATTGAGTCAGTTTGCAGAGGTGAAAGCCATCCAGCTAGCATTAGATATTTCTGAAAGAGAAAAGTGGCCAGTGCTCTATCTCGATACTGACTCATGGATCTTGGCAAATGCCCTGTGGGGGTGGTTACAGCAATGGAAGCAGAGCAACTGGCAGCCCAGAGGTAAACCCATTTGGGCTGCCACACTCTGGCAAGATATTGCGTCCCGGCTAGAGAATCTGGTTGTAAAAGTACGTCATGTAGATGCTCACGTACCCAAGTGTCGGCCCACCGAGGAACATCGAAACAACCAACAGGTGGATCAGGCTGCCAAGATTGAAGTGGCTCAGGTGGATCTGGACTGGCAACGTAGAGGTGAGCTATTTATGGCTCAGTGGGCCCATGATACTTCAGGCCATCAGGGAAGAGATGCAACATATAGATGGGCTCGAGATCGAGGGGTGGACCTGACCATGGACAGTATCGCGCAGGTTATCCATGAATGTGAAACATGTGCTGCAATTAAGCAAGCCAAGCGGTTGAAGCCCCTGTGGTATGGAGGGCGATGGCTGAAATAGAAATTTGGGGAAGCCTGGCAGATTGACTATATCACACTCCCACAAACTCGCCAAGGCAAGCGCCATGTGCTGACAATGGTGGAAGCAACCACCGGGTGGCTGGAAACATATTCTGTACCCCATGCCACAGCCTGGAACACTATCCTGGGCCTTGAGAAGCAGGTCTTGTGGCGACATGGCACCCCAGAAAGAATCGAGTCAGACAATGGGACTCATTTCCGAAACAACCTCATAGACACCTGGGCCAAAGAGCATGGCATTGAGTGGGTGTATCATATCCCCTATCATGCACCAGCCTCTGGGAAAATCGAGCGATACAATGGACTGTTAAAGACTACATTGAGAGCAATGGGGGGTGGAACCTTCAAACACTGGGATACAGACTTAGCAAAAGCCACCTGGTTAGTCTACACCAGAGGACCTGCCAATCAGAGCGGCCCTGCCCAGTCAGAAATTTACGTACTGTAGAAGGGGATAAAGTCCCTGTAGTGCACATGAAAACTATGTTCGGGAAAACAGTCTGGGTTACTCCTGCCTCAGCCAAAGGTAAACCCATTTGTGGGATTGCTTTTGCTCAGGGGCCTGGGTGCACTTGGTGGGTGATGCGGAAAGATGGAGAAGTCCGATGTGTGCCTCAAGGGGATTTGATTTTAGGTGAGAATAGCCAGAATTAAACTGTATGATATTAGTTGCTATATAACCCTGCTACTGTATGTTATCGTTGCTATAATTGTTATATGCTATATCCATAGTACTATAGTAAGAATCACTTGGATCAAGCAAGAAAGAACTGTGATAAAACTGAGCAAAGCGCAGTAGTGATGGAACCAGAACTGACTCCCGCCTGCAACAATCCAACGGTGCACACCATACTTCTGCTGCCTCCAATGTCAGCTGCTCGTCACACCGCACTGAAGCCCAATTCTGCTCTACCGACTGAGAGTACTTTGCACCATTCCTCGTGTCCAGACAGACTGGTATGACAGATGGAGCCCAGAGTCAGAAACTAAGTGAACTCAACAAATGTTTTATGAACATAACTCATGAACTAAAGGAATGATATCTCTGTGTGTGTATACATATATATCATTTTTCATATGTCTCAAAGGGATGGAAAGGTGGTGATGATTAATCAGGATGTAACTAAAGGTATGGGAACTGAGCATGACGTCAATGGTCTAGAATAAGGTGTGGATACTGTCCTGGTTTCAGCTGGGATAGAGTTAACTGTCTTCCTAGTAGCTGGTACGGTGCTATGTTTTGAGTTCAGTATGCGAAGAATGTTAACACTGATGTTTTCAGTTGTTGCTAAGTAATGTTTATAGTCAAGGATTTTCCAGCTTCTCATGCCCAGCCAGCGAGAAAGCTGGAGGGGCACAAGAAGTTGGCACAGGACACAGCCAGGGCACCTGACCCAAACTGGCCAACAGGGTATTCCATACCATGTGACGTCCCATCTAGTATAGGAACTGGGAAGGGGGGGCGAGGAATTGCCGCTCGGGGACTGGCGGGGTGTCGGTCGGCAGGTGGTGAGCAATTGCCCTGCGCATCATTAGTGCATTCCAATCCTTTTATTACTACTGTTTTCATTTTATTAGTGTTATCATTATTATTATTAGTTTCTTCTTTTCTGTTCTATTAAACCGTTCTTATCTCAACCTAGGAGTTTTACTTTTTCCCCCCGATTTTCTCCCCCATCCCACTGGATGGGGGGGAGTGAGTGAGCAGCTGCGTGGTGCTTAGTTGCTGGCTGCGGTTAAAGCACAACAAACATATTCACACCACTGATCATTAGCATCTTTCCACGTACAGGCGGCCGTACCTGTCTTTTTCCTAGCATCAGTAAACACTGTTACCCCATGTACAGGTGTTTCTGACCTCCATGGTTTTTGCTCAAAGGTTTGCTGTTCCAACAGTGACCACAACTTATGCTTTGGGTATTGATTACTTACCATACCTCCAAACCCCACTAATGACACTTGTAACGCTACAGAATGCCGAATTCCCCATTCCAAATGCCATTTTACCAGAGGTATTAGGAACATTTCTGGTTTCGTCCCTGCAATCTCTACAATCCTTGTTCTTCCCCTAATGATCAGTTGTGCAAATAATTCCAATCGGGTTACAATAGATTTGTCTGGCTGCATGGTCAAGAAGACTCATTCCAAAATTCTCAAGGGATCTGAGCACTTTGTGTCCCACTGACAAATTACCGCATAAGGGTGTTGTCTCTAAGAGTCCCCTGTATTAATGATCATCAACATGATTGGTAAATCCTCATTGCATCTGGATGCAAAGCTAGATGCAATTTTCTTTGATATATGTTCTAAGGCTTTTTGCTGTTCTCCTGTCATTTCCCATTTCTCATCTGCACGTGCGCTCGTCCACAGGAGTTCTACCAAAGGGCCCATATTGTCATTAGTGATACCGCAAAGATTCTGCACCCACTGGATATCTCCCACAAGCTTCTGGACATCATGCACCGTTGAAATTTCTGATGTTATTTGAACCTTCTGAGATTTAACATTGCTAGCATCTATGTGCCACCCCAAATACTTCCAAGGTGCTGACATTTGCACCTTTTCAGGAGCGATTATTAATCCACAATGGCTTAAGGTGTCCTGTAATTTATTTAAAATTTCATCCTGTGGCAAGTTCATTCCCGCTATCAAAATGTCATCCATATAATGATAAATGATTAACTGAGGTAACTGCTTTCTTACAGGCTCTAATGCCCAGGCCACATACACCTGACACATCGTGGGGGAATTGCGCATTCCTTGCGGTAACACCACCCAGTGGTATCTCTTATAGGGCTCTGCCTTGTTAACCGATGGTACCAAAAAGGCGAACCATTCAGCGTCATCTGGGTGCAAGGGAATGGTGAAAAAACAATCCTTTAGATCTATAATTAACAAATCCCATTCTTCTTGAAGCATAACTGGAGACGGCAAACCTGGCTGCAGGGCTCCCATACTGTCCATCACCACATTCACAGCTCTAACGTCATGTAACAGTCTCAATTTCCCACTTTTCTTGGGAATGGTAAATATTGGTGTATTCCATGGACTAGTAGAAGGAACAACATGTCCTGCTCTCAATTAGTCCTCAACTAACTCTTGTATTTTTAGCAGCCTTTCAGAATTTAGCGGCTACTGATCAATCCAAACAGGGTCATCTGTTTTCCAGCTAATTTTCAGGATTGGCTGCCCCTCAGTGACTGCTCCTAAAAAGGATGGGTCACTAACATTGCCTTCATTTGGCTCAATAAATCACAGCCTATGAGGCCAAACAATTCAGTTGGGGTAGTCATGACATACGGACACGTCATAACGTGTTCACCGTAGGGGAACACAAATGTAATGGGTAGCTGACTTACTAAGGTGGCTTGTATGCCCCTATCCCTGCAATACCAAAATTTGTATTGATCAATGGCCACGATGGAGGCCAAATGCATCATGAAATAATCATAACATCAGCTCCTGTATCAATTGTCATTGGTTTCTTGACGACAACTCCGTCAGGCCCTTCCAATTGCACTACCTTTTCTGGTTTACCTCTTGTTGTGTCCATGGCAAAGTATATCTGCGGTTTCCCTGTGGAGCCGAATCCACCATCTCCACGTTGTACTTCACCTCGGTTCGGAACACATGACCTGAATGGAACTAATTGTGCTATTCTGGTACCTTTAGGAATAGAAACAGGAGGGATTCAAACATGAATCATAATTTTCACAGTCCTACAATAATCTGCATCAATAAGCCCTGGGACTACCAGAATTCCTTTTAGAGCTGTTGAAGATCGTCCCATTAAAAATGCACTAAGCCCAAACCCCAATGGTCCCTTTATGTTGCTATCCACCAAGTGGACTCCTGCATTCACCAACGTAATGTCTACTGCGGTTTCCACGTCCACTCCGGAGCTTCCTGCAGTGGTGGATCTGGTAGTTGCGAGGCTGCCTGAGGGCTGGCAGCCCAAACCCCTTGCATTTGTGTCGTCGCGCAAGGGGCCTTCGCGCTCTGTGTAAAGTTTCCCTTCTTCCTGCATTCTTGGTGGTATGGTTATCTTTCTTACAACTGTTGCACCGTCTTTTTGTTAGCAGAAACTCTACATTGGCTCTTGATGTGTCCAAGTTTACCACAATTAAAACACTTGACCGAGGGTTTCTTACTGGATTTATCAATAAGCGGATTCCGTACTGACTCACAGCAGTCTTTAATTTCTCAAGGACTTTCCAGTCAAACGCCTCCCATCTTTTTTGTCCATCATTTTGTACAACAACTGGGAATGCTTGGAGCATAGTCCCTTCCACAATAGCATTTTTTATTACTCCCCTCCAATGCCTCTCCGTCTCGTCTGCAGCGGCTATTACAGGAGGCTCCGCGTCTATCGCGGGCGCGGATGGCTTCCGCTTCGAGAGGCGGGATGGATTAAAGGGCGGGGGCGGTGGCGCTGGCGGCGGCCCCTCCGTGGCCGGCTGACACACACCGCGGAGGGCGGTCGGGCGGACGGAGGGGAGGGCGGGCGGGGGGGGGGGGTGGTGGGGGGGAAAGCGGGGCTGGCATACGCCCAAAATCTTCGTTCTCTTGCCTTCTCGGCTCACCCTTTCGGGAGGATGCATATCTCCCCCTCACTTCTGATTCTTCTGACCGTACTGTCAGTTTTTGTAACTGGTTCACCACCTCCGAGTCTGTCGGCTTCGGATCTGTCGGGCTACAATCGCCCCCCCAATTCCTCCGCTTCTCGCGGAGTAACAGGCAGGGGGATACCTTCGGCGCCAGCGACCTGGCTGGGTATAGGCAAAGGCTGTGTTTGTGCAGGCGTCTCAGCATTAGCAGAAATGGATGTTCGGGGGGGTAGAGATAGTTGTGTAGAGAATGTCCCCCTAACTGCAGCGGGGAGGCTGACGCGGCAGCCATGGAGGCAGCAGAAGGGGTCACCGCCGCGCAGACAGCGGAGGCTGCCTGCCGTCCCGCCCTCATTGCCTGCAGCATGTCTCGAATTACCTTCCAGTGCGCTGCGTATTTGTTTGCCTCCTTTGCCTTATCCCCCCCGCTTCTAATAGCGTCCCACAGCGCCTTGCCTATATCATCCCAGGTCGCTACTTCAAATGCGACATTTATACTCGGAATAAATTCTAACTTCCAAGCCCATAAAAGCAACCCCTTTAACACAGAATTATCGCATTTCAGTCCTCTCTCAGAGAGAAAATAACGAAGGAGTTTTAGGACCGCTTCCTGCTCTTTGTCCAACCCCATCTCCTTCTCCGACCGCTCACATGATCAGGGCAAGATTCAAGCTTCTATTCACTTGCACGTGCCTCCTCATCTTCTCGGCTCAGCTGAAGCTCATGTCGTTCTTCCCAGCTTAGCTGAAGCTCATGCCATCCTGCCGGGGCAGCAGAAATAGTTTCGGCCGGCTTCTCCGCTCCCTCGTTGGTTCAGCTGCACCAGAAATTCTCACAGAGACAATAAAGTGCTGATCTGAGGGTCCCTGTTCGGGCACCAATTGTCGCGGAGGATCCACAGGGGACATCACACACAGACCAATGTGATCAAGTGAAACCTATTTACTACAACTTTCAGCACAGTTATATACCTTATGCGCTTGTGCACGCGCCTTATACAATACTCTAATTGGTACAATACCCCATTTCACACAGCTCTATCTTATCCTCTATTGGCTGCTCAAGCTTCTTCACGAGGTGTCCAGCGGTTACTTACCTCATTCTTCAGCATCCAGGAGTTGTTTGTCAGGCTCTTCTTATCTTCCTTTTCCCAGCGTACAAGGACACAGCGTCCTTGTCTGCTTCAGCACTTTGTAAACTTATGCTTCGTTCCCAGCTAAAGGCTGGATTGCTCACATGCCCTCGCCTAGCCAAGAAATCCTCAACAGCTGGGAGCTATCGAGAAAACCCTGATCAAACAGCCCATGCTTTTGAAACAATGATTCAGAATCAGGATTCTGATTGGAAAGTTATACAAGTAATAATGGATGTACTTTTTGATAGTGCAGAAAGAGAAATGATCCAGAAGGCTGCTAAAACCCAGGTAGAAGCACAAGTGGCTTCTGAAGTATTACAGGGAAGAGTGGAACAAAATTTTCCATCTACTGATCCCAAATGGGATCCTAATAATTTCATAGAATCATAGAATTATAGAATCATTTAGGTTGGAGAAGACCTTCAAGATCATCAAGTCCAACCATCATCCATGCCCACTAAACCATGTTCTGGAGTGCCTTGTCTACGCGCTTTTTGATTACCTCCAGGGATGGTGACTCCACCACTTCCCTGGGCAGCCTGTTCCAATGTCTGACAACCCTTTCAGTAAAGACATTTTTCCTAATATCCAAACTAAATCTCCCTTGCCGCAACTTGAGGCCATTTCGTCTCATCCTATCACTAGTTACTTGACAGAAGAGACCAGTACCCACCTCACTACAACCTCCTTTCAGGTAGTTGTAGAGAGCAATAAGGTCTCCCCTCAGCCTCCTCTTCTCCAGACTAAGCAACCCCAGTTCCCTCAGCTGCTCCTCATAAGACTTGTGCTCCAGGCCCCTCACCAACTTGGTTGCCTGTCGTGGTTTCAGCCCGGCCGGTAACAAAGGACCACGCAGCCGCTCGCTCACTCCTCCGCCCCCCTCCGGTGGGATGGGGAGGAGACGGAGGAGAGAAAAGGAAAAGAAACTGGAACCTCGAGGGTTGAGATAAAGGCAGTTTACTGGGACAAACACAAAAGAGATTACAACAACAACAACGGCACTAATGAAAAAAAGTATACAAAAAGAGTGATGCACAGTGCAACTGCTCACCACCCTGGACCCGACGCTCCGCCACTTCCCCCACCGAAAAAAACAGAGACCACCCCCCGGCCCGCTCCCCATTTATATACTGGGCAGGATGTCACATGGTATGGAATAGCTCCTTGGCTAGTTCAGGTCAGCTGCCCCGGCTATGCCCCCACCTCCCAGGTTCCTGTAAAAATTAACTCTATCCCAGCTGAACCCAGGACATTATCCACCCCTTATTCTATACCATCTACATCATGCCCAGATCTTACTTTTTTTATTTTTTTCCAATCAACCACTACAACTTTCCTTGTCTTATATATAAGTATATGGACTCCACCCCCTGACCTCGCACACACACACACGGTGTTCCTTTAGCCTATGGGCTATCCCTCTAATGTGTCCATCAATTTTGGGGCTCTATCTGTTGTAACACTTCTTCAGGATAAGAGAGAGATGGTGTGAGATGTTGGGTTGTTGTACGCTGCCTCTGGAACTTGTGGCTAGTACATTTGGTGCAACTCATGCCCCTGGTCTGCAGGTCGAAGATGTTGATCTTGAGGAAATTGGTGGGTGCCAGTCCAAGTTCTATCACTGTTGTACTTGGCTCAGTTTCAAAAGTCCATCCTGTAGTCATTTGGATAATTCTCACAATAATACCCTTGATATGGCATATAGACACTATAGATACAATGACATGCATTGGCAGGTTATTTAGCAGTTAAATATCATACAGCCCAATTCACTGGCTATTCTCTCCCAAAATCAAATCTCCCTGAGGTACACATCGAACCTCCCCATCCTTCTGCATCACCCACCAGGTGTACCCAGGTCCTTGAGCAAAAACAACCCCTTGAATGGGTTTGCTTCTGCTTGAGGGAGGACTAACCCAGACTGTCTTTCCTAACATACTCCTCATGCGCACTACAGGGACTTTATCCCCTTCTACAGTATGTGGATCTCTTGGTTGGGCGGGGCCAGCCCGATTGGCGGATCCTCTAGTATTAACTAACCAGGTGGCTTTTGTTAAATGTGTATCCCAATGCTTGAAAGTTCCACCCCCCATCGCTCTCAATGTAGTTTTCAGCAGTCCATTGTACCGTTCAATTTTTCCGGAGGCTGGTGCGTGATAAGGGATGTGATACACCCACTCAATGCCATGTTCTTTGGCCCAGGTGTCTACGAGGTTGTTTCGGAAGTGAGTCCCGTTGTCCGACTCGATTCTTTCTGGGGTGCCGTGTTGCCATAAAATTTTCTCTTCAAGGCCCAGGATAGTGTTCTGGGCAGTGGCATGGGACACAGGGTATGTTTCCAGCCACCCAGTGGTTGCTTCCACCATTGTAAGCACATGGCACTTGCCTTGGCGTGTTCGTGGGAGTGTGATATAGTCAATCTGCCAGGCCTCCCACTGTTTATATTTCAGCCATCGTCCTCCATGCGACAGGGGTTTTTTCCGCTTGGCTTGCTTAATTGCAGCACATGTTTCACATTCATGGATGACCTGTGAGATAGTGTCCATGGTCAAGTCCACCCCTCGATCTCGAGCCCATCTATATGTTGCATCTCTTCCCTGATGGCCTGAGGTATCGTGGGCCCACTGAGCCATAAATAGCTCACCTCTACGTTGCCAGTCCAGGTCCACCTGAGACACTTCAATCTTGGCGGCCTGATCTGCCTGGTGGTTGTTTTGATGTTCTTCAGTGGCTCGACTCTTGGGTACATGAGCATCTACGTGGCGTACTTTTACCACTAGCTTCTCTATCCGAACAGCGATATCTTGCCACAGTGCGGCAGCCCAGATGGGTTTACCTCTGCGCTGCCAATTGCCCTTCTTCCATTGCTGTAGCCACCCCCATAGGGCATTTGCCACCATCCACGAGTCAGTATAGAGATAGAGCACTGGCCACTTTTCTCTTTCAGCAATGTCTAACGCTAGCTGGATGGCTTTCACCTCTGCAAACTGACTCGATTCACCTTCTCCTTCAGCAGTTTCTGCGACTAGTCGTGTAGGACTCCATACAGCAGCCTTCCACCTTCGATGTTTTCCCACAATGCGACAGGACCCATCAGTGAACAGGGCATATTGCCTCTCATTTTCTGGCAGTTTATTATACAGCGGGGCTTCTTCGGCCCGTGTCACCTCTTTCTCTGGCGACATTCCAAAATCTTTGCCTTCTGGCCAGTCCGTGATCACTTCTAACATTCCTGGGCGACCGGGGTTTCCTATGCGAGCTCGCTGTGTGATCAGTGCGATCCACTTACTCCACGTGGCGTCAGTCGCGTGATGCGTAGAGGAAACTTTCCCTTTGAACATCCAGCCCAGCACTGGCAGTCGAGGTGCTAAGAAGAGCTGTGTTTCAGTACCAACCACTTCTGAGGCGGCTCGAACTCCTTCATATGCTGCCAAGATCTCTTTTTCAGTTGGAGTATAGCGAGCCTCGGATCCTCGATATCCCCGACTCCAAAACCCCAGAGGTCGGCCACGGGTCTCCCCAGGTGCTTTCTGCCAAAGGCTCCAGGTAGGGCCATTCTCCCCAGCTGCAGTGTAGAGCATATTTTTAATATCTTGTCCTGTCCGGACTGGCCCAAGAGCTACTGCGTGAACAATCTCCTGCTTAATCTGTTCAAAGGCTTGTCGTTGCTCAGGCCCCCATTTAAAATCGTTCTTCTTCCGAGTAACTTGGTAGAGAGGGCTTACAATTTGACTGTAATTTGGAATATGCATTCTCCAAAAACCCACAACACCTAAGAAAGCCTGTGTTTCCTTTTTATTAGTCGGTGAGGACATAGCTGCTATTTTGTTGATGACGTCCACAGGGATCTGACGACGCCCATCTTGCCATTTTACTCCTAAGAACTGGATCTCCTGCGCAGGTCCCTTGACCTTACTTTCTTTTATGGCAAAACCAGCCTTCAAAAGGATTTGGATTATTTTCTTCCCTTTCTCAAAAACTTCTTCTGCCGTGTTGCCCCATACGATGATGTCATCAATATATTGCAGGTGCTCTGGAGCTTCACCTTTTCCTAGTGCAGCCTGGATCAGTCCATGACAAATGGTGGGGCTGTGTTTCCACCCCTGGGGCAGTCGATTCCAGGTGTACTGGACGCCCCTCCAAGTGAAAGCAAACTGAGGCCTGCACTCCGCTGCCAAGGGAATGGAGAAAAATGCATTAGCAATGTCAGTTGTGGCATACCACTTAGCTGCCTTTGATTCCAGTTCATATTGAAGCTCTAACATATCTGGCACAGCAGCGCTTAGCGGTGGCGTGACTTCATTCAGCCCACGATAATCTACTGTTAGTCGCCATTCCCCATTGGATTTCTGCACGGGCCATATGGGACTATTAAAGGGTGAGTGAGTCTTGCTGATCACTCCTTGGCTCTCCAGTTGGCAAATCAGCTTATGGATTGGGATCAGGGAGTCTCGGTTGGTGCGATATTGTCGCCGGTGCACCGTCGTGGTAGCAATTGGCACCTGTTGTTCTTCAACCTTCAGCAACCCCACAACCGAAGGGTCTTGGGAGAGACCCGGCAGGGTAGACAGCTGTTCAATCTCCTCCGTCTCCAATGCAGCTATACCAAAGGCCCAACGGTACCCTTTTGGGTCCTTGAAATACCCCCTCCTGAGATAATCTATACCAAGGATGCACGGGGCCTCTGGGCCAGTCGCAATGGGGTGTTTATGCCACTCATTCCCGGTTAGACTCATTTCAGCTTCCAATACGGTTAGCTCTTGGGATCCCCCTGTCACACCAGAGATACAGATGGGTTCTGCCCCTTTATAACTAGATGGCATTAGGGTACATTGTGCACCAGTGTCCACTAGAGCCTTATATTCCTGTGGGTCTGATGTGCCAGGCCATCGAATCCACACTGTCCAGTAGACTCGGTTGTCCCTCTCCTCCACCTGGCTGGAGGCAGGGCCCCTCTAATCCTGGTTAGAACATCCGTTACTCACTTTCTGCACACGTAAATCGGAAGTCCCTTCAAGGGGATCAGAAATGAGATCAGCCCATCTACTGCGTCTGGGGGACTGCTCACGGGAAACTGGAGCAGCAGTTTTCCAAGAATTCTCTTTTCTGGTTGCTTTTTCTCGCAACTCCTGTACCCGTGCATCCAAGACTGAAGTGGGTTTTCCATCCCACTTCCTCATGTCCTCTCCATGGTCACGCAGGTAAAACCACAGGTTAGCCCGTCGAGTGTACTTCCTCTCTCCTCTCTCTTGGGCAGAGGAACGCTTACTCCCAATAACTGCGATGCGGGCCTGTACAGGTGAGGAGGAGGACAGATCCACTTTGAATTGCTGGAACTCTCGGGACAACTCCTCCACAGCTGAGACACAGGCCCGTAGGGAGGAAGAGAGACTCCCTTCGTATTGCCGGAGTTGGACAGCCAATTCATCCACCGTTTGTCCATAGCCTTCTCTCCAGGACATTACTGCCAATGAGTTGGCATAGGTTGGTGGTGCACTTCGTAGAAACTTCCGCCACATGGGTTGTGTGCATTGGACTTCATCTGGATCTGTGGGTGACTGCGCATTTTCTGGATCATTGTAAATCACCTCCAGCACGGCTAATTCTCTCAGGTACTGAATACCTCTCTCCATGGTGGTCCACTTGCCTTGGTGACATGTAACTTCATCCCTGAAGGGGTATCTTTCCTTTACACCTAACAAAAGTCGCCTCCAGAGGCTGAGGACTTGTGTTTTTCTCCCAATCGCCTTGTCGATGCCCCCTTCCCTAGACAGAGATCCCAGCTGCTTGGCTTCCTTACCCTCTAACTCCACACTACTAGCCCCGCTATCCCAGCATCGGAGCAGCCAGGTAACAATGTGCTCACCTGGGTGGCGGCTAAAATCTTTTCGCATGTCACGCAACTCACTCATGGATAGAGATCGGGTAATTATTTCAGGTTCTGCCTCTACCTCCTGTTCTCGCGATGACCCTGGTTCATCTTCATCTCTCGCTAAGCGAACTGATTTCTTTGTGTGTTTCTTTTTCTGTACAGGGGCGACTGATACTGGCACAGGCTGGTTCTCTGGTTCAGCTGCAGTGTCTGTCACCGGGGTAGGGGTAGTCATGGTACCTGTTGTCGTGGTAGGGGCAGCCACGGTGCTTGTTGTCGGGGTAGGGGCAGCCACGGTGTCTGTTGTCAGGGTTTGGGTAGCCACGGTACATGTTGTCCTGTTTTCCATCTTTTCCCCCTTTTCCCCCCGAGGGTGCTGCATAATATCAAGCAGTGTTTGGTAGATATTGGCCAGAGCCCAGCACAGTGCAGCGAGTTGTATGTCTTTGGAATAGCCACAGCATTTTTCTTTCAAATATTCTGTCACTTCATAAGGGTTCTGTAGTTGTTCGGGAGTGAACTTCCAAGTCACTGGCGGTGAGAAGTTCTCTAGATACTTGCCCATATGCTCCCACATGCCGTGCCACCCATGAGTATCCAGCTTTGGGGGAGATCTCTGAGTGGTACTCTTAAAGAGCGTTTTTGTAGCCCTAAACAAGACCTGAAACATATTCAGGAGGCATAGCACTAACAGCACACTGGCTTGCGCATCCCAAGGATATTCAAAATTCTCAAAAGCTGTTGTAATTAGTCGGAAGGAGAAGAGGGAGGTGAACGGACGGGGGGAGGTATCCCCCCCTAATTTCCCCATGGATTGGGTGTAATTACCAATAAAATCCGACAGACGGCGCCCAAAGTATGGAAATGATATCACTGCCTCATACAGATACCAGCTTAACCTCATGACCAGTGATGTAATCATTTCATAAGTCGACATTGCCCAGTACAGCAAAATGATAATCCCAATCACTCTCCCAGAGATGAGATACGCAACTACAGGCAATACATAGAGCATATAAGAGCTTACAAAACGCCACCATGTAAACAAATGAAACAACATTGTGACTAACATCTATATATC
This sequence comes from Astur gentilis, assembly GCF_929443795.1. Taxonomy (NCBI): domain Eukaryota; kingdom Metazoa; phylum Chordata; class Aves; order Accipitriformes; family Accipitridae; genus Astur; species Astur gentilis. Next base: position 30,224,630 of record NC_064918.1, read on the forward strand.
TAAGAAATGCGTTTGGCAAATTTGTTTCAACACGCTCTGGCCAGATCTGTCGTTATCTCAACCCTTTCTTCCCCACGTTGGGCGCCAAAAAGGACTGTCGTGGTTTCAGCCCGGCCGGTAACAAAGGACCACGCAGCCGCTCGCTCACTCCTCCGCCCCCCTCCGGTGGGATGGGGAGGAGACGGAGGAGAGAAAAGGAAAAGAAACTGGAACCTCGAGGGTTGAGATAAAGGCAGTTTACTGGGACAAACACAAAAGAGATTACAACAACAACAACAACGGCACTAATGAAAAAAAGTATACAAAAAGAGTGATGCACAGTGCAACTGCTCACCACCCTGGACCCGACGCTCCGCCACTTCCCCCACCGAAAAAAACAGAGACCACCCCCCGGCCCGCTCCCCATTTATATACTGGGCAGGATGTCACATGGTATGGAATAGCTCCTTGGCTAGTTCAGGTCAGCTGCCCCGGCTATGCCCCCACCTCCCAGGTTCCTGTAAAAATTAACTCTATCCCAGCTGAACCCAGGACATTGCCCTTCTCTGGACACGCTCCAGCACCTCAATGTCTTTCCTGTAGTGAGGGGCCCAAAACTGAACACAGTACTCAAGGTGCGGCCTCACCAGTGCCGAGTACAAGGGACCAATCACTTCCCTGCTCCTGCTGGCCACGCTATTTCCAATGCAGGCCAGGATGCCATTGGCCTTTTTGGCCGCCTGGGCACACTGCTGGCTCATATTCAGCTGGCTGTCAACCAGCACCCCCAGGTCTTTCTCTGCTCAGAGAAGACTGCTAGATCAATATTAAAAATGGGTTCTATTCGGAATTAGAACTGCTATGCCTAAGGCGATTAACATGTCTAAATTATATTAAATTAAACAAGATAGAAAAGAGTCTCCCACTGAATTTCTAAGCAGATTAAAAGATGCTGCTAGGAAATATACTAATATGGATCTTGAGTCTGAAGAAGGAAAAGCTCAATTGGCTCCTTTATTTATAGGACAATCCTCTGGTGATATCAGAAGGAAATTACAAAAATTACAAGGAGCAGATTCTCGAGATTGGGGAAGATTATTAGAAGTTGCTTGGGTGGCATATAGAAATAGAGATGAATTACAGAGTAAAATGAATGCAAGGTTAGTAGGTGCTCTGGAAGTAGGAGCTGGCATGGGACGAGGGAGAGGAACTGGATTGGGGTCACCAGTGGGATTAAACCAGCCCCTGGGACCAAATCAGTGCGCATACTGTAAACAAGAAGGACACTGGAAAGAGGAATGTCCCCTGAGACCTGCAAGGTCACAAGTGATCCCAATCTCGACCGCACAATCTCAGCAAGTTCCCCCTTTCTTGGGAAAGTTGAGTGAAAGTATGTGACGGCGACCGGAGGGGAGTCTCCCAGCAGAACCTCTGGTTACAGCTAACCTGGGAGAACAGAAAATTGCATTTTTAGTTGACACTGGAGCCACCTTTTCAGTTTTAAACACCTTAGAGGGGGAGTTAAGTTCTGAAGAAATTAGTGCTGTTGGTGCGACAGGTGAATGAGAAGCTAGACCCTTCTTTAAACCTTTGGCAATTAAATTAGGAAAGCAATGGGTCACTCGTCAGTTTCTGTATTTGCCAAATTCTCCTAAACCCCTGTTAACGAGAGACCTATTTGAGAAATTGGGAGCAGAAATTAAATTTAAAAATGGTGAGATTAAAATTTTAATTCCAGAAACTAAACATATCGAAGCAGTGGCTTTGTTGTTACAGGACGGCTACCGAAAGCAGAGGATCATACCAGTCGAAGTAAATAATGCTGTAATTCCAATCGTCTGGCCTGGGGAAGTTCCTGGTAAATCCAAAAGAGCAGAGCCTGTGAGAATTAATTTAAAGCCAGGATTGAGTCCGGTAAGAATTAAACAATAACCCCTAAAACTGGAAAGTCGGAAAGGCTTAGTACCGATAATACAAAAATTTCTAAAGTACAAATTGTTAATAGAATGTGAATCCAAATATAACACCCCAACCTTGCCTGTTAAAAAGGCTAATGGAAGGAACAATTACAATTGGATGTGAAATTTGTATAAGCAATAATCCCCAAACAAGTAAGAAGATTACTTTTGGAATTACAAAACAAGGAAATTCTCCAGGATAATATTAGCAAATTGATTTTACAGAATTGCCCTGAAAAGAAGGATATCAATATATCCTAGTTCTAGTTGATACTTTCACTGGGTGACCTGAGGCTTTCCCTTGTTGCGCCAACAAAGCAAGAGAAGTAGTTAAAATCTTGCTCAAAGAGATAATACCAAGATTTGGGGTCCCTGTAGGAATGTCATCTGACAATGGCCCTCATTTTATAGCAAAGATTGTAAGACAGTTGAGCAAAGTATTGTCTATAGATTGGGACTATCACACCCCATATAGACCACAAGCAAGTGGGAAAGTAGAAAGAATGAACTACACTATCAAGCAACAGCTGAGTAAAATTTGTCAGGAAACCTCACTTACGTGGGTTTAAGCATTACCCATGGCTCTATTAAGAATCAGAGTACAGCCAAAAGGGAAAGGAAATTTAAGTCCTTATTAAACGTTATATGGAAGACCATATCAAGGGTCCTATGTTCCAAATACCTTGAGAACTTTGGGAGATATGTCTTTGTCCTGGGTTCAGCTGGGATAGAGTTAATTTTTACAGGAACCTGGGAGGTGGGGGCATAGCCGGGGCAGCTGACCTGAACTAGCCAAGGAGCTATTCCATACCATGTGACATCATGCTCAGTAAATAAATGCGGAGCAGGACGGGGGGGGGGGGGGGGGGGGGCGGGGGTGTGTGTGGTCTCTGTTTTCGGTGGGGGAAGTGGCGGAGCGTCGGGTCCCGGGTAGTGAGCAGTTGCACTGTGCATCACTCTTTTTGTATACTTTTTCATTAGTGCCGTTGTTGTTGTTGTAATTTCTTTGTGTTTGTCCCAGTAAACTGCCTTTATCTCAAACCTCGAGGTTCCAGTTTCTTTTTCTTTTCTCTCCTCCGTCTCCTCTCCATCCCACCGGAGGGGGGCGGAGGAGTGAGCGAGCAGCTGCGTGGTCCTTTGTTACCGGCTGGGCTGAAACCACGACAGTCCTTTTTGGCGCCCAACTTGGGACAGAAAGGGTTGAGATAACGACAGTTCTGGCCAGAGCGTGTTGAAACAAATTTGTCAAACGCATTTCTTAGGTAAATAGATGTTAGTCACAATGTTGTTTCATTTGTTTACATGGTGGCGTTTTGTAAGCTCTTATATGCTCTATGTATTGCCTGTAGTTGCATATCTCATCTCTGGGAGAGTGATTGGGATTATCATTTTGCTGTACTGGGCAATGTCGACTTATGAAATGATTACATCACGGTTATAGACGCTCGTGACAAATTGGAGGAGCCAATTTGTATTAAATAAAGGATTGAATTTATTAGCAAGCGATAAGAGAGCAAAACAGAGCTGGGCGGCCGGGGAGGCAGTGCTCTGCCAAAAGCTCGCAACTTTCTGTTATAGTTACATTCCTTTTATACAGTTTATGCACCTCTCCCTTGTCAATCTTCACCTTGTCTTGTTTCTCTCTTTTTTTTTTCTTTTCTCGTGTAGGTTCATTATTGGGCGGATTCGGTCTATCTTCTCAAGGGGAAGTGTCTTTTTGATGTAGAATGTCTTTTGTTGTGGAGATGTGCAGTCGTGGTAGAGTTAATCCCCTTATCTAGTAAATTATAGCTGTTGTCTTTCTCCTCCTTATCTAGTAAGTTATATTTGTTATTTTTTTTCCCTCCTGACTTTTACGCAACATTTAAGCAAGCCCTGCTTTTCTTTTTTTTTTTTTTTTTACACAAAGCATTCGTTTAATCACAATGTGTGTCTTCCCTCTTCCCGATTAGTATGTAAGTAAATTATCATATTGTTGTTTTAACACCATTAGCCGAATTGATTCTATTCTGCTTTGAACAAGGGCTACAACTTTTATCTAAAATACACGGACCAAAGGTCAAGATTAGCAGTAAGACTTTTAGGGGTAATTGTGGAGAATGTCTCTACCCCCATGTGCGATTTCATGAACACAGTTAACCCGTTCATTACAATCCCCCCTTTTCTATTTTATCCTGATTTTGTTCATTAAATCGATCCAATGCTTCTTTTGCCCGCTCGAGGATAGGAGTAATTCCTCCGTCCCCGATTTGTTCATATTGCTTTCGTAGTAGCATTAAGTGTGCAGTTTCCAAACGCCCTTTAACAATAGCGATCAACTTATTGAAAATGCATGGTCCAAAAGTCAAAAATAAGATCAATAAAATAAGAGGTCCTGTAATAGTTGATAATAGGGTGGTTAACCAGGGTGAATAATTAAACATAGACTCATACCAGCTCTGTTGTGTTTCCCAGTCTTTTTTTCGTTTTTCTAACCCCTCCCGTAGCTTGGCCATTGTATCTCTAACTACTCCAGTATGGTCAACATATACACACCACTCCTCTCGTATGGCTGCACATAACCCCCCCTGCTGCATGAACATTCTGATGCTATTGTTTCACAGCCCCAATATGCACAGTAATATTCAGCTGGGTGATTGCAATATTCTTTTCCTGGATTGTTAGCTGGACACATATAAAAGGCTTTACGCTGAACTGTATATTTTCGAGTACTCTCATCCATGGGGGCCCATCCATGGTATGACCTTACTAGGGAACTTAAGTGGGCCGTAAAAGAGGGAGCACCTGGGGTAATTTCTGTTTTGTATGACAACTGAGTGTTCTAATTGTATTAGTGACCATTTGAAGGGTTGATGGCTGATATTGTCAGATACCGTAGGCCCAACAAGCAAATACCATAGCAACATCATCCAAACACGGATTGCTGGTGGAGTTCCCCAAGGAATACCAATAGGTGTCAATGTCAATTCCCGATTATCTCTTTGCCAGGGCATACCCGGTCGGGTTCCCAGAGTCCATTCCTCCTCTCGAAGTGTCTGTTTCTCGCCATTACCCGCCAACGATCTCACGGTGTACTCACATTCCCTTTTCCGTACGCCTCTGCCTACTTCGCCTACTCCGGTGCCTGGAGCAGCGAGGTTTCTCATCTTCTCGGCAGCAGTCGTATTTCTTAAGGGCGCATTTTCCACATGCAAAGCCTTTACAGGATTTAGCTCCTCCTCAGGAACTGTGCAGAATATTTTATATTACCTGGGAAATGACAACACACTCGCAGGACTCAGGGTCATAGGAGCTTTGGGTTGGTTAGGGATTTCCTGTAGCTACCCCCCCCCACCCTATAAGGTGGACGTGTTTAGTCCCCTTCTCCTTTGGGTACACTGTGTACAGCTGTCCCTGAATGGGTGGCTGTTCCTACAGTGTGTCCACCAGCATTCCTTACACAAATTTTATTTAAGAGCAGAAACCATTCTAGTGATATGTCTAGCTCGCTTCCACGCGAATCTGATAGCACACCGCCTTATAGTTTTAGGCCAATCGTTCTCATATACTTCCCAGGTTTTGGGTACTAATAATTCCCACCCACAAATTAGTCTATTAATTTTCACTCTATTCAATTGGTCTCCACGGGGGAATTGGTACTCTTGACACTTCATACAATAATAATATCTCCTTCTAGAGCTACAATATAATTTCTGACCCTACCTTACACAGTTACAAAACACCCAACTCCAATGGTTGTGGTTACTATGTTTTAAACACAGAATCCTGCTAAAATATTCCGGTGGTCTAGGGACTTCAGTCTCCACAACAAAAAGGTAAGTACTGAGGAGTTCCTGTTTTTATATATATATATATATATATATATATATCAGTTCCGCCTGTTTGATGAGGTATCCATTCTGTACGCCAAGGAGCAAAGTTCACCACCTGCAAATTATCTTCAGGGGATACCTGGAACCACTGGTATAAACCAGGCTTTACCGTTCTTCCAAAAGGATTCCTTCATTCATGCAGCTCCTTTTTCTTCCTTATCACTAGTTTTAAGTCCTCTGAAGTCTTTGCTACTTCCCACTGATCTCCGGGTAAAGGTCCTTTAATTCGCGAGGCGTGCGTCCATCCTCGTTCTGCAGTCCGGATAGCAGTTTCTGTGGTAAGCAAAACAAGAAAGGGCCCCTCCCACCTAGGAGTGAGAGAGGATTCTTTCCAGGCTCTGATTAATACCATATCACCTGGCTTTACTGAATGTATGGATATATCTAGGGGTGGCCTCTGTACCACCATTCCCTTCTTTCGCAATCGCTCTCTCTTTTTCATCGGCTGAACAATATAAGGGTTAATACTATCTTCATCTAAAGTAGGGTAATTGACTGGGCATTCCATATCATAGGGCATGCCATATAACATTTCAAATGGGGAAATTCCAGTATCCGCTCGGGGTTGAGTCTGAATATTTAATAAAGCAATTGGCAAGCATTTTACCCGTGACATTTTGGTTTCTATCATTAACTTAGTTAATTGTTTCTTTATTTCTCCATTCATTCATTTGACTTTCCCGGAGCTTTGTGGATGCCAAGTGGTATGGAACTCCCATTTAGTTCCAAAGGGGGCTAGAGCTTCTTTTACTACTTTGGAAACGAAATGTGGGCCTCTATCTGAATCAATAGTTTCAATATTCCATAAGTAACTCTTTAATAGACACTGTTTCACATTCATTATTGACAAGTTAAGTAGTTTTGTGTATATATAAATTTTCATTTGTCTTAAGTTAATAAATTTAATGAAATATTTTTAAAATATGTACTACAACAACTATAAAAGTATTTGGAAAAAGATGCTGTTATAAATACCTGTGAGACAACCTATAACAGCCATATGAATTGGTTTTTACCTTAATCGCTTACAGTCCTTTTTCAAATCAAGTAAGAAGCAAGTAACTAGTTTAAAAGTTATACATTTTTAACAACTTGAAATGAGTATTACTTTTCAGATAGTTTAGTAAAGTCTTTGAATTTTGCCTATAAACACAATTAGGTATTAACACAGGACTGTATAGTGTTTATATTCTTATTAACCTGCCAACAGGAATAGTTTATTGGCAACTTTAAATATTCAGAGGCAAAACACAATTCCTTGTCACAGAAGTTTTACAGCAGAGTAACATATTTTACTCTTAGAACTATTATATAGGAACATAAAGAAGATTACTATGTTACTTTTGGTGATCTGAGTCCTCAGGGCTGTTTCCTGGGTCTCTCTATTTGACAAATTATTTTCTCTGATTCTTCTTCTTTTTTTTTTTTTTTTTTTTGTGAGGCTTAATACAGGTGTCTGTATTAATGCCCTTTTTATTTTCTGTAATTTTTGATCATCTTTTGTAGACCATTTAAGTTGGTTATTAGTTAATTTCACCTTTTCACTGTAGTTTTTAAGTCATGGTTTACAATATCTTAGTAATCCCAATATTTGTCGAATTTTCTTTTTTAGTTTGTGGGGGTTTTACAATTTCATAGTCGTTTCTTGGGTTCCTTCTTTAGTTTCTCCTGTTATTAATAGATCATCCACATAATGTAATAACTTGACTTCTCTGGGTAGTGTATTGGTTTTGTTTGGCAAGGTTTTGGTAGCGGGGGGGGGGGGGGTTACAGGGGTGGCTTCTGCAAGAAACTGCTGGAAGCTTCCCCTGTGTTTGAGAGAGAGCGAGCCTATATTAGCCGGCTCTGAGACGGACCCGCCGCCGGCCAAGGCCGAGCCAATCAGTGATAGTGGTAACGCCTCTGTGATAACATTTTTAAGAAGGAAAAAAAGTTGGGACGGAGAGAAACAGCTGCCGGAGTGAGGAGTGAGAACATGTAAGAGAAACAAGCCTGCGGACACCAAGGTCAGTGAAGAAGGAGGGGGAGGAGATGCTCCAGGTGCCGGAGCGAAGATTCCCCTGCAGCCCGTGGTGAAGACCCTGGTGAGGCAAGCTGTCCCCCTGCAGTCCAGGGAGGTCCACGGTGGAGCAGATATCCACCTGTAGCCCGTGGAGGACCCCACGCCGGAGCAGGTGGGTTCCCGAAGGAGGCTGTGACCCCGTGGGAACCCCGCGCTGGAGCAGGCTCCTGGCAGGACCTGCGGATCTGTGGAGAGAGGAGCCCACATTGGAGCAGGTTTTCTGGCAGGACTTGTGACCCCGTGGGGGACCCGCGCTGGAGCAGTGTGCTCCTGAAGGACTGCACACCGTGGAATGGACCCATGCTGGAGCAGTTCGTGAAGAACTGCAGCCCGTGGGAATGGCCCACGTTGGAGGAGTTCGTGGAGGACTGTCTCCCGTGGGTGGGACCCCACGCTGGAGCAGGGGAAGAGTGTGATCAGCCCTCGTCCTGAGGAGGTGAAGCGGCAGAAAATAACGTGTGATGACCATAAACCCCATTCCCCGTCCCCCTGTGCCGCTGGGGGGGCTTGGTGGTGAAATCCGGGAGGGTAGTTGTGCCCGGGAAGAAGGGAGGGGTGGTGGGAAGGTGTTCTGAGATTTCATTTTACTTCTCATTACCTTGCTCTGGTTGATTTGTAATAAATTGAGTTAATTTTGCAAATTGAGTCTGTTTTGCCCGTGACGGTAATAGTGAATGATCTCTCCTGTCCTTATCTCGACCCGCGAGCCTTTTGTTATATTTTCTCTCCCCTATCCAGCTGAGGATGGGGGAGTGATAGAATGGCTTTGGTGGGCACCTGGTGTTCAGCCAGGGTTAACCCATCACAGGTAGAAATGAATTCTTGTAAAATTTTCTCTAAAGTTTGTCCAAATAGATTTGGTGACTCTGTGAACCCTTGTGGTAGCACAGTCCATCTTAATTGTTTTCATCGATAGCGATACAGCAGTCGCACAGAAAGCCCCACTCTCTTTGGCTGTTTACAGAGTTGACTTTCATTACAGCCCCGCGGCGCGAGGAGAGGCGGCGGCCGTTGCCGGGGGCGGGGGGCGGGCTGCCGCTGCCGCCGCTGCCGCCGCTGCTGCTGCAACAAAGGACGTTGTCCGCTGCCACTGCAGCGCCGGCTCCACCGCGACCGCACGGAGCCGGACTCCTCTCCCTGACCCTAAACGCTCAAGTTCAGTTTCAAAACCAAACCCCTTCTTAACAAACCGTATTCCGCCCCAGGGAGCCAGAGTAAATCACCAAGGGCCTCAAGAGGTTTCCCTTTTGCACCTACAATATTCACGGTGTTCCCAGCAAGGGTGTAGCCGGAGGGCAGCCCTTGAACGGTGGATCCTTCGGCCCCTGCATCCACCAAAAACTGCACTCCCTCCCGTTGGGGACTCAACTTCAATTCCACTCGGGGCTCCGTAGATGTTCCAGTCCCCAATAAGCAGAGCCCCTGACCCCCCCATTCACCTCCAAACATCTGTTCATCCTACTGTTTCCTTCCACAACTCTGCTTCAAGTGCCCTCTCTTCTCACAACAATAGCATTCAACTCCTGCTTCTCTACTTTCCAGTCCAATCGTCTTTCCTCATCTCCACCTACATACACCCCCTGAGTCTCTCTCAACAACTCATCTAACCCTTTGTCCTGCCAGTCTTTTAACTTCTCTAATTTCTCTCTTATGTCCACTTACGATCCAGCCACAAACCGTGTCCTCAGCAGGGCTTGACCCACGGCTGCACCAGGGCTAACTCCAGAACACAACTGCAAACCTCTCTCCAACCTTTCCAGCTAGTCAGTCAGAGCTTCATATCCCCTCTGACACTCACCGAAGGCTCCATTTACATCCTGACCTCCGGGAACCGTTTCCCGCACTTTTCAAATCACCATGTCTTTCAAATCACTCACACTCTGTCTATCTCCCGCAACCTGACGGTTCCAACTTGGTTTCTGTAGGGGCTATTTCACATCTCCCTGGGGCCTATGTTGATGTCTTTGGTCCCAGTGTCTCATCCGTGATCTCCTAATAATATCCCTTTCTTCAGATGTGAAGAATATTCTTAAGATAGCCTGAATTTCATCCCAGGTGTAAACACTCGGGTCTAAAAATTGATTTAGTCTTTCAGAGACCCTTAGAGGGTCCTCAAGTAAACTTCTCATTTCCTTCTTAAATTCTCGGACGTCCCCAGAATTTATGGGTACCGATACAAATCCTACTCCACCTTGATTTCCCCCCATGGCAACTTCTCTTAGGGGCAATAAATGTGTCATTTTCTGGTCTCTCCGAGTCCTACTTCGATTTTTCATCCCCTCTGTTTTTACCGGGGCAGAAGGGGTTGGGTGAGTGGGTAATTGTGGATATATTCGGGGTGGGGATGGAGAGGGTGATGGATTCGGGGATGGCGGGGGATTCGGAGCCGGGACATACGGGGGTGGGGAGGGTTGGTTAGTTGGGGCCCACTGTTCGCGTGGGGGTCCCTTCGTCTTTTTCTTTTCGGTTAAGGCAAAAATATAATTTCTAGCCGAGGATATTATCCAGAGGCTGGCATATTCACTTTCTTCTAAACTAAAAGGTTCTTTTTGGTTCACATATACATTCAGAGCCTGACATACCCAATCCTCAGAAGACCTGAACACGGGCCAGAATACATGAGGATTGCTGAGAGGTTTTCCCACCCCAATTCTCAATACAATAATTAATCATCTTCTCCTTAGATTTTTCCTTTCTCTTTGGTGAACTGTCCCAATATCTTATCATCAGGCCTAGGGGACTATCTGGGGGTATGTCTGGTAACTTATCTTTCTTCCCCATCCCCATGGGTCCAGAGGACTTGCTTTTCCTCTGTCCCATCTTCCAAGGTGCCCTTATCCACACACACACTCACTTCCCCTCGGTCGTGACTCGCTCCCTCGCGGGCTACGAGAACTGCACTACTGGAGGGTCCGCACTCGTGTGATCTCAGAGAGACCTCTCACACAGTCGCACCTCGGGATAACCACCCTAACCAAACGGCTCACAACTTATATACTCACCCGATCCTGGGGTCTTCGCTTGGTCTTCGGGCACAAAATTTAAGGGGTCCTGCAGGTTCCTTTGCTCAGTTATCGTAATTTAAAGGAGTTCGTGGGTCCAGGGTGTGGTGGCAGCACCTTCTCAAGACGGGGCTATCCAGGGATAGGGCGCCTCCCCGCTTGCGAAGGCCCGCACCAAAGAACCTGGATCCGAGTCACGGCACCAAATTTGTTATAGACGCTTGTGACAAATTGGAGGAGCCAATTTGTAGTGAATAAAAAAGGTCGAATTTATTAGCAAGCGATAAAAGAGCAAAACAGCGCTGGGCGGCCGGGGAGGCAGTGCTCCGCCAAAAGCTCGCAACTTTCTGTTATAGTTACATTCCTTTTATACAGTTTATGCACCCCTCCCTTGTCAGTCTTCACCTTGTCTTGTTTCTCTCTTTTTTTTCCTTTGTTTGTGTAGGTTCATTATTGGGCGGATTCGGTCCATCTTCTCAAGGGGAAGTGTCTTTTTGATGTAGAATGTCTTTTGTTGTGGAGATATGCAGTCGTGGTAGATTTAATCTCCTTATCTAGTAAATTATAGCTGTTGTCTTTCTCTTCCTTATCTAGTAAGTTATATTTGTTATTTTTCCTCGTGATTTTTACGCAACATTTAAGCAAGCCCTGCTTTTCTTTTTTTTTTTTTTTTTACACAAAGCATTCGTTTAATTACAATGTGTGTCTTCCCCCTTCCCGATTAGTATGTAAGTAAATTATCATATTGTTGTTTTAACACCATTAGGCGAATTGATTCTATTCTGCTTTGAACAAGGGCTACAACTTTTATCTAAAATACAGGGACCAAAGGTCAAGATTAGCAGTAAGACTTTTAGGGGTAATTGTGGAGAATGTCTCTACCCCCATGTGCGATTTCATGAACAAAGTTAACACGTTCATTACAGAAGGCAACCTCAACCGCCCAAGAGATAGAAGCAATGCCCATTGAAACCTTAACTGAGCAGAAGGAAAAGGTCTTTACTAAAGAAGAAATACAAAAATTTCAGGCCTTAGGGATTGTCCAGACGGATGATAAATGGATCCTCCTGGATGGACGAGAAATGTTACCAAAAGCTTATGCTAAACATATAATTTCTAGACTACATCAGACCACCCATTGGGGAACCCAAGCCCTAGCTGATCAATTTTTAAAATACTATGGGTGCATAGGCATATATGATCTGACAAAACAAGAGTTCCAAGGGTGTTTAACTTGTCAAAAGGTGAACAGGTCTAACTTTAGAACAAAATCCCTTGGAGGGAGAAAATTGGCCTGCAGACCTTTTGAGAGGATCCAAGTAGATTTTACAGAGTTACCTAAGGTAGGAAGATATCGATGTCTTTTAGTAATAGTAGATCAGCTTACCCATTGGGTGGAAGCCTATCCCACTGCAATAGCTACTACTAAAACTGTAGTTAAACATTTGCTAGAAGAAGTCATTCCTAGATTTGGTATGGTTATAGCTATCGATTCGGACCAGGGAACGTATTTCACATCCAAAATATTAAAGGAAGCAATACAGGATCTAGGAATTAAGTGGGAATTCCATACCCCATGTGTCGTGGTTTCAGCCCAGCCGAAAACAAAGGACCACGCAGCCGCTCGCTCACTTCTCCACCCCCCTCCGTTGGGATGGGGAGGAGACGGAGGAGAGAAAAGAAAAAGAAACTGGAACCTCGAGAGTTGAGATAAAGGCAGTTTACTGGGACAAACACAAAGAAATTACAACAACAACAACAGTACTAATAAAAAAGTATACAAAAAGAGTGATGCACAGTCCAACTGCTCACTACCCGGGACCCGATGCTCCACCACTTCCCCCACCGAAAGTCGAGACAACTCTCCCCAGCCAGCTCCCCATTTATATACTGAGCATGATGTCACATGGTATGGAATAGCTCCTTGGCTAGTTCAGGTCAGCTGCCCCGGCTATGCCCCCACCTCCCAGGTTCCTGTAAAAATTAACTCTATCCCAGCTGAACCCAGGACATTATCCACCCCTTATTCTATACCATCTACATCATGCCCATATCTTACATTTTTTTTCCAATCAACCACTACCACTTTCCTTGTCTTATATATAAGTATATGGACTCCCCCCCCCCCCCCAACCTTGCACACACACACACATGGTGTTCCTTTAGCCTATGGGCTATCCCTCTAATGTGTCCATCGATTTTGGGGCTCTATCTGTTGTAACAGTTCTTCAGGATAAGAGAGAGATGGTGTGAGATGTTGGGTTGTTGTACGCTGCCTCTGGAACTTGTGGCTAGTACATTTGGTGCAACCCACGCCCTTGGTCTGCAGGTCGAAGATGTTGATCTTGAGGAAATTGCTGGGTGCCAGATCAAGTTCTATCGCTGTTGTACTTGGCTCAGTTTCAAAAGTCCATCCTGTAGTCATTTGGATAATTCTCACAATAATACCCTTGATATGGCATATAGACTCTATAGATACAATGACATGCATTGGCAGGTTATTTAGCAGTTAAATATCATACAGCCCAATTCACTGGCTATTCTCTCCCAGAATCAAATCTCCCTGAGGTACACATCGAACCTCCCCATCCTTCTGCATCACCCACCAGGTGTACCCAGGTCCTTGAGCAAAAACAACCCCTTGAATGGGTTTGCCTCTGCTTGAGGGAGGACTAACCCAGACTGTCTTTCCTAACATGCTCCTCATGCGCACTACAGGGACTTTATCCCCTTCTACAGTATGTGGAAGTCTTGGTTGGGCGGGGCCAGCCCGATTGGCGGATCCTCTAGTATTAACTAACCAGGTGGCTTTTGTTAAATGTGTATCCCAATGTTTGAAAGTTCCACCCCCCATCGCTCTCAATGTAGCTTTCAGCAGTCCATTGTATCGTTCATTTTTTCTGGAGGCCGGTGCGTGATAAGGGATGTGATACACCCACTCAATGCCATGTTCTTTGGCCCAGGTGTCTACGAGGTTGTTTCGGAAGTGAGTCCCGTTGTCCGACTCGATTCTTTCTGGGGTGCCGTGTTGCCGTAAAATTTTCTCTTCAAGGCCCAGGATAGTGTTCTGGGCAGTGGCATGGGACACAGGGTATGTTTCCAGCCACCCAGTGGTTGCTTCCACCATTGTAAGCACATGGCACTTGCCTTGGCGTGTTCGTGGGAGTGTGATATAGTCAATCTGCCAGGCGTCCCACTGTTTATATTTCAGCCATCGCCCTCCATGCGACAGGGGGTTTTGCTGCTTGGCTTGCTTAATTGCAGCACGTTTCACATTCATGGATGACCTGTGCGATAGTGTCCATGGTCAAGTCCACCCCTCGATCTTGAGCCCATCTATATGTTGCATCTCTTCCCTGATGGCCTGAGGTATCATGGGCCCACCGAGCCATATATGGCTCACCCATATGTTGCCAGTCCAGGTCCACCTGAGACACTTCAATCTTGGCGGCCTGATCCGCCTGCTGGTTGTTTTGATGTTCTTCAGTGGCTCGACTCTTGGGTACGTGAGCATCTACGTGACTTACTTTTACCACTAGCTTCTCTATCCGAACAGCGATATCTTGCCACAGTGCGGCAGCCCAGATGGGTTTACCTCTGCGCTGCCAATTGCCCTTCTTCCATTGCTGTAGCCACCCCCATAGGGCATTTGCCACCATCCATGAGTCAGTATAGAGATAGAGCACTGGCCACTTTTCTCTTTCAGCAATGTCGAATGCTAGCTGGATGGCTTTCACCTCTGCAAACTGACTCGATTCGCCTTCTCCTTCAGCAGTTTCTGCAACTAGTCGTGTAGGACTCCATACAGCAGCCTTCCACCTCCGATGTTTTCCCACAATGCGACAGGACCCATCAGTGAACAGGGCATATTGCCTCTCATTTTCTGGCAGTTTATTATACAGCGGGGCTTCTTCAGCCCGTGTAACCTCCTCCTGTGGCGACATTCCAAAATCTTTGCCTTCTGGCCAGTCCGTGATCACTTCTAACATTCCTGGGCGACTGGGGTTTCCTATGCGAGCCCGCTGTGTGATCAGTGCAATCCACTTACTCCATGTGGCATCAATCGCGTGAATGTGTAGAGGAGACCTTCCCTTTAAACATCCAGCCCAGCACTGGCAGTCGGGGTGCTAAGAAGAGCTGTGTTTCAGTACCAACCACTTCTGAGGTGGCTCAAACTCCTTCATATGCTGCCAAGTTCTCTTTTTCAGTTGGAGTATAGCGAGCCTCGGATCCTCGATATCCTCGACTCCAAAACCCCAGAGGTCAGCCTTGGGTCTCCCCAGGTGCTTTCTGCCAAAGACTCCAGGTAGGGCCATTCTCCCCAGCTGCAATGTAGAGCACTTTTTTAATATCTTGTCCTATCCGGACTGGCCCAAGAGCTACTGCGTGAACAATCTCCTGCTTAATCTGTTCAAAGGCTTGTCGTTGCTCAGGCCCCCATTTAAAATTGTTCTTCTTCCGAGTAACTTGGTAGAGAGGGCTTACAATTTGACTGTAATTTGGAATATGCATTCTCCAAAAACCCACAACACCTAAGAAAGCCTGTGTTTCCTTTTTATTAGTCGGTGAGGACATAGCTGCTATTTTGTTGATGACGTCCACAGGGATCTGACGACGCCCATCTTGCCATTTTACTCCTAAGAACTGGATCTCCTGCGCAGGTCCCTTGACCTTACTTTCTTTTATGGCAAAACCAGCCTTCAAAAGGATTTGGATTATTTTCTTCCCTTTCTCAAAAACTTCTTCTGCCGTGTTGCCCCATACGATGATGTCATCAATATATTGCAGGTGCTCTGGAGCTTCACCTTTTTCCAGTGCAGCCTGGATCAGTCCATGACAAATGGTGGGGCTGTGTTTCCACCCCTGGGGCAGTCGATTCCAGGTGTACTGGATGCCCCTCCAAGTGAAAGCAAACTGAGGCCTGCACTCCGCTGCCAAAGGAATGGAGAAAAATGCATTAGCAATGTCAAGTGTGGCATACCACTTAGCTGCCTTTGATTCCAGTTCATATTGAAGCTCTAACATATCTGGCACAGCAGCGCTCAGCGGTGGCATGACTTCATTCAGCCCACGATAATCTACTGTTAGTCTCCATTCCCCATTAGATTTCCACATGGGCCATATGGGACTATTAAAGGGTGAGTGAGTCTTACTGATCACTCCTTGGGTCTCCAATTGGTAAATCAGCTTATGGATGGGGATCAGGGAGTCTCGGTTGCTGCGATATTGTCGCCGGTGCACCGTTGTGGTAGCAATTGGCACCTGTTGTTCTTCAACCTTCAGAAACCCCACAACCGAAGGGTCTTGGGAGAGACCCGGCAGGGTAGACAGCTGTTCAATCTCCTCCGTCTCCAATGCAGCTTTACCGAAGGCCCAACGGTACCCTTTTGGGTCCTTGAAATACCCCCTCCGGAGATAATCTATACCAAGGATGCACGGGGCCTCTGGGCCAGTTGCAATGGGGTATTTATGCCACTCATTCCCGGTTAGACTCATTTCAGCTTCCAATACGGTTATCTCTTGGGATCCCCCTGTCACACCAGAGATACAGATGGGTTCTGCCCCTTTAGAACTTGATGGCATTAGGGTACATTGTGCACCAGTGTCCACTAGAGCCTTATATTCCTGTGGGTCTGATGTGCCAGGCCATCGCATCCACACTGTCCAGTAGACTTGGTTGTCCCTTTCCTCCACCTGGCTGGAGGCAGGGCCCCTCTAATCCTGGTTAGAATATCCATTACTCACTTTCTGCACACGTGAATCAGAAGTCCCTTCAAGTGTCGGGGAATATAACGAATCTACGGAATTCCTGACAGTTCGAGAACAGCGCGACCTCGAGCAGCTTGTAGTATATCCTTGAAGAGTCTGGAAAGATCCGAGAAGACCGGTACAAAAACAAGATAGTGATAAGAAGAACCGTCCTAACGAACTCACCAATCATGAATTGTTAGTTACTAACCAAACCAATCATATACTAACACATACTCTGGAGAAGGGGATAAAAAGGTGTGTTAGAACAATAAAGTAGCCATTTTGCGTGATCTATTACTTGTCGTGTCCGTCTCTACCGCGACAAATGGTGACCCCGATGCGCCTGAGCGAACAGATCATCTAACGGCGATAAATCCAGCACTAGAGAGAAGTATACCAGCGGCGACGAGAGCTGCGAGAGAGTATACTGGCGGCGAGAAAAACGCTGCGGAGACGGAGCCCGGTGAAGCTGAGAGCAGTTGAATCTGCCTGGTCCGGACCTGAGCCTAGACACCTAATAAGGTGAGCCGCCGGGGACTACTACTGTTAGAATGGGGCAGCAATTAACTAAGGAAGAGGAGACAATTTTGTCTACCTGGAGAGCCCTGTTAAAAAGAAAAGGGGTTAAAACCTCCGAACAAAACCTGAGGAGGATTTTATTATGGTGTAAGACCCACGGCTTTCAAGCCACAACGCTTACTGCGTTTAGTGTGGGAGCATGGCAATCTGTGGCCTTGAAAATGTTTGAGGAGATTTCTAAGGGGCAGACAGACCTGTGCGAGTTGGCTGTCGTATGGCGTTTGTTAACTGAGACTCTGAAAGACTGGAAAGCAGATTGTGATGCAAAAGATCAGCAAAAGAAAGATGAGAAATCAGTAAATGGTAACACGGAAACAGCTTCGGCTCAAGCAATGGCTGTGGCCGATGCTGCGATTTCAGCAGTTGCGGGTAGAAAACCCCTCACGAGCAAAATTAGATCATACCCTTACTCACCTCCTCCTCCTACGCCATTAATCACTTTCCCGGGCGATGAGGGGCCCTCCTCACCTACTGGTGCGGCGGCAGAAAGGGTGACTCCATCAGCCCCCCCCGAAGCGAAAAATGTGGCGATTAACACTGAGCCCGAAAGCCAGGGCCGTGCCGAAAACCAAGGCCGTGCCGAAAACCAGGGCCGTGCCGAAAGCCAGGGCCGTGCCGAAAACCAAGGCCGTGCCGAAAACCAGGGCCGTACCGAAAGCCAAGGCCGTAACGAAAACCAGGGCCGTAACGTACGTGAGGGCCGACAGGATGGTGGGACTCAAACTGAATGTGAGGGCCGCACAGAAAATGAGAGCAAGAATGAAACTGAGGCAGAAAAATCTCTAATTGACGCTATGCGATCCCTGCAGCTTGCAGATAAAACCATACCAAAAGAACCCCTGCCATGGACTCTCCCTCCGTCCACAGTAACTGTGGTCCCGAGATCCCCTGATCAATTTTGGGAGGGAGTTAGACGATATGCTGCCGACTCCGGCAACTGGGATCTAGTAGAACGCCTCAGCCAGTGCTCTCTGACACCTGCGTTTTTAAAGCCTCTAGATAACGCAGCGGGGCCTCTTGTTACATTTCCTGTTTTCAAAGCTGCTGCGGGCACGAACCGGCAAGATGAGCACACTCCAATCGGCTGGAGAGTAGTGCAGGATTTGCAGAATAAAGTACAAAAATTCGGAATTAATTCTCCTGAAGTGATGCAACTTCTTCGTATAATTAGCACAGATCTGCTGTGTCCATATGATATAATGCATCTGGCACAAGTGCTGTATCAGCCCGTACAGTTGCAAGTATTTCAATCCACCTGGAGGCAGATGGCACGCGCCGCGGCGCTGCATAATTCACGACTGCCACGGGACGATCCGAGAGTAGGCCTGGGAGAGGAAGCCTTGCTTGGTGAAGGGCAGTATAGTAACCCTCAGCTACAGGCTACATGGCCTCCGCTGGCTCTCGAACAAGCACGAAATATAGGCCTTATGGCAATAAAGCAAACCATGGATATGGCAGCTCCGAAGCAAAAATACATCACTATCCGCCAAGGCCCCACAGAACCCTTTTTACAATTTGTAGAAAAAATATCTGCCGCCCTGGAAAAACAGGTAGACGATGAGGTCTTAAGACAAATGTTATGCAAACAGCTGGCAAAAGATAATGCTAATGAGGACTGTCAAAGGATCATACAGGCTCTGCCAGGAGATCCTTCTGTCCCTGACATGGTAGCTGCCTGTTCTAAAGTTGGGAAGCTGGTACACACAGTGACCACCATAGCCAATGCTATCAAAGATTCTGGAAAGTGCTCTGGGTGTGGCAGTGAAGGGCGTGTCGCTGTACAGACTTCTCCACACAAAACATCCCCACGTAAACACCCGGTACACCACTCACCGGAGGTTATTTGCAAGAAATACGGAAAATCAGGGCATTTTGCCAAAGTGTCGTTCTAAATTTCATGCTAATGGGCAGCCGCTACAGGGAAACCGCAAAACGAGCGTGGGAGGGCGCGCGATGACATCAAATCCCCCTCCAACAACGAGTCAACTCCCCTCTGTGAACAACTGTCAGCCGCAACAGCTGGCTCAGCAGGGCTGGATGTATCCACCGCCGACACAGTAACTCTAGTCACGAAAGACATTGTTAAGGTCCCTCTTAATGCAAGGGGTCCTATCGGACGAGGGCTGAGTGCATTATTATTGGGAAGATCAAGTAGCACGTTAAATGGAATAATTGTACATGTGGGAGTTATTGATGCTGACTTTACAGGTCAAATTTGCGCAATGATTTCAACCCCCTATCCACCAGTAACAATCCCTAAAGGTACTCGTATTGCTCAACTTGTTCCTTTTTTGAGCTCTGTTTCGAAAGCAGAACAGCGACTGCGATGCGATGGAAGCTTCGGCTCTACAGGACCCCCTCAGGTCTGCTGGTCCCAGACTGTCTCATCATCCCGACCACAAATGACGTGCACCGTGTCGAATCATGGAAAAATGCCAAGTACAGTAAGGCTTGCAGGGCTCCTGGACACCGGAGCCGATGCTACTATTATAGCTGATTATTTGTGGCCGTCCACCTGGCCCACAGAGGAGGCTGGTGTGGGAGTTCTGGGGCTGGGAGGGTCCACGCCTGCAAAGGTAGCAGCCACTCCAGTTCTGATTACCAATCCCGAGGGCCAACAGGCAGTTCTTAAACCATATGTGGCAGCAGCTCCCCTCACTTTATGGGGGAGGGATTGCTTGTCGCAATGGGGGGTGAAAATTACCACGGATTTTTAACGGGGGCCACTGTGTTGCAGGGTGTTAAACAACCCACGCTTGTTCTAACCTGGTTAACGACTAACCCTGTGTGGGTGAATCAGTGGCCCCTACCAATTGAAAGATTAAAGGCCCTGCAAGAATTGGTAGCGGAACAACTGGCTGCCGGACATATTGAACCATCTCATAGTCCGTGGAATACTCCAGTGTTTGTGATAAAAAAGAAATCAGGTAAATGGCGATTGTTGCATGACCTGCGGCAGGTCAATGCTGTCATGGCCACGATGGGGGCTCTGCAACCAGGCATGCCTTCACCTGCCATGATCCCTCACGATTGGGAAATCATTGTCATGGACCTTAAGGATTGCTTTTTTACAATTCCATTAGCTGCCCAAGACAAAGAAAAATTTGCATTCTCTGTGCCCTCTATCAATCATGCAGAACCAGCAAAACGATATCAATGGAGAGTTCTGCCACAGGGCATGAAAAATTCACCAACCATTTGTCAATGGTTTGTTGCACAAGCTTTGTCACCTGTACGGGAAAAATTCCCTACTAGTTATTGCTATCATTATATGGATGACATTCTGTTAGCATCAGACAACAAGGAGCAGTTGAATGACATGAAATATTTGACCATGCATTCACTACGACAATATGGGTTAGTTATTGCCCCTGAAAAAGTGCAAGTAATAGCACCCTGGAAATACTTGGGAATGACAATTACAAACAAACAGGTTGTGCCCCAACCTGTGAAGCTTAACCTTGCGGTTAAGACACTCAATGATGTACAGAAATTAATGGGATCCTTGAATTGGATCAGGCCCTATCTTGGACTGACTAATTCGCAGTTACAACCTCTATTGGACTTATTAAAACATTCCAATGATCCAACAGAACCCAGAATATTGAATAAGGAAGCATTAAATGTAATTCACATGGTGGAACAATGTATATACAAGAAATTTGTTTCTCAAATTGATCTGTCTCAATTGGTACAATTCTTTGTACTAATTGACAAAACTGTGCCATTTGGTGCCTTGGTGCAGTGGAATTCTGAGTGGGATGATCCGTTACACATTTTAGAATGGATGTTTTTGTCATTCTGACCACGAAAAACTGCTCCTGGCTTGTTTGAACTTATTGCTGATGTAATCATAAAAGCCAGAAAGCAATGTGTAGAACTAACAGGACGTGATCCAGCTACGATTGTTTTACCTGTTCAAAATTGGTACTTTGAATGGTGTCTGGCGAACACTTACGAGCTGCAAGCAGCTATGGCGGGCTTTCAAGGACAGATCTCGTATCATCTACCGTCGCACCCGCTCCTGAAATTTGCTCGAGATATACCATTTGGGCAGAAAAATTTCAGCCAGCTGGAACCTGTGAAAGGTTCTACCGTCTTCACGGACGGCTCTGGAAAAACGGGTAAAGCAGCAGTAGTATGGTACGAGAACAACACTTGGAACAGCAAAGTGGTACATCAAAATGGTTCCCCACAAGTAGTAGAGCTACGTGCAATGGCTGTTGCCTTTTCTATTTTTTCTGCTCCTGTAAATATTGTAACTGACTCAGCGTATGTAGCTAATCTAGTTTCTCGACTAGACAAAGTGGCTTTGACCATGTCAGACAATCAATTATTATTTGATGTGCTTTTAGACCTTTGGAAACGTATTCAATTACGAACGGAACCTTATTTTATCATGCATATCCGTAGTCATACCAATTTACCAGGTTTTTACATGGAAGGTAATGCCAGAGCGGATGCTCTTGCTTCTGCTATGGCTTTGGCTACTGTTCCTAACATCAAGCAACAAGCTATATTATCACATCAATTTTTTCACCAAGGTTTTCGAGCTTTACGAAGGCAATTTGGTCTGTCCCATGCTGAAGCTCGTTCTATTGTAGCTGCCTGTCCTGATTGTCAGGGAATTCACACTCCGGCGTATTTTGGTACTAATCCCAGAGGTATACAAACTTTACAGATTTGGCAATCTGATGTTACTCATATTAATGAATTTGGCAGACAAAAATATGTTCATGTTTCTATTGATACTTATTCTCATGCTTTGGTAGCAACAGCACATAATGGAGAAACAGGAAAAGATGTAATTCGGCATTTCCAGAAGGCTTTCGCTATGCTCGGGGTACCTCACCAAATTAAAACGGACAATGGCCCGGCATATGCTTCACGAAAAGTTCAAACATTTTTTAATCTCTGGGGTGTTACTCATGTCACAGGCATTCCCCAGTCCCCCACAGGACAAGCAATTGTTGAGCGTGCACATGGCACACTGAAGCAGCAGCTTCAAAAACAAAAAGGGGGAATGGTTGGGGAACCACCACAGGCATGTTTAGATAAAGCAGTTTATGTTCTTAATTTTCTCCATTGTAGCGATAATTCTCCCCTACCTCCTCTTTTTCAACATTTCTCTTCTCTCTGTTCAACACAGAATTTACAAAAGGGTATCAAAGTACATGTTAAAGATTTAGTTACTGGTCAGTGGAGTGGACCATGTGAGCTATTAACCTGGGGAAGGGGTTATGCTTGTGTTTCCACAGATGCCGGTCCTCGCTGGGTTCCTGCTCGGTGTGTTCGGCCTGTATTGGAACCTGCCTCAGGGTGAAGGATGGGTGATCTCACAACCTAAACAAAATGTCTGGGTCACTTTAGCAAACATGACACATCAGGACACCTTGTGTCTCGCCACAGCAACCCCTGAGAATCCATTCTCTACATGCTTGGTGGGACTACCCGTGGACACCTGGCCGAACCCACTGCGGATCCCGAATCTCTGTGATTCTCCAAAAAGTTGTACAAAAAACTGGGATCGTGTGTATGCACATCTTTTGCCAGTCACCCAGGAACCCCAAGAGTTAGAATTATTAGGATCTGTAATGATGGATGCTTGTGTGTTCTTTAATTACTCTTATAGCAATATTGCTCATCAGGGTCGAAATGTTAATGCAACTAGTATTCTCTATCGTAATGCAACTGCGTGGTGTAATTATACTGCACCTAATGCTTCGCAATCTTCTGTTGTTCCTCTTGCGCTACCTCCTGGCGTGTTTCTAATCTGTGGAGATCGTGCCTGGGGAGGCATTCCATCTAAACTGAATGGAGGCCCGTGTAGCCTCGGACGCCTCACATTATTAACACCAAATATGTTAACGATTCTGAACATGACTCGAAAGCATAGACGAGTCCAAAGGTTTGCTCATCAGTTTAGCAGTTCCTGTCAAGATGACATCGAATTTTGGAATCGAGACCAGATTTTAACAGCCTCCATATTGGCACCAGGAGTTGGCGTTGCAAATGCCTTAAGAACTTTAAATAAGTTAGGATGTTGGCTTAGTAAGCAATCTAAGGCCACCTCTTTAGCTTTAAGTAACCTTCTAACTGATGTTGGTAGTGTTAGACATGCTGCGTTGCAAAATAGAGCTGCAATTGATTTTTTGCTTTTAGCACAAGGACACGGTTGTGATGAGTTTGAAGGGATGTGTTGTATGAATCTGTCCGACCATTCAGAATCCATTTTCAGTAGTATTCAACAATTAAAGAAGGGAGTCAGGAAGTTGACAGAAAGCGATGAATTAGATTGGCTAACAAAGATGTTCAAGGGTTGGGGATTGTCTGGATGGTTGGTATCTCTGCTCAAAACTAAGGGGGTAGTTATCTTGGTTGTGATAACTGTGCTCCTAATGTTGCCCTGTCTTTTCAGTCTTCTGCAAAGGGCCCTGCAGGGGGCGGCCAGGACAATATTTTTAGCACAAATACAAAAAGGGGGAATTGTCTGGGAATGTAACGAATCTACGGAATTCCTGACAGTTCGAGAACAGCGCGACCTCGAGCAGCTTGTAGTATATCCTTGAAGAGTCTGGAAAGATCCGAGAAGACCGGTACAAAAACAAGATAGTGATAAGAAGAACCGTCCTAACGAACTCACCAATCATGAATTGTTAGTTACTAACCAAACCAATCATATACTAACACATACTCTGGAGAAGGGGATAAAAAGGTGTGTTAGAACAATAAAGTAGCCATTTTGCGTGATCTATTACTTGTCGTGTCCGTCTCTACCGCGACATTCAAGGGGATCAGAAATGAGATCAGCCCATCTACTGCATCTGGGGGACTGCTCACGGGAAACTGGAGCAGCAGTTTTCCAAGAAGAATCCTCTTTTCTGGTTGCTTTTTCTTGCAACTCCTGTACCCGTGCATCCAAGACTGAGGTAGGTTTTCCATCCCACTTCCTCATGTCCTCTCCATGGTCACGCAGGTAAAACCACAGGTTAGCCCGTCGTGTGTACTTTCTCTCTCCTCTCTCTTGGGCAGAGGAACACTTACTCCCAATAACTGCGATGTGGGCCTGTACAGGTGAGGAGGAGGACAGATCCACTTTGAATTGCTGGAACTCTCAGGACAACTCCTCTACAGCTGAGACACAGGCCCGTAGGGAGGAAGAGAGACTTCCCTCGTATTGCCGGAGTTGGACAGCCAATTCATCCACCGTTTGTCCGTAGCCTTCTCTCCAGGACATTATTGCCAACGAGTTGGCATAGGTTGGTGGTGCACTTCGTAGAAACTTCCGCCACATGGGTTGTGTGCATTGGACCTCATCTGGATCTGTGGGTGACTGCACATTTCCTGGATCATTATAAATCACCTCCAGCACGGCCAATTCTCTCAGGTACTGGATACCTCTCTCCATGGTGGTCCACTTGCCTTGGTGACGTGTAACTTCATCCCTGAAGGGGTATCTTTCCTTTACACCTAACAGAAGTCGCCTCCAGAGGCTGAGGACTTGTGTTTTTCTCCCAATCGCCTTGTCGATGCCCCTTCCCTAGACAGAGATCCCAACTGCTTGGCTTCCTTACCCTCTAATTCCACACTACTGGCCCCATTATCCCAGCATCGGAGCAGCCAGGTAACAATGTGCTCACCTGGGTGGCGGCTAAAATCTTTTCGCATGTCACGCAACTCACTCATGGATAGGGATCGAGTAATTATTTCAGGTTCTGCCTCTACCTCCTGTTCTTGCGATGACCCTGGTTCATCTTCATCTCTCGCTAAGCGAACTGATTTCTTTGTGTGTTTCTTTTTCTGTACAGGGGCGACTGATACTGGCACAGGTTGGTTCTCTGGTTTAGCTGCAGTGTCTGTCACCGGGGTAGGGGTAGTCATGGTACCTGTTGTCGTGGTAGGGGCAGCCACGGTGCTTGTTGTGGGGGTTAGGGGCAGCCACGATGTCTGTTGTCAGGGTTTGGGTAGCCACGGTGCATGTTGTCCTGTTTTCCATCTTTTCCCCCTTTTCCCCCTGAGGGTGCTGCATAATATCAAGCAGTGTTTGGTAGATACTGGCCAGGGCCCAGCACAGTGCAGTGAGTTCTACGTCTTTGGAATAGCCACAGCATTTGTCTTTCAAATATTCTACCACTTCATGAGGGTTCTGTAGTTGTTTGGGAGTGAACTTCCAAGCCACTGGAGGTGAGAAGTTCTCTAGATACCTGCCCATATCCTCCCACATGCCGTGCCACCCATGAATATCCACCTTTGGGGGAGATCTCTTGGTGGTCCTCTTAAAGAGCCTTTTTGTAGCCCTAAACAAGACCTGAAACATATTCAGGAGGCATAGCACTAACAGAACACTGGCTTGCACATCCCAAGGATATTCAAAATTCTCGAAAGCTGTTGTAATTAGTCGGAAGGAGGAAAGGGAGGGGAACGAACGGGGGGAGTATCCCCCCCTAACTTCCCCATGGATGGGGTGTAATTACCAATAAAATCCGACAGAAGGTGCCCAAAGGATGGAAATGATATCACTGCCTCATACAGATACCAGCTTAACCTCATGACCAGTGATGTAATCATTTCACAAGTCGACATTGCCCAGTACAGCAAAATGATAATCCCAATCACTCTCCCAGAGATGAGATACGCAACTACAGGCAATACATAGAGCATATAAGAGCTTACAAATCGCCACCATGTAAACAAAAGAAACAACATTGTGACTAACATCTATTTTTCCAAGAAATGCGTATGACACATTTGTTTCAACACGCTCTGGCCAGATCTGTCGTTGTCTCAACCCTTTCTTCCCCACGTTGGGCGCCAAAAAAGGACTGTCGTGGTTTCAGCCCAGCCGGTAACAAAGGACCACGCAGCCGCTCGCTCACTCCTCCGCCCCCCTCCGGTGGGATGGGGAGGAGACGGAGGAGAGAAAAGAAAAAGAAACTGGAACCTCGAGGGTTGAGATAAAGGCAGTTTACTGGGACAAACACAAAGAAATTATAACAACAACAACGGCACTAATGAAAAAGTATACAAAAAGAGTGATGCACAGTGCAACTGCTCACCACCCGGGACCCGACGCTCCACCACTTCCCCCACCGAAAACAGAGACCACCCCCCGGCCACTCCGCATTTATATACTGAGCATGATGTCACATGGTATGGAATAGCTCCTTGGCTAGTTCAGGTCAGCTGCCCCGGCTATGCCCCCACCTCCCAGGTTCCTGTAAAAATTAACTCTATCCCAGCTGAACCCAGGACACCATGGCATCCACAGAGTTCAGGAAGAGTGGAGAGGATGAATGGGCTTATTAAGGCACAACTAATGAAGCTAATGGTAGAGACCAAAATGTCATGGGTTAAATGTTTACCATTAGCTTTATTAAACATCAGGACAAGGTCCCAGACTAGTACGAGGTTATCTCCCTATGAGATGTTATATGGAATGCCTTATTCCCATGGAATACCAATCCAACACCCCAAGGTTGAAGATGCATCTATCCATACCTACATAACTACCTTAGCAAATTCATAAGAGACAATCGCCAGAAAGGAATAATAGAGCAAACAGTCCCCTTGGGATTTCCTATTCATAAAATTGAGCCTGGGGACCATGTGCTGATTAAAACGTGGAAAGAAACATCTCTAAACCCCCGCTGGGAAGGTCCATTTCTTGTTCTTTTAACTACAGATACAGCCATCCGGACAGCGGAAAAGGGATGGACCCATTCTACTCGGGTTAAGGGACCGATCCACACTTCTCATTGGGAAGTGGCTAACAACTCAGAGGACTTGAAGGTTACTTTGAAAAGAAAGAACCAATGAGTAAACCTGTGACCATCAACTGTGTAAATCTAGATTATAATTGCTTATCATTTGTATGTTATAAGTATATAGTGTGTCAGGGAAAGTGGTGGAGTCATTGCCGTTACGGGTATTCCCCCAGAGGGGTTTGTCAGGAGTGTCACGATCAGGAAAAACAACTGACTAACAAGGCCTTACGCCTAAAGGTTTCAGTAGGGAAAAATTGAGAAGGATGCCACTGAGTGGTAAGAAATATTTGTAAAAGGAATACATCCCGAACGATATTGTTATCGTTCAACGAACTTTGCCCTAACGTAACAATAATAACTGACATAAATTGTAGAAAACGGTCGTGAGAGTGAGTTGCTACTTGTGGGAAGTAAAAAGATAAAAATTGGAGCGCTTACAAAATAAGACAGGCCAAGCAGCCTAACAAGTGCTCCCCTGAAGAATACATTTGCTGCCGAGAAGATGATACCCCCCGTTGCTCGAAGCAACCAAGTAGACGGAGGAGGCAGAAATGTACTGCTGTGGGGACTGTTAATGACGAGCTGCCTTAAATATGAAGCTACAGACCCATATAGTAAGCGCTACCAAGTTGAAAACACCCTAACGTTTCCCACTGACTGAACCTCACTCCACAATGACCTAAAGGATTTAAAAATTAAGGACACAAAAAGGCAAGGATCTTGGGGTATAAAAGAGACACCTTACGATGATATATTAAGTTGGGAAAATAATACCCACAATGGTCCATGGATACCACCACTGTTCCCTAAACGTTGGGATCAAGCTCTAATGCTTTTGCTTTATACAATTTTAGGCCCTAGAACTGTAAAATTATTAGTTTTGATATGGATGGGCTCAGTACAAGGGAAAAATCTCCACCAGCCATACGAATGGACTCTGTCAAGATGGGGAGATTCCGCAATGATCCAAAAGAAAATTACTGCAGGGTCCTCCAATTTTACTGCCTCACTTTGCACTCTGGCTCCCATAAGTCCATGTTTGGACCTAAGACCCTTTTATTTTTGTCCTAGTTCTAATCCAGGGAAGGGGTATTGCAATACGCCTAACCAATATTACTGTGCTTACTGGGACTGCGTTACTATTGCAAATGCTTGGACTCCCCCCACAAAGGACAAATTTTTGAAAGTAGAATGGGGACCACACACCTGTAAACCACCTAAGTACGACTGGAGTGGAGGATCAGTTGGTTATAGTGATTGTAGACATTTAGTCCTAAGTGTCATGTCACCAGAGGACCCCAAGTGGGTACTGGGAAAAACTTGGGGAGTCAGATATTGGGAGCATAACACAGACAGAGGAGGACTAATTCTTATTCAAAAGGGAGAAATCCCAAATTCTCAGGCCATAGGTCCAAATAAAATCATAAAAGGAGCCGAATCAAGCCCAAAGAAGGAACCTGATACAACTATATCCAACCTATCTCCTTGGACCTCAGAACCCACCCGAGGTAGCCATGTTGACCCATTATGGAAGTTAGTCCAAGCTGCTTATCAAGCCCTCAACCATACAAACCCTAATGCTACTGTTGCTTGTTGGTTATGCTATGACACTAAGCCTCCTTTTTATGAAGCCATAGGAATGAACACCCCTTATAACCTCACAAACCAGGCCAATGCCCTACAGTGCCGGTGGGAAGAAAGAAGAATGGGCATTACTTTAAAAGAAGTGAGGGGAAAGGGAATATGTTTAGGGAGAATCCCCCGTGCAAAAAAAGGGCTTTGTAGCTCATGGATAAAGAAGGTAAGCAAAACGACAGATAATAAGTGGGTCATACCGGGTGAAGGGGGATGGTGGATTTGCTCCAAAACAGGCCTCACTCCATGTCTGTCCATAAACATTTTCAACAAGAAAAAAGAATACTGTATCCAAGTTACAGTTATTCCAAGGATACTATACCATCAGGAAAGTAATCTGTATACCTACTGGGAAGATAGGGAACATAGAATCAGGAAGAGGGAACCCATAACAGCAATTACTATAGCCACTCTTATTGGCTTAGGGGTAACTGGGGCAGCAACAGGGATAACTTCCATTATACAACAAAATGAAGAGTTAACTTCTTTAAGGACAGCAGTGGATGAGGACCTGGAGCGAATTGAAAAGTCAATTTTGTATTTAGAAAAAACCCTTACCTCCTTGTCCGAAGTAGTTTTACAAAATAGAAGAGGGTTAGATTTATTATTTTTACAGCAAGGAGGGTTGTGCGCCGCTCTGGGAGAAGAATGCTGTTTTTACGCAGACCACACTGGGGTAGTTCGGGACTCCCTGGCCAAAGTGCGAGAAGGAATTGCCCAAAGGAAGCGAGAAAGAGAAACCCAACAAGGATGGTTTGAATCATGGTTTAACCAATCACCCTGGATGACCACCCTAATTTCAACCTTGATATTAGTTGCTAACTTGATATTACTTGATATTACTGCTAACCTTAACTTTTGGTCCATGTATTTTAAATAAAGTTATAGCCCTTGTTCAAAGTAGGATAGAATCAATCCGGTTAATGGTATTGAGACAACAATGTAATAACTTAGATGAAGTAAAAGAAATTGAATCAGAATCGGAAATTACTCCAATTAAAAGGACTCTTATTAGATTGGAAACACGAATTAATGCTGGTACCAAAAAGGAAAACGGGGGACTGTAATCGACAGGGAACCAAATTGTTCCCTGACATTGTGTAATTCGTGTTGAATTAAAAGCAGACAATAAGGCTTACATACCAAATTGGGAAGGGGGAAGAGACATATTGAGATGTAGCAGATGTCTTGTGTAAATAACAAGGCTTGCTTAAATGGTGCGTAAAGGTCACGGGAAAAGGGCAAGAGTTATAAATTACTAGATAAGGAGGGAAAAGACAACGGCTATAATTTACCAGATAAGGTGGTTAACTCTGCCAAGGCTGTACTTCTCCACATCAAAAGACATTCTACATCAAAAGACATTCTACATTGAGAAGATCGACCAAATCTGCCTAAGTAACAAACCTGCACGAGTGAAGAAAGAAGCAGGAGGACAAGGCGGAGACTTACAAGAAAGGGGTGCATGAACCGTATATAAGAAATGTAATTATAACATAAAGTTGCGAGCCGTTGGTAGAGCGCAGACTCCCTGGCCGCCCAGCGCTGCTTGCTTGCTATTCTAAATAAATATATTGTTATATAAAAAATTGGCTCTGTCGGTTTATAACAGTGGGACTACCCCCTGTGCTGCCCAGCTCTGAATGAACATACCTACTTTACAATCTCACTGATTGTGGAGTCTGTTTCCGCACATCAATTTGAGTTATTATAGGATTTTTCTTACAAGAAAAACAACTTTATTCATCATTTCTACTGTCAAACAGAAAGGATGTTCTCATGAGAAATTCTTGCTGCACTGTTAGATAAAGGCAAGGCCACGCAGGTGGCGTAATCACCAGTAACAAGTGGGAGCTGCCTGCGGACTCCTCCATTACAATGAGCTGGAGAAGTTTATCCTGTGTTCAAGGGATTTGTGCAGCACAACATAGGCCTGAAGGCCAACCTGCACATGCAGCATAGCACAGCACAGCACAGTCCTAGGCCTACTCAGGTTAACTGTTATATGAATCACTAACCCGTTGATGTACAATGGTCTTCCAGTCAGGATCAATAGACAGGATGAAGCCCCTGAACACCTGCAATACATCAACATCATCATTGTTATAGACGCTCGTGACAAATTGGAGGAGCCAATTTGTATTAAATAAAGGATTGAATTTATTAGCAAGTGATAAGAGAGCAAAACAGCGCTGGGTGGCCGGGGAGGCAGTGCTCCGCCAAAAGCTCGCAACTTTCTGTTATAGTTACATTCCTTTTATACAGTTTATGCACCCCTCCCTTGTCAATCTTCACCTTGTCTTGTTTCTCTCTTTTTTTTTTTCTTTGCTTGTGTAGGTTCATTATTGGGCGGATTCGGTCCATCTTCTCAAGGGGAAGTGTCTTTTTGATGTAGAATGTCTTTTGTTGTGGAGATATGTAGTCGTGGTAGAGTTAATCCCCTTATCTAGTAAATTATAGCTGTTGTCTTTCTCTTCCTTATCTAGTAAGTTATATTTGTTATTTTTCCTCGTGACTTTTACGCAACATTTAAGCACTTGGGGGTTTTTTGGGTTTTTTTTTTGTTTTCTTTTTTTTTTTTTTTTTTTACACAAAGCATTCGTTTAATCACAATGTGTGTCTTCCCCCTTCCCGATTAGTATGTAACTAAATTATCATATTGTTGTTTTAACACCATTAGCCGAATTGATTCTATTCTGCTTTGAACAAGGGCTACAATTTTTATCTAAAATACACGGATCAAAGGTCAAGATTAGCAGTAAGACTTTTAGGGGTAATTGTGGAGAATGTCTCTACCCCCATGTGCGATTTCATGAACAAAGTTAACCCGTTCATTACAATCCCCCCTTTTCTATTTTATCCTGATTTTGTTCATTAAATCGATCCAATGCTTCTTTTGCCCACTCGAGGATAGGAGGAATTCTTCCGTCCCCGATTTGTTCATATTGCTTTCGTAGTAGTATTAAGTGTGCAGTTTCTAAGCGTCTTTTAACAATAGTGATTAATTTATTAAAAATGCATGGTTTAAAAGTTAAGGTTAGCAGTAAGACTATTAGGGGTAATTGTGGAATCTTCCCATCTTGACAGAGTCCATTTGTATGGCTGATGGAGATTTTTCCCCTGTATCGAGTCCATTCATACCAAAACTAATAATTTTACATTTCTAAGGCCTAAAATTACATAAAGTAAAGACATTAGAGCTTGATCCCAACGTCTAGGGAACAGTGGTGGTATCCATGGACCATCGTGGGTGTTATTTTCCCAACTTAATATATTATCGTAAGGTGTCTCTTTTATACCCCAAGATCTTTGCCTTTTTATGTCTTTAATTTTTAAATCTTTTAGGTTATTGTGGAGTGAGGTTGGGTCAGTGGGAAACATTAGGGTGTTTTCAACTTGGTAGTGCTTACTATATGGGTCTGTAGCTTTATATTTTAAGGCAGCTCGTCATCAACAGTCCCCACAGTAGTACATTTCTGCCTTCTCCATCTACTCGGTTGCTTCGAGCAACGGGGTGTACTATCTTCTCAGCAGCAAATGTATTCTTCAGGGGAGCACTTGTTAGGTTGTTTGGCTTGTTTTATTTTGTAAGCGCTTCAATTTTTTTTTTTTTTTTTTTTTTTACTTCTCACAAGTAGCAACTCACTCTCACGACTGTTTTCTACACTTTATGTCAGTTATTATTGTAACAATATCGTTTGGGATGTATTTCTCTTATAAATATTTCCTACCACTTAGTGGAATCCTTTTTAATTTTTCCTATTAAAACCCTTAGGCGTAAGGCTTTGTCAGTCAATTGTCTTTCCCGATCATGTTACTCCTAAGAAACTCCTTTGGGAGAATACCCATAATGGCAATGGCTCCACCACTTTCCCTGACACACTATACACTTATGTTATACAAATGGATAGCAGTTACAATCTAGATTTATACAGTTGATGATCACAGGTTTACTTATCGGTTCTTTTTTTTTTTTTTTTTTTTTTTTTTTGTATCAGCACGTGGTTCCCAAGCTTAATTTTATGAACAGGAAATCCTAAGGGGAGTGTTTGCTCTATTATTCCTTTCTGGCAGTTGTTTCTCATGACTTTTAAGGTAGTTATATAGGCATGGATAGATGTATCTTTAACCTTGGGGTGTTGGATTGGTAACAAATTTGTTTCAACAAGTTCTGGTCAGGTTTGTTGTTATCTCAACCCTTCGCGCCTCACGTTGTGTGTCAAAATGGACTGTCGTGGTTTAACCCCAGCCAGTAATGAAGTATTACGCAGCTGCTCACTCACTCCCCCTCCATCCAGTGGGATGGGGGAGAAAATCGGGAAAAAGAAGTAAAACTCGTGGGTTGAGATAAGAACGGTTTAATAGAACAGAAAAGAAGTAACTAATAATGATAACACCAATAAAATGATAACTAGTAATAAAAGGATTGGAATGCACAAATGATGCGCAGGGTAATTGCTCACTATCCGCTGACCGACGCTTAGCCAGTCCTCGAGCGGCGATTCCCTGCCCCCCCACTTCCCAGTTCCTTTACTAGATGGGACGTTACATGGCACAGAACACCTCGTCGGCCAGTCCGGGCCACCCGCCCCGGCCGGGTCCTGTGTCAACCCCCCCGCGTTCCTCCAGCCCTCTTGCCGGCCAGGTATGAGAAGTTGAAAAATCCCCGACTACAGTCTAAACACCACCGAGCAACAACTGAAAACATCAGTGCCATTAACATACTTTGTATATTGAACTCAAAACACAGCACTGTATCAGCTACTAGGAAGACAGTTAACTCTATCCCAGTTGAAACCAGGATACTTCGGTAATTCAGTGAAATCAATTTGTCTTTTCTCAAAAGGTCTATAAGCCATTTTTCTCTTTCCTGTGGCTGCTTGTTGATTGATTTTTAAAATATTATGAATGTTTACTAGGGTTCAGTATATCTCTGCATATTAGTATTTTATATGTCATATTCCATAAGTAACTCTTTAATAGACAGTTTCACATTCATTATTGACAAGTTAAGTAGTTTTGTGTATATATAAATTTTCATTTGTCTTAAGTTAATAAATTTAATGAAATATTTTTAAAATATGTACTACAACAACTATAAAAGTATTTGGAAAAAGATGCTGTTATAAATACCTGTGAGACAACCTATAACAGCCATATGAATTGGTTTTTACCTTAATCGCTTACAGTCCTTTTTCAAATCAAGTAAGAAGCAAGTAACTAGTTTAAAAGTCATACATTTTTAACAACTTGAAATGAGTATTACTTTTCAGATAGTTTAGTAAAGTCTTTGAATTTTGCCTATAAACACAATTAGGTATTAACACAGGACTGTATAGTGTTTATATTCTTATTAACCTGCCAACAGGAATAGTTTATTGGCAACCTTAAATATTCAGAGGCAAAACACAATTCCTTGTCACAGAAGTTTTACAGCAGAGTAACATATTTTACTCTTAGAACTATTATATAGGAACATAAAGAAGATTACTATGTTACTTTTGGTGATCTGAGTCCTCAGGGCTGTTTCCTGGGTCTCTCTATTTGACAAATTATTTTCTCTGATTCGGTAATCTAAGTTCTCTTGATGTTCTCTCGTGTACTATTGTTAGCTCTTTTGGTTTTCTTAATGTTCTTAAAATTTTTCTTATTAATTTCTGATGTATAAGATTTCTTCCTTGAGTATTAATTAAACCTTTTTCTTTTTAAATTTTTCCAAAAGTGTGAACTACTCCATATGTATTTTTGTAATCTGTAAATATAATCTCCCTTTTTTTTTTTTTTTAACTAATTCTAGGGCCCTTTATAGGGCATACAGCTCACAAGCCTGAGCTGACTATGATGGGTTTAGAGGTCCTGATTTTACAGGTTTTAGGTCCTTATTAATTATTGTCTCACTTTAGTCTGGGTCTCAATTACCTCTAAGCAGTTATGTTGTGATTTCTTTGATGGTTTTCCAAACAAAATGTGTTGGACTCTGAGCTGAGGTTACTCTCAGTTTTAAATTGGGGGAGTTAATTAATATTGTTTCATATTTTAGGATCCAGCTATCTGTTAGCCTTTTTTTTTTTTTTTTTTTTTCACTTTCTGTTGTAAACACTTCTGACATTATGTGGAGTATACACCTTTAAAGGGGTACTAAAGGTAATCTTTCTAACTTTTTCTGTTAATAACGCCGTAGTGACTGAAGCTTGGA
Organism: Astur gentilis; assembly: GCF_929443795.1. Lineage (NCBI taxonomy): Eukaryota > Metazoa > Chordata > Aves > Accipitriformes > Accipitridae > Astur > Astur gentilis. Next base: position 30,259,428 of record NC_064918.1, read on the forward strand.
GACAAGTAGGCCATTCTCTACTTACTGGATCAAGTAACTTAGAACAATAGCTCACTGGTTTCTTAATTCCTGCCCAGTTTTGAGCAAGGACTATTTACATACAAAAAAGTGTTGTTGTTTTTTTTTTTTTTTGTGAGGCTTAATACAGGTGTCTGTATTAATGCCCTTTTTATTTTCTGTAATTTTTGATCATCTTTTGTAGACCATTTAAGTTGGTTATTAGTTAATTTCACCTTTTCACTGTAGTTTTTAAGTCATGGTTTACAATATCTTAGTAATCCCAATATTTGTCGAATTTTCTTTTTAGTTTGTGGGGGTTTTACAATTTCATAGTCGTTTCTTGGGTTCCTTCTTTAGTTTCTCCTGTTATTAATAGATCATCCACATAATGTAATAACTTGACTTCTCTGGGTAGAAATGAATTCTTGTAAAATTTTCTCTAAAGTTTGTCCAAATAGATTTGGTGACTCTGTGAACCCTTGTGGTAGCACAGTCCATCTTAATTGTTTTCATGGATAGCGATACAGCAGTCGCACAGAAAGCCCCACTCTCTTTGGCTGTTTACAGAGTTGACTTTCATTACAGCCCCGCGGCGCGAGGAGAGGCGGCGGCCGTTGCCGGGGGGGGGCGGGCTGCCGCCGCCGCCGCTGCTGCCGCTGCTGCTGCAACAAAGGACGTTGTCCGCTGCCACTGCAGCGCCGGCTCCACCGCGACCGCACGGAGCCGGACTCCTCTCCCTGACCCTAAACGCTCAAGTTCAGTTTCAAAACCAAACCCCTTCTTAACAAACCGTATTCCGCCCCAGGGAGCCAGAGTAAATCACCAAGGGCCTCAAGAGGTTTCCCTTTTGCACCTACAATATTCACGGTGTTCCCAGCAAGGGTGTAGCCGGAGGGCAGCCCTTGAACGGTGGATCCTTCGGCCCCTGCATCCACCAAAAACTGCACTCCCTCCCGTTGGGGACTCAACTTCAATTCCACTCGGGGCTCCGTAGATGTTCCAGTCCCCAATAAGCAGAGCCCCTGACCCCCCCATTCTCCTCCAAACATTTGTTCATCCTACTGTTTCCTTCCACAACTCTGCTTCAAGTGCCCTCTCTTCTCACAACAATAGCATTCAACTCCTGCTTCTCTACTTTCCAGTCCAATCGTCTTTCCTCATCTCCACCTACATACACCCCCTGAGTCTCTCTCAACAACTCATCTAACCCTTTGTCCTGCCAGTCTTTTAACTTCTCTAATTTCTCTCTTATGTCCACTTACGATCCAGCCACAAACCGTGTCCTCAGCAGGGCTTGACCCACGGCTGCACCAGGGCTAACTCCAGAACACAACTGCAAACCTCTCTCCAACCTTTCCAGCTAGTCAGTCAGAGCTTCATATCCCCTCTGACACTCACCGAAGGCTCCATTTACATCCTGACCTCCGGGAACCGTTTCCCGCACTCTTCAAATCACCATGTCTTTCAAATCACTCACACTCTGTCTATCTCCCGCAACCTGACGGTTCCAACTTGGTTTCTGTAGGGGCTATTTCACATCTCCCTGGGGCCTATGTTGATGTCTTTGGTCCCAGTGTCTCATCTGTGATCTCCTAATAATATCCCTTTCTTCAGATGTGAAGAGTATTCTTAAGATAGCCTGAATTTCATCCCAGGTGTAAACACTCGGGTCTAAAAATTGATTTAGTCTTTCAGAGACCCTTAGAGGGTCCTCAAGTAAACTTCTCATTTCCTTCTTAAATTCTCGGACGTCCCCAGAATTTATGGGTACCGATACAAATCCTACTCCACCTTGATTTCCCCCCATGGCAACTTCTCTTAGGGGCAATAAATGTGTCATTTTCTGGTCTCTCCGAGTCCTACTTCGATTTTTCATCCCCTCTGTTTTTACCGGGGCAGAAGGGGTTGGGTGAGTGGGTAATTGTGGATATATTTGGGGTGGGGATGGAGAGGGTGATGGATTCGGGGATGGCGGGGGATTCGGAGCCGGGACATACGGGGGTGGGGAGGGTTGGTTAGTTGGGGCCCACTGTTCACGTGGGGGTCCCTTCGTCTTTTTCTTTTCGGTTAAGGCAAAAATATAATTTCTAGCCGAGGACATTATCCAGAGGCTGGCATATTCACTTTCTTCTAAACTAAAAGGTTCTTTTTGGTTCACATATACATTCAGAGCTTGACATATCCAATCCTCAGAACACCTGAACACGGGCCAGAATACATGAGGATTGTTGAGAGGTTTCCCACCCCAAATCTCAATACAATAATTAATAATTTTTTCTTTAGACTTATCTTTTCTCTTTGGTGAACTGTCCCAATATCTTATCATCAGGCCTAAGGGACTATCAGGGGGTATGCCTGGTAACTTATCTTTCTTCCCCGTCCCCATGGATCCAGAGGGCTTGCTTTTCCTCTGTCCCATCTTCCGAGGTGCCCTTACCCACACACACACTCACTTCCCCTCGGTCGTGACTCGCTCCCTCGCGGGCTACGAGAACTGCACTACTGGAGGGTCCGCACTCATGTGATCTCAGAGAGACCTCTCACACAGTCGCACCTCGGGATAACCACCCCAACCAAACGGCTCACAACTTATATACTCACCCGATCCTGGGGTCTTCGCTTGGTCTTCGTGCACAAAATTTAAGGGGTCCTGCAGGTTCTTTTGCTCAGTTATCGTAATTTAAAGGAGTTCGTGGGTCCAGGGTGTGGTGGCAGCACCTTCTCAAGACGGGGCTATCCAGGGATAGGGCGCCTCCCCGCTTGCGAAGGCCCGCACCAAAGAACCTGGATCCGAGTCACGGCACCAAATCTGTTATAGACGCTTGTGACAAATTGTAGGAGCCAATTTGTAGTGAATAAAAAAGGTCGAATTTATTAGCAAGCAATAAAAGAGGAAAACAGCACTGGGCGGCCGGGGAGGCAGTGCTCCGCCACAAGCTCGCAACTTTCTGTTATAGTTACATTCTTTTATACAGTTTATGCACCCCTCCCTTGTCAATCTTCACCTTGTCTTGTTTCTCTCTTTTTTTTCCTTTGTTTGTGTAGGTTCATTATTGGGCAGATTCGGTCCATCTTCTCAAGGGGAAGTGTCTTTTTGATGTAGAATGTCTTTTGTTGTGGAGATATGTAGTCGTGGTAGAGTTAATCCCCTTATCTAGTAAATTATAGCTGTTGTCTTTCTCTTCCTTATCTAGTAAGTTATATTTGTTATTTTTCCTTGTGACTTTTACGCAACATTTAAGCACTTGGGGGTTTTTGGGGTTTTTTTTTGTTTTCTTTTTTTTTTTTTTTTTACACAAAGCATTCGTTTAATCACAATGTGTGTCTTCCCCCTTCCCGATTAGTATGTAAGTAAATTATCATATTGTTGTTTTAACACCATTAGCCGAATTGATTCTATTCTGCTTTGAACAAGGGCTACAACTTTTATCTAAAATACACGGACCAAAGGTCAAGATTAGCAGTAAGACTTTTAGGGGTAATTGTGGAGAATGTCTCTACCCCCATGTGCGATTTAATGAACAAAGTTAACCCGTTCATTACACTTAGCTTGATTTTAATATTAAAAATGACACCCACTTGTGCATAATGAGTTTGTAAATGTAAGACCACCTTAATATAAGAAGTTAGGTAATTATCTAGACATGTGTAGAAGTACTTTTTTATATATAAATTGTTTGTAACCAATCATGTATTTTGTTACCACTTTTCCCTTGATCCTATATATATATAAAAGACCCTGTTTGTGTTTCAAGGGTGTGCTAGCTTTGTGGAGTTACCACCTAGCACCCATCTTTGGGCAGACATGGAATAAACAAATATCTTGGCTCTGTGTTATCAGCTCTTTGCACACCAGGTGAAGAACCCCATTTTGGGACAACACTTGGGGGATGATCTACTTAACTGTGACTTTTACTATGGTTTGAAAAAATACCTTCCTAGCTCAACTGTCAGTAGTTAATTGATATTTATAGGAACAGACTAGGAAACCAGTCTGTATACTGCAGTCATTACTGATGCTATGGAATCAGAGGAAAAAAGTGTAAACCAGCTTTCATTTTGTTTTCATTTCTGTTTTCTTTCTAACCATTTTCAAAAGGAAATTTGAGTTTGCAAAAGATGCCAGACAGCATCCATGGAGACTGAGATCTCCCATCCTGCTGCATGGGGATCAGTGACAGCTACAGCTGCTTACCTGCATGCTTGCACCAGATCTGCAGCTGCAGCCTGAGTAATTTTGAATTCTGTATTTGATAAGTGTTGCCGTGGTTACTGTGCTCTATGTGTGGTCTTAAAGGGAAGAGGGTCTATATTGAGAGACAGCAGCACAAATGTTGGCCACTTCTAGCAAAACAACTCAGTACTGCCATAGTGTCATCTCACTTTTGTAGATGGGGGAAGCTGCCTCATTTGGGTCAATTCTGCCTTTATTTTAGTCAGAATTTTACTTTAAGATACTTTTTCTCCCTATATAGTCTGTGCTGGGACAGCCTTTAATAGCTTTTGTGTCTCACTAAGAATGGGTATGGGGACTAAAGGAGTGCAAGGAATGTGAACAATGCCACACAAACAAAAGAGGTATATGGTCCCTGCACCTTATCAAATCAAAGGTATGATTACAGAAGCAACAGAAAAGAGTTGAGTTGAATTAATGTAAGCTCAATGCACAGATTAGCATCCCAACTATGTCTTTAATATTTTTATCTCTGAGCTTGAGATATTTGATAAGCATATGTTTTATTCATCAGTGTCTCTTTATTTTCTTCTGAGTAAAATGATTGTCACACTTCTGAAACTTTACGGATCAATATTGTACTTTTAAAGAAAATTATGGGAGAAAGGCAAATAGGATATATAAGAATTGTGTCGTGGTTTAAGCCCAGCCAGCAACTAAGCACCACACAGCCGCTCACTCACTGCCCCCCATCCAGTGGGATGGGGGAGAAAATTGGGAAAAAGAAGTAAAACTCCTGGGTTGAGATAAGAACGGTTTAATAGAACAGAAAAGAAGAAACTAATAATGATAATGATAGCACTAATAAAATGACAACAGTAGTAATAAAAGGATTGGAATGTACAAGTGATGCGCAGGGCAATTGCTCACCACCCGCCAACCGACACCCAGCTAGCACCCGAGCTGCGATTACCTGCCCCCACTTCCCAGTTCCTATACTAGATGGGACGTCACATGGTATGGAATACCCTGTTGGCCAGTTTGGGTCAGGTGCCCTGGCTGTGTCCTGTGCCAACTTCTTGTGCCCTGGCTGGGCATGAGAAGCTGAAAAATCCTTGACTGTAGTCTAAACAATACTGAGCACCAACTGAAAACATCAGTGTTATCAACATACTGAGCTCAAAACATAGCACTGTACCAGCTACTAGGAAGACAGTTAACTCTATCCCAGCTGAAACCAGGACAAATTGCAATGCCATTATAACCAGGTGCACGAGAGTATTTATCACTTTATAACAGCTTAAAATAATTTGTGAATATACAAAATGTATACATAATTTTGTGTCTGCTTAGTAATAAAAACTAAACAGCATTATAAATGACCTGACAGGCTCAGAGCATTCATGTCATGCATGTGTGTGTGGGGGTGAGATATGACGTGTTTTACACATACTTTACTCCTGTAAATGCTAAAAGGTCTAGTCCCCAGCAACATGTGTGCCTATGCATGTGTTCAGAAGAGGAAAAGGACTTGCATGGCCCTGAGACTGCTCGGGCTTAGCCAGGTGTTACACTGACTTCCAAGCTGAGATGCAGCTTTTGCCCCACGTCAATACTGCATGTGGGGCTGCTGGACCTAACATGACGGTCACCCCAGCTGGGTGAAAGCAACTTACCCCTTGCATACCAGTGCCTAGAGGGGACTCTGCCTCCCCCCCAAATTATACAATCAACAGAGAAAAGTAGTTTATGAAGAAGAAATAAACTGAATTCCACTTTTATGTACACAGACTGTCTCTCTTGCTAGGCCCAGCCAAAGTAGCTCAGTCAGTGCTAGAGCTAGAGGGAACACCTTGTCCCCAGACTAACTGGTCCATTGCCTTACATCAAATTACACAGCTCAGCTTTACATATCTCAAGGCCAGAGACAGCAGCACAATTTCTGAGCACCGGGGCCCAAGAGTATCTCGGCAAGAGAGGAGGAGAGATGCCCCAGGGGCAGGTGCCAGCTGCAGGTGCAGCAGGGAGGCAGGCAAGGGTGCCCAGGCCCAGAAGGCAGCACCTCAAATCCTGTAAGGGCCTGTACCTGCTCTTTGCACTGTTTCCTCGAGGAGCAAAGAGATAGCCTGCAGTAGAAATGAAAGTTTCAGAAGAAGGCGGAGGATGGCAAAAGAGAAGGCCAAATCCACATGCAGGACCAGCTTTGGAGCACGAGTCAGCTACCTTCAGCATAGGCATGGATACACCAGCTGGATGTGAAAAGTAATCAAAGGATGTGAAAATGCACTGAACAACATGTTACTCGGCTGTATTTGTGAACACCCCCATCCTATCAGATAGTGCTGGGTGGCACTTCGTTCAGAAAGAGTAACAAGTTACCTCACCTTTAAACTGGGTTAGGAATGTGCCCACTGCAAGGACTACACAGCACCTGGGAGAGGCAAAGGCTGTCTCTATAAAGTCCTTAAGAAGCAATCAAGAAAAGCAAACCTATTGTGGAGGTTAAGCAAAGGTTTGCGCCTCCACTAGAAAATATGCAGAAGTCTAGAAACAAAATAATTATTTATACTAATGTATAAATTCTTTATACTAATGGCTGCGTTGATGTAGCTGTGATGGTATAAGGATAAAAGCAGCCAAGGTTTGTCGGGAGATGCAGTATCTTTTATTAGATTAGGACATGAAGAAGGGCATATATGCCTGAAAGACTGCCTGTTTTTGCCAAGTATAGCAAGCAATCTAGTAAAAGACATTACCTCTCCTGACAAGCTTTGCCTCATTTTCATTACACTGTAGAGTCTGTCTTTCTTTCTTTCTTTCTTTCTTTCTGCTGGGCTTGCTTATACTAAAAAGACCTACTTTCTGCGTACAACATTGATTTAAAATTGCTTTAATATTATCCCAGAATGGAGGGAGGAGGTCCTCTACTATAACATCTTTCTCTCACAACAAACCATCACAAGTGATTTATTAGTCTGGACTGAAACTGTGCTGGAAACAAACTAAAACAATAGATTCAGAGTACAACATGTTGTTCATGTGCTTGCCATATGCCTATGGTGCAAGCGCTGCCAGGTCTACACACAGTTATTCAATATTAAAATAATGTTATTCAACTTTTATGAAATTTCATCAGTAAAATGGATTTCTATAATCCAGATGTGATCAGTGACATGGTTTAATGACAGGCAACTCTGGAAATCAATGTGATTATCAACATACAGGCTATCCACTCAGTGCCATCCATTTGGATGTGCCAAATAGAACAGGAAGAAAAACTGTGGAGACATTTTGTCACTTTATTTATTGATCTATTTATTGTTTTATAATGTGGGTAGGGCTTTGGAGGAAGAAATTTGTCTTTTAAACCCTGGGTCTATAAAATCAAAATGTAGGGGTAGTTAGATACTGTTCTGCAAATGTTTGTGTCAGACACCAGGAGCTTCTGCTGTTTCTTTATGAGGAATATACCATTAAACACCCTCCTGTGCTACATTGTCCTGGAGGAAAACAGTCCCAGAACAGTAATGGGAAGAAATAAAATTGTTAGGTTTTGTGATAAAAGGACAGACTGCGCTGATCAGGCATAGGACATAGCCAGACAAACGTACTGACCAGCCAACTATTTACATGTGGTCTTTTTACCTCTCTATTTTCCCACTCTTGTTCCTCCCCAAATCATCTAAATCCATCCCTTTCCCCACCTCTGGTTTCTCCCCTAAATGCCCCATAATAAATCCTGTGCAATCCTGACATGGTCTTCCCCTGCATCCCATAATGTGTCCCACACCTCTAAGCAACAACTCCCCCTCAGTCCAAAAGGTGTTCCAGTGTTGACTCATCTTGATGGGTTCCACACCTGGACAATGGGGCTGATGGCTCTCCTGAGACAGTCCTGTGAGCGGTCCAGATAGGGTGTCCCTTCCTCTGAGTCCTTAATTTGGATTCCCGTCTGCCATTGTGCCCTCTGAGCTTGTGGAGATGGGCCTGGGAAGAACCAGGTCAGGGTATTATTTGGACTCCTCCACCTGACATTGTCTGTCTGAGCTCCTTTGTGGGTGTGCAGATGAGCTTTTATCACATAACCTAACAACATTTAGAACCAAGGTGGGTTTACCATAAACTGTCAAAATTAGGAGACACAGTTAAACATGAAACGACCCTACTGCTATCTGTCGTGCTCGAGACGGACAAAAATGACAAGACAACAAAACTTTATATAAGCAAGGTAGTGCAGAAAAAACCTTTATTGCTGTCTTTCTCTGTTCATTTATACTTCCTTTCCCCTTAAGCTTCCCCAGATGTGTCTCTTTCTTATTGGTTCAAAGTTGTTATGCTGTCTTATCATTGGTTAACATTTGCACAGTCCATCACAACTCAGCTCCTCTGCCAAAAGGACACGTACGCCTTGTCTTGCGGTCGACACTTCCTCAAAACTTGTTTATCTTACAGTTCTTCTTGTTCCTGTTTGTTCTCTCATGGGTAGACTGGAATCTTCTCAAGGTCAAAGTCGTCCTGTCCAGGGGCCTCAGTCCAGCTGAGGCCCCCCCCAGCTATCAGAGCCATACACTCAAAGAGCTCATTTAAGAAGCTCAGACGAACAGACTTATTTTAAAAGGGAAAAGCTCACATCTCAAAGCAGTAAGTATTTCTCAAAAGTGCAGCATTACTATTGTCATGCCTGGGAGAACCTGCTGAGTGGGACAGGCCACACAACTTCTTGCAAAGAGCAACAAGGGTGACATATCTTCAACTCATTCTCACTGTGTGACTGGAGTCATGTTGTTGTCCCTCAAGCAGGGTCATTTACCCGGTGTGCAAAGCACCAATATACACACAGAGCAGAGGTATTTTATTCCAATTCATGTTTGCACAAAGATGGAGGCTAGGTGGTAATCCACAAAGCTAGCACACCTTATACCTAAATGGGCAAGCAATTTATACAGTTTAGTTTTACATATTTAGTTTCCAAAGTTCTTCCCCAAAACTATTACTGGTAGTTGCTTATCTATTACAGTTTCTATTGGGGTAAAGTTTTCCCCACTTGGAATTAAAAGTACAGTGTTCTTTTATTCTACAGCACATGCTCAAGGAGAGTAGGGGCGGGTTAATCTTTTTGGTCTTGAATTGAGTCAGTGGTCGTGATCTCCCCCTGCCACCTTTACCTTTCCTCCCATTATCAAAGATTTTTGCTGACTTCCTGCCTATTAGCAATTTTTCAACTTTTCAGGCCTCCTGGGGTAGGATGTTCCCTTCTTATCAGTCTTTTAGTTCTTCAGGGGCACAGTTGTTAGCAAGGCATGCATTGTTTATACAAAGGGTATCCAGTTTCACAAGACTTTTGTAGCCTTTTTAAGGTGGCTTAAGTACATACACCAAAACTGCAGAGAAGATGGAAGAAGAAAGGGGATGGGAATGTGTTTTGGTCACTGATGGCCACATACTTAAAGCCATGTGATAGGGAGGAGTTTCAGGGCCCTTGGGAATAAGAGTGGCCTGGAGTGAGCTGCTAGGATAACTCAACAAGCCTGCAGCCTGCCCTGTGACATGCAACAGGACAGTACAATAATAACTGTTTAAGCCCAGCCAGTAACAAAGCACCATGAAACCGCTCACTCACTCCTCCCCCCCAGACACCGTGGGATGAAGAGGAGACAATATAAAGAAACAAGGACAGGGAGGGATCACTCCCCACTTATGGTCATGTTACTGATTGGTTATTGATTATGTTATTTGTTATTGACTAGTCAGTAGCTTTGATTTATTATTGATTGGGTAGCAGTTAGAATAGCTTATGTGTAATTAGAATATAAAATGGTAAGAAGTGGTTTAGCAAAAGTATCTCTATTGTATTTTGCACATTTAATTAACAACCGGCAGCTGCTGTGAAACCCTCTGTATAACCCGGTACCAAGGCCGAAGGAATTGGCCAAAATCATTTAGTAGGAACGATTAGGATTCAGATAATAAGTAATAAGAACATATAGAATTTAGTTAACAAGCTTGAGATTTAAGGTGATTTTGAAATGGTATTTACTAATAGGAGCATATTACAACTATAATATAGTCATAGAAACTTAGGAACATACAAAATGTGCTGTGTACAATTATAAAAGAATAAGTATTGTCTAAAATTAGTTAACCATAGAAACTTTGACTGATTTGTTAGTTTTATAGTGTTTTGTCTTAAGAAACTAAGAGAGATCGTTATGGACCTTAGTTCTGTTGTTTAGAAACCCCACTTTGGTCAAGGTTCCAGGTAGTGGAACGAAGTAAAATCAACCAATGAATGTTTTAGTATAAGAATATTGATGAAGTGGAGTGACTGAGGGCCAATCATTAGAAAGGTTAAATTTAAGAATTAACATTGAATGAATTTTATGTAATCAAATACATGATGGCGAAAGTCGTACCGCGCAGAATCACCTGAGAGGTCAACTATCGGACAAAGTGAGGAAGACTATGAAAGACCACCAGAGGACTCTAGAAGACCACCAGAGACCTTCAATGCGCATGTGTAAAGGACATTAACATATGTTAATGACTTCCCAGAAATCTAATGGATATGTATAACCTTTCTCGGAAACCTAATGAATATGAATGAATAAGTTCAATATAAGGTGTATGATTTTGGTATTCGGGGTGCGTGGTTCGTGAGAGGACTCACCCGCGCACCCGGCCATCAATAAAGAAGTGTCTGCTTATCTACACTAAATTGGTGTTGATAAGTTCTTTATTCCGAGGTTTTCGGCAACAGTCATGGGCAAAAGACAGACTCAGCTTGGGGAAAAAACAAAATCAATTTAATTTACTACAAATCAAATCAAAACAGGATAATGAGAACTAACACCAACTCTTAAAACACCTCCCCCCCCCACCCCTCCCTCCTTCCTGGGCTCAACTCCACTCCTGGTTCTCTCTACCTCCTCCCCCCAGCGGTGCAGGGGAACCGGGAATGGGGGTTGGGCTCAGTTCATCACACATTGTCTCTGCCACTCCTTCCTCCTCAGTGGGAGGACTCCTCACTGTTCCCCTGCTCCAGCGTGGGGTCCCTCCCATGGGAGACAGTCCTTCATGAACTTCTCTGGCATGGGTCCTTTCCACAGCCCCATCTTCAGGGGCATCCACCTGCTCCAGCGTGGGGTCCTCCATGGGCTGCAGGTAGGCATCTGCTCCACCATTCACCTCCATGGGCTGCTGGGGGACAGCCTTCAGTCTCACCACGGGCTGCAGGGGCATCACTTCCTCTGGCGCACCTCCTCCCCCTCCTTCTTCACTGACCTTGGTATCTGCATAGGTGTTTCTCTCACATTCCAATCTCCTCCCCCACTGTAGGTTCCCCTTCTTAAATATGTTATCGCAGTGACGTGCGGAAAACAGACTCCACAATCAGTGAGATTGTAAAGTAGTTATGTTCATTCAGCACTGGGCAGCACGGGGGGTAGTCCCACCAAAGTCGTGCGCACCTGACTTGGCAGTTCGCTTTAAATTTATAGTCAAGTGTTACATATACATAGAGTGTCGCAATATGCCTATACATATGCATGACCTATCCCTGCTTCATATTAAAATTAGTTCCAAGAAGTAATTTCCATAGTCTCCTCTCAACTGCACTTGCGCAGTGCCTCCTTGTGGTGGTCGTCTGGTGGTCGTGAAGATGAAGGCTGTATGTCTTCTTCACGGTGAACTCTTAACCTTCTGTCCCTACGCAGACTCAGTTGTCCCTTGGCATTTGTCCAAATCCCAAGGCCGGTCTTGGCTGGTTCTTGGAGTCGACTGCTGCTTCTTATCAGGGACTATCTCCTGTCCCAGCCAGCCTCAACAATGCAAGCGTTAAACATCATTTCTCATCCCTTTGGTCCATGTCTACCTCTATTGAAACTTCTTTAACTTCATTATAAGCTAGATAATTATTAAACAATTCCTATCTACATCCATATATCTACTATATCTACTAAGGTTCCTTTGATTCCCCGTCTCAGCAGAGGTGCTACCACTGTCGCTGATTGGGTCAGCCTTGGCCAGAGATGGGTCTGACTTGGAGCCAGGGAAGTTTCTAGCAGCTTCTCACAGGAGCCACCCCTGTAGCCCCTCCCCCACTACCAAAACCCCACCACACAAACCCAAAACACTAAGCTAACTTGGATGCTTTACAGCAAAATATTAGGGAATCAGAACTTACATATTTAAAACAGATATTATGCCCTCAGATGACTTAAACTGACTCAAGTTACAAGCTTTGCTTGTCTTGTAACTCTCACATGGACTCGGAACTCTGTTTACATTTTTATAAAGTCAGACCTGGACATTTCAATTCAAGGTGATTTAGGATGAAGGGCTTAAAAAACAATGGTGAGAGATATGCTGAGAGGTACATGTGTGACTGTTCAACTGACTTGCTGAGGCCAGCATGGAGCCTTGCACCAAGGCCTTTGCTACTCTGACTTTGCCTAGAAAAGCCTCCAGGCAACTTTGCAGTTGCCAGTCTGCCTGGAGAACTCCAACCTCTCTCTGGCTGCTAATGACAAAATTCAATTCCTTTTTCAACTTAGTTCTTGCTACTTTTCTTTCTCCCATGTGCATGTCTGGTGCTGTTCCCCTGTGCATGAGGGAGAATGACATTCTGGTAGTATCTGAGAGATTTCAATTCTATTTCAAATGAAATGTTCAATATAATCTTAAATCACCAGTGTTGCTCTACTGATATATGTAGGTTGGAGAATGGGGTTGGAGTGGATTAGAAAGGTGATGCAAGTGAAAACTCAGACTAGAATAAAAAGGAAAAGTAAACACACATTTACACTTTCACACTAAATCTTACTGGTCAAAGCAGAGGTTAAGCAATAGCCAGACAAAATAGGAAGTTTGAGTGACAAATTAAAGCAGCCTTAAATGCTGTAAATATTAGATGAATAAAGCAGTAAGCTATAACAAAAAGGGCAATATAATTACCTTTGATCAGCAAAAAGGTATACAACATTTTTTCATGTTCTTCAAAGACCAAAAAAAAAGAATTTTATTTATCTAATGTCACATACCATTCTGTGCACTCCCAGAGCAAAATCTAGAAATATATTGTGTGGAGCAAAGCAAAAGATAAGAGCCCATAAAACAGTTAGATGATCTGTCTCCTAGCCATATGTTATCCCATAGATAGGAACAGAACAATACAGGAGATTTAGACCAAAGTCTGCAAGCAGAGGAGATATAAACCAGAACCAGGTGTGGCCCTATGGGCTGATCTCCTGTAGTGTTGATCCTTCTTCGGTATCGTGTTGACATTAGTGGGCTTTTGGTGTGAGCATGCCCAGCTGACTCTTTTGGAAGTTATTAATGTGGACAGCATGCTATTGTGAGGTATATGAAAGGCAGGACTTTCTGCTGGATTGTCAGATTTTCCAGCTCAGCATGGAACTGAAATGTGCTGTGTTCTGTGCACACAGATCACAAGCTCCAAAGCTCATTCTTGGGCTTCACTGAGCTCTTGCTCAAGCAAAACAGTCTTGAAATCAGGATTTTATTTGGTTTGGTTGTTGTTTTTGCTCTTTTTTGAAAGAATGCATTTACCCTTGGGGAGATAATTAAATGAATGTGTGAAGCTTGACATGACATACCAGGAAGATTAGCAAAATAAAGGGATATAGCTTGCAGGGAATTATTTTGAGGTCATAGTGCCCCCTTGCGGTAATGTATGTTCAGATAGCTGCATGGCTCACCATAAATTTTAAGCTATTTATACAGTAATGCACATAAAACTTAAAGATCTAACTTGCTCTCCTAACCCTGACTTGTTCTGCGTTTTGTGCAATTAAGTCTTGTTTTTGGTATGCTCCTGAATAACCTTAGTTTCTGCAGGTTTTAGTGACATACAATTGGTATTTTCTATACACAAGTTGCAGTTACGTTGCCTGGTGTGTTTCAGTTACATGCCCTTGTAGCACCCCTTGGTGATGAAACCACCTCTTGCTTTCTTGCTGCACAAGAGGGAGTTTCAGTCACCAGACAATGTTTCAATTTTTTAGTATGACACATGAAAAAGGAGCATGCCTTGAGCCACCAGCACAAAGACTTCTCCTTAGCATTCACCTATTTCACCTTGATCAATTCCCTGAAGAACACTTCCCTGCTGCACTCAGGTCCTTCCCAGGGATGAGGCCAATCCTCACCTCGCTCCCAGAAAATGGATCAATGGCCCTGGCCTATGTTAGCATTTAAGATCTGATGTTTTGTTCTCTTAGTTTTAGTAAGAGCAGTTCAATATACAGCAAAAAATATAAATGGGTCTAATTTATACTTTCATTCACTTCCCTGTGAGAAATGTGAGCCATCTCAAATACCCTATTAAGACTGAGTAACTAAGTAAACTGGATTATCTACTATACTTTTGCTTGAAATACAGTAGCCAGATTCAGCAAAAGATATCTCTTTTTCTGCAGAGTCAGTCTGTGTCGCTAGGGATTGAGCCAAAGCCGACTGAGATCACTGGGAATCTCTGCTGTCTTGCTTTCCATGCTGATAGATCACTACTTACTTGAGCATGCTAGTAGAAGTTAGATTAATCTTCTCAGGGGAATGAAAGAAATTATAATAGTATTTTATGCTACATTTTTTTAAAGCAAATATTTTAGGCTGTACATACTTTAGGGCAAGAATTACATTTTCTAGCATTTGCAGTGCTACCATAGTCTAAGTTATTAAATTGTGATAATACAAACCAGCATTCTCTACACAGAGGTTTCACATCCTAATATCTCTGATATGGGGTGAATACGCTTATCTAGGCTCACCTCAGCCTCCAACGCATACAACAGTTGGGATTTCCCAGGTGACCCATCTGTTTGAAGAGTGAACAGAGTGTTGACATCTATTTTAGTTTTCATGTAGCTATTCACTGAAGACGCTTCCCTGGCACAAACTCACACTGTGCTCACAATGTAGCAAGTTTTTTCATCAGGAAAATGTCTCCTTCTAGGTCACAGCAATTCAGCAAAGTCTTTGCACTGAAATAGGTCTGTCTTTATCATCCCAGACAGCAGCAAGTGTCATTATTGGGCCCCACAGAATTTTGCCATCCTCAACATTTCAGGAAGGTTCTCTGGGAAAGTCCAAAAGATTTTTAATATGTTCACAGGGAATAACAATCCTTATTGCCTCAGTACTTCAGAGAGGCACAAACTGTACTAGGTTTACCTCCACTAGATTTTATACTCTCTCCTTTGCGCTAACAAAGCTATCCATTTGGGACTTGGGTGTGTAAAACTGTGTTTGACTTTGGCCCCTATTCCTTTCTGTACCATTCACCTCTAAAGTGTGCAGAGTGGCAGAGGGGAGAGAGAGGAATGTAATAGTCCTCCTGGCCCAGCTGCCTTTCCTGTGCTTTTCTTCACTGTGTAACTAACTAGTAACACTAGCAAAACCAAAATTTCATTCAGCATTCTGTCTTGGCAATCAAAAAATAACATTTTGGAGAGACAGAACTGTTTCACAGGTTGTTTCTTTCTTGGTCCATTTGCTATAGTTTTCCTGACGAATGCCCTAATTTCCTCAGATTTGAAACATCAGGAGAAGTTTAGGTAGCTTTGATTTGAAAAAAATGTTTTTATATACACACACACTTCACTTACTTACTGTTGGTTTTAATCATTTCTGAAAGATTAAAATGCACCAAAATCAAAGCAGGAGACTTTGGCCAGAAGTGTATTTTATCACTGCCTTTCTCAAGTTGCCGAGTTAGCTGACCAATGATTTGAATGTAAATTACACATACTGTTCTAAAATGGAGACATAAGTATGTAAGCATGGATTTAGGTACTTAGGTTCATTATTCAAGTCTGGAAATGGGGTTTAGAAAGCTCTCATTGTCTCACAGCTGTCCCAGGAGATGCAGGGGGCAGTTTATTCCAAATGTCTGCCATGCTTCTACTGCAGTCACAGTGACTGATAGTTTGTCTCATTGTGGAAAACTCTTAGATGTAATAATGAATTCTGACTTCACCCCAGAAACCCAAATGTAAAAAGACATATGCTATCATGGCTTGAAGAGCATGCATGGAGTCTGGGCATACACTCATAATCAAGAAAGTTCCCTGCAGAAAAATAGGGACAGTTGGCCCCTTGCACACAGGTTATAATTCATCCATGATTCTTGAAATGTCATTAGGATAGGAAGACAAGAGGACACAGCAGAATTACCAAGGAGACTATTTGCAGTCTTGCTGTCTTTGTGCTGCATTTTAGGAGGACTGATATTTTCTGAAGTGTGTACTGCAGGCACTGTTATGGTGTGCTGGTTTTGGCTGGGATAGAGTTAATTTCCTTCATAGTAGTTTGTATGGGACTATGTTTTGGATTTGTGATGAAAAAAGTGTTAATAACACACCAATGTTTTAGTTACTGCTGAGCAGTACTTGCACAGCGTCGAGGCCTTTTCTGCTTCTCACACTGCCCTGCCAACCAGTAGGCTGGGGATGCACAAGAAGTTGGGAGGGGACACAGCCAGGACAGCTGACTCCAACTGACCAAAGGGATATTCTATACCATATGATGTCATTGCTCAGCAATAAAATCTGAGGGACAGGAGGAAGGGGGGATGTTCAGAGTTATGGAATTTGTCTTCCCAAGTAACCGTTACATGTGATGAAGCCCTGCTTTCCTGGAGATGGTTAAGCATCTGCCTGCCAATGGGAAATAATGAATGACTTCCTTATTTTGCTTTGCTTGCACACATGGCTTTTGCTTTATCTATTAAACTGTCTTTATCTCAACCCATGAGTTTTCTCACTTTTACTCTTTTGTTTCTTTTCCTCATTGTGGTGGGTTGACCCTGGCTGGAGGCAAGGTACCCACCAAAGCCATTCTATCACTCCCCCTACTCAGCTGGACAGGGGAGAGAAAATATAACAAAGGGCTCATGGGCTGAGATAAGGACAGGGCACTCAACCAATTACCATCACAGGCAAAACAGACTCGACTTGGGGAAAATTAATTTATTGCCAGTAACCAGAGTAGGGTAATGAGAAATAAAACCAAATCTTAAAACAACTTCCCCCCACCCCTCCCTTCTTCCTAGGCACAACTTCACTCCTGGATTCTCTACCTATCCCCCAGCGGTGCAGGGGGATGGGGAATGGGGGTTACGGTCAGATCATCACACATTGTCTCTGCCGCTTCATCCTCCTCAGGGGCAGGACTCCTCACACTCTTTCCCTGATCCAGCATGGGGTCCCTCCCAAGGGAGACAGTCCTCCATGAACTTCTCCAATGTGGGTCCTTACCACAGGCTGCAGTTCTTCACGAACTGCTCCAGCATGGGTCCCTTCCACGGCGTGCAGTCCTTCAGGAGCACACTACTCCAGCGTGGGTCCCCCACGGGGTCACAAGTCCTGCCAGAAAACCTGCTCCAACATGAGCTCCTATCTCCATGGGTCCACAAGTTCTGCCAGGACCCTGCTCCAGTGGGGGCTTCCCATGGGGTCACAGCCTCCTTTGGGCATCCACCTGCTCTGGCGTGGGTTCCTCCATGGGCTGCAGGTGGCTATCTGCTCCACCATGCACCTCCATGGGCTGCAGGGGGACAGCCTGCCTCACCATGGTCTTCACCACAGGCTGCAGGGGAATCTCTGTTCCAGCACCTGGAGCACCTGCTCCCCCTCCTTCTTCCCTGACCTTGGTGTCTGCAGGATTGTTTCTCTTACATGTTCTCACTCTTCTCTCTGGCTGCAGTTTCTGTGCCCGCTGCAACTTTTTTCCCCTTCTTAAATATGTTATCACAGAGGTGCTACCACTATCACTGATTGGCTCAGCCTTGGCCAGCGGCGGGTCTGTCTTGGTGCCACTGGCATTGGCTTCATGGGACATAGGGGAAGCTTCTATCAGCTTCTTACAGAAGCCACCCCTGTAACCCCCCCCCCCCCCCCCCCCCCCCCCCCGCTACCAAAACCTTGCACATAAACCCAATACACTCATTACACCGGGTGGGAGTGAAAGAGTGGCTGTGTGGTGTGGTGTGTTGAAGGGTAAATGATTGAAACTATTTCTCAAATTTTGAGGCATTGTCCCAAATCAATTTTCAAATTTCAGTGGTAAAATTCCTCCCTCTCCTTCTCTAATGATAGCTGCTGCTATAGACTGTATCCATGACTGTGCTTGGATGCAGCTCAAGGCAAGAGGAATATCACCTTGGGTTGCTCAGAGGGCTTTTACAATGAATTGATAATAATTTTCTTCAGTTCCTTCCCAATAGGGTAAAATGTCTGATAGGAGCCATTGACTTGCTCCTAAGGCCAATAAGGATGATTTTAATGGATATTCCAATCTCCTTAGCTCATCCGTAGTAGCAATTATTTTATTCATTAGGATCTCAGCATCTATGCTATTTACTATTCCTAATCCTATTCTAAATAACCCAGTGGCATCTTGTGGCATGTGTCAAGGTTGTTTCAGAGATCGTCCATGTAACCATGCCAACGAGCCGGTGTGAGCACTTCCCAAAAAGGTGGAACAGTTTGGTTTAATTTCCGAGATATTAATGTGTAGTGCTAGCTCTACCCTTTTTAGAGACCAACTAGGGTTGAAGAGAACTTGTTGTTGTCTCGTGTCTCTAATTTTGTGTATTAAATATAAACTCCAATAGCAATTCGGTGTCTTTATAACCCCACATACAATATGCAATTATAGGTTTGGTGAAGGTGAAATTATGCCAGCAATCTAATTTTGGTTCCCTTATTTATCCAGTAGCCAATTTGTATTTTGTCCCCTGGTATGGCCTAAAACCTGGGTCTCCACATCCACATGCAGTTATAGAACCATAGAATCATTTAGGTTGGAAAAGACCTTTAAGATCGAGTCCAACCGCCAACCATGCCAACTAAACCATGTCCTGAAGTGCCTTGTCTACGTGCTTTCTGGATACCTCTAGGGATTGTGACTCCACCACTTCCCTGGGCAGCCTGTTCCAATGCCTGACAACCCTTTCAGTAAAGACATTTTTCCTAATATCCAATCTAAACCTCCCCTGCCCCAACTTGAGGCCATTTCCTCTCATCCTATCACTAGTTACTTGACAGAAGAGACCAGTACCCACCTCACTACAACCTCCTTTCAGGTAGTTGTAGAGAGTGATAAGGTCTCCCCTCAGCCTCCTTTTCTCCAGATTAAACAACCCCAGTTCCCTCAGCCGTTCCTCATAAGACTTGTGCTCCAGGCCCTTCACCACCTTCATTGCCCTTCTCTGGACACGCTCCAGCACCTCAATGTCTTTCCTGTATTGAGGGGCCCAAAACGCAACACAGTACTCAAGGTGCAGCCTCACCAGTGCTGAGTACAGGGGGACAATCACTTCCCTGCTCCTGCTGGCCACACTATTTCTGATGCAGGCCAGGATGCCGTTGGCCTTCTTGGCTACCTGGGCACACTGCTGGCTCATATTCAGCCAGCTGTCAACCAGCACCCCCAGGTCTTTTTCTGCCAGGCAGCTTTCCAGCTGCTCTTCCCCAAGCCTGTAGCGCTGCATGGGATTGTTGTGACTGAAGTGCAGGACCTGGCACTTGCCCTTGTTGAACCTTGTACAATTACCCTTGGCCCATTGATGCAGCCTGTCCAGATCCCTCTGTAGAGCCTTCCTACCCTCGAGCAGATCAAGCCTCCCTCACAACTTGGTGTTGTCATCAAACTGACTGAGGGTGCACTCGATCCCCTTGTCCCCTCATTAATAAAGATATTAAATAGAACTGGCCCCAATACTGAGCCCTGGGGAACACCACTTGTGACTCGCTGCCAACTGGATTTAACTCCATTCACCACAACCCTCTGGGCTTGGCCATCCAGCCAGTACTTCACCCAGCAAAGAGTATACTTGTCTAAGCCATGAGCTGCCAGCTTCTCAAGGAGTATGCCAGGAGAGACAGTGTCAAAGGCCTTACTAAAGTCCAAGCAGACAACATCCACAGCCTTTCCCTCATCCACTAGGTGGGTCACCTGGTCATAGAAGGAGATCAGGTTGGTCAAGCAGGACCTGCCTTTCATGAACCCATGCTGGCTGGGCCTGATCCCCTGGTTGTCCTGCACATGCCATGTGAGCGCACTCAAGATGAACCACTTCATAATCTTCCCTGGTACTGAGGTCAGGCTGACAGACCTGTAGTTCCCTGGATCCTCCCGCCGACCCTTCTTGTAAATGGGCGTCACATTGGCAATCCTCCAGCTGGAAAAGCTGGAGAGTTTCAGCTTCAGTTTCAAATAACAACCTTGTGTACTCAAACAATCACAGACCAGCAAAAGAAAGAAAGATAAGGGGAAACTCCACTCAGATATACATAATCCACTCAGGCATATATACATAATCCACTTTTAGGCATATATCATCATCCACTCATAGTCATACACACCATTCCACAAGTCAGGGGATAAACCCCCTAAGATTCAGGTTGGAAATTGGGGAGTCACTTCTCCAACTATACAGTTGGCTTGTGAAGGAGACCCTTCCCCTCCATAATCGGGACACCGGTCAAGGTCTTTTCCCCAGGATTGAGAGCCCTTACCTGCAGGGTGTCGCGTCCCAAAGTTGGAGCGACTCAGGTTCGTGGATTTCCTTTGTCAGAATTAAGGTAAAACAACACCAGGGGAGTTCAAACAACAACCAACATTTATTCAACCTAGCTAACTTTGTCCAAGTACACATGAACTTGTTAATATGAACCTTGCATCATGTCATTAAGCCGCTGTTTGAGAAGAGGAGGGAAGTATAGAAAAATGAAATGGAAAAAGGAACATGAAATGTATCAGAAGGAGAGGCCTCCCATTGAGTCACGAGGTTCAGAGCAGACCCCCTTGCTTTCTGGACTCCTTCTCAAAGAGGAGCTCAGAGGCGGCTAGATCCACTCCTAGTTTCAGACTTGGTCAACGGTTTATGTTTAAAAGGATGAGGTGTAGGGACGGTGGAAAAGAGAGAAGCAAAAGAGGGAGAGAGAGAAGGAGAGAAAAAAAGAAAGAACAAAAGAAAGAGAGAAGAGAAGGGTTTCACCAGTCCTGGGTCCAGTGTTGGTCCAGCCAGGGTAGAGATCCAGTTCCGGAGGGTGCTCACTGAGGACTCGTTCTCTTTTCTTTTATAGTGTGTTAGTTGACGATTTCATCATGCGCAGTTCCCACACCTGGGGTTCACTGGAATCGGTCAGTGAGCTTTGGGGGGGGGTGTTCATTGTGGAGTTGCCTCTCTTTTCCTGCTGGCATGACCACTTAAGATAGAAGCACAGTCCCAACTTCCGTGGGGCCTTCTTCCTCCAGGAAGGCATAAATTGTGTTACTTCTGGTCACTTAAGATAAGGAATTGGGGCTTTGGAGAAGTGTGTTCCCACCCTCATGGGGCCCTCTCCTCTGGCCACATTGTCCTGTTCACAAAACTCCAGCATTTTTACAGAGGCCGTTTTCTCCAGCAAAGTTCTTTAGTGGATGTTTGAGACATTGAATTTGTGAGATCGTCACAGAGGGGTAAGTGAATATTGTTTATGCTTGAAGTTTGTAAATACGTGTGTGCTTGCGGTTGTCTGTGAATCAGTTGTGGTTGTAATAGTGTGCTACTCTTGCTTTTAAAATTGCAATAGTGCGTTCCTCCATTGTATCTGTAAAACCTGTAATAGTGGCGTGTTGAGTCTGTGATTGAAGTTCAAGTCATCTGCTTGAACCTTGCAGTTAAGTCTTTTTTCCGCTACATTAATTTGGCGTAGTCAGCAGGATACAATGGAGGAACTATTGCAGAAACATGGTTGTAAATCTCCCGCAGACAAGGAGAAGGAAAAGAAGTTGTGGAGGAGTAAAGAGAAAGTGGTGGCATGGGTAGAGCAATGTAGGAAGGAACAAAAGAAAAAGAAAAATGGGAAAGGTAAAGGTATCCTGTGCACTATTTTTGGAGCATGCCTAACTTGTGCACAGGAGGAGGCACTGAAATCTGAGATGGCAAAAATAACTGGTGCGGCTGATCTAATTGAAACTACAAAATTCAGGGCATTAGAAACTGAAGTTGAAGTAATCAAAACTGCTTTAGAGGCAGAACGAAAGATAAGTGTGGCCTTGAGTATTCATAAGGGACAATTGGAGGTTGAAAATGTGTTTTTGAAAGATGAATTAAATTCTGAAAGGGAGAAGAACAGAAAATTACTAGAAAAATTAAAATTGTTGTTATCAAGCGCTCCAACTCCCTCTCCTGCCCAAGTCAGGAATCTAGTTATGTGTGCCGATCCTGACACTTGGGATGGGGATATCTGGGATGACCCAGATGATTGAAATTTGACTCCTCATCAAAACGGAGGTGCAGTCGAGGGCCAGGAACAATCGAAATTTAACTACAACCCAAACCCCTCCATGGTCTGGACCTGAGCTCACACAAATGCAAGAGAAATTTTCATGCAAGCTGGGGGAAAGTGAAACTGAATATTTATGGCGTGTGTCATTGAACAGAGGGGATCAAGTCTTGTTGAGTGAGGAGGAAGCTAGGGGATATTGAGGTCCTGGTGTGTTCCTTGATCAGGGTCCCGTGGGGAACCAACCCTTGACACTCAGAGTTGCCTATTGGGCAGGGGGACTAGAGTCTAGAGAATGAGGTGAACCTCTGACTATTAAAATGGCTGGATTATCTAGGCCGGCTGAATCAGTGCAAAAGGCTGCCTGTATACAAGCTATGTACAAGCGCGGGGAGCAGGATATTCCCCTTGCTGCTCCAGTTGATCCGGTCCACCTTGAACCGTTAATTAGAGGTGTCCCTGATGTCTTGAAAATTTATGTGCAAAACCTAAAAGAAAAAATTATACAGGCAATTGATCATAATACTTGCAACCCCAACCAGCAACAACGGACTGTTTTAACATGGGGGGGGATTATTACAAGAAATAGTGATTTATGGTAGAGAGATGGGCTGGTTAGAGGAAGGTTCAGATTCACAGTGACGAGTCCAACAGGCATGATTTTTTGAGGAGAATAACTCCTGTCTCCCTCAACAAATGTAGTCTTGTTTTGACTCTCAGCGCAATGAACTATGGAAAAAGGCATTAGCATTAGGAATACCCCGCTCACTGTTACATGGGCAGTCCACAGAAAATATTCATACAGTGATAAACCTGGTAGAGCAGCCTATTAGTAAGGCTATGGAATGTACTGATATTGCCAAAACACAGGAGAGTAAACCCTCTGCTCCTGCCAACCTTTACTCAAGCTTAAGGAAGGATTTGATTCATCTAAAAATCTAGGAAGTGCGGGGACAATTTCAGGCCGACCCACTCGCGTAATATCCAGCTTAGAATGGCCTAACCAGCATATTGATCCACATATTATTTTAGCCACTGGCCCCAGATGAATACCTATAAATTTTCTAATTGATACTGGAGCCCAAATAAGTGTTATCACTGAAAAAACAGCTAAAGGTTTAGGATTGACCCCTACACAGAAAAAAATAAATATAATAGGAGTAACTGGAGTTCCTGAAACCAGACCAATTAGTAAAATATGTGTTTGGCTTCCAGGGGAAAACCGAATAACTAAGATAAAGGTGGTCATTGGTCTGTATCGAAATGATATACTAGGATTTGGTGTCCTAGGAAACAAAGTCTGGAAACTGCCTGATGGGACAGTGTGGAGCTTTGGAGCCCCACCATGTGAAGTTCGGGTGCTTGAAGCAGCCATTAAGTTACCCCCTTCCAGAGTAAGGAATGTTAATCAATATCCTTTACCGGCTGCTGCTAAAGCAGGGCTCAGAGAGGTGATCAAAGACTTGGAGAATCGTGGCATTATAACTAGAGTACACTTGCCCTATAATGCTCCAGTATGGCCAGTACGTAAACCTGACGGCAGATGGCGACTGTCAGTTGACTACAGGAGGCTTAATAGTAATACAATGCCACTCACAGCTGCTGTTCCTAACATTGCTGACCTAGTCACCCAAATCCAAGCAAAACATCACACATGGATGTCCACATTGGACGTTAAGGATATGTTTTTTATGATTCCGCTTCAAGAGGAGGATAAACCTCAATTTGCATTCACTTGGGAAGGTATTGACTGGATCTTCCATACTCCTTATTACCCCCAGGCAAATGGAATAGTGGAATGTATTAATGGACTAATCAAAAGATTTGCAAGGGTCCATGCATCAAACTGGGACTTGAGATTGTCTGAGGCAGTATAATCTGTTAATAACAGATGGGGTGAAAATGGAAACGCAAAAGTTAAGGCATTCTGTGCTACTGGAGATTTAATCTCCAAGGAACCACATGAAGTTGGCATATTCCCCACACAATTGCATTCTGGCCAACCTGTAATGGTCAAGTTACCTCAAATTGGAGTTGTACCCCTGATACTGACCAACCCGAGGGGGCTGTATGCACAGGAAGCAAAAGATAGCTCCAATCGCATACATCGGATAAGTAGCAGGTGGATTATACCAGATTTCTAAACAATTTATCGTTGAGCATGTATATGTTTGAGCAGCTCTCTTCTCTTTAAACTATAGGACTGTTCCAGTTGATGAAGGATAAGGGACAACTGGGAAGACACGGGGTGGAGACCTCACAGACGTCAATCCGAACTGATGTGAACTGTACCTTAGAGGAATTGACAAGCTACACAGACCTGGAGCATGAATCAGGAGTTTTGATCTTTTGATTTTTGTATGTTTGTTTTGGTAGGGATAATTGTTAATATAAGTTTTAATAGCGCTATACTATGGCTGAAACTGTAACGTTTTTTGTAATAATTGTTGTTAGTCCTATAATAACCATAGGCATAAGTAAACAATCTAGGATATGGAATAGACAGCCTTGGGCTTTTGAGCAACACATTGATGGTTCCCCAATTGTGAATCATACCGAACCAGACAATATGATCTACAAGATGATACAAGGTTTTGCTCGCATGCTTAACTTTTCTCATGTGACTACCTGTTTGCCTTTATCCCATAACAGCTCACCCCGTGGATATAGGTAAGAATTTAGATTGGCTCTGGAATCAAAATAAGTCTACCATTTGGGGTGAATTTGAATGGAAGTGGCCATTTAACAATACATTAAATCGAACTTCCATTTGGAGCCTAAATTGTTCCTATGCCCCACTTTGTCAGGACAATAAGACTTAGGATGTAGGGGCAAACAGCCCCAATCCTCCCAAAAGCCATGTTCCAAACACCCTTGGGCAGATACACGGTATGGGGATGAGCCATATTGGGGAAAACGCTTAGTCCTGAGGTATGTGGAACCAGTAAACACCCAGTGGTGCTTTGAGTTTCCATCAACACCTGGTAATTCATGTATGTGGTTCAATGTGATGGAAGGACCACCTGCTAATTGATTATGGTCTCAAGCCCATGAGGAGAGAAAAGATGACAGGAAGGAGCGTGATCCCTGGCAGTCTCGACAAAGGTTCTCAACAGAACCCAATGTAAAAAACCCACCCCCCTGGAATTGTACAAATATCATAAATTGTACCACTGGTGGGGATCTAGAAGATAGTTGGTTGTGGTTAATTCCTTCATACGGCATTTAATCAGTGCTGCCTGCTTGTGTCAATGTTGGGAATTGGCTTGATGGGAAAGGACATGGGTCTATAGAAAAGTTGTGCGAGCAGAGTTGTGTGTGAAGGAATGTCAGTGTGGGCAGCAAGACTAGGCCTTGGCCAAAGACTGCTGGCCTTGCTGATATCAGGAGAAAAACAACAGCTGGTCTCGCTGTTATCAGGAGAAAGACAGGGACGGTGTGACCTTGGCATAACTTCATAAGTAACTTTTGAAGAAGTTCCCATGAGAAAGTTACGGAACACGCATAGCTGCAAATCACAAGTGGGTGTGTTTTAGTAATGAATAAACATTAGCAATGTACCAATCATATTAGGACTAGTAGGCATAATTATCGCAAGCAGTATAAATATGAGCTATCTGTGCAAATAAAGTTGAATCACTTCTATCACTCATATTGGGTTGACTTATGTGCATTCCTCTGCCGCTCCAACAAATGGCGCCCGAACGGGGACCAAAGAAAGGGGAATTGGAGCGACGGACACTGAGAAGCACCGGTAGCAGCGACCGGGGGGCAAAAGTTTAACCGAACGCTGATCGTCTTGGTTGGTGTGTTAACTCTCGTGCCTGGACCGTCCAAAAGGGGTTCGCCGTCAGTGAGGGCTACTGGAAAAAGGCTGCAAAGACTTTTTAACTGAGGTGCCTTAATCAAGGAAGCACCAAGGATTATCAAGAAGCCGGCCGGCAATGGATCAAGAGGTAGCCCTAAAATTATTACAGTGCTTTTTAGAAAAGCGGGGGGTAAATTGCGTTAAGCAAGTTTCGGGATTAGTTGCTTTAGGTCGTGTTAAGGGATGCTTTAAGAATCCGGATTTATTATTTGAGGAGAGTGAATGGCGTAGATTAGGAGACGTATTATGGGATATGGTAACTGACGATGATAAATCAGCTAAAAAACTAATGAAGCAAGGACAGAAACCTTTCAAGTAGTGTGGGTACAGCTTTTGAGCTTAGTACCTGGAATGCTATCGGAACCTCCCTATGGGATGAAATTAGTGACGGGTCTAAAGAAGTTAAAGGTCTTGCAACTTTATGGAAATTAAGACAACTCTGTAAGAAATGAAAGCAGATCGTAAAGCGTCTGCGTCTGCTTTTGCTGCTCTCTCTCTCCAACCGCAAGCGAAAGGGAATAGCGGGGAGAAAAATATAATGCAGCGAGAGAGACTTTTTGGAGCTTGTTCGCCTGCTCTTGTGCCCTTGACTTCTGATCCACTCCCTGGGACTGCCGATATTAATCAGCCATCTGACAGTTCCCAAGCCTCCCTAACCGTACGCTTAAAGGAAACCCTACAGAATCAAGGAGTGAGTAAAAATCTGCCTACGAAAAACCAGCCCCCAGATACCACCGTTCAACATGAACAAATTGTACCTAGCATATACCCTGATTCAAATAATGCAAACAAGTATTTGGCTGCTCTAATCATAGAACAAAAAGAGACAATGTTAGAATTGTTAAAGGAAATGCGAAAAAGAAAAGGGGAAACCAACCGCACCCGCGATAGATGCAGAGCCGCTTGTAATAGCCGCTGCAGAAGAAAGGCAGAGACATTGGAGGGGTGTAATAAAAGATGCCATTATAGAAGGGACTATACTCTAAGAATTCCCAGTTATTGCATCAAATGGACAGAAAAAATGGGAGGTGTTTGACTGGAAGGTCATTGAGAAATTAAGGAATGCTGTGAGTCAGTACGGAATCAAATCTGCGTTAACTCACCAAATACTGCAATTCATTTTTTCTGCTGATATGCTGATACCTCAAGATATTACACAGCTAGCACAGTTGATTTTGACACCCGCCCAAATGTTAGTGTTTTTCCGGCAGTGGGAGAAGCTCTGTGATAGGGAACAAGCAACATCACGACAACAAACAGATCCCCTATGGGGAGTAACCATGCAGATGCCGATGGGTACTGGACCCTTCGCATCAGGGAACGCTCAGTTACAATGTATCACTGAGGTTCATCATCTATCACAGATCTTGGCGTATCAAGCTTTTCTTACCATACCAGACAATATGTACAGCCATGCTTTTACCCAGGTGAAACAGGAGAATACAATTTATGACCACCCTGACATGAACGAGGGCATGAAAGAAAACATGTTCAAAATACTCGCTTTTGAAAATGCTACTAAAAAGACATGCAAAGCATTGTGTAATTTGTCGAAAAATGCAGATGTCGTTGATATGATAGAACACATGGATCAATCAGTGGACTCACAGAAAGTAGCCTATGCTGCCACAGCTCTCCAAGGAGCTACAAAGAAACACAAGGCCAGTAAGACACCCTTGGTCAAGTGTTTTAACTGTGGCAAACGTGGACACATTAGGAGCAAATGTACAGGTACTGTTAACAGTAAGTGCTGCAACAAGTGTAAGAAAGATAACCATACCACCAAGAATACAGGAAGAAGGGAAACATTACACCGACCGCGAAGGCCCCTCGCGCGATGACACGAATGCAAGGGGCTTGAGCTGCCAGCCCTCAGGCAGCCTCGCAACCACCAGATCCGCCACCGCAGGAAGCTCCGGAGTGGATGTGGAAACCGCAGTCAACATAAAGGGACCATTGGGGTTTGGACTTAGTGCATTTTTAATGGGGCAATCTTCAACAGCTCTAGAAGGAATTCTGGTGCTCCCAGGGCTTATTGATGCAGATTATTGTGGGACTGTGAAAATTATGATTCATGTTTTAATCCCTCCTGTTTCTATTCCTAAAGGTACCAGAATAGCACAATTAGTTCCATTCAGGTCGTGTGTTCCGAACCCAGGTGAAGTAGAACGTGGAGATGGTGGATTCGGCTCCACAGGGAAACCGCAGGTATACTTTGCCATGGACACAACAAGAGGTAAACCAGAAAAGGTAGTGCAATTGGAAGGGCCTGATGGAGTTGTCATCAAGAAACCGATGACAATCAATACAGAAGCTGATGTTACGATTATTTCACGATGCATTTGGCCTCCATCAT
This sequence comes from Astur gentilis, assembly GCF_929443795.1. Lineage (NCBI taxonomy): Eukaryota > Metazoa > Chordata > Aves > Accipitriformes > Accipitridae > Astur > Astur gentilis. The sequence goes on from NC_064918.1 coordinate 30,288,119, forward strand.
GGCCATCGATCAATCCAAATTTTGGTATTGCAGGGATAGGGGGCACACAAGCCACCTTAGTAAGTCAGCTACCGATTACATTTGTGTTCTCCCATGGTGAACACATTACGACGTGTCCGTATGTCATGACTACCCCAACTGAATTGTTCGGCCTCGTAGGCTGTGATTTATTGAGCCAAATGAAGGCAATGTTAGTGACGCATCCTTTTTAGGAGTGGTCACAGAGGGGCAGCCAATTCTGAAAATTAACTGGAAAACAGATGACCATGTTTGGATTGATCAGTAGCTACTAAATTCTGAAAGGCTGCTAAAAATAAAAGGGTTAGTTGAGGACCAATTGAGAGCAGGACATGTTGTTCCTTCTACTAGTCCATGGAATACACCAATATTTACCATTCCCAAGAAAAGTGGGACATGGAGACTGTTACATGATCTCAGAGCTGTGAATGCGGTGATACACATTATGGGAGCCCTGCAGCCAGGTTTGCCATCTCCAGTTATGCTTCCAGAAGAATGGGATTTGTTAATTATAGATCTCAATCATATGTGTTCTTGCACCAACCCGCTAGGATGTTAACAAAGCAATTTGACTTACCACTTACTGATGCCCAAGGTATCTTTAAAGCATGCCCCGATTGTCAAAAGGAAGGGCTGGGCTTGGGCTGTGGGGTTAACCCACGAGGTCTTTTGCCATTGCAGTTGTGGCAAATGGATGTCACCCATGTCACGTGGTTTGGTGCAAAGCGTTCTGTGCATGTGTGTATTGATACCTATCCTGCTGCCATGTGGGCCACGGCACGAACTGGAGAAAAGGCCTTACATATTGAATGACATCTTCATGCTTCTTTTGCAGTACTGGGTGTGCCTAAAGAAATTAAGACGGACAACGGCCCAGCCTATGGTTCTACATGATTTGTTCGATTTTGTAATTTGTGGGGAATTCACCACGGTACCGGTATTCCACATCTTCCCACAGGACAGGCTATTGTTGAATGGGCCAACCAAACCCTAAAAGAACATGCTGCAAAAACAAAAGAGGGGAACCCAGGGCTTACTCCCAGAGGAATGATTGGCCAAAGCCTTATTTGTGCTAAATTATCTTAGATTGACAGGTGATCACAAAGACCCACCAATGGTAGTGCATCATGTTCTTTTACAGGCAGAAAGGACGCAACAAAGTACAGGAATCATGGTAATGTATAAGGACCCAGAATCCGGGAAATGGTGCGGATCAGCAGAAGTAAAACTTACTGGGAGATCCCGGCTAAGTGGGTCAAGCCATGGCTTCGCACTGATGCTGGACCCGGAATTGTCCCAATGGCGACTGGCACGGCACCGGCGGGTGCTGAAGCCACTGATCCGACACATTCTAACTAATAGAGTATTACTAGCGGACACTGAGTCCTTCAGAGAGGTTTTTAGAACAGCGTGCCTTATTGTATATAGAACTTGCTTTAGGTAAAAAGTGTGTTAAGCATAATTTGATTAAACATAGTGTGATTACGGGAAGACAGTGTGGGGTAAATGTAAAAGTTAGTTAAAGCCAAAATTAGGGGTAAGGTCTATTTCCATTAATAACCTGGGAACAAGGTTGATTGTGTTTCCACAGATACAGGCCCACGACGGACTCCTGTTCGATTTGCGCGACCATCATCATCTGGAGCATCATAGATGATGTGACGATATGAATACTACCTCAGCCGAAAACTAATGTATAGGTCACCTTGGCTAACATAACAGGTCAAGATTCTCTGTACATCGCAACTGTATCATAAAGCCCATGAACCAATAGACAAGATGGCTATGACTCATGCAGCGCGCCTGGCCAGCGAGCGCATGCGTCATAGATTGCAACTGAGGTGGACTTTTGGCACCCGCTGGCCACGTGTGCTAAAACCCATTCCTCTGCAAATGTATAAATACCGGGATTTTCCGAAGAGCATCGGGCTGGTGTACGGTGAGGCCATCGTTGCCTCTGTGGGGACGCCCACGGAAAGCTGGCACCTACCGATTGCTGGGCTGAGTTCGTGGAGCAAGATGGCACAAGAATGTATGGATGGTTCATTTTCCTCATAGTCCTCATGGTCTGGGTATTTTCTATTGCTGGCACAAGGACACAGGTGTAAAGATGTTGATGGGATGTGTTGCTTTAATTTAAGTGATCATTCTCAAACTATATACAAACAAATAGATTGGCTGAAGAAACATACACAAAAGATCCAGCAAGAAATTAATTGGTTTGATGGGGTGTTACAATCAATATTTGGCGGGATAACACCATGGCTAATGGCATGGATTAAAGAAGCCTTACGGTGGTTGGGTATATTGATATTAATATGTGTAATAGTTAGAATTGCATATGGGTGCATGATAAAAGGAGTCTCAAAGCTGACACACCAAGCTCTACTCGCACAAAAAGAAAAAGGGGGAATTGTTGGGAATTGGCTTGATGAGAAAGGACATGGGTCTATGGAAAAGTTGTGCGAGCAGAGTTGTGTGTGAAGGAATGTCAGCGTGGGCAGCAAGACTAGGCCTTGGCCAAAGACTGCTGGCCTTGCTGATATCAGGAGAAGAACAACAGCTGGTCTCGCTGATATCAGGAGAAAGACAGGGACGGTGTGACCTTGTCATAGTTTCATAAGCAACTTTTGAAGAAGTTCCCATGAGAAAGTTACGGAACACGCATAGCTGCAAATCACAATTGGGTGTGTTTTAGTAATGAATAAACATTAGCAATGTACCAATCATATTAGGACTAGTAGGCATAATTATCGCAAGCAGTATATATATGAGCTATCTGTGCAAATAAAGTTGAATCACTTCTATCATTCATATTGGGTCGACTTATGTGCATTCCTCCGCCGCTGCAACACCTGTTGTCGTGGTAGCGGCAGCCACGGTGCTTGTTGTCGGGGTAGGGGCAGCCACGGTATCTGTTGTCAGGGTTTGGGTAGCCACGGTGCATGTTGTCCTGTTTTCCATCTTTTCCCCCTTTTCCCCCTGAGGGTGCTGCGTAATATCAAGCAGTGTTTGGTAGATACTGGCCAGGGCCCAGCACAGTCTAGTGAGTTGTGTGTCTCTGGGATAGCCACAGCATTTGTCTTTCAAATATTCTATCACTTCATGAGGGTTCTGTAGTTGTTCGGGAGTGAACTTCCAAGTCACTGGAGGTGAGAAGTTCTCTAGATACCTGCCCACATCCTCCCACATGCCGTGCCACCCATGAGTATCAAGCTTTGGGGCAGATCTCTGGGTAGTACTCTTAAAGAGCCTTTTTGTAGCCCTAAACAAGACCTGAAACATATTCAGGAGGCATAGCACTAACAGCACACTGGCTTGCGCATCCCAAGGATATTCAAAATTCTCAAAAGCTGTTGTAATTAGTCAGAAGGAGAAAAGGGAGGTAAACGGATGGGGGAAGGTATCCCCCCTAATTTCCCCATGGATGGGGTGTAATTACCAATAAAATCCGACAGAAGGCGCCCAAAGTATGGAAATGTTATCACTGCCTCATACAGATACCAGCTTAACCTCATGACCAGTGATGTAATCATTTCATAAGTCGACATTGCCCAGTACAGCAAAATGTTAATCCCAATCACTCTCCCAGAGATGAGATATGTAACTACAGGCAATACATAGAGCATATAAGAGCTTACAAAACGCCACCATGTAAACAAATGAAACAACATTGTGACTAACATCTATTTACCTAAGAAATGCGTTTGGCAAATTTGTTTCAACACGCTCTGGCCAGATCTGTCGTTATCTCAACCCTTCTGCCCCACGTTGGGCGCCAAAAAGGACTGTCGTCGTTTCAGCCCAGCCGGTAACAAAGGACCACGCAGCCGCTCGCTCACTCCTCCGCCCCCCTCCGGTGGGATGGGGAGGAGACGGAGGAGAGAAAAGAAAAAAACCCTGCAACCTCGAGGGCTGAGATAAAGGCAGTTTACTGGGACAAACATAAAAAAATTACAACAACAACAATGGTACTAATGAAAAAGTATAAAAAAAAAGTGATGCACAGTGCAACTGCTCACCACCCGGAACCCGACACTTCACCACTTCCCCCACCGAAAACAGAGACCAGCCCCCCCCCCCCCGCCCACTTCCCATTTATATACTGAGCATGATGTCACATAGTATGGAATAGCTCCTTGGCTAGTTCAGGTCAGCTGCCCCGGCTATGCCCCCACCTCCCAGGTTCCTGTAAAAATTAACTCTATCCCAGCTGAACCCAGGACACTTTGGGGCTACATCTGTCGTAACAGTTCCTTCAGGGTAGGAAAGATGGTGCGAGGTGTTGGATTGTTGCATGCTGCCTCTGGAGCTTGTGGCTGGTGTATTTGGCGCAACCGATGCCCATGGTCTGCAGGTCGAAGATGTCGATCTTGAGGAAATTGCTGGGCATCAGTTCAAGTTCTATCACCGCTGCACTTCGCTCAGTTTCAAAGTCCATCCTTCAGTCATTTGGGTAATTCTTACAGTAATACCCTTAATATGGCATATAGACACTATAGATACAATGACATACATTGGCAGGTTATTTAGCAGTTAAATATCATACAGCCTAATTCACTGGCTATTCTCTCCCAAAATCAAATCTCCTTGAGGTACACATTGAGCTTCCCCATCCTTCTGCATCACCCACCAAGTGCACTCAGGCCTCTAAGAAACAGCAATCCCACAAATGGGTTTGCCTCTGCTTGAGGCAGGACTAACCCAGACTGTCTTCCCTAACATACTCTTGATGCGCACTACAGGGACTTTATCCCCTTCTACAGTATGTGGAAGTCTTGGTTGGGCGGGGCCAGCCCGATTGGCGGATCCTCTAGTATTAACTAACCAGGTGGCTTTTTTAAATGTGTATCTCAACGTTTGAAAGTTCCGCCCCCCATTGCTTTCAATGCAGCTTTTAACAGTCCATTGTATCGCTCAATTTTCCCAGAGGCTGGTGCATGACAGGGGATGTGATACACCCACTCAATGCCATGGTCTTTGGCCCACGTGTCTATGAGGTTGTTTCAGAAGTGAGTCCCGTTGTCTGACTCAATTCTTTCTGGGGTGCTATGTCGCCACAAGACCTGCTTCTCAAGGCCCAGGATAGTGTTCCGGGCAGTGGCATGGGGTACAGAATATGTTTCAGGCCATCCGGTGGTTGCTTCCACCATTGTCAGCACATAGTGCTTGCCTTGGCGTGTTCGTGGGAGTGTGATATAGTCAATCTGCCAGGCTTCCCCATATTTATATTTCATCCATCACCCTCCATACCACAGGGGCTTTAACCACTTGGCTTGCTTAATTGCAGCACATGTTTCACATTCATGGATAACCCGCATGACAATGTCCATGGTCAAGTCCACCCCTCAATCTCAAGCCCATCTATATGTTGCATCTCTTCCCTGATGGCCTGAAGTATCTTGGGCCCACTGAGCCATAAATAGCTCACCCTTATGTTGCCAGTCCAGGTTCACCTGAGCCACTTAAATCTTGATCCACCTGTTGGTTGTTTTGATGTTCTTCAGTGGCCCAACCCTTGGGTACGTGAGCATCTACATGACGTACTTTTACAACCAGATTCTCTAGCCAGGACGCAATATCTTGCCACAGTGCAGCAGCCCAGATGAGTTTACCTCTGCGCTGCCAGTTGCTCTGCTTCCATTGCTGTAACCACCCCCACAGGGCATTTGCCACCATCCATGAGTCAGTATACAGATAGAGCACTGGCCACTTTTCTCTTTCAGCCATATCTGATACTAGCTGGATGGCTTTCACCTCTGCAAATTGACTCGATTCACCTTCTCCTTCAGCAGTTTCTGCAACTTGTCGTGTAGGACTCCATACAGCAGCCTTCCACCTCCGATGTTTTCCCACAATGCGACAGGTTCCGTCAGTGAACAGGGCATATTGCCTCTCATTTTCTGGCAGTTTATTATACAGAGGGGCTTCTTCAGCACGTACCACCTCCTCCTCTGGCAATATTCCAGAATCTTTGCCTTCTGGCCAGTCCATGATCACTTCTAAAATTCCTGGGCGACTGGGGTTTCCTATGCAAGCCTGTGGTGTGATCAGTGCAATCCACTTACTCCACGTGGCATCAGTCGTGTGATGTGTAGAGGAGACCCTCCCTTTGAACATCCAGCCCAGCACTGGCAATCGGGGTGCTAAGAGGAGCTGTGTCTCAGTACCAACCACTTCTGAGGCGGCTCGAACTCCTTCATATGCTGCCACTATCTCTTTTTCAGTTGGAGTATAGCTAGCCTTGGATCAACGATATCCTCCACTCCACAACCCCAGGGGTCAGCCTCGGGTCTTTCCAGCTGCTTTCTTCCAGAGGCTCGAGGTAGGGCCATTCACCCCAGCTGCAGTGTAGAGCACATTTTTAACATCTTGTCCTGTCCAGACTGGTCCAAGGGCTAGTGCATGAACAATCTCCCGTTTAATTTCTTCAAAGGCTTGTTGTTGCTCAGGGCCCCATTTAAAATCATTCTTCTTATGGGTCACTTGATAGCGAGGGCTTACAATCAGACTTTTATTTGGAATATGCATTCTCCAAAAGCTCACGACACCTAAGAAAGCGTGTGTTTACTTTTTATTAGTCGGTGGAGACATAGCTGCTATTTTGTTATTCACGTCCATTGGGATATGACAACATACATCTTGCCATTTTATTCCTAAAAACTGGATCTCCCGTGAAGATCCCTTTACCTTACTTTTATGGTAAAACCAGCCTTCAGAACAATTTGGATTATTTTCTTCCCCTTCTCAAAAGGTCTGGGTGTCTGCAATGCTCGTTGCTGGGGTTTGGGTGGCTGCGGTGCTCATCGTTTTGTTGTTAGGTCCAGAGACTATCTCTTCCTCTTGAGGATACTGATTAGTGTTGAACAGGGTTCGATAGGCATGAGCCAGGCCCCAGCACGTTGCAGTGATTTGTATCTCTCTGGAGCTGCCGGGGTGACAGCATACCTTTTCCAAATATTTTACTAGTTCTTCTGGATCCTGCACTTGTTCAGGGGTGAATTTCCAAAACATTGGACGTGTCCACTTTTATAGGTATTTGCCCGTACTACCCCACACACCCTGCCACTCATAATTATCCAGCTTTGGGGCACATCTCTGGGTGATCTTCTTAAATAGCTGTTTAACCTTAAACGAGAGCTGAACCACATTCAGAAGTATGCTAATTCCTAGCAGTAGGGCTAGGACCGTGCTAGTCCCAACATCCCAAGAGTATTCAAATTTTTCAAAATTCTCAAACACCATTGTAACTGGACTGAAGGAGAAAGGAGAGGGGAAGAAAGGTACCCCACCCATAGACTGGTTTTCCATGGAGGAAAGGTAAATGGTATAATTATTAATAGTTTCCCACAGATGGCTCCCGCAGTATAAAGGTGACAATGCTGAGTGCAAATACCGGATTAATCCCACAGCCGATGACTTTATCATACCAGTGTTATACCATACATCAAAGCGAAAACCTTAAACCACCTCCTACGGATGATAAGCAGCAGAAGAGGAACTACATAGAGCAAGCGAGGTGATATATAACAGAGCTTTAGAAACCAGAGCAACAACTCTAAGAACACATAAATCAACATAATGACCAGCGACTATTAGACCAGTATAATGAATGCTTATAACAAATTTGTTTTAACAAGCTCTGGTCAGGTTTGTCGTTATCTCAACCCTTCGTGCCCCAGGTTGGTTGCCAAAATGGACTGTCGTGGTTTAACCCCAGCAAGCAACTAAGCACCACGCAGCCGCTCACTGACTCCCCCCCATCCAGTGGGATGGGGAAGAAAATTGGGAAAAAGAAGTAAAACTCCTGGGTTGAGATAAGAAAGGTTTAATAGAACAGAAAAGAAGAAACTAATAATGATAATGATAATGATAACACTAATAAAATGACAACAGTAGTAATAAAAGGATTGGAATGTACAAATGATGCACAGGGCAATTGCTCACCACCCGCCGACTGACACCCAGCTAGTCCCCGAGCGGCGATTCCCTGCCCCCACTTCCCAGTTCCTATACTAGATGGGACGTCCCATGGTATGGAATACACCGTTGGCCAGTTTGGGTCAGGTGCCCTGGTTGTGTCCTGTGCCAACTTCTTGTGCCCCTCCAGCTTTCTTGCTGGCTGGGCATGAGAAGCTGAAAAATCCTTGACTATAGTCTAAATATTACTTAGCAACAACTGAAAACATCATTGTTATCAACATTCTTCACATACTGAACTCAAAATATAGCACTGTACCAGCTACTAGGAAGACAGTTAACTCTGTCCCAGCTGAAACCAGCATATTATTATACAGTGGGGCCTCTTCAGCATGCGCTACCTCCTCCTCTGGTGACATTCCAAAATCCTTGTGTTTTGGCCAGTCCATGATTACTTCTATAATTCCTGGGTGACTGGGGTTTCCTGTGTGAGCCCATTGTGTGATCAGTGCGGCCCACTTAATCCACATGGCATCAATCGCGTGATGTGTAGAGGAGACCCTCCCTTTGAACATCCAGCCCAGCACTGGCAGACGGAGTGGTAAGAGGAGCTGTGTTTCAGTACCAACCACTTCTGAGGCAGCTCAAACTCCTTCATATGCTGCCAATATCTCTTTTTCAGTTGGAGTATAGCGGGCCTCGCATCCTCTGTATCCCCAACTCCTAAACCCCAGGGGTCGGCCTCGGGTCTCTCCAGCTGCTTCTGCCAGAGGCTCCAGTTAGGGCCAGTCTACCCGGCTGTGGTATAGAGCACTTTTTTAACGTCTTGTCCTGCCCGGACTGGTCCATGGGCTACTGCGTGGACAATCTCCCGTTTAATTTGTTCAAAGGCTTGTTGTTGCTCAGGGCCCCCATTTAAAATCTTCTTCTGGGTCACTTGATAGAGAGGGCTTACAATCAGACTGTAATTTGGAATATGCATTTTCCAAAAGCCCAGAACACCTAAGAAGGCCTGTGTTTCCTTTTTATTAGTTGGGGGAGACATAGCTGCTATTTTATTATTCACGTCCATTGGGATCTGACGACGTACATCTTGCCTTGTTATTCCTAAAAACTGGATCTCCTCTGCAGGTCCCTTTACCTTACGTTCTTTTATGGTGAAACCAGCCTTCAGAACAATTTGGATTATTTTCTTCCCCTTCTCAAAGACTTCTTCTGCTGTGTCACCCCACACAATGATGTCATCGATGTATTGTTTGTGTTGCGGAGCTTCACCCTGTTCCAGTACAGCCTGGATCAATCCATGGCAAATGGTGGGGCTGTGTTTCCACCCCTGGGGCAGTCAATTCCAAGTGTACTGGATGCCCCTCCCAGTAAAAGCAAATTGTAGCCTGCACTCTAATGCCAAAGGGATTGAGAAAAACGCATTAGCAATGTCAATTGTGGCATACCACTTGGTTGCATTTGATTCTAGTTCGTATTAAAGTTCTAGCATGTCCCACATGGCAGCTCTCAGTGGTGGCGTGACTTCATTCAGTCCACGTTAGTCTACTGTTATTCTCCACTCCCCATTAGACTTTTGCACTGGCTATATGGGACTATTAAAGGGTGGGTGAGTTTTGCTGATCACTCCTTGGCTTTCCAGTTGATGAATTAACTTGTGGATAGGAACCAGGGAGTCTCGGTTGGTGCGATATTGACGCCGGTGCACTGTTGTGGTAGCAATTGGCACTTGTTCTTCAACCCTCAGCAATCCCACAATCGAAGGGTCTTGAGAGAGACCAGGCAGGGTAGACAGTTGTTCAATTCCCTCTGTCTCCAAGGCAGCTATACCAAAGTGTGGAGGAACTTGGCTGGACCGAGGGGCCTGGGGAGGATATTGACCTTGACAAGATTACAGTGTTCCCATGAGAGAACGATAAAGGATGAGAAGCATGCCTGGGAAACTAAGTTTAAGGAATATGTTGACCGTTTGCAGCTGTGATAAGGAACCTGAAAAAGTCACGCAATGAGGGGTGAGAAAAACAACTTCTGACAACTTTCTGATCAATAACGGACAGACATATGTACAAGGTAACAAGTATAATAGGTATAAATTTACTGGCTTGTAATAATAAAAAAGCGCCTTATTTGCTTGTAGTATAAGAATGCGTACTTGTCGTTTGTCCATCTCAACGACGACACCAAAGGCCCATCGAAACCCTTTTGGATACTTGAAATACCCCCTCCTGATATAGTCTATGCCAAGAATACACAGAGCCTCTGGGCCAGTCACAATGGGGTGTTTCTGCCATTCATTCCCAGTTAGGCTTACTTCAGCTTCCAATACAGTTAACTCTTGGGATCCCCCTGTCACACCATAAATACAAATGGGTTCTGCCCCTTTATAACTTGATGGCATTAGAGTACACCGTGCGCCGGTGTCTACTAGAGCCTTATACTCCTGTGGGTCTGACGTGCCAGGCCATCGAATCCACACAGTCCAATAGATCTGGTTGTCCCTTTCCTCCACCTGGCTGGAGGCAGGGCCCTTCTAATCCTGCTCAGAGTATCCGTTACTCACTTTTCACAAACATGAATCAGAAGTCCCTTCAAGAAGGCCAGAAATGAGATCAGCCCTTTTACTCTGTATGGGGGACTGCTCGCGGGAAACTGGAGCGGCATTTTTCCAAGAAGTATCCTCTTTTCTGATTGCTTTTTCTCGCAGCTCACGTACCCATGCATCTAGGGTTAAGGTAGGTTTTCCATCCCACTTCCTCCTGTCCTCTCCATGGTCACACAGGTAAAACCACAGGTTAGCCCATTGTGTGTACTTTCTTTCTCCTCTCTCTTGAGCAGAGGAACACTTACTCCTAATAGCTGAGATACAGGCCTGTACAGGTGGGGATGTGGGGACATATTTAGCTAACGGTCACAAGAGCATTCCAGACGCCTTTAGAAGACCTTGAACAGAATAAACAATGTAGGAGTCAATTATATGGAACTTAGTTACTGGGCCTGAAAATAGCTCATGGTCGCAAGAGCATTCCAGACGCCTTTAGAAGGCCTTGAACAGAATAAACAAGAAGACAGAAAAAGAAAGATCCCAATTAGAAAAACACAGGTGCGCATTCCACGATAAAGGGAACTTGGCACAAACAACCTCAATTCGGCAGTTTATCTTGACCAATTAGACTGAGACAAGTTTCGCATGCTCTAGTTAATATAGCCAATTATGTCCTGTGTTTATGTGCGTGTACAGAGTTAGTATAACCAATCATATCTTATGTTTATGCACGTGTACAGTGTCAATATAACCAATCACATTTTATGCTTGTGCGTGTGGACACTAAATGCTTGCACGCAGCAGCCAATCAAAGCTTCTTAGGAACTTAGAGTATTGTATAAGAATGATCAGCTAGGCTCAATAAACTGGTGACTTTAATCATCATATTGGTGTCCTGTCATCTGTCCCTGCATGGAATTTCTCTACATCTGGTGACCCCGACGTGATCCGGTAAGGAACAAGAGGGGAACGCTAATGACTGAAAAGACGGGGGAAATTGCCGCAGATGCCGGTGGGCTTAGAAGAAAAGCGCCGGGATGCTCGAGAGAGGCAGGAATCGTAAGCTTATGTGATAAAAGGTGGCATGGATATCGCAGCATCTGTGAAGGAAAAGGCAGCCATAAAGACATTTATGAGGCTGGTTGAAAAAACAGAGACGGATATTAAAAAGGACTTGCCGGTAAAGGAGGTGAGCGGTCGGGGGAGGAGATGGGATCTATGCTTTCCAAAGAAGAAGCAGTAGTTAAGCTCCCCCAACATATACTCTCAGAGAGAGGCAAAAAATATGATAAAGCTTGTTTAAAGCGGCTTCTACAATGGAGCAAGGACAGAAACCTTTTAATTAGTGTGGGTACAGCTTTTGAGCTTAGTACCTGGAATGCTATCGGAACCTCCCTATGGGATGAAATTAGTGACGGGTCTAAAGAAGTTAAAGGTCTTGCAACTTTATGGAAATTGATTAAGACAACTCTGCAAGAAATGATAGCAGATCGTAAAGCGGCTGCGTCTGCTTTTGCTGCTCTCTCTCTCCAACCGCAAGCGAAAGGGAAAAGCAGGGAGAAAAACATAATGCAGCGAGAGAGACTTTTTGGAGCTTGTCCGCCTGCTCTTGTGCCCTTGACTTCTGCTCCACTCCCTGGGACTGCCGATATTAATCAGCCACCTGACAGTTCCCAAGCCTCCCTAACCGTATGCTTAAAGGAAACCCTACAGAATCAGGAAGCGAGTAAAAATCCGCCTACGAGAAAACAGCCCGATACCACCGTTCAACATGAACAAATTATACCTCGCATATGCCCTGATTCAAATAATGCAAATGAGGATTTGGCTACTATAATACAGGAACAAGAGAAAGCTAAAATACATGCTGAAGCTCACGCTGCAGCGCTCGCGGTAGCATTACAACCGATGGTGCAACAGGGAAAAGGAGACCGCAGCCCACACAAAGGCCCTTTAGTGTGTTATCGGTGTGGTCAACTGGGGCATTTGAAATGTACATGCCCTCAACGCATAGCAACACAGCCTTGATCTATGCCAGCACCAACTAACGGCAGTCAGTCAAACTTTTCTGGGGTCTGTAACAAGTGCGACAAGTTCGGACAGAAAGCCTGCGACTGTTGATCAAGGTTTAAAAAAGACGGAAGGCTGTTAACACTCAACAATCAGGGAAACGGAATGATGAGCACCAGGATGAGGGGCGCCAAGATATCAAGTGCCTCTCAAACAGGGGTGACGGTATGCCCAGATGTCTTTCAAGACTCAGGGCAGCCACAAAAGGAAGTGCAGGAGTTGACCTGGCCGTAGCCGCTGACACAACAATAACTGATGATAAAGTTCATGTTGTTCCATCGAATGCTACTGGGCCTTTGGGTCTTGGACTAAGTGCATTGCTTTTAGGACGCTCTTCTGTTTCTAAACAAGGAATATTTGTTTTTCCTGGAGTTATCGATGCTGATTTCACGGGAAACATTTCAATCGTAGTGAAAGTATTTGTTCCTCCTGTAACAATTATGGCTGGAACCCAGATTGCTCAACTGGTACCCTTCAAGGCTAGCATCCCCTGTGTTGGAAACATTGAATGAAGGGATGGAGGATTCGGATCCACTGACACACCATTAGTGGCCTTCACAGAAATAATTGGATCTTCCATTTTAATCATTTTAATTTATATGGACCTTCGGGAAAATATCTACTCCATAAACGTATGCTCCTTGACACAGGGTCTGATGTGACCATAATTCCAAAGGAAGAATGGTTCAGGGATTGGGAATTACAAAATATCAGCACTGTGGTAATCAGTATTGGAGGCCAGAAATCCACACAAATCAGCATGAATTTTATAACAGTTGAAGACTGTGAAGACAAAAGGACAGCACATGTAAGGCCTTATGTTTTAAATACTACTGTATGGCTTTTAGGTCGGGACGCTTTAGCGCAATGGGGAGTTAGATTGTCCACACATTTTTAGCAGCGGCCATTGACAAGCAACCAACCCTGAGACTAAAATGGCTAATGGACAGCCCCGTTTGGGTTGAACAATGGCCGCTTCCAACAGAAAAGATCGCTGCTTTGGAGCAACTCATGGCTGAACAAGTGGAAGCAGGGCATTTGGTTCCTTCTACAAGCCCATGGAACACTCCCATATTTACCATTTTGAAAAAGTCTGGAAAATGGCGTTTACTGCAAGATTTGCGTGCAGTGAATAAAGTAATGCAGGATATGGGATCCTTACAGCCTGGTATTCCAACCCCTACTATGCTCCCCAGAGACTGGCCTTTGATTGTTGTTGACCTTAAAGACTGTTTCTTTACAATTCCTTTGCATCCAGATGACTGTGAGAAATTTGCTTTTACCGTTCCAACAATAAATTGACATGCGCAGGCTAAAAGGTATCACTGGGTCGTTTTACCACAAGGCATGAAAAATTCACCGACTATATGTCAACGGTTTGTTGACATTCGCAAAAAATGGAAAGAGGCTCTGATTTATCATTACATGGACGACCTGCTGGTCTGTGCACAACAACTTTCACATGAACAGCTATTATTTGACCTTAAATTATACCTTGGGGCATATGGCTTAGTCATAGCCCCAGAAAAAGTTCAGCTAACGGCACCCTGGAAATATCTGGGTTTGCAAGTTGCGGAAGCCTCTGGTTGTCCACAAAAGCTGTCCCTACACAAAGACATACGAAATATACATGATGTACAAAAACTTGTCGGAGACCTACAGTGGATTCGGCCTTATTGTGGTATTACAAATACAGACTTACAGCCACTGCTGGATTTATTGCCGGGCAGCGATAGCTTAACTTCTACAAGACAACTAAGTGCATCGCGGTGGCAAGCCTTGACAGCAATTGAGCAGAAAATCACATCATCCATGTCTGGCAGATACATTCCTGATTTGTCCATAAATTTATATGTATATAACTCAGATAAGGAAGTTGCAGGAATTTTGGGTCAGTGGGATGAGCGACGGGAACAAAACCCATTGATAATACTAGAATGGATATTCTTGCCTGCTAGCATGTCAGAAACAGTAGTCACTGGAATTGAAGCCCTGGGAATGTGCATTCAAAAGGCAGTGGCAAGGGCGACACAAATTTCAGGGAAGCAAATGGACAAAATTATTTTGCCTATGTCGCTTGATATTGTGAATAATGCCATGATGAAAAATGACTGCCTTGCAGTAGCTCTGATGGGGTTTAAGGGGGAAGTGGACAATCACTATCCCCCTCACCCATTGTTTAAAACAATGTTGACAATGGAACCACGCTCTATTTGCAGTGAAAAGCCCACTGGAAGCAATTACCGTTTTTACTGATGCTAGCAGCAGAACAGGTAAAGCGGGATTTGTATATCTTCAGGATGGATCCTGGAAATCCGAAGTCGTTCTGTCAGAGGGGTCAGCACAGGTGCTTGAGCTATTAGCCATATGCTCTGTTTTCAAAAAATGGGATAAAACACCTGTCAACATTGTTTTGGATTCTCAATATGTCGTTGGGATAGTCAAACGTATGCATAGATCCTTGCTAAAAACTGTAAGTAATAAGCAGCTGTTTATGGCACTTTTGAAATTATGGATGTTATTAGAAAGATGGACAGACTTATTTTTTATTGATCATATTCGTAGCCATACAACATTGCCGGGATTTATTGTGGAAGGTAATGCGCGCGCGGATCGACTGGTAGTAGCCAATGCAGACATCTGTTTTAATACACCCAAACCTGATTTGTTTGGACAAGCACTGCTATCCCATAAATTTTATCATCAGTCGGCAAAAGCACTGAGTAAGCAATTTGATCTCCCATTGCAGCAAGCCAAAACTATTATTGCTGCTTGCCCTGACTGTGCGAACATTCCAAACTTACAACCACAAAGGGTGGACCCCCGGGGACTATCACCATTGCAAATTTGGCAAACAGATGTTACGGAGTATCCCAGTTTTGGGAGATATAAATACGTTCATGTATCTATTGACACATATTCGAACCTTATGTGGGCTACTGTTCATGTATCAACTAATGCCAGATCCATAATTAAGCACCTTTTGGCAGCATTTGCTGCCATGGGAGTGCCAACAGAAATTAAAACAGACAATGGCCTGGGATATCGCGCACAGTCATTAGAAACATTTTTACAGCTGTGGGGAGTAACTCATAATTTTGGCGTACCCCATACTTCTACTGGTCAAGCTATCGTTGAACGTGCACATCAGACCTTAAAGGATCATTTAAACATTTTAAAAATGGGGGAAGACATGCAGCATTGTACCCCCCAAGAGTTAATAAGCAAAGCACTATATGTTTTGAATTGGCTACAGCCATGTGGTACTGAGGATCAGATCCCAATTACTAGGCATATGTGTGGGAGCAAAAATGTTGATAAAAACCAGCTGCAAGTTTTAATATTCAATCCAGTTTTACAACAATGGCAGGGAC
This sequence comes from Astur gentilis, assembly GCF_929443795.1. Taxonomy (NCBI): domain Eukaryota; kingdom Metazoa; phylum Chordata; class Aves; order Accipitriformes; family Accipitridae; genus Astur; species Astur gentilis. The sequence goes on from NC_064918.1 coordinate 30,304,046, forward strand.
CTTGAAAGTTATTCACGTGGGGAGAGGATATGCTTGTGTTTCCACAGGTAACGAGCAGCCCCATTGGATACCAGTGAAATGGGTCAAGCCATGGACTGAGCAATCAGATGTCACAAACAACTCAGAAGATCGAGAACAAGAGGCAGTGGAGACTTCAGCAGGTCCTGAAGCCCTAGATAGACTGCCTAGACAAATCACGACGGAGACCGGCAGTCAATGCAGAAATTAAGAACGCGTGTGAAAAACACAGAGTACGGTGCCGGCCCTGGATATGCATCTTAGTGCAAGTGGGTGAAAGGGATAGAAAATTTTTTGTGTGATCATTGTGATAGAAATTTAACTAACCAACTAACCTTGCGTGAGTGGACAGAGGATTTTTCAATAGATCACTTACTGATTTTGGCTTTGTGTATGCTACTAATCGTATAGAGAATAAGCAGCTTAGAGCTATTGCAGCAAATATATATGATTTAATGTTGATCAGCATCCGGTGAAACATTACTCATCAGAGCCGAGTGTAGAAGTAGTATTAAGATACCCCGATATATAGTCATTTATGATAAAGACTAATAAAAAAAAAAAAGGATTTGGAAAAGCAAATGGTAGTGATAATGATTGTGATGACCTTAGTCACGGGATCTGTATTTAAAATTGACCCCCGACAGAATATATGGGTAACTTGGGCAAACAGTACCGGACAGACTGATTTTGTCTGTCCTTAGCTACACCAGGGGATCCTTTTCGCACATGTCTAATTGGGTAACCAGACTTTAACCCTAAATTTTACAGCTCATGGTACAACCAGACTAATTACAATATAGAATTTGAGAAATTCAACATGATGACAACAAGCCATGTGGTGATGTGCATAAAGATTGGCGAAAAGTGGTGGCGCTCTTTCATAGGAGTTAAACAGCAACAATTGTTTGTGGAAAACCTTCTGATTAGTGCAAGCTTGCCCCTTCAGGAATTGGATCTAATGTTTTCTTTACCCCTGGTTGAGGTAACCAATATTTCCCATTTAGAAGACTGTCGATATCTCTGATCACAATTACAACCATATAATGGTATAGGAGTGATATTTTTGGGAAGGAGAAAGAGCGATCTGGGTCATACTTTATAGGATGGCAGAACATAACAGGGTTACCTTTATGGCCTGACATTGATACTGCAAGTTTGGATGTAAATACTGCGGGGGGAAAGTTGTTGCCCCCAGGAGTGTTTTTGACTTGTGGAGATAGGACATGGGTGTGAAGAGTTTGAAGGAATGTGTTGCATGAACCTGTCGGACCATTCTATAAGCATTCACAAACAGTTAAGTCAATTACAAGAGAACCTAACCAAGATTGGATACTATACTGACCCGTTTAGTGACTGGTTAGAATCACTGGGGTTTGGGCCTTGGATACGGCAAATATTAAAGTGGTCGATTTTCTTGGTGGCTCTTATATTCATACTCTTGGCTATTATCCCATGTATGATTCGATGCTCGTGAATGAAGGTGATTAGATCTGTTAATGCTCTTTAAAAAAAAAAAAGAAAAAAAAAGGGTGGGAGTAGGGAATCTCTCTCCACAAGAAAAGTTAGCTAAAGCCAAAATTAGGGGTAAGGTCACAGTTTTAGTTAAGAATCTAGAAACAGGGCAATGGGAAGGTCCATTTCCATTAATAACCTGGGGGCGAGATTATGCTTGTGTTTCCACAGATACAGGCCCACGATGGACTCCCGCTCGATTTGTACGTCCATCATCATCTGGAACATCCTAGATGGTGCGGCAATATGAATACCACCTCAGCCAAAAACTAATGTGTAGGTCACCTTGGCCAACATAACAGGTCAAGATTCTCTGTGCATTGCAACCGCATCACAAAGCCCATGAATCAATAGACAGGATGGCTATGACTCGTGCAGCACCCCTGACCAGTGAGCGCATGCATCATAGGCTCCCCATGTTGCAACTGAGGTGGACTTTGGCACCCGCTGGCCACATGTGCTGAAATTCATTCCTCTGCAAATGTATAAATACCAGGATTTTCCGAAGAGCATCGGGCTGGTGTACGGCAAGGCCACTGTTGCCTCCATGGGGACTCCCACATAAAGCTGACACCTACTGATTGCTGGGCTGAGTTTGCGGAGCAAGACGGCACAAGAATGTACGGATGGTCCATCCTTGTATGTTGCAATGTGTTTAAAAACTAATTGATAGATCAAGTAAGGCTGTGTTAATTGACAAAAAACAAAAAAGGGGGAGATGTAGGAGTCAATTATATGGAACTTAGTTACTGGGCCTGAAAGTAGCTCATTGTCGCAAGAGCATTCCAGACACCTTTAGAAGGCCTTGAACAGAATAAACAAGAAGACAGAAAAAGAAAGATCCCAATTAGAAAAACACAGGTGCACATTCCATGATAAAGGGAACTTGGCACAAACAACCTCAATTCGGCAGTTTATCTTGACCAATTACACTGAGACAAGTTTCGCATGCTCTAGTTAATATAACCAATCATATCTTATGTTTATGCACGTGTACAATGTCGATATAACCAATCACATTTTATGCTTGTGCGCGTGGACACCAAATGCTTGCATGCAGCAGCCAATCAAAGCTTCTAAACAACTTAGAGAATTGTATAAGAATGATCAGCTAGGCTCAATAAACTGGCAACTTTGATCATCATATTGGTGTCCTGTCGTTCATCTCCACATGGAATTTCTCTACAAACAAGAAGACAAAAAAAAGAAAGATGCCAATTAGAAGAACACAGGTGCGTATTCCACCATAAAGGGAACTTGGCACAAAGAACCTCAGTTCGGCAGTTTGTCTTGACCAATTAGGCTGAGACAAGTTTTGCATGTTTTAGTTGGTATAACCAATTATGTCCTATGTTTATGTGCATGTACAGAATTGATATAACCAATCATATTTTATGCTTGTGTGTGTGTACAGTGACTTTGCAGAATATGTGATTATAAATACATGTGTGTTTTAGCAATAAACGCCATCTGCTTTCATGTTTACAGGCATCCGTTTATTTCTACCTCCTGCAAATGGTGACCCCGACGTGATCCTGAGAGTGCAGAAGACATGGCAGGAGAAGCCCTGGTTGGAGGTACTGCTGTCAGCAGGACCAAAGCAGGGAAGCTGAGCCTAGGCTAAGAAGACACCTGAAAGGAAGGTGACCAACCAGGGGCAGTATGGGGCAGAACTTGTCCTCGGAGGAAAGGGCAATAGTCAGACTCCTACTGCATATACTCTCTAAGAGAGGAATTAAATGTAATGAATCCTCCGTGACAAGGTTATTGAAATGGTGCCGAGTTCAGGGCTGTCCTGCTGAAACGGCTACCGCATTTGAGCCTGATACTTGGGTGGAACAAAATTACGGGATGTGATCTCTAAAGGGGATCAACATGCTGAAGACCTGGTTATTACTTGGCGGTTGCTTTTTGACAATATACAATCCTTATGGGCAGAAAGAAAGGTGGCAGCAGAGGCAAATTCGACTTTGAATCCAAAAGTATCGGTGTCTGTAAATGGCGATGAGGACAGACACGATACCAATGACTCATCTTGTTTGCATTGTCCCTCTGACTCTACTTGTCATAAAATGACATTACTGGATGGTTTAGTGAAAGATACACCAGAGCCAAAAAAGGCATTGCCACCTATTCTACCACGAAGCCCTGAGAAAGAAATATGCCCGATTAAGCCATCTACAGGTTTATATCCTTTACCTGACGATGATGATAATTGGTCAGAACCTCCCTGAGATGATATTTCTTTAGAAAAAGAAAAACCGCCACCAAGTTACAATGTAGCTGAAGATTTGGGCTGTGACCCAAAAAGCTACTGGATAGAAATACATAAGAAAGCAGCAAGCGAGGGAGTGGTTGTTCCTCATGCTTATCCTGTTATAGTGAGGGCAAATGATACAAATGAATGGAATCCCTTTTCATGGGATTTGATAAAAGAAGTGCACAAGTCAGTCCATAATTATGGGCTGACGGCTCCTTTCACTGAAGCGCTGCTCGACAATATTTTCGGAGCTCAACTTTTGACTCCATATGATTGCGATCAATTAGCCAGCATGCTATTAAAGCCAACTCAGAAAATGTTGTGGAAAGACAGAGGGAGGGGACTGTGTGAAGAAGTTGCTATAAAAAATTTGGATAGAACCAATGGTGACCCCATGAAGGCAATAGGGATAGATCACCTTATTGGGACTGGCAAATTTACTGATCCAAGATTACAGGCAAGGTTTCCCATAGAGGCCTTGAGAACTGCTTCAGTAATGGCATTTAAAGCAATGATGACTCTGCCACAAGAGGGTAAAAATGTTATGTCATTCACGCAGATTAAGCAGGGTCCCCAGGAATCGTACATGTCCTTCATTGACAGACTAAGAGATGCAGTAACTAAAAAAGTATCAAGTGTGGAGGCTACTTGCAAAACAATTTAGATTAACCATTGGAGATGCAAAAGCCATTACACAGACATGTTCTGAGTGTCAACTTGTGGGAACAAATTCACCTGGAGCCGTAAATCCACGAGGTTTCCATTCTTTACAATTGTGGCAAATGGATGTAACACACGTACCTGAGTTTGGTAAATTGAAATATGTCCATGTGTCTGTGGATGGTTTTTCTGCAGCTGTATAGGCAACAGCGCAGACAGGAGAAACAAGTCAACACGTCCAGTGACACCTGCGTTCAGGTTTTGCAGCACATGGCATTCCACTTCAGATAAAAACCAACAATGGGCAGTGCTACATCGCACAGACAACTCAAAAGTTTTTTAGTCAATGGGGTATTGTACATACCACAGGTATACCACATTCCTCTACAGGCCAGGCAATTGTAGAATGCATGAATCAGACTTTGAAATGCCAACCACAAAAACAAAAAGGGGGAGAGCAGATGGCTTCTCCTCACGAATGATTGAACAAAGTTGTATATGTGTTGAATTACTTGAGATTGGCAGATGGCGAAAGTGTACCACCAATTGTAAAACATGTGCAAGGCATGGTAGGAGATTTGTTTGACATTAATAGCAATGCTCAAGTTAGGGTTAAAAATGTTGAGAAAAATGTATAGGAAGGACCATTTCAACTAATAACCTGGGGATGAGGTTATGCTTGTGTTGTTACAGATCACGGAATGAGATGGGTACCAGCAAAGTGGGTAAAACCCTGGACAGTCGTTACATCCTTGGAAAAATGCTGAACCTAAAAGGACTCCTTCTCGCTGCATTCGGCCTGTTATGGGTGACACACATAAGTGAAGAATGGATGATCCAACAACCAAAACAGAATGTATGGGTAACTTTGGTGAACATAATGCATCAAGAAGCTATATGTCTTTCTGTCGCTACCCCTGAAAACCCTTTTTCTACCTGTTTGGTGGGGTTACCTCTAGACACCTGGTCAGATCCAATGCCTGAATTTTCCCTTTGTAATAACCCACAATCCTGTGTCGATAATTGGGATGGTGTGTATGCACACCTGCCTCAAGTAATGCAAGAACCTCGAGAGTTAGAGTTGTTAGGATCAGTCATCATGAATGCCTGTGTGATGTTTAATTACACCTATAACACCACTCGAAAGGGTCAGAATGTAAATGCTATTTTGCCTGTATATAGAAATGCTACAGCTTGGTGTAACTATATCTATTCCAGAATATCACACTCTTTTTTCTATTCCAGCTGCTTTACCTGTGGGGATGTTTTTAATTTGTGGGGATAGAGCGTGGGGGGAAATTCCAGCGAAACTTAATGGGAGGCCATGTAGCCTCAGATGACTTACATTACTAACACCTGATATCAATATGATTCACAGTAAAAGTCTCACAATAACTGACACAGGGTTAAGTGGATGGCTAGCAAGTTTGGGAATTATGGGATGATTGAAAGATTTGCTTATGCATGGCTTAGTTATTTTAATTGTAATATTAGCAGTTATAATGATTGTACCATATACTATAAAAATAGTTGAATGTATGATTGCAAAAGCATTTCATGTAACTTGGCTTGCACAAAAACAAAAAGGGGGAATTGTGGGAGATTTCATGGAAAATGGGGGACATTTCTTTGAGCCTGATTATTTAGAGTTAGCATAAGTAGGCCACAGTTAGCATGAGCGGGCCGGAGTACATGACAGCTGCAGTATGAAAGGACTTTGAACCACCAGAAAAACAATGGACATAAGGAACTTGGACAGTGGAGCAATTAATAAACAAGATAACAGAACTGCAGAGGCAAGAAGGAGCTGCAAGAGCTTTAATGCAATTAAGAAAGCTGTCAATTTGATTTAGAGCATCTAGCTGCGGGATGGGGATTTAGGAGTTGGTTTGTATCTTTGTTAAAAATCAGGGGTTTCTTTTATTCTTATGTATTTTATTAAGTATAATGTTGCTTTTACTGTGTTTAATTAATTGTGTTCATAAATCTTTGCAAAGGGCAATACAGCAGGTGTCGAAAACCAAAACAAGGGGGAATTGTGGAGACATATCTAGCTAACGGTTGCAAGAGCATTCCAGGTGCCTTTAGAAGACCTTGAACAGAATAAACAAGAAGACAAAAAAGAACACAGGTGCGCATTCCACGATAAAGGGAACTTGGCACAAAAAAACCTCAGATCGGCAGTTTATCCTGACCAATTAGACTGAGACAAGTTTTGCATGTTTTAGTTGGTATAACCAATTATGTCTTATGTTTATGCGTGTGTACAGAGTTAATATAACCAATCATATTTTATGCTTGTGTGCGTGTACAGTGACTTTGCAGAATATGTGATTATAAATATGCGTGTGTTTTAGAAATAAACGTCATCTGCTTTCAAGATTACAGGCGTCCGTTTATTTCTACCTCCTGCATGGGGAGAAGGACATATCCACTTTGAATTGCTGGAACTCCCGGGACAGTTCCTCTAGAGCCGAGACACAGGACCATAGGGAGGAAGAAAGACTTCCTTCGTATTGCCGGAGTTGGACAGCCAATTCATCCACCGTTTCTCCGTACCCTTCTTTCCAGGACATTACTGCCAATGAGTTGGCATAGGTTGGTGGTGCACTTCGTAGAAGCTTCCGCCACATGGGTTGTGTGCATTGGACCTCATCTGGATCTGTGGGTGACTGCGCATTTTCTGGATCATTATAAATCACCTCCAGCATGGCTAATTCCCTCAGGTACTGCATACCTCTCTCCATGGTGGTCCACTTGCCTTGGTGACATGTAACTTCATCCCTGAAGGGGTATTTTTCCTTTACACCTAACAGAAGTCGCCTCCAGAGGCTGAGGACTTGTGTTTTTCTCCCAATCGCCTTGTCGATGCCCCCTTCCCTAGACAGAGATCCCAACTGCTTGGCTTCCTTACCCTCTAATTCCACACTACTGGCCCCATTATCCCAGCATCAGAGCAGCCAGGTAACAATGTGCTCACCTGGGTGGCGGCTAAAATCTTTTCGCATGTCATGCAACTCACTCAGGGATAGGGATCGGGTAATTATTTCAGGTTCTGCCTCTTCCTCCCGTTCTCGCGATGACCCTGGTTCATCTTCATCTCTCGCTAAGCGAACTGATTTCTTTGTGTGTTTCTTTTTCTGTACAGGGGCGACTGATACTGGCACAGGTTGGTTCTCTGGTTTAGCTGCAGTATCTGTCACCAGGGTAGAGGTAGCCATGGTGCTTGTTGTTGGGGTAGGGGCAGCCATGGTGCCTGTTGTCAGGGTAGGGGCAGCCATGGTGCCTGTCGCTCTGTTTTCCCTCCTTTCCACCTGAGGGTGCTGGCTAATATCAAGCAGTGTTTGGTAGATACTTGCCAGGGCCCAGCACAATGCGGTAAGTTGTGCATCTCTGGAATAGCCACAGCATTTTCCTTTCAAATATTCTATCCCTTTATCAGGGTCCTGTACTTGTTCGGGAGTGAAGCTCCAAGCCACTGGGGGTGAGAAGTTCTCTGGATACCTGCCCCTATTCTCCCACATGCCATGCCACTCATGACTATCCAGTCTTGGGGCAGATCTCTGGGTGGTATTCTTAAGAAACATTTTGTAGCCCTAAACAAGACCTGAAACACATTCAGGAGATATAGCAATAACAGCATCCTGGCTTGCACATCCCAAGGATATTAAAAATTGTCGAAAGCTGTTGTAATTAGCCGGAAGGAGAAAGGGGAGGTGAATGAACGGGAGGAAATATCCCCCCTAACTTCCCCATGGATTGGGTGTGATTACCAATAAATTCCAATAGAAGGCCCTCAAAGTATGGGAATGATATCACTGCTGCATACAGATACCAGCTTAACCTCATGACCAGCAACGTAATCATTTCATAAGTCGACATTACCTAGTGTTACGGAGGCACACTCAATCAAATCCAACAAGTGTTAAAACTCAAATTTATTCTTAAGTAAAAAGTTAGTTAGAACTCCGGTAACATTTGTAAACCACAGGCTCAATGATGTAAGGGGAATTAATACTACACAGCTGACTTAAGAATCCTTAAAATGATGACTCAAAATGCGCAATATCAATCACCTAAAAGATGAAGGCTCTCTACCTTGAGTAGTTACCTAGGGCGGTGTCCCAACGCAAGGGGGAGTCCCCAACTGCAGACCCGCTGCTCCAAGAAGGACTGATTCCAAAATGTCCTCGGGTGGGACCCTGTTTATACCCTTGTCGAATTTGATCTGTGGTCATTTTAATCCCTATTGGCCAAATGGTCACTTCAGTGTACTTGGCGCATCTCCATTGGTCAGTTCAGTTTTCAGCCTGCAGCCTCTAGGGTTTGGGGTTTTTTTTCCTCTCCTCTCTGCCTGGAGAAGTTTCATTTCCTGGGGGGGGGGGGGGGGGGGAGGGGCGGAGGTGTATACTGCCACACCCAGTTTAGCAAAATGATAATCCTGATCCCTCTCCCAGAGGTGTTAAACATAACCACAGGGAATACAAAGTCCATATAAGAACTTACACACTGCCACCATGTGAACAAATGAACCAACATCGTGACTAGCGACTAACTAATATAAGAAATGCATATAACAAATTTGTTTTAACACGCTCTGGCCAGATCTGTCATTATCTCAACCCTTCTTGCCCCACGCTGGGCACCAAAAAGGACTGTCGTGGTTTAAGCCCAGGCAGCAACAAAGCACCACGCATCCGCTCACTCGCTCACTCCTCCTTGCCCCCCTCCAGTGGGATAGGGAGGAGAATCAGAAAGGAAAATAAAAGAAATAGAACCTTGTGGGTTGAGATAAGGACAATTTACTGGGACAACATAAGGAGAGAAGTTACAACAACAACAATGGTACTAAAAAAAGAATATACAAAACGAGTGATGCACAGTGTGTAGGGATTGGCGCTCGGAAGATCTCGCGATGTACGGAAAGAGAAGGGTTAAAGGAGGCGGGATGACCGACAGACAGTATGTAAGGGCGTGACGCAGTTGAATAAACGCCATTTGCAGCATCCTCATATTGGTGTCAGTGCTCTGTGGCCCAGGGTATGGTGGACCCTGTGCCGAGTCCCACGGGGTGATCAGACGAATGTCTACAAGTGGTGACCCTGACGTGATTGGACATCGGCGGATTACGCGGGGCGTAATCGAAGGCCTGGCCAGGCATGGAAGGAGTCCTGAAGGTGTTGGACTCGTGCTCTAGAGAGGTAAAAATCCCTATGGGACAAAAAGAAGCGAAAGCTTGCCTAGAGCGGCTCCTGAAAGAGGAAGCGATAGAGCGCCCGGGGGACATATTGTCTCCTGAGTGCTGGCCGAAATGCACCGCGGCTTTAGCGGAACGGGCTATGGCGACGCAGCATGGTCCGGAGTTAAAGACGTGGGGGCGGATTAGGGCGATTTTCAGGAAAGTGCGGGAGGAGGGCTTAACATGGAAGGAAGCAAAGAGATTGATGCACGCGCAGGCGGAGCGGGGCGTGCAGGCGGATGGGGGGGCGCGGACAGAAGGGCTGACGGAGGTAGCGGAGCAGACGCCTCTGGTGCTCCCAGTGCAGCCGTCAGCACCGGCCGAACCACCGGGATACCCTTGGGAGGAGTTTGAACGGGAGCGTGAACGGGCGAGAGAGGAGGAGCGGGAGAAAGAGCGACAGTTAATTCAGGAGGCAGAGGAACCCGTGGCCGAGCAAAGGAGACGGGAGAAGGAGAGGCAGAGACTAGAGGAGGCGGAGAGGGCTGTGATGAAGGGATCAGAAAAGGAGCAGGTAGAGGAGGGAGCGGTTCCCCTGTATGATCCGGAGGATTGGGTGCCGGGACGTGTTTTGCGAACCGCGCCACAAGCTCACCCTAAGATGGCGCCGACATCCGCCTTCTCCCCGGATGTCTCTCCGGAGGTCGGGAGAGGCGGAGCACGGCCAAAGGAAGGAGGAAGGAAAGTCAGGACACTCCCACTTCCGCACGTAGCGGAAGAGGAAGAGAGTGGGCCGGACTCAATCGAGGGGTCGGCTCAACGGTTAGAGGAGGCGTGGCAACTGGTGGGCGGAAACCGCTGTCGTCCGCCGCACGCAGCGGTAAAACAAAAGGCTATCTCCGGCTGTAAGGCGCAGTCGGCAGCAGCCAGTGAAAAGGCAACGCCTATGCCTTTAATACCTGTGCCCGACCCAGCTACAGATCCGCTGCAGATGTTGCAGCGAGTAGTAGAGGAGATACAGGAGCAGGTGAAGCAACAGCGGCAGCTGCTACAAGCAGCTGGGGAACAGAAAGGAGTTCCCGATTCACCAAAGATCACGTTGCCAGACTGGAAAATTGTAGCAAAGGAATGTGTTATGGACGGCATACGTTTTGAAGGACCCCCTTTAGTTTGCCCAGTCCGAGCTGGTCCAGGTGGTGTAGGGGTGGAGTGGTCTCCGTTAGATAGCAAGCTTTTGCAACAAGTGAAGAAGACCGTGGATGATTACGGCTTAGGACATCCCATGACAGGCTCTCTGTTAGATGTGGGTTTTTTTTCAGGTTCACTGACTCCCTGGGATTCGCGACAGTTTTGCAGTATGATTTTGACTCCCATTTTTTTTTTGATTTAGAAAGAAGCTTGGACAAACAGATTACAAGCAGCACTAGTTGAGACCCAACAAGAAAGACCCAGAAACAGGAAAGTGGGAAGGTGGGAGGCGCTTGGTGACACAGGGAAGAGGGTATGCTGCAGTACAGTCATCAGAGCACCCAGACTCACGTGTGCGCTGGGTGCCGTCACGGTGGTTGAAACCAGACCTCAGTCAATAACGATTTGTTGTGAGTTATTTTGCAGGATGCCGTTCAGAAGATCATCTGAGTACCTGCACTGTGGTCGTTGTGACCCTTGGGTGCTTGTCAAGTATGACCGCTGTGGACAACAACTCTGGAGACACACCAACCGAGCATCAAAATGGTGTGACCGATGTTTTGAACACCGCAGATCCACTTTACAGCAACCGCTGTGTGTACCCCATAAGCGGGGGACTATGATATGCTTTTAGACAAAGCCAATCAATTACAGGAGGCAGGTGACAGTGGCTTGACAATCTCCTCTCGTCGACCTGGCAATGGCTCCTGTCTTTGATTGACTGAAAAACGTTGACCCTATTTGGAATCCTTTTGGTGGTGGTTATTATGGTTTGTTGTGGGATACCAGCACTGACTGTTTGCGTGCGGAAACTCTTTATACAGAGTGCGGGTACCCACCAGTACACGAATTACCATGAGGTGGTGGGATCACTTATAGCTGTAACGCCAGTTTGTACTGTCGGTCATCCGCCATAGTGAGGGGGGACTTGTAGGGATTGGCGCTCGGAAGATCTCGCGATGTACGGAAAGAGAAGGGTTAAAGGAGGCGGGATGACCGACAGACAGTATGTAAGGGCGTGACGCAGTTGAATAAACGCCATTTGCAGCATCCTCATATTGGTGTCAGTGCTCTGTGGCCCAGGGTATGGTGGACCCTGTGCCGAGTCCCACGGGGTGATCAGACGAATGTCTACAACAGTGCAACTGCTCACCACCCAGAACCCCATGCTCCGCCACTTCCCACACCGAGAGAGAGCAACTGCCCCCAACCTGCTCCCCGCTTATATAGTGAGCATGATGTCACATGGTATGGAAGAGCTCCTTGGCTAGTTCAGGTCAGCTGTCCCGGCTGTGCCCCCTCCCAGCTTCCTCTGAAAATTAACTCTATCCCAACTGAACCCAGGACACGTCCCTACTCAGGGGGAGATACTGGGTTACAGCCTGCTGTGATCCCAGAGAGCTCAAAGGGTCTCACTTAGGATTGCTATTTATAGGATCGTGAGATGATGGACTTTGGTCAGTATATTTCCATTCTGGCCACAATTCTTGTCAGGTAATTCTGGCACCTTCCAGGGTGGGCCATGATCCAGGCAGCAGGAGCTTCAGGTACAGTTTGGGAGTGCCTAATCACCCTAACTCACAGTACCATAGCTGGGAGAAGAAAGTACCAGATTGTCCCAACTCACTGCACTTGCAGCCAAAACAAGAACACAATGTTGGCTTGTCCTGACATCGCAATGTGGCCCAGGGAGTCTGCACCATGACATTAGCATAGCCTACAAATAAGATTTTTAAAGTAATATATTTGGGGATTTTGTTTGCTTTTTGCAGCTTCAACCTTTATGGTTCATCTTTCCAAGGTTTTTTTCCACATCATAAAGGGTACACATACAGAGGGGAGGTTGTTGGGTTTTTTTTTTGTGTGTGTAGTAGAATGAGTGAATTTTAGAAGCAGCATCTTTGAGAAATGTTCAGAAACTTCACAACATCGAATCACTCCTTGATAATTAGATGTACAAAAGTCGTATTAAGGAAAAAAACATGAGAGTGTTTCATAGCCATTGTTTGACAGGTCTTACAACGTAAACACCAATTGTCTCAGGATATGACATGAAACAATAATATGTTGACAAGTAAAATAGCTTCCTTTCAAGGAATTGTAAAAACAAGTACACTTAGTGTTCAGAAGCAAAGGTAACAGATACCAAGAAAGAGAAAAAAGTTAGAAGATGACAACCAGTATACCATATCGCTTTGAAACAATGTTAATTCAGCTTTTTTAAGGAACTAAAATTGTCCGGTTTGAATGTAGTTCAAGTTTTGAGTACTATGAAAAACTTATGTTAAAAAGAGAAAACTTGATTTTTTAGGTTTGTCTTACCAAGCTGAAATTTAGCTATGTTCAAGCAAATATCATTAGAATTTGAAGCAAAACATATTAGGAGTTTCAGTGAAAATCAGTAACTCCTTATTTTTAAAAGCTCTGGAGTTTCAATTCAGAGTAATATCTCAAAGTGCAATATAGGAAGTCAGGCCACCACCATCAGGAATTTTACTTTTGATTCCTTAAGCAAAACCTATCAAGAGTCTTGTGTATCTACAGTTTTGAGTAAACCAGCTAAGCCAACCCAGTAAAAGTCACCACTGCCCTGAATGAGGACATATGAGAACTGTTTAATTATAGGCAAAAATGGTCCCATGATGAGCCATACCTTCAGCTGGATTTCATTTGCATAGTGTCACCGATTTCTGGTTCTCAGCTACTGCAAATTGACAGTACTCCATTATTTCAGTGGAGCAACACTGATTTGATTTATGTCATCTGAGAACCTGGCCCTATATTGCTGATGTAAACATTTTAGTGAACACTTGATAGAGATTTCTTTATAAAGCAAAGACTTACCTTAGAAGCTGAGTACATTGTGTATAATTGACAAGGGAAAGTACCCAGACCAGAGGACAGATTCAGAATAAGACCTTTCTGTCTGAAATTTAATTTTAAAAGTTACATTCAATTTACATTTAACAGCATTACAGTAAAAACCTGCACAACTCTTTTTCCCCCAGAAGGCAGAGCTCTTCTATTAGACTACTAGATGTATAGACTACATTCCCAAAAGACTCAATTTTTATAGTTTAGTTAGGTGCATTTAAGTCTAAAGCAGCTAGAAATAATTTCATAAGTGAAATTTAAATGCCTAGTACAACCAGAACCATGGGAACATTGCACATGCTATTGTACATCTAACATTCATTCACACAGCACTAACAGCAAGAAAAAAATATCTGAGTAACATACCATAAAGTGGAGAAATTAATCATGAAAAGCATAACTGCTACTGAATAAACTGGAGGTGACATGCGGAAAACAGACTCCACAATCAGTGAGATTGTAAAGTAGATATGTTCATTCAGCGCTGGGCGGCACGGGGGTAGTCCCACCAAAGTCGTGCGCGCCTGACTCGGCAGTTCGCCTCAAGTTTATACAGTCAGGTATTACGTATTTACAATACGCCTATACATATGCATGACCTATCCCCGCTTCATATTAAAATTAGCACCGAGAGGTCATTTCCATAGTCCCCTCCCAACTGTGCCTGTCTTAGATGGCTCTTGGGGCCTGCTCCTGCTTCTTTACCTGCTCCTGTCTTTACCTCATTGGCTGGTTCTTGGGACCAGCTCTTCTTATCAAGGACTGTCTCTACCTCAGCTAATTTCAACAATGTAAGCACTAAACATCGTCTTTCACCCCCCTTTATTATGTCTACTGAGATTCTTTTGACTCCCCTTGTCTCAGTCCCCCCTTTTCTAGAAAATAGGAAATTCTTTTACTATATTTAATCCTAGTACTTCTAACACATTATTTCCCTATCTAGCATCCTCTCAAAGTATTTGTTGGTCTCGAGTTTTCGTCGTAACTGATTCTTTTTCCATTCACTGTAAGAGTCTCTTGTACTCTTACAGCACAAAAGGCCACATCGAACCACTATGCAAAGGACCACAGACAAGAGAATGATGATTATTATGGTGACAAACAAATGCTTTAACCATGTCAAATTTGGCAACCAGGAGGTTAGTTTTTCTAATATGCCTGTCAAGCCCCAAGAAGTGTCATCTTGGGAAACTTCATGTAGTATTTTAGTCCTTTCCCATATCTCCTCAAGATCTGTTTCAATTCGTTGGTTTTGATTGATATAGGTACAGCAAGTTTGGTTTATAACTACACATAAGCTCCCTTCTTTTGCTAAAAGCATGTCCAATCCCATTCTATTTTGGAGCACTACTTTACTTAGGGATTGTATTTCCACTTGCAACCCTCGAATTGCATCAATTGTGTACCACTTTCTATAATCTCTAATGTAGCAGATATATTCACGATAGCTTTCTCCAACTCGCTTACCGCTAAAAAGGGGATTAACCATCGGACAGAACTATGGTACCCAGTACCTCGAATAATTAGTGGGTTTTCAGCCCGTTTTACATGGAGCCAAGGTGTTCTCAAAAACCCTCAGGGAGGCGAAGCTCCCTCGAATATACTGGCCTGAGATGCAAGGTATCCTCGAACACAGTGTCCCTTCCAGTTCTAGGGTAAACTCTTTCTGGCCCTGCCATCCCCACAGAGCCACCAGTATCCGGGCCCTGTGTTGCATTTTGGACCGAGATGCGTCTCCCTTCTGTCTTGCTCTTGCCCCTTCTTTCCTGGCCCACCCTTTGGTTTCCGGATATAATAGAAACTGATACTTAAGTTCAGTCCAAGACGTTATAATTTTCCTTTATCAAAAGTTCCCAGATTTTCCGGAAGGCTACAATTATCCACGTCTCCCCAAATATTATCAGTAATATTTAAGCAACAGGTTGGGCACCTCCAAATCAAAGTTGGGTCCCCTCTGGATATTTCCTTTTCCATGAAGGCATGATCCCTTTCTATCTGGCCCTTCTTTAATAAGAGATGTCCAATTTGTGGTTCGGATTCCTAAAAAGGGGAGTTCCATGTTCCCCCGAGGAAGGGGATTACATACCCAACAATCTGATAAATTTAGTACTTTCGAGATACTCTCTGTCATATTTAAATAAGTATTTTGATCCCAAGCCTGCCCCTTGGACAAGGTCCAACTCAGGAACATAACAATCAATGTCTCACAAATTTTAGCTTCAAAGGTCCTTTTTCTTGTGAAGTCCATTGTCCTTTGGGTGCCTTCTTCACCCTAGTGTGATGGATCCAGGCGTTCTGTTCCTTGATCTTAATCGCGGTGAAGAAGTAGTACTTGAAATGGTCCTTCCCACTGAGGCTCCAGAGTTTTTTCTGTAAGAGACTTTATATACACATAATCTCCTGGTTGTATATTATGCACAGGCCCATCCAAACCTCTCCCTCGAGTCCCTACCACATGCTTCCTGATTTTATTAAGTTGCTTACCTAATGCCACCATGTAAGAAGTCATAATTTCATCCCCCGCTTGTACAGACACCCCTCTCTGTATCCCATAGGGTTGTCCATACAGAATTTCAAAGGGGCTCGGTCCTTCTTTCGCCCTTGGTCTTGTTCATATACGCAGAAGGGCTAAAGGGAGAGACTGAGGCCATGTAAAATTTGCTTCTTGTCCTAATTTCACAATTTGCTGTTTGATTAAGTAGTTCATTTTTTCCATTTGGAGGTGATATGGAGTATGAAGCTGCCAATCTATACCCAAGTGCTGGCTAATTTGTTGTACTATTTTTGAGACAAAATGTGGTCCTCTGTCAGAGGATACGGTTGCTGGAACCCCAAAACATGGTATTATCTCTTGTACCAGTATTTTAGTTACCTCCCGAGCTTTAGCCCTTCTTGTTGGGAATGCTTCTGGCCAACCTGAAAAGGTATCAGTTAATACCAATAGATATTGATACCCCCCTTTTCTTGGAAGTTCTGTAAAATCAATTTGCCATTGCTGTCCAGGCCCATGGCCTTTTCCAATCTGGCCCATTTCCGGCTTGGAAGTATTCTTATCATTAGTCTGGAGGCAAAGATCACACTGTTGTGTCACCTGTCTCACTGTGGTATATAAATTTCTAGCCACAATTTCTCTTATCAAATGATTATACAGAGCTTCTGTCCCCCAATGTCTTTTCCTATGTTTCTCCCGTATCAAATGCCATAATAAGCAAGAGGGAACGATTAGCTTTCCCTGTGGGGTATGAGCCCACCCCTCTTCATTATATGACCCTTCTAAATCTGTAATGAGCTTTTGATCTTCCTTAGTGTATTCTGGCTTACCTTCTAGGGAAATCTGCCTATCAGGAATTAAGGCCCCTTCTGATTTTACCTTTGTTTTGGCCACTTGTTTTGCCTCCCTGTCCACCAGCTCATTCCCTTTTTCCAAATCAGAGCTCGCTTTCTGGTGTGCCTTAATTGCTACTTTCTTAGGGAGCTGGACAGCTTCCAGTAACTTCAGAATTTCTTCTGCGTGTTTGATATTTTTCCCTTGAGAACTCAATAGTCCTCTCTCCTTCCGAATTGCTCCATGTGCGTGTACAACTCCAAAGGCATATTTTGAGTCTGTATAACTGTTCACAACTTTGCCCTGGGCCAATTCCAGGGCATGGGTTAGAGCAATTATTTCTGCCTTCTGTGCGGAGGTGTTCATGGGCAAAGCCCCTGATTCTATTACCTCTTGGCTGGTGGTGACGGTGTATCCTGCATGTCGATTACCATTTAGGACGTAACTGCTTCCATCTGTGAACCAAGTTTCCCCATTCTCCATGGGGCTATCTTTCAGGTCTGGGTGACTGGCGTATGTTGCTTTGATGGTTTCCAAACAGTCATGATGTACCGTTTCTCCTGTGTTCCCGCTGAGAAAAGAATCTGGGTTGACAATGTTAGTGACTACAATCTCCATGTCATCCTGCTCTACCAATATAGCTTGATATCTCAGGAATCTTTGTGGAGAGAGTCAGTGTCCACCTTTTGCTTCCAGTACTGCTGATACTGTGTGAGACACCAGAACAGTCATTTTCTAGCCCAGAGTAAACTTTCAGGCTTCCTGTATATTCAGTATCACAGCTGCAACCGCCCGCAGGCATCCAGGCCAACCTTTTGCAGTCGTGTCTAACTGCTTAGAGAGGTAGGCAACTGCCTGTTGATATGGGCCCAGGTTTTGTGCTAATATTCCCAGGGCAATGCCCTGCTTCTCATGGGAGTAAAGAAGAAACGGCTTACTCACATCTGGGAGTCCTAAGGCCGGGGCCGACATCAAAGCCTTTTTCAGTAGCTCAAAGGCTCGTTCGGTCTCCTTGTTCCACTCAAGGTGTTTCTGCTCAGTGGCTGTCAGCGCATACAGTGGTTTAACAAGCAATCCATAATTACAGATCCACGATCAGCACCGCCCCGTCATTCCCAGAAAAGTCCATAACTCTTTTACTGTCTGAGGTCTCCGAGTTTGACATATTGCCTCTTTACGGGCCTGTCCCAAAGTTCTTTGTCCCGCACTAATTTCATAGCCCAAATAATTCACTTTGCGTTGCATTACCTGTGCCGCCTTCTTGGATACCCGGTACCCCTGGAGTCCCAGGAAATTCAGCAGACTCACCGTCCATGTCATACAATCTTTCTCTGTTTTGGTGGCGATCAGGATATCATCCACATACTGCAACAGCTTCCCCTCCTCAGACGGGGCTTCCCAGGTTTCTAAGTCTTTTGCAAGCTGATTGCCAAAAATGGTAGGACTATTCTTAAATCCTTGTGGCAACACCGTCCAAGTGAGCTGGGTCTTTCGACCACTCTTGGGGTTTTCCCATTCAAATGCAAATAATTTTTGGCTGGCTTCATGGAGAGGGAGGCAAAAGAAAGCATCCTTCAAATCTAAAACAGTAAACCAAGTCAATTCAGGTGTTAATACGGTTAACAGGGTATATGGGTTTGCCACTACCGGGTAAAGATCTTCAGTTATCTTATTCACCGCCCGTAAGTCTTGGACCACCTGATATGACCCATCAGGCTTCCGAACAGGTAATATAGGGGTATTGAATTCAGACTCACACTCTTTTAATAATCCCAACTGCAAAAATTTTTCTATCACCGGCCAGATTCCTTCTCTGTCTTCCTTCTTTAGGGGATATTGTTTAATTCTTACCGGCTTTCGGCCTTCCTTGATCCTAACATCAACAGGTGGAGCACATAATAATTTCCCAGGGGCATCAAAGCCTGATTCAGAACCGAGTATGTTGCCCCCGTATCTACCAAAAATTCTACCCCTTGTTGTGTTTTCCCTAGCTTAATTATAACCAGTGGATCCGCTAGGGTAGATTCCCCAGGTTCCCGTCAGTCTCCCTTCAGAGGGGCTACCGTTCTTCCTCTTTGAGCCCTCTGATCCTCCTTGTTCCTTGGGCATTCCCTTTTCCAATGACCGAATTTCTTACACAAAGCGCATTGATCCTTACCCAGTCGGGGCAAGTCTCGTCTAGGCCCTCTTCCTCTTTCTTCTTGAATAACAGCCATTAATTTCCTTTGCCCTTGCCTATATCCTTCTTCTCTATTACTAAATACTCTCCATGCTTCTTCCAACAATATTTCTAAATTCCTACTCTCTGTAGGGCGTAATTTCTGAAGTTTGCGCCTTATATCCCCTGTAGACTGACCCAAAAACAGGGAGACCAATTGCTGTACTCCTACCTCTGACCCAGGATCCAGCGGTGTGCTGCGGCGCATTACATCTCTCAGTCGATCCAGGAATTTGGATGGAGACTCGGAAGGACTCTGTTTGACTGCATATAAAGCTGACCAATTTATAGTTTTGGGGATCGCTCTCTCCATTCCTTTATAATCCACTCCTGATACCCCTGCAATCTTTCCATATGTGCAGATCTATTAACATCCCACTTTGGGTCTTGGAGAGGGAAATATTCCTTAATGTCCCCTCCTGTAATCTTATAATGATCTTCAGCAAGGTTCCCTGCTGTTTTTAAAATCAGCTGTTTCGCTGTCTCAGTCATATATTCCAATAATAACTGTATATCCTTCCAATCAGGGTTATGCTGAGGGGGCGCGCTTACCCTTCTCCTGCCTCTTATATACCAGTCATCGACAGGTCTGTCCTGGCTCCCGATACTGGGATGCAGCAGTCACCCCGGATTTGCTCGATCTACCCCCAAGATCGCTAGTGGCCGCTCTATCGGTCAGCAAATCCCCCCATACAGGGTACCCTCCTCCCATATGGGGACTACGCTGCATGCCAGATGTCTCTGTGCGATTTACCAGCTGCCCCAGCCCGTACTTTTACAGGCGCCCCTTGTGAAACATACTGTTTGGTCCGCGGCTTCAGGAGGTTGTTGTCTGCTCCTGTGGTGAGCGGCTGGCAGCGGAGGCTCCTCCAAGGAAAGTGCTCGGGGCGCACCGAGGGGCGTCGTCTCCACAGTCGGTCCCGCAGCCGAGCAGAGAGTCTCCTGCCTGGCTCGCCAAACTGACGTGCGGAAAACAGACTCCACAATCAGTGAGATTGTAAAGTAGGTATGTTCATTCAGCGCTGGGCGGCACAGGGGGTAGTCCCACCAAAGTCGTGCGCGCCCGACACGGCAGTTAGCCTCAAGTTTATACAGTCAGGTATTACATATTTACAATACACCTATACATATGCATGACCTATCCCTGCTTCATATTAAAATTAGCTCTGAGAGGTCATTTCCATAGTCCCCTCCCAACTGCGCCTGCGCAGGGCCTCTTTATGGTGGTCGTCTGGTGGTCGCAGAGATGAAGATAGATGACTCCTCTTCGTCACCGCTAGTATCCTCTTTCCTTGCGCAGGCTCAGTGATTTCTTGGTATTCACCCAAGCCGCAAGACCAGTCTTAGCTGGCTCTTGGGGCCTGCTCCTGCTTCTTATCAAGGACTGTCTTTACCTCATTGGCTGGTTCTTGGGACCAGCTCTTCTTATCAAGGACTGTCTCTACCTCAGCTAATTTCAACAATGTAAGCACTAAACATCATCTTTCACCCCCCTTTATTATGTCTACTGAGATTCTTTTGACTCCCCTTGTCTCAGTGGCAGCAACTAAAACCTATTGAAAGTTCTAGAAAAATATATTTTTATCTTGGCTCCATTTGTTTCAATATTATTTGTGTCATCTGTAAGACAAATATGTTAAGAATTATATCCAATCTCCCTGTTTCTGATTGCATTTTTGACTCATTTTTCCACAAGATTTTCCATTTGCTCAAGCCATATATATGTGATTCAAATAGCTAAAAAGTGGCACTTTGAAAGTTTTGGAAAAGATTTTAGAAATGTTGATGGTCTGCCAATCAGCTGAATTGTGACAAAAAAATCCAAATGTTAGTCTGTTAACCAGTAAACATCTTATGCTTAGCTAAAGCTTTTCAACAGTATCTGATTTTCATGAATCTTCAATACTGAATCATAAATCTAATGAGAAAGTCAGTTCCATGGTATTTTTGCATTTTCACTTCTGGCTCTACCTGGATCAGAAATAGCAGAAAATCATGAAAAGACAAGATATTTTTCTGCTACCAAAAGAGCTGTAGGATCATTTTTGATGCTAATTATTTAATCATCCTTTCTTATTTTAACAATGGACTTAGGAATGTTTATAATTTTTAAAGTGCAGTTAAGTCCTTTTTTAGATAAGAAATCTCCTGGTGGTTATTTGAAATGTTTTCTTGTTATTAAGCCCAAATTCCAAGGGAATTCATACTCAGACTATTGACTTGTTATAAATTGTCCTGGTTTCAGCTGGGATAGAGTTAACTGTCTTCCTAGTAGAAGGAAGATCAGATCCCTATGGATGTGATTAACAAAATAGCAGCTATGTCTCCACCAACTAATAAAAAGGAAACGCAGGCTTTCTTAGGTGTTGTGGGTTTTTGGAGAATGCATATTACAAGTTACAGTCAAATTGTAAGCCCTCTCTACCAAGTTACTCGGAAGAAGAACGATTTTAAATGGGGGCCTGAGCAACGACAAGCCTTTGAACAAATTAAGCGGGACATTGTTCATGCAGTGGCCCTTGGACCAGTCTGGGCAGGACAAGATGTTAAAAATGTGCCCTACACTGTGGCTGGGGAGAATGGCCTTACCTGGAGCCTCTGGCAGAAAGCAACTGGGGAAACCCGAGGCCCAACCCTGGGGTTTTGGAGTTGGGGATACAGAAGATACAAGGCCCACTATACTCAAACAGAAAAAGAGATATTGGCAGCATATGAAGGAGTTCGAGCTGCCTCAGAAGTGGTTGGTACTGAAACACAGCTCTTCTTGGCACCCTGACTGCCAGTGCTGGGCTGGATGTTCAAAGGGAAAGTTTCCTCTACACATCACGCGACTGATGCCACGTGGAGTAAGTGGATTACACTGATTACACAGCGGGCTCGCATAGGAAACCCCAGTCGCCCAGTGTCGCGGTAGAGACGGACACGACAAGTAATAGATCACGCAAAATGGCTACTTTATTGTTCTAACACACCTTTTTATCCCCTTCTTCAGAGTATGTGTTAGTATATGATTGGCTTAGTTAGTAACTAACAATTCATGATTGGTGAGTTTGTCAGGACGGTTCTTCTTATCACTATCTTGTTTTCGTACTGGTCTTCTCGGATCTTTCCAGACTTCTCAAGGATATACTACAAGCTGCTCGAGGTCGCGCTGTTCTCGAACTGTCAGGAATTCCGTAGACTTGTTGCATCCCCCGACAATTCCCCCTTTTTGTATTTGTGCTAAAAATATCCTGGCTGCCCTCTGCAGGGCCCTTTGCAGAAGGCTGAAAAGACAGGGCAACATTAGAAGCATAGTTATCACAATCAAGATCACTACCCCCACAGTCTTGAGCAGAGATATCAACCATCCAGACAATCCCCAACCCTCAAATATATTTGTCCTTGTGCTAAAAGCAAGAAATCAATTCCAGCTCTATTTTATAGCATAGCATGTCTGACACTATCAATGTCTAGCAGTAAATCTGATAATACTACACCAGTCTGTATTCAGGGACCCCAGAATTGGTGATTCCTGGGGTGGCAAGGAGGGTTAATGCCCGATCCGTGAAAACCAGGCATTCCCATCCATTGAGTCCATGAGCTGCTGCACAGGGGTCTCCATCAATAAGTTCTTAAACTTTGTCGATGTCAGTGTAACCCCCTATTAAACCTGTGAAAAAGGGATAGCTTGGTGTTGTTGTACTAAGGTATGAGAAATCTTGTCCAGTCACGTCAGCCAGGGTCATCCAGATGTTTTCTTTGGTTTGCGGTGGTATCCATGCCTACGTCCATCCGAGGACTGTGAGGTAGATGAACCATCTGTACATTCTCGTGCTGTCTTGCTCCGCAAATTCAGCCCAGCAATCGGTAGGTGCCAGCTTTATGTGGGCGTCCCCACGGAGGCAACGATGGCCTTGCCGTACACCAGTCCGATGCTCTTCGGAAAATCCCGGTATTTATACATTTGTAGAGGAACGGATTTCAGCACACGTGGCCAGCGGGTGCCAAAAATCCGCCTCATTTGCAACCTATGACGCATGCGCTCGCTGGCCAGGCGCGCTGCATGAGTCATAGTCATCCTCTCTATTGGTTCATGGACTTTGTGATGCGGTTGCAATGCACAGAGAATCTTGACCTGTTATATTGGTCAAGGTGACCTACACTTAGTTTTTGGTTGAGGTGGTATTCATATTGCCGCACCCTCTGGGATGTTCCAGATGATGATGGTCATACAAATCAAGCGGGAGTCCATCGTGGGCCTGTATCGGTAGAAACACAAGCGTAACCTTGCCCCCAGGTTAACAGCTCACATGGTCCACTCCACTGACCATTAACTAAATCTTTAATGTGTACTTTGATGCCTCTTTGTAAATTCTGTGTTGAAAAAAGAGAAGTGTTGAAAAAAGGAGGTAGAGAAGAATTATCCCCATAATAGAGAAAGCTAAGAACATAAACCACGTTATCTAAACATGCCTGTGGTGGCTCCCCAATCATTCCCCCTTTTTGTTTTTGAAGCTGCTGCTTCAGTGTGCCATGTGCACGCAGCTCTACTACTTGTGGAGAACCATTTTGATACACTACTTTGCTGTTCCAGTTGTTGTTTTCATACCATACTACTGCTGCTTTACCTGTTTTTCCAGAACCATCTGTGAAGACAGTAGGGCCTTTCACAGGTTCCGGCTGGCTTAAGTTTTTCTGACCAAATGGTATTTCTCGAGCAAATTTCAGGAGCGGGTGCGACGGTAGATGATACGAGATCTGTCCTTGAAAACCCGCCATAGCCACTTGCAGCATGTAATTGTTTGCCAGACACCATTCAAAGTACCAATTTTGAACAGGTAAAACAATAGTAGCTGGATCACGTCATGTTAGTTCTACACATCGTTTTCTGGCTTTTATGATTACATCAACAATAAGTTCAAACAAGCCAGGAGCAGTTTTTTGTGGCCAGAAATGACAAAAACATCCATTCTAAAATATGTAATGGGTCATCCCACTCAGAATTCCACTGCACCAAAGCACCAAATGGCACAGTTTTGTCAATTAGTACAAAGAATTGTACCAATTGAGACAGATCAATTTGAGAAACAAATTTCTGGTGTATACATTGTTCCACCTTGTGAATTACATTTAACAATTCCTTATTCAATATTCTGGGTTCTGTTGGATCATTGGAATTTTTTAATAAGTCTAATAGAGGTTGTAACTGCGAATTGGTCAGTCCAAGATAGGGCCTGACCCAGTTCAAGGATCCCATTAATTTCTGTACATCACTGAGTGTCTTAACTGCAGGGTTAAGTTTCACAGGTTGGGGCACAACCTGCTTATTTGTAATTGTCATTCCCAAATATTTCCAGGGTGCTATTTTTTGCTCTTTTTCAGGGGCAATAACTAACTCATATTGTTGTAGCAAATTCATGGCCAAATTGTTCATGCCATTCAACTGCTCCTTGTTGTCTGACGCTAACAGAATGTCATCCATATAGTGATAACTATAACTAGTAGGGAATTTTTCCCTTACAGGTGACAGAGCTTGTGCAACAAACGCTCGACAAGTGGTTGGTGAATTTTTCATGCTCTGTGGCAGAACTCTCCATTGATATCTTTTTGCTGATTGTGCATGATTGATAGAAGGCACAGAGAATGCAAAATTTTTTTAAATTTTTTTTTTTTTTTTTTTTTTTTTTGTCTTGTGAAGCTAGTGGAATTGTAAAAAAACCCAACCCTTAAGGTCCATGACAATGATTTCCCAATCTTGAGGGATCATGGCAGGTGAAGGCATGCCTGGTTGCAGAGTCCCCATCATGGCCATGACAGCATTGACTTGCCACAGGTCATGCAAAAATCGCCATTTTCCTGATTTCTTTTTTTTTTTTTCTTTTTTTTTTTCACAAACACTGGAGCATTCCACAGACTGTGAGATGGTTCAATGTGTCCGGCAGCTAGTTCTGCTACCAATTCTTGCAGGGCCTTTAATTTTTTCAAGTGGTAGGGGCCACTGATCCACCCACACAGGGTTATTTGTTAACCAAGTTAAAACAAGCATGGGTTGTCTAACACCCTGCAGCACAGTGGCCCCCGTTAAAAATCTGTGATAATTCTCACCCCCCACTGCGACAAGCAATCCCTCCCCCATAAATTGAGGGGAGCTGACATCACATATGGTTTAATAACTGCTTGTTGGCCCTCAGGATTGGCAATCGGAACTGGAGTGGCTGCTATCTTTGCACGTGTGGATCCTCCCAGCCCCACTACTCCCATACCAGCCTCCTCTGTTGGCCAGGTAGACGGCCACAGATAATCGGCAATAATAGTCACATCAGCTCCGGTGTCCAGGAGCCCTGCAAGCCTTACTGTAGTCAGAGATCTTCCGTGATTTGACAGTGTGCACGTCATAATTGGTCAGGATGATGAGGTAGTCTGAGACCAGCAGACCTGAGGGGGTCCCGTGGAGCTGAAGCCTCCAGCGCATCGCAGTCGCTGTTCTGCTTTTGAAATAGAACTCGAAAAAGGAACAAGTTGAGCAATGCGAGTACCTTTAGGGATTGGTACTGGTGGGTAGGGGGTCGAAATCATCGCACAAATTTGACCTGTTAAAACAGCATCAATAACTCCCACATGCACGATTATTCCATTCAACTTGCTACCTGATCTTCCCAGTAGCAATGCACTCAGTCCCCGTCCTATAGGACCCCTTGCATTAAGAGGGACCTTAACGATGTCTTTCGTGGCTAGAGTTACTGTGTCAGCGGTGGATACATCCAACCCTGCTAAGCCAGCTGTCGCGGCTGACAATTGTTCGCAGAGAGGAATTGGCCGGCTGTCGGGAGGGGATTTGTTCTCCTTGCGCGCCCTCTCACACTCATTTTGTGGTTTTCCTGTAGCGGCTGTCCATTAGCATGAAATTTGGAATGACACTGTTTTGCAAAGTGTCCTGATTTCCCACATTTCTTGCAAGTAATCTCCGGTGAGTGGTGCACCGGTTGTTTACCTGGTGATGTTTTGTGTGGAGAAGTTACCATGATGTGCCCTTCGCTGCCACACCCAGAGCACTTTCCAGAATTTCTCATAGCATTCACTATGGTGGTCACTGTGTGTACCAGCGTCCCAACTTTAGAACATGCAGCTACCATGTCAGGGACAGAAGGATCTCCTGGCAGAGCCTGTATGATCTTTTGACAGTCCTCATTAGCATTATCTTTTACCAACTGTTTGTATAGCATTTGTCTTAAGACCTCATCTTCTACCTGTTTTTCCAGGGCAGCAGATATTTTTTCTACAAATTGTAAAAAGGGTTCTGTGGGGCCTTGGCAGATAGTGATGTATTTTTGCTTCGGAGCTGCCATATCCATGGTTTGCTTTATTGCCATAAGGCCTATATTTCGTGCTTGTTCGAGAGCCAGCGGAGGCCATGTAGCCTGTAGCTGAGGGTTACTATACTGCCCTTCGCCAAGCAAAGCATCCTCTCCAAGGCCTAATCTCGGGTCACCCTGTGGCAGTTGTGAATTATGCAGCGCCGCCGCGCGTGCCATCTGCCTCCAGGTGGATTGAAATACTTGCAATTGTACGGGCTGAAACAGCACTTGTGCTAGATGCATAATGTCATATGGACACAGCAGATCTGTGCTAATTATACGAATAAGTTGCATTACCTCAGGAGAATTGATTCCAAATTTTTGTACTTTATTCTGCAAATCCTGCACTACTCTCCAGCCTATGGGATTGTGCTCATCGTGCCGGTTTGTGCCTGCAGTAGCTTTGAAAACAGGAAATGTAACAGGGGCCTCTGCTGCGTTATCTAGAGG
Source organism: Astur gentilis (assembly GCF_929443795.1). Lineage (NCBI taxonomy): Eukaryota > Metazoa > Chordata > Aves > Accipitriformes > Accipitridae > Astur > Astur gentilis. The sequence goes on from NC_064918.1 coordinate 30,331,070, forward strand.
CTTTAGAAATGCAGGTGTTAAAGAGCACGGGCTGAGGCGTTCTACTAGATCCCAGTTGCCGGAGTCGGCAGCATATCTTCTAACTCCCTCCCAAAATTGATCGGGGATCTCGGGGCCACAGTTAATGTGGACGGAGGGAGAGTCCATGGCAGGGGTTCTTTTGGTATGGTTTTATCTGCGAGTTGCAGGGATCGCATAGCGTCAATTAGAGATTTTTCTGCCTCAGCTTCATTTTTGCTCTCATTTTCCGTGCGGCCCTCACATTCGGTTTGAGTCTCACCATCCTTTCGGCCCTCACTTTCGGTACGGCCCTGGCTTTCGTTACGGCCCTGGCTTTCCGGCTCAGTGTTAATCGCCACATTTTTCTCTTCGGGGGGGGCTGATGGAGTCACCCCTTCTGCCGCCGCACCAGTAGGTGAGGAGGGCCCCTCATCGCCCGGTAAAGTAATTAATGGTGTAGGAGGAGGAGGTGAATAAGGGTATGATCTGATTTTGCTCATGAGGGGTTTTCTGCCCGCAACTGCTGATATTGCAGCATCGACCGCAGCTGTTACTTGAGCAGAAACTTTTTCATTGATAACATTTTCTGATTTCTTATCTTTCTTTTGCTGATCTTTCGCATCACATTCTGCTTTCCATTCCTTCAGGGTCTCACGTAATAGACGCCATACGATCGCCAACTTAGAGAGCTCTTTCTGTCCTTTAGAGATCTCATCAAACATTTTCCAGCCCACTGTTTGCCATGCATCCACACTGAATGCAGTAACTGTTGTGGCTGTAAAGCCTTGCACCTTACACCGTATTAAAATCCGTTTCAGGCTTTGTTCTGGGGTTTTAACCCCTTTTCTTTTTAACAGGGCTGTCCAGGTAGACAAAATCGTCTCCTTTTCTTTTGTTAATTTCTGCCCCATTCTAACAGTTTAGTCCCCGGTGGCTCACCTTATTAGGTGTCTAGGCTCAGGTCCGGACCAGGCAGATTCCACTGCTCTCAGCTTCACGGGGCTCCGTCTCTGCAGCTTTTCTCGCTGCCGGTATACTCTTTCGCAGCTCTCGTCGCCGCTGGTATACTTCTCTCTAGTGCTGGATTTATCACCGTTAGATGATCTGTTCGCTCAGGCGCATCGGGGTCACCATTTGTCGCGGTAGAGACGGACACGACAAGTAATAGATCACGCAAAATGGCTACTTTATTGTTCTAACACACCTTTTTATCCCCTTCTTCAGAGTATGTGTTAGTATATGATTGGCTTAGTTAGTAACTAACAATTCATGATTGGTGAGTTTGTCAGGACGGTTCTTCTCATCACTATCTTGTTTTCGTACTGGTCTTCTCGGATCTTTCCAGACTTCTCAAGGATATACTTACTACAAGCTGCTCAAGGTCGCGCTGTTCTCGAACTGTCAGGAATTCCGTAGACTTGTTGCATCCCCCAACAGCCCAGGAATGTTAGAAGTGATCATGGACTGGCCAGAAGGCAAAGATTTTGGAATGTCACCAGAGGAGGAGGTGACACGGGCTGAAGAGGCCCCACTGTATAATAAACTGCCAGACAGTCAAAGTCAATATGCCCTGTTCACTGACGGAACCTGTCGCATTGTGGGAAAGCATCGGAGGTGGAAGGCTGCTGTATGGAGTCCTATACGACAAGTTGCTGAAACTGCTGAATTAGAAGGTGAATCGAGTCAGTTTGAAGAGGTGAAAGCCATCCAGCTAGCATTAGACATTGCTGAAAAGAAGAAGTGGCCAGTGCTCTATCTCTATACTGACTCATGGATGGTGGCAAATTCCCTCTGTGGGTGGTTACAGCAATGCAAGAAGAGCAACTGGCAGCGGAGAGGTAAACCCATTCGGGCTGCCACACTGTGGCAAGGTATTGCTGTTCGGATAGAGAATCTGTTTGTAAAAGTACGTCACGTAGATGCTCACTTACCCAAGGGTTAGGCCACTGAAGAACATCGAAACAACCAATAGGTGGATCAGGCCGCCAAGATTGAAGTGTCTCAGGTGGACCTGGACTGGCAACGTAGGGGTGAGCTATTTATGGCTCGGTGGGCCCATGATACCTCAGGCCATCAGGGAAGAGATGCAACGTATAGATGGGCTCGTGATCGAGGGGTGGACATGACCATGGACACTATTGCACAGGTCATCCATGAATGTGAAACATGTGCTGCAATTAAGCAAGCCAAGCAGCAAAAACCCCTGTTGTATGGAGGGCGATGGTGGAAATATAAATATGGGGACGCCTGGCAGATGGACTATACGATACTCACACGAACCTGCCAAGGCAAGTGCCACGTGCTTACAATGGTGGAAGCAACCACTGGATGGCTGGAAACTTATTCTGTATCCCATGCTACTGCCCAGAACACTATACTGAACCTTGAAGTGAAACTGTTATGGTGACATGGCACCCTGTTGGAGCGGCGGAGGAATGCACATAAGTCGACCCAATATGAGTGATAGAAGTGATTCAACTTTATTTGCACGGATAGCTCATATTTATACAGTTTGCGATAATTATGCCTACTAGTCCTAATATGATTGGTACATTGCTAATGTTTATTCATTACTAAAACACACCCACTTGTGGTTGGCAGCTATGCGTGTTCAGTAACTTTCTCATGAGAACTTCTTCAAAAGTTACTTGTGAAGTTATGCCAAGGTCACACCGTCCCTGTCTTTCTCCTGATAACAGCGAGACCAGCTGTTGTTTTTCTCCCAATATCAGTAAAGCCAGCTATTTTCAGCCAAGGCCTAGTCTTGTTGCTCAAACTGACATTCTTTCACACAGAACTCTGCTCGCACTTTTCCACAGGCCCATGTCCTTTTTCAGCAAGCCACTTCCCAACAATTCCCCCTTTTTCTTTTTGTGCGAGTAGAGCTTGGTGTGTCAGCTTTCAGACTCCTTTCATCATGCACCCATATGCAATTCTAACTATTACACAGATTAATATCAATATACCCAACCATCGTAAGGCTTCCTTAATCAATGACATTAGCCGTGGTGTTATCCCGCCAAATATTGACTGTAACACCCCATCAAACCAACTAGTTTCTTGCTGGATCTTTGTGTATGTTTCTTCAGCCAATCTATTTGTTTGTGTATAGACTGAGGTAAAATTTTAACACCTGCTGTATTGCCCTTTGCAAAGATCTGTGAACACAATTAATTAAGCACAGTAAAAACAACATTATACCTAATAAAATACATAAGCACACAAAAACAGATTTGATTAATAGCTTTAGCTAGTGACACCCAAACATGCTTACTGTCCCATGGCGTTAACCGATGTGGATCAATCACCGGTGTCGCTGTCATGCTGCTTACTACAGTCAGTGTGTTCCATATCAATCTCAGCATAAGGTTTCAAATTTATGGGTAAATCAGGAACGTATCTGCCAGACATGGATGATGTGATTTTTTTGTCCAATTGCTGTCAAGGCTTGCTGTCCCGGTGAACTTAGTTGTCTTGTAGAAGTTAAGCTATCGCTGCCCCTCAATAAATCCAGCAGCGGCTGTAAGTCTGTATTTGTAATACCACAACAAGGTTGAATCCACTGTAGGTCTCTGTTTAAATCTTTCTCCCTCTTTTTGTTTTTGAGCAATCCAGGCTTGCTTAATAACTTGGGATGCCATTTTCCTTAATAAGCTGAACAAGGTAAAACTATTACAATAGCTACAATCACAGTAACTACAATAATGCCCATAATTCTTTGCGCCAACCCGTTACCCCTAATGACCCAGACCATGAGGACTATGAGGAAAATGAACCATCCATACATTCTTGTGCCATCTTGCTCCACGAACTCAGCCCAGCAATCGGTAGGTGCCAGCTTTCCGTGGGCGTCCCCACAGAGGCAACGATGGCCTCACCGTACACCAGCCCGATGCTCTTCGGAAAATCCCGGTATTTATACATTTGCAGAGGAACGGGTTTTAGCACACGTGGCCAGCGGGTGCCAAAAGTCCGCCTCAGTTGCAATCTATGATGCCTGCGCTCGCTGGCCAGGCGCGCTGCACGAGTCATAGCTATCTTGTCTATTGGTTCGTGGGCTTTACGATACAGTTGTGATGCACAAAGAATCCTGACCTGTTATGTTAGCCAAGGTGACCTATACATTAGTTTTCGGCTGAGGTAGTATTCATATCGTCACATCATCTATGATGCTCCAGATGATGATGGTCGTGCAAATCGAACAGGAGTCCATCGTGGGCCTGTATCTGTGGAAACACAATCAACCTCGTTCCCAGGTTATTAATGGAAATAGACCTTACCCCTAATTTTGGCTTTAACTAACTTTTACATTTACCTCACACTGTCTTCCCGTAATCACACTATGTTTAATCAAATTATGCTTAACACACTTTTTACCTAAAGCAAGTTCTATATACAATAAGGCATGCTGTTCTAAAAACCTCTCTGAAGGACTCAGTGTCCGCTAGTAATACTCTATTAGTTGGAATCTGTCGGATCAGTGGCTTCAGCACCCACCGGTGCCGTGCCAGTTGCCATTGGGACAATTCCGGGTCCAGCATCAGTGCGAAGCCATGGCTTGACCCACTTAGCCGGGATCTCCCAGTAAGTTTTACTTCTGCTGATCCGCACCATTTCCCGGATTCTGGGTCCTTATACATTACCATGATTCCCATACTTTGTTGTGTCCTTTCTGCCTGTAAAAGAACATGATGCACTACCATTGGTGGGGCTTTGTGATCACCTGTCAATCTAAGGTAATTTAGCACAAATAAGTCTTTGGCCAATCGTTCCTCTGGGAGTAAGCCCTGGGTTCCCCTCTTTTGTTTTTGCAGCATGTTCTTTTAGGGTTTGGTTGGCCCATTCGACAATAGCCTGTCCTGTGGGAAGATGTGGAATACCGGTACCATGGTGAATTCCCCACAAATTACAAAATCGAGCAAATTGTGTAGAACCATAGGCTGGGCCGTTGTCCGTCTTAATTTCTTTAGGCACACCCAGTACTGCAAAAGAAGCGTGAAGATGTCATTCAATATGTAAGGCCTTTTCTCCAGTTCATGCCGTGGTCCACATGGCAGCAGGATAGGTATCAATACACACATGCACAGAACGCTTTGCACCAAACCACGTGACATGGGTGACATCCATTTGCCACAACTGCAATGGCAAAAGACCTCATCGGTTAACCCCACGGCCCAAGCCCAGCCCTTACTTTTGACAATCGGGGCATGCTTTAAAGATACCTTGGGCGTCAGTAAGTGGTAAGTCAAATTGCTTTGTTAACATCCTAGCGGGTTGGTGCAAGAACGCATGTGATTGCCGTGCTTTGTTGAAAACGATTCCCTGGAGGAGGCTCCCGTGGCGCTGCAACCAATTGGTCAGCTCTGTCATTTCCCGTTTCTCATCTGCACAGTGTTCTCATACCCTATAGTTCTACCAGAGGGGTCATATCGCCATTAGTGATACCGCAAAGATTCCACACCCACTGGATATCTCCCACAAGCTTCTGGACATCATGTAACATTGAAATTTCTCATGTTATTTGAACCTTCTGAGGTTTAACATCTATGTGCCACCCCAAATACGTCCAAGGTGCTGCCTCTTGCACCTTTTCAGGAGTGATTATTACTCCGCGATGGCTTAAGATGTCCTGCAATTGAGTTAAAATCTCATCCTGTGGCAAGTTACTGAGGTAACTGCTTTCTTACAGGCTCTGATGCCCAGGCCACATACACCTGACACATCGTGGGGGAATTGCGCATTCATTGCGGTAACACGACCCAATGGTATCTCTTATAGGGATCTGCCTTGTTAATCGATGGTACCGAAAAGGCGAACCGTTCAGCGCCATCTGGGTGCAATCTTTTAGATTTATAATTAACAAATCCCATTCTTCTGGAAGCATAACTGGAGACAGCAAACCTGGCTGCAGGGCTCCCATACTGTCCATCACCGCATTCACAGCTCTGAGATCATGTAACAGTCTCCATTTCCCACTTTTCTTGGGAATGGTAAATATTGATGTATTCCATGGACTAGTAGAAGGAACAACATGTCCCGCTCTCAATTGTCCTCAACTAACCCTTGTATTTTTAGCAACCTTTCAGAATTTAGCAGCTACTGATCAATCCAAACAGGGTCATCTGTTTTCCAGTTAATTTTCAGAATTGGCTAACCCTCAGTGACCGCTCCTAAAAAGGATGCGTCACTAACATTGCCTTCATTTGGCTCAATAAATCATGGCCTACGAGGCCAAACAATTCAGTTGGGGTAGTCATGACATACGGACACGTCGTAATGTGTTCACCATCGGGGAACACAAATGTAATCGGTAGCTGACTTACTAAGGTGGCTTGTGTGCCCCCTATCCCAGCAATACCAAAATTTGGATTGATCGATGGCCATGATGGAGGCCAAATGCATCGTGAAATAATCGTAACATCAGCTCCTGTATTGATTGTCATCAGTTTCTTGACAACAACTCCATCGGGCCCTTTCAATTGCACTACCTTTTCTGGTTTACCTCTTGTTGTGTCCATGGCAAAGTATACCTGCGGTTTCCCTGTGGAGCCGAATCCACCATCTTCACATTGTACTTCACCTGGGTTCGGAACACACGACCTGAATGGAACTAATTGTGCTATTCTGGTACCTTTAGGAATAGAAACAGGAGGGATTAAAACATGAATCATAATTTTCACAGTCCCACAATAATCTGCATCAATAAGCCCTGGGAGCACCAGAATTCCTTCTAGAGCTGTTGAAGATTGCCCCATTAAAAATGCACTAAGTCCAAACCCCAATGGTCCCTTTATGTTGACTGCGGTTTCCACATCCACTCCGGAGCTTCCTGCGGTGGCGGATCTGGTGGTTGCGAGGCTGCCTGAGGGCTGGCAGCTCAAGCCCCTTGCATTCGTGTCGTTATGCGAGGGGCCTTCGCGGTCGGTGTAAAGTTTCCCTTCTTCCTGTATTCTTGGTGGTATGGTTATTTGCTTTTGTTGTCTTTCATGTGGGTATTAAATGTTGTCTTTCTCTTTGTAATACTATAATTCCCAAGTATTATATTAAGTAAATATGTCCTGACAGACAAAAGAAGAGGACGACTGTGAAAGACAAGGTGCTAACTGCAATACAACTTTCTTAGAAGAACAAACACTACCCGAGACTATGAGCTTTTACCTCAGGATTGACGTGACCTGAAGACTCAACCTAAGCTGGCTTCCACTGGCTGAGAACACCCCATACTGATGATAAAACACTAGGAGATTTGCCTTAGGAAACCAGGCATATAACCACAGCAACTGACCAGAATCCAATATAAAACCACTCCACCTGCATGGGACGTGGGTTTAGAACAATGAATTGCAGTATTTGGTGAGTTAACGCAGATTTGATTCCGTACTGACTCACAGCATTCCTTAATTTCTCAATGACCTTCCAGTCAAACACCTCCCATTTTTTCTGTCCACTTGTGGTTGGCAGCTACGCGTGTTCAGTAACTTTCTCATGAGAACTTCTTCAAAAGTTACTTGTGAAGTTATGCCAAGGTCATACCGTCCCTGTCTTTCTCCTGATAACAGCGAGACCAGCTGCTATGATCATATTGATCTGTCGTTGAGTCCATGATTAAGATCCTCCGCAGTAATACATCAACCAGCTCACCTCAAACCCACTTGCCACATACCAGAGGAAATGCTCTTGCTGATGCAGCTGCCAAAGCTGCAGTAAGACAACCCTTGACCCCAACTTCACAACTGACTGCAAAAAAAAGTTGAAAATCTGGCCTCCATCCAATTACCAAATGTTTACAAAAATCTCCCTGAGGATGAAATACAACAATGGAAAACTATGGGAGCTCAACTCAACGAAGCAGGAATATGGAAGGTAGGGGAGCACAACTTTCCACTACTACCAAGGCAATCTTACCTCCCAATAGCTCACCTAGAACACAGCCAGGGCCACTTTGAAACAACTGCTCTGGCTCAAACCGTTTTGAAAAGCTGGGGGGCTCGGGGGCTTTACATTGCTGCTAAAGGAATTACCTCTGCTTGCCCAACCTGCCAAGCATTTAATAATGATCATAAAGCCTCCCTCAAGGCCCAAGGAAGAAAACCTTGAGTGAACTATCCCTTTCAAAGAATATATATATAGACTTTGCAGAATTACCACCATCCCAGGGCTACTGATATATGCTTGTAATAATAGATCAACTTTTTAACTGGCCAGAAGCAACGCCATCAAGAAAAGCAGACATGGCCAGCATAGTCAAATTTTTGCTGAAAGAAATCATTCCTAGATTCGAACTCCGTACTCAAACGGATTCAGAGGAAGCTACTTCACCTCACAAATTATACAAAACATTACATAAACCTTAGGCATACACCAACACTTCCACACCCCATACCTCCCACAATCAGTTGGTAAAATAGCAAAAATGAACTCATCTTTAAAAACACTATAGGGAAAATTTGTTCCGAGACCAACCTCAAATAGCCAGACACTCTACCACTAGCTTTAATGCACATTTGGCAGTGACCGTTACAGTCTACCAGACTATTATCTTATGAAATTCTCTTTGGACAAACTATTCCTACGGCCACCATCTATATACTGCCACCCGTATGAGCCTATTAGTCAGGGATAAATAAGTAACACAATAAACCCCAAATATACAACAAACTATAAACCAAAATCAGAATCAGGCCCAATTGGCACAGCCAATACCTTTTCTCCAGGGGATAAAGTATGAATAAAAATACATAAACGGAAAAATGGTTTGTCTCCAAAATGGGAAGAACCTTATCTTGTATTACTATCCTTTTTTTCTGCAATAAAGGTGGAGGGTAAAGATTCCTGGTTGCATCACTCCCATGTGAAAAGGGACCAGATGGCAAAAACTGATCCTATGACAGAAACACCTAATTTGTACAAATATGCCTTAACAAATAGTTATTCATAACTGATTGGCCTTAGATTACATTTTAGCAGCACAAGGCGGAGTATGTGCCCTAATTAATACTAGTTGCTACTTTTATGCCAATCAAAATCAATAAAGACAGATATTGAACAAATTAAAACTCATTTATTGTCACAGTTGAGACGGACAAAACAACAAAACAACAAAACTTTGTAAAAGCAAGCTAGTGCAAAAAGCCTTTATTGCTCTCTTTCTCGGTTCCTTTATACTCTCTTTTCCCTTAGCTTCCCCAGATGTGTCTCTTTCTTATTGGTTCAAAGTTGTTATGCTGTCTTATCATTGGTTAACATTTGCACAGCCCATCACAACTCAGCTTCTCTGCCAAAAGGACACATACGCCTTGTCTTGTGGTCGACACTGCCTCAAAACTTGTTTATCTTGCAGTTCTTCTTGTTCCTGTTTGTTCTCTCATGGGTAGATTGGAATCTTCTCAAGGTCAAAGTCGTCCTGTCCGGGGACCTCAGTCCAGCTGAGGTCCCCCACAATTTATGAGTCCTACATGAAGTAGGACAAGAACAAACTTTTCATGCTTTAAGTTGGCTAATGTCATGGTTTCCTAATATTGCTCATTGGGCACAAAAGCTTATAATGATCTTAATATTATTTGCTTTTGTTGTCTTTCATGTGGGTATTAAATGTTGTCTTTCTCTTTGTAATACTATAATTCCCAAGTATTATATTAAGTAAATATGTCCTGACAGACAAAAGAAGAGGACGACTGTGAAAGACAAGGTGCTAACTGCAATACAACTTTCTTAGAAGAACAAACACTACCCGAGACTATGAGCTTTTACCTCAGGATTGACGTGACCTGAAGACTCAACCTAAGCTGGCTTCCACTGGCTGAGAACACCCCATACTGATGATAAAACACTAGGAGATTTGCCTTAGGAAACCAGGCATATAACCACAGCAACTGACCAGAATCCAATATAAAACCACTCCACCTGCATGGGACGTGGGTTTAGAACAATGAAGATTAACACACCACTGACCATACATCCACACCACCTGCACGGGACAAGCATGTACTGAACCTGCATGGGACAAGCACATACTGATTATGTGAGCAAAAGTAACTGATTAGCCCACCCCTTAACATGAGTGATTTGATTGGGCTACACAACTGTATTGTAACATATATAAACCCTGCCTTCCTCTATATCAGGGTCCTCCATGCATTAGGCTGGGGCACTGCTATATGCATAGCGCATATGAGAGAATAAATTCCCTTGGTAATTCTATACTAAGTGTCCTTGTCTCCCTTTTCGGCTGGTGAGGAACTGACTTTTACACCAACAACCATATAAACACAGCATTGCTTATCTATGAGAAAAAGAGCCCTGCCCAAGAAAAAATTGCAGACCAGAGACATGAAATGGCATTAGCAAACAAAAGAGACTGTAATTAAATAGCACAAATTGAGTTTTTACCCAGAAACGAGTCACCCAGAAAAAACAACTGGAATTCAGTGCTGTAAGGTTGGGTAATATAGGGAGTACTACTTGTACTACAGGCAAATAGAAATGCAGGTAATAGTAGCTAATCCTTTAAGCATATGTGATGCCTTGAACAAAGGCAGGAGAAGGAAAATTTTACTGGATCACTGTACTAACGAACTTTTGCTTGCTTGAAAACTTCAAAATTTTGGTATGTACTAATTAGATAAGAAAAACCTTGATCTTTGTCAATGGTATGTGTTGGAGGCGCCAACAGACAGGAGACCTCGGGCCTGATGTGCATCAACAGACAAGAAGCCTTGGGCCTTGATGGTAAGCTTTGAGTTCTGCTGAGTTTTTGTAATTAAAACTTGCCAAGGCAAGAGATGACCCACACTGCGCGTGACCAAAGGGTGGACACTATGTAAATGATAATATGAATATGTATGACTGGAATAATATAAATTTCTGCTTGTTGTAGGTACCGGTGTGCACGATAAGTGGAACAATCTCCCCATGCACCCAGTGCTGCAATAAAGAATGCCTGCTTTCTAAAACTCCAAAATCGAGTCTTAGAGAGTTTCTTTGACCGGCTTTTTCGGTAACGTATGTAGCTCAGAAAGGGTAAGGATTCCTTCCACATCTCAGTTGATAGTTTAGTAGTTTCTAGAACAAAATAAGCTTCAATAGCAAAAGCATTTGTTTTCAAACCTAACAGCAGCAAGAGCAGAGTTTTTGCCACAACAGAAGTGTTGTATTAAAATACAACAAGTCTAAATAACATTGAAATATTGAAACGTTAGTTTTTAAGCACAGATCCAACTTCTGAAATGACATTACTAATGAAGTTGCTAGAAACACCATTTCAACATACATGTGCAAGTGTATGGACTTTGCTTAACAGTTATATGAACACTCACCACAGACAAAGACGCTTAAAAAAGCCAACATGATTTCTGATGCAAATGAGTACTGGAATGTATGATACTCAAAATGTACCATTCATTATCACAGAAAAAAAAAAACCATTGCAAGGGATGGCATTTTTAAATGTGGACAAGCTTAAAGAAACAAGTACCAATAAAAAAATGTGGAGTACTTCCAGTACATCTGAAGCAACATACAGTATATTCACTGAAGAAGGAAGCTCTACAATGAAGTTGGCTTTCTCATAACTTTTTGAAACAAAAAGATACTGCTGTACTTCAGCCATGGCACTATTACACACATCAGATACAGCCTATTAGAATATTAGATTTATTTCCCAAGTGGCTCCTTTTCTTCAGGCCAGGCAAATACTCAACAAAAGCAGCTTTTTAAAAAAAATACAAAATTCTGCTGTCTGGAGACCTGAAAAAAACATGTGCAAAAGGTATAGTTGCATTGGTTTTAGAGTTTTCCTACAATCATGTATATATACATGTACACACACAAAACTGCTCCTAAAATCCTTTACAAATCCTTTACTTAAGTACCTTCCAGGAAAAACATTACAATAGGGAACTGACAACTCTCAAGCAAAAATAATACATTGTTTTATCACATCATATAATCATTTTTCTTTAAGCCTGCAAAAACTATTCTACTGAGCTCAAAACATAGCCATAAATTTGCTATTAGCAGCTGAACCATGAACATTGCTCTAATCAACATTTTCATTTAGAACATGTGTTTCTAATTAAGGACTGTATGTAGCTCTGAGAATGGTTAAGAACCATCCAAACTTTGCATACTGGGAAAGGTGCACTCAAGCACTGCTCCTGCCAACATCACCATGTAGTCCAGCAGCCACTATAATGTTCACTGAATTAAACAGAAAAGCTTGCAAGACTAGGCTACCCAGTCCTTATTTCTGAGCATTTAAAAATCAGCCATGGGATGAGAGCTCTTTTAGCAGGTCATGTTACTGTCTGGTTCATACTAGTGTTTTCAAACCAGCCCTATTTTAAACAGAGGTTTTCTAGATTAGTGTTACAACCATGAAAACAGTATGCACAATAGGATGAGAAGTATTCACAACAGAAGGAAAAAGTATTCCAGGTAGAAAAGGAGACTATGGCTGAAAAAGACATCTTCATCTTCAATACATGGGATTACCAAGTGAAGTAACAATACTGCAGGCAAGACAAAATATGTTTGATAATAATGATCTTTCATATAACTTGTTGCTTTTTCAGGACAATTAAATAGGAAGTTTAAATATGTTTTACTCTTAAAAATGATATCAACTCAAGTTTGTAAATAACACTTTAAATTCACATTTATGAAGTGCTTGGCATAATAAAGTTTTTTCTCCTGTCCATCCTTAACTGCAAAATCTACTTAAAGGTTGCTACGTAAATCATACATTTTACCAAGCATATTGACTTAAAAGCAAGAAAATAATGGGATAGCTCATTTTAAACAGTTTACAAGCATATTTCATGATAAAACTATCTTAAAAAAGAAGTCACTCATCCAAAATAATATAAACAGCTATAAATTGCAAGTAAACACAAACCCATTCTGAATAAATACGATTACTATATGATATTGACCAGCATCAAATGCAAGCTCACACAAATGAATAATTTTACTCTAAGTTAATAGCATTAAATATTTTATTTCATTAAAACATCCATTTGTGGTAGGTTGACCCTGGCTGGACGCCAGGTGCCCACCGAAGCTGCTCTATCACTCCTCTGCCTCAGCTGGACAGGGGAGAGAAAATATAACAAGGAGCTTGCAGGTCGAGATAAGGACAGGAGAGATCACTCACCAATTACCGTCACGGCAAAACAGACTCAGCTTGGGGAAACTTAACTCAATTTATTACAAATCAACCAGAGTAGGGTAATGAGAAATAAAACCAAATCTCAGAACACCATCCCTCCACCCCTCCCTTCTTCCCGGGCACAACTTCACTCTGGGATTCTCTACCAACGCCACCCCCACCCCCCACCCCCCCCCGGTGGCACAGGGGAACGGGGAACGGGGTTTATGGTCAGTTCATCACACGTTATTTTCTGCTACTTCATCCTCCTCAGGGGGAGGAATCATCACACTCTTCCCCTGCTCCAGCGTGGAGTCCCACCCACAGGAGACAGTCTTCCACAAACTTCTCCAACGTGGGTCCTTTCCACGGTGTGCAGTCCTTCAGGAGCACACTGCTCCAGCGTGGGTCCCCCACAGGGTCACAAGTCCTGCCAGAAAACCTACTCCAGTGTGGGCTCCTCTCTCCACAGATCCGCAGGTCCTGCCAGGAACCTGCTCCAGCGCGGGGTTCCCATGGGGTCACAGCCTCCTTCGGGAACCCACTTGCTCTGGCGTGGGGTCCTCCATGGGCTGCAGGTGGATATCTGCTCCACCGTGGACCTCCCTGGACTGCAGGGGGACAGCCTGCCTCACCATGATCTTCACCACAGGCTGCAGGGGAATCTCTGCGCTGGCACCTGGACCATCTCCTCCCCCTCCTTCTTCACTGACCCTGGTGTCCGCAGGCTTGTTTCTCTTACATGTTCTCACTCCTCGCTCTGTCTGTCCCAACTTTTTTTTCCCTTCTTAAAAATGTTATCACAGAGGCATTACCACTATCACTGATTGGCTCGGCCTTGGCTGGCGGCGGGTCTGTCTTAGAGCCGGCTTTTTTGGGCTCTCTTGAACACAGGGGAAGCTTCCAGCAGCTTCTTACAGAAGCCACCCCTGTAACCCACCCCCGCCCCGCTACCAAAACCTTGCCACACAAAGCCAATACACCATCGAATATACTAGTCAATTAATAAAATAAAATTTTTAACAAAAATCCTTACAAGAAAAGGTTAAATATTGCAAAAGAAAAATAGAATAAAAACCTTCCTGTATAAATTTAGTAAAAAATGCACAAATGGCCCTTTATTAGCAGAAACAGTGGTAAGAGGATAAAAGTGGCAGAGAGGAAACAACTGCCTGTTTCTTTGTTCCATCTTCAGCAAAATGAAGAAACCTACGATTACTTTTCAAACAGTAGAGTGGAGGCATAAAAAACCTCATTAGCTGAGAACACACCAGGCTGGGCATATCAGGAGTACTTCACAACCACTAAGGAAGGAAGCTATGATGAGGTACCTTTCTTTGACTACAGAGACAAGCAGTGTGGTAAGAACATGGCAAGGGAGAACCTGGTAGAAACAGCAAGAAAAATTGCCACCGTGAAGGCTAGTCACAATTTCTAAAACACAACTCGGTCACAACAATCCCATGCAACGCTACAGGCCTGGGGAAGAGGGGCTGGAAAGCTGTCAAGCAGAAAAAGACCTGGGGGTGCTAGTTGACAGCTGGCTGAATATGAGCCAGCAGTGTGCCCAGGTGTCGGGGGATGCAACAAGTCTACGGAATTCCTGACAGTTCGAGAACAGCGTGACCTTGAGCAGCTTGTAGTATATCCTTGAGAAGTCTGGAAAGATCCAAGAAGACCAGTACAAAAACAAGATAGTAATAAGAAGAACCGTCCTGACAAACTCACCAATCATGAATTGTTAGTTACTAACTAAGCCAATCATATACTAACACATACTCTGAAGAAGGGGATAAAAAGGTGTGTTAGAACAATAAAGTAGCCATTTTGCGTGATCTATTACTTGTCGTGTCCGTCTCTACCGCGACAAATGGTGACCCCGATGCGCCTGAGCGAACAGATCATCTAACGGTGATAAATCCAGCACTAGAGAGAAGTATACCAGCGGCGACGAGAGCTGCGAAAGAGTATACCGGCAGCGAGAAAAGCTGCGGAGACGGAGCCCGGTGAAGCTGAGAGCAGTGGAATCTGCCTGGTCCGGACCTGAGCCTAGACACTTAATAAGGTGAGCCACCGGGGACTAAACTGTTAGAATGGGGCAGAAATTAACAAAAGAAAAGGAGACGATTTTGTCTACCTGGACAGCCCTGTTAAAAAGAAAAGGGGTTAAAACCCCAGAACAAAGCCTGAAACGGATTTTAATACGGTGTAAGGTGCAAGGCTTTACAGCCACAACAGTTACTGCATTCAGTGTGGATGCATGGCAAACAGTGGGCTGGAAAATGTTTGATGAGATCTCTAAAGGACAGAAAGAGCTCTCTAAGTTGGCGATCGTATGGCGTCTATTACGTGAGACCCTGAAGGAATGGAAAGCAGAATGTGATGCGAAAGATCAGCAAAAGAAAGATAAGAAATCAGAAAATGTTATCAATGAAAAAGTTTCTGCTCAAGTAACAGCTGCGGCCGATGCTGCAATATCAGCAGTTGCGGGCAGAAAATCCCTCACAAGCAAAATCAGATCATACCCTTATTCACCTCCTCCTCCTACACCATTAATTACTTTACCGGGCGATGAGGGGCCCTCCTCACCTACTGGTGCGGCGGCAGAAGGGGTGACTCCATCAGCCCCCCCCGAAGAGAAAAATGTGGCGATTAACACTGAGCCGGAAAGCCAGGGCCGTAACGAAAGCCAGGGCCGTACCGAAAGTGAGGGCCGGAAGGATGGTGAGACTCAAACCGAATGTGAGGGCCGCACGGAAAATGAGAGCAAAAATGAAGCTGAGGCAGAAAAATCTCTAATTGACGCTATGCGATCCCTGCAGCTCGCAGATAAAACCATACCAAAAGAACCCCTGCCATGGACTCTCCCTCCGTCCACAGTAACTGTGGCCCCGAGATCCCCTGATCAATTTTGGGAGGGAGTTAGAAGATATGCTGCCGACTCCGGCAACTGGGATCTAGTAGAACGCCTCAGCCCATGCTCTCTAACACCTGCATTTCTAAAGCCTCTAGATAACGCAGCAGAGGCTCCTGTTACATTTCCTGTTTTCAAAGCTACTGCAGGCACAAACCGGCACGATGAGCACAATCCCATAAGCTGGAGAGTAGTGCAGGATTTGCAGAATAAAGTACAAAAATTTGGAATCAATTCTCCTGAGATAATGCAACTTATTCGTATAATTAGCACAGATCTGCTGTGTCCATATGATATTATGCATCTAGCACAAGTGCTGTTTCAGCCCGTACAATTGCAAGTATTTCAATCCACCTGGAGGGAGATGGCACGCGCGGCGGCGCTGCATAATTCACGACTGCCACAGGGTGACCCGAGATTAGGCCTTGGAGAGGATGCTTTGCTTGTTGAAGGGCAGTATAGTAACCCTCAGCTACAGGCTACATGGCCTCCGCTGGCTCTCGAACAAGCACGAAATATAGGCCTTATGGCAATAAAGCGAACCATGGATATGGCAGCTCCGAAGCAAAAATACATCACTAATCCGCCAAGGCCCCACAGAACCCTTTTTACAATTTGTAGAAAAAATATCTGCTGCCCTGGAAAAACAGGTAGAAGATGCGGTCTTAAGACAAATGCTATGCAAACAGTTGGTAAAAGATAATGCTAATGAGGACTGTCAAAAGATCATACAGGCTCTGCCAGGAGATCCTTCTGTCCCTGACATGGTAGCTGCATGTTCTAAAGTTGGGACGCTGGTACACACAGTGACCACCATAGTGAATGCTATGAGAAATTCTGGAAAGTGCTCTGGGTGTGGCAGCGAAGGGCACATCATGGTAACTTCTCCACACAAAACATCACCAGGTAAACAACCGGTGCACCACTCACCGGAGATTACTTGCAAGAAATGTGGGAAATCAGGACACTTTGCAAAACAGTGTCATTCCAAATTTCATGCTAATGGACAGCCGCTACAGGAAAACCACAAAATGAGTGTGAGAGGGCGCGCAAGGGGAACAAATCCCCTCCTGACAGCCGGCCAATTCCTCTCTGCGAACAATTGTCAGCTGCGACAGCTGGCTTAGCAGGGTTGGATGTATCCACCGCTGACACAGTAACTCTAGCCACGAAAGACATCGTTAAGGTCCCTCTTAATGCAAGGGGTCCTATAGGACGGGGACTGAGTGCATTGTTACCGGGAAGATCAGGTAGCACGTTGAATGGAATAATCGTGCATGTGGGAGTTATTGATGCTGCTTTAACAGGTCAAATTTGTGCGATGATTTCGACCCCCTACCCACCAGTACCAATCCCTAAAGGTACTCGCATTGCTCAACTTGTTCCTTTTTCGAGTTCTATTTCAAAAGCAGAACAGCGACTGCGATGCGCTGGAGGCTTCAGCTCCACGGGACCCCCCTCAGGTCTGCTGGTCTCAGACTGCCTCATCATCCTGACCAATTATGACGTGCACACGGTCGAATCACGGAAGATCTCCGACTACAGTAAGGCTTGCAGGGCTCCTGGACACCGGAGCTGATGTGACTATTATTGCCGATTATCTGTGGCCGTCTACCTGGCCAACAGAGGAGGCTGGTATGGGAGTAGTGGGGCTGGGAGGATCCACACATGCAAAGATAGCAGCCACTCCAGTTCCGATTGCCAATCCTGAGGGCCAACAAGCAGTTATTAAACCATATGTGATGGCAGCTCCCCTCAATTTATGGGGGAGGGATTGCTTGTCGCAGTGGGGGGTGAGAATTATCACAGATTTTTAACACCCTGCCACTGTGCTGCAGGGTGTTAGACAACCCATGCTTGTTTTAACTTGGTTAACAAATAACCCTGTGTGGGTGGATCAGTGGCCCCTACCACTTGAAAAAATTAAAGGCCCTGCAAGAATTGGTAGCAGAACAACTAGCTGCCGGACACATTGAACCATCTCACAGTCTGTGGAATGCTCCAGTGTTTGTGAAAAAAAAAAAAAAAAGAAAAAAAAAAAAAAAGAAATCAGGAAAATGGCGATTTTTGCATGACCTGTGGCAAGTCAATGCTGTCATGGCCATGATGGGGGCTCTGCAACCAGGCATGCCTTCACCTGCCATGATCCCTCAAGATTGGGAAATCATTGTCATGGACCTTAAGGGTTGGGTTTTTTTACAATTCCACTAGCTTCACAAGACAAAAAAAAAAAAAAAAAAAAAAAAATTTAAAAAATTTTTGCATTCTCTGTGCCTTCTATCAATCATGCAGAACCAGCAAAAAGATATCAATGGAGAGTTCTGCCACAGAGCATGAAAAATTTACCAACCACTTGTCAATCGTTGGTTGCACAAGCTCTGTCACCTGTACGGGAAAAATTCCCTACTAGTTATAGTTATCACTATATGGATGACATTCTGTTAGCGTCAGACAACAAGGAGCAGTTGAATGGCATGAACAATTTGGCCACGAATTTGCTACAACATTATGAGTTAGTTATTACCCCTGAAAAAGAGCAAAAAATAGCACCCTGGAAATATTTGGGAATGACAATTACAAATAAGCAGGTTGTGCCCCAACCTGTGAAACTTAACCCTGCAGTTAAGACACTCA
Organism: Astur gentilis; assembly: GCF_929443795.1. Classification (NCBI taxonomy): domain Eukaryota; kingdom Metazoa; phylum Chordata; class Aves; order Accipitriformes; family Accipitridae; genus Astur; species Astur gentilis. The sequence goes on from NC_064918.1 coordinate 30,349,765, forward strand.
GTGATGTACAGAAATTAATGGGATCCTTGAACTGGATCAGGCCCTATCTTGGACTGACCAATTCGCAGTTACAAACTTTACTGGAATTATTAAAAAATTCCAATGATCCAACAGAACCCAGAATATTGAATAAGGAAGCGTTAAATGTAATTCACAGGGTGGAACAATGTATACACCAGAAATTTGTTTCTCAAATTGATCTGTCTCAATTGGTACAATTCTTTGTACTAATTGACAAAACTGTGCCATTTGGTGCTTTGGTGCAGTGGAATTCTGAGTGGGATGACCCATTACATATTTTAGAATGGATGTTTTTGTCATTTCTGGCCACAAAAAACTGCTCCTGGCTTGTTTGAACTTATTGCTGATGTAATCATAAAAGCCAGAAAACGATGTGTAGAACTAACATGACGTGATCCAGCTACTATTGTTTTACCTGTTCAAAACTGGTACTTTGAATGGTGTCTGGCACACAATTACAAGCTGCAAGTGGCTATGGCGGGTTTTCAAGGACAGATCTCGTATCATCTACCGTTGCACCCGCTCCTGAAATTTGCTCGAGAAATACCATTTGGTCAAAAAAGCTTAAGCCAGCCGGAACCTGTGAAAAGCCCTACTGTCTTCACAGATGGTTCTGGAAAAACAGGTAAAGCAGCAGTAGTATGGTATGAAAACAACAACTGGAACAGCAAAGTAGTGTATCAAAATGGTTCTCCACAAATAGTAGAGCTGCGTGCACATGGCACACTGAAGCAGCAGCTTCAAAAACAAAAAGGGGGAATGATTGGGGAACCACCACAGGCATGTTTAGATAACGTGGTTTATGTTCTTAGCTTTCTCTATTATGGGGATAATTCTTCTCTACCTCCTTTTTTCAACACTTCTCTTTTTTCAACACAGAATTTACAAAGAGGCATCGAAGTACACATTAAAGATTTAGTTACTGGTCAGTGGAGTGGACCATGTGAGCTGTTAACCTGGGGGCGAGGTTATGCTTGTGTTTCTACCGATACAGGCCCACAATGGACTCCCGCTTGATTTGAATGACCATCATCATCTGGAACATCCCAGAGGGTGCGGCAATATGAATACCACCTCAACCAAAAACTAAGTGTAGGTCACCTTGACCAATATAACAGGTCAAGATTCTCTGTGCATTGCAACCGCATCACAAAGTCCATGAACCAATAGAGAGGATGACTATGACTCATGCAGCGCGCCTGGCCAGCGAGCGCATGCGTCATAGGTTGCAAATGAGGCGGATTTTTGGCACCCGCTGGCCACGTGTGCTGAAATCCGTTCCTCTACAAATGTATAAATACCGGGATTTTCTGAAGAGCATCGGACTGGTGTACGGCAAGGCCATCGTTGCCTCCGTGGGGACGCCCACATAAAGCTGGCACCTACCGATTGCTGGGCTGAATTTGCGGAGCAAGACAGCACGAGAATGTACAGATGGTTCATCTACCTCACAGTCCTCGGATGGACGTAGGCATGGATACCACCGCAAACCAAAGAAAACATCTGGATGACCCTGGCTGACGTGACTGGACAAGATTTCTCATACCTTAGTACAACAACACCAAGCTATCCCTTTTTCACAGGTTTCATAGGGGGTTACACTGACATTGACAAAGTTTAAGAACTTATTGATGGAGACCCCTGTGCAGCAGGTCACGGACTCAATGGATGGGAATGCCTGGTTTTCACGGATCGGGCATTAACCCTCATTGCCACCCCAGGAATCACCAATTCTGGGGTCCCTGAATACAGACTGGTGTAGTATTATCAGATTTACTGCTAGACATTGATAGTGTCAGACATGCTATGCTATAAAATAGAGCTGGAATTGATTTCTTGCTTTTAGCACAAGGACAAATATATTTGAGGGTTGGGGATTGTCTGGATGGTTGATATCTCTGCTCAAGACTGTGGGGGTAGTGATCTTGATTGTGATAACTATGCTTCTAATGTTGCCCTGTCTTTTCAGCCTTCTGCAAAGGGCCCTGCAGAGGGCAGCCAGGATATTTTTAGCACAAATACAAAAAGGGGGAATTGTCGGGGGATGCAACAAGTCTACGGAATTCCTGACAGTTCGAGAACAGCGCGACCTTGAGCAGCTTGTAGTATATCCTTGAGAAGTCTGGAAAGATCCGAGAAGACCAGTACGAAAACAAGATAGTGATAAGAAGAACCGTCCTGACAAACTCACCAATCATGAATTGTTAGTTACTAACTAAGCCAATCATATACTAACACATACTCTGAAGAAAGGGATAAAAAGGTGTGTTAGAACAATAAAGTAGCCATTTTGTGTGATCTATTACTTGTCGTGTCCGTCTCTACCGCGACACCCAGGTAGCCAAGAAGGCCAACAGCATCCTGGCCTGCATCAGAAATAGTGTGGCCAGCAGGAGCAGGGAGGTGATTGTCCCCCTGTACTTGGCTCTGGTGAGGCCGCACCTTGAGTACTGTGTTCGGTTTTGGGCCCCTCACTACAGGAAAGACATCGAGGTGCTGGAGCATGTCCAGAGAAGGTCAACCAAGTTGGTGAGGGGCCTGGAGCACAAGTCTTATGAGGAACAGCTGAGGGAACTGGGGTTGTTTAGTCTGGAGAAGAGGAGGCTGAGGGGAGACCTTATAGCTCTCTACATCTACCTGAAAGGAGGTTGTAGTGAGGTAGGTGCTGGTCTCTTCTGTCAGGTGGCTGGTGATAGGACGAGAGGAAATGGCCTCAAGTTGCGGCAGGGGAGGTTTAGATTGGATATTAGGAAAAATGTCTTTACTGAAAAGTTTGTCAGGCATTGGAACAGGCTGCCCAGGGAAGTGGTGGAGTCACCATCCCTGGAGGTATTCAAAAAGCACATAGGCAAGGCACTCCAGAACATGGTTTAGTGGGCATGGTTGACGGTTGGACTTGATGATCTTGAAGGTCTTTTCCAACCTAAATGATTCTTTGATTCTACTTAAGGGAAAGATGCGGTTCATTTTTGAACCATTTAAAGTTGTTCTATTGACAGTAATACTTCAAGCTTTCTGTAGAAAAGTATGTTTATAAAAGCTTTAAATTTTCTTGCATTTCAGATTGCCTTCATTTTGCAGTTCTCTGCCAAAAAAAACACAGCAAATCTGCAAATACCCATTATTTCTGTATAGATGATGAACTTGTATATGAGAAGTACAGACTTATTAGTAACATTAATGAGGAAACACTCTAATTGACTTTGTTTTTAAATATAGCTGAGGGAAACATACTATTCCTATCATAGAACTAATTATACAAGTCCTCTCAGACTGGTCTGCCATGGTTTATACCTTTTAGAATGGTTTCTTGGCTTCACATCAGAATTTCTTTAAAGTCTTTTCAAACCAGCTTTCATTACACTTATTCTTTTTGGAAGACATTGGAATATGTTGCAACAATATAGATTCCGAAATGCACATTGGACTATTGAGCTGAAGGAGATGTCTTTAATTGCTCAGGTGATAGGTGGAGTGTCTAAACTCAGCAGAATAAGAGAAAATGGCAAAATTAAAGCTTTTATGAGCCAAGAATGAATATATTATATCCCCTGTAGTGAATAGCATATGCCTTTGTATGTGATCTGGAATTCTACTAATACTTGAAATGTTTTTGAAAGTACTAATGAATCTTTACTCTCTATTTTCACTTCTTTCTAGCAGTACTGCTAATTGTATCTTTATTTCATTGAGGTGTCTTACTATAGAGTGTACTAGGAACACTACATGAATATAGATGAACTCATTTCCAAAATATTTGTGATATACTATTAATTGCTAAAAGTCAAGCTTTTGGGTTGTTCTTAAAATACTGTTTCTAAACTGGTGTCAGAGTGATATATTACTGAGAACTTTCCAAACCTTGAGTATTTCAGCTAGATTTTGAGTGGTGTTGTCTGGAAAACAAAGGGAAAATTTTTAGTCCCTGTTTAAAGATGACAAAACTGTTTCCTCTAGCAAAATAGTATGTATGCAAGAAGGCATTATTGTGTTTAGAATTATGCACAGATATATTATTACTCCTTGCTTGGTGCATCTGATTTTAAAAAAAGAAAGCATTTACAGAGTGTATGTATAAACATTTTCCCCCCTTTCTCCTACTAGCTTCTGCGCAGACTTTGGACCACTCAATCTGGCAATGGTCTACAGATACTCTTTAAAGAACAGTAGCAAATGGCCAAAAAGTTTTTTGTTTAAGTGCTTTCTCGGATTCCTAATAAAGCTAAGTTTTGAATGTGCATGTGTTGTGGTTTAGGCCCAGCCGGCAACTAAGCACCACACGGCCACTCGCTCAGTCCTCCCCCCGTGGTGGGATGGGGAGGAGAAAATACAACGAAAGGTTCATGGGTCAAGACAAGGACAGGAAGGGATCACTCACCAATTATGGTCATGGGCAAAACAGACTCGACTTGGGGGAAAAAAAAATTTAATTTGTTACCAATCAAATCAGAGTAGGATAATGAGAAATAAACCCAAAGCTTAAAACACCTTCCCCCACCTCTCCCTTCTTCCCAGGCTCAACTTTGCTCCAGATTTCTCTAGCTCCTCCCCTCCCCAGCAGCACAGGGGGATGGGAAATGGGGGTTGTGGTCAGTTCATCACATGTTGTCTCTGCCGCTCCTTCCTCCTCAGGGGGGAGGACTCCTCACACTCTTCCCCTGCTCCACCGTGTGGTCCCTCCCACAAGAGACAGTCCTTCATGAACTTCTCCAACGTGAGTGCTTCCCACAGGCTGCAGTTCTTCATGAACTGCTCCAGCATGGGCTTCCCACGGAGGCATGGCCTTCTTTGGGTGCAGCCACCTGCTCTGGCGTGGGGTCCTCCACGGGTTGCAGGTGGATATCTGCTCTACTGTGGACCTCCATGGGCTGCAGGGGGACAGCCTGCCTCACCATGGTCTTCACCATGGGCTGCAGGGGAATCTCTTTTCTGGCGCCTGGAGCACCTACTCCCCCTCCTTCTTCACGGACCTTGGTGTCTGGATAGTTGTTTCTCTCACATTCCACTCCTGTCTCCACTGCAGGTTCTCCAGCAGGTTTTTTTTCCCTTCTTAAAATGAATGACTGCAAGTTAGCTGACCTCTAACAGAAGTTGAGGTACAAAACCTGTTAGGCAGATAATAAAAAGCTTATTAGCATTAAAGCAAACCACAATTTGCCTCTTCAAAATTGCTTAGATCTTAAAACCACCACTAAACTGTAACAATTGGGAAGTATGCAGAATATTATAGCTTAACAGAGTTGTTTTGGTTTTGGTTTTTTTTGGGGGGGGGCATTCCTTGATACCTGTCAGTGGTACTAGTTTGCATAATTCAGATTCTCTTTGTCCTTGTGGCATTATGAACAGATTTGCCTGAGACGAGATTCTCTGATTTTTGCTTACAGGATGCTCTGAAGCGACACAAGTCTATATTATAATCCTTTTAAATATGTTGGTTTTGATATCAGAGGTATGTTAAGATTGATGAGAACCAACTACTGCCAATGATTTGGGGTTTATTTGTCTTGAGTGCACTGAATATTAATTAAGCAAGTAACAGTGCTATTTAAATAGTGATATTTTATGTTAGCTTAGCAGTTGATCATTCAAAGTGTACAGTTTCAAGCACACTGAAATTTGTTTTAAGGGCATGTTAGGGGATAGGTTTTGCTGCCACCACAGATGTCAGTGTCCTTTCTATTGGCAGTGCCATTCCACCCCCTAAGATAATTAGAGAAGATATATTCCAAGCACTGAGGTGAAATTTTAAGAAGTTATTTCTGATAAGGTTAAGTAATATTTTCAGAATATTTTAATTTAAACCTATGTTTTCCAGTGCTTCTGGTCCAGTCATATTTTAGAAACAACTATTAATAGGAAACTAATTTATGTAGAGTCAGGGTTTCTTTAATAATAAAGTCTAAATTCTATTTTCAAAACTAGTTAAGACTTTAACGTCTCTGATGTTCTTGAGAATGCCACTTTGTATTTATTTCGCATAATTGCATAGCTCTTGCATAAGGCTAAGATGTCAGAAATGTTGACTAAATATAAGGAGAAAAAGAAAATTAGTGTAATTTGCATCAAATATGATTTAGACTGGATACTGGGAAAAATACTGGGACAATCTAGCTAGGGATGCAATAGACTCTTCTGAAGCTATTGAGGGGTTAATCTACAGTATATTTGGTCCTCTGAGTACAGGTGGCTGGCAGTAGGAGAATTGAGCCTTACATTCCTCTGATTTAACAAAAGAAAGCACAAGAAGTCCAAACTGAAAAATTATAATCTTGTTGTTCATTTCTCAATGCAGTCATTTTCATTGTTAAGGAAGAAAATAATTCATTATACTGGATTTGATCAGAAAAAAACAAATGAATGCCGCATTTCTCATAGGCTTTTACACAATATTTTTTAAATTTTTACCATTACATCAGCTTTCTAAATATGTTCATTCTTTTAGATTAAAATTTTAAAATAGCAGGATAGAAACAAATTTCCCTGCTTGAATAATCTTCCTACTAATATATTTTACAATAAGGTGCCACATTCTAAGACAGTTTTAAAAGTCTAGCAGGTATGTGGAGGGGGTTGTTTGATTTGTTTGGGAGTTTTTTTCCTCCATTGTAATCTATGCTCCTAAGAAATAAGAGCACCACTGGAAGAAAAAAATCTTTATGCATACCTTCATTTAGAAAAAAATGACTGCTTCTGGATATTTTTCCTCCCACTCCCTCTATTTTGGGGGGATTTTTTAATATAGAGAAATGTTATCTTGCACAAAGTACAGGATATCATTTGCCACTGCATACACTTTGAAATATACCTTTACTTCTCCAGCTTCTTCTTTTCTAATGTAAGGTGATCTTTTCAGCTAATCTAGGAGGAAGAGCGAGATCATGTGGCAGGCTTAGAGCCAATATAAAGCTTGGGAATATACAGGGTAACTGAAAATGTACTGGGTCAGGGCCTCGACTGTGGAGGGGGAAAATGACTGGCTTTACATCACAACTAACTCTAAAAGAATCAGTGTTTGGTACACAAAAGTATAGCCAAGGAATAAAATGCTGAATGCTTAAGAAGGAAAGATCTGATGTACTATATTCATTTTGTGCTTTGACTTGTACTACACCTTCATTGTAACTATCTCTTGCTCTTGTTCACTTACTAATAAAATGATTAAATGAATTGAGAACCTATGCTTTTTTCATGTTAGAGATTTGAGGGGTCAGAGTTCATGTAGCTTTAGGTCATTCCTTCTTATCAGCTGCAAGGTTATATAGTACTTGCTGTGATGCTGGCAATCTCCTTGTTGCTTCTTTACAATATGAAGGAGGTACCCAGACATTTTCTCTTGTCCATTTCCTAGAGTACTTATAAATATAGAATTTTACTTCAAAATGTGTCACTCATTTGGTATTTGAAACACACAGAAGCTTTAGGAATGTTACTGTTGACCCTTGCATTCTTAAATCATATGGAAACTGGCAACATGGGTTGCTTAATTTGTTTTCACTTAAGGCATTATATTAACAAAAAAGCTGCAGCTTTTAGGAAAACTACTTCTTCAAAGTGATTTGTTCATATTATAGGCCCAGAAAGCAAAGGTGGACTGGTTTCAGTTATTAGCCATTATTTGGAGGGAAGTTGTTCGTTTTTTTTCTGAATATGCATAGTATTACTGTGCAGCACAGCATCTGGCCTTCTGAGCAGCATCCATGATACAGAAAATTAACAGCAAAATAATCTGATTTGAAAACACTATGGCTGACTATTTAAAAATAAACAAAAAACCTAACTTAAATCTTGCTTGTGATCATTCAGTAGCCCTGCCATGTTGCAGTAACAATATACAGTTGGAGGGAATGCTTGGATTGACTTGCATAAATGCATAAGATCTCAGATTAATATGTATAGTTTTGTGAGAGACTGAAAGAGTTAATGTCTCAAACATTGTGGTGGGGCAAGTTCTGCTTAACTACAAACTCTGCATAACAGCTAATCCTGCATAGCAAGGAACCACAGGTGAGGAGAGACAGATCTTCGCAGATTGGAAACAGGACCAGGAGGACGTGCTGGAGTGTGCGCAGCTCCGTGTTCTGATAATGCTGTTCTGATATGCTGAGCAGGGCAACTCACCATGCATGGCCAAAGATCACATCTGCAGGGAAGGGGAAGTTACTCCCCAAACCACCCCCTAAGCCCAAAGGCTCACAAACTGCTCATGACACCTAATTAGCCCAATGAGTTCGAGTACCCACCCGAAGAAGGAACAAGGATGATAAAAGGACACAAACTGATGCGCCATGCGTACAAGCCCACTGGAATTGGACCCCTAGGCTGACTGGACCAACGCTGGACCCAGGACCAGTGAAATCTTCCTCTCTTCCTTTTTCTCTCTCTGTCTTCTTCTCTCTTTCCTTTTCCTTTTCCACAATCCCTACATCTCATCCCTTTAAGACATAAAACCATTGACCAAGTCTGGGACTAGGAGTGGATCCAGACACCCCTAGGCTCTTCTCTGTGAAGGAGTCTAGAAAGCAAGGGGGTCTGCTCTGAACCTCGTGACTCAACGGGAGGGGTCTCCTTATTCCCTGAATTGATGTATATGGTTACCACGGGTTACACGGTTTACAGAAGTAGTCTTATGCCAATTCCTGTTGTGAGAAACCCTGCCACCTACTGTTAACGCCTTCCAAGTTCAGTTTGCTTCTGCCATAAATAAAATGTTTAACGGATCATTTGGTGTCTTTTCACCTTAATTTAGCCCGAGGGAATTTCGAATTCAACATGACTCCCTGGTCTGTCCAGTCTGGATCATGACAAGTTTATGATGACACAAAACAGAATAATTAAAAATGGAGGCCATTGGACAGAGTAATAGGCAGGTTTTGCTTCAGAGAACTGCAGCGTAGGAGACAGGAGATGCAGAGTATGGAAAGGATGCTAACACACTTCTGGCTGAACTGTGAAGAGTGATTATATCTGACTAGCCAATGCATGTGGGAGTACTAGTTTCAGCCATTTGGTGTATGGCAGAAAGAGGCTAGTCAAAACCATAGATAATTCTCATGAGTCCAAAGATCTATGCTTAGGTTATTGCATTGTACAGGCTGAATCTTTCAGTAGTTTCCCTAAAAGAACCCATGGTAAAGTGAAGCACTGAGTATTAGTTTCCTCCTTGAACAGGAGGGATCTCTTGCATCGTCAAAAGTCCTAGATGATGAGGTAGCCCTAGCTAGATCTTAATTTTCTATAAAGTAGGGTATAATTTCTTCCCAGATTGATATGGGAGGCATTCTAGTGAAGGAAGATTACCAAAGAAAGATTGCCTCAAGGCTTACTTTTTTTCCCCCATACCCCTTGATCTTTCATGAAGAGGCAGGCTTAATTACAGCAGTTGTTGCTAAAGTGTTCATACATATGCATCTAATGTTTCCACTTTCTATAGGGAGAATTGGGTTGTTTTTCATATGGTAAGGAACAGCATAGGGATCTGTTCAGGATACATGATAAATGTATGCCTATAGTCATATTTCCTGATTGAAAGGAAATATATTGATGCTTTTTTGCATTTTAAGCATACGTAGGCTTAAGCATCTAGCTACTACTTCATTTCAGAATGCTAAAAGCTTTGCTATCTGCTAAAGAAGGATCTATCCAGCTGTTGGTCAAAATTTTGAGAAACTTTTCTGTAAGTTTAGTTTAACAGACCATGGTCCTGCTGGTAATGCACTGTTTGAACTGAAGATCATAATTTAATTTCTGATATCTTACTGTGTAAGTGGTAGGTTGTCACTATATTTTGTCTTCTGTGGGTTGAATGGTTTTTGTTTTCTTTCTTTTAGCTTCATGGTGGGTTCCCACTTCAACTTTACTTTAGGCTGAGGAAATGTAGGGCAGTGTGTCAGACTGGAGAAGAGGAATTCAGGTGGGAAGAGCAAGAAACTAGAAAGGGGAGGTAGCCTCCACAATTACCCATGAAATAGTGCTTGTATGTGTGTGTTGTAAGACCTTCAATAACTTAAGTATAATTTTGGATGAAAGATGCTCTGTCGCTGCAGATATTTTAAAGATACTTTTAGGAATAACAGGCTGCCAACTTACAGGAATAACACAAATAGAGTGAGTGTGTGTTGTTAGGAAAATCTCATTCCCTAACTGTTGTACCAATTAGTCTTTATAGTATGAAATTGTATTAACTTTCTTAAGATATACATATATATAGTTTACATTGTATACTGCATATTCATGGTAAGCATGACTAAAAGACTCCAGCTCATTGCAAGGAAGAGAAGGACAGCCCCCACCCTGAAGAATAAAGGATACCCCTGGACTACCAAGATAACACCAGCATCCTAGCCCCTCTAACACCTCTGTGAAACTCTTCTGTTATCTGGCATCATATATAAGTAACTGTAGCAAGACTGACTCCAGGGATGTCTAGTTCAAGAAAGAAGCAGATGGATGGTGACACCATAGAACTATAGTTGCTTTGCAAAACAGTAGTATGTGTGTGTTAAGTAGTGATTGGTCAAATCGTGTTGTATCTGAACACTTGGAAGGTATTAGAACCATGTGTAAAACCACATTTGGGGTGCCCCAATTTGAATGGAACACCTCATGCACATGAATAAAAGAATTACTCTTGTAATTCTATACTTTCCATCCTAGCCTCTCTCTTTGGTTGGCACGGACCAGTAGTGAAATTTTCATGACAGCGTCTGTTTTGTTGGTTGTTCTGTTGTCTCTCTTTTTTTTTTTTTTTTTTAATGCAATCATGCTTTAGCATGTAACTGTTAATTTGTGATGAAGCATATATAACTATTTCTCCTCTGGAACCCATGGGTCTAAGAGTAAGCATTCAATATTTTTTATGCTAGCAACGTTCAAGTTTGTCATTTTAAAGGCTGTTTGATCTTAAAGTTGTAATTCATGCAGTCTTAAATAGAATGTAATGTAACTTCTGCTTAAAGGAATTGGGATATATTGGCAGTATTTATCATTTGACCTTTTTTGTTTAAATATGTGTGAGTGTGTGTGTGTGTGTGTGTGTATACATTAAAAAAAATGGGGATGTGCCTCATTCTAACTACTAAAGCCATTATGAAAGTCTTCATTAACAGTGGGCATGTATAAGAACAGCTGTTAGTGTTATGGTTTACAAGTCTGATCCCAGTCTTTTTCTTCACAGTTGGTGTTTTAATGGTCTTCCCCCTTCCCACCCACCCACCCCCCCTTCATCTAGCTTGTCTTTCTTTCCTCTTTAGTGGAGGTAGTTTCTGAAGGGGGCATCCAGGCTACGCGCTCCTTTCTGACCCTCCTGCATCTGCTGCTTCCTTCCAGGTGTACTTTAATGTTCCAGCACAGCCTAAGTCAAGCTACAGGGCTCTTCAAAAGAACGTGGCCTTAAAGATGAAGAACAAAGTTTCAAATAAATTGTTATATATGTAGTTTTATAGTAAAGTATGAATTTTTAGAGTAAATCTTAACAGTTTAAATCTTAACCCTTTATTGTTCATCTTCCATCCATTATAATACTATATTTTATTTATTTGTTCATTTACAGATAATTGTGATGGGTTGACCCTGGCTGGATGCCAGGTGCCCACCAAAGCCGCTCTATCACTCCCCCTCCTCAGCTGGACAGGGGAGAGAAAATTATAACAAAAAGCTTGCAGGTCAAGATAAGGACAGGAGAGATCATTCGCCAATTACCATCACAGGCAAAACAGACTCAGCTTGGGGAAAATTAGCTTAATTTATTACACATCAACCAGAGTAAGGTAATGAGAAATAAAACGAAATCTCAGAACACCTTCCTTCCACCCCTCCCTTCTTCCCGGGCACAACTTCACTCCTGGATTCCTTCACCAAGCCCCCCCAGCGACACAAGGGGGACGGGGATGGGGTTTACGGTAATCACACGTTATTTTCTGCCGCTAATCCTCCTCAGGGGGAGGGCTCATCACACTCTTCCCCTGCTCCAGCGTGGGTCCCTCCCACAGGAGACAGTCCTCCACGAACTTCTCCAACGTGGGCCATTCCCATAGGCTGCAGTTCTTCACAAACTGCTCCAGCATGGGTCCTTTCCATGGTGTGCAGTCCTTCGGGAGCACACTGCTCCAGCGCGGGTCCCCCATGGGGTCACAAGTCCTGCCAGAAAACCTGCTCCAATGTGGGCTCCTCTCTCCACAGATCCGCAGGTCCTGCCAGGAACCTGCTCCAGCGCGGGGTTCCCATGGGGTCACAGCCTCCTTCGGGAACCCACTTGCTCTGGCGTGGGGTCCTCCATGGGCTGCAGGTGGATATCTGCTCCACCGTGGACCTCCCTGGACTGCAGGGGGACAGCCTGCCTCACCATGATCTTCACCACAGGCTGCAGGGGAATCTCTGCGCTGGCACCTGGACCATCTCCTCCCCCTCCTTCTTCACTGACCCTGGTGTCCGCAGGCTTGTTTCTCTTACATGTTCTCACTCCTCGCTCTGTCTGTCCCAACTTTTTTTTCCCTTCTTAAAAATGTTATCACAGAAGCGTTACCACTATCACTGATTGGCTCGGCCTTTGCTGGCGGCGGGTCCGTCTTGGAGCCGGCTGGTATTGGCTCTGTCGAACACAGGGGAAGCTTCCAGCAGCTTCTTACAGAAGCCACCCCTGTAACCCACCCCCGCCCCGCTACCAAAACCTTGCCACACAAAACCAATACAATAATATAATGCATAATGGAAATAATATTCTTCTGTGTTGATTAGGATAAGTTTGACATATTCAACCACACAAAGGGCAGCCAGAATTCAGTGTGTTGGGGTTGAATGTTTACACTTCATTTGGGGTAGGAAGAAGGGGGCAGGGGCAATGACTTTGTTCTTCACCATTTAAAGATAACATACTTTTTCTTTGGAAGCTATCCGTTAAGGCCTTACTAACTCTGCCAATGCAGCAGCAATCTTCTGAGTTGATCTCTACCATTGCTTCTCTTGATTTTCACCAGGACTTGGCTGTGGGTGAGGAAAGTCTGCTTCTCCCATCCTTGTTCCTTACATATTAAGAAAGAAAACATACCCTCTGTGCCCCGCCCACCCAATTCCCAAGTTCCCCCTTTCCCCTTCACTGCATTATCTTAGTAACTGTGTTTCTTTTCTCAGGCTTGGCACTAATTATGTAGGCAACCCTCTGTGGGTACTGCCCCATGAACTGCTGTAATTCAGGTCACGTTCTCCACAACTCATCTCTGTACTTTGTCTATTTTCTCTCACCTTCTTTCTTCAGGGTAAGCATTGTTTCCTTCATCTGTTCTGATCCATAGTATTGTTTTTGCCTTTTCAAGTTGTTAGTGTCCTTCCTAGTTGTGGCCTAATGTTGGGTGGAAGTTGTAGAAGCAATTAGCATTGATCTGAGTACTGTTGAACTGCTCTGTTCTTACAGTGACTTTTGCAGAATTATCTTTGGCTAAGCAGTGGGAAAGTAGGTAAACCCACCTGTTTAGTGGTCCAAGATGAGTTAGCACTAAGTGGGTATGGTGGGTTAACTTTAGCTGGCTGCCACACACCCACTCAGCCACTTTCTCACACCCCTCCTCAACAAGACAGGAAAAATAAGATGAAAAAGCTTGTGGGGTGAGATAAAGACTGGGACATCACTTACCAATTACCATCACAAGCAAAACATACTCAACTTCGGGAAAATTAATTTAATTTATTTCCAGTTAAAAATAGAGTAGGATGGTGAGAAACAAAGACAAAATCTAAAACACCTTCTTCTGAGACTCAACTTTACTCCTTCATTCCTGACTCTTCTACCACCTCCCCACCCCCAAACAGCACAGGGGGCAATGGGGTGGTTGTGGTCAGTTGTCACGACCCGGGCTGGACAGACCAGGGAGGGGTCGTGTTGAATTCGAAATTCCCTCGGGCTAAATTAAGGTGAAAAGACACCAAATGATCCGTTAAACATTTTATTTATGGCAGAAGCAAACTGAACTTGGAAGGCGTTAACAGTAGGTGGCAGGGTTTCTCACAACAGGAATTGGCATAAGACTACTTCTGTAAACCGTGTAACCCGTGGTAACCATATACATCAATTCAGTGAATAAGGAGACCCCTCCCGTTGAGTCACGAGGTTCAGAGCAGACCCCCTTGCTTTCTAGACTCCTTCACAGAGAAGAGCCTAGGGGTGTCTGGATCCACTCCTAGTCCCAGACTTGGTCAATGGTTTTATGTCTTAAAGGGATGAGATGTAGGGATTGTGGAAAAGGAAAAGGAAAGAGAGAAGAAGACAGAGAGAGAAAAAGGAAGAGAGGAAGATTTCACTGGTCCTGGGTCCAGCGTTGGTCCAGTCAGCCTAGGGGTCCAATTCCAGTGGGCTTGCACGCATGGCGCATCAGTTTGTGTCCTTTTATCATCCTTGTTCCTTCTTCGGGTGGGTACTCGAACTCATTGGGCTAATTAGGTGTCATGAGCAGTTTGTGAGCCTTTGGGCTTAGGGGGTGGTTTGGGGAGTAACTTCCCCTTCCCTGCAGATGTGATCTTTGGCCATGCATGGTGAGTTGCCCTGCTCAGCATATCAGAACAGCATTATCAGAACACGGAGCTGCGCACACTCCAGCACGTCCTCCTGGTCCTGTTTCCAATCTGCGAAGATCTGTCTCTCCTCACCTGTGGTTCCTTGCTATGCAGGATTAGCTGTTATGCAGAGTTTGTAGTTAAGCAGAACTTGCCCCACCACAATGTTTGAGACATTAACTCTTTCAGTCTCTCACAAAACTATACATATTAATCTGAGATCTTATGCATTTATGCAAGTCAATCCAAGCATTCCCTCCAACTGTATATTGTTACTGCAACATGGCAGGGCTACTGAATGATCACAAGCAAGATTTAAGTTAGGTTTTTTGTTTATTTTTAAATAGTCAGCCATAGTGTTTTCAAATCAGATTATTTTGCTGTTAATTTTCTGTATCATGGATGCTGCTCAGAAGGCCAGATGCTGTGCTGCACAGTAATACTATGCATATTCAGAAAAAAAACGAACAACTTCCCTCCAAATAATGGCTAATAACTGAAACCAGTCCACCTTTGCTTTCTGGGCCTATAATATGAACAAATCACTTTGAAGAAGTAGTTTTCCTAAAAGCTGCAGCTTTTTTGTTAATATAATGCCTTAAGTGAAAACAAATTAAGCAACCCATGTTGCCAGTTTCCATATGATTTAAGAATGCAAGGGTCAACAGTAACATTCCTAAAGCTTCTGTGTGTTTCAAATACCAAATGAGTGACACATTTTGAAGTAAAATTCTATATTTATAAGTACTCTAGGAAATGGACAAGAGAAAATGTCTGGGTACCTCCTTCATATTGTAAAGAAGCAACAAGGAGATTGCCAGCATCACAGCAAGTACTATATAACCTTGCAGCTGATAAGAAGGAATGACCTAAAGCTACATGAACTCTGACCCCTCAAATCTCTAACATGAAAAAAGCATAGGTTCTCAATTCATTTAATCATTTTATTAGTAAGTGAACAAGAGCAAGAGATAGTTACAATGAAGGTGTAGTACAAGTCAAAGCACAAAATGAATATAGTACATCAGATCTTTCCTTCTTAAGCATTCAGCATTTTATTCCTTGGCTATACTTTTGTGTACCAAACACTGATTCTTTTAGAGTTAGTTGTGATGTAAAGCCAGTCATTTTCCCCCTCCACAGTCGAGGCCCTGACCCAGTACATTTTCAGTTACCCTGTATATTCCCAAGCTTTATATTGGCTCTAAGCCTGCCACATGATCTCGCTCTTCCTCCTAGATTAGCTGAAAAGATCACCTTACATTAGAAAAGAAGAAGCTGGAGAAGTAAAGGTATATTTCAAAGTGTATGCAGTGGCAAATGATATCCTGTACTTTGTGCAAGATAACATTTCTCTATATTAAAAAATCCCCCCAAAATAGAGGGAGTGGGAGGAAAAATATCCAGAAGCAGTCATTTTTTTCTAAATGAAGGTATGCATAAAGATTTTTTTCTTCCAGTGGTGCTCTTATTTCTTAGGAGCATAGATTACAATGGAGGAAAAAAACTCCCAAACAAATCAAACAACCCCCTCCACATACCTGCTAGACTTTTAAAACTGTCTTAGAATGTGGCACCTTATTGTAAAATATATTAGTAGGAAGATTATTCAAGCAGGGAAATTTGTTTCTATCCTGCTATTTTAAAATTTTAATCTAAAAGAATGAACATATTTAGAAAGCTGATGTAATGGTAAAAATTTAAAAAATATTGTGTAAAAGCCTATGAGAAATGCGGCATTCATTTGTTTTTTTCTGATCAAATCCAGTATAATGAATTATTTTCTTCCTTAACAATGAAAATGACTGCATTGAGAAATGAACAACAAGATTATAATTTTTCAGTTTGGACTTCTTGTGCTTTCTTTTGTTAAATCAGAGGAATGTAAGGCTCAATTCTCCTACTGCCAGCCACCTGTACTCAGAGGACCAAATATACTGTAGATTAACCCCTCAATAGCTTCAGAAGAGTCTATTGCATCCCTAGCTAGATTGTCCCAGTATTTTTCCCAGTATCCAGTCTAAATCATATTTGATGCAAATTACACTAATTTTCTTTTTCTCCTTATATTTAGTCAACATTTCTGACATCTTAGCCTTATGCAAGAGCTATGCAATTATGCGAAATAAATACAAAGTGGCATTCTCAAGAACATCAGAGACATTAAAGTCTTAACTAGTTTTGAAAATAGAATTTAGACTTTATTATTAAAGAAACCCTGACTCTACATAAATTAGTTTCCTATTAATAGTTGTTTCTAAAATATGACTGGACCAGAAGCACTGGAAAACATAGGTTTAAATTAAAATATTCTGAAAATATTACTTAACCTTATCAGAAATAACTTCTTAAAATTTCACCTCAGTGCTTGGAATATATCTTCTCTAATTATCTTAGGGGGTGGAATGGCACTGCCAATAGAAAGGACACTGACATCTGTGGTGGCAGCAAAACCTATCCCCTAACATGCCCTTAAAACAAATTTCAGTGTGCTTGAAACTGTACACTTTGAATGATCAACTGCTAAGCTAACATAAAATATCACTATTTAAATAGCACTGTTACTTGCTTAATTAATATTCAGTGCACTCAAGACAAATAAACCCCAAATCATTGGCAGTAGTTGGTTCTCATCAATCTTAACATACCTCTGATATCAAAACCAACATATTTAAAAGGATTATAATATAGACTTGTGTCGCTTCAGAGCATCCTGTAAGCAAAAATCAGAGAATCTCGTCTCAGGCAAATCTGTTCATAATGCCACAAGGACAAAGAGAATCTGAATTATGCAAACTAGTACCACTGACAGGTATCAAGGAATGCCCCCCCCCAAAAAAAACCAAAACCAAAACAACTCTGTTAAGCTATAATATTCTGCATACTTCCCAATTGTTACAGTTTAGTGGTGGTTTTAAGATCTAAGCAATTTTGAAGAGGCAAATTGTGGTTTGCTTTAATGCTAATAAGCTTTTTATTATCTGCCTAACAGGTTTTGTACCTCAACTTCTGTTAGAGGTCAGCTAACTTGCAGTCATTCATTTTAAGAAGGGAAAAAAAACCTGCTGGAGAACCTGCAGTGGAGACAGGAGTGGAATGTGAGAGAAACAACTATCCAGACACCAAGGTCCGTGAAGAAGGAGGGGGAGTAGGTGCTCCAGGCGCCAGAAAAGAGATTCCCCTGCAGCCCATGGTGAAGACCATGGTGAGGCAGGCTGTCCCCCTGCAGCCCATGGAGGTCCACAGTAGAGCAGATATCCACCTGCAACCCGTGGAGGACCCCACGCCAGAGCAGGTGGCTGCACCCAAAGAAGGCCGTGCCTCCGTGGGAAGCCCATGCTGGAGCAGTTCATGAAGAACTGCAGCCTGTGGGAAGCACTCACGTTGGAGAAGTTCATGAAGGACTGTCTCTTGTGGGAGGGACCACACGGTGGAGCAGGGGAAGAGTGTGAGGAGTCCTCCCCCCTGAGGAGGAAGGAGCGGCAGAGACAACATGTGATGAACTGACCACAACCCCCATTTCCCATCCCCCTGTGCTGCTGGGGAGGGGAGGAGCTAGAGAAATCTGGAGCAAAGTTGAGCCTGGGAAGAAGGGAGAGGTGGGGGAAGGTGTTTTAAGCTTTGGGTTTATTTCTCATTATCCTACTCTGATTTGATTGGTAACAAATTAAATTTTTTTTTCCCCCAAGTCGAGTCTGTTTTGCCCATGACCATAATTGGTGAGTGATCCCTTCCTGTCCTTGTCTTGACCCATGAACCTTTCGTTGTATTTTCTCCTCCCCATCCCACCACGGGGGGAGGACTGAGCGAGTGGCCGTGTGGTGCTTAGTTGCCGGCTGGGCCTAAACCACAACACATGCACATTCAAAACTTAGCTTTATTAGGAATCCGAGAAAGCACTTAAACAAAAAACTTTTTGGCCATTTGCTACTGTTCTTTAAAGAGTATCTGTAGACCATTGCCAGATTGAGTGGTCCAAAGTCTGCGCAGAAGCTAGTAGGAGAAAGGGGGGAAAATGTTTATACATACACTCTGTAAATGCTTTCTTTTTTTAAAATCAGATGCACCAAGCAAGGAGTAATAATATATCTGTGCATAATTCTAAACACAATAATGCCTTCTTGCATACATACTATTTTGCTAGAGGAAACAGTTTTGTCATCTTTAAACAGGGACTAAAAATTTTCCCTTTGTTTTCCAGACAACACCACTCAAAATCTAGCTGAAATACTCAAGGTTTGGAAAGTTCTCAGTAATATATCACTCTGACACCAGTTTAGAAACAGTATTTTAAGAACAACCCAAAAGCTTGACTTTTAGCAATTAATAGTATATCACAAATATTTTGGAAATGAGTTCATCTATATTCATGTAGTGTTCCTAGTACACTCTATAGTAAGACACCTCAATGAAATAAAGATACAATTAGCAGTACTGCTAGAAAGAAGTGAAAATAGAGAGTAAAGATTCATTAGTACTTTCAAAAACATTTCAAGTATTAGTAGAATTCCAGATCACATACAAAGGCATATGCTATTCACTACAGGGGATATAATATATTCATTCTTGGCTCATAAAAGCTTTAATTTTGCCATTTTCTCTTATTCTGCTGAGTTTAGACACTCCACCTATCACCTGAGCAATTAAAGACATCTCCTTCAGCTCAATAGTCCAATGTGCATTTCGGAATCTATATTGTTGCAACATATTCCAATGTCTTCCAAAAAGAATAAGTGTAATGAAAGCTGGTTTGAAAAGACTTTAAAGAAATTCTGATGTGAAGCCAAGAAACCATTCTAAAAGGTATAAACCATGGCAGACCAGTCTGAGAGGACTTGTATAATTAGTTCTATGATAGGAATAGTATGTTTCCCTCAGCTATATTTAAAAACAAAGTCAATTAGAGTGTTTCCTCATTAATGTTACTAATAAGTCTGTACTTCTCATATACAAGTTCATCATCTATACAGAAATAATGGGTATTTGCAGCTTTGCTGTGTTTTTTTTGGCAGAGAACTGCAAAATGAAGGCAATCTGAAATGCAAGAAAATTTAAAGCTTTTATAAACATACTTTTCTACAGAAAGCTTGAAGTATTACTGTCAATAGAACAACTTTAAACGGTTCAAAAATGAACCGCATCTTTCCCTTAAGTAGAATCAAAGAATCATTTAGGTTGGAAAAGACCTTCAAGATCATCAAGTCCAACCGTCAACCATGCCCACTAAACCATGTTCTGGAGTGCCTTGCCTATGTGCTTTTTGAATACCTCCAGGGATGGTGACTCAACCATTTCTCTGGGCAGCCTGTTCCAATGCCTGACAAACTTTTCAGTAAAGACATTTTTCCTAATATCCAATCTAAACCTCCCCTGCCGCAACTTGAGGCCATTTCCTCTCGTCCTATCACCAGCCACCTGACAGAAGAGACCAGCACCTACCTCACTACAACCTCCTTTCAGGTAGATGTAGAGAGCTATAAGGTCTCCCCTCAGCCTCCTCTTCTCCAGACTAAACAACCCCAGTTCCCTCAGCTGCTCCTCATAAGACTTGTGCTCCAGGCCCCTCACCAGCTTTGTTGACCTTCTCTGGACATGCTCCAGCACCTCGATGTCTTTCCTGTAGTGAGGGGCCCAAAACCGAACACAGTACTCAAGGTGCAGCCTCACCAGTGCCGAATACAGGGGGACGATCGCCTCCCTGCTCCTGCTGGCCACACTATTTCTGATGCAGGCCAGGATGCTGTTGGTCTTCTTGGCTACCTGGGCACACTGCTGGCTCATATTCAGCTGGCTGTCAACTAGCATCCCCAGGTCTTTTTCTGCTGGGCAGCTTTCTAGCCACACTTCCCCAAGCCTGTAGCACTGCATGGGGTTGTTGTGACTCGAGTGCAGGACGCAGCACTTGGCCTTGTTGAACCTCATACAATTGGCATTCGTCCATTGATCCAGCCTGTCCAGATCCCTCTGTAGAGCCTTCCTACCCTCGAGCAGATCAAGCCTCCCTCACAACTTGGTATTCTTGGCAAACTTACTGAGGGTGCACTCGATCCCCTCATCCAGATCATTAATAAAGATATAAAAGAGAATTTGCCCCAAAACTGAGCCCTGGGGAACACCACTTGTGACCCGCCGCCAACTGGATTTAACTCCATTCACCACAACCCTCTGGGCTCATCCATCCATCCAGTTCTTCACCCAGCTAAGAGTACACTTGTCTAAGCCATGAGATGCTAGCTTCTCAAGGAGTATGCCATGAAAGACAGTGTCAAAGGCCTGTTTACTGAAGTCCAGGTAAACAACATCCACAGCCTTCCCCTCATCCACTAGGTGGGTCACCTGGTCATAGAAGGAGATCAGGTTGGTCAAGCAGGATCTGCCTTTCATGAACACATGCTGGCTGGGCCTGATCCCCTGGTTGTCCTGCACATGCCGTGTGAGCACACTCAAGACAAACTGTTCCATAATCTTCCCCGGTACCGAGGTCAAGCTGACAGGCCTGTAGTTCCCCTGATCCTCCCGCCGACCCTTCTTGTAAATGGGCGTCACATTGGCAAGCCTCCAGTCATCTGGGACCTCCCCCATTAACCAGGATTGCTGATAAATGATGGAGAGTGGCTTGGCAAGCACCTCCACCAGCTCCCTCAGTACTCTTGGATGGATCCCATCTGGTCCCATAGATTTGTGAGTGTCCAGATGGCGTAGTAGGTCACTATTTGCTCCTGGATTATGGGGGGTATATTCTGCTCTCCGTCCTTGCCTTCCAGCTCAGGGGGCTGAGTACCCTGAGGATAACTGGTCTCACTATTAAAGACTGAGGCAAAGAAGGCATTAAGTGTCTCAGCCTTTTCCTCATATCTGGTGGCAATGTTCCCCTCTGCATCTAATAAAGAATAGATATTCTCCTTGGCTCTCTTTTTATTGTTAACATATTTGTAAAAACATTTTTTGTTGTCCCTTACAATAGTGGCCAGATTGAGTTCTAGCTGAGCTTTTGCCTTTCTAATTTCCTCTCTGCATGACCTAACAAGATCCCTGTACTCCTCCAGATTTGCCTGCCCTTTCTTCCAGAGATGATAAACTCTCCTTTTTTTTCCTGAGTCCTAGCAAAAGCTCCCTGTTCAGCCAGGCTGGTTGTCTTCCTCAGTGGTTCATCTTGCATTGTATGGGAATAGCCTGGTCCTGAGCCATTAAGATTTCCTTCTTAAAGAATGTCCATCCCTCCTGGGTGAAGTTATGCCCGGGAAGAAGGGAAGGGTGGGGGAAGGTGTTTTAAGATTTGGTTTTATTTTCTCAGTACCCTAGCCCAATTTGTCTGGTAATAAATTAATTTTTCCCCAAGTCAAGTCTGTTTTGCCCATGATGGTAATTGATGAGTGATCTCTCCTGTCCTTATCTCAACCCACAAGCCTTTTGTTATATTTTCTCTCCCCTGTCCAGCTGAGGAGGGAGAGTGATAGAGTGGCTTTGGTGGGCACCTGGCATCCAGCCAAGGTCAACCCACCACAATTTTATTGCTGATCTCTGTTTGAAAGAGTTGCAGAACTTGGTAACCATTTTCTCCTATTCCTTGGTTCCTGTCTTTTAGCCAGTTAATGAGGAACATGCTTTTTAAACGATAACAACTGTATCTTTATAAGCCTTTGCTGTAGGACATGGTTACAATTTTTTTGGTTAAAACTAAATTAAGTGTTTTGATTGCATCATTCCTATTCCACACACTTGCTAACTTTCAAAGATTCCTAATAGATCTAAGATGCATGACTGACAAACACTGAAGAAATGGCTATATGCCTTTTTAATTCTTTGCATGTTTGTTATACTGGTTACACAGATTTGCTTGATCAGAGAGTGATATAAAAGTTAAAAGAATTACTCAATTATTTTTTTTTTGTGCTTAGCCATTTGTGAAATTTGAAAGCAAGTTTTGGCCTGCAATGGCATACATTGATGACAAATATGCAGATCAACATCTGGTTTGTACTTACCCACTGGTAGAAGTCTATTCTGAACAGAAGAGAGCATCTTCATAATATTGCTTCCAACTCTCTGGATTCACCTGACTGATTTAGTCTACCAGGATGGCTTTTTCACCCCTAGACAAGCTTAGGTGATTTATATACTGTATATTTTTCTGGTAATCTCTGTATTTATTAACAGAATCCCTGCTTAGTTAATGTAAATACAATCAGGATATTAGGTGGAAGAAAAATGAGTTGGTTCAATGCTCATTTTCCATAGTAGTTGATGTTAAGGTTGCCTCAAATCCATGCTTTTATCTTCTTTGTGCTAAAACTTTAAATATTAACATAGTTTTCAAAGTGGTATGTGCATTGGGACCCTTGCAGAAAACATTGTATTCAATGAGTTAGTTATCTTGAACAAGCCATGTATACTCTATTGGGCCTTGTACTTAGAGCTTGAGATTATATTTACTAATATAATCTGTAATTTATAAGATTTTTGGGAAAGGTAAGCTGTATGTGGCTCAAGGGGTGGAATGTAGTGATCCTGACCAGGACACCACTGTACATCAAAGAGTTAGTGATCCACATAACAGTTAACCTGAGCAGGCCTGTGTTGTGCTGCGCAAATCCCTTGGATGCAGGATAAACCCAGCCAGCTCATTGTAACAGAGGAGCCTTCAGGCAGCTCTCACTTGGTACCAGTGATTATGCCACCTGCGAGGCCTTGCCTTTAACAGTGCAGCAAGAAGTTCTCATGAGAACATCCTTTCTGTTTGACAGTAGAAATGATGAATAGAGTTGTTTTCTTGTAAGAAAAGCCTATAATAGCTTGAGTGACCAAAAAGGAGGAACCTCTCCATGGACAGGATCTGCCCAGCATGCCCTGGGAAAATCCATCCAGGGTTGAGCTGATGCTGCATGAACTGTGGTTCCCAGTGTCTGAAGGCACGTAAGATTTGCTCTTTATCTGTATTCCTCTTTTAATTCTGTCTTATTAAAACAGCTATTTTATTAAGCCATTTATCATC
Source organism: Astur gentilis (assembly GCF_929443795.1). Classification (NCBI taxonomy): domain Eukaryota; kingdom Metazoa; phylum Chordata; class Aves; order Accipitriformes; family Accipitridae; genus Astur; species Astur gentilis. The sequence continues at coordinate 30,373,319 of NC_064918.1, forward strand.
AGGCCTTCTTTATTGAGATCTAGGTGAACCCTGCACCCTCTCTCTCAACTCCCCCCTGCACAGAACAGGATGCAAACCTTTTTATTCCAGATGCATCATAAGGCAATAGTAATGGATATCAACCACAGCAGTAATTGTTTCTTTTCTAAAGACAGATGGATTATTTAATACATGTATTAACACTAGCAATGCTAGTGTTAATATTTCTTACCTGTTTTACCTGCAAATCTTAGCATTCCAATAAAGTCAGCCAGAATTAAGCACATCTTTTGAACTCTAATTTTTAAACTTTAGCTAACAGAAGTATAAAATCTTGATGCCTGTTTTGTGTGATATTTCAGTTCTGATTTGTTAGAGCTGCCACAGTAGCAGTAGGTCCTACACAAAGTAAAATACTGGCAGAATGTAATTGTAAAGATCTGTGGTTTCCCCCCCCCCCCCAAGCTACGATGTTCAATTTTTACTGAGCATTGAACCTACCTTTTTTAGTATCACATAATTTTTTCCTTATGGTTCCATATAAACCTCTCCTCCTAATCCAGGTAAAGTATGAAACACCTTTTCTACAAATATTGAAATTGAACTTCTTACTCCGAGTTAAATCTCATCTAACAAAAGTACAATATTTTTTCCATGCATTTTTTCAAACCTCTTAGTTTGAATAATGACTGGTTTAGACAGCATGCTTAACTTGCCTTGCTTCATTACATAGACTATAGCTTACTTTAAAATGGCTTCAAAACTTAAGCTCTGGCCCTCCAGGAATATTGAATGAGCACTTGAGATCAGAGTCCTATTGCTCCACATAATGCTATGTAGAAGTAAAAAGTGGCCAGGACTGAAACCTTGAACAGGAACATCTTCCCATCTGTTCCCATCAATCAGTTTATATAAAAATTTGGCTTCTGAGACTGTCCATATAGTTGGTGGGATAGACTTTACATGGGATAACTTTATGATGAAGACACCAATGTAGTTATTTGAAAGGAACATGAGCTTCTCTGGCATGTCTGTGCAGATACTTGAGTTCAATCAAGCGAGTTCCTTTGTAGCTGAGTTTGTCACTACATAAAGTAGCAGTGCTGCAGATCAGGAAGTATGTACTGTAGTAATATTTAGAGTGGAGAAATGACTGCACAATTTTACATCATCCAAACAGTAATGACTAGAACTTTATGATATACAGGCACATGAATGCCTGGGGGCTTTCTTTGAAGTGACAAAAATGAGGCTTGTATTAATAGAGCTATTTTAACTATTCTACTTTTGTCTCCTTTATGATAAAGGTTTTGGAGTTGCAATTCTTCATTACCTACTTAGTGACTTCCAATGGGAATTTAATTTGACAGAGGTTGCACCATCATATGAAAGTAACAGGAAACAGACAAGCCGCTGTTGTATACAGAGAGAGATTCAGCATTAGAAAATTTTAGACTTCTTCAATAATATTGAAAAAGACATTTAATAGACATTGGTATAGCATTAAGGGTTTACAAAATTGTGAAATACTTCTACAAACTGGACTTTTAATATAGGTGGAAGTAGTGGACATGTTTTCAGTTGCCAATAACTATGCAAAATCTTGTCAATCTGTTAATTACAAACAATAAGTCATTAAAATGGTCTGAAAAAAATAGTTAAGCCAAAACCATAAAAAAAATTAGGACCTTCCTACATTTGTCCTTAAACTTTGTGACAAATGGTAGATTAAAAGCAAACTCACTGAATTAATATAGACTAGGGAAAAAGCTAGCTTCTCTAGTAATCAAGAGTCACTAACTCTTCGGAATAAGAAAAAAAAAAAGTTAATATATGGAACAGTTTCTTGCTAAACATTTAACAGAGAAGGTGAATAGTTCAGACTTATATTTTCTAGATATTTGTGTGTTTTGATAAATGTTACCAACCTGTTTAAGAATCAGGAATCTAGATTAAAAGCTGCCTTTTCTAAAGCAGTTTTGATATGACTTCTCTAATAAAATGGTGCATTTATAGTATCTTACCTCACCAATTCAGTTTGGTAGCTTTTTACCAATTCAAAGGCCATCAAAAGGTATAAAATACTGTAGACTTTTGGTAGGTGCATATTACACAGACGCATGTGCTGGTCACAAAGGTATAATTTTCACCATAAAAAGCATTGGGTTACAATTTGGGAAATTTATGGACTTAGGAAACAGTCTACAGTTCTCAAACTATATGCTTAATATTAATACAGTTGTTGCATAGTGCTTGAAACCTCATTTCCTAGTAAGTATAAAAAAAGATCAAAAGCTGAAGAACTTCTGAGTTGTTCAACAATGCATATCTTCAATATTATGTGATTCGAGATGCTACCAACATTAAAGCATTATGCATTAGTACAATGTAACTGAAATTCTTTAGCTAAAACTAACTAGAGAAAAAAAAGAGCAATTACATTTGTCTGATCCATTATAGAGGTGAAGGCAAGGTTTTGAATCAGAGAATGTCATCATAAATGTGCACATACTTCTCCAATATGAATGTACATGTAGACAAGCACTCAAAAGGGGATTATCACTTTACATAAAACTATTAACAATTCAAAGATAATACCTTATTGATATAATGCAGCCTCAAACAATATTTAACAGTAAATAATAAATAGTATTTCAAAGGTCTGAAATGAGAATTGATACAAAAAATAATATCTAGTTGTTATTTCCCTCCAACATCATGGCATATCTCCTTTGTAGACTATACACTGTTGGTACCACCCCATGACTACTTAGACAACCCTTTTACTGATCACTGTGCTGGGATCCCACAACATACAATGCTAACAAGAAAGAAAGGTTGTCTCCTGCAGCAGGTCCCAGGACTCCTGCTCTGATATATAGAGCTAGGGCTACTTGTGCTTGTCTCAAGCAGAGGCCTGAATAGTTGCACCTGTAGCACAAGCACTGCTATAGGAGAAATATATATCTGATATGTAAGACCCTGAATCAGGTTAGATTTTTTTTCTTAAGGCATGGTTTGGGGGGCATAGTGGCTTAGAAATTCATTTCAGCAAATATTCTTCTGTTTTCCTGATGAATGAATTAAGGTATATGAAGACTCACGTTTGAAGAATAAGAAACCTGCCTAAAGGAAATATTCTGTACTCTGAAAAAAGTATCTTAATTTTAAATGTCATAATTTGACAAGTTTGGATAATACAAAACCCACAAAATTAGCAACATTTCTGAATCATAAAATATTTAATAATGTATATTTTGGGGGAATATATTGTATATAAAATTTCGGATCACCATATGAAGCAATTTAAACCCTTTTCAAGCTAGCACTGTCTTCAATGCTGTATAGATTTATTGCCACTGATATAAGACCTACTAAAAGCATACATTTTAAACTAATACAAAAGTGGCTTTTTTAATATGAATTTTTTGTACACAACTACTGTCTTGAATATCTGCTAAGTGCAAAAAAACACAGATCACTTTACCGTAGCAACAATGCATTCATATTGTTCATTAGTCCTTAGTAGTCAGCTTGCATAAGATACAAGAAAAAGCACAGTGAAGCTCACAAAAATAGACTAAAAGTCATCTTATTCTTGCAAAAAAATACACTATAATGGAAGAAAGACAAAAAAAGGACTATGCACACCACAGATTTTGCTGTTCTTTAATCCAGCTGACTTAAGTGCTGTTTGTTTTTTGTTTTATTTTGGGTGTTTGGGATTTTTGGCTTTTTTTGTTGAATCAAACTACATAGACTAGACACAAGTAAAATTAAGAAAGCAGTGGGTAGCTAAACACTTTATGAACTATTTTTCCCCTCCCCGTAATTTGTTTTCCTCTATCTGAGGTAGTTACAAAAACCAAATCATAACTTAAGCACCAGCTAGGACTCACCACTTAGACCTAAAGCTTCTGGTTTAGGGTTTTTTTTCCCTCTCTTTAAAAATTATTTGTCAGCTCACCAAAACTACCTTTGATGTTAAAGACAGCAGAGATTTCGAGTTCTCACTACATGAAGAAAGATGGTGATGGGGAGGAAGAGGATTAGATGATTGAAAATGTGACAATAGATTCACTTCCATCAAGCTGGCTGGTTCACTGTTGACTTTTAGATGTTTATTCTCCTTTACTGTCTATAAAGTCAGTGGGAGAAGTATGAAAGGTTTTGAACACATCATCGTCCCTTACTGTAACCAGGGAAGAACTGGTCAAGCAGTGTCTGCAATATCTTGTTAGGAACCATGGTGTAGCTCTTTCCAAGGTCATAGCGGCAGGCAGGACAGGTAAAGACTTCAGCTCGGAAAGAGCGCTGTAAACAGCTCTAGGGCATACAAAGACAAAGAAGTAAAAGTGTTACAGCTTTTGCTTTACATTGAAAATTTAGCTAGCAAAAATTAAGCAATTACTAGGAACCAAAGACACAGTTTCCCACATTTCCAGAAACAGCAAGTTCTTACTGAGTTCTCTTGCCATATTTCTGCCTTTACAACTGAAATGATGTACTGGCTCTGGCTGAGATGGAGTTAATTTTCTTCATAGTAGCCTGTATGGTGCTGTGTTTTAGATCTGTGACTAAACCAGTGTTGATAATACACCAATGTTTTAGCTATTGCCGGACAACACTGGCACAGCATCAAGGCTTTCTCTGTTTCTCATTCTGCCTCCCCAGCAAGTAGGCCAGGGATGGGCAAGAGGCTGGGAGGGGGACACAACTGGGACAGCTGACCCAAACTGACCAAAGGGATATTCCATGCCATATAATGTCATGCTCAGCAATAAAAACTTGGGGGTGGTCTTTCCAAAGTAGCCATTGCTCAGAGACTGGCTGGGCATCGGTCTACTTGTGGGAGGTGGTGAGTGAATGCCTTTGCATCACATTTTTTCTTTTCTTTTTTTTCTCTTCACTTATTAAACTGTCTTTATCTTGACCCATGAGTTTTTATCTCTGTGGGGAGGATTGAGTGAGCGGCTGGCAGGTGCTTATTTGCTGGTTGGGATCAACCCATCACAAAGGACTTAACCAAAGAAATGTTTTGATTAGGAGGCAAAGCATTGAGTTTGTCAGGAATTAAGTGTGTTACTACTGAGATACTTCATTTTACCTAATGTGTTCCTGTGGATCAGTTCACAGTTTCTTTCTAGCATTTCTGTTAGAGTGCTGTAAGTATTCCAGAGTTTCATTTCAAGATGTAGCTGAACATACTGGTGTATAGCATTTTATCTACCATTCCATAGCTACTTCATCTTTATGACAAGACTCAGTGTTTAAGCCTCAAAGGCATAAGTAGAATAAAATAGGTTTCAGACTACAGTATCTAAAAGATTATTATTAATGTTGCCTTCTTTTTTTTTGGTTTTCCCAGACTTCAGACAGTCCAAGCATATAAGTTAAATATGAAAATTTTGAGGGCCAATCTTTGCCCAAACAACAACACTGTCTGTCAGTCTATACCTTAAAACAGTAATTGGATGTTACTTTATAATTAGTCATTGATAGCTTCAGATTCTATGCTTTGAAGTTGTTGCCATTAAACATTCTCCATGTTTTTTCCACCACTCTATATATTAACCCCCTCATAACACTTTACCTCTATGTAACAAGCAGCTCTTTGAAGGAGTAGTCTTGCTCTATTCTCATTTCTTAACTGCATAAAATTAACTTAATCTTATTGTACCAACACCTAGTTCCTGGAACAAACCAATCCCTAGCATAGCTCCACTAATTACAATGGGATGATAAACTTGATACATCATATCTATAAGAAATTATACTAAATACATTTGTACTAATTTTTACATAAAATTAAGATTGATTATATGGCAGCCACACAACTGGAAGAAAGCACATTACATTTCTTGCTCAGATTGCTAGGCAATAATTACTGTCTTCCTAAAATATATGTTGGGTTTGGTGATCGGCGTCTCAGGGCCAAGAACACAGCCCAGAGCAATACAGGGATTATTCTTACTTTACAGACGTTGTGGAGGCATTCTGTTGTCACTGGCTGGTAAACCAGCTCCTGACAGCAGACACACATAAAAGATTGTTCCAGTTTCTTCAGGAAATTCTAGTATAGGGCAAAAGAAGAGAAAAGTAGATCTATTAGAGGCACATTCACAAATATGCAAACAAAAAAGGGCATTTTTATTTAAAATTATTAAAGTTTTTTTAAAAACTAATTTGCCTAACTACTGTAATTATTACCTATATTTAAATTATAAATTCACAGCCAAATTCACAGACCTAAATTGAGTAAAAAAGTTTGGCCTTCCTAGCATTTGGTAAATGCAGAGATACATTCATGAGATGCTTAACATCCTTGTTACTCTTCCCAAACTCACAGTTGACATGGTCTAATAATGTCACACAACTGCTAGGAGTTGTTAAATCCAATATTCAGTGTGATAGGACAGCTTGACATTGCAGAGTGCTTACACTGAAACTTTTCTAGTGTGATCTTCAGGTCTCAGTCTAATTTACAGATTTCCTTCCAAAGCCTACTACCATTACTCCTGTATTCATGGACATTTACATAAAGACATTCCCACACCCTCTGCTATTACCTCTACCTATCTTCTGCTCATTCCCTATGTTATTATTGTTCACAGCTTCTTGTTCATTCTTATTTTCTCAGAAGTGAACCTCTATTGTGTTCAGTGCAAAGTATACATTTAATAAATTATGTTTATTACATTAAAAATTTTTGGAAGGCTCATTTTGTATCCTTCACATCCATGAGAAGTAGTGTGGCTAACAAAGTATTTAGAAAGCAAGTCCATGAACAATTATTTTCCCTGCTTTTCCAGAAGTCAGAGAACTAAGGTTTTGGAGGTTATTTAGTTGTACATTATTATCATTAAAAACAAAACAGAGGGCCCATCAAGCCTGATTCTTAGCACAAGTCAGAGAATTTTGGAAGCTAATATCTGTATTTAGTGATCATCACTAGAATTTTGCATATCTATGATGGATAAGTGATTGCTGCTGCTCTGCAAAGGGAAAGCACTGTACACCTCTTTCACTAAGAAATTCACCTCTGTACCTGATGGAGTTGTTTAATTGGTTTCTTGAGACCTCACTCTGAAATACTCTGCAATAGGTAAAAGAACCTTCCTGTTTTTCAGTCTTCTCAGAGCAACTCTGAAGAATGTGCGATAAATTTTGTGCCGTAGATTTTACACATACAAGCATGCTTACAGAGACCTTATTCTCTGGTATTTCAGTAGTCTCAAGCATACTCACTCAAGTATAGAAGTGTAAAAAACAGATCTAAAGTTACTCAAAATACAGTTCATTTCAATAATTTTAATAATATCAGATTAATCTCAACCCAAAATTTATAATTAAAGTGGAAAGGTTGTTTCAAGCATTAAGATTTATATTTTCATTGCAGCTATCTAATAGTAGTTGCATGATTCCCAGTGAAATTTCTATATGGCTATCACCAAGGGCAATCAAAATTATGGGCAGGAATCCGTAGGAAAATAACTTTCTAGTAACTGTATTTCTCTTAAGATACTGTTTTCTGTTGCTTTAGAAACACATATCTACTGTATTTTGTCACATAACTAAGAGTTGAAAGTCTAATTATTTACAAACATTGGACAACCCACAGATAAACAACTTATAACTTTACAGTATCAGCTCCTATACAAGTGCAGTAGTATTATAGCAATAGTAGTACTGTAAGTGGAAGAACAAGGATACATTAAGTTTTAGGCATCCATTCTCCATCTAGTATTTTGTTCTTTCACTGACTTGATAGTGACCTTTACCATTCTGATATCTTGAATTATTTTTCTTCTGCAAAACAGCTAAAATAACTATGAATTGGAACATCAATAAAGCTAATTAATATTCAAGGACATAATATTTTGGAGGATATTCCATCAGAGACTAATAAAAAAAATGCACAAGTGTCTTCAAACTTGAACTATCCTTGCTATTTTCTTGACAGCTAGGGGAGGGAAGTATTTCCTCTTTTTTACTTAAGGTTCTCTTCATAGTGAGTGGAATAATCTGCTAAACTTGAGTTAAAAATATTTTCATTTGGTATCTAAGTCTCAGTATGACAGTATTTCTTCTATCTCCTTAAGTGAATGAAATTACATGCCCCATCAACTGTTTGTAAACAGATAGTATGTATTCAGCAATTTTAAGTGAATTAGGTTTTAACAAAGCCTCATTTCTTCTAACTCTGTATAAAGAAAGGTTAAAAATTAATAATTTAAGCAAGCTGCAAGCGTACTGGTCCTTCCTTAAGAGAAGCAAGTACTTCATCCCACAATTTCTGGTTCATACAGTCTTCTTTAATCAGCCACTGCTGTTGCTGTGTGAGTTGGAAAGCCTCTCCTTTCCCTCCATCTCCCATTCTCATGGCTTTGGATGTATTTTTAGTCTCCTCTATACCTGTTTAAAATTATGACAAGATACAGTAACAGTGGTAGTCTGAACTATTAAAAATGGAAGACAAAATTATTTTTAGAAAGCTAAAACATGAATCACATCTATGTAATGATACAATAAAGCTCCAATTCAAATTGCCCAGCTTTATTTTGAACTATAGATCATAACTACATAGAATATTGTTCATTTTTCTGTGAAGTTTAAGAAAAGAAACCTTACAAGTACAGAACAGCACCATAAGATCCCCACCTTCCCATTTTATTACTGAGCACTTAACACTTTACATTAGGATTCCAAATGACTTCTATCTTCCTTGTAGCTTTCATACTATTGGCTTATATATAAATTTGGCAGAGCTCTAACACTAAGAAGTAAAAAGAAATACCATCATCAATTGTCCTTTTCTGGTTTCCATTACTCTGGTTGGTTGGCTCCTGTTTCACAGTTTGCTTCTTAACCTTATCCTTTTTCTCTTTACTAGCCATGGCTTCCAAATAACCTTCTGGATACTAAAAAAACCCAAAAAACCAGATTTAAAACAAGATCCACTGGCATCTGGGAATTCCTAAATACTGACAAGTAGATTTTCTAAAAGAATGTAAACCCCTATGACTACATATTGAAATAATATAAAAATATTTTTAACCCCCTATATAAACAGTAAAGCTTTTAAATTAATATATTTTTAGAAAACTGTAGTTAAGTCAAAGGATCTGATCTAGAATAGATTTTATTAAAAGGCACCTTATATCCATATCTACAACTCTAACTACACAAATCGGAAAGCTAAAGTTGAAGATGATGTCATGTAGCAAAACAACCCATCCAAAGGAAATGATTGGTTTGCTGAGGAAAAAAAATGCTACTTCGATTCTTTGCATCAGCCACAAATTTCACAGTGCCAAAGTCCCTGCCTGAAATATGCTATCTATAATAGTTCCTCAATCATAGGTTACAATTAGAGAAAAATACATAGAAACATATATATTTTTTTAAATTCTAAGAAGAGACTCAACTATTAGAAGAGTTACTTTTATAAATCTTATCCAGCATAAGGATCACAAAACTGTATTCAAAGTCATAATTTTCTGATCCATATATAGAGAGTAATTTCCTGTTAAGGCAGAAAGCTTCATCCACAATTCTTTCTGCTTTGCCAATATCATAGTTTTTCAAATTACAGATAATCTAAAATATTTTTTATATTAGACCCTGACTCATTGTAGTATATGAAAAATGGGGCTTAAATTTAATTCACATTCCTAGTTTTAAAATTTAAGACTCCATTTACTTGAACAGAATATCAGAGCAACTTTGTGAACACTGATTCTGACCTGTACACTCAGACCCAGTTTCTTTGACCGTTCCATCCCTTCTGAAGTCCAAGGTGCAGGTTCAATATCATCTCTCCTCAGAAGATAGCGCCAAACTAAGAACCCACATTTCCCAATTTCTGGCCAATATTTTACCACCTAAGGATAAATAACAACAGGTTTATGTTTTTGCTATCACAGTAGAGCCTCAAATCTAATTTAAGAAATTCTACCCAGAAGTTCAACAGATATTCTGCTAGGTAGTCATTATTTTACCACAAGCCAAACACATGCAGGTAGTCATACTTTATTGGCTCAAGACAAAGAGAGGAAATTTGAATGATATGTTACTATTTTTAAGTATGTTTTCTCTCAGTTGGGAAATGTTTGTATTTTGATAAATACAATACTGTTTTAAAAGATGCACATCTTTATTCCAGATACAGAGAAGACATTAAGTGTATGAAAAGCCGGAAAGAGAGCTGGAAGGAGTGAAGAAATCGATTGATTTCCAGGGATGAATATGACTCAGTGAGCACAAACAAAAGTAGCTTACGTATTCAACTTGATATATCCTATTATAGATTGTGTTCTACTATTACTGCTCTGAATAGAATAATAGAATCATACAACAGCCGAGGCTGGAAGGGACATTGAAAGATCATCTGGTCCAACCTTCTGTGAGAAAGGGATCTTAGATGAGATTATCTAGCACCCTGTCCAATTACATCTTGAAAACTGCTAGCAATGGGGACTCTGCCACGTCCCTGTGGAGGTTGTTCCAGTGAATGATTGTTCTCACTGTAAAAAATTTCTTTCTTATATCAAGATGAAACCTCTTCCAGTGCAACTTGTACCTGTTGCACCTTGCCTTTTCTATGTGACTCCTTGTGAAGAGATTACAGCCTGACAAGTGCTGAGTGGTATGATCAAGTCTCCATCTCTGCTAGTAATGCCCCTGCAGATGCAGCTCAGGATCCAATTTGCCTTTGTTGCTGCAGCAACACACTGCTAACTCATGTTCAGCTTGTCCACCAGGACCCAGGTCCTTTTCAACAAAGTTGCTCCCCAGCCACACAGATCCTAGCCTGTACTGGGGTCTTTGGTTATTCTGACCCAGGTGCAGGATTTAGCACGTGTCTTTGTTAAACTTCATACTGTTCTTGCTAGCCCACTCTTCCAGCCTGTCCATGTCTCTCTGTAAGATGTCTCTCCCTTCTGATGTGTTCACCTCACCACCCAGTTTACTGTCATCAGCAAATTTGATGAGGGTGCTTTCAGTTCCATCATCCAGATAATTTATGAAGGTGTTTGTATTGGGTCTGGCTGGGATAGAGTTAACTTTACCCATAGCAGCCTTCATAGTGCTGTGCTTTGTATTTGTAGCTAGAAAGGTGTTGATAACACACTAATGTTTTGGCTACTGCTGAGCAGTGCTCCCACAGCATCAAGGCTGTCTCTCCAACATTCCCCCCCCCCCCCCCCCCACAAAGGCCAGTAGGCTGGGGGTGGGCAAGAAGTTGGGAGGTAACATAGCCAGGACAGCTGACCCAAGCTGACCAAAGGGATATTCTATACCATGTGACATTGTGTTCAGCAATAAAAGCTAAGAGAAAGGAGGAAGAGCAGGGGGCATTCATTATTAAGGCATTTCTCTTCCTAAGCACCCGCTATGCGTATTGAGGCCCTACTTCCCAGTAAGTGGCTGGACACTGCCTGCTGATGGGAAGTAGAGAATAAATATTTTGTTTTCCTTTGCTTCCATGCATGGCCTTTTCTTTTCTTTATTGAACTGCCTTTTATCTTGACCCATGAGTTTTTCATCTTGTTTTCTCCCCCTGTCTTAACTGAGGAGGAGGAGTGATAGAGCAGCTTGGTAGGCACCTGGCAGCCAGCCAAGGTCAACCCACTACAGTGTTGAACAGCGTGGGGCCCAGTATCAATCCCTGGGGGATCCCACTTGTGACAGGCTGCCAGCCTGAGTAAAAAACATTGATCACCACCCTCTGAGTGCAACCCGTTAGCCAATTTTCTACCCACCTTGCAGACCACTCATCCAATCTGTGTCTTGCCAGTTTGTCCAGGAGAAGGCTGTGGGAAACAGTGTTGAACACTTTGCTGAAGTCCAGGTAAACAACATCCACTGCTCTCCCCGTGTCAACAGAAGATGTTATTTTGTTGTAGAAGGTGATCAGGTTAGTCTGGCAAGATTTGCCTTTGGTAAATCCACGTTGGCTTTTCCCAATCACCTGCTTCATTAGGTTCTAGGAGAGCTTCCAGGAGGACTTCCATTACTTTCCCAGGGAACGAAGCAAGACTAATAGGCCTGCAGTTTCCTGGGTCCTCTTTTGGGCCCTTCTTGTAGATGAGTATGACATCTGCCCTCTTCCAGTCATCAGGGACATCCCCTCATCTCCACGATTTTTCAAAGATTATAGACAGTGGCCTTGCAAGAGTCAGCCACTTCTCCTAACGCCCTGGGGTGGATTCTGTCCAGGCCCATAGATTTCTGTGGGTTGAGCCCTTGCAAGAGGCCGCAGACCAGCCCTTCCTCCACTACTGGTGGGTTGACACATGCGTTGTTGTAGCTACTTTATCTTGTGATCTGGGGTCCAGCTACACCAGTAAAGACAGAGGCAAAGAAGGTATTGAGAACCTCTGCATTATCAGCATTATTAGTAACTAGTTTCCCTGCCCTGTTTAGCAATGGACCTATATCTTCCTTGTGCTTCTGCTTACTGCTCATGTACCTGAAGAACCCTTTCTTGTTGTTCTTGACAGCTCTGGCCAATTTCAGTTCTAGCTGAGCCTTAGCCTTCCTAACTGCATCTCTGCATTCCCTAGCAAGGTTTTTGTAGTCCTTGACGGCTATTTGGCTGCCTTTCCATAGCTGGTATGCTGCTTTTTTGCTTTTAACCACACCCATAAGGTCATTGTTAAGCCAGGGTGGTCTCTTGTTCTGCCTTCTTCCTTTCCCTTTGTAGGGGATGGACTGTTCTTGTGCTTCCAGGAGGCTGTTCTTGAATAACTCCCAGCACTCCTTTGCCCTCCATGAATGCATCCCATGGAATCTCCCACAGTTGGGCTCTGAGCATATTGAAGTTAGCTCTTCTAAAATCCATGGTCTTTGTCCTACTGTTGGTCTTTAGTGTGCTCAGCAGGATCTTAAATTCCACAACATTGTGATTGCTGTATCCAAGGCTACCATTGGTAGCTGTGTTGTCAAGTAAGTCGTCTTGGTTTGCGAGCAGTAAATGTAGCAATGTGCTGTTCCTAGTCAGCATGTCCAGCATCTGTAGCAGGAAGCAGTCCTCAATGCACTCCAGGAACCTGATAGAGGGCTTCTGCACTGCTGTGTTCTTTTCCCAACAAATGTCCAGGTGTTATGGGTTTGTGTGGCGTGGTTTTTTTGGTAGCAGGGGAGGTGGCTGCAGGGGTGGCTCCTGTGAGAAGCTGCTAGAAGCTCCCCTGGCTCCAAGTTGGACCCACCTCTGGCCCAGGCCAACCCAATCAGTGACGGTGGTAGCACCTCTGGGATAACATATTTAAGAAGGGGAACCTGCAGTGAGTAGGGGGGTTGGAATGTGAGAGGAACACCTATGCAGATACCAAGGTCAGTGAAGAAGGAGGGGTGCCCGAGGAGGTTGATCCCCCTGCAGCCTGTGGTGAGATGGCAGGCTGTATCCCTGCAGCCCATGGAGGTGAGCGGTGGAGCGGAGGCCCCTGAAGATGGCTGTGACTCCGTGGGAAAGCCCGCGCTGGAGCAGTTTGTGACTGAAGATTGGCCCGCGGAAAGGACCCATGCCAGGGAAGTTTGTGAGGAACTGCAGCCCGCGGAAAGGACTCACATTGGAGAAGTTTGTGAAGGACTGTCTCCTGTGGGAGGGACCCCACGGTGGAGCAGGGGACGAGTGAGGAGTCCTCCCCCTGAGGAGGAAGGAGATGCAGAGACAATGTGTGGCAAGCTGACCCCAACCCCCATTCCCCTGTTCCCCTGTGCCGCCGGGGGGAGGAGGTAGAGAGAACCAGGAGTAGAGTTGAGCCCAGGAAGGAGGGAGGGGTGGGGGGAAGGTGTTCTAAGGTTTGGTTTTAATTCTGAATATCCTTGTTTTGATTTGATTTGTAGCAAATTAAATTGATTTTGTTTCTTCCCCAAGTTGAGCCTGTCTTTTGCCTGTGACCATAATTGGGGAGTGATCCCTCCCAGTCCTTGTCTCAACCCACGAGCCTGCCTTTATATTTTCTCCTAATCCCACCATGGCCAGGGAGGGGGAAGGAGTGAGCGAGCAGCTGCATTTTGTTACCAGCTGGGCTTAAACCATGACACCAGGTAATTGAAGTCACCTATGAGGACCAGGTTCTGTTGGCCCAAGACTTCCTTGAGCAGCCGAAGTAAGGTTTTGTCAGCCTTGTCACCCTGATTGGGAGGTCGGTAACAGATACCTACCATAAGATCCCCCTTGGTGATGATCCCTCCAATCTTGATCCAAAGGCATTCAATGACTGTTGAGGATTTCTTGGCTGGGCGAGGGCATGTGAGCAATCCAGCCGTTAGGTGGGAACGAAGCATAAGTTTACAAAGTGCTGGAGCAGACAAGGACGCTGTGTCCTTGTACGCTGGGAAAAAGGAAGATAAGAAGAGCCTGACAAGCAACTCCTGGATGCCGAAGAATGAGATAAGTAACTGCTGGACACATCATGAAGAAGCTTGCACAGCCAATAGAGGATAAGATAGCGTCATGTGAAACAGGGTATTGTACCAATTAGAGTATTGTATAAGGCACGTGCACAAGCGCATAAGGTATATAACTGTGCTAAAAGTTGTAGTAAATGGACTTCACTTGATCACATTGGTCTGTGCATGATTTCCCCTGTGGATCCTCCGCAACAGATGACAGAACTTTTGTGGTCTCCATAGCTTACCTCCATACATTCAAATTTCTCTTTTGCATAAAGTGCAACTCCAGCTCCACTTCTTCCCTTCCTATCTTTCTGAAAGAGCTTCTAGCTGTCCATTGTGGTCTTCCAGTCGTGCGAGTTTTCACACCAAGTTTTGTGTTTCCTATGACATCATAACTCTCAGACTGGGTATGGAGCTCCAGTTCGTTGCCCAGACTACTTGCATTGGTATACATGTACTTGAGGTGGCTGGACTTAGGGTTCTTGCCTTTGGAGAAGGTTGGGGAGCATTCCTCACATCCTGGATCTTGGCTCCTGGCAAGCAGCAAACTTCCCTTGACTGTATATCAGGCTGGCAGATGGGTGTGCCTCCATGCCTCTCAGCAGAGTCACCCACTGCTAGCACTCGCCACTTCCTTTTGCAGCTTTTGTTATGTGCTGCTGGTGCAGTTTCTCTCTGTGAATCTTGCTCATTGGTTTTGTCTGCTGCCAAGACTTCGTATCTGTTACTGGTTGGTACATACGAGGAAATGGAGGGGAAGTGATATCCTGTTGCCATGAGTCACCAGAGACCACGGCACCTCCTTTTCCAAGGTGCTGTCTGTTTGCTGTTGACACTCTTTGTCTGGTAGTCCTTGGAGGTCAGTGCCATGGAGCCCTGATATTTCTTCTTGCAACACCTCAAATAGTACTCTGTTTCTTGTTCCCCCTCCCTAATACACCATAACCTGCTGACTTTCTCCTGCAGCTCCTCCACCTGCTGCCTGAGTGACTCCACCAGAGTGCACCTTGCACAGGTGGAGCTTGCACCCTCCTTCACCCAGGAGTGTGGGGTACAGACTTTGCAGCCCTCCACCTGGACAGCAGCTTCCCTGATAGGATGCTCTGTTTGGGGGGCCGCCTCCACTCATCCCAGGCTAGCCTGGCTAGTTAGCAGATTCCTGTCTGCTGCAGAGCGTGGCCCTTGCTTGTTCTCTACCACCATGCTTCCAACAATCTCAAAGCACTACCTAATAAGCCCTTCTAATTCCCTGGAGACCTCAAGCTGCTGGGTAGGTTTGCACAGCCAACAGCTAGCTGGGGATGACCATCAGGGCTGCAGCCTAAGCCTGTGGGTGAGCAGAGTGGAAGCAGACTGCTAACTGGCAGAGCGTGCAGCCCTTCCCACACGTACATCTGCATGAACTGCCATGCAATCTGTCAATGCCACAGCTGGAATGGAATACTTCCATTTCATTACACTACAGAACGAGGTAGGCTAAAATGTCCTCATGGTAACAAAAGAATTATTCCTTCAAAAGCAATAATGAAGAGTTTGCTATGTAACACAAAAGACTCTTAAAAAACATGTCTTAAGAAAAATGTAATGCTATATAGTAAAAATCATAATACCTTGTAAATGCCATCATATCTGTTGCCTTCCTCTGGGGCATATTTGCTGATCCGTCGTCCTTTTGAACTGCGCACTACTCGGACTGGCTTACCAGCTCTCCAGTTCTTAGACTCTGCTCCATTTTTATCATCCAATGGGGCATCACAGTTAAGGGCCAATGCCCTGAAAATCACATTAAATATCTTCATAAAATAGATTGCTTCATACAACATACTATTGAGAATCATTGTGACAAGATCAAATTTGTTTGCCTTATCCAATTATGTATACTATGCAGAAGAAGAATCTGCAGTGAATTCTTCAGTAGACTGCAATACCAATGGAAGCACCAAGATCAGCTCCACCACGTGTGAGAATAGGAATACAATATATTTAGTTCCAAATGTTCACGATGAAAACTCAGCTAATGTAGTTAAATGAAAGAAACCAATCCCTTCAGGTTTAATATTTTTTCATTTTTAAAAATAATTATTTCTCAAGTAACATGGAAGGATTTAAAAAAATTGTAACAATGGCAAATTATCTCTCTGACTATTCCACATTACTGCATATTTTAGGCTTTTAAAGTGTGCATGAATTGATAAACATTATGAAGAAGTAACATATGGAAAAAAGTACATAGTGACTATCCAAAAAATATATCTGTAACAAATATTACTCTTCTTAGTCCATTAACTACCTAAGCTTAGGAGTTAAATGCCATGAACTAATTCAGAGACAAGCAAACCATGATGATGTTCTTTTCTATGTATTTTGATCTAGAACAATATAGATGGATCATCAAAGATTCAGAAAAGAATTAATATCAGTAAACACCACAAAAATGTTCTTCCTTGTTTAGTTGCAGCATGTCCTACATCACATGTTAGCTTTAAGAATGGATGAGAATAAGAATTTATATTCATGATGGGGGAAAAGTATTGGTTTTGGCAGGAAGTGAAAATCTTTATGGATAAACCTTTATCCTTCCAAAGGGAACACAGGGGAATAAATCTCATGGAGAGAGCTGGTATTTCTTAGAGGAACACTGTAATAATGTAAAGGAACATTAAGCAACAGTATTTATATTGTCTAAATGTAGCTATTTGGATCTCCATACAATTGATGAGCAGAAGTAGGTTCCAGTTTGCTGAGTCTCTCCTGAAGCACTCACTTTTATCCACTATTTATATAGGTGTCCTATTCTAGACACTTGGAGTAAGATAGTATGAATTCTTCCCTGACTAAACAGTTTGAACATAAAATATTTTTATAGCCATACATTGATTTGAGTATGGATGAACAAAAGTCTCTGGAATCAGGTTCAAACCCAACCATTGACCACAAAAGAAACAATGATGCTCAGAAAAATATGGCAAAATCTACAGCCTGCAATATACAGAAAAGTAAGGAAAAGTGAAGTAATGCAGGTTTTAGAAGTATTTCTTTTGTACAGACAAAATAAGAAAACATTCTGAAAAAACAAAAATCAGTTCTGATTCTATTACATTCAAACATACTGTCCTCTTTCAATCATTACAAGGGTTAAGAACAGTAGACCCAAAGCAAAGACTACCACCAGCAAGTCAAAATGGATAACTGGTAGCACCATGTTATACTCCATGCACCTCAACTATTACAAAACAACCAGACACACACTTTGCCAATTGCTTTCACAACCATTTGCTGAGAGCAGAGGAACAGCAAGACTAAAGAGCCTAGGTTTTATTCCAGGTTCCAATAAAAAGTTTGCTTTAATGATTAAAAGCCATTATAAACCTGCTGCTCAAACTTATTTTTTGTCTCCTTTCCATGCTCATGTTTCTGTTATATCTATCTCCTCCTCCTCTGTCTGTAATCCCAGTTGGGCTTTTCTTCTTTCTCCTCTGAGTACCAGCACAGAGCCTGAAAGAATACCTCCCCACTCAGTTTAGGTGCTTGACAGAAGCACAACACATCCAATGTCAGCTCTGGTAGAGAAAGTCCCAGTCAACATTAGTACCCCATAGCCACTGCATGGTTAGTTGCTTCATGCAGATGGTATACATTTAGAAATGTAAAGGTATTGAGAATTCCTAGAGTTTAGGCAGGCTATTTACAGAATATAAATATACTTTAAGCAAATATCTAATTTATTTTTTCAAACTTTTTTTTTCTTCAGTCAATTGTTTTTGCCTACAATTTGGCAAAAAAATAGGCCAACTTTTATCAGGGATATTCAAACACACAACCTAAAGGCAAAGCAATACTAATTCCTTGTTCTTCATATAAAGTATGAAGGCACTAAAGGCTATCAAAAATATGTAAGTTTTCTTTTAGTATGGGCAAATGAACATACTTTCTTCATACCTAACTTTCATAAACTGTTAAACTATTTAAGATGAAACTTTATAAGAACAATCTGAGGCAAACACCCAGCACAGAAAATTTCAGCTTCAGAGTTTTAAGTTTGGCAAACTTCTAATCAACTGAAAACTAAGTCTTCTCATAAGAAGTGTTGGACAATTTCAACTAGGTACATAGCTGACAGCTGAACCTGTAATACAGCAATATATTTTCATCAGTTACAAATAATTCTTTAAATCAACATAACACCACGTTTGACAAAATGCCTCTAAACAGCAGGAGGCACCACTGTTTACAGTAGCAGAAGATGTATAAGAGGGAACAAATTTTGCAAAATATAATTTTTAAATTAAAGGAATAAAACTCAACTCTTTGGGCTGGAATTATTTTTTTTAATTTAGTCTTAAAACCTTACCTGTTCATGTGTGTTAATGTTTGATCAAATGAATGTTCTCCAATTCTTTTATTTCCAGAAAGATCTCTACCTCCACTCCCAGTATAAGTGAATTCATCTCCTCGGTCCTGTGTAATAAGATTATTCTCCATTTTAGCATTTCGTATTAAAGCATCTGAACTGAAAACCTGCTCTTTCATTGGTTCTATTTACTCAAACAAGAACAATTGCCTGAGGCAAAGAAAACCATGTGCTTAGTTTTAACATCATTCTCCTTTCAGAGTAACCATGACAGCAAAAAGCTACTGGTTCAGGTGCAACATATTAATCAGAAAGTGATTATAAAAAAAATACACTTGCCTTAAAAAATTCTTTGAACTCCTCAAGCATTACTTTTAGTCACACAAATATTTCTGATAGAAGGAATGCATTCTAGCTAGTGTTTACTCATTCTCTAACTTCACAGCTTACAAGAAAATCCTATTTGGAAAATATGTAATCCATGACTCAGAGGCCTCACTTCTGCTTCTTCATGGGACTGAGCACCAATACGGCAAAGCACTTTGTACTTAAGTACAAGACGAGTACTTTAATAACACTATACTCATTTACTATTAAGAAAAAAAAAATCAGGAAAAAAAATCCAAAGAAAAAGGATGTGTCTAAGGTTTTGGGGTTTTTTTTGCATTTGCAGAGGTCGCCCCCACCTCAATTTCAGTTGTTCTGAACTGCTAAGGGCTTAGAAGGCTCATTCAGATGCAAATTTTATGAACTGACAGAATTCCGTAGTAGTCTATATTTACTAATGATGAATTATGTGAAATTGAATGAAGGTTGATTAAACCTTCCTTTAAAATAAACTTTAAAAATAATGAAAATATACATAGTGCTTAAGTGAAACCACTATTATTATTTTTTCTTCAACCTGTCACAAATTCACAATAGTCATAAAAAATCCAAGTATTTTAGAAAAGACACAAATATATTTATAATAATGTCTCTTTTAAAAAGCAAATCTTTTACAAAGCATGAAGCATTGATTAAAATGAATACTTAGCAAATTAGTAATTTTCATATGAAGTTTCAGAGAAAAAACCCTAAACATACTGGTATGCAGTAGTAAAATTCAGTCAATTTCTAACCACTATTAAATGTTTGATATCAGCATGGAACCAATACCAACCCACTGCAAGATTATTACAGCTATTTTATGACTGGCAATAACAGAACAAGAGAAATGTCATGACAGAGAAATATTGGTTGTACAGGGCCATAAAGTAATTACAGAAACGCTGTTTACTTTAAACTGTGTAGAAAAATCTTAATAAATTCAGCAACAGAGCTACTAGAGTATTTCTCTTTCCTTTTTATTTAGATAAAACAAAAAGAAAACACTAGAAGGTAAAAAATGTGGGTTGGAAAACATACTGAAAATAGAATATTTAAGGAAATGATAGTAATCAGAAACTGGGAGGTGTTTTTACTTCTTTTACAGCATTGTTAAAACAAGTATTAGAATAACATATTTTAAAAATGTCAAAAAAACTTGGAGGGAAAAAAGCAAAAAAATTAACAAGACTGGAGAAACTCAGAAGAGACAAAGGGTATAGTCTGTTTAGTTTAGCAAAAAAGATTAACTACAAGTACCTTCATGAAGGTACCTTCATGAATTCTGAATACAAAAATATTTTTTGTCTAACAGACAAACATAAATCAAGAAGAAATCGATAGAGGCTTAAGTCAAATTCAAATGAAAGGCACATATTTAAATATATTTATAATTAACCACTATAACCAATTTCCATGGGAAACAGGGAATTCTCAAACTTTTGAGGGCTTCAAAGTAAAATTAGATAACTCTGGAAGGTATTCTTTAGTCAAAGCTATATTTTAGCCATTGGGCTTAACAAAGAGATAAAATAGATGTAAGGCCTGGGCATACATACTTGTCCTATATCCCTTCAGTGTTCTACACGTGAATGGGCAAAATGCTATAGATTTGGGGCAAACTGGAAATCCAGGAGAAGGAAAGTGAGGAATAAATGGAACGCTATCTTTTTAGCAGAATTACAGCTTTAAACATTTGCACCTTAGCCATCTCAATGGGGGTAGGGGATGGAGATCCATGCAGCAGCAAAGACACAAGGGTTGTTGATGTGTTAGAAAACATAGAAGCACCTGAGAACAGTCACATAGGAATTAGGGCTTCTCCCCCAAAAAAGGTGCCAGGATCAATAGCCCAGCTGAAGTGCATCTACACCAATGCACACAGCATGGGCAAGAAACAGGAGGAGCTGGAAGCTATTGTGCAGCTGGAAAACTATGATGTAATTGCAATCAGGGAAACATGGTGGGATGACTCACACAACTGGAGTGCTGCAATGGATGGCTATAAGCTCTTCAGAAGGGATAGGCAAGGAAGGAGCGGCAGTGGGGTAGCCCTGTATGTTAGGGAGTGTTTTGACTGTCTAGAGCTTGACGATGGTGATGAAAGGGTTGAGTGTTTATGGGTAAGAATCAGGGGAAAGGCCAACAAGGCAGATATCATGGTGAGAGTCTGTTATAGACCATCCAACCAGGATGAAGAGGCAGATGAAATATTCTATAAGCAGCTGGGAGAAGTCTCACGATCGCTAACCCTTCATCTCAAGGGGGACTTCAACTTACCAGATGTCTGCTGGAAATACAATACAGCAGAAAGGAAACAGTCTAGGAGGTTCCTGGAGTGTGTGGAAGATAACTTCCTGACACAACTGGTGAGTGAGCCAACTAGGGAAGGTGCCCCACTGGACCTGTTGTTTGCGAACAGAGAAGGACTTGTGGGTGATGTGATGGTTTCAGACTGTCTTGGGTATAGCAATCATGAAATGATAATGAAATGAAATGAAATGATTCTTGAAGAAGGAGGGGGTTCAGCAAAACTGCCACCTTGGACTTCTGGAGGGCAGACTTTGGCCTGTTTAGGGGCCTGGTTGACAGAGTCCCTTGGGAGGCAGTCCTGAAGGGCAAAGGAGTCCAGAAAGGCTGGACATTTTTCAAGAAGGAAATCTTAAAGGTGCAGGCCATCCCTATGTGCCAAAAGATAAGCCGGGTGGGGGGAGAAGACCAGCCTGGCTGAACAGAGCTTTGGATGCAACTCAGGAAAAAAAAAGAGAGTTTATGACCTTTGGAAGAAGGGGCAAGCAACTCAGGAGGACTGCAAAGATGTGAGGCTATGCAGGGACAAAATTAGAAGGGCCAAACCCAACTAGAACAAAATTTGGCTACTGTGGTAAAAGACAATAAAAAATGTTTCTATAAATACCTTAACAACAAAAGGAGGGCTAAGGAGAATCTCCATCCTTTATTGGATGCAGGGGGAAACATAGTGACAAAGACTGAGGAAAAGGCTGAGGTACTTAATGCCTTCTTTGCCTCAAACTTTCATAGTTCTTGGGGCACCCCTGAGCTGGAAGACTGCTGAGTGCCTCAACAAGCTACTCAGCCACAAACAGAATGACAGACGCAAAATAAGATTACATTATATCATATTTCTCTCTTGCAATGTTAGTTCCTCTGTTGTATACCTGGGTTTGAATCTAACAAACAAGCGATGAGGAATCAAAGAATAAGACTTTAAATTCCACCAATATCCTCAAGCATAGTGTTCCTATTGGCTAGGCTCAACTCTGAAGTCATGCAGCGGTTCACAAGGATATTAGCTACTACAACTCATGTAAATATAGGCTCTCTGAAGATGGTGCCAAATCTATTTTTTTTCCATTTAATATTTATCTTCTGTAGTATGCTCAGATTTCAACATCTTTAACATCTTCATTAATGATCTGGATAATTGTCCTAGTTTCAGCTGGGATAGAGTTAACTGTCTTCCTAGTAGCTGGTACAGTGCTATCTTTTGAGTTCAGTATGTGAAGAATGTTGATAACACTGATGTTTTCAGTTGTTGCTAAGTAATGTTTAGTCTAAAGTCAAGGATTTTTCAGCTTCTCATGCCCAGCCAATGAGAAAGCTGGAAGGGCACAAGAAGTTGGCACAGGACACAACCAGGGCACCTGACCCAAACTGGCCAATGGTGTATTCCATACCATGTGATGTCCCATCTAGCATAGGAACTGGGAAGTGGGGGCAGGGAATCGCCTCTCGGGGACTAGCTGGGTGTTGGTTGGCGGGTGGTGAGCAATTGCACTGCGCATTATTTGTACATTCCAATCCTTTTATTACTACTGTTGTCATTTTATTAGTGTTATCATTATCATTATTAGTTTCTTCTTTTCTGTTCTATTAAACCGTTCTTATCTCAACACACGAGTTTTACTTCTTTTCTTGATTTTCTCCCCCATCCCACTGGGTGGGGGGGGAGTGAGTGAGCGGCTGCATGATGCTTAGTTGCTGGCTGGGGTTAAACCACGACAATAATGAACTGGGAGGAGTGGCTGATACTCCAGAGGGTTGTGCTTCCTTCCAGAGGGACCTTGAAGACTGGAGAAATGGGCTGAGAGGACAACAAAGGGAAGTGCCAAGTCCTTCACCTGGGGAGGAATAACCTCATGCAGCAGTATATGCTGGGAGCCACCCAGCTGGAAAGCAGCTTTGCAGAAAAGGACCTGGGGGTCCTGGTAGGCACCAAGTTGAACATGAGCCAGAAATGTGCCCTTGGGAAAAAGAAGGTATAGTGAATCTGACTGGAAGACCACTGTACATCTAGGAGTTAGTGATCCACATAACAGTTAACCTGAGTAGGCCCAGCCCTCTGCTGTGCTATGCTGCATGTCAGCATGGCCTTCAGGCCTGTGTTGTGCTGCACAAATCCCTTGGATGCAGGATAAACTCAGCCAGCTCATTGTAACAGAGGAGCCTTCAGGCAGCTCTCACTTGGTACTAGTGATTTTATGCCACCTGCGTGGCCTTGCCTTTATCTAACAGTGCAGGAAGAAGTTCTCATGAGAACATAGTTTCTGTTTTAACAGTAAAAATCATGGACTTGTTTCCTCATAATAAAATCCTATAATAGCTTGAATGACCAAAATGGGAGAATCTCTGCTATGGACAGTGTCTGTACGGTGTGCTATGCATGGATAGGAGGTCTGTTTGATTCTAGACTGCTCAGGGTTTCCAGCATCTAAAGAGACGTAAGATTGTCTGTGCTATTCTCTCTATTATGAAGGGACTGGACCATCTCTCCTATGAGGAAAGGCTGAGAGAGCTGGGACTGTTCAGCCTAGAGAACAGAAGGCTCAGATGGGATCGTATCAATGTATATAAATACCTGAAGGGAGGATGCAAAGAAGACAAAACTAGGCTCTTTGCAGTGATGTCCAGTGACAGGACAAGAGGCAATAGGCACAAACGGAAACGCAGGAGGTTTCCTCTGAATATACAGAAAAAAATTTTACTGTGAGGGTGACTGAGCACTGGAACAGGTTGCCCAGGGAGGTAGTGAAACGTCTCTTTTGGAGATATTCAAAAGCCATCTGGACGTTATCCTGGGCAACCAGCTCTAGGTCACCCTGCCTGAACAGGGGGGTTGGACCAGAAGACCTCCAGAGGTCCCTTCTAACCTCAGTCATTCTGTGATTCTATGACTGCATGATTCTATGACTTCTTTAGTCTCATATATACATGAAATCCTGTATCTATCAATATATAAAATATTATATGATTAAAGGTTAAGATTTTCTTCAGTATCACAAAAACCAAAATAAAAGCCTTTTTAAAAAAAGAAGCTATTAAATCCAAGACAAGGTTTAAATATAGGACTCTTGTTTGAAAGAATAAAATAGGGTTTTTCAGGCTGTGAAAGTAATTTTCAACACAATGCAAATACAGACAAGAAGACAACGAGGGGTTCAAAGATCAGAAGACAGGGAGAGATTTCACAAAATGATACAAGAAAGACAATTATTTTTTGTAATCACATTTTGTATAAACTGAAAGGTAACAACAATATGGAAAAATATGTAAAGGAAGGTGTAGAGGAGGCTATTGCATAACAGAAAATAATAGTCTGCCTATGAATCTGAAATATCAGTAAAAAGAAAGTATGAATTTTAAAAATATCATATTACTGTAATAACATTGATATAGCATATAACAGTTATAGTAATGATAACTGTCCTGGTTTCAGCTGGGATAGAATTAACTGTCTTCCTAGTAGCTGATACAGTGCTATGTTTTGAGTTCAGTATGCAAAGAATGTTGATAACACTGATGTTTTCAGTTGTTGCTCAGTATTGTTTAGATTAAAGTCAAGGATTTTTCAGCTTCTCATCCCCAGCCAGGGCATAAGAAGTTGGCACAGGACACAACCAGGGCACCTGACCCAAACTGGCCAACGGTGTATTCCATACCATGGGACGTCCCATCTAGTATAGGAACTGGGAAGTGGCGGGGGGGCAGGAAATCGCCGCTCGGGGACTAGCTGGGTGTCGGTCGGCGGGGGGCAGGAAATCGCCGCTCGGGGACTAGCTGGGTGTCGGTCGGCGGGTGGTGAGCAATTGCCCTGCACATCGTTTGTATATTCCATTCCTATTATTATTACTGCTGTCATTTTATTGGTGTTATCATTATCATTATTAGTTTCTTCTTTTCTGTTCTATTAAACCGTTCTTATCTCAACCCACGAGTTTTACTTCTTTTTTCCCGATTTTCTCCCTCATCCCACTGGATGGGGGGGAGTGAATGAGCGGCTGCGTGGTGCTTAGTTGCTGCCTGGGGTTAAACCACGACAGTCTATTTTGGCATCTAACGTGGGGCCCGAAGGGTTGAGATAACGACAAACCTGACCAGAGCTTGTTAAAACAAATTTGTTCCAAGCGTTCATTATGTTGATTTATGTGTTCTTAGAGTTGTTGCTCTGGTTTTTAAAGTTCTGTTATGTATCACCTCGCTTGCTGTATGTAGTTCCTCTTCTACTGCTTATCATCCGTGGGAGGTGGATTAAGGTTTTCGCTTTGATGTATGGTATAACACTGGTTTATGGTATGATAAAGTCATCGGCTGTGGGATTAATCCGGTATTTGCACTCAGCATTGTCACCTTTATATGGCGGGAGCCATCTGTGGGAAACTATTAATAATTATACCATTTACCTTTCCTCCATGGAAAACCAGTCTATGGGTGGGGTACCTTTCTTCCCCTCTCCTTTCTCCTTCAATCCAGTTACAATGGTGTTTGAGAATTTTGAAAAATTTGAATACTCCTGGGGTGTTGGGACTAGCATGGTCCTAGCCCTACTGCTAGGAATTAGCATACTTCTGAATGTGGTTCAGCTCTCATTTAAGGTTAAACAGCTATTTAAGAAGATCACCCAGAGATGTGCCCCAAAGCTGGATAATTATGAGTGGCAGGGTGTGTGGGGTAGTATGGGCAAGTACCTAGAAAAGCGGGCACCTCCAATGTTTTGGAAATTCACCCATGAACAAGTGCAGGATCCAGAGGAACTAGTAAAATATTTGGAAAAGGTATGCTGTCACCCCAGCAGCTCCAGAGAGATACAAATCACTGCAAAGTGCTGGGGCCTGGCCCATGCCTATTGAGCCCTGTTCAACACCACTCAGTACTGTCAAGGGGAAGAGAAAGTCTCTAGACCTAACAACAAAACAATGAGCACCGTGGCCACCCAAACCTCGGCAACGGGCGCTGTGGCCCCTTCAGGGCTGGCAAGGAGCATTGCAGGCACCCAGACCTTGGCGACAGGAATCGTGACCCCTCCAGCCCCGGCGACGAGAACTCGGGCTACCCAAACCTCAACAACAGGCACTGCAGCCCCTCCAGCCCCAGCAATGAGCACAGCAGCTACCCAAACCATGGCAACAGACACTGCGGTCCCTCAAGCCCCACTGACGAGCACTGCTGCTACCCAAACCTCGGCGACAGACACTGCGGTTATCCAAAACCCGGCGAGCGATACTGCAACTGAACCAGAGGACCAACCTGGACCAGTATCAGTTGCCCCCGTACAGAAAAAGAAATATACAAAAAAATCAGTTCGCTTAGCGAAGGATGAAGATGAACCAGGGTCATCACGGGAACCGGAGGAAGAGGCAGAACCAGAGGTAATAACCCGGTGTTGAGGAGTTTTGGTTCAGTAAAGGCATGTAAGCAATCCAGCCGTTTGGTGGGAACGAAGCATAAGTTTACAAAAGTGCCGGAGCAGACAAGGACGTTGTGTCCTTGTGCGCTGGGAAAAAGGAAGATAAGAAGAGCCTGACGAACAACTCCTGGATGCCGAAGAATGAGATAAGTAACTGCTGGACATCTCGTGAAGAGGCCCACACAGCCAATAGAGAATAAGATAGTGTTGCGTGAACCGGGGTATTGTACCAATTAGAGTGTTGTATAAGGCGCGTGCACAAGCACATAAGGTATATAACTGTGCTAAAAGTTGTAGTAAATGGACTTCACTTGATCACATTGGTCTGTGTGTGATTTCCCCTGTGGATCCTCCGCAACATTTGGCGCCTGAACAGGGACCCTCAGATCAGCACTTTATCGTCTCTACGAGAATCTCTGGTGCAGCTGAACCGACGAGGGAGCGGAGGAGGCAGCCGAGAGTGTTCCTGCTGCCCCGGCAGGACGGCAGAAGCTTCAGCCAAGCTGGGAAGCACAACGTGAGCTTCAGCTGAGCTGGGACACGCGTAAGTTTGAATCTCGCCCTGATTAGCTGGGAACGCGAGGAGACGCGCGGAAGCTTGAATCTCGCCCTGATTAGGTGAGCGGTCGGAGAAGGAGATGGGGTTGGACAAAAGGCAGGAAGCAGTCCTAAAGCTCCTTCGTAATTTTCTCTCTGAGAGGGGACTGAAATTCGATAATTCTGTGTTAAAGGGGCTACTTTTATGGGCCTGGGAGAAAGAACTTATCCCGAATGTAAATGTCGCATTTGAAGAAGCGACCTGGGATAATATAGGCAAGGCGCTGGGGGACACTGCTAACTGCAAGGGGGGTAAGGTGAAAGAGATGAAAAAATACGCAGCGCTCGGGAAAGTAATTCGAGACATGCTGGAGGCAATGAGGGTGGACCGGGAGGTAGCCGCCGCTGCCCTGACCCCCTCTGCTGCCTCCAAGGCTGCCACGTCAGCCTACCCCGCTGGAGTCGGGGGGATATTCTCTACACAACTATCTCCACCCCCCCGACATCCATTGCTGTTAACGCTGAGATGCCTGCACAGACACAGCCTTTGCCTATACCCAGCCAGGCCGCTGGCACCGAAAAAATTCCCCCGTCTGTTACTCCACAAGAAAGAGGGGAATTGGGGGGGGCGATTATCGCCCGACAGACCCGAACCCGACAGACTCGGGGGTGACTAAGGCGGATAAACAGATTGCGGGGGAGAGGGATCCATCTCCATCGGGTGGTGCGATGGAAGAGCTCCTAAGGGAGGTGGTGAACCAATTACAAAAACTGACAGTACGGTCGGAGGAACCAGAAGTGAGGGAAAAGCGTTCATCCTCCCGAAAGGATGAACCGGGAAGGCAAGAGAATGAAGATTCTGGCCATATACCAGTCCCGCTCCCTTTCGCCCCCTCCCGGCCCCTTCTCCCCGCCCCCTCCCTCGGCCCCTCCCCTCCCGCCCCCTTCACCGCCCCCTCCCTCCTCCCCTCCTCTTCCGCCCCCCCCTCCGCCCGTTTGCAGCGGCGCGTATCAGCCGGCGATGGAATGGTCGCCGACGGCCGCGGCCGCGGCCGGCCCCCGGGCAGAACCGTCCGCGCCCCCGCCACCGCCCGTTAATCCATCCCGCCTCCCGGGGCCAGAGACGGTGAAGCCAACCGCGCCCGCGATAGACGCGGAGTCGCCTGTAATAGCCGCTGCAGAAGAACGGCAGACATTGGAGGGGTGTAATAAGAGATGCCATTATAGAAGGGACTATGCTCCAAGCATTCTCAGTTATTGCACCTAATGGACAGAAAAAATGGGAGGCGTTTGACTGGAAGGTCATTGAGAGATTAAGGAATGCTGTGAGTCAGTATGGAATTAAATCTGCGTTAGTTCACCATATGCTGCAATTCATGTTTTCTGCTGATATGCTGATACCTCAAGATATTAAACAGCTAGCACAGTTGGTTTTGTCGCCTGCCCAAATGTTAGTGTTTTTCCGGCAGTGGGAGACGTTCTGTGATAGGGAACAAGCAACATCATGACAACAAACAGATCCCTTATGGGGAGTAACCACGCAGATGCTGATGGGTACTGGACCCTTCGCATCAGGGAACGCTCAGTTACAATGTGTCACTGAGGTTCATCATCTATCACAGATGTTGGCATATCAAGCTTTTCTTACCATACCAGACAATATGCGCAGCCATGCTTTTACCCAGGTGAAACAGGAGCATAATGAACCTTTTGCACAGTTTTTAATAGACTGCATAGGGCAATCAATGACCACCCTGACATGAATGACAGCATGAAGGAAAACATGTTCAAAATACTCACTTTTGAAAATGCTACTGAAAAGACACACAAAGCATTGTGTAATTTGCTGAAAAATGCAGACGTTGTTGATATGATAGAATACATGGATCGATCAGTGGACTCACAAAAAACTGCCTATGTTGCTGCAGCTCTACAAGGAGCTACAAAAAAGCACAAGGCCAGTAAGACCTCTTTGGTCAAGTGTTTTAACTGCGGCAAGCGTGGGCACATTAGGAGAAAATGCCCAGCTTCTGCTAAGAAGGATAACAACGCTGCCCCAGAAGTCAAGAGGACGGGAAACTTCACTCCAAGCGTGAATGCCCCTCGCGCAATGACACAAATGCAAGGGGCTTGGGCTGACAGCCCTCAGGCAGCCTCGCAACCACCAGATCCGCCACTGCAGGAAGCTCTGGAGTGGATGTGGAAACCACAGTAGACATTACATTGATGGATGCAGGGGTACACTTGGTGGATAGTAACATAAAGGGACCACTGGAGTTTGGGCTTAGTGCATTTTTGATGGGACGATCTTCAACAGCTCTAAAAGGAATTTTGGTAGTCCCAGGGCTTATTGATGCAGATTTCTGTGGGACTGTGAAAATTATGATTCATGTTTTAATCCCTCCTGTTTCTATTCCTAAAGGTACCAGAATAGCACAATTAGTTCCCTTCAGGTCGTGTGTTCCGAACCCAGGTGCAGTACAACGTGGAGATGGTGGATTCGGCTCCACGGGGAAACCGCAGGTATACCTTGCCATGGACATAACAAAAGGTAAACCAGAAAAGGTAGTGCAATTGAAAGGGCCTGACGGAGTTATCGTCAGCAAGCCAATGATATTTGATACAGGCGCTGATGTTACAATTATTTCACGACGCATTTGGCCTCCGTCATGGCCACTGATCAATCCAAATTTTGGCATTGCAGGGATAGGGGGCACACAAGCCACCTTAGTAAGTCAGCTACCGATTACATTTGTGTTCCCCTACGGTGAACACATTACGACGCGTCCGTATGTCATGACTACCCCTCCCAAATTGTGTGGCCTTATAGGCTGTGATTTACTGAGCCAAATGAAGGCAATGTTAGTGACCCATCCTTTTTAGGAGCGGTCACTGAGGGGCAGCCAATCCTGAAAATTAGCTGGAAAACAGACGAGCCTGTGTGGATTGATCAGTGGCCGCTAAATTCTGAAAGGCTGCACAAAATACAGGAGTTAGTTGAAGAGCAATTGAGAGCGGGACATATTGTTCCTTCTACTAGTCCATGGAACACACCAATATTTACCATTCCCAAGGAAAGTGGGAAATGGAGACTGTTACATGACCTCAGAGCTGTGAATGCAGTGATGCACAGTATGGGAGCCCTGCAGCCAGGTTTGCCATCTCCAGTTATGCTCCCTGACGGATGGGATTTGTTAATTATAGATCTAAAGGATTGTTTTTTCACCATTCCCTTGCACCCAGATGACGCTGAATGGTTCGCCTTTTCAGTACCATCGGTTAACAAGGCAGAACCCTATAAGAGATACCATTGGGTCGTGTTACTGCAAGGAATGCGCAATTCCCCCACAATGTGACAGGTGTATGTGGCCTGGGCATTGGAGCCTGTGAGACAGCGGTTTCCTCAGTTAATTATTTATCATTATATGGATGACATTTTGATAGCGGGAAGGCACAGGAAATAATTCTAACCCAATTACAGGACACTTTAAGTCGTCGTGGATTAATAATTGCCCCTGAGAAGGTGCAAATGTCAACACCTTGGAAGTATTTGGGGTGGCACATAGATGCTAGCAATATTAAACCTCAGAAGGTTCAAATAACATCAGAAATTTTAACGGTTCACGATGTCCAAAAGCTGGTGGGAGATATCCAGTGGGTGCGCAATCTTTGCGGTATCACTAATGACGATATGGCCCCTCTGGTGGAGCTCTTGGGTTCGAGCGCGCATGCAGATGAGAAACGGAAAATGACAGGAGAACAGCAAAAAGCCTTAGAATATATATCAAAGAAAATTGCATGTAGCTTTGCATCCAGATGCAATGAGGATTTACCGATCATACTGATGATCATTAATACAGGGGACTCTCACAGACGACACCCTTATGCAGTAATTTGTCAGTGGGACACAAAGTGCTCAGATCCCTTGAGAATTCTGGAATGGGTCTTCTTGGCCATACGGCCAGACAAATCTATTGTAACCCGATTGGCATTATTTGCACAACTGATTGTTAGGGGTAGAACGAGAATTGTAGAGATTGCAGGGACGGAACCAGAAATGATACTGCTACCTCTGGTAAAATGGTATCTCGAATGGGGAATTCGGCATTCTGTATCGCTACAAGTGGCATTAGCGGAGTTCGGAGGTACAGTCAGTAATCAATATCCAAAGCATAAGTTGTGGTCACTATTGGAGCAGCAAACCTTTGAGCAAAAACCATGGAGGTCAGAAACACCCGTATGTGGGGTAACAGTGTTTACTGATGCTGGGAAAAAGACAGGTACAGCCGCCTGTACATGGAAAGATGCCAACGATCAGTGGTGTGACCATGTTGAAAAAGGAGAATCTGGGGATTCCTTACAGATGTTAGAATTAAAGGCTGTGATTTGGGCACTGCAGCATTGGCCTGGGGAGCCGTTGAATATCGTATCCGATTCTCTTTACGTAGTTGGGGTGGTACAAAGGATGGAAAGAGCAATGGTGAAGGAGATCGCAAACAAAAGATTAGGCATGTTGTTTTTCTCATTGCTACGCTGCTTGAATTCCCAGAGTGTAGAGTATTTCATAACACATATAAGAAGTCATCAAAAGTTACCAGGTTTGTCAGAAGGAAATGAGAGAGCTGACCAACTGGTTGCAGCGGCATGGGAGCCTCCTCCAGGGAATCGTTTTCAACAAGCATGGCAATCACATGAGTTCTTGCACCAACCCGCTAGGATGTTAGCAAAGCAATTTGACTTACCACTCACTGATGCCCAAGGTATCGTTAAAGCATGCCCCGATTGTCAAAAGGAAGGGCTGGGCTTGGGTTGTGGGGTTAACCCACGAGGTCTCTTGCCATTATAGTTGTGGCAAATGGATGTCACCCATGTCACGTGGTTTGGTGCAAAGTGTTACGTGTATGTGTTTATTGATACCTATTCTGCTGCCATGTGGGCCACGGCACAAACTGGAAAAAAGGCCTTACATGTTGAATGGCATCTTCACGCTTCCTTTGCAGTGCTGGGAGTGCCCAAAGAGATTAAGATGGACAATGGCCCGGCCTATGGTTCTACACGATTTGCTCGATTTTGTAATTTGTGGGGAATTCACCACGGTACAGGTATTCCACATCTTCCTATGGGACAGGCTATTGTCGAACGGGCCAACCAGACCCTAAAGAACATGCTGCAAGGACAAAAGGGGGGAACCCAGGGCTTACTCCCTGAGGAACGATTGGCTAAAGCCTTATTTGTGCTAAATTATTTTAGATTGACAGGTGATCACAAAGACCCACCGATGGTAGTGCATCATGTTCTTTTACATGCGGAAAGGACGCAACAAAGCACAGGGATCAGGGTAATGTATAAGGACCCAGAATCCGGGAAATGGTGTGGACCAGCAGAAGTAAAACTTACTGGGAGAGGGTATATGTGTCTGCTTACCGATCGAGGCATTCACTGGATCCTGGCTAAGTGGGTCAAGCCATGGCTTCACACTGATGTTGAACCTGGAATCGTCCCAGCGGCAACTGGCACGGCACCGGCGGGTGCTGGAGCCGCTGATCCGACAGATTCTGACTAATAGAGTTATCGCTTGTAGAGGACTTAGAACAGTGTGCCTTATTGTATATAGAATTTGCTTTAGGTAAGAGGGTGTGTTAAGCATAATTTGATTAGACATAGCGTGATAACGAGAAGATAGGGTGGGGGTAAAAAATGTAAAACTTGGTTAAAGCCAGAATTATGGGTAAGGTCTATTTCCATTAATAACCTGGGAACGAGGTTGATTGTGTTTCCACAGATAACAGGCCCATGACGGACCCTTGTTCGATTTCTACAGTCATCATCTGGAGCATCATAGATGACGTGGCAACGTGAATACCACCTCCGCTGAAAACTACTGTATAGGTCACCTTGGTCAACATAACAAGTCAAAATTCTCTGTGCATTGCAACTGCATCGTAAAGCCCATGAACCAATAGACAAGACGGTTATGACTCGTGCAGCGCGCCTGGCCAGCGAGCACATGCGTCACAGATTGCAACCGAGGCGGACTTTTGGCACCCGCTGGCCACGTGTGCTAAAACCCGTTCCTCTGCAAATGTATAAATACCGGGATTTCCCGAAGAGCATCGGGCTGGTGTACGGTGAGGCCATCGTTGCCTCTGTGGGGACGCCCTTGGAAAGCTGGCACCTACCGATTGCTGGGCTGAGTTCGTGGAGCAAGATGGCACAAGAATGAATGGCCTCATGGTCTGGGTTACTAGGGGTAGCGGGTTGGCTCAAAGAATTATGGGCATTATTGTAGTTACTGTGATTTTAGCTATTGTAATGGTTTTACCTTGTTTAGCTTGTTAAGAAAAACGGCATCCCAAGTTACTAAGCAAGCCTGGATTGCTCAAAAACAAAAGGGGGGAATTGTTGAGGATTTTTGGTTCAGTAACGGCATGTAAGCAATCCAGCCATTTGGTGGGAACGAAGCATAAGTTTACAAAAGTGCCGGAGCAGACAAGGACGTTGTGTCCTTGTGCGCTGGGAAAAAGGAAGATAAGAAGAGCCCGACGAACAACTCCTGGATGCCGAAGAATGAGATAAGTAACTGCTGGACACCTCGTGAAGAGGCCCACACAGCCAATAGAGAATAAGATAGTGTTGCGTGAACCGGGGTATTGTACCAATTAGAGTGTTGTATAAGGCGCGTGCACAAGCACATAAGGTATATAACTGTGTTAAACGTTGTAGTAAATGGACTTCACTTGATCACATTGGTCTGTGCGTGATTTACCCTGTGGATCCTCCGCAACAAACCCGGTCCTTATCCTTGAGTGAGCTGCAGGATATGTGAAAAGATTTTGGCCACTGTATAGGTGAGCATATTATCACCTGGCTCCTCTGATGCTGGGACAATGGGGCTAATAGCTTGCAATTAGAAGGTAGGGAAGCCAAGCAGCTGGGATCACTTGCCAGGGAAGGTGGCATTGACAAGGCAATTGAAGAGGGACACAAGCCATCAGCCTCTGGAGGCGACTCCTGTCAAGTGTGAAGGAAAGGTACCCATTTAAGGAAGATGTTATTTGTCAATCAAGCAAGTGGACCACCATGGAAAAAGGTATCTAATATCTGAGGGAATTAGCTGTGCTAGAGACG
The DNA here is from genome assembly GCF_929443795.1 of Astur gentilis. Lineage (NCBI taxonomy): Eukaryota > Metazoa > Chordata > Aves > Accipitriformes > Accipitridae > Astur > Astur gentilis. The sequence goes on from NC_064918.1 coordinate 30,407,791, forward strand.
ATTCATCATGACCCGGACAACCCACAATTACCCAAAGATCCAGACGAAGTCCAATGCACATGACCCATGTGGCGGAAGTTTGTATGGAGCGCACCATCGTCCTATGCCAACGCATTGGCAGTAATATCCTGGAAAGATGAAGAGGAACCAACAGTGGAGGAAGTGGCTCGCCAACTGCGTCAATACGAAGAAAATCTCTCCTCCTCCCTACAAGCCTGCATTTCAGCTGTGGAGAAGCTGTCCCAGGATGTCCAACAAATCAAAGAGAATATGTCCTACTCCACACTTGTAAGGACCAATGTCTCAGCTATTAGGAGTGAGCGGTCTTCTGCCCAAGAGAGAGAATATAGAAGGTACACACCGTGAGGTGCCCTGTGGTTTTACCTATGTGATCAGGGAGAGGACATGAGGAAATGGGATAGAAAACCTACCTCGGTCCAAAATGCACGGGTACGTGAGCTGCGAGGAAAAACCACCACAAAAGGGGATTCTACCAGGAAAAATGCTGCTCCAGTTTCCAAACAGAGTAGAAGGGCTGATGTTATTTCCAATCCTCTTGAAGGGACCTCTGAGCCAATTCTACGAGAAGCGAATACTGAATACTCTAACCAGAATTAGAGGGGCCCTGCCTCCAGCCAGGTGGAGGAAAGGGACAACCGGGTCTATTGGACTGTGTGGATTCGATGGCCTGGCACGTCAGACCCACAGAACTATAAGGCTCTAGTAGACACCGGTGCACAGTGCACTCTAATGCCATCAAGTTATAAAGGGACAGAACCCATCTGTATTTCTGGCGTGACAGGGGGATCCCAAGAGTTAACCTTGTTGGAAGATGAAGTAAGCCTGACTGGGAAATGAATGGCAGAAACACCCCATTGTGACTGGCCCAGAGGCTCCGTGTATCCTTGGTATAGATTATCTCAGGAGGGGGTATTTTAAGGACCCAAAGGGGTATCGATGGGGTTTTGGTATAGCTGCCTTGGAGACGGAGGGCACTGAACAGTTGTCTACCCTGCCTGGTTTCTCTCAAAACCCTTCGATTGTGGGGTTGCTGAAGGTTGAAGAACAACAAGTGCCAATTGCTACCACGACGGTGCATCGGTGGCAATATCGCACCAACCGAGACTCTCTGATTCCCATCCACAAATTGATTCGCCAACTGGAGAGCCAAGGAGTGATCAGCAAAACGCACTCACCCTTTAATAGTCCCATATGGCCAGTGCGAAAGTCTAATGGGAAGTGGAGACTAACAGTTCACTATCGTGGCCTGGATGAAGTTATGCCACCGCTGAGTGCTGCCGTTCCAGATATGCTAGAACTTCAATACGAGCTAGAGTCAAAGGCAGCCAAGTGGTATGCCACAACTGACATTGCTAATGCATTTTTCTCAATCCCTCTGGCAGCAGAGTGTCATCCATAATTTGCCTTTACTTGGAGGGGTGTCCAGTACACTTGGAATCGATTGCCCCAGGGGTGGAAACACAGCCCCATAATTTGCCATGGACTAATCCAGACTGCACTGGAAAAAGGTGAAGCTCCGGAACACCTGCAATACATTGATGACATCATCGTATGGGGCAACACAGCAGAAGAAGTCTTTGAGAAAGGGAAGAAAATAATCCAAATCCTTCTGAAAGCCAGTTTTGCCATAAAAGAAGTAAGGTCAAGAGACCTGCACAGGAGATCCAGTTTTTGGGAATAAAATGGCAAGATGGACGTCATCAGATCCCTGTGGATGTCATCAACAAAATAGCAGCTATGTCTCCCCCAACTAATAAAAAGGACACACAGGCCTTCTTAGGTGTCATGGGGTTTTGGAGAATGCATATTCCAAATTACGGTTTGATTGTAAGCCCTTTCTATCAAGTGACCCGGAAGAAGAATGATTTTAAATAGGGCCCTGAGCAACAACAAGCCTTTGAACAAATTAAACGGGAGATTGTTCATGCAGTAGCACTTGGACCAGTCCAGACAGGACAAGATGTTAAAAATGTGCTCTACACTGCAGCCGGGGAGAATGGCCCTACCTGGAGCCTCTGGCAGAAAGCACCTGGGGAGACCCGAGGCCAACCCCTGGGGTTTTGGAGTCGAGGATATCGAGGATCCTAGGCTCGCTATACTCCAACTGAAAAAGAGATCTTGGCAGCATATGATGGAGTTCAAGCTGCCTCAGATGTGGTTGGTACTGAGACACAGCTCCTCTTGGCAGACCGACTGCCAGTGCTGGGCTGGATGTTCAAAGGGAGGGTCTCCTCTACACATCACGCGACTGAGGCCACGTGGAGTAAGTGGATTGCACTGATCACACCACAGGCTTGCATAGGAAACCCCAGTCGCCCAGGAATTTTAGAAGTGATCACGGAGTGGCCAGAAGGCAAAGATTTTGCAGCGTCACCAGAGGAGGAGGTGGCATGGGCTGAAGAGGCCCCACTGTATAATAAACTGTCCGAAAATGAGAGGCAATATGCCCTGTTCACTGATGGGTCCTGTCGCATTGTGGGAAAGCATCGAAGGTGGAAAGCTGCTGTATGGAGTCCTACACGACAAGTCGCAGAAACTGCTGAAGGAGAAGGTGAATCGAGTCAGTTTGCAGAGGTGAAAGCCATCCAGCTAGCGTTAGACATTGCTGAAAGAGAAAAGTGGCCAGTGCTCTATCTCTATACTGACTCATGGATGGTGGCAAATGCCCTGTGGGGGTGGATACAGCAATGGAAGAAGGGCAACTGGCAGCGCAGAGGTAAACCCATTTGGGCTGCTGCACTGTGGCAAGATATTGCGTCCCAGCTAGAGAATCTGGTTGTAAAAGTACGTCATGTAGATGCTCACGTACCCAAGGGTCGGCCACTGAAGAACATCAAAACAACCAACAGGTGGATCAGGCTGCCAAGATTGAACTGTCTCAGGTGGACCTGGACTGGCAACATAAGGGTGAGCTATTTATGGCTCGATGGGCCCATGATACTTTAGGCCATCAGGGAAGAGATGCAACATATAGATGGGCTCGAGATCGAGGGGTGGAATTGACCATGGACACTATTGCGCAGGTTATCCATGAATGTGAAACGTGCTGCAATTAAGCAAGCCAAGCGATTAAAGCCCCTGTGGTATGGAGGGCGATGGCTGAAATATAAATATGGGGAAGCCTGGCAGATTGACTATATCACACTCCCACAAACTCGCCAAGGCAAGCACTATGTGCTGACAATGGTGGAAGCAACCACCGGGTGGCTGGAAACATATTCTCTACCCCATTCCACTGCCCGGAACACTATCCTTGGCCTTGAGAAGCAGGTCTTGTGGAGACATGGCACCCCAGAAAGAATTGAGTCAGACAATGGGACTCATTTCCGAAACAACCTCATAGACACCTGGGCCAAAGAGCATGGCATTGAGTGGGTGTATCATATTCCCTATCATGCACCAGCCTCTGGGAAAATCGAGCAATACAATGGACTGTTAAAGACTACATTGAAAGCAATGGGGGGTGGAACTTGCAAACATTGGGATACACATTTAGCAAAAGCCACCTGGTTAGTCAACACCAGGGGATCTGCAATCGGGGTGGCCCTGCCCAGTCAGAATTTTTACGTACTGTAGAAGGGGATAATGTCCCTGTAGTGCACATGAAAAATATGTTAGGGAAAACAGTCTGGGTTACTCCTGCCTCAGGGAAAGGTAAACCCATTCGTGGGATTCCTTTAGCTCAAGGGCCTGGGTGCACTTGGTGGGTGATGTGAAAAGATGGGGAAGTCCGATGTGTTCCTCAAGGGGATTTGATTTTAGATGAGAATAGCCAGAATTAAACTGTATGATATTAGTTGCTATATAACCCTGCTACTGTATGTTATCATTACTATAATTGTTATATGCTATATCCATAGTACTATTGTAAGAATCACTTGGATCAAGCAAGAAAGAACTGCGATAAAACTGAGCAAAGCGCAGTAGTGATGGAACCAGAACTGACTCCAGCATGCAACAATCCAACGGTGCACACCATCCTCCTGCTGCGTCAAATGTCATCTGCTTGTCACACCACACTGAAGCCCACTTCTGCTCTACCGACTGAGAGGACTTTGCACCATTCCTCCTGCCCAGACAGACTGATATGACAGATGGAGCCCAGAGTCGGAAACTAAATGAACTCAACAAACGTTTTATGAACATAACTCATGAACTAAAGGAATGATATCTCTGTGTGTGTGTATATATATATATATATATATATCATTGTTCATATGTCTCAAAGGGATGGAAAGGTGGTGATGATTAATCAGGATGTAACTAAATGTATGGGAAGTGAGCATGACGTCAATGGTATAGAATAAGGGGTGGATACTGACCTGGTTTCAGCTGGGATAGAGTTAACTGTCTTCCTAGTAGCTGGTACAGTGCTATGTTTTGAGTTCAGCATGGGAAGAATGTTGATAACACTGATGTTTTCAGTTGTTGCTCAGTAGTGTTTAGACTATAGTCAAGGATTTTTCAGCTTCTCATCCCCAGCCAGGGCACAAGAAGTTGGCACAGGACACAACCAGGGCACCTGACCCAAACTGGCCAACGGTGTATTCCATACCATGTGACATCCCATCTAGTATAGGAACTGGGAAGGGGGGGGGGCAGGGAATCGCCGCTCGGGGGATTAGCTGGGTGTCGGTCGGTGGGTGGTGAACAATTGCCCTGCGCATCAGTTGTACATTCCAATCCTTTTATTACTACTGTTGTAATTTTATTAGTGTTATCATTATCATTATTAGTTTCTTCTTTTCTGTTCTATTAAACCGTTCTTATCTCAACACACGAGTTTTACTTCTTTTTTCCCGATTTCCTCCCCCATCCCACTGGATGGGGGGGAGTGAGTGAGCGGCTGCGTGGTGCTTAGTTGCTGGCTGGGGTTAAACCACGACAATAACATACAATGGCAGGGTTATATAGCAATTTACATCAAGTAATTTGATTCATTGCCTATTCTCACCTAAAATCAAATCCCCTTGAGGCACACATCGGACTTCCCCATCTTTTTGCATTACCCACCAAGTGCACCCAAAACCCTTGAGGTAAAGGAATCCCACGAATGGGTTTACCTTTCCCTGAGGCAGGAGTAACCCAGACTGTTTTCCCTAACATATCTTTTATGTGCACTACAAGGACGTTATCCCCTTCTACAGTACGTAAAAATTCTGACTAGGCAGGGCCACTCCGATTGGCAGATCCCCTGGTGTTGACCTACCAGGTGGCTTTTGCTAAATGTGTATCCCAATGTTTGAAAGTTCCACCCCCCATTGCTTTCAATGTAGTCTTTAACAGTCCATTGTATCGCTCAATTTTCCCAGAGGCTGGTGCATGATAGGGAATATGATACACCCACTCATTGCCATGCTCTTTGGCCCACGTGTCTATGAGGTTGTTTTCAAAATGTGTCCCGTCGTCTGACTCAATTCTTTCTGGTGTGCCATGTTGCCACAAGACCTGCTTCTCAAGGCCAAGGATAGTGTTCCGGGCAGTGGAATGGGGTAGAGAATATGTTTCCAGCCACCCGGTGGTTGCTTCCACCATTGTCAGCACATAGCGCTTGCCTTGGCGAGTTTGTGGGAGTGTGATATAGTCAATCTGCCAGGCTTCCCCATATTTATATTTCAGCCATCGCCCTCCATACCACAGGGGCTTTAATCGCTTGGCTTGCTTAATTGCAGCACAGGTTTCACATTCTTGGAGAACCTGTGCGATAGTGTCCATAGTCAAGTCCACCCCTTGATCATGAGCCCATCTACATGTTGCATCTCTTCCCTGATGGCCTGGGGTGTCACAGGCCCACCAAGTCATAAATAGCTCACCCTTATGTTGCCAGTCCAGGTCCACCTGAGACACTTCAATCTTGGCAGCCTGATCCATCTGCCGGTTGTTTTGATGTTCTTCAGTGGCCTGACCGTTGGGTACGTGAGCATCTACATGACGTACATTTATAACCAGGTTCTGTAGCCAGGCCACAATATGTTGCCACAGTGCAGCAGCCCAGATGAGTTTACCTCTGCGCTGCCAGTTGCTCTGCTTCCATTGCTGTAGCCACCCCCATAGGGCATTTGCCACCATCCATGAGTCAGTATAGAGATAGAGCACTGGCCACTTTTCTCTTTCAGCAATGTCTAACGCTAGCTGGATGGCTTTCACCTCTGCAAACTGACTCGATTCACCTTCTCCTTCAGCAGTTTCTGCAACTTGTCGTGTAGGACTCCATACAGCAGCCTTCCACCTCCGATGCTTTCCCACAATGCGACAGGACCCATCAGTGAACAGGGCATATTGCCTCTCATTGTCTGGCAGTTTATTATACAGTGGGGCCTCTCCAGCATGCATCACCTCCTCCTCTGGTGACGCTGCAAAATCTTTGCATTCTGGCCAGTCCATGATCACTTCCAAAATTCCTGGGCGACTGGGGTTTCCTGTGCAAGCCTGTTGTGTGATCAGTGCGACCCACTTACTCCATGTGGCATCAGTTGCATGATGTGTAGAGGAGACCCTCCCTTTGAACATCCAGCCCAGCACTGGCAGTCGGTCTGCCAAGAGGAGCTGTGTCTCAGTACCAACCACTTCTGAGGCAGCTCGAACTCCTTCATATGCTGCCAAGATCTCTTTTTCAGTTGGAGTATAGCGAGCCTCGCATCCACGATATCCTCGATTCCAAAACCGCAGGTGTCAGCCTCAGGTCTCCCAGGGTATTTTCTGCCAGAGGCTCCAGGTAGGGCCATTCTCCCCGGCTGCAGTATAGAGCACATTTTTAACATCTTGTCCTGCTCAGACTGGCCCAAGGACTACTGCATGAACAATCTCCCGTTTAATTTGTTCAAAGGCTTGTTGTTGCTCAGGGCCCCATTTAAAATCATTCTTCTTCTGGGTCACTTGATAGAGAGGGCTTACAATCAGACTGTAATTTGGAATATGCATTCTCCAAAAACCCACAACGATCAAAAAAGCCTGTATTTCCTTTTTATTAGTTTGTGAAGACATAGCTGCTATTTTGTTGATCACATCCATTGGGATCTGACAACGTCCATCTTGCCATTTTATTCCCAAAAACTGGATCTCCTGTGCAGGTCCCTTGACCTTACTTTGTTTTATGGCAAAACTGGCTTTCAGAAGGATTTGGATTATTTTCTTCCCTTTCTCAAAGACTTCTTCTGCTGTGTTGCCCCATACAATGATGTCATCAATGTATTGCAGGTGTTCCGGAGCTTCACCCTTCTCCAGTGCAGCCTGGATTATTCCATGGCAAATGGTGGGGCTGTTTCCACCCCTGGGGCAGTCGATTCCAGGTGTACTGGACACCCCTCCAAATAAAAGCAAATTGTGGATGACACTCTGCTGCCAGAGGGATTGAGAAAAACACATTAGTAATGTCAGTTGTGGCATACCACTTGGCTGCTTTTGACTCTAGGTCATACTGAAGTTCTAGCATATCTGGAACGGCAGCACTCAGCGGTGGCGTAACTTCATCCAGGCCACGATAGTGAACTGTTAGTCTCCACTTCCCATTAGACTTTCGCACTGGCCATATGGGACTATTAAAGGGTGAGTGCGTTTTGCTGATCACTCCTTGGCTCTCCAGTTGGCGAATCAATTTGTGGATGGGAATCAGAGTCTCGGTTGGTGCGATATTGCCGCCGATGCACCGTCGTGGTAGCAATTGGCACTTGTTGTTCTTCAACCTTCAGCAACCCCACAGTCGAAGGGTCTTGAGAGAGACCAGGCAGGGTAGACAACTGTTCAGTGCCCTCCATCTCCAAGGCAGCTCTACCAAAAGCCCATCGATACCCCTTTGGATCCTTAAAATACCCCGTCCTGAGATAGTCTATGCCAAGGATACACGGAGCCTCTGGACCAGTCACAATGGGGTGTTTCTGCCATTCATTTCTAGTCAGGCTTACTTCATCTTCCAATAAGGTTAACTCTTGGGATCCCCTGTCACACCAGAGATACAGATGGCTTCTGCCCCTTTATAACTTGATGGCATTAGAGTGCACTGTGCGCCGGTGTCTACTAGAGCCTTATACTCCTGTGGGTCTGACGTGCCAGGCCATCAAATCCACACAGTCCAATAGACCCGGTTGTCCCTTTCCTCCACCTGGCTGGAGGCAGGGCCCCTCCAATTCTGTTCAGAGTATCCAGTATTCACTTCTCATAAAATTGGCTCAGGAGTCCCTTCAAGAGGGTCAGAAATAAGTGCAGCCCTTCTACTCTGTTTGGAAACTGGAGCGGCATTTTTCCTGGTAGAATCCCCTTTTGTGGTGGTTTTTCCTTGCAACTCACATACCCATGCATCTAGGACCTAGGTTTTCCATCCCATTTCCTCATGTCCTCTCCCTGATCACATAGGTAAAACCACAGGGCACCTCGCGGTGTGTACCTTCTATATTCTCTCTCTTGGGCAGAATAACGCTCACTCCTAATAGCTGAGACACTGGTCCATACAGGTGGGGAGTAGGACATATCCTCTTTGAATTGCTGGAAATCCCGGGACAGCTTCTCCACAGCCAAGATGCGAGCTTGTAGGGAGGAGGAGAGATTTTCTTCATATTCATGGAGTTGGCGAGCCACTTCATCCACTGTCGGTGCCTCTTCATCTTTCCAGCTCATTATTTCCAGTGAGTTGGCATAGGACGATGGTGCGCTCCGTACAAACTTCTGCCACATGGGTCGTGTGCATTGGACTTCGTCTGGATCGTTGGGTAATTGTGGGTTGTCCGGGTCATGATGAATTGTCTTTAGCACAGCTAATTCCCTCAGATATTGGATACCTTTTTCCATGGTGGTCCACTTGCTTGATTGACATATAACATCTTCCTTAAATGGGTACCTTTCCTTCACACTTGACAGGAGTCGCCTCCAGAGGCTGAGGGCTTGTGTCCCTTTTCCAATTGCCTTGTCAATGCCACCTTCCCTGGCAAGTGATCCCAGCTTCTTGGCTTCCCTACCATCTAATTCCAAGCTATTTGTGAAAGACTGAAAGAGTTAATGTCTCAAACATTGTGGTGGGGCAAGTTCTGCTTAAAGACAAAGCTGTAAAGCCCATCAGCTCAGACTTCTGCAACAGGAAGTGGAGGGCGTGCTGGACGGTGCAGAGCTCCCTGTTCTGATACAAAGATCAAACAATGGACACCTCTGCAGGGAAGGGGAAGTTACTCCCCAAACCACCCCCCAAGCCCAAAGGCTCAGGAACTGCTCATTAGCCTACTAAGTTCAAGTGCCCACCCAAAGGAGGGGCAAGGATAATAAAAGGACACAAACTGAAGCCCCAGGTGCACAAGCCCACCGGAACTGGACCCCTCAGCTGACTGAACTAACGCTGGACCCAGGACTGGTGAAATCTTTCTCTCTTCCTTTTTCTCTCTCTGTCTTCTTCTCTCTTTCCTTTTCCTTTTCCACAATCCATACACCTTATCTATTTCAAGACATAAACCGTTGACCAAGTCTGAGACTAAGAGTGGATCCAGCTGCCCCTGGGCCCTTCTCTGAGGAGGAGTCTAGAAAGCAAGGGGGTCTGCTCTGAACCTCATGACTCAACGGGAGGGATCTCCTTATTCCCTGAATTGATGTATATGGTTACCACGGGTTACACGGTTTACAGAAGTAGTCTTATGCCAATTCCTGTTGCGAGAAACCCTGCCACCTACTGTTATGCCTCCCCAGTTCAGTTTGCTTCTGTCATGAATAAAATCTTTAACTGATTGTTTGGTGTCATTTCACCTTAATTTAGCCCGAGGGAATTTCGAATTAAACATGACTCCCTGGTCTGTCCAGTCTGGGTCGTGACAGTGTTAGCCCCATTGTCACAGCATTGGAGCAGCCAGGTGATAATGCGGTCACCTGGACAACGGCCAAAATCTTTTTGCATATCCTGCAGCTCACTCAAGGATAGGGATCGGGTGATTATCTCTGGTTCTGCCTCTTCCTCCTGTTCCCATGATGATCCTGGTTCATCTCCATACTTTGCTAAGCGAACTGATTTTTTTGTATATTTCTTCTTGTGTATGGGGGCAACTGATACTGGCATGGGTTGGTTCGCTGGTTCAGCTGCAGTGCCTGTCACTGGGTTTGAAGTAACCACAGTGCCTGTCGCTGGGGTTGGAGTGGCCACAGTGCCTGTCGCCTTGGTGGTAGATCCACAGACCTTCTCTTCCCCTTGAGGGTACCGAGTGGTGTCAAACAGGGTTCGATAGGCATGGGCCAGGCCCCAGAACATTGCAGTGAGTTGTGTCTCCCTGGAATTGTCGGGGTGACAGCATAGTTTTTCCAAATGTTCAGCTAATTTTTCAGGATTCTGCACTTGTTCAACAGTGAAGTTCCAAAACATTGGAGGTACCCACCGCCCTAGGCATTTGCTCATACTGCCCCACACACCCTGCCACTCCTAATCATCCAGCCTCAGGGCAGATCTCTGGGAGATCTTCTTAAATAGTTGTTTAACCCTAAACAAGACCTGAACCACATTCAGGAACATGCTAGTTCCTAGCAACAGGACTATGGTGGTTTCAACATCCCAAGGGTATTCACATTTTCCAAAATTCTCAATCGCCATTATAACTAGACTGGAGGAGAAGGCAAAGGGGAAGAAAGGTGTCTCACCCATAGATTGGCACTCCAAGGAGGAAAGGTAAATGGTGTAATTATTAATAGTTTCCCACAGAAGGCTCCCAAAATATAGAGGTGACAACAATGCTGAGTGTAAATACTGGATTAGTCCCACGACCGATAATTTTATCATACCATAAGCCAGTATTACATAATACATCAAAGTGAAAACCTTAATCCACCTCCCACGGATGACAGAGCAGCAGAAGAGGGACTACATACAGAAAGTGAGGTCATGCATAACAGAACTTTAAAAATGAGTGCCACAACTCTAAGAGCTCATAAACCGACATTGTGACCAGTGACTATTAAACCAATATAATGAATGCTTGTAACAAATTTGTTTTAACACGCTCTGGTCAGATCTGTTGTTATCTCAACCCTTCGAGCCCCACATTGGGCGCCAAAAGGACTGTCGTGGTTTAACCCCAGCCAGTAACTAAGCACCACGCAGCCGCTCACTCACTCCCCTCCCACACACAGTGGGATGGGGGAGACAATCAGAAGGAAAAAGTTAAAACTCGTGGGTTGAGATAAGAACGGTTTAATAGAACAGAATGGACGAAACTAATAATGATAATAGTAACAATAATAAAATGAAAATAATAATAATAATAATAAAAGGATTGGAATACACAAAACAAGTTATGCACAATGCAATTGCTCACCACTCGCCAAACGAGGCCCAGTTAGTTCCCGAGCAGCGATCCTCCCCCCCCCGGCCAGCTCCCCCTAGTTTATATACTAGGCATGAGTTCACATGGTATGGAATACCCCTTTGTCCAGTTTGGGTCAGTTGTCCTGGCTGTGTCCCCTCCCAACTTCTTGTGCGCCTCCTGCCTTCTTGCTGGTTGGCCATGAGAAGCTGAAAAATCCTTGACTTAGTCTAAGCTTTACTTGGCAACAACTGAAAACATCAGTGTTATCAACATTCTTCTCATACTGAATGCAAGACATAACACTCTACCAGCTACTAGAAAGAAAATTAAGTCTATCCCAGCTGAAACCAGGACACATTCTCTTTTTACAGCTGAACAAACCCTGTTCTCTCCATGTATGTCATGTGTTCCAACCTCCTGATCAGCTTGGTCACCCTCCACTGGACTTGTTCCATTATGTCTGTCTTGTATGTCCCAGTCATAGGCATTTTTTTTGTCCTGACCTCACTAAAATTAAAATATGATGTATTTAACTTTAGATGTATAATGACTCCAAAAGAGGAGGCATCTATCTGTTTAACTTGACAACAGTAAAAGGAATGACCAGGACAGAACTTGAAGTGTATCACTTGTACATGACTTGATATATCAGAGGGTTGTGCTGCCATTCAGAGGGATCTCAACAGACTCGAGAAATGGGCTGAGAGGAACTTCATGCAGTTCAACAAAGGGAAATATCAAGTCTTGCACCTGGAGCAAAATAACCCCAGGCACCAGTACACACTGGGGGCCCACCAGCTTGAAAGCAGCTTGGCAGGAAAGGCCCTTGGAGTCCTGCTGGACAAATTGAACATGAGCCAGTAATGTGCCCTTGTGGCAAGAAAGGCTAATGATATCCTGGGCAGCATAGTGTTGCTAGCAGATGGAGGGAGGTGATCATTCCTCTCTACTCAGCACTGGTGAGGCCACACCTGGAGTCCTGTGTCCAGTTCTGGGCTCCCCAGTACAAGAGAGACATCGACATACTAGAGAGAGTCCAATGAAGGGCCACTAAGATGATTAAGGGACTGGAGCACCTCACGTAAGAGGAAAGGCTGAGAGAGATGGAACTGTTTAGCCTAGGGAGGAGAAGCCTCAGTGGGAATCTCATCAATTTGTACAAATATCAGAAGGGAGGGTGCAAAGAGGATGAGCCAGGCTCCTTTCACTGGTTCCCAGAGACAGGACAAGAGGCAATGGGCACAAACTGAAACACAGGTGGTTCTGTTTGATCATAAGGATACACTTTTAAATGTGAGGGTGGCTGAAAACTGGAACAGGCTACCCAGAGAGACTCTGGAGTCTCTATACATAGATATATTCAAAAGCTGACTGGACACAGTCCTGCTCTAGGAGACGGCTTGAGCAGGGATGTTGGACTAGACCCTCTCAAAAGGTCCCTTCCAACCTCAATGATTCTGTTATTCTGTTACTTGTAAAATTTAAGATTTTAAATGATAATAAATTCAGACTATATAAGCACATTGAAACTTGACTTCCATAAACATTCTAAAATTCAGATGTAATTAATATGAGACTAAGAATATTCTTTAAGAAAAAATTATTTAAAAATTTATTCTAAAAATAGTAACACATAGCAAATTAGATACTGGGTAGTAGTAATTTTTGCATACTGATATTTTCATAAGTACTAATTTTAGGATCAGCAAGACACCACTTGTCATCTTTATAAACTTTAATGTAACCTATTAGTGATTTGAGTAAATGACATACCACTTCATCTTCAAATCCTCCAGCTAGTACAAGTGAATAAGCTCCATCATTACTGCGTCCATGAATTCCACCAACATGGGGTCTGTGAACACCTGCTTCACTGACCTTGAGTATTAAAAAAGAAAAAAATTTTAAAAAACCTTTTTGAAACAACTGGTCTTCTGCAATAAATTTTCTGCTTATAATTTATTTCCATAAGTATGTTTGTGTAACAGGATTGCCATTAAAGGAAAACAAATTATGAATTTTTTAGGTTATTTTAAGGAAAGAAAAAAAACAAAAGGAAAGACATCCAATGAAAAGAAAGGACAATATAGAACAGTGCTGACACAAAGATGAATAGGTACACTTCGTCCTTTAGGAAAAATATTCACGATTCTTGCCATAAGCAACATTTAAGACCAGATTCATGGTTGCTTAGACCAACTCAAAGAAGATACAGATTATCTTCCTAATTCAGTAGTATTTTAAATTTGTGTAAATAATTATGAAAGAATGTATTGGGTTGGCGTGGCAAGGTTTTGGTAGTGGGGGGTTACAGGGGTGGCATCTGGGAGAAGCTGCTGGAAGCTTCCCCTATGTTCAACAGAGCCAATGTCAGCCAGCTCCAAAATGGACCTGCCGCTGGCCAAGGCCAAGCCAATCAGTGACAGTGGTAGCGCCTCTGTGATAATATATTTAAGAAGGGAGGGGTGGGGGGAAGGTGTTTTAAGATTTGGGTTTATTTCTCATTACCCTACTCTGGTCTGATTGGTAATAAATTAAGTTAATTTTCCCCAAGACGAGTCTGTTTTGCCCGTGATGGTAATTAGTGAGTGATCTCTCCCTGTCCTTATCTCGACCCACGAGCCCTTTGTTATATTTTCTCTCCCCTGTCCAGTTGAGGGGGGTAGTGATAGAGTGGCTTTGGTGGGAACCTGGCATCCAGCCAGGGTCAACCCACCACAAAGAAAGATCAGAGTGAGTCAAAATTTTTTTGTGAAAATTATGTCAAGTATTGTTAAAAGTTAACCAGCTCAGGAAAATGCAATCACATTTACAGCCTTCCTTAATCTCTGAACATTTTCTCTTTTTCCAGTTCTGCCCAACTCCGGTACTTCCACACACACACTTATGCAATTTTATAAGATTTTGAATCGCTTTGCTATTGTCATAAGAATTTAACAGTCATCAAACTGCACCAAACCGGAGTTCCAGCTAGTCAAATATCCCTTTTCTGTCAACAAATAAAACCAGATAGCTGGTCAGTGTGAAAACTGACTACGCAAGTGCACAATGATATTTATGTGTATATTTTCTCAGTTTCCAGCTGTGTGTGGCTTAGATTTCCTGAGCCAAAGGCATAATCTTTGCATTTCATGGAAGAAAAGTCAACTAATGGTTATTAATTTATCTACTTGAGCTCTGAACTCTTGCACACTCTTAGCTTTCACAATATCCTACAGGAAAGAGTTCACAGTATTGCCGCATATTGTGTGAATTAGTGCTACTTCCATTCATTCTTAATCTAGAACCTGATAATTTCATTTGATGCCCCCTCCTTTTCATAGAATCATAGAATGGTTGGGAGGGACGTTAAAGATCATGCAGTTCCAAACTCCCTGCCATGGGCAGGGATGCCTTCTACTAGGTCAGGTTGCTCAAAGCCCCATCCAACCTGGCCTTGAACACTTCCAGGGAGGGGGCAGCCACAACCTCTCTGGGCAACCTTTTTCCAGTGCCTCACCACACTCACAGTGAAGAACATCTTCCTTACATCTAATCTAAATCTATCCTCTTTCAGTTTAAAGACATTACCCCTTGTCCTATCACTACATGCCCTTGTCAAAAGTCCATCTCCAGCTTTCTTGTAGGCCCACTTTAGGTACTGGAAGGCTGCTATAAGGTCTCCCCGGAGCCTTCTCTTCTCCAGGCTGAATAACCTCAACTTTCTCAGCCTGTTTTCATAGGAGAGTTGCTCCAGCCCTCTGATCATCTTCGTGGCCGTCCTCTGGACTTGCTCCAACAGGTCCATGTCCTTCTTATGTTGGGGGCCCCAGAGCTGGACACAGTAATCCAGGTGGGGTCTCATGAGAGTGGAGCAGATGGGGACACTCGCCTCCCTCAACCTGCTAGCCACGCTTCTTTTGATGCAGCCCAGAATGCGATTGGCTTTCTGGGCTGCGAGCGCACATTGCTGGCTCATATTCAGTTTTTCATCCAATAATGCCCCCAAGTCCTTCTCCGCAGGGCTGCTCTCAATCCATTCATTGCCCAGCCTGTATTTGTGCTTGGGATTGCCCTGACCCAGGTGCAGGACCTTGCACTTGGCTTTGTTGAACTTCATGAGATTTGCATGGGCCCACCTCTCAAGTCTGTCAAGGTCCCTCTGGATTGCATCCCTTGCCTCAAGTATATCAACTACACCACTTGGCCTGGTGTCGTCGGCTAACTTGCTGAGGGTGCGCTCAATCTCACCGTCCATTTTGCCAACAAAGATGTTAAACAGTGCCAGTCCCAATACCGACTCCCGAGGAATGCCACTTGTCATTGGTATCCACTTGGACATCGAGCCATTGACCGCAACTCTTTGAGTGTGATCATCCAGCCAATTCCTTATCCACCGAGTGGTCCACTCGTCAAATCCATGTGTCTCCAATTTAGAGACAAGGATGTCGTGCGGGACAGTGTCAAATGCTTTGCACAAGTCCAGGTAGATGATGTCCATTGCTCTTCCCTTATTCACCAATGCTTTAACCCCATTGTAGAAGGCCACCAAATTTGTCAGGCACAATTTGCCCTTAGTGAAGCCATGTTGGCTGTCACCAATGACCTCCTTATTTTCCATGTGTCTTTAGCATAGTTTCCAGGAGGATCTGCTCCATGATCTTGCCAGGCACAGAGGTGAGACTGACTGGCCTGTAGTTCCCTGAGCCTTCCTTTTTTCCCTTTTTTAAAAATGGGGGTTATCTTTCCCCTTTTCCAGTCAGTGGGAACTTCCCTGGACTGCCACAACTTCTCAAATATGATGGAGAGTGGCTTAGCCACTTCATCTGCCAGTTCCCTGAGGACCCACAGATGCATCTCATCAGGTCCTGTGGACTTGTGCACATTCAGGTTCCTTAGATGGTCTTGAACCTAATCTTCTCCTACAGTGGGCGGTTCTTCATTCTCCCAGTCCCTGCCTTTGCCTTCTGTGACTTGGGCGGTGTGGCTGGAGCACTTGCCGGTGAAGATTGAGGCAAAGAAGTCGTTGAATACCTCAGCCTTCTCTATGTCCCAGGTAACCAGGTCTCCCATTTCCTTCTGGAGAGGGCCCACATTTTCCCTAGTCTTCCTTTTATCACTGATGTACCTATAGAAGCTTTTCTTGTTGCCCTTGACGTCCCTGGCCAGATTTGATTCTATCAGGGCTTTAGCTTTCCTAACCTGATCCCTGGCTGCTCGGACAATTTTTTCTGTATTCCTCCCAGGCTACATACTTTTTTTCATCAGAAAAGAACATACAGTTGTTCCCTATTCACCTTCTTCAATTTTAATAGACCTCTGTAGCATACCATCTTTCATACAATTTTTGTACAAAAGCCATTCCATACTTTTAACCATCCTTGTTCTTCATAATTATATTGTTTTTCCTCTTCCTTTCTTAAGAAGTCCTAACATTTGATTTACATTTCTGACCACTACTGAGCACAAAGATGACATATTTAAAAATGATCTATTACAAATTCTCTTTCCTAAATAATAATAATTAGCTGAAAGCCCTTTATCAGCTTTGAAAAGTTGTGATTTCCCCCCCTCTCATCTTTACTATCCATAACAACTTAGCATTGTCACTTAACTGTCAGTTATTTGTCAACTTTTCCAGACCATTTATGAACATGTTGAACAGCACAGGCCTCACTGCCACTCTGTTCTCTGCCATTCCATTAAATGTCATTTCATTCATTCCTCTCTCCCTTCTTTCATTTTCATGAGGTATCTAGGATTTGACTTAAAATTTAGATTTCTGCCCTTTGGATGCTGTATCCAGAAACAGTTCTAAGTCAATTTCCTTCTAGGAAAAAGAGAGTTGTAAGCCTTCTAACTGCATAACCACACATAATATATAATACATCACATTTAAATATTCTTAAAAGCTTGTTGCATGAAAAAAGGAAGAAAACCATGAGACAGCATTTACAGCATTTTCCTTCTAAATTCTCATAAATCTGCTAAGAACCCATTTTCATATAAAAGAACAGTCAAATCAGAAATAAAAGTGTAACTTTTTATGTGGAAAATGTTGATATTTTTAAAAAGTATATAGTTAATACATAGTCATTGTTAAATAATTATGTACAAATAACTCTTCTTCTAATATCTACACCCTACATTATAAGTCTTATCTCCTTAATTTTCTGAGAAAAACAAACCTCTCTACTTATATTCCTGTTTGCAATCAGCACCTGAAAGTTCTGGGATCTATTTGATCTATTCCACCAATGGAATCCTTAAAGAGATGGAATCCTTAAAGAGATGAAATCCTAACTTTTATTCCTGCTGATACTGGCTGATCCAGTAGCAATAAAATTTGATTCAGAGATCTTGAGTTTGCAGAACTGATTTTTAACACTTCCCCTATATAAGAGAATATAATTTACCTGGAAACTAATAATTTAAAGATCAATGATTACAGAAGTACTTTTTCAGAATATAAATATGTTTTGAAGTATTTATTTCAGTTTGCTTCACAGAGAAGTTCTTCAAATATGGTAGGGATAAATCAAAATATCACAAAAACCATAAGAATAGACATTAACTTTCTCAATCGAGTGTGTAAAATTAATGAATAACTGACACTAACACTGCAATTTTACATTAGAAAATTAATTTGCTTTGCTATTCTCTAATATCTGTATTGATGGTAGTGCTCACATTAGCACCAGTCAGACAAGATTCAGGGAACTTGTTTAGTATTCAGTTGTTTCACTGTGAATTCTATTAAGGGGAGAAACTGAAAACTGTTGCTAAGGGGCAAAACCTCTTCTGTTGACCATTTTAGCCTGAAGATTTGTATGTCATACCAAACCCAAAATTATTCAGACACCCATTTTCCATAAGAAAACCAGGGTTTTTTATAAGTACTCTCTCTGGAGGCAATGAGTGGGATGAAGATTTCAGAAAACACATTAGAAGAGGCTTTTGATTCTTGTCATGTCTCTCTTCCCCAAAGGGAAGAGAAAGTCTCTGGCTGTTCCTCTGGCTATGGTGGGAATACTCCTGAAATATGTTCTTCTTCTCCACATTTCTCATTCCTGCCCCCTTTGTGCTGACACAGTATTTGTATAACCACAAAGTGAAATGGATTGGGAAACTTACCCTCCTCCACAAAGGATTGTTTTTCTGTCAGATTACTTTCCAATATAGTTTATCTTATGGCCTGAGAAACATTTGTGATTGATAGAAAACAGAAGGGACAGTGCAAGAAGTGGACATGGCTGGGTGGACTGCTTCTTTCAGTAGTCAATACTGGCTTGTATTAGTTTAAAACATTCATCAGCCTAAAGGAAGGTGCTGATGCCAGTTGTGTATGACCCAAAGGAACAGGTAATCAATTTATAGTGATACAATCAGAGGTGGCGCTTACCTTGGGGACAGTGGGGTCCACCCCCACCAGAACTTTAGAACCCTCAGTAAAATGTTCTTTCTTTCATGTGCTGAGTATGGATAGCATGCACACTAGCACCAAGCGTGGCATCACAACACATTGGAAGAGAAGTATGCACTGAAACAGGAACTGTATTGCACCTGCACAGTGGTCCTCAGTGGGGATCCTGACCAGCTAATAAGCGCTAGAGACACCACTGGATACAGTCAAATATTTTCTGAATTGTATAATCTATATCCATAAGTGCAATGGATTGGTTCATCTTCCATAGCAGTAGACTTCAGAAAATATTCAACTTCCTCTAATTATTTCAGTTGAGAGTTTAACAGGCAAAATATAAGTCCATGCCAGTTATAGCAGGTTCCCCTTTAAAAATAGTAAGTACTATTTTTACAACTGCAATTAAGTTGAATTTTCAAATCAGTATAATTCAAATTCCACTATAGTTAGCAGTATTTCAAATATTATAATTAAAATACACTCTATTCTTAGTGAACATGACAATTACCAATCCAAAAATAATTGTTGTGCCCAAACTGTACCTATTATTCAGATTTATTTCAATTACAAATCTAAAACCATACCTGAACTCTGAATTTCCAGGTTGTCCCAACAGGGACACCAGGTATAGGACCATAGTGATTAGAAGGGACAATAGTGCATTCCTTAGTGCGACCAACACAAGCCATGCCCTAAAAAACACATCAGAGAGGATTAATTTTATCATATTTAAAATAATTTATAAAAGCTGATGTGGATGCCAAGACATCCAACCATTATAGTGAACACTTCAAAATATATTAATATAAAAATTGTCAACAGCAGTTTTAATTAATTAATTAATTTTCTTTATTTACCTCTAGTCATCTTAATAATTCTTCAGATGTTTTAAATTTCAGTAGATGATGTACAGGATTGAACATTGCTTTACAGTCTGTTCAGTCCTGTACTGAATTTTGTGTAATGCATATATAAACGTAGTTAAAGATGTAACACATACATGAATGGTGAGCTATTTTTAAATTAAAATATACTCTACCTTGCCCCAGTCTCTCTGGCTTTCAGTACTGGCAGATGGCATCTTTGCTTTCTTCTTACTCTGTTTGAGTTTTTCTCCAGCCTTTACAACTTCATTAGAATCATTTTTGCATGAAGGACAATACCTAAAACAAAAGTTTCAGTAAATTCTTTATTACTTAGTAATAATGGCAATACATTTCTTCTAAGCAAAATAGTGTCAAATTTGTTCATCCTGACTAAATATTTTGAAGCTAGCAAATATATGACAGTTTTTAAAAGCTGAGGACTTGGGTTGAAAAAATAAACTCAACAAAAACAAATACTGTCCACTTCTAAAACAAGAATTTTTTTTTTAAGTAGGGTGGTAGAGGTGAAACATTTTCTCATGCGATGTACGAGAGGTCCCCATGTTTCCTGTATTCCCTCCTCATTTTCTCTTCCTTTCCTTGCTTGTTCAGATCACATAAGGGAGAGGAGAAATGAGATTAGAGTATACTGCTGACTAATACTCATGGTTAATTTCCACATCCTGCCCACTCATCATCTGCTTTTACTGCACCAAATCTCACTTCACACAGCTGGATGTGGAACAGCCCTAGGGTACCACAAAACATGCATACATGTACACATGCATCCTTATACTACCCTACCATGCCTAAGGCATCAGGAATGTGACTCAGTACTCAACAAATGGGAAGAGTATTAAACTCCATTTCTATATATTTCTTTGCCTCATATGGCATTGGAACTCATTCCAGACACCGTAAAACCATTACAGTACAAAAAGGATAGGAGTGGCTAAGGCAAAGGGAGGAAGGGAGCACACAGATCCTTTTACTGCTTCTAACAGCACTTTTTTCCCGCTCCAGGAGTGCCAAGGCAAAGGCAACTGCCATTGCTTCTGGCTTCCATGGGCTGAGTTTGTTCCAAAAGTCACTAGTGGAAGAAGTCTAATCTATAATAATAATAATATATTTAGATTACTACTACTTCCTTACTTTTACTATATACCTTTGATCTTTGAGTATGAACAGAAAAACTAGTTAACATAGGGCAACAAGTCACTGTGTACAGATATTTCACAAGAATTGCCCGTGTACACGCTCTAAACCCTCTAAGAAGATGGGAGCTACCTCAAATCATGTTTTTATTTGCAACCTAGAATTCATAGATACTTATTGCAGAACACAGTCACAATTCACAATTCAGTTAAACACTTGGGGTCTTGGTACTCTTAAAGCAGCTTATTACAACAAAACCAAGAAATAACTTAAAAGTATTCTACATTTCTAAAAATTGCAAAATATAGACTAAAACAATAATTTTAAAACAATGCCTGCAAAACAAGCACAAATACAGGCTGGGTGATAAATGGATTGAGAGCAGCCCTGCGGAGAAGGACTTGGGGGCATTATTGGATGAAAAACTGAATATGAGCCAGCAATGTGCGCTCGCAGCCCAGAAAGCCAATCGCATTCTGGGCTGCATCAAAAGAAGCGTGGCTAGCAGGTTGAGGGAGGCGAGTGTCCCCATCTGCTCCACTCTCATGAGACCCCACCTGGATTACTGTGTCCAGCTCTGGGGCCCCCAACATAAGAAGGACATGGACCTGTTGGAGCAAGTCCAGAGGATGGCCACGAAGATGATCAGAGGGCTGGAGCAACTCTCCTATGAAAACAGGCTGAGAAAGTTGAGGTTATTCAGCCTGGAGAAGAGAAGGCTCCGGGGAGACCTTATAGCAGCCTTCCAGTACCTAAAGTGGGCCTACAAGAAAGCTGGAGATGGACTTTTGACAAGGGCATGTAGTGATAGGACAAGGGGTAATGTCTTTAAACTGAAAGAGGATAGATTTAGATTAGATGTAAGGAAGATGTTCTTCACTGTGAGCGTGGTGAGGCACTGGAAAAAGGTTGCCCAGAGAGGTTGTGGCTGCCCCCTCCCTGGAAGTGTTCAAGGCCAGGTTGGATGGGGCTTTGAGCAACCTGACCTAGTAGAAGGCATCCCTGCCCATGGCAGGGAGTTTGGAACTGCATGATCTTTAACGTCCCTCCCAACCCAAACCATTCTATGATTTTCAAATCATACCTGTTCAATTTAAAGGTAAAGAAGAAATTTTCCATAATTTTCCGCTAGGCAAACTCCACGTGGACATTGATATTCAGGCTATGTTCTTTCCTGTTCAAACACATTTTGAGGGTTGTTCTTTTTTAAAAAATTAAACTTGGAGCCTGTCTACTTTCTTTTTTGTAACCTTGTTGTGATTAATTTTGGAACATAAAATTACTTTTTGCTGCTGGAGTACTGATATAGAGTCTTTTAGGAGTAAGGGGACCTGAAGAAGAATGGATGCACTGTCAGAGGATCCTAAATAATATTCCCTTTAATATTCTGGATGACTGTAGTTAAAAAACTTTTCAGTTGTTATACCCAAAAGTCAAGCACAGTCACAGAACACTGTTTGACTATGACCAACTCTGAAGTGCTATAGCAGAGAACGCTTTCCAACACATGATTTGGAAGCAATAAGATCTTCATTTCACTTCCATAAGTAATTAGTAGGAAGTGAATGGATGTTGGGGCAGATTAGTCTTCTGTGCACAAAAGTAGAAAACCTGGGGATAGCTGGGATTCACATGCTGCCCAACAAAGACTGCTGAATAAAGATTATATATACCTGTGTACACAATCATTTTGCATATACAAGAAATGGGAAGCACATGGACAATAATTGCTATATTTAGTCCCAACAACTCATACATATTTGCAATATGTATTGAAAATATTTTCTAGATAGTGTTCAAATTCAGCAGTTTCTCCAAACAGAGCAAATATGAGTAAAATTATTTTCAGTTCAGGATATTCAAAAGGAAATGTCTATTTCCTTTTAAATCAGCAGAAGCTTCTCATTGTGCACATGTACACAATGAAAAAAACCCTCACCAAATGTCATAACTGAAGTTTCACATACGTATAAATATAACTGGAGTCTGGGGAAACAAATATATTAGCCCAGGAAAAAAGGTAGAGCATTAGACACTGAACTATAAACAAACTTACTCAGTATGAGGCAGATGATCTAATACAGTACACTAAGTTATTTACTTCCATAGATTGTCAAAAGTTCTAAAGTACTTAAAATATTTTATTTGAAGTGTGTAGTTCTACTAAAATCTATCACAAAGTGCAGTTCAAAGTTTTCTTTAAAACATGCCTGTAGACATCTATTGATGTATTCATAATGGAAAAACATAATTCTAAAGTTCTATTTATAAGTCACTTATAAAAGATTAGCATTTAATATATTTTACAAGCAG
This sequence comes from Astur gentilis, assembly GCF_929443795.1. Lineage (NCBI taxonomy): Eukaryota > Metazoa > Chordata > Aves > Accipitriformes > Accipitridae > Astur > Astur gentilis. The sequence continues at coordinate 30,430,812 of NC_064918.1, forward strand.
GTTATAAGTACAAATGGTATGAGTTGCACATAACTGATACAGGTGACGTGGCATGGAGCTCAAGATGATAAGCTTCAACAGGCTGATGCTGGCTCCATGCAGAGTCAGCTCAGAATGGAGTTAGCTGAGTCCACCAAGGCCCTACTAGTTCGGATTTCTTGCTGGTGGTGCTAGAGTTACTGGAAATGGGGAGGAGTGAGGTACTGGTTTTCTCACAGCAGAAAAAATGAATGAGGCAGCTATAGGATAAGGGAAGGGCAAGGAGGCAGCAACAAGAGCTGAGATTGAGAGGAAAGAAAAGGATTAAAGGAGAAGCAACAATGAAGCCCAAATAAAAGGCTGGGGAAGCACCACTGTAGGTGGTGCTAATTAAGTCTAATAACAGTTAATGTCACAAAAGTCATAAACTGAACAAGCTAATTTCTGAAATTCTGTAATGATCAGTAATGCTCAATACCAATTATATTTATAAATAGAATGTTAACATAAAATGTAAATATGTTTATATACAGTGCAAGGATGAAAAACATACCAGAAATATAAAAGCTCTTCAGTAATTCCTCTAGTTGCAAATAACAAAGAGGTACCTTGTGTAGAATGGGAATATACATAAGTAAATCATCCTTGTATATTTACCAATCCTCATCTTCTGGTATCTTGCTTAAGGGAGGGTTCAGGCAGTATATATGATAAGCCATATTACATTCATCACAAAGGAGTTGCATGTGAGCATCCTGTTTTCCACCACACAAGTAACAGGAGCAAAAGCGACATTCCTTATCTGGGTCAGCCCTGCAGTGCTTGCATTCAGGGCCACTCTTTCCTATCAAAAAAAGATAAAAAGCCACAGGTCTTAGAAAACTGATTTCACATTTATAAATACAACATAATTGCAGAAGAATATATATATGTGTGCCCACATGAACATGCCATGGATGTAGTAGCTTTGCTATGACAATGAAGTCTAGGTTTAAAAAGATCAAGCCAACAGGAACAGTTTATACCTTTATAACACTTATGTATTACTACCTGACTAAGCAGCTACTGTCAATATCAACTTGTGTTCTTCAGCTTAACATTTATGAAAGGGTCACTGTCATTTTCCAGGTTAGGTTGCAACCTAGCCTGTTGCTCTGCTACCCCGGCCATCAGGGGATGGGGGTGTGGGGGATGTAAAAAAGAAAGAAAATAGCTCTACACATTCAAACAGTGGCAACATAATTCACTGTCATTAATTAAGACATTAATGTGAATGGACTCATTTTGATGGACTAGGTCATGAGAAGATATTGTTCTGCAAGTTGCCCTGGCAGGACTGTCTGTAGAACTTGAGCAGAACTGTGAAGTTACAGTCCTTTATAGTGTCGCAATTGAAAAAAAATGCACAGGGTTGATAAATAAAGAATAATACAGTTTAATTTTAATTTCATCAATTCAAGATAATTTTTATTTAAATCTGAAAAAATAGACAAGTTTCTTCTTTATTCTTAGTAATAAATAATTTTTTCCTCTTAATTCAAACAGCCAAATGAAAGAATATGTTTAATTATGTTGGTTTACTGAAACTTAAGCACTTGGATCAGCCTACATTAGTGTTGTAAATGACCAGATTACTGCTTTTATGCATTACTACATCAATAGGACTCAATTCTTTACACATATGAGCACCGTCCCTATTTGAAAGTGGCACTTTTATAATGAGGCATTTGACTCCCTGGACTAATGGAATTTCTTCTGCCACGTGTACAAGCAACAATGAAAGTGACCAATCAGTAGCTTCTCTGATTCCTCACTACCACTACTCCACCTGTACACTCTTCCCACAGATCGGATCTTGGTGCATTCTTGTCGTGGTTTAACCCCAGCCAGCAACTAAGCATCATGCAGCCGCTCACTCACTCCCCCCCCATCCAGTGGGATGGGGGAGAAAATCAAGAAAAGAAGTAAAACTCGTGGGTTGAGATAAGAACGGTTTAATAGAACAGAAAAGAAGAAACTAATAATGATAATGATAACACTAATAAAATGACAAAAGCAGTAATAAAAGGATTGGAATGTACAAATGATGCGCAGTGCAATTGCTCACCACCCGCCAACCAACACCCAGCTAGTCCCCGAGCGGCGATCCCCTGCCCCCACTCCCCCTGGTTTATACAATAGATATGGTGTCACATGGTATGGAATACACCGTTGGCTAGTTTGGGTCAGGTGCCCTGGCTGTGTCCTGTGCCAACTTCTTGTGCCCCTCCAGCTTTCTCACTGGCTGGGCATGAGAAGCTGAAAAATCCTTGACTATAGTCTAAACACTACTGAGCAACAACTGAAAACATCAGTGTTATCAACATTCTTCACATACTGAACTCAAAACATAGCACTGTACCAGCTACTAGGAAGACAGTTAACTCTATCCCAGCTGAAACCAGGACAATTCTTCAGCAGGAGTTTTCTTAAATGTAAATATTAATAAATTCTAAATGGATAGCTTAATATCTATGAAAAGCAAATTACAAGTGAGAAAAACTCCATCCCTCTAAAAAATTAATATCCAGATGGATATAAGAATTATTAATCAAGGACAACAGATGATCCCAGATCACCAATTTTCATACAGTTTCTTTTTACAGAAATGGAATTAATGCTACCCTTCTGTTTCTGCTCGTCTGGGAATTTGGACCAACATATCCTTTGTATAGTAACAGCATAGGTACTGGTTCCTCAGCTAAGGTAAGAAATGCCTTTATAGAAAAAGGAGAATAATTTAATAGTCTTATATTAGATGCAAAGGAGAGAGTAGTTAAATTGAATACATGTAGCAGAATTAACTATTACAGAAAGTGTCTGGAACAAGTATAAGTTTAGAAGGAAAAGAAGACTTAAGAACACTTGACCACAGCTCAAAGAACTATAGCATTACAGGAAAACAATTTTGGAGTATTTCTGTGTGAAAACCATCAAGAAAGACTACAGAAGTGAATCTGACAAACTAAATTATGATGATGTGATACAGGATATAATAAGAACAACAACTAAGTAATGTGATGACCAGAGGCACTTCCAGATGGCTGAAGGAACATTTTTTTACTTCAGTGAATAAATGGGCCTTGAATCAGAGGAAAAGGAGGAACTGGAATGATAGTTTGAGAGTTTGGGTTGGAAGCAGGAAGCTAGAGCAGTGATCTCCAATTTTTTTGTTTGCACATCCCATCAGTAAAAAACTTTTGAGCATGTACCCTCAATATATGTATATTTATTTATAAATTATAAACATCTACTACTCTACTAATATATTGTGTACATTATAAAATATACACAAAACCAGAAATTAAAAAAGGATGAGATAAAGATTAATTAAACACTGTTTTATTTTATTTTATTTTGTAACAGGACAAAAATTATTTTCTTCCTGCACCCCAATGGATTGTCTTGCACACCCCCTGGGGTACATGCACCCCACTTTGGCATCCACTGAGCTAGAGAACCAAGAAACCTTTGATAATAATGGACAAATGAGTAGTAGGAGTCAAAGATTAAATTAGCTTCTCTTTTCCCCATATCGCATTTTCTTAACCATCCTATGAAGTTTACAACTTGATCTTCTGGTTACTGGAACTACTGCAATATTTAATTATATCATTCACTTAGATAAACAAAACTGTTTTCTGATGCTCCTAAGTAGCTCTAGACTGTCAGAAATGCTATAAATTAAGAATAGCCTTTTCTTACTTTTAAAAGAAGTAATATATCTTGAGGCCTACTAGATAACATTTGGCTCCTGTTACTACTATTACTTTAGGATAAAGGTAAAAGGATACAATAAAAAGTTTAAGATAGATGAGAAAAATGAAATATATAGCTATTTTTATTACTGATAACAATCAATTTGCAAGAGTTTCCTCATGTCCTCTAACAGAGGAACCTCAAAGTAAACTCAGTGAGAGGAAGGGGAAGGACTGGGCCAGAAAACATCCTTTTCCAATTTTTATTTTAAACTGGTTTAATAACTCAAATTGCATTGATTTTATTTGTACTGTTGTTTGGATAGAGATGAGCCTGTTCAACCCTACCACCACTATAAAATTTAGTTGCATAGGTTCTTTCATATTCCCTTCTTTTGTAGGAAAAAACTTATCTAATGCTTGTAGTACAAATTTAGATTCTGATGGAAGTTAAAGTAACATGTTGATGACCAGTTCTGTTTTGTATAAAAACATCTAAAATATGTTCTAGAGCTCTTAATTTCAGCACATTCTCTGACCCTGCTCCATAACAAACTCATGGAACATTTCAGGCCAATTCATTCTCTTTGAATTCTAGCTACTTTTATTAAAATACCAGTCTACTGTTTTTCTTAGCATACAAATAAACTAAAAGTGAGCTGTATGTATTTAGATGGTTAATTTTAAAATGTAGAGTAGGACTATGGAGGCAAATACAGAGGAGCAATAAAGAAATCAGTTGAGCCATAAGAAAACTATAGTGCATTGTGCTTCACAGAACAAATTCAGGACAGCTTACAAAAAAAAAAAAATCAGAAGAACAGCAGGCGGAAATGAAGTAGTGTGATGAGGAAGTTGGACTTTGGGGGGAAAAAAGTAGATGAAGACGAAGGAATAAAGTTACATAGCCAGCAGTAAATTAACAATTAAATCTTTGAGGTTAAAATGTAAGTTAATATTGTTGTGTTACACTTAATTATGATGGTTTCTAAAAAATAATCTTGAAAGAAATGAAAAGTGGATGAAGAATTGCATAAAAACCATATAGGTGCAGATTTATACAAAGATATCAATTATGTGAGAGGTTTGAGAACAGGTTACAAATAAGGAGACAATTAAAGAAATAAGACATGACAGTAGTAACTGAAAACAAGGAACTGAAAACTTGATTCTTGTAAAATAAAACAGGGAACCAGTGCAGGAAAATATAGAATGTAAAATATATAAGGCCTGAAGCCTAATCCATGACCTAAAGTTAGTGACAAAGTAATCATTTACATTGAACTTTAAAATTAATTCTACTGCACTGTAGGGGTGGGCATATGCAATTAAATAAAGCATGACAAATTTACATACCCTCCAAAACCAGTTTTATAAACTAGAAATATACTCACTCTATATATATATATAAAAATTAGGTATATAAATGCAAAGCAGATATAATTTGGTTTTACACTATCTCTAAATTTAAAAATTTCCCATACTGTCAGTTTATCACAAAAATTATTTTAAAATGTTGAGAATCACCCTTAAAGTGACTAAAAGAACATAAATGGAATGGATGGTTAGTTTTCATTGACTAAACTGATAAAAATAAATAATAAACAATGAAAAAAAAAATCTGATTAACATCGTTTCTTTAATAGTACACTGCAAATAAAGTCTTGTGTATTAATGACAACTACATACAATGACACAAATATTAGCCTTAGATTATAAATGAAAACTAAACTGCGATAAATTTGCTGCTTTTAAAATTCAGTAATATCTATCAATAATGCCACAGATGAACCTCTCAGTTTTCCCATCATAAACACTGTCTTATAACTCCTGTTCTTTAACTTTCACATATTTTTAAACTTAGGATACAATGTTAAACTGCTTTTTAGAGAACTTCCCTTTGGGGGGGGGCAGGGAGGAGACATGGTGTATTTAGTGTTCAGAAGGACATAAGTGGTCAAATAATAATCTAAAATCAAATATATCTGTTTTTGTCATAGTTCTAGCAAGCTTGACAATTTCTTGCTCTATACAGCTAATGATTTTTCATTCTTAGATAATGCCAGGGTTAGAGATAGCAGTATCAACTCTTTCAGTCTTCGCATCTGTTAAGAACTCAACTGAGATGTCACTTATGATAGCAAGTTTTGTGATTCAGATACCTGCCTAGGAACTTATCTCAGACTATGAACTCACTCCATACAGATCATCTAAAATATCAGCCATTTATCTGCTTATGAGATTATATTCATAGCACTAATGTGTTGATATATTATATTTATTCTCAATATGCCATATAATAAAGTTATATTATAGTAAAAACATCTCAAACCAAAAATCTGTGTAATAACAATTCTTTTATTACACACAAAAGAAACCTTAATTAAATTAATTCTGTGCTCTAATCCCTTAATTTTTTTAATGCCATTCAAATATTTAACTAAAAGTCTTAATCATACAATAAAAAGTGCATACTTTTGAAATCTCCATCTCCAAATGTCAGTGGATAAGCTCCTGGCTTTTCGATCTTGTACATTTCCTCTATAAAAAGGATTCTGCAGTCATTTATTGCATCTTCTGGGCCTCTGTAAAATAAAAATATAGTAAAGTACATTGAACTCTGTTTCTCAGTCTTAGCCTCTATAATTGCCAAACCCTAAGCAAAGAAATATAGTTAACTGGCATATGTTTTATCAATGATAAAATAGTTTTTATTGACTTCATAAACACAATTCAATGCAGTGCTCTAACATAGCAAAAGCAAATCACAGTGTACAGTCTAGTTAGTAGCAGAGATGAAGAACATCCCAACACAACATTTCATTGTTCAGTTTGATTCTTCTAAGAATACTTCTAATATAATACACACCACAACAGTGATTTTATCTTCAACCAACACAGTTATGCCTCATTTTCCCTCTAAATAACAGGAAACTTTGAATTCAAAGTATATATGTATACATGCATGTTTGTGCACGCACATGTGTGTGTGTGTATAATGCAAAATATAGAAATATAAATACATCTTAAAATTTAGACAGATCTATATGGAAAAGTCAAAACACATACAAATTCAATAAATTGTTGGCTATTAGTAAGCATCTATTTAAATTCTGAAGCATACTGTATTAAACTAGTACCACAAAATTTTGTTGAGAAATAAACTGTACTGACAATTTCAGCATAAATCAGGCATTGCAGATACAAATGGGACTTTCCCTAGTAGCTAGTAAAATGGAATTTTTGGCTGCAGGAGAGAAGGAAAAGAAGAAAGAAGGGACAAGAAAAGGATGTCTTTAGTAACAGGCTGTGGTGGGTTGACCCTGGCTGGACACCAGGTGCCCACCAAATCCACTCTATCACTCCCCCCTCCTCAGCTGGACAGGGGAGAGAAAATATAACAAAGGGCTTGTGGGTCAAGAGAAGGACAGGGAGAGATCACTCAACCAATTACCATCACAGGCAAAACAGACTCCACTTGGGGACAATTAACTTAATTTATTGCCAATCAACCAGAGTAGGGTAATGAGAAATAAAACCAAATCTCAAAACACCTTCCCTCCACCCCTCCCTACTTCCTAGGAACAGCTTCACTCTCAGATTCTCTACCTACCCCACCCCAGCGGCACAGGGGGATGAGGAATGGAAGTTACGGTCAATTCATCACACGTTGTCTCTCCTGCTTCATCCTCTTCAGGGGCAGGACTCATCACACTCTTCCCCTGCTCCAGCGTGGGGTCCCTCCCACGGGAGACAGTCCTCCACGAACTTCTCCAATGTGGGTCCTTCTCACTGGCTGCAGTTCTTCACGAACTGCTCCAGCATGGGTCCCTTCCATGGCGTGCAGTCCTTCAGGAGCACACTGCTCCAGCATGGGTCCCCCACGGGGTCACAAGTCCTGCCAGAAAACCTGCTCTGTGGGCTCCTCTCTCCACAGATCCGCAGGTCCTGCCAGGAGCCTGCTCCAGTGTGGGCTTCCCATGGGGTCACAGCCTCCTTTGGGAAACCACCTGCTCCGGCGTGGGATCCTCCATGGGCTGCAGGTGGATATCTTCTCCACCGTGGACCTCCATGGGCTGCAGGGGGAAAGCCTGCCTCACCATGGTCTTTACCACGGGCTGCAGGGGAATCTCCACTCTGGCACTTGGATCACCTCCTCCCCCTCCTTCTTCACTGACCTTGGCATCTGCAGGGTTGTTTCCCTTACACGTTCTCAATCCTCTCTCCGGCTGCCGTTTCTGTGCCCGTTGCACCTTTTTTTCCTTCTTAAATATGTTATCACAGAGGCGCTACCACTATCACTGATTGGCTCGGCCTTGGCCAGCTGCGGGTCCGTCTTAGAGCTGGCTGGTATTGGCTCTGTCAGACATAGGGGAAGCTTCTATCAGCTTCTCACAGAAGCCACCCCTGTAACTCCCCTCCTACCAAAACCTTGCCACACAAACCCAATACACAGGTTAGACAAATGCCTTTCAGAAATAACAACAGGTACAGTTTATCTTAAAGAATGGTCTAAGAGGAACTCATTCAATCCCTTCCAACCTTGCTGTTTATGATTACTTAGATGCTGAATTTAGCTACTGTATCTCAACTAGGACCTTTGGACAGGGTATAATCACAATGGTGAGTGGCTCTAAATCACATCAATCATGGATTCCCTTTAAGAAGCTTTATTACCTATAGGGAAATAAGCTACATGTGTCCGCAAGAAGTCTATAGACAGGTTTTTTTGACAAGTGAACTTTAATAGAGCTGGTCAAGAATGTTTCATCAAATTGTTAGACCACGTGCCACTATGTTATGAGAGCTATTTTGAGAAATGAACCTGAAGTAACATTCTGCATGTCAACAAAAATGTGTCTTCAAAGCTCAAGCAGCAAGTACCAAAGGTATTAAATAAAAAAAAGATATTATCTTGGATATGGAATTATACCACATGAATATATATAAGCATCAGTAAGAGAATCTGTAGAAACTGAAATTCCAGGTGTCGTGGTTTAACCCCAGCCAGCACCTAAGTACAATGCAGCCGCTCACTCACTCCCCCCCATCCAGTGGGATGGGGGAGAAAATCGGGAAAAAAAGTAAAACTCCTGGGTTGAGATAAGAACGGTTTAATAGAACAGAAGAGAAGAAACTAATAAGGATAATGATAACACTAATAAAATGACAACAGTAGTAATAAAAGGATTGGAATGTACAAATGATGTGCAGGGCAATTGCTCACCACCCGCCGACCGACACCCAGCTAGTCCCTGAGCGGCGATTCCCTGCCCCCACTTCCCAGTTCCTATACTAGATGTGATGTCACATGGTATGGAATACCCCATTAGCCACTTTGGGTCAGGTGCCCTGGCTGTGTCCTGTGCCAACTTCTTGTGCCCCTCCAGCTTTCTCGCTGGCTGGGCATGAGAAGCTGAAAAATCCTTGACATTAGTTTAAACACTACTGAGCAACAACTGAAAACATCAGTGTTATCAACATTCTTCACATACTGAACTCAAAACATAGCTCTGTACCAGCTACTAGGAAGACAGTTAACTCTATCCCAGCTGAAACCAGGACACCCTAATTACTAATAATTGCTTTCCCCATTAAAAAAATACTTCCTAAAGAAAGGAAGAATAGATGAATTTCAGAGAAACTGTAAAATGAGTTGGCAAGTTCTCTGGGGTATCAGAGAAACAGGAATGACTGCTCTGAACTGAAAATAATGAAGTATGATCAGAGTCATATAAGAGTCCTACAGTCTTCAGCAGACTTGATCTGTGCTTATAGCATCACAGCTTTGCTGATATTTGTATTTAAGCTACATTAAGTCTGGTTTGGATAAGCTTTAGAAACACTACAATGACAAAATTTAATTGCAGTGCAGATACAGAACAAATGAGAATTATTAATATATGGTTAGATCAGCTGTTGCAATGCTTTTTTTGGGGGGGTCTTTGTTCGGATTTGCTCTTCTCTTTGATAATGTTCTCTAATTTTTCTTGGTTTCCCAAAAAATGAAGTAATGATAACAAATTTTTCAAGACATTTCCACTAGGATTTGACTGAGAAATGAGTAAAGAAATACCACATAACAGATATACATGTCAAAAATACAGTAAAAAATATATTTTCCTGATCACAAGTTTTATTGACTCTACACCATCACTATATACAGTGTAAACATAAATGCCTTTATTTCCTGTCATTGTGCCAGCAACTCAGTGACACCTTTGTCAAAAGCAATAAAGATCAATAAAAAGTTGTATTATTTTGAATCAAATATTCAAGCCCTATTAAACATAATATTGAAGAGAGAAAGAGTCAGTGAATGGAACAACTGCAAGTGTTCTGCCTCCCTTTACTGCCTGCCAAGTTTTTTTCTTAAGTAGTTAACAAATAATTAATCATGTAAAAATAAGTGTCTCATGATAAATTACAGTTTTTATTGAAAACAATTAATAACTAACACTAACACTAACGGACTGATTTTACAAACCCAGTTATCTGAAATCAAGTAATTCCCATTGAAGCATATTCTTTACACAAGTTTATCATTTCCAGGAAGTTTATCTTGTACTTTTACCATTGACTGAGATGAATGAGAGGGGTAACTCAGAATTATACCTGGATGAATCATAAGAAACATCAAGGATCAGAAAATTTTGATTTCTGCATACTGTCATAGTTAATTGGCCACATATATAAGCTATTAACACATCAATGAAGCCTGAACACTTAGTGTCCTGGTTTCAGCTGGGATAGAGTTAATTGTCTTCCTAGAAGCTGGTATAGTGCTGTTTTTGAGTTAGGTATGGAAAGACTGTTGATAACACACTGATGTTTTCAGTTGTTGCTGAGGAACGTTTAGACTAAGTCAAGGATTATTCAGCTTCTGATGCCCAGCCAGCAAGAAGGCTGGAGGAGCACAAGAAGTTGGGAGGGGACACAGCCAGGACAGCTGACCCTAACTGGCCAATGAGATATTCCATTGAGACAAGGTTTGGATGGGCCTGTACATAATATACAACCAGGAGATTATGTGTATAAAAAGTCTCTTACAGAAAAAACTCTGGAGCTGCAGTGGGAAGGACCATTTCAAGTATTACTTACCTCCTTCACCGTGATTAATACCAAGGAACAGAACGCCTGGATCCATCACACTAGGGTGAAGAAGGCACCCAAAGGACAATGGACTTCACAAGAAAAAGGACCTTTGAAGCTCAAATTTGTGAGACATTGAATGTCATGCTCCTGAGTTGGACCTTGTCCAAGGGGCAGGCTTGGGATCGAAATACTTATTGAAATATGACAGAGAGTATCTTGAAAGTACTAAATTTATCAGATTGTTGGGTATGTAATGCCCTTCCTTGGGGGAACATGGAACTCCCCTTTTTAGGAATCCCGACCACAAATTGGACATCTCTTATAAAAGACGGGCCAGAAAGGAATGGATCATGCCTTCATGGAAAGGGAAATACCCAGCGGGGACCCAGCTTTGATCTGGAGGTGCCCGACCCTAAAGAGGTCTTAATTACTGGCCGTTGCTTAAATATTACTGATAATATTTGGGGAGACATGGATAATTGTAGCCTTGCGGAAAATCTGGGAACTTTTGATAAAGGAAAATTAGAACGTCTTGGACTGAACTTAAGTATCAGTTTCTATTATATCCGGAAACCAAAGGGGGAGTGTGATGGGGTAACCCTGGCTGAACACCAGGTGCCCACCAAAGCCGTTCTATCACTCCCCCATCCTCAGCTGGATAGGGGAGAGAAAATATAACAAAAGGCTCGCGGGTCGAGATAAGGACAGGAGAGATCATTCACTATTACCGTCACGGGCAAAACAGACTCAATTTGCAAAACATACTCAATTTATTACAAATCAACCAGAGCAAGGTAATGAGAAGTAAAATGAAATCTCAGAACACCTTCCCACCACCCCTCCGTTCTTCCCAGGCACAACTACCCTCCCGGATTTCACCACCAAGCCCCCCCAGCGGCACAGGGGGACAGGGATGGGGTTTATGGTCATCACACGTTATTTTCTGCCGCTTCACCTCCTCAGGACGAGGGCTGATCACACTCTTCCCCTGCTCCAGCGTGGGGTCCCACCCACGGGAGACAGTCCTCCACGAACTCCTCCAACGTGGGTCCTTCCCACGGGCTGCAGTTCTTCACGAACTGCTCCAGCATGGGTCCATTCCACGGTGTGCAGTCCTTCAGGAGCACACTGCTCCAGCGCGGGTCCCCCACAGGGTCACAAGTCCTGCCAGAAAACCTGCTCCAATGTGGGCTCCTCTCTCCACAGATCCGCAGGTCCTGCCAGGAGCCTGCTCCAGCGCGGGGTTCCCACGGGGTCACAGCCTCCTTCGGGAACCCACCTGCTCCGGCGTGGGGTCCTCCACGGGCTACAGGTGGATATCTGCTCCACCGTGGACCTCCCTGGACTGCAGGGGGACAGCCTGCCTCACCAGGGTCTTCACCACGGGCTGCAGGGGAATCTTCGCTCCGGCGCCTGGAGCATCTCCTCCCCCTCCTTCTTCATTGACCTTGGTGTCCGCAGGCTTGTTTCTCTTACATGTTCTCACTCCTCACTCCGGCGGCAGTTTCTCTCCGTCCCAACTTTTTTTCCTTCTTAAAAATGTTATCACAGAGGCGTTACCACTATCACTGATTGGCTCGGCCTTGGCCGGCGGTGGGTCCGTCTCAGAGCCGGCTAATATGGGCTCGCTCTCTCTCGAACACAGGGGAAGCTTCCAGCAGTTTCTTACAGAAGCCACCCCTGTAACCCCCCCCCCCCGCTACCAAAACCTTGCCAAACAAAACCAATACAGGGAGCCAGGAAAGAAGGGGCAAGAACAAGACAGAAGGGAGACGCATCTCGGTCCAAGATGCAACACAGGGCCCAGATACTGGTGGCTCTGTGGGGATGGCAGGGCCAGAAAGAGTTTAACCCAGAACTGGAAGGGACACTGTGTTCGGGGGTACCTTGCACCTCAGATCAGTATATTTGAGGGAGCTTCGCCTCCCCGAGGGTTTTTGAGAACACCTTGGCTCCGTGTAAAACGGACTGAAAACCCACTAATTATTCGAGGTACTGGGTACCATAGTTTTGTCCGATGGTTAATCCCCTCTTTAGGGGCAAGCGAGTTGGAGAAAGCTATCGTGAATATATCTGCTACATTAGAGATTATAGAAAGTGCTACAATTAATGCAATTCGAGGGCTGCAACTGGAAATACAATCCCTAAATAAAGTAGTACTCCAAAATAGAATGGGATTGGACATGCTTTTAGCGAAAGAAGGGGGCTTATGTGTAGTTATAAACCAAACTTGCTGTACCTATATCAATCAAAACCAACGAATTGAAACAGATCTTGAGGAGATATGGGAAAGGACTAAAATACTACATGAAGTTTCCCAAGATGACACTTCTTGGGGCTTGACAGGCATATTAGAAAAACTAACCTCCTGGTTGCCAAATTTGACATGGTTAAAGCATTTGTTTGTCACTATAATAATCATCATTCTCTTGTCTGTGGTCCTTTGCATAGTGGTTCGATGTGGCTTTTTGTGCTGTAAGAGTACAGGAGACTCTTACAGTGAATGGAAAAAGAATCAGTTACGACGAAAACTTGAGACCAACAAATACTTTGACAGGATGCCAGATAGGGAAACAATGTATTAGAAGCACTAGGATTAAATATAGTAAAAGAATTTCCTATTTTCTAGAAAAGGGGGGACTGAGACAAGGGGAGTCAAAAGAATCTCAGTAGACATAATAAAGGGGGGTGAAAGATGATGTTTAGTGCTTACATTGTTGAAATTAGCTGAGGTAGAGACAGTCCTTGATAAGAAGAGCTGGTCCCAAGAACCAGCCAATGAGGCAGAGACAGTTCCTGATAAGAAGCAGGAGCAGGCCCCAAGAGCCAGCTAAGACTGGTCTTGCAGCTTGGGTGAATACCAAGAAATCACTGAGCCTGCACAAGGAAAAAGGTTACTAGCGGTGACGAAGAGGAGTCATCTATCTTCATCTCTGTGACCACCAGACGACCACCATAAAGAGGCACTGCGCAGGCGCAGTTGAGAGGACACTATGGAAATGACCTCTCGGAGCTAATTTTAATATGAAGCGGGGATAGGTCATGCATAGGTATAGGCGTATTGTGAATATGTTACACTTGACTGTATAAACTTGAGGCGAACTGCCGAGTCGGGCGCGCACGACTGTGGGACTACCCCCTGTGCTGCCCAGCGCTGAATGAACATACCTACTTTACAATCTCACTGATTGTGGAGTCTGTTTTCCGCACGTCAGTTTGACGAACCAGCCAGGAGAGTCTCTGCTCAGCTGTGGGACCGACTGCAGAGTGGATGCCCCTAGGCGCGCCTTGAGCACTTTCCTCGAAGGAGCGTCCGCTGCCAGCCGCTGCCAGCTGCTCACCGCGGGAGCAGAGAACAACCTCCTGAAGCCACGGACCAAACGGTATGTGTCTCAGAGGGAGCCTGTAAATTGTACAGGCCGGGGCATCTGGTGAATCGCACAGAGACATCTGGTGTGCAGCGTAGTCCCCGTATGGGAGGAGGGTACCCTGTATGGGGGGATTTGCTGACCGATAGAGCAGCCGCCAGCGATCTTGGGGGTAGATCGAGCAAATCCGGGGTGATCGCTGCATCCCAGTATCGGGAGCCAGGAGACGGACCTGTTGATGACTGGTATATAAGAGGCAGGAGAAGGGTAAGCGCACCCCCTTGCAATTGCGCTTGGTTTATGGGGTAAGTGGACCCCCTCGCAATTGCGCTTGGTTTATTTTTGCACCTGCTGAAAGGTTGTCAACTGGAGCGATGATTGTATGATGTGAATGTTTGGAAATTTATGTTAAAGATTTTGTGTGGGTGTGTGGACATATGTTGAAATTTATAGGTGTATGTATGTTTGTTAATGTGTGAATGTCTTTACATATTAATAGGGGTGATTCCCTCCTTTGTATGTGGGCTTGCAACTGGACTATATGATAATTAGCATCCGGCTTGGGTTTTGTTGATGTGTAAATCTTGGGGGAGAAGCTGGTACTGTACATCTAGCAGACGGAAACCAGACTGCCTTGAGTGTTTTCTCCAAATTCCACACTTTTATGATTGGGAAAGAGCTCACTAAGAATCCGAAATAGTGAGATTGGTGTGTAAAGGAAAATTTAATTGCAGAAAATTGGGACGTGTGGGAGGAAAACTGGGGAAGACTATAAAGAAGTGTAAGAAAAAATTTGCATGGAAGCTTATTAAAAGGAGAAGCCAAAATCAAACTTAAGAATCATTAGGAGGAGTTATAAAATGGGAAACAATCAAGGAGGAATATTGAGGAAGTGTCCTCTGGGTTGTGTAATTGCCCACTGGAAAGATATTGTTGGGACCGGAGGTACGGAAAGTAAAAAGAACCTTATTAAATACTGCAATCAATGGTGGCCGTTGTATAAGTTAGAAAGTGATGCTAAGTGGCCACTTAATGGGTCACTAGATTATAATACTCTATTACAACTAATGCTGTTTTTAAGGAGAGAAGGAAAATGGGATGAGGTTTCATATGCAGACATGTTTTTCACCCTCCGAAACCATCCGGAGTGGCAAAGGGACTGTGGAATGGTACCCCCACAGGACCCCATGGTGCTTGCACTTGAGCGAGAAAACAACAAGGAGCTTAGGGGTAAACTGAGGCAGTGTTGTTCGGCATGTAGTATTGGACAAAGATGTACAAAGACAAATAAAATCCATCAGGTACTAGAACAAGATCTAACTGATTTGTTTAAGCCTCCCCCTCGACCACAGGAACAGGATGCAGACTTGGATAGAACTCCGCCCCCCCCCGAGCAGTCCTGTATCTTCCCGTACTAGGAAGAAAACTATCTCAACAGCTTTACAAGTACCTCTCCGAGAGGCGGTGGGGCC
This sequence comes from Astur gentilis, assembly GCF_929443795.1. NCBI lineage: Eukaryota > Metazoa > Chordata > Aves > Accipitriformes > Accipitridae > Astur > Astur gentilis. Next base: position 30,446,463 of record NC_064918.1, read on the forward strand.
GGATGGTGGGACAATGTTAATCAAAGTACCCTTTTCTACTGCTGACCTAGGGGAATGGAAAAAGGTTGCAAAAGATTATATGAGAGATCCGATAAGTGTAGCTAAGCATTTCCAATTTATTGTAAAACAGCATAACCCTGATTGGAAGGATATACAGCTATTATTGGAATACATGACTGAGACAGAGAAACAGCTGATTTTAAAAAACAGCAGGGAACCTTGCTGAAGATCATTATAAGATTACAGGAGGGGACATTAAGGAATATTTCCCTCTCCAAGACCCAAAGTGGGATGTTAATAGATCTGCACATATGGAAAGATTGCAGGGGTATCAGGATTGGATTACAAAAGGAATGGAGAGGGCAATCCCCAAAACTATAAATTGGTCAGCTTTATATGCAGTTAAACAGAGTCCTTCCGAGTCTCCATCCGAATTCCTGGATCGACTGAGGGATGTAATGCGCCGCAGCACACCGCTGGATCCTGGGTCAGAGGTAGGAGTACAACAATTGGTCTCCCTGTTTTTGGGTCAGTCTACAGGGGATATAAGGTGCAAACTTCAGAAATTACACCCTACAGAGGATAGGAATTTAGAAATAATCTTGGATGAAGCATGGAGAGTATTTAGTAACAGAGAGGAAGGATATAGGCAAGGGCAAAGGAAATTAATGGCTGTTATCCAGGAAGAAAGAGGAAGAGGGCCTAGACGAGACTTGCCCTGACTGGGCAAGGATCAATGCGCTTTGTGTAAGAAATTTGGTCATTGGAAAAAGGAATGCCCAAGGAAAAAGGAGGATCAGAGGGCTCAAACAGGAAGAACAGTAGCCCATGTGATGGGAGATTGACGGGAACCTGGGGAATCTACCCTAGCGGATCCACTGGTTATAATTAAGCTAGGGAAAACACAACAAGAGGTAGAATTTTTGATAGATACAGGAGCAACATACTCTCTTCTGAATCAAGCTTTGATACCCCTGGGAAATGATTATGTCATGGTGAAAGGAGCGACTGGCCAAAGTGAAAAGGCATATTTTTGTAAACCTTTAGAATATAAATTAGGAAAACAGTGGGGCATTCATAAATTTTTATATATGCCCAACTCCCCAAAGGCACTTTTGGGAAGGGACTTGTTGGAACAATTGGGAGCAAAAATTGTATTCGAAAAGGGAGAAATTACTCTGGAGGTAAAAGATCAGCAATATATTCAAATATTGAGCCTAACCTTAACCAGTCTCCCCCTAGAAGGAAGCATTAACAAGGATATCTTAAACCAAGTGTACCCAGGGGTATGGGCTACCGATGCACCTGGAAGAGCGAAAAGTGCTCCACCTGTTGAAGTTAGGATCAAGGAAGGCCAAAAGCCAGTAAGAATTAAACAATATCCCCTAAAGAAGGAAGACAGAGAAGGAATCCGGCCAGTGATAGAAAAATTTTTGCAGTTGGGATTATTAAAAGAGTGTGAGTCTGAATTCAATATCCCTATATTACCTGTTCGGAAGCCCGATGGGTCATATCGGGTGGTCCAAGACTTACGGGCGGCGAATAAGATAACTGAAGATCTTTACCCGGTAGTGGCAAACCCATATACCCTGTTGACCGTATTAACACCTGAATTGACTTGGTTTACTGTTTTAGATTTGAAGGATGCTTTCTTTTGCCTCCCTCTCCATGAAGCCAGCAAAAAATTATTTGCATTTGAATGGGAAAACCCCAAGAGTGGTCGAAAGACCCAGCTCACTTGGACGGTGTTGCCACAAGGATTTAAGAATAGTCCTACCATTTTTGGCAATCAGCTTGCAAAAGACTTAGAAACCTGGGAAGCCCCGTCTGAGGAGGGGAAGCTGTTGCAGTATGTGGATGATATCCTGATCGCCACCAAAACAGAGAAAGATTGTATGACATGGACGGTGAGTCTGTTGAATTTCCTGGGACTTCAAGGGTACCGGTTATCCAAGAAGGCAGCACAGGTAATGCAATGCAAAGTGAATTATTTGGGCTACAAAATTAGTGCGGGACAAAGAACTTTGGGACAGGCCTGTAAAGAGGCAATATGCCAAATTCAGAGACCGCAGACAGTAAAAGAGTTATGGACTTTTCTGGGAATGACGGGGTGGTGTTAATTGTGGATCCATAATTATGGATTGCTTGTTAAACCACTGTATGCGCTGACAGCCACTGAGCAGAAACACCTTGAGTGGAACAAGGAGACCGAACGAGCCTTTGAGCTACTGAAAAAGGCTTTGATGTCGGCCCCGGCCTTAGGACTCCCAGATGTGAGTAAGCCGTTTCTTCTGAAACCAGGACAATGCTTAAAATAATTTTAAGGAAAATATTTTTAGAATTACGATACTGTTTGTTGTGGTGAAATTTATGAGGTGCCACCACTAAAGCAAAGTTTTTCTTAGCTAAAAACAAATGTTCACTTCAAGTTACACTGTAACATCAGTTTCACTCTTGGTAACACATGCATCCCCATGTCTCCATCCTCCTACAGAGCTGGAGACAACAGACTGAATCCAACTGCCTTCATTTCCTTTGTGAATATGATATGGTGTCCTGGTTTCAGCTGGGATAGAGTTAACTGTCTTCCTAGTAGCTGGTACAGTGCTATGTTTTGAGTTCAGTATGCAAAGAATGTTGATAACACTGATGTTTTCAGTTGTTGCTCAGTAGTGTTTAGACTATAGTCAAGGATTTTTCAGCTTCTCATGCCCAGCCAGTGAGAAAGCTGGAGGGGCACAAGAAGTTGGCACAGGACACAGCCAGGGCACCTGACCCAAACTAGCCAACGGTGTATTCCATACCATGTGACGTCCCATCTAGTTTAGGAACTGGGAAGTGGGGGCAGGGAATCACCACTCGGGGACTAGCTGGGTGTCGGTCGGTGGGTGGTGAGCAATTGCCCTGTGCATCATTTGTACATTCCAATCCTTTTATTACTACTGTTGTCATTTTATTAGTGTTATCATTATCATTATTAGTTTCTTCTTTTCTATTCTATTAAACCGTTCTTATCTCAACCCACGAGTTTTACTTCTTTTTTTCCCGATTTTCTCCCCCATCCCACTGGATGGGGGGGAGTGAGTGAGCGGCTGCATGGTGCTTAGTTGCTGGCTGCGGTTAAACCACGACATATGGTAAGAAAAGTACTCTGTGTCAAAGGGACAAAGAAAGCTAGCAAGAGAGAAGGCTAGCAGTGAATTCTTCAAGGAGAATGTAAAGACTGCATTCTTTAAGATGGGGAAAATAAGCAATGTCACAGCCTATTTAAAGTTGTCATCTGAATTTCTGCAAAAAACTACTGAATTTCTGAAGAACTATACCCAAGTTCCTAAAATTAAACAGGTGTACTGGGTCTGGCTGGGATGGAGTTAATTTTCTTCATAGATGCCCACATGGTGTCGTGCTTTGGATCTGTCACTAAAACAGTGTTGATAACACACCAGTGTTTTGGCTGCTGCTGAGCAGTGCTTATAGAGCGTCAAGGCTTTCTCCTTTTCATACTCCGCATAGATAGGTTGGTTATCAACTGCACTTTAGATGTAGCCCCTATGGTAAAGGAAGACCTATGGGGATGTCCCACTGAGGCCCAGTGGCACCCACCAGTCAAAAAGGGTCCTGATCCACTCAGAGCCCATTTATTTTCAATAGGCGCTTGCTTTACAGGTGCAGCACCCAGGTATTATAAGAGGTAGTTTTTGCTATGCCCATTCGGTTATCTTCCCACCTCCCTGAAGATGCATCTATAGTTACCACCAAACCCCCTTGTGTCCGCGTAATTAAAAATCCCCCTAAGCCTGTGCAATAGGGCCCTGACCCAAAGCACCTCAAAGCATGGAAATACTATTTGGCCCTAGGCATTCCTGAAAAGGCAATCCTCATTATGGTAGCAAAGGGTGGCAAGGTGTGCAAGCCTCATATTGGGAATGAGACCATGCTTTTTTTTAGGGCCAGTTCTGTTTAATATTTTTATCAATGATCTAGATGCAGGAGTTGAATGCACCATTAGCAAGTTTGCTGATGATATTAAACTGGGAGGTGCTGTTGACTCTCTCGAGGGGCAAGAGGCCTTCCAGAAGGATCTAGATAGATTGGAACATTGGTCAATGATTAATGGAATGAAATTTAACAAGAACAAATGCCCAGTTCTGCACTTGGGATGGAGTAATGATGGGCACAAACACAGACTGGGAGAGGAGCGGCTGGAGGGCAGCCTGGCAGAAAGGAATCTGGGGGTGCTGGTTGACAGTAGGCTCAATATGATTCAGCAGTGTGCCCTGGGAGCCAAGAGGGCAAACTGCATCCTGGGGTGCATCAAACACAGTATAACCAGCTGGTCAAAAGAGGTGATTATCCTGCTGTATTGAGCAATGGTGCAGCCTCACCTTGAGTACTGTGTGCAGTTCTGGGCCCCACAATTTAAGAAGGATGTGAAGGTCCTTGAATGCATCCAGAGGAGGGCAACAAAGCTGGTGAAGGGGCTGGAAGGCATGTCCTATGAGGAGCGGCTAAGGATTCCAGGTTTGTCCAGTTTGGAGAAAAGGAGGCTGAGGGGCAACCTCATTGCTCTCTACAGCTTCCTGAGGAGGGGAAGTGGAGAGGGAGGTGCTGATCTCTTCTCCCTGATGTCCAGTGATAAGACACATGGGAATGGTTCAAAGCTGCGTGAGGGGAGGTTCAGACTTGCCATTAGGAAGCATTTATTTACCAAGAGGGTGGTCAACCACTGGAACAGGCTTATTAGAGAGGTGGTCGATGCCTGTCAGTGTTTAAGAGGAATTTGGGTAATGCTCTTAATAACATGCTTTAACTTTTGGTCAGCCCTGAAGTGGTCAGGCAGTTGGACTAGATAATCACTGTAGGTCCCTTCCAACTGAATTATTCTATCCTATCCTATTCTACTCTTTACTTGCCACTTTCCTTGCTGTCCTGGTTTCAGCTGGGATAGATTTAACTGTCTTCCTAGTAGCTGGTACAGAGCTATGTTTTGAGTTCACTATGCGAAGAATGTTGATAATACTGATGTTTTCAGTTGTTGCTCAGTAGTGTTTAGACTATAGTCAAGGATATTTCAGCTTCTCATGCCCAGCCAGCAAGAAAGCTGGGGGGGCACAAGAAGTTGGCACAGGACACAGCCAGGGCACCTGACCCAACCTGGCCAACATGGTATTCCATACCATGTGACATCACATCTAGTATAGAAACTGGGAAGTGGGGGCAGGGAATCGCCCCTCGGGGACTAGCTGGGTGTTGATCGGCGGGTGGTGAGCAATTGCACTGCACATCATTTGTACATTCCAATCCTTTTATTACTACTGTTGTCATTTTATTAGTGTTATCATTATTAGTTTCTTCTTTTATGTTCTATTAAACCGTTCTTATCTCAACCCATGAGTTTTACTTCTTTTCCCGATTTTCTCCCCCATCCCACTGGGGGGGGGGAGTGAGTAAGTGGCTGTGTGGTGCTTAGTTGCTGGCTGGGGTTAAACCACGACAATTGCTTTTTCTGATATTTATGAACTCCTTGGGGATTGCCCCCTTACACTTTAGGTTTTACATCCTATTCACGATGTCCTTTGCAATGTTCCTTTCCTGAATGATGTGCACAATCCATTACCGTTCAGCGCTGTGTTTTTGGTATCTCCGCTATCATCGACAGAGTCTGATCTTGAGGACCCAACCATTTTGTTCTAACCCCTCTCTCCTTTCCGTATTCTGCAGCTACTGATGATCCCTAAGACTCACCTATTACAGAAACCCCTCCCTTTGCCACCTTCACAAGCTCTTGTAGGGACTACAGTGCAAGCATGTATTCCCTCTACCAACACCATCACCACAGCTCTAATTACAGGGGTACTAGGACCAAATTTGTATGAAGGAATTCTTAAAAGAGTAACTCAAATAACTATCTGCTGCTTGGCTTGTAGCCTAGACAGGATGCATTTTGTTCTTTTCTTGTAGATTGCCTCCTTTGACATCCTGCTACTCTGAAGAAGAAATCCCAATTCCCCATGACTCTTGATTCACTAAATTTTCAGGACAAATGAGAAAATCTGGCTCATGGAATCCACTATTTGAATATTGCCAGATCCGTGATCTATCCTGTGCATCATCAACAATGCGCCTGGCAAGGAACGAAAGGATGGCAATCAGTAGACATTGAAGCTTGTATCCCTGAGCCAGGTCTGGAGTTCGTGTGTGAAGGAAATTCCTTTAGAAACTTTGATATGTGCCTTAATTCCCCTAGCAGTCTGTCATTTCTCAGTAGACCTCAGTGAACTGAGATGATACTCATCTATGTCTGGAACAGCTGTGTATCTTTATGATCTTCATGTCCTTCTGTATATATTGACTCTACATATAACCATACTTTATGTTAGTTAATCTATGTACCTGGTATTTTACAACCCTATGTATTGGTTTTGTGTGGCAAGGTTGTGGTAGCGGGGGGGGTTACAGGGGTGGCTTCTGTAAGAAGCTGCTGGAAGCTTCCCCTGTGTTCGAGAGAGAGAGCCCATACCAGCCGGCTCTAAGACGGACCCGCCGCCGGCCAAGGCCGAGCCAATCAGTGATAGTGGTAACGCCTCTGTGATAACATTTTTTAAGAAGGAAAAAAGTTGGTACGGGGAGAAACAGCCGCCTGAGTGAGGAGTGAGAACATGTAAGAGAAACAAGCCTGCGGACACCAAGGTCAGTGAAGAAGGAGGGGGAGGAGATGCTCCAGGCGCCGGAGCGAAGATTCCCCTGCAGCCCGTGGTGAAGACCCTGGTGAGGCAGGCTGTCCCCCTGCAGTCCAGGGAGGTCCACGGTGGAGCAGATATCCACCTGCAGCCCATGGAGGACCCCACGCCAGAGCAGGTGGGTTTCCTGAAGGAGGCTGTGACCCCGTGGGAACCCCGCGCTGGAGCAGGCTCCTGGCAGGACCTGCGGATCTGTGGAGAGAGGAGCCCACATTGGAGCAGGTTTTCTGGCAGGACTTGTGACCCTGTGGGGGATTCACGCTGGAGCAGTGTGCTCCTGAAGGACTGCACACCGTGGAATGGACCCATGCTGGAGCAGTTCGTGAAGAACTGCAGCCCATGGGAATGGCCCATGTTGGAGGAGTTCGTGGGGGACTGTCTCCCATGGGTGGGACCCCACGCTGGAGCAGGGGAAGAGTGTGATGAGCCCTCCCCCTGAGGAGGTGAAGTGGCAGAAAATAACGTGTGATGACCGTAAACCCCATCCCTGTCCCCCTGTGCCGCTGGGGGGGGTTGGTGGTGAAATCCGGGAGTGAAGTTGTGCCCGGGAAGAAGGGAGGGGTGGTGGGAAGGTGTTCTGAGATTTCGTTTTATTTCTCATTACCTTGCTCTGGTTGATTTGTAATAAATTGAGTTAATTTTCCCAAACTGAGTCTGTTTTGCCCGTGACGGTAATTAGTGAATGATCTCTCCTGTCCTTATCTCGACCCGCAAGCTTTTTGTTATATTTTTTCTCTCCCCTGTCCAGGTGAGGATGGGCGAGTGATAGAACGGCTTTGGTGGGCACCTGGTGTTCAGCCAGGGTCAACCCATCACACCCTATCTGGCTGTGATTTTTAAGTATACTGCCCCAATTATCACTTATCAAGTACTGTCAACTAACTATACCCTCTACCACCACATCACCCCTACCCCTATCAGTATGAATTTATTTCTGATTGAACGGGTTTTGCCACATGAAGACCTATATCGACTATTGAAACAGGCAAAGGAGCAGGCACAACAAATTTTAATAGCTGTCCACCATGATATCACAGAGATCAAACAAATCCTGGAATGTGTTAAAAAATAGTCAAATATAGTTGGTGGGAATCCCTTCTAGGATGGTCTGCTACAGTTATAGGGATGTCCCACTTAATTCCCCTAGTTTTTATACTTATTTTGAGTGGTTTCTTACTTGTTCTAGTCATCATATTATATATTTGTACTTGGCTTCTGGCTTGCATTATTCTGATGGTTTCTTGATGCACCACCTTATTGACTGCCTTGATTCTAACCCTTCATCACTCCATGACCAAACTCCCCTCTGCACCTGACACCCTTGGGGAGGTGGGAGGCATTGACATCCATCTTGGCCTTATGCTGTCATGACAAGATGACCACCCTTTCCCCCACTGAATTGAGTAAACAAGGGTGGAAATGGGAGGCTAGTATTGCCTTATGTGGTATTTCTGGGTCCCATGCACACCAAGGATGGAACCAGCATAGAGGGGGAAGCAGACTTGGGATGTGATGATTGGTAACAAGTCCAGATAGTGCTTCTATGGCTCAAGAAAAGAGGACGGTCCAATCAGATGAGTATTGTCTCAGCATGTTCATCGTGGTCTATTGAGAAATGACAGACTCTACTAGGGGAATTAAGGCACATATCAAAGGTTCTAAAGGAATTTCCTTCACACACAAACCCCAGACCTGGCTCAGCTGTGGAAATACAGTATGTTAATCTAATGATGAGTAGCAAACAAAACCTAAAAGCTTTAGGTTTTGTTTGCTTGTTTAAGAATGTAGATAGACTTTCTGTATTAGTCAAAGAAATCTTACCCCAGCAGAATTTTGGCATGAACCTCTTTGTTAGTCCTTGAAATTTCTCTCAGAGAGGTAATTTCTGCATCAAACCAGAATCCTCTTTCTTCTGGAGCCTCAACATTGTAGTTAACCATCACCACATCACCCACTTTTAGTTCACTCCACTTCAGAATGGTTCTTGCTCGTGGTCGAAGATTTTTGGTGTCCATTTCTACTATGCCATTCTCTGGATACCTTGAAAGGCAAAACCGAACAGAAGTGACAATTAGTACTCCCAAAGTAGCAAGAAGTAAGTTAAAGACAATGTTTTTCAGAAGCACAATTTTCAAAATAACTTTTGGGAGTGTTAATGCTTAACTCTGTTTAAAAATTTGATCTAGTATGTTTTTTCTAAATTTTATATTAGTCTAAATGCAGACTAGTGACTTGACTAATCTCATAGCAGAAAAAGCATCCAGAAAAAGCATCCATGAGCATTTGATGTTTTCTTTTTATAAGTTCAAGTTTTCCACATAGGCACAGATCAAATTTGCTCTCAGTAAAGTCAAAGGACTCAATTAAGCCAACAATGAAAAAGCAACAAAGATTAAAACTCGAATCTTCAAAACTGCTCAATTCTAGTTTAACTTGGCTTTCATATATTTGTTACATTTCCACCAATTTCAATAACAACATAGCTAAGACAATGTTAGCTCATTAAACAAAATCAACCCTAAAAACAAAGCATGTATAAAAAAATTCTCATGATGAAGATTGCAAGAGTCCACATTACATTTACCAAACAATGTTTAAAAAAATGGCTAACTGCAGAAACCCATAACCAAAATCAGGACTATTTCCAACACTTTCTAATAGACATATTAGCTAATAGTGTTAAAGTGTTTTCTCTCTTCAGTTATAATATTAAAACCCTATTATGTTAAATCAGAGAAGCACTACTTGAGGATTTCTCTTTATGAGTAATAGTAAGGGTTGCAAAATTATAAGAAATAAAGAATAGACAGAAAGAAAAAAAAACCAGTTCACTAAAAGACATTTATGGATTTTGGGATGTTTGGCAGGGTTTTTTTAACTAGAAGCCTGATTATCTTGCCCCCATCCCAGCTATATTATGAATAATTTCTAAAGAACTCTATTCCCTTTTTGAGTTGAGAGACAGTCATTTAGAACAATTAAAGTAGGGCTATTTGAATGGGATTGTACTACAATTAAGGAGCACAAAACAAATAAAAAAGAGGTGCTTAAGGTTTTGGAGGCGTCACTTCTGTATAACAACATACTCTTAAATTCTCTGTATAAAGCCATTTTGCAGTGACTATAGAGGCTGCATAGCCACCCTATGTGCTGGAAAAACTGTGCAATGTGGACACTAAAAATAACAACAGGAAAAGGAAGTTGGACTGCTATAAAAAGATAGAAATATAACCTCTTAAACTAAAACAGGTTAATTAGAATAGAATAGGATAGGATAGGAAGACACAAAAGGCCAAAGCTCAGTTAAAGCTAAAACTGTCCAGTGTTGTGTTAGAGAACAAGAAAGGCTTTGTTAGGTACATTAATGACAAGAACAGGTCTAAAGAAAACATTGGACTAATACTTGTTGAAGATGGTCACCTGATGAATAGGGATGAAGAAAAAGTGGAGGCATTCAATGCTTTTTTTGCCTCAGTCTTTAATAATACTGATAGACCTTGGGCTGCCCGGTCCCCTGAGTCACAGGACTACAAATGCGGGAACAGTGACTTTCCATTTGTGGACACTGAAATTGTAGGGGACCAGCTGAATCAGCTGAATGTTCACAAGTCCATGGGGCCTGATGGGATTCATCCCAGAGTACTGAAGGAGCTAGAGGATGTTACGGCAGGACCCTTCTCGATCATCTACCAAAGGTCTTGGGAGTCTGGGGAGGTCCCTGCTGACTGGAAGCCTGCCAATGTTATTCCAATTTACAAGAAGGGTGTGAGGGAAGACCCAGGGAACTACAGACCTGTTAGTCTAACCTCAGTTCCTGGAAAAATTATGGAGAAGATCATACTGGGTGCTATTGAAAGGCATTTAAAGAACAAGGCAGTCCTCAGGCACAGACAACATGGGTTCACAAAGGGAAAGTCCTGTCTAACAAATTTGATCTCCTTCTATGATAAGGTCACCTGCCTAGTGGATGAAGGGAAGATGGTGGATGTGGTTTTCCTGGATTTCAGTAAGGCTTTTGGTACTGTCCCTCACAGCATCCTTCTGGACAAGTTCTCCAACTGTGGGATGAGCAGGTTCACAGTGCGCTGGGTGCAGAACTGGCTGAAGGGGTGGCTCAAAGGGTTGTAGTGAATGGGGATACATCTGGCTGGCGACCGGTCACCAGCGGTGTTCCTCAGGGCTCCATTCCAGGGCCAGTTCTGTTCAATATTTTTAATCAGTGATCTAGATGCAGGAGTTGAATGCACCATTAGCAAGTTTGCTGATGATATTAAACTGGGAGGTGCTGTTGACTCTCTTGAGGGGCAAGAGGCCTTCCAGAAGGATCTAGATAGATTGGAACATTGGTCAATGATTAATGGAATGAAATTTAACAAGAACAAATGCCCAGTTCTGCACTTGGGATGGAGTAATGCTGGGCACAAACACAGACTGGGAGAGGAGCGGCTGGAGGGCAGCCTGGCAGAAAGGAATCTGGGGGTGCTGGTTGACAGTAGGCTCAATATGATTCAGCAGTGTGCCCTGGGAGCCAAGAGGGCAAACCACATCCTGGGGTGCTGTGGTGAGTTGACCCTGGCTGTACGACAGGTGCCCACCAAAGCCGCTCTATCACTTCCCCTCCTCAACTGGACAGGGGAGAGAAAATATAACAAAAGGCTTATGGGTCAAGATAAGGACAGGGAGACATCACTCACCAATTACTGTCACGGGCAAAACAGACTCGACTTGGGGAAAACTAACTCAATTTATTACCAATCAGACCAGAGTAGGGTAATGAGAAATAAAAACAAATCTTAAAACACCTTCCCCCCACCCTTCCATTCTTCCTGGGCAGTTTCACTCCCAAATTCTCTACGTCCTCCCACCGAGCGGTACAGGGGGATGGGGAATGGGGGTTGCAGTCAGTTCATCACACATTGTCTCTGCCGCTCCTTCCTCCTCACAGGGAGGACTCCTCACACTCTTCCCCTGTTTCAGCATGCAGCCCCTCCCATGGGAGACAGTCCTCCACGAACTTCTCCAACATGAGTCCTTCCCACGGGCTTCAGTTCTTCATGAACTACTGCAGCATGGGTCCCTTCCACGGCATGCAGTCCTTCAGGAACAGACTGCTCCAGCGTGGGTCCCCCACGGGGTCACAAATCCTGCCAGAAAACCTGCTCTAGCGTGGGCTGCTCTCTCCAAGGTCTGCAGGTCCTGCCAGGAGCCTGCTCCAGCGCGGGTTTCCCACAGGGTCACAGCCTCCTTTGGGTGCATTCACCTACTCTGGCATGAGGTCCTCCATGGGCTGCAGGGACACAACTTGCCTCACGATGGTCTTCACCACGGGCTGCAGGGGAATCTCTGCTCTGGTGCCTGGAGCACCTCCTCCCCCTCCTTCTTCACTGACCTTGCTGTACACAGGATTGTTTCTCTTACATGTTCTCACTCCTCTCTCCAGCTGCAATTGCTGTCGCACAGCAACGTTTTCCCCTTCTTAAATATGTTATCACAAAGGTGCTACAACCATCGCTGTTTGTCTCAGCCTTGGCCAGCACCGGGTCCATCTTGGAGCTGGCTGGTATTGGGTCTATCAGACATAGGGAAAGCTTCTAACAGCTTCTCACAGAAGCCACCCCTGTATCCCCCCGCTACGAAAACCTTGCCATGCAAACCCAGTACACTGAGACAATGCGATTGCCTGCTTCTGTGCTTCTAAAAGTTGGTTCTTAAAGACTGACCAGCACTTGTGGAGTCCTAAGTCCTCAAAAGCAGATTCCCAGGGGACACTGATAAATAGCACCCTGGATAGCATAAAGTTTTCTCTCTTGAAATCCAGGGTAGCAACTTCTGTTTTCGGCTGGGATTGAGTTAATTGTCTTCCTAGTAGCGGGTATAGTGCTATGTTTTGGATACAGTATGAGAAGAATGTTGATAACACACTGATGTTTTCAGTTGTTGCTAAGAAGCGTTTAGACGAAGTCAAGGATTTTTCAGCTTCTCAAGCCCAGCCAGCGAGAAAGCTGGAGGGGCACAAGAAGCTGGGAGAGGACATAGCCAGGGCACCTGACCCAAAGTGGCTGACAGGGTATTCCATACCATATGACATCAAATCAAGTATATAAAATGGGGGGAGTGGGGGTGGGGGCATCGCCGATCGGGGACTAACTGGGTGTTGATCGGCGGGTGGTGAGAAATTGCAGTGTGCATCACTTGTATATTCAAATCCTTTTATTATTACTACTGTCAGTTTTATTAGTGTTATCATTATCATCATTAGTTTCTTCCTTTCTGTCCTCTTAAACTGTTATTATCGCAACCCAAAAATTTTACTTTTTTTTCCGATTTACTCCCTCATTCTACTGGGTGGGGGGGAAGTGAGCAAGCGGCTGCATGGTGCTTAGTTGCTGGCTGGGGTTAAACCACAATACGGGAATAAACATCACTGAGTAGTCAGTTCCAGATGTAATCAGAAAGAAAATGAATGTTTGATTCCCACCACGCCCCCTTTTTGTGTGCATGCATTGCCAGACTGGACCTGACACAACAGCTGGGTATCAAACGAGCTTTGCCATAACACAAAGTCTCAGGAACACAGTGTAGGTCTACTCCACATTCCCAACCCCATCTCAAAACATTACAACAGACTTGTCCTTCAGCTGTAGCCTTCTTCAATGTGCATGTTAACTACCACTCAAAGAACAAAGAAGTGGGATGTTGAAAGGTAAATATGAAGTGTCACAAATGATGCCTTGTGTTTTGTCATATGTAGGCCGTTAACTTTTACCAAAGTCTCTATTAGCTGATAAATGCATAGATCTTGCTCACTAGAAAGTTTTGAAATAACTTTTCTCCCTGTAAGCTCAAACTTTTAACATTTCATGCCAATCAAGTAAATGACCGTGACATAAGCAAAATTAGGTAAGACATAATGTTTTAAGATGGTCACTGGCTGGGAACACAAACCTGTGACAGATCGTGTTAGATGCAGTCATCTTAGTCTTCCTATACTGGAAATGCTAGATCTTGAGGTACGCATGCAGTAAAATTGACATTTTGTAAGCATAGGTACACCTATGCAAGTCAGATCAGCTTGACTATACTTTCTGCTTCGCAGATGGCTTCTCCCTTGAATCTCTAACTCATGTAAAACGACACTATCTACAAAAGAGGAACATAATTTAACTCCAATAATTACAAACACACTCTCAAATTTTTGCCCTTTGCTCAATTAAATACTTCTGCGACGTTACACAATTAACCAATCTTAGAACCAGGTCTTTGAAAGCATACCATGATGCATATCTGTCATTTTAGAGAATTATTTTTTTTTTTAAGAATAGTTCAGTTGAAAGGGACCTGCAACTATCATCTAGTCCAACTGTAATGATACTAGGCGACTGAAGTTGTGAGAAAGTTCTGAATTTAAGTATTTCAATAACTTTTAAAGTAAATTTTTGCTTTCAACGCTGTAGCTATCTATTTGGGGGGGGGGGAGGGGAGCGCACACCTGCAGATAAAAAATTGATGGTTGCAGATATAAAACTGCATTTGAACTCCATGTTCAGACAAAAGCTATATTATCCTCCAAGGTAAGTAGATAAAGAAAAGTTGTATCTAGTGTTGCCAAGAGCAGCTAAAAGATGTTCAGCTAAGTCTTCAACATTCTTGGTTTTTCCCTAGCAAAACCAGTTTAAATTGTAATTATTTAAAAACAACAAAACTTGAAATAGATACTTAAAAAAATTTTTAAAACTTGAATTGAATTTAGCCTCAACAAGACTAATACCAAATATGCTTCTGTGTAAAGTAAACGTATGTTCCTTTACCTTTGATCTCATGTGCCAAAGTGCGATATTTTTGTTGTTCTCTGTAATAAAAAATTCTCATTGATGCCGTTGGTTTAGAAGCTTAGTTAGCTGCTTCAGCAAATTAAGGCATCATTAAAAAACTAGGATCCAGTTTATGTGAATGCACCCGTGCAAAAGCTGGTGATGAGAAATCCCTGCAAGTCCCACTGAGTTTATGGCACAAAGCCTCTACTCTAGCACATCTGTTGTAGGTTCTGAAATTTGCTTGTACCACAGATTTAAAAAAAATAAAAATAAAAAAATACCTTTGTACCCTGACTCCAGCTCAGAACTGATTTTTGTGTTCCCAGTCACCAGATTATCTACAAGAAACCTCTACATGAAATGCAGACCCGTCATCTCATGCATAAATACTACTTTTAAAACAAAATTTAAACAATCCGAGCACTAGAACTTGCTCCCATGAAACACTTGTTTAGACTTCAATGGAAGGAACTGAATATGAGCAGAGTAGTTTTTAAAGAAAATATGAACTTATAGTTTATGTAGAAAAACAAGTACAGAAAAATCCAATGCATAGTTTCCTTTCCTTAGAGATAGGTGTTCTGAGATGCATAAAGTCAAGATAAAGGTAATACTTCACAGGAATTTGTGAATAAAAGAAAAAAACCCTCGTTACTCTCAGGATATTCATTATATCTGACTGAAAGCCATTATGGCTTTTTAATACTTCTTTCCTTGGTTGCAATATTGAATGTGCTCTCTTTGATTCCAAGTTTCTTCAACAAAATTCTTTGTTTATACACGCCAAATCATAACATATGATGTCCTCAAAATAATATCAGAAGCACTTACTCGTCATACTTGATATGATAAATAGCTTCTTCATCAGTGTCCATGCAGTCTGAGTAAGATGTGGATGGTGTACTGTCCAAATAATTTGCATTCTCTCTAGAATGATCTTGACTTAAGTTTCCATTAGTCCTTTTGTAAGAATTGCCACTCTTTACTTGAGCTTTACCATTCTTATGTCCTTTTGTTGCTCGAGTAACATTTTCTATATGAGCTTCAAACCAGGCTCCGATGCTGACATCACGGGCATCCACCAATTCATTTATCTAAAAGGAAAATTTGATAATGAATATTTATTTTCTATAATCCTGGTTAAGAACAGAAAGGAAAACTGACTAAAGTACTTAACTGTCAGTGAAAAAAATTCTACACTGCTGATTTCAACTGGTTTGCGCTTCGGTAAGTTGGAGCAATGTTCAGTCATTCAAGTGTTGTGCTTTAAGTATTTTATTCCTCTACTTTTAATAAGTGCTGTTATGAACACAATTTTTAAAAAATATATTTTTAAAAGTTGAGGTTTATTTATTATTTTTTTAACCTACAAATTAGCTTAATCTCTCTTTCTACTGAACTTTTTCTTGCTTCGTGGAATTGTTCCTTATGACTAAAATAAGCACGTATACTTAAGATATTAGCCCACAACCAGATTTTAAGATTTCCCTGGACTTCCAAATTGGAATTATTACTTAACCCTGATTCTTTTTTGACCTGCACTGCTGCTGAATCCTTCAATGTTTGAGAAAGGGGGGGGGGGGGGAGGGGGGAGGGAGATGGGCGTGGGCTCTCCAAGCCTAACAAGGCAGCCATCATAACCAGTTGAGACTGGTCCTTCCATAAGTCTTTCAACTGTAAGAAACAGAAATCTCTCATGACTCTTCTCCTGTTGCGTTAAAGGGTAAAGAAGTTTGGCAGAAAATAAACCCCCTTGCGTTCCAGCTTATCCTCAGATATCAGAGGGGCTGGGGGTGGCTAGGCTTAGATTCTGAGTGTTGTCCAATTCAACGCTATAAGTCCGGTCGCATTCAATATATTGAACTACTACGATTACGGATGCACTAATAGCGCACTGTACTTTCAATTTAGCCGCGTTCATCGAACTAAAACGGCCAGACATGGGGAGTTTGGTCACATTCAACAAACTATCACGGCTAGATTAATGAACAGTACAGTTTATTAAAGCAACGGGAGTACAGATTCTTTTGGATTGCCGGTGATAAATACACTGTCTGCAAAGCACGTGCAAATAATAACACGGTCGACTACAAGCACATTAAATTATGGAAGAAAAGAGCTCTAATGATTTCTAAGTTTCCCGGGAAAGCACTCGGTACAGCCGACTGTTTGAATCTCACCCCATAGGCGTCCCTATGGGGGGGGAAGAGAGGTTCAGCCCGTCGACTGGTCCCAGAAGTCAGCGATGTCCTCCCGACTTGTCCACGATGGTATCTTCCCTAACAGTCCCACTCTCTTAAGGCCTTTTATACTATTTTCCTATTTAGGTGGAGCTTCAGTGACTCTAGTCATACATACCTTTACTATGATTGGTATAAAATCTCCTCGCTTTGCTTTTAAAGGTACATGCTAGAGAAAATTCAGAGCGCATGCTCAGTGAGGGGTGGTCGCACCTTGGAGGAGGGTAACTTTTTGGGATGGATGTGTGTTTTGGTATTATAATGAACAAAGTTCACCCAGAGGACATGATTTTGCATGTCAGTACCCTAGAATGGGGCACTTATGATATAAATCAGAAGTAGGGCAGTAGGTCGACAGAACCCCCATTATTTCACCTCCTTGCTTCAGCGGATTCAATGCAGGGGCCTACCGTTCTTGTTCCCTATCCCTGCGATGATATCACAGAGCCTGGCCGTGGTGTCCCCACTCCGCTCCACCCTCCGTGTTGCTTCTCTT
Organism: Astur gentilis; assembly: GCF_929443795.1. Classification (NCBI taxonomy): domain Eukaryota; kingdom Metazoa; phylum Chordata; class Aves; order Accipitriformes; family Accipitridae; genus Astur; species Astur gentilis. The sequence continues at coordinate 30,463,753 of NC_064918.1, forward strand.
TGGGTCAGCATACCAAGCTCCATTGGTGTTGCTAACATTGCTAAGGTTGCAGGTTATGTTCCTTAGGGAATTATTATGGAACAGATTCCTGGCATATCCACTGCGTTCCACCCTGGAGGTTCACCTTCCCTTGAGAGTGCGGGGGGGAACATATCGATAAGTCACTTCCAGCAATCATTGCACATCTCCTTTCTGTGCTCACAGTAGTGCTGGGAGTAAGTTATGAAACTACTCTACTGTAGAGCATGTTTCATTCATTCATTATCCTAACACATTTTTTTTCAAGCCTTCAACTTATTAAATACATATTGCTTCAACAATACAAGGTTTTTCCTGTGATTTGACGTAAACCACTGAGGTATACATCGCTTCAGTTACACAGGCATTCTTTTAAAAATTGTAGTGTATAAACAGTTATTTTTCTTTGAAATATTAACTGGAATAAAATAGTATAAAAAAACCCAACCACTTAAGGAACACCTTTGTACACTGCACACCATGTATAAGAAAACATTATTGCAATAGAACTGCTATGGAGCCATACCACGTGAAGAAGATACGGCGTATGGAAGAAGACTCTAAAATGAGAAACTTAAAGTAAATTCTAAAAATGCTCAGAATAGGTTTGATTTAATGTAAAATCAAATTGGAGGAACTACTTTTCATGCTCATTTCGGAAATAATATTTTAACAGGAATGTTTTACAGATGTATTTTTAGTTTTACTTTATTTACAAATGTCGTGGCTTAACCCCAGCCAGCAACTAAGCACCACGCAGCCGCTCACTCGCTTCCCCCCCCCACCCAGTGGGATGGGGGAGAGAAGTTGTAGGTTGAGACAAGAACAGTTTAATAGGACAGAAAGGAAGAAACTAAGAATGATAATAATAACAATAATAAAATGACAATAATAATAATAGGATTGGAATATACAAAACAAGTGATGCACAATGAAATTGCTCACCACTTGCCAACCAATGCCCAGGTAGTTCCTGAGCAGCGATCTGCATCCCCCACCCCACCGCCCTCTGGCCAACTCCCCCTGGTTTATATACTAGGCATGACTGTCCTGGTTTCAGCTGGGATAGAGTTAACTGTCTTCCTAGTAGCTGGTAGTGTTTAGACTGTAGTCAAGGATTTTTCAGCTTCTCATGCCCAGCCAGGGCACAAGAAGTTGGCACAGGACACAGCCAGGGCACCTGACCCAAACTGGCCAATGGTGTATTCCATACCATGTGACGTCCCATCTAGTATAGGAACTGGGAAGGGGGGGGGGGGGGCCGGGAATCGCCACTCGGGGACTGGCGGGGTGTCGGTCGGCGGGTGGTGAGCAATTGCCCTGCACATCATTTGTACATTCCAATCCTTTTATTACTACTGTTGTCATTTTATTAGTGTTATCATTATCATTATTAGTTTCTTCTTTTCTGTTCTATTAAACCATTCTTATCTCAACCCACGAGTTTTACTTCTTTTTCCCAATTTTCTCCCCCATCCCACTGGATGGGGGGGAGTGAGTGAGCGGCTGCGTGGTGCTTAGTTGCTGGCTGGGGTTAAACCATGACAATTACGTCACATGGTATGGAATATTCCTTTGGCCAGTTGGGGTCAGCTGTCCTGGCTGTGTCCCCTCCCAACTTCTTGTGCCCCTCCGGCCTTCTTGCTGGCTGGCCATGAGAAGCTGAAAAATCCTTGACTTAGTCTAAACATTACTTAGCAACAACTGAAAACATCAGTGTGTTATCAACATTCTTCTCATACTGAATCCAAGACATAACACTATAGCAGCTACTAGAAAGAAAATTAACTCTATCCCAGTTGAAACCAGGACAGCAAAACATCCTTTTCTTCTAATTTTTTTTTTTATATAAAGAAGGAAGTTTACTTTCTAAAGACCATCTAAATGTCCCTTTAAAAAACCCAAAACCAACCAACCAACCAACAAACAAACAAACCAGAAAATTTGCCTCCAAAAGATAACACATTAACATAGCAGCCAACCAACCCCAGGTCATGAACAAACTTGTTTTACCACTCTATGATGCATAGAAGAGAATTGTGCATTTCCAAAATGTTTAATAAGCAGGCTCTGTACTGATACATCGAGAGAACATTTATGAAACTCATTTTTCTGGGATAAATTTGTAAGGCTGAATTGCTTCAGGGGCTGTGTTATGTGTTTACAGTTTTTTAAAATGAGGGCAGTTTAATTTGCCACAGATGTGTATGGTTTAATTTAGAGCCTTAATCAAGGAGCAAGACAATGAGAGAGATGGATATTTATTCTTACTACTGTATTGGGTTTGCGTGGCAAGGTTTTGGTAGCAGGGGGTTACAGGGGTGGCTTCTGTGAGAAGCTGCTGGAAGCTTCCCCTATGTCCGACAGAGCCAATGCCAGATGGCTCCAAGACGGACCTGCCAAGGCCGAGCCAATCGGTGACAGTGGTAGCGCCTCTGTGATAACATATTTAAGAAGGGGAAAAAAAGTTGCTGTGGAACAGAAATTGCAGCCAAAGAGTGTGGACACATATTTAGCCAACGGTCACAAGAGCATTCCAGACGCCTTTAGAAGGCCTTGAACAGAATAAACAAGAAGACAAAAAAAGAAAGATGCCAATTAGAAGAACACAGATAAAAGGAACTTGGCACAAAGAACCTCAATTCGGCAGTTTATCTTGACCAATTAGACTGAGAGAAGTTTCGCATGTTTTAGTTAGTATAACCAATTATGTCTTATATTTATGCGTGTGTACAGTGTTGACATAACCAATCATTAAGTGTAACTAGGCGCGTGGACAGCGCGTGAATAATGTGTGTAACCAATAGTAAAACAGCTAAGCACATGCAAAGATGTAACCAATGTATAAAATGATGTCTGATGCTCTAGTAGAGGGTCTGGTCTTCAACTATGATCATATTGATCTGTCGTTGAGTCCATGATTATGCTCGTGCAAAAGAGTGGAGTGAGACCATGTGAAAGAAACAACTCTGCAGACACCAAGGTCAGTGAAGAAGGAGGGGGAGGAGGTGCTCCAGGCACCAGAGCAGAGACTCCCCTGCAGCCTGCGGTGAAGACCATGGTGAGGCACGCTGTCCCCCTGCAGCCCATGGAGGTCCACAGTGGAGCAGATATCCACCTGCAGCCTGTAGAGGACCCCACGCCAGAGCAGGTGGATGCACCCAAAGGAGGCTGTGACCCAGTGGGAACACTGCGCTGGAGCAGGCTCCTGGCAGGACCTGTGGATCTGTGGAGAGAGGAGCCCACGCTGGAGCAGGTTTTCTGGTGGGACTTGTGACCCCGCGGGGGACCCGCGCTGGAGCAGTCTGTTCCTGAAGGACTGCACGCCGTGGAAGGGACCCACGCTGCAGCGGTTCGTGAAGAACTGAAGCCTGTGGGAAGGACTCATGTTGGAGAAGTTCGTGGAGGACTGTCTCCTGTGGGAGGGACCCCACGCTGGAGCAGGGGAAGAGTGAGGAGTCCTCCCTGTGAGGAGGAAGGAGCGGCAGAGGCAATGTGTGATGAACTGACCGTTACCCCCATTCCCTGTCCCCCTGCACCGCTCGGGGGGAGAAGGTAGAAAATTCGGGAGTGAAGCCGTGCCTGGGGATAAAGGAAGGGGTGGGGGGAAGGTGTCGAGATTTGGTTTTATTTCTCATTACCCTACTCTGGTCTGATTAGTAATAAATTAAGTTAATTTTCCCCAAGTCAAGTCTGTTTTGCCCGTGATGGTAATTAGTGAGCGATCTCTCCCTGTCCTTATCTCGACTCATGAGCCTTTCGTCGTATTTTCTCTCCCCTGTCCAGCTGAGGGGGGGGAGTGATAGAGCAGCTTTGGTGGGCACCTGGCATCCAACCACAACTACACCCAAAGACCAGCATCTATAAACAAATCAACATGAATGATATTAATTATCAGTATTTAAACTGAAGCAATCATTAGGTAATTTGAAGTACAAATGAAGGCAGTTCCTAAACTAACAAATTTACTGAGAGATAAAGGGTGAAAGGTAAGAATATAATGCATAAGGTATATATCATATTGAGCCTATTTTTTCTTACTTTTCACATGCTTCCTTGAAAAAAAAAAAAAAAATAATTCAACCCTTTCCTTTTTTCCCCCCATGTAAAATCCCAGCATCCAATTTAAATTTTTATTCTCAACTCCCACAATATTGAAAAGTATATCTTTTTTAAAAAAGATAAACATAGAATAAACAAATGAAAGCTCCACCTTGTTTTAAGTCAGTCTGTTGACCTGTTTTAAACATAAGGAGCGGGTATTTCTGTAAGGAAACCTCAGGAAAACATCCCTATGCAACATTAGGCATTTCAATTAGTTCTAGCTTAAAGTGATTCGCAACTTCCTCCTCCTGAAAATGCAGTTGAGACACAGACATTATTGAGGTTTCCCCATCTGCAGCTACTTCTTGAGACTAGCTACAAAGATGACAAAGAAGCCATGTTAGTCAAGCCAAAAAACCTTAGAGCCAGAAAGAAGTAAGTCTCCTGTGATCGTTCCTCCCAAATGCATCTTTCTATACTGTGATGCTCACACTTGGACAATAGACTTCCCAGCCTTGTAGCGAATAAAGGCAAATAATTACGAGTATAAACCCTTGAGAACTATATCACAATTAGTTTATATACCACCCTATTTATAGCCGATGAACTAAAGATGTAGACAATAGCAGAGGGATTCAAAGAAAAACTAAGGCACTCAGAAGAAGATTGTTAATCAGTGGTATAACAACAAAGCCTTTTTAATCTGTAACTCTGTTATGAATATAATTTGAATCGATAAATCAACATGGACACTTTAAGCTTTGTGGTAGGTTGACCCACGGCATCCATCCTGCCATTTTATTCCCAAGAGCTGAATTTCCTGTGCAGGTCCCTTGACCTTGCTTTTCTTTATGGTGAAACCAGCTTTCAGAAGAATCTGAATTACTCTTTTTCCCTTCTCAAACACTTCTTCTGCCTTGTTGCCCCACACGATGATGTCATCTATGTATTGTAAATGTTCAGGGGCATCGCCTTGTTCCAGTGCCATTTGGATTAGTCCATGACAAATGGTAGGACTGTGCTTCCACCCCTGGGGCAGTCGATTCCAGGTGTATTGGACATCTCTCCACGTGAAAGCAAACTGTAGCCTGCACTCTGCTGCCAAAGGAATGGAGAAAAAAGCATTGGCAATATCAATTGTAGCATACCACGTGGCTGCCTTTGATGCCAGTTCATATTGGAGCTCTAACATGTCTGGTACAGCAGCACTCAGTGGCGGTGTCACTTCGTTCAGGCCACGATAATCTACTGTTAACCTCCACCCTCCATCAGACTTTTGCACTGGCCATATGGGACTATTATAGGGTGAGCGAGTCTTGCTGATGACTCCTTGGCTCTCTAGGTGATGAATCAGCTCATGGATGGGAGCCAGGGAGTCTCGGTTTGTGCGATATTGCTGGCGGTGCATCGTCCTGGTAGCGATTGGCACCTGCTGTTCTTCAACTTGCAGCAATCCCACAACGAAGGGATCTTCTGAGAGGCCAGGCAGGGTGGATAGCTGTTTGATCATCTCTGCGTTTACAGTGGCTACACCAAAAGCCCATCGGTACCCCTTTGGGTCCTTGAAGTACCCTCTCTTGAGGTAGTCTATGCCAAGGATACAAGGGGCCTCTGGGCCGGTCACAATGGGGTGCTTTTCCCACTTGGCCCCTGTTAAGCTCACCTCAGCCTCCAATATAGTCAATTCTTGGCATCCCCCTGTCACTCCAGAGATCCAGATGGGTTCTGTGCCCCTGCACCCTGATGGCACCAGCGTACACTGTGCACCAGTGTCTACCAAAGTCTTATACTTCTGTGGGTCTGATGTGCCAGGCCATCGAATCCACACAGTCCAGTATATCCGGTCATCCCTTTCCTTCTCCTGGCCGAAGGCAGGGACCCTCTATTGCTGTTCCTCATCAGAGTATTCACTGTCTGACCCTTGCAGTGCCATACCAGAGGTCCCCTCACCAGAATCGAGGGAGATGGTTTCAGTTCTTCTATGCCTGGAGGATCGCCGATTGCTTTCTTGGGCCTCTACAGCAACTACGCTGACAGCCTTCTTCTTGGGTCACCCCTTCTTAACAGCTGTCTTCCCTCTTCAGTTCACGTACACGGGCTTCCAGCTTAAAGGTGGGTTCACCATCCCGCTTCCTCATGTCCTCCCCTTGGTCACGCAGGAAGAACCAGAGTGCACCACGTGGCATACGCCTTGGGCTCCCTTTCCCTCTGACCGGGGCAGGAGAGGACTCGTTTCTTGGAGCGTCCCTAACAGCCAAGGCACTGTCCTGTAGGGATGAGGAGACACAGAGATTTTCTTCAAAGTTTTGGACCCAAGACGGCACTTTCTCCACAGGTGGTGTTTCCATATCTGGGCAATACATTGCTGCCAAGCTGTTAGAATACGATGCTGGGACACCTTGAATCACCTTTCTCCACATGGCCTGTGTGCACAGGACATCCTCTGGATCTTTGGAGACCTCCTCATCGTCTAGATCACTGTAGATGACTTCCACCACTGCTAACTCTCTCAGGTACTGGATGCCTTCATCTGCGGTAGTCCACTTTCCTGAGGAATTCACAAGATCTTCCTTGAATGGATATCTTGCCCTCACACTTGAGAGGAGCCAGCTCCAGAGACTGCAAATTGCTGCCTCTTTTCTAATTCCTCTTTCAGTTCCCTGGTTTCTAGTGAGGGATCCCAGCTGTTGGGCTTCCTTGACTTCCAGTTGCTGACTGTCGGCCCCATTATCCCAGCATCGGAGCAGCCAGGCAGCAATCCGCTCACCTGGCTGGTGGCTGTAATCTTTCCGCATGTCTTGAAGTTCTGAGGAGGTCAGGGACTGGGTAGTTTCCGCTTCCTGTCTAAGTTCTCTCACTCCTTCCTCCAATTTCTTTGTCGAAGGACTGGCTTCTAGATCAATCCTTTCCTCCTCTTCTTCTTCTTCCCTTACTAATCGATGATATGGACCCGTTGATCTCCTTGTCCACTGTTTCTTTTTCACTACTGGGGCAATTACTGTAGTTGTTGTTGTTGTTTGGGTCCCTATCTCGAGCTTGGTGTCCTCAGATGCAGTCTGGGTCCCTGCCTCAACCGTGGTCCTCTGAGAGTGTTGAACTATGGCTCGGTAGGCATAGGCCAGGCCCCAGTACAGTGCGAGAAGCTGCTGGTTTTCATTGGGATAGGCAAGGCACCCTTCTATCAGGTGGCGTGTCAGTTTGCCAGGGTTGCTTGCCTGTTCGGGTGTAAAGTCCCAGGTTATGGGAGGTGATAACCGTCCTAGGAATCTGCCCAAATCCTTCCATATACCCTGCCACCCAGGGACCGGTCGCTTGAGGGCACATTTCAGTGTTGCCTCACCCGAAACTTGTCTTCTCTTATACCAGGATGAGACCAGATTCCACAATACCCATAATATGCCACCAGTATTAATTATTAGTATTGAACAGCTCACATAAGGGTGAACAAGGGCCTCGGGAGCCTGCATAATAAAACCATTCACATCAATGCCCGGTGAGGAGAGGGAGATATGTTCCCTCATCTCCTCCACAAGATAGCTCCCACAACACAGCAAAGCCATCAGTGCCAGGGCAAAGCACACAGCCATTATTTGCATTACCATGTTCCCAAACTCGGTGAGATAGAGATAAGCAAGTAGCCAACAAGCTCCGTGACCTGCACAGGAGCTTGCCACTTAATAACTAGCTATAGCACGCTTAATGCAAAACTGCCGTTGTCGAGTCCCTGTTTGGGCGCCAAAAAGGACTGTGGTGGGTTGACCCTGGCTGGGCGCCAGGTGCCCACCAAAGCCTCTCTATCACTCCCCCTCCTCAGTTGGACAGGGGGGAGAAAATATAACAAAAGGCTCGTGGGTCAAGATAAGGACAGTTTAATAAAGTGAAAGCAAAGGTCGCGCGCGAAAGCAAAGAAAACCAAATGATGTTATTCTCTACTTCCCATCAGCAGGCGATGTCTGGCCACTTCCTGGGAAGCAGGGCTTCAGTACGTGTAGTGGTTGCTCTGGAAGATGAAAATGCCCCCCTTCTGTCTCCCTTTACTTAGCTTTTATATCTGAGCTGACGTCATCTGGTATGGAATATCTGTGTGGTTAGTTTAGGTCAGCTGTCCTGGTTATGTCCCCTCCCAAGATCTTGGCCAGCCCCAGCCTGCCATTGAGGGGGGTGCAAAAATGTTGGAGAGACAGCCTTGAAGCTGTGCCAGCACTGCTCAGCAGTAGCCAAAACACTGGTGTGCTATCAACACCTTTCTAGCTACCAATGCGGAGCACAGCACTATGAGGGCTGCTATGGGGAGAATTATCTCCATTTCAGCCAGACCCAATACAAGCTTAATGGCAACCATTGATACAGAGAGCTTTAAACTAGACTTAGCAGGGGAAGGGAATGCAGTTTTGAGCAACAGAGAAGAGCCAGGGGCTGTTGATGTATTAGGAACCAACAGGGAAACACCTGTGAAATGCCGCAAAGGAATTAGGGCTTGTCCCTCTATAAAGGTGACAAGGTAGGTAGCCCAGCTGAAGTGCCTCAATACCAATGCATGCGGCATGGGTAACAAGCAGGAGGAGCTGGAAGCCACTGTGCAGCTAGAAAGCTACAATCTGATCATTACCACTGAAACGCAGTGGGACGAATCGCACGATTGGAGCGCTGCAATCGATGGCTATAAACTGTTCAGAAGGGACAGGCAAGGAAGGAGGGGCGGGGGGTGGAGTGGGGTTGCCCTCTATGTAAAAGAATGTACTGACTGCGCAGAGCTGTCTTTGAAAAACAGCAATGAACAGGTTGAGAGCTTATGGGTAAAAATTAGGGGCCAAGCCAACAAAGGAAACCTCGTGGCTGGTGTTTACTACAGGCCACCCGATCAAGGGGAGCCTGTTGATGAAGCGTTCTACTTCAACTACGGGAAGCATCATGCTCGCAGGCCCTGATCCTGCTGGGGGACTTCAATCACCCTGACATCTGCTGGAAGAGCAGCACAGCAAGCTGTAAGCGGTCCAGGAGACTCTTGGAGTGCGTCGAGGACAATTTCTTAATCAAGGTCTCTCCAAGGGATGTGAAGAATAACAAGAAGGGCTTCTACAGGTATGTTGGCCAGAAAAGGAAAACAAAAGAAATTGTACCCCTCTGATAAATAGGACAGGGGATCTGGTGACAGCTGACATGGAGAAGGCAGAGGTACTCAACAATTTTTTTGCCTCAGTTTTCCCTGGGTCTTCCCACATCTCTCGGGTCCCTGAATCTCAAGGCAGGCACTGGGGGAATGAAGTCCCACCCATCATAGGAGGAGATCAGGTTCAAGACCACCTGAGGAACCTGAACGTACACAAGTCCACGGGACGCAACGAGATGCATCCCAGGGTCCTGAGGGAATTGGCTGATGTAGTTGCCAAGCCACTCCCCATCATACTTGAAAAGTCGTGGCAGTCAGGCAAAATCCCGAGCGACTGGAGAAAAGGGAAACATCACACCCATTTTTAAAAAGGAGGGCCCTGGGAACTACCGACCAGTCAGCCTCACCTCCGTGCCTGGTAAAAATGGTGGAACAGATGCTCCTGGAAGTTATGATGAAGCATATGGAACACAGGGAGGTGATTAGGGACAGCCAACATGGCTTCGCCAAGGGCAAATTGTGTCAGTCTAATCTGGTGGCCTTCTGCAGTGGAGTGACTGCTTTGGTGGACAAGGGAAGAGCTACGGATGTCATCTACCTGGACTTCTGTAAGGCCTTTGACATGGTCCCCCACAACATCCTTGTCGCTAAATTGGAGAGAGATGGGTTTGATGGATGGACTGTTAGATGGATAAGGAACTGGCTGGCTGGCCACATCCAAAGAGTTATAGTCAACGGCTCAATGTCCAAGTGGAAACCAGTAACGAGTGGTGTCCCTCAAGGGTCCGTACTTTTATGATCGCTTCTCCATTTTGTTCTAATGGACAACACAGCAAGCTTGCAAAGAAATAAATAGGGTAAAACTAGAAAACCTCCCCGTGGCTTCAAATTTCCAGTTGGCTTTATCTTTCTACAGGAAGCCATTTCTGGTTTGGGGGTAAACTTATTTGAGAAAACACAAAATGTTGCTGGCATTGTGTCTGAGTATATGAACCCTCCTGAAATCTGCAACACTGTATATCCCAGTGGAGAGACACTTCAGTGATTCTGTAGGAGTCAACTTGGACAGAGCCTGGTTAAGAAGTTCTGTTTTGACACTGCCCCCAAGGTACTCCTACAAAATCAGATTATCCAATATGGGTAACTTCTCAAGCCTGTCAAGGTCCCTCTGGATGGCATCCCTTCCCTCTAGCAAATCAACTGCATTGCTCAGCTTGGTGTCATCTGCAAACATGCTGAGGGTGCGCTCAATCCCACTGTCTATGTCACAGATGAAGATATTAAATAGTATTGGTCCCAGTACAGACCCTTGAGGAACACCACTCGTTACTGTTTTCCTTTTAGACATTGAGCCGTTGACTATAACTCTTTGGATGCAGCCATCCAGCCAGTTCCTTATCCATCTAAGCCAAGATCTGAAAGTAATGAGCAAGAGAGATTACATTTGGTGGTGGGTTCACCTTGGCTGGCTGCCAGACTCTCTTACTCCCCCTCCTCAACAGGATGGGGGGAGAAAATAAGATAGAAAAGCTCATGGGTCGAGATAAGGACAGGGAGATCACTTCCCGATTACCATCACGGCAAAACCACACTTGACTTGGGGAAAATTAATTTATTTTATTGCCAATTAAAATAGAGTAGGATAGTAAGAAACAAAGACAAAAACTAAAACACCTTCCCCCTACTCCCCCTTCTTCCCAGGCTCAATATCACTCTTTTCATTCCCGACTATTCTACCTCCTCCCACCCCAAGCAGCGCAGGGGGGGATGGGGAATATAGGGTTGCGGTCAGTTCTTTGTCTCTGCTGCTCCTTCCTCCTCACGCTTTTCCCCTGCTCCAGCGTGGGTCCTCTCCATAGGCCACAGTCCTTCAGGAAAAGACTGCTCCAGCATGGGTCCTCCATGGGCCGCAATTCCTGGCAGGAAAACCTGCTCCTGCATGGGCTCCTCTCCACAGGCTGCAGTTCCTGCCAGGAGCCTGCTCCAGCATGGGCTCTCCATAGGTTTGTGGCTATGGCATTTTTCTTCCCAAGCAACTGTTACGTGTGCTGAGGCCCTGTTTTCCAGGAAGTGGCAGGACATCTGCCTGCCAATGGGAAGTAGTGAATAAGTTCCTCTTTTCGCTTTGCTTGTGCATGTGGCTTTTGCTTTCCCTGTTTAACTGCCATTATCTTGATCTAGAAATCTTCTTGCCTTCCTTCTATTTCTCTCCCCATCCCACAGGAGAGGGGAGTGAGCAAGAGGCTGGGTGGGTGGCTGCTGGCCGGGATCAACCCACCACAACCCCTTTTTGGCACCCAACATGGGGCACGAGATAACGACAGTTTTGTTCTGAGCGTGCTATAGCTGTTGTAGTTGTTAATTGGCAGGCTTCTGTGCTGGTCACAGAGCTTGTTCGCTTTACTGTATAATAGCGTTTAGGGCTTGTTAGTGGCTGCTTTCGACTCGTGCTGTTTGCTATGCTGCTTATTTCTCTATTTCGCTGTTGCCTGGGAACATTTTGATAAAAGCAATGTACTTGGACTGGCATATGGCCCTGGTAATTGATGTCATTCCTGTGCTGGGTGGGCTACCTTGTGGGGAGAATGAGGGATTACATCTCTCTCCATCTGGGATTGATGCAGCTGGCTCTGTTGCACGGGTTCCCGAGGCTCTTGTACATCCTTATGTAAGCTGTTTGATTCTGTTATCTAACAAACAGCATTGGCTTTTTGTCGAGTACATGGAACCTGGTTTCATCTTGGCATAAGAGGGAACAACTTGTTGGTGAGGCCACAGAGAAACAGAATCATAGAATAGTTTGGATTGGAAGGGACCTTTAAAGGTCATCTAGTCCAACCCCCCCCCCTGCAATGGCGGTTGACATGCCCCAAGGCGGTCGATCCCTGAGTGGCAGGGTGTGTGGGAGGATTTGGGCAGATGCCTAAGGTGGTTATCACCTCTGATAGCCTGGGATTTTATGCCTGGAGAGGCGTGTAATCCTGTTGAATTGGTGCGCCACTTGACAGAAGGGTGCCTTGCCTACCCCAATGAGACCCAGCAGCTCCTAGCACTGTATTGGGGCATGGCCTGTGCCTATTGAGCCTCTGTTCAGCACCATCAGAGGAGCACGGGAAGGAGTGCCTCTGCATCTGAGGACACAGTGGTTGAGACAGGGACCCAAACCCCAACTACAGTAATCGTCCCAGTAGTCAAAAAGAAACACTGGATGTGGAGGTTGACAGGTCCATACCATTGATTAGTGAGGGAGGAGGAGGAGGAAGGGTCTGATCAGGAAGCTGGTTCTTTGACAAAGGAACAGGAGGAGGAGGTGACAGACTTGACCCAAGAGGCAAAAACCACATGGTCCCTAACCCTGAGTGAACTTTGAGATCTGTGGAAAGATTAGGGCCTTCAGCCAGGCGAGTGGATTGCTGCCTGATTGCTCTGATGCAGGGATACTGAGGCCAACAGTCAGGAATCAGAGGGTAAGGAATCCCAGCAGCTGGTATCCCTATCTAGGGACTGGCGAATTGACAAAGAAATTGGAAGAGAGGTGACAACTTTCAGCCTCTGGAGGTGGCTCCTGTCGAGTGTGAAGGTGAGATATCCCCTCAAGGATGATCTTGTAAATTACCGAGGGAAGTGGACCATTGCTGAGGAAGGCATCCAGTATCTGAAAGAATTAATGGTGGTGGAAGTCGTCTGCAGTGACCTGGACAGCAACCAGGTCTCCAAAGATCTGGATGACATCCGGTGTACGTGGGCCATGGGGAGGAGGTTTGTCCAGAATGCACCGGTGTTGTACTCCAACACCCTGGCGATGATGGACTGGCCAGACTTCAATATACCAACTGTGGAGAGACTGACCCACCAGCTCCAGCATTTCAAAGAGAATCTCCCATCCTCCTCATTCCCACGGCCCAGCGTCTCGGCTGTCAGGGGCACCCCACGGAGCCAGCCTCTCCCGGCCAGAGGGAAAGGGACCCCCAGGCGCATGTTGCGTGGCACCCTCTGGATCATCCTGCGTGACCAGGGGGAGGACACGAGGAAGTGGGATGGTGAGCCCACCTCAAAGCTAGAAGCCCACGTATGTGACTTGTGGGGGAAGACAGCTGCTAAGAAGAGGCCATCCAAGAAGGCTTTTGTTCCAGGTGCTGTTGAGACGGTAGAAGGCAACTAGCAACCAGCAATCCCCCAGATGCAGAAGGAGGACTGAGAATGCTTCTCCTCTTGATTTTGGTGAAAGGACTTCTGGTCTGACACCGCAGGGGTCAGATAGCGAAAACTCCAACGAGGAATAGAGGGTCCCTGCCTTCAGCCAGGCAGAGGAAAGGGATGACTGAGTGTACTGGACTGTATGGATTCAATGGCCTGGCACATCAGACCCACAGGAATATAAGGCTCTGGGCGGACACTAGTGCACAGTGTACCTTAATGCCATTGGGGTACAAGGGGGTGGAACACATCTGGATTTCTGGACTGACAAGGGGATCCCAAATGTTGTCTGTGTTGGAGGCTGAGGTGAGCCTAACAGGGAACAAGTGGCAAAAGTACCCCATTGTTACTGGCCCAGAGGCTCTGTGCATCCTTGGCATAGACTACCTCAGGAGAGGGTACTTCAGGGACACAAAAGGGTACCAGTGGGCATCTACAAGTACAAGGAAAAGATGGCATCTTCCAAACACATAGAAATTCCTAGCCTCTACAAAGCATGCAATGATTTTGTTATTTGGTTGCTCCTTAGGGAGTGCAGCAGCCCAGAGCACTGCAAACAGAGGTGCGGCCACTAGCAGGGGCAGCTTGTGGTGCAGGGCACCCAGGACGCTGCAGGGGTTGCTCTCAATTTGCACAGCAGTTTGCACACAGAAAGGCTGACTCCTGATTAGGGAGGATCCGGCTCACAGAGAGCAGCAGATAGTGACATGGTAGTTGTCGCAGCAGTTATCAACATGGCTGTGGTGCAGAGAGGACAGGCACTTATGCTGAGGACTGCGTGGGGCTGCTTGGAGATTGTGCAGCAACGGTCTCAACATGAAGCAGGGCACACTCCCCAGCACTGACTGATGATAATGCCCTTGGCACACTGGAGGCCTCGATCCAAACAGAGTTGGGGCGGGGTGGGAGGATGACACTTCCCAGGTCTCAGGCTGCAGAGAGTGCCTGGGGCCTCTCTGTGGGACTGGGGGCACTGGTGGCATCTCCTGTGAGAGAGGTGCTCTGGTTGAGGTGCTGAGTCACCAGGTGAAGGAGATGCAGGAAGAGGTGAGCAGGCTGCAAATCATCAGGGAGCACAATGAGGAGATTGACAGGGTCTTTGCAGAAACTCTGCAGAGACAACAGCCTGAGCCACACACAGCAAGGAAGGAGGGACAGCTAGAGACCATGGTCAAACAGGTAGCTGAGGGTGGCTGTCAAGATGGAGAAGGCCGGAAGCTCGTGACTTCTGGCAAATGGAAGAAAGGCTCCTGCTCCACCTGCAGACCTGCAACTGCCCTGGGTATAGTGCCCTGGGCACTGGTGAGGACAAACAAGACCCTTCAGGGTATGCATCAGAGCCAGCTGAGCACAAACCTTGTGTCTGCACAAAGGGAAAAAGGAAAGTGACAGTCATTGGAGACCCCCTCCCCTGGGGGACAGAGGCACCTATCTGCTGACCCAAACTAATGTCTCGGGAGGTGTTTTGCTTGCCAGGGGCCAGGATCTGGGATGTTGCAAAGGGACTGCCAAGGCTTGTCTGGCCCTCAGACTATTACCCCTTCCTGCATTTCCATGTGGGCACCAATGTTACTGCCAGAGGTAACCTGACTACAGAACTCTGGGGGTGAGGGTGAAGGGCATGGGGACCCAGGTGGTATTTTCCTCAATACTGCCAGTGAGGAGGAAAGGCTCAGGTAGAAGTGGACTCACCCAGTGGGTCAAGACCTGGCTGTGTGGCTGGTATCACAGGCAGGGCTTTGGCTCCTATGGCCATGGGACCCTCTTTGAGGAGCGAGGGCTACCGAGCAAGGACGGGATACATCTGACAAAGTGGGGTAAGAGTGTTTTTGCAAACAGGCTTGCTAACCGAGTGAGATGGGCTTTAAAGTAGGTATGCCAGAGGAGGGTTACCGTAACCTGAAGAGAAGTGAAGGCACAAGGGGCAGAACAAACGTATCTGGGGGACAGCATGCCAGGGGAGGCTCTCACGCTTGCCCTGTAAAAGCAGCATGACTTGGGGCCCATCTCAAATGCCTGAACAGAAATGCGTGTAGCATGGGGAACAAGCAGGAGGAATTAGAAGTCCATACACAGTTGCAGAGCTATGACCTCATTGGGATTATGGAGATGTGGTGGGATAGCTCTCCTGATTGGAGTGCTCCAAAGGAGGGATACAGGCTCTTCAGGAAATATAGGGTGGGCAGGCGAGGAGGAGGGGTTGAGCTCTACACAAAGGAGTGGCTTGAATGCATGGAGCTTTACCTTAGGATAGGTGACAAAGCAGTTGAAAGCTTGTGAGTAAGGATTAGAAGACAGACCGGCACAGGTGTCTGCTACAGATCTCCTGATCAAGAAGAAGAGGTAGATGAAGCCTTTAGGCAGCTGAAGAAAGCTTCACAGTCACAGGCCCTGGTACTCATGCAGGACTTTAACCATCCCAGCATCTGCTGAAAGGACAATACAGCAGGGCGCAAGCAATCCAGGAGACTTCTGGAGCATATAGAAGACTATTTCTTGATGCGGGTGATCGGTGAACTGACTAGGGAAAATGCACTGTTGGACCTGCTACTCACAAACAAGGAAGAACCAGTTGATGGTGTGAAGGTCGAGGGCAGCCTTGGCTGCAGCGACCATGAGACTGTGGAGTTTAAGATCCTGAGAGGCGTGATCAAGACAAACAGCAGAATTACAACCCTGGACTTCAGAAGAGCAGATTTTGTCCTGTTCAGAGACCAGCTTGGCAGGATCCCATGGGAAATTGCCCTGGAGGGCAAGAGCGCCCAGGAGAGCAGGTTGATCTTCAAGGACAAACTCCTCAGAGCACAAGAATGGTCCACTTGCAATGTGCAGGAAGCCGAGGAAGTGTGGCAGAAGGCCAGCATGGATGAACAGGGAGCTCCTGACTGCGCTCAGACACAAAAAGGAGGTACACAGGAGGTAGAAGCAGAGGCATGCTACTTGGGAGGGGTATAAAGACACTGCATGCGCAAGTAGAAATGTAGTTGGAAAGGCCAAAGCTCAGCTGGAGTTGAACCTAGCAAGGGAGGTGAAGGGCAACAAGAAAGGTTTCTCTAAGTACATCAGTAGCAAAATGAAGACTAAGGAGAGCATGAGCTCATTGTTCAATGGGGCAGGGGACCTTGTGACAAGCGACAGGGAAAAGGCTGAGGTACTCGATGCCTTTTTTGCCTCATTTTTCACTGGTAAGGTCTGCCCTCAGGCCTCCCAGGTCCCTGAGCATCCTAGCAGAGTCTGGGGGAGTGAAGCAGTAGCCACAGTAGAGGAAGAAAGAGTTAGGCATCACTTAACCCACTTGGACATACACAATCCCATGGGATCAGATGGCATGCATCTGAGGGTACCAAAGGAGCTGGCCAATGTCACTGTGAGGCTGCTCTCTATCATCTTTGAATGGTCACGGCAATTGGAGGAGGTTCCTCATGACTGGAAAAAGGCAGACGTCACACCCATCTTCAAGAAGGGCAGGGAGGAGGATCCAAGGAACTACGGGCCAACCAGCCTCACCTCAGTCCCTGGAAAGGTTATGGAGCAAATGTTCTTAGAAGCCATTTCTAAACGCATGAAGGACAAGAAGGTGATTTGGAGCAGCCAAACTGGCTTTACCAAGGGTAAATCATGCCTTACCAACCTCATTGCTTTCTAAGATGTGGTGACTGGTTCTGTTGACAAGGGGAGGGGAGTAGATGTTGTATACCTTGATTGAAGAAAGGCTTTTGACACACTCTCTCACAGTCTCCTTATCACCAAATTGGTATGATATGGGCTGGATAAGTGGGCGATAAGGCGGGTGGAAAATTGGCGGGACCACTGGGCTCAAAGAGTTGTGATCAGTGGTGCAAAGTCCAGCTGGGGCCCAATAACTTAGTGGGATCCCTCAGGGATCAGTACTGGAACCAATACTGTTTAATGTCTTCATTAACAACCTGGATGAGGGGACAAAGTGCACTCTTGGCAAGTTTGCAGATGACACCAAATTGGGGGGGCACGGCAGTCAATGTGCTGGAGGGCAGGGCTGACTTTCAGAGGGACCTGGACAGGCTGGAGAAACGGGCTGACAGGAACCTCATGAAGTTCAACAAAAACAAATGCCAAGTCCTGCACCTGGGCTGGAATAACCCTGTGCAACAGTACAGGCTGGAGGCTGACTGCCCAGGAAGCAGCTCTGCAGAAAAGGACCTGGGGGTCCTGGTGGACAACAAGTTGAACATGAGCCAACAGTGTGCCCTTGCAGCAAAGGAGGCCAACAGCATCCTCAGCTGTATTAGCAACAGTGCAGCCAGCAGTTCCAGGGAAGTGATCCTTTCCCTCTCTTGTCTTGGCACTTGTGAGACCTTGTCTGGAGTAGTATCCACTTTTGGTCTCCCTAGTACAAGAAAGACATGGGCATACTGGAGCAAGCCCAGTTCCTTTGTGTGCCTGGACATGGCTTCCAGAAGGATTTGCTCCCCAACTTTCCCAGATTCTGAGGTGAGTTTGGCCAGTCTTTATCTCCTTGGATTCTCCTTCTTGAAGATGGGTGCGATGTTTGCCTTTTTCCAGTCATCGGGAACCCTCAGGGTCATCTCGTCTGGTTCCATGGACTTGTGTATGTCCAGTTGGCTGAAGCGCTCCCTAACTCAGTCTTCCTCTACTGTGAGTAATACTTCCTGTCCCAGAGTCTGCCACTAGGCTCAGGGATCTGAGAGACCTGAGGGCCAACCATACCTGTAAAAAACTGAGGCAAGGAAGGCACTGAGTTCCTTAGTCTTTTTGATGTCCTTAGCTATTAGATTCTGTGCTCCAGTGAGCAGTGGGCACATGTTTTCCTTAGCCTTTCTTTTGCTGATGCTGTACTTATAGAAGCCCTTCTTGATGCCTTTTACATTTCTTGCTGGTTTCAACTCCAGCCAAGCTTTGGCTTTCCTAACTAAATCCTTGCATGCGTCTCCATATTCCTCCTGGGTAGCCATTCCCTGCTCCCACCTTCTGTGTACTTCCTTTTTGTCTTTGAGCTCAGTCAGGAATCCCCTGTTCATCTATGCTGGCCTTCTGCCATGCTTGCTCGACTTCCTGCATGTCCGAGTGGATTATTCTTGTGCTTTGAGGAGGTTGACTTTTTGAGGATCAACCAGCCCTCCTGAGCCCTTCGCCCTTTAGGACAGTCTCTCATAGTATCCTGCCAAGCAGGTCCTTTAACAAGCCAAAATCTGCTCTCCTGAAGTCTAGGGTTGTAACTTTGCTAAGTGTCTTGCTCACTTCTTTCAGGATCTTCAATTTCATCCTCATTGTGGCTGCTGCCAAGGGTGCCATTGACCTTTATGTCCCCAACCTGTTCTTTGTTTGTGGGTGACATCATGTGTCCAACATCTTCCCCTAGTTGGCTTGTTATCTCCATCAAGAACTTGTATTCAACACACTCCAAAAAATTCCTGGATCGTTTTTTTGTCCTTTCATGTTGCCTTTCCATCAGATATTGGTGTGGTCGAAGTCCCTCACGAGTACCAGGGCCTGTGATCGTGTGGGCTTTTTCCAGTTGCGTAAAGAAGGCTTCCTCTACTTCCTCTTGATCAGCTGGTCTATAGCAGACATCTCCCCAGTGTCGTGGTTTAACCCCGGCTGGCAACTAAGCACCACACAGCCGCTCACTCACTCCCCACCCAGTGGGATGGGGGGAGAATCGGAAGGGTAAAAGTGAGAAAACTCGTGGGTTGAGATAAAGACAGTTTAATAGGTAAAGCAAAAACTGCGTGTGCAAGCAAAAAGCAAAATAAGAAATTCACTCACTACTTCCCATCAGCAGGCAGGTGTTTAGCCATTTCCAGGAGAACAGGGCTCCATCACGCATAACAGTTACTTGGGAAGATATACGCCATAACTCCGAATGTCCTCCCCTTCTTCCTTCTTCCCCCAGCTTTTATTGCTGAGCATTGCGGCGACTGAATCAAGCGCTCAAGCTCTCTGTGCAAGATTCCCTTTGTTTCACAAAAGAATCCAACTTATATATGTTTCAACAAAGATCTAGAAAGAACTAACGGCATACAGCCAATACTACTAACACAGGAGGGCATATCTGGCCCCGCTTGGGATGTTTGCCAGTCCTCAGAACAGTTAAAGGTAAAAACATTCCATAGGCATACTCGTGACTGTCTTCAGCCACATCTTCCCAGGCCTACACAAGGCCATCCTCCAACCTGACCTTGTGAAACTAGTTCTTCAAAGGCTTGACAAACATGCAGCACAACAAATTCTAACGGTCACTCTTGAAAACAAATGCCAGGTGTTCCGAGCTGCTCCCACAAGTGTGACATCATATGGTATGGAATATCCCTTTGGTCTGTTGGGGTCAGCTGTCCCAGCTGTGTCCCCTCCCAACTTCTTGTGCACCCACAGCCTACTCGCTGGCAGGGTGGCGTGAGAAGCAGAAAAAGCCTTGATGCTGTGTCAGCGCTGCTCAGCAATAACTAAAACATCCCTGTGTTATCAACACTGTTTTCAGCACAAATCCAAAACATAGCCCCATCCAGGCTACTATGAAGAAATTTAACTATCCCAGACAAAACCAGTACACCCAGGCACCACCTGTGCTGGTCTGTTCTCTGATTTGTACTCACATTCTCTTGACCGGCTCCTCCCCCACTCCAGGGCAAAGCTGTGTGTGTTTGAGCTACTCTTTTGCACAGAGCACAACCCCTCCCTGCCTCTTGTCCAGCCTGTCCTTTCTGAAGAGCTTCATCCATCCATGGCTGCACTTCATTTATGTGACCTATCCCCCACATCTCCGTAATCCCAATGAGAACAGAGCCCTGCAACTGTGCCCAGAATATTGATTTCTCTTGGTTTTGTCATGTGTGTGTCCCCTTCCATGCTGCATGCATTTATGTGCAGGCACTTGAGATGGGCTCCCACTTGTGCTGCTTTCACAGGGAAAGCGAGGGCCTACCTATCCCCTGGGTACTTTCTCCATGCCCCTGTTCCTTTATTTCTCTTCAGGCTTTGGTCATCATGACCTGTCAGACCTAGTTCAAAGTCCTCCTCCCCAAGTTGGCAAAGATGCCCCACTTTGTCAGGTTGTTCCTCCTCAGCAGTCTTTGTCAATCAATTAGGATCCCATGGACACTAGCTGTGCAGCCAGGTGTTAACCTATAGGATGCATCTGCTCCTACTGGAGCCTTTTGCCTTCACCTGCAGTATTGAGAAGAACACCTGGACTCCCATGTGCTTCACCCTTGTTCCCAGACCTCTGTTGTCACTCGTGATTTGCTCTAGGTCTCTTTTTTGCAGTGCTACCAGCATCCACACAAATGAGCAGTAAGGGGTAATAGGTCAAAGGACTGGATGAGCCTTGGCAGCCTCTCTGTAGTATCCTGTATCTGGGCCTCCAGCAAGCAACAAACCTCATGTGACAGATCCTTTCCTACAAGAAGACAGAACCAGGCTCTTCACAGTGGTGCATGATGGGAGGATGAGAGGCAAGGGGCATAAGCTGAAACAAGAGAGGCTCCGACTCAATATAAGGAGGAAACTTTTTCACAATGAAATCGATCAAGCAGTAGAGCAGGTTGCCCAGAGGGGTTGTGCAATCTCTGTCTTTGGATGTTTTCAAGACCTGACTGGATAAAGCCCTGAGCAACCTGGTCTGAATTCAGTGTTGACCCTGCTTTGAGCAGGATGTTGGACTAGGGGCCTTCTGAGGTCCCTTCCAACCTGAATTATTCTGTGATCTTATGTCTGGTCAGCAGATGGGTCCCCTGCAGAAGGGAGACTCCAGCTGCAGTTCCCTCTTGGTGCTAATGCACAGTTCTATTGGGTGTACCGTGGCAAGGTTTTGGTAGCCAGGGGTGGGACTGCAGGGGTGGCTTCTGTGAGAAGAGACCAGGGGCTGCCCTGTGCCAGACACAGACGGTTCCAGCTGGCTCCACAACAGACCCACCGCAGGCCAGAGCTGAACCAATCAGTGAAGCTGGTGGCGTCTCTATGAAAGCATATTTAAGAAAGGGCAAAACACCGCATGGCAGAGAGAGGAGTGAGGAAAAAAAGCGTGAGAAACATCCCTGTGATCACCAAGGGCAGAGAAGGAGGGGGAGGAGGTGCTCCAGGTGCTGGAGCAGATATTCCACTGCAGCCCATGGAAGAGACCACAGTGGAGCAGGTATTTCCCTGCAGCCTGTGGAGAGGAGCCACGCTGGAGCAGGGGAAAAGTGTGAGGAGGAAGGAGCAGCAGAGACAAAGTGTTATTAACTGACCGCAACCCCCAAATCCCCATATCCCTGCACCGCTCAGGGGGGTGGAGAGGTGGGTGTAGAGAAGTCAAGAATGAAGGAGTGAAGTTCAGCCTGGGTGGGGTGGGGGAAAAATGTTGTTTTGATTTTTGTCTTTGTTTCTCACCATCCAACTCTATTTTAATTGGCAAGAAAATTAAATTTAATTTTTCCCCAAGTCGAGTCTGGTTTGCCCGTGACAGTAATTAGTAAGTGATTTCCCTGTCTTTATCTCAACCCACGAGCTTTTTCATCTTATTTTCTCCTCCTGTCCTGTTGAGGAGGGGGAGTGAGAGAGCGACTGGGTGGGCATCTGGCAGCCAGCCAAGGTCAACCTACCACAGCAGTTCGGGCCCAGCTGGCTCTGAAGCCTCCCTCAGAGCTGGTTTCTCCTCTTTGGCTACCAAGGTACTCTACCAGTTCTGTAAATTCAGATCTGCAGGTAGAGAAAGAGCTTTTCTCCTGCTGCCAGAAGTCACAAGCTTCCAGCTCCAACCCCCCCCCCCCCCAGGCGCATCCATCCTGCTCTCATTCAAGCATAACCGCTAGCCATCCCTCCTTTCTTGCATCATGTGGTTCAGGCTCTCGCCCTCTATAGAGTCTCTGTCAAGACCCTGTCCATCTCCTGCTCATCCTCCTCGATGCTACACAGCCTGCTCCCCTCCTCCCATAGCTCCTTCACCTGCTGACTCAGTGCCTCAACCAGAGCATGTCTCTCACAGGTGATGCCACCATCACCCCCAGTCCCAGGGAGAGGCCCCAGGCACTCCCTGCAGCCCCAGACCTGGGCAGCTGCATCCTCCCTCCAGGGTTCTGTGTCCGAGTCAAGCTCTCTGCCATACCAGGGGTACTTGCTCCACCCAGTGCTGGGGACCGAGCCCTGTGGCACATCACTGCCACTGTCACTCACACAGCTTTAAGCAGTCCCTATACTCTCTCTGGAGCAGTTTCTGGGCCTCCTTTGTGCCCCCTGCTGTGCCAGCTGCCAAGTCTCTTAGCTGTGCTCTGCAAACTTGCTGAGTGGTTAAACAGGTGCTCCCCTGGAGCAGATAAGTTTAGTCTGACCAACTTTGCTGTTGTTTTAGTCTATCTATTAGGGAGCTAGTTATCTGGCTCTTTTGGTCTTTGTTACTGAATTGGTCCTCCAGGGATACACTTTGAGGTGTGCTTTGATAGCAAGTTTACTGCTTGACAAAATACACAATATCAGCAGCTTTGACATACGTAGTATGGCAATGAAGAAATGTTTCTGATAGTCATGATGGTATACATATCATCATGATTGCCGAATGAAATGGCGGTACCTTCTGTATCTCCATTAGGTAGTTATACATCAGTCCAATAACTTGCATAGAAAATATTACATTGTCCTGGTTTCAGCTGGGATAGAGTTAATTGTCTTCCTAGTAGCTGGCACAGTGCTATGTTTTGGCTTCAGTATGAGAAGAATGTTGATAACACACTGATGTTTTCAGTTGTTGCTAAGTAATGTTTAGACTAAGTCAAGGATTTTTCAGCTTCTCATGGCCAGCCAGCAAGAAGGCTGGAGGGTCACAAGAAGTTGGGAGGGGACACAGTCAGGGCAGCTGACCCAAAGTGGCCAATGGGGTATTCCATACCATGTGACATCATGCCTAATATATAAACTGGGAGGGAGTGGGGCTGGGAGGGATCGCCGCTTGGGAACTAACTGGGCCTCGGTCGGCGGGTGGTGAGCAATTGCAGTGTGCATCACTTGTATATTCCAATCCTTTTATAATTATTATTATTGTCATTTTATTATTGTTATTACTATCATTATTAGTTTCCTCTTTTCTGTTGTATTAAACTGTTCTTATCTCAACCCACGAGTTTTACCTTTTTCCTTCCGATTCTCTCCCCCATCCCACTGGGTGGTGGTGGGGGGAGTGAGTGAGCAGCTGCGTGGTGCTTAGTTGCTGGCTGGGGTTAAACCACATTGGACTCCTAGTCTAGACAATCAAGGATTAAGCTCTTAGGTGCTTTGAAATTTTGCTTGTCACTTGCTGTGCCTGTGAATTAAGGCATATTAGCGCAAATATTTTTATCAACTATTTTTTCCTTAGCAAAAACTAAAGACGTTAAAATATTTGCCTTTTCTTGCATGATTTGAATATTTTCATTCCTGTCCAGCCCAGACAGCAGTAATCAAGCAACTTGGGAAGAGAATAAGTACTTCAAAGTATTTCTAAAAAGAAGAAATTAAAAAATGTTAGCTGAAGTTTGAGACTGATATAGTAGTCTTCCAAAGTATTTTGCTCTGTAGCACTTTCCAAATGGACTAGTTCCCACTCATATATATGGGCGCCAAAGAATAATTATAATGACATGGTATCAGGAATTAGCCAAGGTTCTGGGAGAAGTATAGCTGGACTACAGCAGCATTGTTCATTGGGTAATTAGCATTGCTGCCAGAGCTACTTAACTCTACTGGAAACGACATTGCACTAATACAACTATATTGGTCCATTTCCAGCACTAACTTGGGGTGTCTGTACTGTACTCCATTGTGTGGTGGAGATGGGCTATATATTTTTTTTATTCTTGCTTGCACCTTATTTTTTTCTTTTGTGCAAGGAAGGCCTTCCTCAGAATAGATGGCAGTCTGGCATCATCCTTACAACATATGACCTTATATGTTGCTTGCCTTTCTTAGTTTTGTTTTCTATTCTGAAATCTTTTAGAGTTTATTGATATTTCTTTAATTTCTTTATTGTATGGCTCTTTGCATGTTAGTAATATGAGCTACCTAAGTATTTATTTTTTTTCCTCTTACCCCTCAGGCCCTTCTCATTTCAAGGTTCTCTTTCCTAAGAAATAAGATGGAGTCTATTGGGTCTCTTTCCTGTAAATATCTATGCTGTATACTTGCACAAAATATTTTTCTTTCACTTCTGAATGTATGCTGGTTAATTTATTTGGTGATAATTTGTTCTGTATTCTTACCAATGAGTTTGCAGTAGTGGTTTGGGCTGAAATCTTGGAAGCATTTTTGCATGACTCACTTAAGCAAACTTCCATGGTAACTGAATATTATCCTGAACTGCATACTGCTACAGCTTTAAGTTTAGGTATTGTTAATGGCTTGTGTCGTGGTTTAACCCCAGCCAGCAACTAAGCACCATGCAGCCGCTCGCTCACTTCCCCCCCCCCCCCCAGTGGGATGGGGGAGAGAATTGGGGAAAAAACCCAAAAAACAACTCGTGGGTTGAGATAAAGACAGTTTAATAGGACAGAAAGGAAGAAAAAAATGATGATGATGATAATAATAATAATAAATTGACAATAATAATAAATTGACAATAATAATAATAATAATAAAAGAATTGGAATATACAAAACAAGTGATGCACAATGAAATTGCTCACCACTCGCTGACTGATGCCCAGTTAGTCCCCGAGCAGCGATCCGCACCCCCCCGGCCAACTCCCCCTAGTTTATATACTAGGCATGACGTCACATGGTATGGAATATTCCTTTGGCCAGTTGGGGTCAGCTGTGTCCCCTCCCAACTTCTTGTGCCCCTCCAGCCTTCTTGCTGGAGGGGCATGAGAAGCTGAAAAATCCTTGACTTAGTCTAAACACTACTTGGCAACAACTGAAAACATCAGTGTGTTATCAACATTCTTCTCATACTGAACCCAAAGCATAACACTATAGCAGCTACTAGAAAGAAAATTAACTCTATCCCAGCCGAAACCAGGACAGCTTGTTTCTTATGAAGACTGATAATAAGCTTCTGTTGCAGTAAAAATAAGGGTATAGCTCCTCTAAATGTTTCAAAGGAAAGCAGAGGTAATGTGACAGTAAAACAGCTCATAATGTTTCAAATTATCAAGGGCAAGCCCAGCAGAGGGCCACCAAGATGGTCAGGGGGCTGGAGCACGACATGCAACGAGAGGCTGAGAGCTGGGTTTGTTCAGCCTTCAGAAGAGAAGGTGCCAGGAGACATTATTTCTGTATGCAACTACCTGACCAGAGGATACAGAGAAAACAGAGCCAGACTCTTCTTGGAGGTGCAGTGATAGGATGGGAGGCAACGCACACATGTTGGAACATGGGAAATTCTGATTAGATATTAGGAGATTGTTTGTTTGTTTTAACCATGAGGGTGTTCAAATACTGGAACAGGAGCCCAGAGAAGCTCCTTTGATCTTCTTTTGAACCCCACCGCCACAGACACAGACACAGACACACACACACACACTCTCTCTCTCTCTCTCTCCCCCCCCCCCGCCCCCCCATAATACCTGCATCTAACAATTAAGATGAAACTACATAAAGAGTATAGTAGAGGGTTTTTTGTTTGTTTTTAAACTTGAGAAGAATAGGTGATGGCAAATCTTAATCTGCCCAGGCCTTACATGCTCCCTAAAACAGAGTTCTTGAACAGAAAAGACATAAGGATAGATAGCTTCAAGTTGAATAAGAAAACTCTGGTTAAGGGTCCTTTGTAGAAGTTATCCACACTAAACCCATCATAAAGAATGTTATTTTGAATAAATTAAAGGAACCTAGAACTCCCCACTGGGTGCCCACATAAGTGAAGTTTGGTGGAGTTTTTAGAATTTCTACTATACTCAGTCTCGTGATTTATGTACAGAACTTGCTCTTCCTGCCATGCAAGAAGGTTGCTGGGATTGTCACTTCCATCTAACCTTTTCCAGAAGTTAAGGAGTTCAGGATTTTTGATTCCTTGAGCACACAGCAGGAGAGTTCCCTGTTGAACATGCTCAATGAAGGCTTTCCTCTGGTCAAAAGTTGCATCAAGTAACTGTCTTGTACAGAAGTATAGCACTTGGCCAATGCATTTACCTGGCCAAGAGCTATATTTCTGTTCCTTTCAAGGGTGCTTCAGAGGAGCCCTAGAGTAACAGAGCTGCAATAAAGAATATCACCAGAAAACCAAATCAAAAAGTTGTCAGTATCCACCTATAGTATATAAACAGAGCATGATCCCAACATCAATTTGAACACCACAGGTCTAGTCACCTAGGCTATGTATTTGGACAGACCTCCAAACAGCTTTTACAACTCAGAAAGTTAAGTGAAAATTTTAAACCAGCTTTTATGAATGTAACAGTCATTCTTGGAAGAAAAGAGCACCCTGTTAGGTTATGTGATAAAAAAAAGCTCGTCTCCAGAGGAACAATGGCAGGTGGGGGAACCTGAAGAATAATCTGCCCAGGCCTATCGCAGGAGAGCCATCAGCCCATCAAAGGCTCATCTCCACACACACAGGAGGGAGCACAGAGGCACAGTGGCAGGCAGGGGAACCCCAATAACACAGTCAGAGTAAAGGACACCCTGCCCCAGCTCCTCCCAGGGCTGTCCCAGGAGAGCCTCAGCCCCACTGTCATTGTCCAGGGGTGACACCCATCAAGACGGTGTCAAGAGGGTGACGGTTGGACTCGATGATCTTAAGGGTCTTTTCCAACCTAAATGATTCTATGATTCTAAGATGAGTCAATGGGAGAGGATCTCTGGATCACCTCACAGAACGGGGGGATGGGGTGGGGTGGGGGTGAGGTATACTACCTAGGGAATATGGGACACATTATGGGATGCAGGGGAAGAGCATTTTGGGATCACACAAGAGTTATTATGGGAGGCTTAGGGGAGGAAGCAAAGGCAGGGGAAGGGAGTGATCTAGGTGGTTTGGGGAAAAACAAGTACGGGAAAACAGAGGGATAAAAGGGGACAGTCACAGGTAAACAGATGGTCGGTGAATATGCTTGTCTGGCCATACCCTGCACCTGATCAGCGCAGTCTGTCCTGTCTTCTCATTAAAATCCATTTTAACTCTTTTCCTGGATGAGGGAACTCTCTATTCTGTGTGTACATGTGTGCATGGAGGCCTAAATGCTAGCAGACCACAGGTCATAGGGCCCGTGTGTCTGGTCTGGGGTGCCAGCAACTGGAGCGAGTGAGGGTACATATGTTGGTGTGTGACCACCTAACTAGCTGGAGAGTGGGTTAAGTGGCTTGGGAGCCAGGTGTGCATGTGTGCCCCTGGGGATGAGACAACCGGAGGAGTTGGCTACTGGAGGGACCAGGGTGTTCAGGCCAACTGCTGGAGAGACCGTAGGGTTTGGGGGTTGACTAAGAGACCCCTTTATACACGTGTCTGTGTGTGAGGCAACTGGGGAGAGCGAGGATGCAGCTACTGGATGGACTGAGTGTCTATGCCCAGTTATTGGAGAGATCCACAGCACATGTATCTGTGTTGGTGTGTGTTAAGGGAGGTCTGTACCAGCAGCTGGAGTGGGGCTACGGGCCTCGGGGGCTCATATGTCCAGGTACCAGCAACTGGGAAGACCAGGGATCCAGGGGCCAGCTACTGCGTAGACTGAGTGTCTAAGCCCAGCTACTGGAGGGATCCACGTGGCGTATATGTATATATTTCCTACTAACAGACCTTCATCCTGATCAGTCAGAGAGGGGAACAGGACGAGGCCATTGGTGTTGGCTGGGTTTGTGTGAATGCTGAGTGTTTCTGCCTGTGTTGATCTGTGTGACCAGCTGTGTGTACATGTATGCATGTTGTATATGTGTGAGGCCTACTGGGAATACAGGCTCAGTCTCGCTACTGGTTGGACCTGGGGGTACGGAGCTGCGGCAGCCTCGCCTCCATTGGACTACCAGATTCAGCAACCCCTAACACACACAGGTTTAGGAAATGTAAAAAGCCTTTAGGTAGGCTATATTGGCCCATGACAAGTATCCGCAAGCTAAATGGCTAAACAGTTTTTGCTTATGCTTTCAACACTGAAGGGCACCTAACCTCAGTGCCGGGGAAAGTTATGGAGCAGATCATTTTGAGTGCCATCACATGGCACGTACAGGACAACCAGGCGATCAGGCCCGGTCAGCATGGGTTTATGAAAGGCAGGTCCTGCTTGACTAACCTGATCTCCTTCTATGACAAGATGACCCCCTCTTAGTGGATGAGGGAAAGGCTGTGGATGTTGTTTACCTGGACTTTAGGAAAGCCTCTGACACCGTTTTGACAACACAGCATTCTCCTGGAGAAACTGGCTGCTCATGGCTTGGACGGGTGTACTCTTCGCTGGGTAAAAAACTGGCTGGATGGTCGGGCCCAAACAGTCGTGGTGAATGGAGTTAAATCTGGTTGGCGGCTGGTCACAAGTGGTTGTTTTGGGTTTGTGTGGCGGGGTTTTGGTAGCGGAGGAGGGGCTACAGGGATGGCTCCTGTGAGAAGCTGCTAGAAGCTTCCCTGGCTCCAAGTTGGACCCACCTCTGGCCAAGGCCGAGCCAATCGGCGGCAGTGGTAGTGCCTCTGGGATAACATATTTAAGAAGGGGAAACCTGCAGCGGGGAGGGGAGTGGAATGTGAGAGGAACACCTATGCAGACACCAAGGTCAGTGAAGAAGGAAGGGGAGGAGGTGCGCCGGAGGAGGTGATTCCCCTGCAGTCCATGGTGAGATGGCAGGCTGTCCCCCTGCAGCCCATGGAGGTGAGCGGTGGAGCAGATGCCCACCTGCAGCCCATGGAGGACCCCACGCCGGAGCGGGTGGATGCCCCTGAAGAAGGCCGTGACTCCATGGGAAAGCCCACTCTGGAGCAGTCTGTGCCTGAAGGACTGCAACCCGCGGAAAGGACCCACGCTGGAGCAGTCTGTGAAGGACTGCAGCCCATGGGAAGGACTCACGTTGGAGAAGTTCGTGGAGAACTGTCTCCCGTGGGAGGGACCCCACGCTGGAGCAGGGGAAGAGTGTGAGGAGTCCTCCCCCTGGGGAGGAAGGAGCGGCAGAGACAACGTGTGATGAACTGACCGCAACCCCCATTCCCCGTCCCCCTGTGCCGCTGGGGGGGAGGAGAGAGAGAAATCGGGAGTGGAGTTGAGCCCGGGAAGGAGGGAGGGGTGGGGGGAAGGTGTTTTGAGATTTGGTTTTACTTCTCATTATCCTGTTTTGATTTGATTGGTAGTAAATTAAATTGATTTTGTTTCTTCCCCAAGTTGAGTCTGTCTTTTGTCCGTGACCATAATTGGTGAGTGATCCCTCCCTGTCCTTGTCTCGACCCACGAGCTTTTCTTTATATTTTCTCCTCCCCATCCCACTGGGGGGGAGGAGCGAGCGAGCGGCCGCGTGGTGCTTTGTTGCCGGCTGGGCTTAAACCACGACAGTGGTGTTCCCCAGGGCTCAGTATTGGGGCCAGTTCTGTTTAATATCTTTATCAATGATCTGCACGAGGGGATCGAGTGCACCCTCAGTAAGTCTGCAGACGACACCAAGTTGGGCGGGAGCATTGATCTGCTTGAGGGTAGGAAGGCTCTACAGAGGGATCTGGACAGGCTGGATTGATGGGCTGAGGCCAATTGTATGAGATTCAACAAGGCTAAGTGCCAGGTCCCGCACTTCGGTCACAACAACCCCATGCAGCACTACAGGCTTGGGGAAGAGTGGCTGGAAAGCTGCCCGGCGGAAAAGGACCTGGTCCTAGGCGTGTTGGTCGACAGCCAGCTGAATATGAGCTGGCAGTGTGCCCAGGTGGCCAAGAAGGC
This sequence comes from Astur gentilis, assembly GCF_929443795.1. Lineage (NCBI taxonomy): Eukaryota > Metazoa > Chordata > Aves > Accipitriformes > Accipitridae > Astur > Astur gentilis. Next base: position 30,493,908 of record NC_064918.1, read on the forward strand.
CAATAGCGTCCTGGCTTGTATCAGAAATAGTGTGGCCAGCAGGACTAGGGAAGTGACCGTCTCCCTGTACTCGGCACTGGTGAGGCCGCACCTCGAATACTGTGTTCAGTTTTGGGCCCCTCACTACAAGAAAGATGTCGAGGTGCTGGAGCGCATCCAGAGAAGGGCAACGAAGGTGGTGAAGGGTCTAGAGCACAAGTCTTATGAGGAGCGGCTGAGGGAACTGGGGTTGTTAAGTCTGGAGAAAAGGAGGCTGAGGGGAGACCTTATCGCTGTCTACAACTACCCGAAAGGAGGGTGTAGCAAGGTGGGTGTCAGTCTCTTTTCCCAAGTAACGAGAGAAAACGGCCTCAAGTTGCGGCAGGGGAGGTTTAGAGGGTTGTCAAGCATTGGAACAGGCTGCCCAGGGAAGTGGTTGAGTCACCATCTCTGGAGGCATTTAAAAGACGTGTAGACGTGGCGCTTAGGGACATGGTTTAGTGGTGGACCTGGTAGTATTAGGTTAACGGTTGGACTCGATGATCTTAAGGGTCCTTTGCAACCTAAATGATTCTATGATTCTAAGGCAAAACTGGATGAATCAAGGTTTGGGATACAGTAGCTGAAGGGAACATTTTAGGATTCTAGGAGCTTTAAACATAAATATGAACCATATCTGGAGCACTATATGCAATGTTAAGCTTTAAAACACATTTGTACCAGATCCATTTCCTTCAGTAGTTATCTCAACTCTCACCAAACTGAAAATTAAATAAAAGGGAATTCAGGGGCTGACTATACAAGGGAAATTATCATTTTTACATGAATTGTAGTGGTTAAGACGTGCTCTCTTAATGTGTTCACAGTTCCAGGAGACCCGCTCTATCCTCAAGCAACGCTACTTATGACAGATGTTCCAACTCCCATATAGGCTGCTCTATCAAAAAGCATTTATCTCTAGATCCATTGTGCAGTCAAAAATAGATTCTTCTCCTATTGTTTTCTATTTGGCATTCACGACTGATTCCCCCTAGTTGTCCCATTCTCCTTGCTGCTGGGATTTCTTGCAAAAAACAGATTCTAATAATAACAGAGAATCATAAAATGGTTTGGGTTGGAAGGGACCTTTAAAGAGCATCTAGCTCCAACCCCCCTGCCATGGGCAGGGACACCTTCCACTAGGTCAGGTTGCTCAAAGCCCCATCCAACCTGACCTTGAACACTTCCAATGATGGGGCATACACAACTTCTCTGGGCAAACCTGTTCCAGTGTCTCACCACCCTCATCGTAAAGCGTTTCTTCCTTATGTCCAATCCAAATCTACCCTCTTTCTGTTTAAAACCACTGCCCTTTGTCCTATCACTACAGGCCCTGGTGAAAAGTCTCTCTTCATCTTTCTTAGAAGCCCCCTTTAAGTATTGAAAGGCCACAATAAGGTCTCCCTGGAGCCTTCTCTTCTCCAGGCTGAACAACCCCAACTCCCTCAGCCTCTCCTCATAGGAGAGGTGTTCCAGTCCTCTGATCATCGTCGTGGCCCTCCTCTAGACCCGCTCTAACAGGTCCATGTCTTTCTTGTGCTGGGGACCCCAGAGCTGGGTGCAGTACTCCAGGTGGGGTCTCACGAGAGCAGAGTAGAGGGGGAGAATCACCTCCCTCAACCTGCTGGCCACGCTTCTTTTGATGCAGCCCAGGATACGATTGGCTTTCTGGGCTGCAAGTGCACATTGCCGGCTCACGTCCAATTTTTCATCCACCAGTACCCCCAAGTCCTTCTCTGCAGGGCTGCTCTCAATCCATTCATCCCCCAGTCTGTACTGATGCCGGGGATTGCCCCGACCCAGGTGCGGGACCTTGCACTTGGCCTTGTTGAACTTCATGAGGTTCGCATGGGCCCACTCCTCAAGCCTGCCAAGGTCCCTCTGGATAGCATCCCTTCCCTCAAGCACCATTCAGCTTGGTGTCATCTGCAAACTTGCTGAGGGTGCACACAATCCCAATGTCTTTGTCATTGATGAAGATATTCAACGGTATTGATCCCAATACGGACCCCTGAGGAACACCACTTGTTACCGGTTTCCATTTGGACATTGAGCCATTGACTGTAACTCTTTGAGTGCGACCATCCAGCCAGTTCCTTATCCATCTAACAGTCCATCCATCAAACCCATATCTCTCCAATTTAGCGACAAGGGTGTTGTGGGGGACCGTGTCAAAGGCCTTACAGAAGTCCAGGTAGATGACATCCGTAGCTCTTCCCTTGTCCACCGATGCAGTCGCTCCATCGTACAAGGCCACCAGATTAGTCTGGCATAATTTGCCCTTGGTGAAGCCATGAAGCTCTCAACCTGTGTACTGCTGTTTTTCAAAGACAGCTCTGTGCAATCAGTCCATTTTCTTTACGTAGAGGGCAACCCACACACCCCCCCCCCCTTTCCTTCCTTGCCTGTCCCTCCTCAACAGGTTATAGCCATCGATTGCAGTGCTCCAGTCGTGTCCCCAAGTTTCAGTGATAGTGACAAGATCATAGGTTTCCAGCTGCACAGTGGCTTCCAACTCCTCCAGCTTCCTATACAGTTAACTCTTGGGATCCCCCTGTCACACTAGAAATGCAGATGGATTCTGCCCCTTTATAACTTGATGGCATTAGAGTACACTGTGCACCGGTGTCTACTAAAGCCTTGTACTCCTGTGGGTCTAACGTGCCAGGCTATCGAATCCACACAGTCCAATAGACCCAGTTAATCCTTTCCTCCACCTGGCCGGAGGCAGGGCCCCTCTAATTCTGGTCAGAGTATCCATTACCCACTTCTTGTGAAGTTGATTCAGAAGTCCCTTCAAGAGGATCAGAAATAAGTGCAGCCCTTCTACTCTGTTTGGAAACTGGAGCGGCATTTTTCCTGGGAAAATTCCCTGTTGTGGTGGTTTCTTCTTGCAACTCACGTACCCGTGCATCTAGGGCTGAGGTAGGTTTTCCAATCCATTTCCTCATGTCCTCTCCGTGGTCACATAGGTAGAACCACAGGGCACCTCGTGGTGTATACCTTCTATATTCTGTCTCTCGGGCAGAGGAACGCTCACGCCTAATAGCTGAGACATTGGTCCTTACAGGTGGGGAGTGGGACATATCCTCCTTGATTTGCTGGACATCCTGGGACACCTTCTCCACAGCCGAAATGCAGTCTTGTACGGAGGAGGAAAGATTTTCTTTGTATTGCTGGAGTTGGCGAGCCACTTCCTCCACTGTCGGTGCCTCTTCGTCTTTCCAGGTCATTATCACCAGTGAGTTGGCATAGGACGATGGTGTGCTCCATACAAACTTCCGCCACATGGGTCGTGTGCATTGGAGTTCGTCTGGATCTTTAGGTGATTGTGTGTTGTCTGAGGCACAATAGATCGTCTCTAGCATGGCTAATTCCCTCATGTATTGGATACCTCCCTCCATGGTGGCTATACTTGCTTGTTTGACATATAACATCTTCCTTAAAAGGGTACCTTTCCTTCACACTTGAGAGGAGTTGCCTCTGGAGGCTGATGGCTTGTGTCCGTTTTGCAATTGCCTTGTCAATGCCACCTTCCCTGGCAAGTGATCCCAGCTGCTTGGCTTCCCTACCTTCTAATTCCAGGCTACTAGCCCCATTGTCCCAGCATCGGTGGAGCCAGGTGATAATATGCTCACCTATACAGCGGCCGAAATCTTTTCGCATATCCTGCAGCTCACTCAAGGATAGGGATCAGGTTATTACCTCTGGTTCTGCCTCTTCCTCTGGTTCCCTTGATGACACTGGTTCATCTTCATCCTTCGCTAAGTGAACTGATTTTTTTTGTATATTTCTTTTTCTGTATGGGGGCAACTGATACTCATGTGGGGGTTGGAGTGGCCGCAGTGCCTGTCGCCTTGTTGTTAGATCCAGAGACCTTCTCTTCCCCTTGAGGGTACTGAGTGGTATTGAACAGAGTTCGATAGGCATGGACCAGGCCCCAGCACATTGCAGTGAGTTGTGTCTCCCTGGAATTGTCGGGGTGATGACAGCATACTTTTTCTAAATGTTCTGCTAGTTTTTCAGGATTCTGCACTCGTTCAAGGGTGAAGTTCCAAACCACTGGAGGTGTCTTGGAATATCACCCTAGGCATTTGCCCACACTACCCTACACACCCTGCCACTCATAATTATTCAGCCTCAGTGCAGACCTCTGGGTGATCTTCTTAAATAGTTGTTTAACCTTAAACAAGACCTGAACCACATTCAGGAACATGCTAATTCCTAGCAATAGGACCATAGTGGTCTCAACATCCCAAGGGTATTCAAATTTTCCAAAATTCTCAAACGCCATTGTAACTAGACTGGGGAAGAAAGGTGTCTTGCCCATAGATTGGCTCTCTGAGGAGGAAGGGTAAATGGTGTAAATATTAATAGTTTCTCACAGATGGCTCCCGAAATACAGAGGTGACAACAATGCTGAGTGCAAACACTGGAGTAGTCCCACAACTGATAATTTTATCATACCATAAGCCAGTATTACACAATACATCAAAGTGAAAACCTTAATCCACCTCCCACAGATGATAAGCAGCAGCACAGGAACTATATACAACAAGTGATGTGCTACATAACAGAACTCTAAAAACAAGCACCACGGCTCTAAGATCACATAAGTTAACATAGTGACCAGCAACTATTAGACCAATGTAATAAATGCTTCTAACAAATTCCTTTTAACAAGCTCTGGTTAGTCTTGTCGTTATCTCAACCATTCGAGCCCCATGTTGGGTGCCAAAAGGACTGTTGTGGTTTAACCCCAGCCAGCAACTAAGCACCACGCAGCCGCTCACTCACTTCCCCACCACCCAGTGGGATGGGGGAGGGAATCGGAAAAAAAAAGTAAAACTCGTGGGTTGAGATAAGAACGGTTTAATAGAACAAAAAAGAAGAGACTAATAATGATAATGGTAACAGTAATAAAATTATATAGAACTCTAAAAACAAGCACCACGGCTCTGTCGGTGCCTCTTCGTCTTTCCAGGTCATTATCGCCAGTGAGTTGGCATAGGACAATGGTGTGCTCCATACAAACTTCCGCCACATGGGTCATGTGCATTGGAGTTCGTCTGGATCTTTAGGTGATTGTGTGTTGTCTGAGGCACAATAGATTGTCTCTAGCATGGCTAATTCCCTCATGTATTGGATACCTCCCTCCATGATAGTTATATGCAGCTTCCCACGGTTTGAACTGCCCAACTCTCTCCTGCCCCTCTCGCGAGACCTGTTGCCTGCCAGCCGGTCCCTCCACACACACAACCCCAGGATGCCAGGGACCCAGAAACCCCCTCGAACACCCCCTGGGGACCTCACAAGCCTTGCACTCTTCTCAGCACATGGCAACAACTGCTGCTGCCACTGCTAGCGGCGGCTTCCCGTGCTTTGAACTGGCCGTGGGAACCACCGGCATCCACATCTTTAACATCCATCAGTCTCTTACAAATATTAATTACAGCAAAGGTTTAGCTTCCTGAGGTGAAACAAACTTCAATCTTGCTGGATGAGAAATACTTCAGGTTGCTCGTCGTCAGTGTTTTTCACCATTTACACAGAGAGACAAAGTCGTCATTAAAAGCAGAGCCCAAATAGAAAGAGACTGACATTTTAAAACCATGCATCTATGTTGCTTCGCACTAGAAACACTTCTAACAAAATTGCACAAATTGAAGTCCTGCCATCAATTACATGTTCTCAAAGATTCTGGGTCAACTTTTTATTTCTTAAAAGCTTAGACTTCTTGGGCTGATGTTGAGACAACTGGGTAGATCAGAATGACAGGTCATTCCCTTATTTTAAAGGGGATAATTTTCTTTCTGTTGTGCCAGCAACTGGAACAAGTAGGGATCTAAGTGCAACAGGAGTGAGGAACACAGGTCAGAGGGCCCGTGTGTCTTTTTACACTCCAGTTGATATAATTCTCATGGAGAGGAGGATCTGGCTTGTACCTTTCCAACTCTTGCCGTTACTCTTTTTCTTAATTATCTGTAGTTTTAACATTTGGGATAATTATATTAGTTGGTAATGTTTTCTCTTTTTAGTGGACTAAATTCATAATAACAACTTCTTATATTTGTAATTGTACTGGTTTGGGCTGGGATAGAATTAAATTTCTTCATAGTAGCCTGGATGGGTCTATGTTTTGGATTTCTGATGGAAACAGTGTTGATAACACAGGGATGTTGTTGGAGCGGCGGAGGAATGCACATAAGTCGACCCAATATGAGTGATAGAAGTGATTCAACTTTATTTGCACGGATAGCTCATATTTATACAGTTTGTGATAATTATGCCTACTAGTCCTAATATGATTGGTACATTGCTAATGTTTATTCATTACTAAAACACACCCACTTGTGGTTGGCAGCTACGCGTGTTCAGTAACTTTCTCATGAGAACTTCTTCAAAAGTTACTTGTGAAGTTATGCCAAGGTCACACCGTCCCTGTCTTTCTCCTGATAACAGCGAGACCAGCTGTTGTTTTTCTCCTGATATCAGTAAAGCCAGCTGTTTTCGGCCAAGGCCTAGTCTTGCTGCTCAAACTGACATTCTTTCACACAGAACTCTGCTCGCACAACTTTTCCACAGGCCCATGTCCTTTTTCAGCAAGCCACTTCCCAACAGGATGTTTTAGTTATTGCTGAGCAGCGCTGACACAGCATCAAGGCCTTTTCTGTTTCTCACACTGTCCTGCCAGCAAGTAGGCTGTGGGTGCACAAGAAGTTGGGAGAGGACACAGCTGGGACAACTGACCCCAACAGACCAAAGGGATATTCCATACCATATGACATCACACTCAGCAATAAAAGCTGGGAGGAAGGAGGGGATGTTTGGAGTTATGGGGTTTGTCTTTCCAAGTAACCATTACACATGATGGAGCCCTGCTTTCTTGGAGAAGGCTAAACATCTGCCTGCCAATGGGAAATAGTGAATGAGTTCCTTATTTTGCTTTGCTTACGTGCGCAGCTTTTGCTTTACCTGTTAAACTGTCTTTATGTCAACCCATGAGTTTTCTTATTTTTACCCTTCCAATTCTCTCCCCCGGTGGGACGGGGGAGAGTCTGTGAGTGGCTGTGTGGTGCTTAGTTGCCGGTCGGGGTTAAACCACGACAGTAATGCTTAAGGATTCTTATTAGAATGTTGTGGGGGACAGTGTCAAAGACCTTACAGAAGTCCAGGTACATGACATCCATAGTTCTTCCCTTGTCCACCGAAGCAGTCACTCCATCACAGAAGGCCACTAGATTAGTTTGGCGCGATTTGCCCTTGGTTACCAGGCATGGAGGTGAGGCTGACTGGTATGTAGTTCCCAGGGCCCTGGCAGAATGCCTTAGCTAATAATATATTCCAATTACATCTGTTCACAGAATCACAGAATCATTTCGGTTGGAAGGGACTTCTTGAGATCACCTAGTCCAACCTCCCTGCTCAAGCAGGATCAGCTAGAATGGGTTGCCCAGGACAGTGTCCAGTCAGGTTTTGAATATCTCCAAGGATGGAGACTCCACCACCTCTCTGGGCAACCTTTTCCAATGTTCAACTGGTTTTAGCTTCTAACTAAATGATTTTTTAACTCGGTTTAAGATTTACTTTAACCTGCACAGTGCAAACTAATTTTGACTCAGTCCCACTGACAAAGCTTGTCGGGGGATGCAAGGAGTCTACGGAATTCCTGACAGTTCAAGAACAGCGCGACCTTGAGCAGCTTGTAGTATATCCTTGAGAAGTCTGGAAAGATCCGAGAAGACCAGTGCGAAAACAAGATAGTGATAAGAAGAACCGTCCTGACAAACTCACCAATCATGAATTGTTAGTTACTAAGCCAATCATATACTAACACATACTCTGAAGAAGGGGATAAAAAGGTGTGTTAGAACAATAAAGTAGCCATTTTGCATGATCTATTACTTGTCGTGTCCGTCTCTACCGTGACAAAAGCTTGTCATGAAAGAAAACTGTTTGAAGATACAGGCCTGTATAAGCAATAAAATTAAAGTGACAGATGCAAGATAAGGCCCTTGCTTTCAAAACTTGCACATACCTTGTACAATCCAATGCCAGGATCTATAAGAAACAAGTGAGCTGATGTAGATGGCTGATTCGGTGATCTGCTACTTGCTGCCCTTTTGACTTTGTTTTTACAGTTGGAAACAGCACAGGGATTGACCTCTCCACCCTGATTTGTCACAGAAGTAGTAGGAGCTTCAGATTCAGAGCGTATCAAAAGCTGAACTATGTCATTTAGTCCAACATCGTAGTCAAATAAAGTGTGTCCATCTTCCAGCTGTCAAGAAAAAAACAGTATATTGGTAAAGTTCTACCTTGATATCCGTATCTAGCCCTCCTCTTAGGATAATTTAAAAAAACAGATATTTGCTTCATAGTTGAAGAGACACAAGACGTATTTCAGGTAAATCTATAAAATCATGTATCCTGAGTGACCTCAACAGCAACTCATCAAGCACAGTGGACTCATGATTTGTGGCCAGTGACATCTCTTAAATACATGCATCTTTATAGACACAAGATGTTTTAATCGTGGGATGAGAATTTAAAGTACCACAGGTGTTTTCTAATCACATCACAGGCAGGAACTACATTGCCTCTGTCCTGGTTTCAGCTGGGTTAATTGTCTTCCTAGTAGCTGGCACAGTGCAATGTTTTTGAGTTTAGTATGAGAAGAATGTTGATAACTGAATTGGCTTTGTGTGGCAAGGTTTCGGTAGTGGGGGGCGGGGGGTTACAGGGGTGGCTTCTGTAAGAAGCTGCTGGAAGCTTCCCCTGTGTCCAACAGAGCCAATACCAGCTGGCTCTAAGATGGACCTGCCGCCGGCCAAGGCTGAGCCAATCAGCGATAGTGGTAGAATCTTTGTGATAACATTTTTAAGAAGAAAAAAAGTTGGGACAGTGAGAAACGGCAGCCGGAGAGAGGAGTGAGAACATGTGAGAGAAACAACCCTGCAGAGACCAAGGTCAGCGAAGAAGGAGGGAGGGGACATGCTCCAGGTGCCAGAGCAAAGATTCCCCTGCAGCCCGTGGTGAAGACCATGGTGAGGCAGGCTGTCCCCCTGCAGTCCAGGAAGGTCCACGGTGGAGCAGATATCCAGCTGCAGCCCGTGGAGGACCCCATGCCGGAGCAGGTGGGTGCCTGAAGGAGGATGTGAGCCCGTAGGAAGCCTGCGCTGGAGCAGGCTCCTGGCAGGACCTGCGGATCTGTGGAGAGGGGAGCCCATGGAGCAGGTTTTCTGGCAGGACTTGTGACCCCGTGGTGGACCCACGCTGGAGCAGTGTGCTCCTGAAGGACTGCACACCGTGGAAGGGACCCATGCTGGAGCAGTTTGTGAAGAACTGCAGCCCATGGGAAGGACCCATGTTAGAGAAGTTTGTGGAGGACTGTTTCCCATGGGAGGGACACCACGCTGGATCAGGGGGAGAGTGTGATGAGTCCTGCCCCTGAAGAGGATGAAGCGGCAGAAACAACATGTTGTGAACTGACCGTTACCCCCATTCCCCATCCCCCTGTGCTGCTGGGGGGGGTAGGTAGAGAATTCGGAAGTGAAGTTGTGCCCGGGAAGAAGGGAGGGGTGGAGGGAAGGTGTTTTGAGATTTGGTTTTATTTCTTATTACCCTACTCTGGTTGATTGGTAATTAATTGAGTTAATTTTCCCCAAGCTGAGTCTGTTCTGCCCATGACGGTAATTGGTGAGTGATCTCTCCTGTCCTTATCTGGACCCACAAGGCCTTTCTTATATTTTCTCTCCCCTGTCCAGCTGAGGAGGGGGAGTGATACAAAGGCTTTGGTGGGCACCTGGCATTCAGCCAGGGTTAACCTGTGAAAATAACACTGATGTTTTCAGTTGTTGCTAATTAACGTTTAGACTAGGTCAAGGATTTTTCAGCTTTTCATGGCCAGCCAGCAAGAAGGCTGGAGGGACATGAGATGTTGGGAGGGGACACAGCCAGGGCAGCTGACCCAAACTGGCCAACGGGGTATTCCATACCATGTGACGTCATGACTAGTATATAAACTGGGGGGAGTGGGGGTGGGGGGATCACCACTCAGGGACTAATGGGGTGTCGGTTGGCGGGTGGTGAGCAATTGCATTATGCATCACTTGCGTATTCCAATCCTTTTATTATTACTGTTATCATTTTATTACTGTTATAATTTTATTACTGTTACCATTATCATTATTAGTCTCTTCTTTTTTGTTCTATTAAACCGTTCTTATCTCAACCCACGAGTTTTACTTTTTTTTTCCGATTCCCTCCCCCATCCCACTGGGTGGTGGGGAAGTGAGTGAGCGGCTGCGTGGTGCTTAGTTGCTGGCTGGGGTTAAACCACAACAGTCCTTTTGGCACCCAACATGGGGCTCGAATGGTTGAGATAACGACAAGACTAACCAGAGCTTGTTAAAAGGAATTTGTTAGAAGCATTTATTACATTGGTCTAATAGTTGCTGGTCACTATGTTAACTTATGTGATCTTAGAGCCGTGGTGCTTGTTTTTAGAGTTCTGTTATATAGCACATCACTTGTTGTATATAGTTCCTGTGCTGCTGCTTATCATCTGTGGGAGGTGGATTAAGGTTTTCACTTTGATGTATTGTGTAATACTGGCTTATGGTATGATAAAATTATCAGTTGTGGGACTACTCCAGTGTTTGCACTCAGCATTGTTGTCACCTCTGTATTTCGGGAGCCATCTGTGAGAAACTATTAATATTTACACCATTTACCCTTCCTCCTCAGAGAGCCAATCTATGGGCAAGACACCTTTCTTCCCCAGTCTAGTTACAATGGCGTTTGAGAATTTTGGAAAATTTGAATACCCTTGGGATGTTGAGACCACTATGGTCCTATTGCTAGGAATTAGCATGTTCCTGAATGTGGTTCAGGTCTTGTTTAAGGTTAAACAACTATTTAAGAAGATCACCCAGAGGTCTGCACTGAGGCTGAATAATTATGAGTGGCAGGGTGTGTAGGGTAGTGTGGGCAAATGCCTAGGGTGATATTCCAAGACACCTCCAGTGGTTTGGAACTTCACCCTTGAACGAGTGCAGAATCCTGAAAAACTAGCAGAACATTTAGAAAAAGTATGCTGTCATCACCCCGACAATTCCAGGGAGACACAACTCACTGCAATGTGCTGGGGCCTGGTCCATGCCTATCGAACTCTGTTCAATACCACTCAGTACCCTCAAGGGGAAGAGAAGGTCTCTGGATCTAACAACAAGGCGACAGGCACTGCGGCCACTCCAACCCCCACATGAGTATCAGTTGCCCCCATACAGAAAAAGAAATATACAAAAAAAATCAGTTCACTTAGCGAAGGATGAAGATGAACCAGTGTCATCAAGGGAACCAGAGGAAGAGGCAGAACCAGAGGTAATAACCTGATCCCTATCCTTGAGTGAGCTGCAGGATATGCGAAAAGATTTCGGCCGCTGTATAGGTGAGCATATTATCACCTGGCTCCACCGATGCTGGGACAATGGGGCTAGTAGCCTGGAATTAGAAGGTAGGGAAGCCAAGCAGCTGGGATCACTTGCCAGGGAAGGTGGCATTGACAAGGCAATTGCAAAACGGACACAAGCCATCAGCCTCCAGAGGCAACTCCTCTCAAGTGTGAAGGAAAGGTACCCTTTTAAGGAAGATGTTATATGTCAAACAAGCAAGTATAGCCACCATGGAGGGAGGTATCCAATACATGAGGGAATTAGCCATGCTAGAGACGATCTATTGTGCCTCAGACAACACACAATCACCTAAAGATCCAGACGAACTCCAATGCACACGACCCATGTGGCGGAAGTTTGTATGGAGCACACCATCGTCCTATGCCAACTCACTGGTGATAATGACCTGGAAAGACGAAGAGGCACCGACAGTGGAGGAAGTGGCTCGCCAACTCCAGCAATACAAAGAAAATCTTTCCTCCTCCGTACAAGACTGCATTTCGGCTGTGGAGAAGGTGTCCCAGGATGTCCAGCAAATCAAGGAGGATATGTCCCACTCCCCACCTGTAAGGACCAATGTCTCAGCTATTAGGCGTGAGCGTTCCTCTGCCCGAGAGACAGAATATAGAAGGTATACACCACGAGGTGCCCTGTGGTTCTACCTATGTGACCACGGAGAGGACATGAGGAAATGGATTGGAAAACCTACCTCAGCCCTAGATGCACGGGTACGTGAGTTGCAAGAAGAAACCACCACAACAGGGAATTTTCCCAGGAAAAATGCCGCTCCAGTTTCCAAACAGAGTAGAAGGGCTGCACTTATTTCTGATCCTCTTGAAGGGACTTCTGAATCAACTTCACAAGAAGTGGGTAATGGATACTCTGACCAGAATTAGAGGGGCCCTGCCTCCGGCCAGGTGGAGGAAAGGATTAACTGGGTCTATTGGACTGTGTGGATTCGATAGCCTGGCACGTTAGACCCACAGGAGTACAAGGCTTTAGTAGACACCGGTGCACAGTGTACTCTAATGCCATCAAGTTATAAAGGGGCAGAATCCATCTGCATTTCTAGTGTGACAGGGGGATCCCAAGAGTTAACTGTATAGGAAGCTGGAGGAGTTGGAAGCCACTGTGCAGCTGGAAACCTATGATCTTGTCACTATCACTGAAACTTGGGGACACGACTGGAGCACTGCAATCGATGGCTATAACCTGTTGAGGAGGGACAGGCAAGGAAGGAAAGGGGGGGGGGGGTGTGTGGGTTGCCCTCTACGTAAAGAAAATGGACTGATTGCACAGAGCTGTCTTTGAAAAACAGCAGTACACAGGTTGAGAGCTTCATGGCTTCACCAAGGGCAAATTATGCCAGACTAATCTGGTGGCCTTGTACGATGGAGCGACTGCATCGGTGGACAAGGGAAGAGCTACGGATGTCATCTACCTGGACTTCTGTAAGGCCTTTGACACGGTCCCCCACAACACCCTTGTCGCTAAATTGGAGAGATATGGGTTTGATGGATGGACTGTTAGATGGATAAGGAACTGGCTGGATGGTCGCACTCAAAGAGTTACAGTCAATGGCTCAATGTCCAAATGGAAACCGGTAACAAGTGGTGTTCCTCAGGGGTCCGTATTGGGATCAATACCGTTGAATATCTTCATCAATGACAAAGACATTGGGATTGTGTGCACCCTCAGCAAGTTTGCAGATGACACCAAGCTGAATGGTGCTTGAGGGAAGGGATGCTATCCAGAGGGACCTTGGCAGGCTTGAGGAGTGGGCCCATGCGAACCTCATGAAGTTCAACAAGGCCAAGTGCAAGGTCCCGCACCTGGGTCGGGGCAATCCCCGGCATCAGTACAGACTGGGGGATGAATGGATTGAGAGCAGCCCTGCAGAGAAGGACTTGGGGGTACTGGTGGATGAAAAATTGGACGTGAGCCGGCAATGTGCACTTGCAGCCCAGAAAGCCAATCGTATCCTGGGCTGCATCAAAAGAAGCGTGGCCAGCAGGTTGAGGGAGGTGATTCTCCCCCTCTACTCTGCTCTCGTGAGACCCCACCTGGAGTACTGCACCCAGCTCTGGGGTCCCCAGCACAAGAAAGACATGGACCTGTTAGAGCGGGTCTAGAGGAGGGCCACGACGATGATCAGAGGACTGGAACACCTCTCCTATGAGGAGAGGCTGAGGGAGTTGGGGTTGTTCAGCCTGGAGAAGAGAAGGCTCCAGGGAGACCTTATTGTGGCCTTTCAATACTTAAAGGGGGCTTCTAAGAAAGATGAAGAGAGACTTTTCACCAGGGCCTGTAGTGATAGGACAAAGGGCAGTGGTTTTAAACAGAAAGAGGGTAGATTTGGATTGGACATAAGGAAGAAACGCTTTACGATGAGGGTGGTGAGACACTGGAACAGGTTTGCCCAGAGAAGTTGTGTATGCCCCATCATTGGAAGTGTTCAAGGTCAGGTTGGATGGGGCTTTGAGCAACCTGACCTAGTGGAAGGTGTCCCTGCCCATGGCAGGGGGGTTGGAGCTAGATGCTCTTTAAAGGTCCCTTCCAACCCAAACCATTTTATGATTCTCTGTTATTATTAGAATCTGTTTTTTGCAAGAAATCCCAGCAGCAAGGAGAATGGGACAACTAGGGGGAATCAGTCGTGAATGCCAAATAGAAAACAATAGGAGAAGAATCTATTTTTGACTGCACAATGGATCTAGAGATAAATGCTTTTTGATAGAGCAGCCTATATGGGAGTTGGAACATCTGTCATAAGTAGCGTTGCTTGAGGATAGAGCGGGTCTCCTGGAACTGTGAACACATTAAGAGAGCACGTCTTAACCACTACAATTCATGTAAAAATGATAATTTCCCTTGTATAGTCAGCCCCTGAATTCCCTTTTATTTAATTTTCAGTTTGGTGAGAGTTGAGATAACTACTGAAGGAAATGGATCTGGTACAAATGTGTTTTAAAGCTTAACATTGCATATAGTGCTCCAGATATGGTTCATATTTATGTTTAAAGCTCCTAGAATCCTAAAATGTTCCCTTCAGCTACTGTATCCCAAACCTTGATTCATCCAGTTTTGCCTTAGAATCATAGAATCATTTAGGTTGCAAAGGACCCTTAAGATCATCGAGTCCAACCGTTAACCTAATACTACCAGGTCCACCACTAAACCATGTCCCTAAGCGCCACGTCTACACGTCTTTTAAATGCCTCCAGAGATGGTGACTCAACCACTTCCCTGGGCAGCCTGTTCCAATGCTTGACAACCCTCTAAACCTCCCCTGCCGCAACTTGAGGCCGTTTTCTCTCGTTACTTGGGAAAAGAGACTGACACCCACCTTGCTACACCCTCCTTTCGGGTAGTTGTAGACAGCGATAAGGTCTCCCCTCAGCCTCCTTTTCTCCAGACTTAACAACCCCAGTTCCCTCAGCCGCTCCTCATAAGACTTGTGCTCTAGACCCTTCACCACCTTCGTTGCCCTTCTCTGGATGCGCTCCAGCACCTCGACATCTTTCTTGTAGTGAGGGGCCCAAAACTGAACACAGTATTCGAGGTGCGGCCTCACCAGTGCCGAGTACAGGGAGACGGTCACTTCCCTAGTCCTGCTGGCCACACTATTTCTGATACAAGCCAGGACGCTATTGGCCTTCTTGGCCACCTGGGCACACTGCCAGCTCATATTCAGCTGGCTGTCGACCAACACGCCTAGGACCAGGTCCTTTTCCGCCGGGCAGCTTTCCAGCCACTCTTCCCCAAGCCTGTAGTGCTGCATGGGGTTGTTGTGACCGAAGTGCGGGACCTGGCACTTAGCCTTGTTGAATCTCATACAATTGGCCTCAGCCCATCAATCCAGCCTGTCCAGATCCCTCTGTAGAGCCTTCCTACCCTCAAGCAGATCAACGCTCCCGCCCAACTTGGTGTCGTCTGCAGACTTACTGAGGGTGCACTCGATCCCCTCGTGCAGATCATTGATAAAGATATTAAACAGAACTGGCCCCAATACTGAGCCCTGGGGAACACCACTGTCGTGGTTTAAGCCCAGCCGGCAACAAAGCACCACGCGGCCGCTCGCTCGCTCCTCCCCCCCAGTGGGATGGGGAGGAGAAAATATAAAGAAAAGCTCGTGGGTCGAGACAAGGACAGGGAGGGATCACTCACCAATTATGGTCACGGACAAAAGACAGACTCAACTTGGGGAAGAAACAAAATCAATTTAATTTACTACCAATCAAATCAAAACAGGATAATGAGAAGTAAAACCAAATCTCAAAACACCTTCCCCCCACCCCTCCCTCCTTCCCGGGCTCAACTCCACTCCCGATTTCTCTCTCTCCTCCCCCCCAGCGGCACAGGGGGACGGGGAATGGGGGTTGCGGTCAGTTCATCACACGTTGTCTCTGCCGCTCCTTCCTCCCCAGGGGGAGGACTCCTCACACTCTTCCCCTGCTCCAGCGTGGGGTCCCTCCCACGGGAGACAGTTCTCCACGAACTTCTCCAACGTGAGTCCTTCCCATGGGCTGCAGTCCTTCACAGACTGCTCCAGCGTGGGTCCTTTCCGCGGGTTGCAGTCCTTCAGGCACAGACTGCTCCAGAGTGGGCTTTCCCATGGAGTCACGGCCTTCTTCAGGGGCATCCACCCGCTCCGGCGTGGGGTCCTCCATGGGCTGCAGGTGGGCATCTGCTCCACCGCTCACCTCCATGGGCTGCAGGGGGACAGCCTGCCATCTCACCATGGACTGCAGGGGAATCACCTCCTCCGGCGCACCTCCTCCCCTTCCTTCTTCACTGACCTTGGTGTCTGCATAGGTGTTCCTCTCACATTCCACTCCCCTCCCCGCTGCAGGTTTCCCCTTCTTAAATATGTTATCCCAGAGGCACTACCACTGCCGCCGATTGGCTCGGCCTTGGCCAGAGGTGGGTCCAACTTGGAGCCAGGGAAGCTTCTAGCAGCTTCTCACAGGAGCCATCCCTGTAGCCCCTCCTCCGCTACCAAAACCCCGCCACACAAACCCAAAACAACCACTTGTGACCAGCCGCCAACCAGATTTAACTCCATTCACCACGACTGTTTGGGCCCGACCATCCAGCCAGTTTTTTACCCAGCGAAGAGTACACCCGTCCAAGCCATGAGCAGCCAGTTTCTCCAGGAGAATGCTGTGTTGTCAAAACGGTGTCAGAGGCTTTCCTAAAGTCCAGGTAAACAACATCCACAGCCTTTCCCTCATCCACTAAGAGGGGGTCATCTTGTCATAGAAGGAGATCAGGTTAGTCAAGCAGGACCTGCCTTTCATAAACCCATGCTGACCGGGCCTGATCGCCTGGTTGTCCTGTACGTGCCATGTGATGGCACTCAAAATGATCTGCTCCATAACTTTCCCCGGCACTGAGGTTAGGTGCCCTTCAGTGTTGAAAGCATAAGCAAAAACTGTTTAGCCATTTAGCTTGCGGATACTTGTCATGGGCCAATATAGCCTACCTAAAGGCTTTTTACATTTCCTAAACCTGTGTGTGTTAGGGGT
Organism: Astur gentilis; assembly: GCF_929443795.1. Classification (NCBI taxonomy): domain Eukaryota; kingdom Metazoa; phylum Chordata; class Aves; order Accipitriformes; family Accipitridae; genus Astur; species Astur gentilis. The sequence goes on from NC_064918.1 coordinate 30,510,910, forward strand.
TGCTGAATCTGGTAGTCCAATGGAGGCGAGGCTGCCGCAGCTCCGTACCCCCAGGTCCAACCAGTAGCGAGACTGAGCCTGTATTCCCAGTAGGCCTCACACATATACAACATGCATACATGTACACACAGCTGGTCACACAGATCAACACAGGCAGAAACACTCAGCATTCACACAAACCCAGCCAACACCAATGGCCTCGTCCTGTTCCCCTCTCTGACTGATCAGGATGAAGGTCTGTTAGTAGGAAATATATACATATACGCCACGTGGATCCCTCCAGTAGCTGGGCTTAGACACTCAGTCTACGCAGTAGCTGGCCCCTGGATCCCTGGTCTTCCCAGTTGCTGGTACCTGGACATATGAGCCCCCGAGGCCCGTAGCCCCACTCCAGCTGCTGGTACAGACCTCCCTTAACACACACCAACACAGATACATGTGCTGTGGATCTCTCCAATAACTGGGCATAGACACTCAGTCCATCCAGTAGCTGCATCCTCGCTCTCCCCAGTTGCCTCACACACAGACACGTGTATAAAGGGGTCTCTTAGTCAACCCCCAAACCCTACGGTCTCTCCAGCAGTTGGCCTGAACACCCTGGTCCCTCCAGTAGCCAACTCCTCCGGTTGTCTCATCCCCAGGGGCACACATGCACACCTGGCTCCCAAGCCACTTAACCCACTCTCCAGCTAGTTAGGTGGTCACACACCAACATATGTACCCTCACTCGCTCCAGTTGCTGGCACCCCAGACCAGACACACGGGCCCTATGACCTGTGGTCTGCTAGCATTTAGGCCTCCATGCACACATGTACACACAGAATAGAGAGTTCCCTCATCCAGGAAAAGAGTTAAAATGGATTTTAATGAGAAGACAGGACAGACTGCGCTGATCAGGTGCAGGGTATGGCCAGACAAGCATATTCACCGACCATCTGTTTACCTGTGACTGTCCCCTTTTATCCCTCTGTTTTCCCGTACTTGTTTTTCCCCAAACCACCTAGATCACTCCCTTCCCCTGCCTTTGCTTCCTCCCCTAAGCCTCCCATAATAACTCTTGTGTGATCCCAAAATGCTCTTCCCCTGCATCCCATAATGTGTCCCATATTCCCTAGGTAGTATACCTCACCCCCACCCCACCCCATCCCCCCGTTCTGTGAGGTGATCCAGAGATCCTCTCCCATTGACTCATCTTAGAATCATAGAATCATTTAGGTTGGAAAAGACCCTTAAGATCATCGAGTCCAACCGTCACCCTCTTGACACCGTCTTGATGGGTGTCACCCCTGGACAATGACAGTGGGGCTGAGGCTCTCCTGGGACAGCCCTGGGAGGAGCTGGGGCAGGGTGTCCTTTACTCTGACTGTGTTATTGGGGTTCCCCTGCCTGCCACTGTGCCTCTGTGCTCCCTCCTGTGTGTGTGGAGATGAGCCTTTGATGGGCTGATGGCTCTCCTGCGATAGGCCTGGGCAGATTATTCTTCAGGTTCCCCCACCTGCCATTGTTCCTCTGGAGACGAGCTTTTTTTTATCACATAACCTAACAGGGTGCTCTTTTCTTCCAAGAATGACTGTTACATTCATAAAAGCTGGTTTAAAATTTTCACTTAACTTTCTGAGTTGTAAAAGCTGTTTGGAGGTCTGTCCAAATACATAGCCTAGGTGACTAGACCTGTGGTGTTCAAATTGATGTTGGGATCATGCTCTGTTTATATACTATAGGTGGATACTGACAACTTTTTGATTTGGTTTTCTGGTGATATTCTTTATTGCAGCTCTGTTACTCTAGGGCTCCTCTGAAGCACCCTTGAAAGGAACAGAAATATAGCTCTTGGCCAGGTAAATGCATTGGCCAAGTGCTATACTTCTGTACAAGACAGTTACTTGATGCAACTTTTGACCAGAGGAAAGCCTTCATTGAGCATGTTCAACAGGGAACTCTCCTGCTGTGTGCTCAAGGAATCAAAAATCCTGAACTCCTTAACTTCTGGAAAAGGTTAGATGGAAGTGACAATCCCAGCAACCTTCTTGCATGGCAGGAAGAGCAAGTTCTGTACATAAATCACGAGACTGAGTATAGTAGAAATTCTAAAAACTCCACCAAACTTCACTTATGTGGGCACCCAGTGGGGAGTTCTAGGTTCCTTTAATTTATTCAAAATAACATTCTTTATGATGGGTTTAGTGTGGATAACTTCTACAAAGGACCCTTAACCAGAGTTTTCTTATTCAACTTGAAGCTATCTATCCTTATGTCTTTTCTGTTCAAGAACTCTGTTTTAGGGAGCATGTAAGGCCTGGGCAGATTAAGATTTGCCATCACCTATTCTTCTCAAGTTTAAAAACAAACAAAAAACCCTCTACTATACTCTTTATGTAGTTTCATCTTAATTGTTAGATGCAGGTATTATGGGGGGGCGGGGGGGGGGGAGAGAGAGAGAGAGAGAGTGTGTGTGTGTGTGTCTGTGTCTGTGTCTGTGGCGGTGGGGTTCAAAAGAAGATCAAAGGAGCTTCTCTGGGCTCCTGTTCCAGTATTTGAACACCCTCATGGTTAAAACAAACAAACAATCTCCTAATATCTAATCAGAATTTCCCATGTTCCAACATGTGTGCGTTGCCTCCCATCCTATCACTGCACCTCCAAGAAGAGTCTGGCTCTGTTTTCTCTGTATCCTCTGGTCAGGTAGTTGCATACAGAAATAATGTCTCCTGGCACCTTCTCTTCTGAAGGCTGAACAAACCCAGCTCTCAGCCTCTCGTTGCATGTCGTGCTCCAGCCCCCTGACCATCTTGGTGGCCCTCTGCTGGGCTTGCCCTTGATAATTTGAAACATTATGAGCTGTTTTACTGTCACATTACCTCTGCTTTCCTTTGAAACATTTAGAGGAGCTATACCCTTATTTTTACTGCAACAGAAGCTTATTATCAGTCTTCATAAGAAACAAGCTGTCCTGGTTTCGGCTGGGATAGAGTTAATTTTCTTTCTAGTAGCTGCTATAGTGTTATGCTTTGGGTTCAGTATGAGAAGAATGTTGATAACACACTGATGTTTTCAGTTGTTGCCAAGTAGTGTTTAGACTAAGTCAAGGATTTTTCAGCTTCTCATGCCCCTCCAGCAAGAAGGCTGGAGGGGCACAAGAAGTTGGGAGGGGACACAGCTGACCCCAACTGGCCAAAGGAATATTCCATACCATGTGACGTCATGCCTAGTATATAAACTAGGGGGAGTTGGCCGGGGGGGTGCGGATCGCTGCTCGGGGACTAACTGGGCATCAGTCAGCGAGTGGTGAGCAATTTCATTGTGCATCACTTGTTTTGTATATTCCAATTCTTTTATTATTATTATTATTATTGTCAATTTATTATTATTGTCAATTTATTATTATTATTATCATCATCATCATTTTTTTCTTCCTTTCTGTCCTATTAAACTGTCTTTATCTCAACCCACGAGTTGTTTTTTGGGTTTTTTCCCCAATTCTCTCCCCCATCCCACTGGGGGGGGGGGGGGAAGTGAGCGAGCGGCTGCATGGTGCTTAGTTGCTGGCTGGGGTTAAACCACGACACAAGCCATTAACAATACCTAAACTTAAAGCTGTAGCAGTATGCAGTTCAGGATAATATTCAGTTACCATGGAAGTTTGCTTAAGTGAGTCATGCAAAAATGCTTCCAAGATTTCAGCCCAAACCACTACTGCAAACTCATTGGTAAGAATACAGAACAAATTATCACCAAATAAATTAACCAGCATACATTCAGAAGTGAAAGAAAAATATTTTGTGCAAGTATACAGCATAGATATTTACAGGAAAGAGACCCAATAGACTCCATCTTATTTCTTAGGAAAGAGAACCTTGAAATGAGAAGGGCCTGAGGGGTAAGAGGAAAAAAAATAAATACTTAGGTAGCTCATATTACTAACATGCAAAGAGCCATACAATAAAGAAATTAAAGAAATATCAATAAACTCTAAAAGATTTCAGAATAGAAAACAAAACTAAGAAAGGCAAGCAACATATAAGGTCATATGTTGTAAGGATGATGCCAGACTGCCATCTATTCTGAGGAAGGCCTTCCTTGCACAAAAGAAAAAAATAAGGTGCAAGCAAGAATAAAAAAAATATATAGCCCATCTCCACCACACAATGGAGTACAGTACAGACACCCCAAGTTAGTGCTGGAAATGGACCAATATAGTTGTATTAGTGCAATGTCGTTTCCAGTAGAGTTAAGTAGCTCTGGCAGCAATGCTAATTACCCAATGAACAATGCTGCTGTAGTCCAGCTATACTTCTCCCAGAACCTTGGCTAATTCCTGATACCATGTCATTATAATTATTCTTTGGCGCCCATATATATGAGTGGGAACTAGTCCATTTGGAAAGTGCTACAGAGCAAAATACTTTGGAAGACTACTATATCAGTCTCAAACTTCAGCTAACATTTTTTAATTTCTTCTTTTTAGAAATACTTTGAAGTACTTATTCTCTTCCCAAGTTGCTTGATTACTGCTGTCTGGGCTGGACAGGAATGAAAATATTCAAATCATGCAAGAAAAGGCAAATATTTTAACGTCTTTAGTTTTTGCTAAGGAAAAAATAGTTGATAAAAATATTTGCGCTAATATGCCTTAATTCACAGGCACAGCAAGTGACAAGCAAAATTTCAAAGCACCTAAGAGCTTAATCCTTGATTGTCTAGACTAGGAGTCCAATGTGGTTTAACCCCAGCCAGCAACTAAGCACCACGCAGCTGCTCACTCACTCCCCCCACCACCACCCAGTGGGATGGGGGAGAGAATCGGAAGGAAAAAGGTAAAACTCGTGGGTTGAGATAAGAACAGTTTAATACAACAGAAAAGAGGAAACTAATAATGATAGTAATAACAATAATAAAATGACAATAATAATAATTATAAAAGGATTGGAATATACAAGTGATGCACACTGCAATTGCTCACCACCCGCCGACCGAGGCCCAGTTAGTTCCCAAGCGGCGATCCCTCCCAGCCCCACTCCCTCCCAGTTTATATATTAGGCATGATGTCACATGGTATGGAATACCCCATTGGCCACTTTGGGTCAGCTGCCCTGACTGTGTCCCCTCCCAACTTCTTGTGACCCTCCAGCCTTCTTGCTGGCTGGCCATGAGAAGCTGAAAAATCCTTGACTTAGTCTAAACATTACTTAGCAACAACTGAAAACATCAGTGTGTTATCAACATTCTTCTCATACTGAAGCCAAAACATAGCACTGTGCCAGCTACTAGGAAGACAATTAACTCTATCCCAGCTGAAACCAGGACAATGTAATATTTTCTATGCAAGTTATTGGACTGATGTATAACTACCTAATGGAGATACAGAAGGTACCGCCATTTCATTCGGCAATCATGATGATATGTATACCATCATGACTATCAGAAACATTTCTTCATTGCCATACTACGTATGTCAAAGCTGCTGATATTGTGTATTTTGTCAAGCAGTAAACTTGCTATCAAAGCACACCTCAAAGTGTATCCCTGGAGGACCAATTCAGTAACAAAGACCAAAAGAGCCAGATAACTAGCTCCCTAATAGATAGACTAAAACAACAGCAAAGTTGGTCAGACTAAACTTATCTGCTCCAGGGGAGCACCTGTTTAACCACTCAGCAAGTTTGCAGAGCACAGCTAAGAGACTTGGCAGCTGGCACAGCAGGGGGCACAAAGGAGGCCCAGAAACTGCTCCAGAGAGAGTATAGGGACTGCTTAAAGCTGTGTGAGTGACAGTGGCAGTGATGTGCCACAGGGCTCGGTCCCCAGCACTGGGTGGAGCAAGTACCCCTGGTATGGCAGAGAGCTTGACTCGGACACAGAACCCTGGAGGGAGGATGCAGCTGCCCAGGTCTGGGGCTGCAGGGAGTGCCTGGGGCCTCTCCCTGGGACTGGGGGTGATGGTGGCATCACCTGTGAGAGACATGCTCTGGTTGAGGCACTGAGTCAGCAGGTGAAGGAGCTATGGGAGGAGGGGAGCAGGCTGTGTAGCATCGAGGAGGATGAGCAGGAGATGGACAGGGTCTTGACAGAGACTCTATAGAGGGCGAGAGCCTGAACCACATGATGCAAGAAAGGAGGGATGGCTAGCGGTTATGCTTGAATGAGAGCAGGATGGATGCGCCTGGGGGGGGGGGGGTTGGAGCTGGAAGCTTGTGACTTCTGGCAGCAGGAGAAAAGCTCTTTCTCTACCTGCAGATCTGAATTTACAGAACTGGTAGAGTACCTTGGTAGCCAAAGAGGAGAAACCAGCTCTGAGGGAGGCTTCAGAGCCAGCTGGGCCCGAACTGCTGTGGTAGGTTGACCTTGGCTGGCTGCCAGATGCCCACCCAGTCGCTCTCTCACTCCCCCTCCTCAACAGGACAGGAGGAGAAAATAAGATGAAAAAGCTCGTGGGTTGAGATAAAGACAGGGAAATCACTTACTAATTACTGTCACGGGCAAACCAGACTCGACTTGGGGAAAAATTAAATTTAATTTTCTTGCCAATTAAAATAGAGTTGGATGGTGAGAAACAAAGACAAAAATCAAAACAACATTTTTCCCCCACCCCACCCAGGCTGAACTTCACTCCTTCATTCTTGACTTCTCTACACCCACCTCTCCACCCCCCTGAGCGGTGCAGGGATATGGGGATTTGGGGGTTGCGGTCAGTTAATAACACTTTGTCTCTGCTGCTCCTTCCTCCTCACACTTTTCCCCTGCTCCAGCGTGGCTCCTCTCCACAGGCTGCAGGGAAATACCTGCTCCACTGTGGTCTCTTCCATGGGCTGCAGTGGAATATCTGCTCCAGCACCTGGAGCACCTCCTCCCCCTCCTTCTCTGCCCTTGGTGATCACAGGGATGTTTCTCACGCTTTTTTTCCTCACTCCTCTCTCTGCCATGCGGTGTTTTGCCCTTTCTTAAATATGCTTTCATAGAGACGCCACCAGCTTCACTGATTGGTTCAGCTCTGGCCTGCGGTGGGTCTGTTGTGGAGCCAGCTGGAACCGTCTGTGTCTGGCACAGGGCAGCCCCTGGTCTCTTCTCACAGAAGCCACCCCTGCAGTCCCACCCCTGGCTACCAAAACCTTGCCACGGTACACCCAATAGAACTGTGCATTAGCACCAAGAGGGAACTGCAGCTGGAGTCTCCCTTCTGCAGGGGACCCATCTGCTGACCAGACATAAGATCACAGAATAATTCAGGTTGGAAGGGACCTCAGAAGGCCCCTAGTCCAACATCCTGCTCAAAGCAGGGTCAACACTGAATTCAGACCAGGTTGCTCAGGGCTTTATCCAGTCAGGTCTTGAAAACATCCAAAGACAGAGATTGCACAACCCCTCTGGGCAACCTGCTCTACTGCTTGATCGATTTCATTGTGAAAAAGTTTCCTCCTTATATTGAGTCGGAGCCTCTCTTGTTTCAGCTTATGCCCCTTGCCTCTCATCCTCCCATCATGCACCACTGTGAAGAGCCTGGTTCTGTCTTCTTGTAGGAAAGGATCTGTCACATGAGGTTTGTTGCTTGCTGGAGGCCCAGATACAGGATACTACAGAGAGGCTGCCAAGGCTCATCCAGTCCTTTGACCTATTACCCCTTACTGCTCATTTGTGTGGATGCTGGTAGCACTGCAAAAAAGAGACCTAGAGCAAATCACGAGTGACAACAGAGGTCTGGGAACAAGGGTGAAGCACATGGGAGTCCAGGTGTTCTTCTCAATACTGCAGGTGAAGGCAAAAGGCTCCAGTAGGAGCAGATGCATCCTATAGGTTAACACCTGGCTGCACAGCTAGTGTCCATGGGATCCTAATTGATTGACAAAGACTGCTGAGGAGGAACAACCTGACAAAGTGGGGCATCTTTGCCAACTTGGGGAGGAGGACTTTGAACTAGGTCTGACAGGTCATGATGACCAAAGCCTGAAGAGAAATAAAGGAACAGGGGCATGGAGAAAGTACCCAGGGGATAGGTAGGCCCTCGCTTTCCCTGTGAAAGCAGCACAAGTGGGAGCCCATCTCAAGTGCCTGCACATAAATGCATGCAGCATGGAAGGGGACACACACATGACAAAACCAAGAGAAATCAATATTCTGGGCACAGTTGCAGGGCTCTGTTCTCATTGGGATTACGGAGATGTGGGGGATAGGTCACATAAATGAAGTGCAGCCATGGATGGATGAAGCTCTTCAGAAAGGACAGGCTGGACAAGAGGCAGGGAGGGGTTGTGCTCTGTGCAAAAGAGTAGCTCAAACACACACAGCTTTGCCCTGGAGTGGGGGAGGAGCCGGTCAAGAGAATGTGAGTACAAATCAGAGAACAGACCAGCACAGGTGGTGCCTGGGTGTACTGGTTTTGTCTGGGATAGTTAAATTTCTTCATAGTAGCCTGGATGGGGCTATGTTTTGGATTTGTGCTGAAAACAGTGTTGATAACACAGGGATGTTTTAGTTATTGCTGAGCAGCGCTGACACAGCATCAAGGCTTTTTCTGCTTCTCACGCCACCCTGCCAGCGAGTAGGCTGTGGGTGCACAAGAAGTTGGGAGGGGACACAGCTGGGACAGCTGACCCCAACAGACCAAAGGGATATTCCATACCATATGATGTCACACTTGTGGGAGCAGCTCGGAACACCTGGCATTTGTTTTCAAGAGTGACCGTTAGAATTTGTTGTGCTGCATGTTTGCCAAGCCTTTGAAGAACTAGTTTCACAAGGTCAGGTTGGAGGATGGCCTTGTGTAGGCCTGGGAAGATGTGGCTGAAGACAGTCACGAGTATGCCTATGGAATGTTTTTACCTTTAACTGTTCTGAGGACTGGCAAACATCCCAAGCGGGGCCAGATATGCCCTCCTGTGTTAGTAGTATTGGCTGTATGCCGTTAGTTCTTTCTAGATCTTTGTTGAAACATATATAAGTTGGATTCTTTTGTGAAACAAAGGGAATCTTGCACAGAGAGCTTGAGCGCTTGATTCAGTCGCCGCAATGCTCAGCAATAAAAGCTGGGGGAAGAAGGAAGAAGGGGAGGACATTCGGAGTTATGGCGTATATCTTCCCAAGTAACTGTTATGCGTGATGGAGCCCTGTTCTCCTGGAAATGGCTAAACACCTGCCTGCTGATGGGAAGTAGTGAGTGAATTTCTTATTTTGCTTTTTGCTTGCACACGCAGTTTTTGCTTTACCTATTAAACTGTCTTTATCTCAACCCACGAGTTTTCTCACTTTTACCCTTCCGATTCTCCCCCCATCCCACTGGGTGGGGAGTGAGTGAGCGGCTGTGTGGTGCTTAGTTGCCAGCCGGGGTTAAACCACGACACTGGGGAGATGTCTGCTATAGACCAGCTGATCAAGAGGAAGTAGAGGAAGCCTTCTTTACGCAACTGGAAAAAGCCCACACGATCACAGGCCCTGGTACTCGTGAGGGACTTCGACCACACCAATATCTGATGGAAAGGCAACATGAAAGGACAAAAAAACGATCCAGGAATTTTTTGGAGTGTGTTGAATACAAGTTCTTGATGGAGATAACAAGCCAACTAGGGGAAGATGTTGGACACATGATGTCACCCACAAACAAAGAACAGGTTGGGGACATAAAGGTCAATGGCACCCTTGGCAGCAGCCACAATGAGGATGAAATTGAAGATCCTGAAAGAAGTGAGCAAGACACTTAGCAAAGTTACAACCCTAGACTTCAGGAGAGCAGATTTTGGCTTGTTAAAGGACCTGCTTGGCAGGATACTATGAGAGACTGTCCTAAAGGGCGAAGGGCTCAGGAGGGCTGGTTGATCCTCAAAAAGTCAACCTCCTCAAAGCACAAGAATAATCCACTCGGACATGCAGGAAGTCGAGCAAGCATGGCAGAAGGCCAGCATAGATGAACAGGGGATTCCTGACTGAGCTCAAAGACAAAAAGGAAGTACACAGAAGGTGGGAGCAGGGAATGGCTACCCAGGAGGAATATGGAGACGCATGCAAGGATTTAGTTAGGAAAGCCAAAGCTTGGCTGGAGTTGAAACCAGCAAGAAATGTAAAAGGCATCAAGAAGGGCTTCTATAAGTACAGCATCAGCAAAAGAAAGGCTAAGGAAAACATGTGCCCACTGCTCACTGGAGCACAGAATCTAATAGCTAAGGACATCAAAAAGACTAAGGAACTCAGTGCCTTCCTTGCCTCAGTTTTTTACAGGTATGGTTGGCCCTCAGGTCTCTCAGATCCCTGAGCCTAGTGGCAGACTCTGGGACAGGAAGTATTACTCACAGTAGAGGAAGACTGAGTTAGGGAGCGCTTCAGCCAACTGGACATACACAAGTCCATGGAACCAGACGAGATGACCCTGAGGGTTCCCGATGACTGGAAAAAGGCAAACATCGCACCCATCTTCAAGAAGGAGAATCCAAGGAGATAAAGACTGGCCAAACTCACCTCAGAATCTGGGAAAGTTGGGGAGCAAATCCTTCTGGAAGCCATGTCCAGGCACACAAAGGAACTGGGCTTGCTCCAGTATGCCCATGTCTTTCTTGTACTAGGGAGACCAAAAGTGGATACTACTCCAGACAAGGTCTCACAAGTGCCAAGACAAGAGAGGGAAAGGATCACTTCCCTGGAACTGCTGGCTGCACTGTTGCTAATACAGCTGAGGATGCTGTTGGCCTCCTTTGCTGCAAGGGCACACTGTTGGCTCATGTTCAACTTGTTGTCCACCAGGACCCCCAGGTCCTTTTCTGCAGAGCTGCTTCCTGGGCAGTCAGCCTCCAGCCTGTACTGTTGCACAGGGTTATTCCAGCCCAGGTGCAGGACTTGGCATTTGTTTTTGTTGAACTTCATGAGGTTCCTGTCAGCCCGTTTCTCCAGCCTGTCCAGGTCCCTCTGAAAGTCAGCCCTGCCCTCCAGCACATTGACTGCCGTGCCCCCCCAATTTGGTGTCATCTGCAAACTTGCCAAGAGTGCACTTTGTCCCCTCATCCAGGTTGTTAATGAAGACATTAAACAGTATTGGTTCCAGTACTGATCCCTGAGGGATCCCACTAAGTTATTGGGCCCCAGCTGGACTTTGCACCACTGATCACAACTCTTTGAGCCCAGTGGTCCCGCCAATTTTCCACCCGCCTTATCGCCCACTTATCCAGCCCATATCATACCAATTTGGTGATAAGGAGACTGTGAGAGAGTGTGTCAAAAGCCTTTCTTCAATCAAGGTATACAACATCTACTCCCCTCCCCTTGTCAACAGAACCAGTCACCACATCTTAGAAAGCAATGAGGTTGGTAAGGCATGATTTACCCTTGGTAAAGCCAGTTTGGCTGCTCCAAATCACCTTCTTGTCCTTCATGCGTTTAGAAATGGCTTCTAAGAACATTTGCTCCATAACCTTTCCAGGGACTGAGGTGAGGCTGGTTGGCCCGTAGTTCCTTGGATCCTCCTCCCTGCCCTTCTTGAAGATGGGTGTGACGTCTGCCTTTTTCCAGTCATGAGGAACCTCCTCCAATTGCCGTGACCATTCAAAGATGATAGAGAGCAGCCTCACAGTGACATTGGCCAGCTCCTTTGGTACCCTCAGATGCATGCCATCTGATCCCATGGGATTGTGTATGTCCAAGTGGGTTAAGTGATGCCTAACTCTTTCTTCCTCTACTGTGGCTACTGCTTCACTCCCCCAGACTCTGCTAGGATGCTCAGGGACCTGGGAGGCCTGAGGGCAGACCTTACCAGTGAAAAATGAGGCAAAAAAGGCATCGAGTACCTCAGCCTTTTCCCTGTCGCTTGTCACAAGGTCCCCTGCCCCATTGAACAATGAGCTCATGCTCTCCTTAGTCTTCATTTTGCTACTGATGTACTTAGAGAAACCTTTCTTGTTGCCCTTCACCTCCCTTGCTAGGTTCAACTCCAGCTGAGCTTTGGCCTTTCCAACTACATTTCTACTTGCGCATGCAGTGTCTTTATACCCCTCCCAAGTAGCATGCCTCTGCTTCTACCTCCTGTGTACCTCCTTTTTGTGTCTGAGCGCAGTCAGGAGCTCCCTGTTCATCCATGCTGGCCTTCTGCCACACTTCCTCGGCTTCCTGCACATTGCAAGTGGACCATTCTTGTGCTCTGAGGAGTTTGTCCTTGAAGATCAACCTGCTCTCCTGGGCGCTCTTGCCCTCCAGGGCAATTTCCCATGGGATCCTGCCAAGCTGGTCTCTGAACAGGACAAAATCTGCTCTTCTGAAGTCCAGGGTTGTAATTCTGCTGTTTGTCTTGATCACGCCTCTCAGGATCTTAAACTCCACAGTCTCATGGTCGCTGCAGCCAAGGCTGCCCTCGACCTTCACACCATCAACTGGTTCTTCCTTGTTTGTGAGTAGCAGGTCCAACAGTGCATTTTCCCTAGTCAGTTCACCGATCACCCGCATCAAGAAATAGTCTTCTATATGCTCCAGAAGTCTCCTGGATTGCTTGCGCCCTGCTGTATTGTCCTTTCAGCAGATGCTGGGATGGTTAAAGTCCTGCATGAGTACCAGGGCCTGTGACTGTGAAGCTTTCTTCAGCTGCCTAAAGGCTTCATCTACCTCTTCTTCTTGATCAGGAGATCTGTAGCAGACACCTGTGCCGGTCTGTCTTCTAATCCTTACTCACAAGCTTTCAACTGCTTTGTCACCTATCCTAAGGTAAAGCTCCATGCATTCAAGCCACTCCTTTGTGTAGAGCTCAACCCCTCCTCCTCGCCTGCCCACCCTATATTTCCTGAAGAGCCTGTATCCCTCCTTTGGAGCACTCCAATCAGGAGAGCTATCCCACCACATCTCCATAATCCCAATGAGGTCATAGCTCTGCAACTGTGTATGGACTTCTAATTCCTCCTGCTTGTTCCCCATGCTACACGCATTTCTGTTCAGGCATTTGAGATGGGCCCCAAGTCATGCTGCTTTTACAGGGCAAGCGTGAGAGCCTCCCCTGGCATGCTGTCCCCCAGATACGTTTGTTCTGCCCCTTGTGCCTTCACTTCTCTTCAGGTTACGGTAACCCTCCTCTGGCATACCTACTTTAAAGCCCATCTCACTCGGTTAGCAAGCCTGTTTGCAAAAACACTCTTACCCCACTTTGTCAGATGTATCCCGTCCTTGCTCGGTAGCCCTCGCTCCTCAAAGAGGGTCCCATGGCCATAGGAGCCAAAGCCCTGCCTGTGATACCAGCCACACAGCCAGGTCTTGACCCACTGGGTGAGTCCACTTCTACCTGAGCCTTTCCTCCTCACTGGCAGTATTGAGGAAAATACCACCTGGGTCCCCATGCCCTTCACCCTCACCCCCAGAGTTCTGTAGTCAGGTTACCTCTGGCAGTAACATTGGTGCCCACATGGAAATGCAGGAAGGGGTAATAGTCTGAGGGCCAGACAAGCCTTGGCAGTCCCTTTGCAACATCCCAGATCCTGGCCCCTGGCAAGCAAAACACCTCCCGAGACATTAGTTTGGGTCAGCAGATAGGTGCCTCTGTCCCCCAGGGGAGGGGGTCTCCAATGACTGTCACTTTCCTTTTTCCCTTTGTGCAGACACAAGGTTTGTGCTCAGCTGGCTCTGATGCATACCCTGAAGGGTCTTGTTTGTCCTCACCAGTGCCCAGGGCACTATACCCAGGGCAGTTGCAGGTCTGCAGGTGGAGCAGGAGCCTTTCTTCCATTTGCCAGAAGTCACGAGCTTCCGGCCTTCTCCATCTTGACAGCCACCCTCAGCTACCTGTTTGACCATGGTCTCTAGCTGTCCCTCCTTCCTTGCTGTGTGTGGCTCAGGCTGTTGTCTCTGCAGAGTTTCTGCAAAGACCCTGTCAATCTCCTCATTGTGCTCCCTGATGATTTGCAGCCTGCTCACCTCTTCCTGCATCTCCTTCACCTGGTGACTCAGCACCTCAACCAGAGCACCTCTCTCACAGGAGATGCCACCAGTGCCCCCAGTCCCACAGAGAGGCCCCAGGCACTCTCTGCAGCCTGAGACCTGGGAAGTGTCATCCTCCCACCCCGCCCCAACTCTGTTTGGATCGAGGCCTCCAGTGTGCCAAGGGCATTATCATCAGTCAGTGCTGGGGAGTGTGCCCTGCTTCATGTTGAGACCGTTGCTGCACAATCTCCAAGCAGCCCCACGCAGTCCTCAGCATAAGTGCCTGTCCTCTCTGCACCACAGCCATGTTGATAACTGCTGCGACAACTACCATGTCACTATCTGCTGCTCTCTGTGAGCCGGATCCTCCCTAATCAGGAGTCAGCCTTTCTGTGTGCAAACTGCTGTGCAAATTGAGAGCAACCCCTGCAGCGTCCTGGGTGCCCTGCACCACAAGCTGCCCCTGCTAGTGGCCGCACCTCTGTTTGCAGTGCTCTGGGCTGCTGCACTCCCTAAGGAGCAACCAAATAACAAAATCATTGCATGCTTTGTAGAGGCTAGGAATTTCTATGTGTTTGGAAGATGCCATCTTTTCCTTGTACTTGTAGATGCCCACTGGTACCCTTTTGTGTCCCTGAAGTACCCTCTCCTGAGGTAGTCTATGCCAAGGATGCACAGAGCCTCTGGGCCAGTAACAATGGGGTACTTTTGCCACTTGTTCCCTGTTAGGCTCACCTCAGCCTCCAACACAGACAACATTTGGGATCCCCTTGTCAGTCCAGAAATCCAGATGTGTTCCACCCCCTTGTACCCCAATGGCATTAAGGTACACTGTGCACTAGTGTCCGCCCAGAGCCTTATATTCCTGTGGGTCTGATGTGCCAGGCCATTGAATCCATACAGTCCAGTACACTCAGTCATCCCTTTCCTCTGCCTGGCTGAAGGCAGGGACCCTCTATTCCTCGTTGGAGTTTTCGCTATCTGACCCCTGCGGTGTCAGACCAGAAGTCCTTTCACCAAAATCAAGAGGAGAAGCATTCTCAGTCCTCCTTCTGCATCTGGGGGATTGCTGGTTGCTAGTTGCCTTCTACCGTCTCAACAGCACCTGGAACAAAAGCCTTCTTGGATGGCCTCTTCTTAGCAGCTGTCTTCCCCCACAAGTCACATACGTGGGCTTCTAGCTTTGAGGTGGGCTCACCATCCCACTTCCTCGTGTCCTCCCCCTGGTCACGCAGGATGATCCAGAGGGTGCCACGCAACATGCGCCTGGGGGTCCCTTTCCCTCTGGCCGGGAGAGGCTGGCTCCGTGGGGTGCCCCTGACAGCCGAGACGCTGGGCCGTGGGAATGAGGAGGATGGGAGATTCTCTTTGAAATGCTGGAGCTGGTGGGTCAGTCTCTCCACAGTTGGTATATTGAAGTCTGGCCAGTCCATCATCGCCAGGGTGTTGGAGTACAACACCGGTGCATTCTGGACAAACCTCCTCCCCATGGCCCACGTACACCGGATGTCATCCAGATCTTTGGAGACCTGGTTGCTGTCCAGGTCACTGCAGACGACTTCCACCACCATTAATTCTTTCAGATACTGGATGCCTTCCTCAGCAATGGTCCACTTCCCTCGGTAATTTACAAGATCATCCTTGAGGGGATATCTCACCTTCACACTCGACAGGAGCCACCTCCAGAGGCTGAAAGTTGTCACCTCTCTTCCAATTTCTTTGTCAATTCGCCAGTCCCTAGATAGGGATACCAGCTGCTGGGATTCCTTACCCTCTGATTCCTGACTGTTGGCCTCAGTATCCCTGCATCAGAGCAATCAGGCAGCAATCCACTCGCCTGGCTGAAGGCCCTAATCTTTCCACAGATCTCAAATGTAGGGATTGGCGCTCGGAAGATCTCGCGATGTATGGAAAGAGAAGGGTTAAAGGAGGCGGGATGACCGACAGACAGTATATAAGGGCGTGACGCAGTTGAATAAACGCCATTTGCAGCATCCTCATATTGGTGTCAGTGCTCTGTGGCCCAGGGTATGGTGGACCCTGTGCCGAGTCCCACGGGGTGATCAGACGAATGTCTACAAGTGGTGACCCCGACGTGATTGGACATCGGCGGATTACGCGGGGCGTAATCGAAGGCCTGGCCAGGCATGGAAGGAGTCCTGAAGGTGTTGGACTCATGCTCTAGAGAGGTAAAAATCCCTATGGGACAAAAAGAAGCGAAAGCTTGCCTAGAGCGGCTCCTGAAAGAGGAAGCGATAGAGCGCCCGGGGGACATATTGTCTCCTGAGTGCTGGCCGAAATGCACCGCGGCTTTAGCGGAACGGGCTATGGCGACGCAGCATGGTCCGGAGTTAAAGACGTGGGGGCGGATTAGGGCGATTTTCAGGAAAGTGCGGGAGGAGGGCTTAACATGGAAGGAAGCAAAGAGATTGATGCACGCGCAGGCGGATCGGGGCGTGCAGGCGGATGGGGAGGCGCGGACAGAAGGGCTGACGGAGGTAGCGGAGCAGACGCCTCTGGTGCTCCCAGTGCAGCCGTCAGCACCGGCCGAACCACCGGGATACCCTTGGGAGGAGTTTGAACGGGAACGTGAACGGGCGAGAGAGGAGGAGCGGGAGAAAGAGCGACAGTTAATTCAGGAGGCAGAGGAACCCGTGGCTGAGCAAAGGAGACGGGAGAAGGAGAGGCAGAGACTAGAGGAGGCGGAGAGGGCTGTGATGAAGGGATCAGAAAAGGAGCAGGTAGAGGAGGGAGCGGTTCCCCTGTATGATCCGGAGGATTGGGTGCCGGGACGTGTTTTGCGAACCGCGCCACAAGCGCACCCTAAGATGGCGCCGACATCCGCTTTCTCCCCGGATGTCTCTCCGGAAGTCGGGAGAGGCGGAGCACGGCCAAAGGAAGGAGGAAGGAAAGTCAGGACACTCCCACTTCCGCACGTAGCGGAAGAGGAAGAGAGTGGGCCGGACTCAATCGAGGGGTCGGCTCAACGGTTAGAGGAGGCGTGGCAACTGGTGGGCGGAAACCGCTGTCGTCCGCCACATGCAGCGATAAAACAAAAGGCTATTTCCGGCTGTAAGGTGCAGTCGGCAGCAGCCAGTGAAAAGGCAACGCCTATGCCTTTAACACCTGCGCCCGACCCAGCTACAGATCCGCTGCAGATGCTGCAGCGAGTAGTAGAGGAGTTGCAGGAGCAGGTGAAGCAACAGCGGGAGCTGCTACAAGCAGCTGGGGAACAGAAAGGAGTCCCCGATTCACCGAAGGTCACGTTGCCAGACTGGAAAATTGTAGCAAAGGAATGTGTTATGGACGGCATATGTTTTGAAGGACCCCCTTTAGTTTGCCCAGTCTGAGCTGGTCCAGGTGGTGTAGGGGTAGAGTGGTCTCTGTTAGATAGCAAGCTTTTGCAACAAGTGAAGAAGACCGTGGATGATTACGGCTTAGGACATCCCATGACAGGCTCTCTTTTAGATGTGGTTTTTTCAGGTTCACTGACTTCCTGGGATTCGCGACAGTCTTGCAGTATGATTTTGACTCACACCTTTTTCTTGATTTAGAAAGAAGCTTGGACAAACAGATTACAAGCAGCACTAGTTGAGACCCAACAAGAAAGACCCAGAAACAGGAAAGTGGGAAGGTGGGAGGCGCTTGGTGACACAGGGAAGAGGGTATGCTGCAGTACAATCATCAGAGCACCCAGACTCACGTGTGCGCTGGGTGCCGGCACGGTGGTTGAAACCAGACCTCAGTCAATAACGATTTGTTGTGAGTTATTTTGCAGGATGCCGTTCAAAGGATCATCTGAGTACCTGCACTGTGGTCGCTGTGACCCTTGGGTGCTTATCAAGTATGACCGCTGTGGACAACAACTCTGGAGACGCACCAACCGAGCATCAAAATGGTGTGACCGATGTTTTGAACACCGCAGATCCACTTTACAGCAACCGCTGTGTGTACCCCGCAAGCAGGGGACTATGATATGCTTTTAGACAAAGCCAATCAATTACAGGAGGCAGGTGACAGTGGCTTGACAATCTCCTCTCGTCGACCTGGCAATGGCTCCTGTCTTTGATTGACTGAAAAACGTTGACTCTATTTGGAATCCTTTTGGTGGTGGTTATTATGGTTTGTTGTGGGATACCAGCACTGACTGTTTGCGTGCGGAAACTCTTTATACAGAGTGCGGGTACCCACCAGTACACGAATTACCATGAGGTGGTGGGATCGCTTATAGCTGTAACGCCAGTTTGTACCGTCGGTCATCCGCCATAGTGAGGGGGGACTTGTAGGGATTGGCGCTCGGAAGATCTCGCGATGTACGGAAAGAGAAGGGTTAAAGGAGGCGGGATGACCGACAGACAGTATATAAGGGCGTGACGCAGTTGAATAAACGCCATTTGCAGCATCCTCATATTGGTGTCAGTGCTCTGTGGCCCAGGGTATGGTGGACCCTGTGCCGAGTCCCACGGGGTGATCAGACGAATGTCTACACTCAAAGTTCACTCAGGGTTAGGGACCATGTGGTTTTTGCCTCTTGGGTCAAGTCTGTCACCTCCTCCTCCTGTTCCTTTGTCAAAGAACCAGCTTCCTGATCAGACCCTTCCTCCTCCTCCTCCCTCACTAATCAATGGTATGGACCTGTCAACCTCCACATCCAGTGTTTCTTTTTGACTACTGGGACGATTACTGTAGTTGGGGTTTGGGTCCCTGTCTCAACCACTGTGTCCTCAGATGCAGAGGCACTCCTTCCCGTGCTCCTCTGATGGTGCTGAACAGAGGCTCAATAGGCACAGGCCATGCCCCAATACAGTGCTAGGAGCTGCTGGGTCTCATTGGGGTAGGCAAGGCACCCTTCTGTCAAGTGGCGCACCAATTCAACAGGATTACACGCCTCTCCAGGCATAAAATCCCAGGCTATCAGAGGTGATAACCACCTTAGGCATCTGCCCAAATCCTCCCACACACCCTGCCACTCAGGGATCGACCGCCTTGGGGCATGTCAACCGCCATTGCAGGGGGGGGGTTGGACTAGATGACCTTTAAAGGTCCCTTCCAATCCAAACTATTCTATGATTCTGTTTCTCTGTGGCCTCACCAACAAGTTGTTCCCTCTTATGCCAGGATGAAACCAGGTTCCATGTACTCGACAAAAAGCCAATGCTGTTTGTTAGATAACAGAATCAAACAGCTTACATAAGGATGTACAAGAGCCTCGGGAACCCGTGCAACAGAGCCAGCTGCATCAATCCCAGATGGAGAGAGATGTAATCCCTCATTCTCCCCACAAGGTAGCCCACCCAGCACAGGAATGACATCAATTACCAGGGCCATATGCCAGTCCAAGTACATTGCTTTTATCAAAATGTTCCCAGGCAACAGCGAAATAGAGAAATAAGCAGCATAGCAAACAGCACGAGTCGAAAGCAGCCACTAACAAGCCCTAAACGCTATTATACAGTAAAGCGAACAAGCTCTGTGACCAGCACAGAAGCCTGCCAATTAACAACTACAACAGCTATAGCACGCTCAGAACAAAACTGTCGTTATCTCGTGCCCCATGTTGGGTGCCAAAAAGGGGTTGTGGTGGGTTGATCCCGGCCAGCAGCCACCCACCCAGCCTCTTGCTCACTCCCCTCTCCTGTGGGATGGGGAGAGAAATAGAAGGAAGGCAAGAAGATTTCTAGATCAAGATAATGGCAGTTAAACAGGGAAAGCAAAAGCCACATGCACAAGCAAAGCGAAAAGAGGAACTTATTCACTACTTCCCATTGGCAGGCAGATGTCCTGCCACTTCCTGGAAAACAGGGCCTCAGCACACGTAACAGTTGCTTGGGAAGAAAAATGCCATAGCCACAAACCTATGGAGAGCCCATGCTGGAGCAGGCTCCTGGCAGGAACTGCAGCCTGTGGAGAGGAGCCCATGCAGGAGCAGGTTTTCCTGCCAGGAATTGCGGCCCATGGAGGACCCATGCTGGAGCAGTCTTTTCCTGAAGGACTGTGGCCTATGGAGAGGACCCACGCTGGAGCAGGGGAAAAGCGTGAGGAGGAAGGAGCAGCAGAGACAAAGAACTGACCGCAACCCTATATTCCCCATCCCCCCCTGCGCTGCTTGGGGTGGGAGGAGGTAGAATAGTCGGGAATGAAAAGAGTGATATTGAGCCTGGGAAGAAGGGGGAGTAGGGGGAAGGTGTTTTAGTTTTTGTCTTTGTTTCTTACTATCCTACTCTATTTTAATTGGCAATAAAATAAATTAATTTTCCCCAAGTCAAGTGTGGTTTTGCCGTGATGGTAATCGGGAAGTGATCTCCCTGTCCTTATCTCGACCCATGAGCTTTTCTATCTTATTTTCTCCCCCCATCCTGTTGAGGAGGGGGAGTAAGAGAGTCTGGCAGCCAGCCAAGGTGAACCCACCACCAAATGTAATCTCTCTTGCTCATTACTTTCAGATCTTGGCTTAGATGGATAAGGAACTGGCTGGATGGCTGCATCCAAAGAGTTATAGTCAACGGCTCAATGTCTAAAAGGAAAACAGTAACGAGTGGTGTTCCTCAAGGGTCTGTACTGGGACCAATACTATTTAATATCTTCATCTGTGACATAGACAGTGGGATTGAGCGCACCCTCAGCATGTTTGCAGATGACACCAAGCTGAGCAATGCAGTTGATTTGCTAGAGGGAAGGGATGCCATCCAGAGGGACCTTGACAGGCTTGAGAAGTTACCCATATTGGATAATCTGATTTTGTAGGAGTACCTTGGGGGCAGTGTCAAAACAGAACTTCTTAACCAGGCTCTGTCCAAGTTGACTCCTACAGAATCACTGAAGTGTCTCTCCACTGGGATATACAGTGTTGCAGATTTCAGGAGGGTTCATATACTCAGACACAATGCCAGCAACATTTTGTGTTTTCTCAAATAAGTTTACCCCCAAACCAGAAATGGCTTCCTGTAGAAAGATAAAGCCAACTGGAAATTTGAAGCCACGGGGAGGTTTTCTAGTTTTACCCTATTTATTTCTTTGCAAGCTTGCTGTGTTGTCCATTAGAACAAAATGGAGAAGCGATCATAAAAGTACGGACCCTTGAGGGACACCACTCGTTACTGGTTTCCACTTGGACATTGAGCCGTTGACTATAACTCTTTGGATGTGGCCAGCCAGCCAGTTCCTTATCCATCTAACAGTCCATCCATCAAACCCATCTCTCTCCAATTTAGCGACAAGGATGTTGTGGGGGACCATGTCAAAGGCCTTACAGAAGTCCAGGTAGATGACATCCGTAGCTCTTCCCTTGTCCACCAAAGCAGTCACTCCACTGCAGAAGGCCACCAGATTAGACTGACACAATTTGCCCTTGGCGAAGCCATGTTGGCTGTCCCTAATCACCTCCCTGTGTTCCATATGCTTCATCATAACTTCCAGGAGCATCTGTTCCACCATTTTTACCAGGCACGGAGGTGAGGCTGACTGGTCGGTAGTTCCCAGGGCCCTCCTTTTTAAAAATGGGTGTGATGTTTCCCTTTTCTCCAGTCGCTCGGGATTTTGCCTGACTGCCACGACTTTTCAAGTATGATGGGGAGTGGCTTGGCAACTACATCAGCCAATTCCCTCAGGACCCTGGGATGCATCTCGTTGCGTCCCGTGGACTTGTGTACGTTCAGGTTCCTCAGGTGGTCTTGAACCTGATCTCCTCCTATGATGGGTGGGACTTCATTCCCCCAGTGCCTGCCTTGAGATTCAGGGACCCGAGAGATGTGGGAAGACCCAGGGAAAACTGAGGTAAAAAAATTGTTGAGTACCTCTGCCTTCTCCATGTCAGCTGTCACCAGATCCCCTGTCCTATTTATCAGAGGGGTACAATTTCTTTTGTTTTCCTTTTCTGGCCAACATACCTGTAGAAGCCCTTCTTGTTATTCTTCACATCCCTTGGAGAGACCTTGATTAAGAAATTGTCCTCGACGCACTCCAAGAGTCTCCTGGACCGCTTACAGCTTGCTGTGCTGCTCTTCCAGCAGATGTCAGGGTGATTGAAGTCCCCCAGCAGGATCAGGGCCTGCGAGCATGATGCTTCCCGTAGTTGAAGTAGAACGCTTCATCAACAGGCTCCCCTTGATCGGGTGGCCTGTAGTAAACACCAGCCACGAGGTTTCCTTTGTTGGCTTGGCCCCTAATTTTTACCCATAAGCTCTCAACCTGTTCATTGCTGTTTTTCAAAGACAGCTCTGCGCAGTCAGTACATTCTTTTACATAGAGGGCAACCCCACTCCACCCCCCGCCCCTCCTTCCTTGCCTGTCCCTTCTGAACAGTTTATAGCCATCGATTGCAGCGCTCCAATCGTGCGATTCGTCCCACTGCGTTTCAGTGGTAATGATCAGATTGTAGCTTTCTAGCTGCACAGTGGCTTCCAGCTCCTCCTGCTTGTTACCCATGCCGCATGCATTGGTATTGAGGCACTTCAGCTGGGCTACCTACCTTGTCACCTTTATAGAGGGACAAGCCCTAATTCCTTTGCGGCATTTCACAGGTGTTTCCCTGTTGGTTCCTAATACATCAACAGCCCCTGGCTCTTCTCTGTTGCTCAAAACTGCATTCCCTTCCCCTGCTAAGTCTAGTTTAAAGCTCTCTGTATCAATGGTTGCCATTAAGCTTGTATTGGGTCTGGCTGAAATGGAGATAATTCTCCCCATAGCAGCCCTCATAGTGCTGTGCTCCGCATTGGTAGCTAGAAAGGTGTTGATAGCACACCAGTGTTTTGGCTACTGCTGAGCAGTGCTGGCACAGCTTCAAGGCTGTCTCTCCAACATTTTTGCACCCCCCTCAATGGCAGGCTGGGGCTGGCCAAGATCTTGGGAGGGGACATAACCAGGACAGCTGACCTAAACTAACCACACAGATATTCCATACCAGATGACGTCAGCTCAGATATAAAAGCTAAGTAAAGGGAGACAGAAGGGGGGCATTTTCATCTTCCAGAGCAACCACTACACGTACTGAAGCCCTGCTTCCCAGGAAGTGGCCAGACATCGCCTGCTGATGGGAAGTAGAGAATAACATCATTTGGTTTTCTTTGCTTTCGCGCGCGACCTTTGCTTTCACTTTATTAAACTGTCCTTATCTTGACCCACGAGCCTTTTGTTATATTTTCTCCCCCCTGTCCAACTGAGGAGGGGGAGTGATAGAGAGGCTTTGGTGGGCACCTGGCGCCCAGCCAGGGTCAACCCACCACAGTCCTTTTTGGCGCCCAAACAGGGACTCGACAACGGCAGTTTTGCATTAAGCGTGCTATAGCTAGTTATTAAGTGGCAAGCTCCTGTGCAGGTCACGGAGCTTGTTGGCTACTTGCTTATCTCTATCTCACCGAGTTTGGGAACATGGTAATGCAAATAATGGCTGTGTGCTTTGCCCTGGCACTGATGGCTTTGCTGTGTTGTGGGAGCTATCTTGTGGAGGAGATGAGGGAACATATCTCCCTCTCCTCACCGGGCATTGATGTGAATGGTTTTATTATGCAGGCTCCCGAGGCCCTTGTTCACCCTTATGTGAGCTGTTCAATACTAATAATTAATACTGGTGGCATATTATGGGTATTGTGGAATCTGGTCTCATCCTGGTATAAGAGAAGACAAGTTTCGGGTGAGGCAACACTGAAATGTGCCCTCAAGCGACCGGTCCCTGGGTGGCAGGGTATATGGAAGGATTTGGGCAGATTCCTAGGACGGTTATCACCTCCCATAACCTGGGACTTTACACCCGAACAGGCAAGCAACCCTGGCAAACTGACACGCCACCTGATAGAAGGGTGCCTTGCCTATCCCAATGAAAACCAGCAGCTTCTCGCACTGTACTGGGGCCTGGCCTATGCCTACCGAGCCATAGTTCAACACTCTCAGAGGACCACGGTTGAGGCAGGGACCCAGACTGCATCTGAGGACACCAAGCTCGAGATAGGGACCCAAACAACAACAACAACTACAGTAATTGCCCCAGTAGTGAAAAAGAAACAGTGGACAAGGAGATCAACGGGTCCATATCATCGATTAGTAAGGGAAGAAGAAGAAGAGGAGGAAAGGATTGATCTAGAAGCCAGTCCTTCGACAAAGAAATTGGAGGAAGGAGTGAGAGAACTTAGACAGGAAGCGGAAACTACCCAGTCCCTGACCTCCTCAGAACTTCAAGACATGCGGAAAGATTACAGCCACCAGCCAGGTGAGCGGAGTGCTGCCTGGCTGCTCCGATGCTGGGATAATGGGGCCGACAGTCAGCAACTGGAAGTCAAGGAAGCCCAACAGCTGGGATCCCTCACTAGAAACCAGGGAACTGAAAGAGGAATTAGAAAAGAGGCAGCAATTTGCAGTCTCTGGAGCTGGCTCCTCTCAAGTGTGAGGGCAAGATATCCATTCAAGGAAGATCTTGTGAATTCCTCAGGAAAGTGGACTACCGCAGATGAAGGCATCCAGTACCTGAGAGAGTTAGCAGTGGTGGAAGTCATCTACAGTGATCTAGACGATGAGGAGGTCTCCAAAGATCCAGAGGATGTCCTGTGCACACAGGCCATGTGGAGAAAGGTGATTCAAGGTGTCCCAGCATCGTATTCTAACAGCTTGGCAGCAATGTATTGCCCAGATATGGAAACACCACCTGTGGAGAAAGTGCCGTCTTGGGTCCAAAACTTTGAAGAAAATCTCTGTGTCTCCTCATCCCTACAGGACAGTGCCTTGGCTGTTAGGGACGCTCCAAGAAACGAGTCCTCTCCTGCCCTGGTCAGAGGGAAAGGGAGCCCAAGGCGTATGCCACGTGGTGCACTCTGGTTCTTCCTGCGTGACCAAGGGGAGGACATGAGGAAGCGGGATGGTGAACCCACCTTTAAGCTGGAAGCCCGTGTACGTGAACTGAAGAGGGAAGACAGCTGTTAAGAAGGGGTGACCCAAGAAGAAGGCTGTCAGCGTAGTTGCTGTAGAGGCCCAAGAAAGCAATCGGCGATCCTCCAGGCATAGAAGAACTGAAACCATCTCCCTCGATTCTGGTGAGGGGACCTCTGGTATGGCACTGCAAGGGTCAGACAGTGAATACTCTGATGAGGAACAGCAATAGAGGGTCCCTGCCTTCGGCCAGGAGAAGGAAAGGGATGACCGGATATACTGGACTGTGTGGATTCGATGGCCTGGCACATCAGACCCACAGAAGTATAAGACTTTGGTAGACACTGGTGCACAGTGTACGCTGGTGCCATCAGGGTGCAGGGGCACAGAACCCATCTGGATCTCTGGAGTGACAGGGGGATGCCAAGAATTGACTATATTGGAGGCTGAGGTGAGCTTAACAGGGGCCAAGTGGGAAAAGCACCCCATTGTGACTGGCCCAGAGGCCCCTTGTATCCTTGGCATAGACTACCTCAAGAGAGGGTACTTCAAGGACCCAAAGGGGTACCGATGGGCTTTTGGTGTAGCCACTGTAAACGCAGAGATGATCAAACAGCTATCCACCCTGCCTGGCCTCTCAGAAGATCCCTTCGTTGTGGGATTGCTGCAAGTTGAAGAACAGCAGGTGCCAATCGCTACCAGGACGATGCACCGCCAGCAATATCGCACAAACCGAGACTCCCTGGCTCCCATCCATGAGCTGATTCATCACCTAGAGAGCCAAGGAGTCATCAGCAAGACTCGCTCACCCTATAATAGTCCCATATGGCCAGTGCAAAAGTCTGATGGAGGGTGGAGGTTAACAGTAGATTATCGTGGCCTGAACGAAGTGACACCGCCACTGAGTGCTGCTGTACCAGACATGTTAGAGCTCCAATATGAACTGGCATCAAAGGCAGCCACGTGGTATGCTACAATTGATATTGCCAATGCTTTTTTCTCCATTCCTTTGGCAGCAGAGTGCAGGCTACAGTTTGCTTTCACGTGGAGAGATGTCCAATACACCTGGAATCGACTGCCCCAGGGGTGGAAGCACAGTCCTACCATTTGTCATGGACTAATCCAAATGGCACTGGAACAAGGCGATGCCCCTGAACATTTACAATACATAGATGACATCATCGTGTGGGGCAACAAGGCAGAAGAAGTGTTTGAGAAGGGAAAAAGAGTAATTCAGATTCTTCTGAAAGCTGGTTTCACCATAAAGAAAAGCAAGGTCAAGGGACCTGCACAGGAAATTCAGCTCTTGGGAATAAAATGGCAGGATGGATGCCGTGGGTCAACCTACCACAAAGCTTAAAGTGTCCATGTTGATTTATCGATTCAAATTATATTCATAACAGAGTTACAGATTAAAAAGGCTTTGTTGTTATACCACTGATTAACAATCTTCTTCTGAGTGCCTTAGTTTTTCTTTGAATCCCTCTGCTATTGTCTACATCTTTAGTTCATCGGCTATAAATAGGGTGGTATATAAACTAATTGTGATATAGTTCTCAAGGGTTTATACTCGTAATTATTTGCCTTTATTCGCTACAAGGCTGGGAAGTCTATTGTCCAAGTGTGAGCATCACAGTATAGAAAGATGCATTTGGGAGGAACGATCACAGGAGACTTACTTCTTTCTGGCTCTAAGGTTTTTTGGCTTGACTAACATGGCTTCTTTGTCATCTTTGTAGCTAGTCTCAAGAAGTAGCTGCAGATGGGGAAACCTCAATAATGTCTGTGTCTCAACTGCATTTTCAGGAGGAGGAAGTTGCGAATCACTTTAAGCTAGAACTAATTGAAATGCCTAATGTTGCATAGGGATGTTTTCCTGAGGTTTCCTTACAGAAATACCCGCTCCTTATGTTTAAAACAGGTCAACAGACTGACTTAAAACAAGGTGGAGCTTTCATTTGTTTATTCTATGTTTATCTTTTTTTAAAAAGATATACTTTTCAATATTGTGGGAGTTGAGAATAAAAATTTAAATTGGATGCTGGGATTTTACATGGGGGGAAAAAAGGAAAGGGTTGAATTATTTTTTTTTTTTTTTTCAAGGAAGCATGTGAAAAGTAAGAAAAAATAGGCTCAATATGATATATACCTTATGCATTATATTCTTACCTTTCACCCTTTATCTCTCAGTAAATTTGTTAGTTTAGGAACTGCCTTCATTTGTACTTCAAATTACCTAATGATTGCTTCAGTTTAAATACTGATAATTAATATCATTCATGTTGATTTGTTTATAGATGCTGGTCTTTGGGTGTAGTTGTGGTTGGATGCCAGGTGCCCACCAAAGCTGCTCTATCACTCCCCCCCCCTCAGCTGGACAGGGGAGAGAAAATACGACGAAAGGCTCATGAGTCGAGATAAGGACAGGGAGAGATCGCTCACTAATTACCATCACGGGCAAAACAGACTTGACTTGGGGAAAATTAACTTAATTTATTACTAATCAGACCAGAGTAGGGTAATGAGAAATAAAACCAAATCTCGACACCTTCCCCCCACCCCTTCCTTTATCCCCAGGCACGGCTTCACTCCCGAATTTTCTACCTTCTCCCCCCGAGCGGTGCAGGGGGACAGGGAATGGGGGTAACGGTCAGTTCATCACACATTGCCTCTGCCGCTCCTTCCTCCTCACAGGGAGGACTCCTCACTCTTCCCCTGCTCCAGCGCGGGGTCCCTCCCACAGGAGACAGTCCTCCACGAACTTCTCCAACATGAGTCCTTCCCACAGGCTTCAGTTCTTCACGAACCGCTGCAGCGTGGGTCCCTTCCACGGCGTGCAGTCCTTCAGGAACAGACTGCTCCAGCGCGGGTCCCCCGCGGGGTCACAAGTCCCACCAGAAAACCTGCTCCAGCGTGGGCTCCTCTCTCCACAGATCCACAGGTCCTGCCAGGAGCCTGCTCCAGCGCAGTGTTCCCACTGGGTCACAGCCTCCTTTGGGTGCATCCACCTGCTCTGGCGTGGGGTCCTCTACAGGCTGCAGGTGGATATCTGCTCCACTGTGGACCTCCATGGGCTGCAGGGGGACAGCGTGCCTCACCATGGTCTTCACCGCAGGCTGCAGGGGAGTCTCTGCTCTGGTGCCTGGAGCACCTCCTCCCCCTCCTTCTTCACTGACCTTGGTGTCTGCAGAGTTGTTTCTTTCACATGGTCTCACTCCACTCTTTTGCACGAGCATAATCATGGACTCAACGACAGATCAATATGATCATAGTTGAAGACCAGACCCTCTACTAGAGCATCAGACATCATTTTATACATTGGTTACATCTTTGCATGTGCTTAGCTGTTTTACTATTGGTTACACACATTATTCACGCGCTGTCCACGCGCCTAGTTACACTTAATGATTGGTTATGTCAACACTGTACACACGCATAAATATAAGACATAATTGGTTATACTAACTAAAACATGCGAAACTTCTCTCAGTCTAATTGGTCAAGATAAACTGCCGAATTGAGGTTCTTTGTGCCAAGTTCCTTTTATCTGTGTTCTTCTAATTGGCATCTTTCTTTTTTTGTCTTCTTGTTTATTCTGTTCAAGGCCTTCTAAAGGCGTCTGGAATGCTCTTGTGACCGTTGGCTAAATATGTGTCCACACTCTTTGGCTGCAATTTCTGTTCCACAGCAACTTTTTTTCCCCTTCTTAAATATGTTATCACAGAGGCGCTACCACTGTCACCGATTGGCTCGGCCTTGGCAGGTCCGTCTTGGAGCCATCTGGCATTGGCTCTGTCGGACATAGGGGAAGCTTCCAGCAGCTTCTCACAGAAGCCACCCCTGTAACCCCCTGCTACCAAAACCTTGCCACGCAAACCCAATACAGTAGTAAGAATAAATATCCATCTCTCTCATTGTCTTGCTCCTTGATTAAGGCTCTAAATTAAACCATACACATCTGTGGCAAATTAAACTGCCCTCATTTTAAAAAACTGTAAACACATAACACAGCCCCTGAAGCAATTCAGCCTTACAAATTTATCCCAGAAAAATGAGTTTCATAAATGTTCTCTCGATGTATCAGTACAGAGCCTGCTTATTAAACATTTTGGAAATGCACAATTCTCTTCTATGCATCATAGAGTGGTAAAACAAGTTTGTTCATGACCTGGGGTTGGTTGGCTGCTATGTTAATGTGTTATCTTTTGGAGGCAAATTTTCTGGTTTGTTTGTTTGTTGGTTGGTTGGTTGGTTTTGGGTTTTTTAAAGGGACATTTAGATGGTCTTTAGAAAGTAAACTTCCTTCTTTATATAAAAAAAAAAATTAGAAGAAAAGGATGTTTTGCTGTCCTGGTTTCAACTGGGATAGAGTTAATTTTCTTTCTAGTAGCTGCTATAGTGTTATGTCTTGGATTCAGTATGAGAAGAATGTTGATAACACACTGATGTTTTCAGTTGTTGCTAAGTAATGTTTAGACTAAGTCAAGGATTTTTCAGCTTCTCATGGCCAGCCAGCAAGAAGGCCGGAGGGGCACAAGAAGTTGGGAGGGGACACAGCCAGGACAGCTGACCCCAACTGGCCAAAGGAATATTCCATACCATGTGACGTAATTGTCATGGTTTAACCCCAGCCAGCAACTAAGCACCACGCAGCCGCTCACTCACTCCCCCCCATCCAGTGGGATGGGGGAGAAAATTGGGAAAAAGAAGTAAAACTCGTGGGTTGAGATAAGAATGGTTTAATAGAACAGAAAAGAAGAAACTAATAATGATAATGATAACACTAATAAAATGACAACAGTAGTAATAAAAGGATTGGAATGTACAAATGATGTGCAGGGCAATTGCTCACCACCCGCCGACCGACACCCCGCCAGTCCCCGAGTGGCGATTCCCTGCCCCCCCCCCCCCCTTCCCAGTTCCTATACTAGATGGGACGTCACATGGTATGGAATACACCATTGGCCAGTTTGGGTCAGGTGCCCTGGCTGTGTCCTGTGCCAACTTCTTGTGCCCTGGCTGGGCATGAGAAGCTGAAAAATCCTTGACTACAGTCTAAACACTACCAGCTACTAGGAAGACAGTTAACTCTATCCCAGCTGAAACCAGGACAGTCATGCCTAGTATATAAACCAGGGGGAGTTGGCCAGAGGGCGGTGGGGTGGGGGATGCAGATCGCTGCTCAGGAACTACCTGGGCATTGGTTGGCAAGTGGTGAGCAATTTCATTGTGCATCACTTGTTTTGTATATTCCAATCCTATTATTATTATTGTCATTTTATTATTGTTATTATTATCATTCTTAGTTTCTTCCTTTCTGTCCTATTAAACTGTTCTTGTCTCAACCTACAACTTCTCTCCCCCATCCCACTGGGTGGGGGGGGGGGAAGCGAGTGAGCGGCTGCGTGGTGCTTAGTTGCTGGCTGGGGTTAAGCCACGACATTTGTAAATAAAGTAAAACTAAAAATACATCTGTAAAACATTCCTGTTAAAATATTATTTCCGAAATGAGCATGAAAAGTAGTTCCTCCAATTTGATTTTACATTAAATCAAACCTATTCTGAGCATTTTTAGAATTTACTTTAAGTTTCTCATTTTAGAGTCTTCTTCCATACGCCGTATCTTCTTCACGTGGTATGGCTCCATAGCAGTTCTATTGCAATAATGTTTTCTTATACATGGTGTGCAGTGTACAAAGGTGTTCCTTAAGTGGTTGGGTTTTTTTATACTATTTTATTCCAGTTAATATTTCAAAGAAAAATAACTGTTTATACACTACAATTTTTAAAAGAATGCCTGTGTAACTGAAGCGATGTATACCTCAGTGGTTTACGTCAAATCACAGGAAAAACCTTGTATTGTTGAAGCAATATGTATTTAATAAGTTGAAGGCTTGAAAAAAAATGTGTTAGGATAATGAATGAATGAAACATGCTCTACAGTAGAGTAGTTTCATAACTTACTCCCAGCACTACTGTGAGCACAGAAAGGAGATGTGCAATGATTGCTGGAAGTGACTTATCGATATGTTCCCCCCCGCACTCTCAAGGGAAGGTGAACCTCCAGGGTGGAACGCAGTGGATATGCCAGGAATCTGTTCCATAATAATTCCCTAAGGAACATAACCTGCAACCTTAGCAATGTTAGCAACACCAATGGAGCTTGGTATGCTGACCCAAAGAGAAGCAACACGGAGGGTGGAGCGGAGTGGGGACACCACGGCCAGGCTCTGTGATATCATCGCAGGGATAGGGAACAAGAACGGTAGGCCCCTGCATTGAATCCGCTGAAGCAAGGAGGTGAAATAATGGGGGTTCTGTCGACCTACTGCCCTACTTCTGATTTATATCATAAGTGCCCCATTCTAGGGTACTGACATGCAAAATCATGTCCTCTGGGTGAACTTTGTTCATTATAATACCAAAACACACATCCATCCCAAAAAGTTACCCTCCTCCAAGGTGCGACCACCCCTCACTGAGCATGCGCTCTGAATTTTCTCTAGCATGTACCTTTAAAAGCAAAGCGAGGAGATTTTATACCAATCATAGTAAAGGTATGTATGACTAGAGTCACTGAAGCTCCACCTAAATAGGAAAATAGTATAAAAGGCCTTAAGAGAGTGGGACTGTTAGGGAAGATACCATCGTGGACAAGTCGGGAGGACATCGCTGACTTCTGGGACCAGTCGACGGGCTGAACCTCTCTTCCCCCCCCATAGGGACGCCTATGGGGTGAGATTCAAACAGTCGGCTGTACCGAGTGCTTTCCCGGGAAACTTAGAAATCATTAGAGCTCTTTTCTTCCATAATTTAATGTGCTTGTAGTCGACCGTGTTATTATTTGCACGTGCTTTGCAGACAGTGTATTTATCACCGGCAATCCAAAAGAATCTGTACTCCCGTTGCTTTAATAAACTGTACTGTTCATTAATCTAGCCGTGATAGTTTGTTGAATGTGACCAAACTCCCCATGTCTGGCCGTTTTAGTTCGATGAACGCGGCTAAATTGAAAGTACAGTGCGCTATTAGTGCATCCGTAATCGTAGTAGTTCAATATATTGAATGCGACCGGACTTATAGCGTTGAATTGGACAACACTCAGAATCTAAGCCTAGCCACCCCCAGCCCCTCTGATATCTGAGGATAAGCTGGAACGCAAGGGGGTTTATTTTCTGCCAAACTTCTTTACCCTTTAACGCAACAGGAGAAGAGTCATGAGAGATTTCTGTTTCTTACAGTTGAAAGACTTATGGAAGGACCAGTCTCAACTGGTTATGATGGCTGCCTTGTTAGGCTTGGAGAGCCCACGCCCATCTCCCTCCCCCCCCCCCCCCCCCCCCCCCTTTCTCAAACATTGAAGGATTCAGCAGCAGTGCAGGTCAAAAAAGAATCAGGGTTAAGTAATAATTCCAATTTGGAAGTCCAGGGAAATCTTAAAATCTGGTTGTGGGCTAATATCTTAAGTATACGTGCTTATTTTAGTCATAAGGAACAATTCCACGAAGCAAGAAAAAGTTCAGTAGAAAGAGAGATTAAGCTAATTTGTAGGTTAAAAAAATAATAAATAAACCTCAACTTTTAAAAATATATTTTTTAAAAATTGTGTTCATAACAGCACTTATTAAAAGTAGAGGAATAAAATACTTAAAGCACAACACTTGAATGACTGAACATTGCTCCAACTTACCGAAGCGCAAACCAGTTGAAATCAGCAGTGTAGAATTTTTTTCACTGACAGTTAAGTACTTTAGTCAGTTTTCCTTTCTGTTCTTAACCAGGATTATAGAAAATAAATATTCATTATCAAATTTTCCTTTTAGATAAATGAATTGGTGGATGCCCGTGATGTCAGCATCGGAGCCTGGTTTGAAGCTCATATAGAAAATGTTACTCGAGCAACAAAAGGACATAAGAATGGTAAAGCTCAAGTAAAGAGTGGCAATTCTTACAAAAGGACTAATGGAAACTTAAGTCAAGATCATTCTAGAGAGAATGCAAATTATTTGGACAGTACACCATCCACATCTTACTCAGACTGCATGGACACTGATGAAGAAGCTATTTATCATATCAAGTATGACGAGTAAGTGCTTCTGATATTATTTTGAGGACATCATATGTTATGATTTGGCGTGTATAAACAAAGAATTTTGTTGAAGAAACTTGGAATCAAAGAGAGCACATTCAATATTGCAACCAAGGAAAGAAGTATTAAAAAGCCATAATGGCTTTCAGTCAGATATAATGAATATCCTGAGAGTAACGAGGGTTTTTTTCTTTTATTCACAAATTCCTGTGAAGTATTACCTTTATCTTGACTTTATGCATCTCAGAACACCTATCTCTAAGGAAAGGAAACTATGCATTGGATTTTTCTGTACTTGTTTTTCTACATAAACTATAAGTTCATATTTTCTTTAAAAACTGCTCTGCTCATATTCAGTTCCTTCCATTGAAGTCTAAACAAGTGTTTCATGGGAGCAAGTTCTAGTGCTCGGATTGTTTAAATTTTGTTTTAAAAGTAGTATTTATGCATGAGATGACGGGTCTGCATTTCATGTAGAGGTTTCTTGTAGATAATCTGGTGACTGGGAACACAAAAATCAGTTCTGAGCTGGAGTCAGGGTACAAAGGTATTTTTTTATTTTTATTTTTTTTAAATCTATGGTACAAGCAAATTTCAGAACCTACAACAGATGTGCTAGAGTAGAGGCTTTGTGCCATAAACTCAGTGGGACTTGCAGGGATTTCTCATCACCAGCTTTTGCACGGGTGCATTCACATAAACTGGATCCTAGTTTTTTAATGATGCCTTAATTTGCTGAAGCAGCTAACTAAGCTTCTAAACCAACAGCATCAATGAGAATTTTTTATTACAGAGAACAACAAAAATATCGCACTTTGGCACATGAGATCAAAGGTAAAGGAACATACGTTTACTTTACACAGAAGCATATTTGGTATTAGTCTTGTTGAGGCTAAATTCAATTCAAGTTTTAAAAATTTTTTTAAGTATCTATTTCAAGTTTTGTTGTTTTTAAATAATTACAATTTAAACTGGTTTTGCTAGGGAAAAACCAAGAATGTTGAAGACTTAGCTGAACATCTTTTAGCTGCTCTTGGCAACACTAGATACAACTTTTCTTTATCTACTTACCTTGGAGGATAATATAGCTTTTGTCTGAACATGGAGTTCAAATGCAGTTTTATATCTGCAACCATCAATTTTTTTATCTGCAGGTGTGCGCTCCCCCCCCCCCCCCCCCCCAAATAGATAGCTACAGCATTGAAAGCAAAAATTTACTTTAAAAGTTATTGAAATACTTAAATTCAGAACTTTCTCACAACTTCAGTCGCCTAGTATCATTACAGTTGGACTAGATGATAGTTGCAGGTCCCTTTCAACTGAACTATTCTTAAAAAAAAAAATAATTCTCTAAAATGACAGATATGCATCATGGTATGCTTTCAAAGACCTGGTTCTAAGATTGGTTAATTGTGTAACGTCGCAGAAGTATTTAATTGAGCAAAGGGCAAAAATTTGAGTGTGTTTGTAATTATTGGAGTTAAATTATGTTCCTCTTTTGTAGATAGTGTCGTTTTACATGAGTTAGAGATTCAAGGGAGAAGCCATCTGCGAAGCAGAAAGTATAGTCAAGCTGATCTGACTTGCATAGGTGTACCTATGCTTACAAAATGTCAATTTTACTGCATGCGTACCTCAAGATCTAGCATTTCCAGTATAGGAAGACTAAGATGACTGCATCTAACACGATCTGTCACAGGTTTGTGTTCCCAGCCAGTGACCATCTTAAAACATTATGTCTTACCTAATTTTGCTTATGTCACGGTCATTTACTTGATTGGCATGAAATGTTAAAAGTTTGAGCTTACAGGGAGAAAAGTTATTTCAAAACTTTCTAGTGAGCAAGATCTATGCATTTATCAGCTAATAGAGACTTTGGTAAAAGTTAACGGCCTACATATGACAAAACACAAGGCATCATTTGTGACACTTCATATTTACCTTTCAACATCCCACTTCTTTGTTCTTTGAGTGGTAGTTAACATGCACATTGAAGAAGGCTACAGCTGAAGGACAAGTCTGTTGTAATGTTTTGAGATGGGGTTGGGAACGTGGAGTAGACCTACACTGTGTTCCTGAGACTTTGTGTTATGGCAAAGCTCGTTTGATACCCAGCTGTTGTGTCAGGTCCAGTCTGGCAATGCATGCACACAAAAAGGGGGCGTGGTGGGAATCAAACATTCATTTTCTTTCTGATTACATCTGGAACTGACTACTCAGTGATGTTTATTCATGATATACTGGAAAGCTATTCACCCTTGATCTCAATGTGAAGCCCTCCACTGTCATAGATCTAGTTCTTTGGACCAAGCTTCCTAGTACAGGTCTATTTCTCCTAGCTGTCTTCAAACCCCAAAGATCCCACAGGTCTCCACTCCAATGGAGATGTAGAGCTGTTTCTTTCTTTCCCTCCCCAGTTGTCCCATTAGTATTGACACTGGTCAGTTCAAGAGCAAGTTGAATGTTGTCCAACATAATATATCTCGCACCTCCGTAGTCGAGAGCCTTAATCAGCTTTATTTATACCGGAACACAATTGTGTTTTTCTTGGGGATGGGGGAGAAGATCATGCTAAGAGGTCCTACCAACCTCCTTGTAGGCACTGAAAGGCTGCTATTAGCTGCCACCGCCACACACCCCACACATACCCCCCCCAAGCTTTTCCTTCACCTGACTGAACAAGCCCAGTCCCCCAGCCCCTCCTCACAGAGCACATCTTGATGGCCATCTTGCCAGCCCTCCACTGGGCTAACACCAGCTTGTCAGCATCTTCCTTGCATTAAGGGACCTAAACCAAACATAATATTCTAGATATGATCTAACAAGCGCTGAGTAAAGGGAAATAGTCACTTCCCTCAATCTATTGCCTATGCTCCTGTTGACACAGCCCAGGATGCTGTTGGCCACCTTTGCTGCCAGGGCACACTGCTGGCTTGTGTTCAGCTTGCTGTCTACCAAGACCCTCAGGTCCTTTTCTGCAGAGCTGCTACCCAGCCAGTCACTCCGCAGCCTATATTGTCACAGGGGGTATAGTGGGTTGACCCTGGCAGCAGCCAAGTACCCACGCAGCCGCTCACTCACTCCCCTCTCCCACAGGACAGGGAGAAAGTAGGAGAAAGGCAAGAAAACTTGTGCATCGAGATACATTTTAAAAGGCAAAGCAAAAGCCGCGTGCGCAAGCCAAGCAAAAAGAGGAATTCATTCACTCATTCCCATCAGCAGGCAGATATCCAGCCACTTCTTGGCAAGCAGGGCCTCAGCACACATAACGGTTGCTTGGGAAGACAAATGTCATAACCACAAATGTTCCCCCCCTTCCTCCTCTTTCCCTGAGCTTTTATTGCTGAGCACAGTGTCACATGGCATGGAACATCCCTTTGGTCAGTTTGGGTCAGCTGTCCCAGCAGTGTCTCCTCCCAACTGCTTGCACACACCCAGCCTACTTGCTGCAGGGGCAGAGTGAGAAACAGAAGGCCTTGATGCTGTGCAATTACTGCTCAGCAGTAGCCAAAACACTAGTGTGTTATCAACACTGTTTTGGTCACAAATCCAAAGCACAGTACCATACGGGCCCGCTATGAAGAAAGTTAACTCCATCCCAGCCAGACCACGTACAGGGGCATTAAGTCCATCTCAGGACTATCCCCTCACAGTTTATTCCTTTAGCACAATACATTGTTTTCTGATCTCCTCCCATTTAATTACAACACCTGTGCATCTCTATCACATCCCTGAGTGGTTTACATATTGCTCTGCTAATATTTCTTCTACATCCAATTTTAATTCTATGGGAGCAATCCTTCTCAGTTTCCCCCCCCCTCTTGTTACTTGTACCATGAGATCAGTTGCTGGATCAACCAAACCAAATAATCAAGGAAGCATTGGAACTCATTATGAAGATTACAAATATATATATATATTTAAGTAGTTACATAATAATGATCGAAACTTAATGAACGTGAAGACTCTACAACTCCAGCTTCACTGATGATCCCAACTATGCCCTAAACTATCACCCATCCATGTGGACAAGTTCAGCTATAAGAGCTTGTTATTCCACTTTTTAAATTAAGACACACCATACTAATATAATGGCTGAAATACAGATATTTAATTAGTTTGACCTCTGACAGACTACTTCGAAAATCACAACTCACTACAGGCTCATTGTCTCTGCTTCTCAGGTCAACTGTTTTCCACAAAGCCAGAGCAGAGTCCTGGTGCACTCACAGTCGTAGAAGCACACTAAGCAGGATTTAATTAGCATCAGTTTGTCTTAAACCCAAACATAAGCACAATAATATAGCATAATTGGTAAACATATAAGCATTATTGTGCCCAGGAAGAACAGTATTGCATTGATAATAACAGACCACATGCCTTACGTTAACTGTGCAAGATCACACAGTTAGGCTTGTTATCAACTTGGTATGAGAACTAGCTGTGTGAACCAGAGTTTGGCATTAGGTGGCTATGACTGGGAAAGTAGTCCCTGTCCCTGCTGCTCCCCCCCCCAAGCACCATGCAGTATTGCAGTATGTAGTCCAGGGACAGAGGCCAAAGGTAAGAACTGCTTGCCTAGACACACAAACATCCCACAGAAGTACAAGATCTGAAATTGGGGGGAGGAGACAGACAAGTCACCGGCTTCTGTTCCAGCTTCCCTTGTCAGAGCTCTGGAGCCCCATCACCTCATGACTAAGACTACTGAGGATTAACTACACACTATTAACTTCATGGTACTGCATACTCACAACTGACTTATATGTATATGATTGTTAAGAACTGCCTGCTTTGAATATGCAGTAATAAGTAAAAAGTTAGACATTACCACAAAAGTGTGCTGTTAATGTACATCAACCTAGTCAAATTTTGTTTTAAACTGATTTATCAGTCTTCTAAACACCCCCATTAGTGATCTGTAACAAGATCCTTAACAATACACATTAACACCTACATATGCTGACTCAAATGTAACACAAAAGTAAACAAGCTCTTCAACTTCAAGACCAATGCTGCTTGTATCCGGCTTCATCAGAGCAGCATGGGTTTGTCTGCAGCCATCTGCTTCAACATGCCCTCACAAAACCTGGCTCCCATCTTTCTTGTGGAGTGGTAACAAGATTGCTCAAAGCACAGCCAGCATGACACAAAACCTATTTGTTTCCTTTTGGTTTTAAGTACATTTCAGATTGCAAGTTCACACTCTAGTCATGAATGACCACCTCTCGGGGACAGTAAACTGTTATTTCTCACGGTTGTTCCTGTTCATACAGGTATATGCTTCATCTGTTATAGGACAGAAATCTTGCCCCATCTTACATTGCTCAGCTTAAGCTAGCATTGCCACGCTCATTTGTAGTAACAAGTCCCATCTTAGCAGTCAAGCTCCCTAAAAATACAACACATCTGATACTCCTTTCCCCCCCCATATAACATTTGTGCCTCACTCTAATACTCAAGCACTGTACATACCTCATTTGTGTAAAGCAGCTTAAAAGAAGTTACACCTTTCATCAAAAATACAGCCCAAGACAATCTCTTTGGATAAAGACGTGCCCCACACCGATGAGGGGAGAAAGCATCAACTCACAGAAAGACTTTTAACCAGTGGTCCCCAATACCACTGGAACCAGGTGTAGATTAAGCACTCCTTCAGATATCAGCTACAACTGACATCCTTCTCTGTAAAAAGCTCTTTGCAGCGCCTAAGAGGACTAGGACGCTAAACTCATGCACAGCTTTAATACAAGGGAGCCAGGGAGTGCGAGGAGATAAAGGCTGCCGATGCGCCCCCCACCCCACCCCCCCCCCCCAACCCGCACAGTCGTATACCCGCCTCCAGGAAGGATTCTAACAAGTCCTCTGTCTCTCCTCTTCTGGTGGACGGAAGGAATTCAGAGTCCACAGTCCCCGAAAACCCTTAGTCTGTGATGTGGCACCTAGGCCTTGGAAACTACTTGCAGCGCACACACAGAAAGCGTTTTCTTTATACCCAGATGGGGCACCGAAACCCAAGGAAAACAACCTGCGTTCTCTTGCCTGGTCGGAAAAGTAAAGCAGGGGATTTCCTCCCCCTCACACCCCACTGTCTGCTCTGTCACTTAGGTGTGATAAACTGAAGGAACCTCCCTCGGTTTGGGTGGAAAAGAAAAACACAAAAGGACCTCATTAGTACCTGCTCGCTACTGCGGGGGGTGGGGAGGAAAAGTATAGAAAGAAACCAGAGTTGGGCCCAGAGCCTTTTGTCATGCCGGGCGGCTTGTCTTCCCTCCTTGCCCCTCACCACCTCCTAGGCTAATTGAGAGGAGAAGAGAGAAAACAAAAGCCAGAGATCCCAGTATGGGAGGAGACGAGGAGCTTTACATCCAGTCACAGAGAGCAGAACATAAGAAGGGGAAGATCACATAGAAGAGAAGCTCCCCTCCACCCCTACCCACCAGGTCTCCACCTCACCTGCTTGCCCCGGTAGAAGAGGCGCTGGCGGTCAGGACTCACACAGAAGGTCTTCTGGATCTTCTCCCGCAAACACTCAATCTTGGTGAGACGGCTCAGATCATCAATGGTATGGGTCTCAGTGCCGTCTATAGTACGAACTTGGATCCACATGGTGTGCGCCTTCCACTAGCTCAGCCACCCGCGGTGAAGGGGAGGTTTTGTTCTCCGAGTCCGTGATAACGGAAGACAGAACAGGCGTTTCCCTCACTTCTTTGTTCAGTTCAATGGAAGCAGGTTTTTTAAATATCACCGAACAGGCACGAGCCTCCCCGCCCGCAGGCCTCGCTCAGAAGGGCGCAGAGAGGTAAAGGAGACCTAACCCAATCCTCGTCTACTCCCCAAACGTACCCCGTAATCACACAAACAGAACCGTAAGCTCTCCAAGCCAGCACAACACGAGGCAAAGCCTGGCGGGAATTGCCACAGGCAGATCTAACGAACACCACCAGGAGCCATCACCAACCCTCAGAGAGCGTTTACTAGCCGCTACCGCTCTCGTACAGAGGTCACGGCGCCAATAGCGATCTCGCGAGAGCCCTCGGCCGTAAAGAGACAACGTTGAGAAGCGGGGGGAGGATAGATAGCAACGTCACCTCTCCTTCCGCGTTCGGCTTTATACAAAGTCACGCCCCACCCCGCCCTTTGAGCATTCTCTGGCCAGCATCTTTTTTCCTCCTGCTTGGTAGTTGTATGGAGGGCTTGGGGGGGAGGGGGATAGTTTAGTGCCCGCGTAGAGAAGCGGCCATTATCGTTCTTATGGGAGCCAAGCGGGAGCGTCTTCTCATTCCCTCACAGGGCAAAGCATCTCTAGTCTCAGGCCTGCAAATTATACCAATGACATAGGAAGTGACTCTGTGCTTCCACCTTTCCCTTTCAGACACGCACAGAGTCAGGACCCAGCACGTCAGGTGTCACAGTGACACAGAAGCATGGACCTGACGTGGCATAAATAAAAAGCAAGCAAAACTGCTTTGCATCCACTGATGAAATCTAGGCCCCAATGTTTCCCAGTACAAAAGTGCCATCAAAACCTCAATTCAGCCAGATTTAGCTCTGCCTAATAAATCCAGAATAGATCTGTCTGCTCTTATCATATTAGAAAAGTGCAGATGTGGGCCAGGACAAAAATATCAAGCCTCCTTTTTTAACACAGATCAGATGTGTGGGTTTTATTTGCTACATTTTTGCTCAAGACTCTGAGTAACACTGGACTGTATACTGGTAAAATGGTACTGTAAAAACATATCTGATGCAGTACCCAGTGAGATTCAGCTTACGGATATAGGTGTCTCTGATGCTATTATAC
Source organism: Astur gentilis (assembly GCF_929443795.1). NCBI lineage: Eukaryota > Metazoa > Chordata > Aves > Accipitriformes > Accipitridae > Astur > Astur gentilis. Next base: position 30,551,526 of record NC_064918.1, read on the forward strand.
CTGGCAGCACTGAAGCCTACATTTTTGGGCAGATTTCGCAGCAGCTTTGTTGCCTGAGTAGTAAAACTTTAGAGACTGAGATAACAAACTGATAGGTTCCAGATGATAGAGATGCGTTTTTGTGACTTTTTTTTTATCGGGATGATATCGAAGATCCCTGTATATAAATTTTAGGTCTGACATAATTCCCATTGTGGCCTTGGTTGAGTTACTTTTAAGGCCTGATTTATGAGTATTAAGCACTTGCAAAGGCAGATGAAATAAATGAAAGTTGCTTAATCCTCCTGGAAATCTATTCCTTGCCTTTTTATCTCCATTGTTCCATCTCTGTTGTTGAGATAACACACACCTTCCTGTAACTATACCTACTACAGCACAACACCAGAGTGTCAGAGACACAAGTTCGGAGTTTGGTGGTGGTGTTACAAGCTCCAACTCAAGTAACGTAGTGCACATGATCTAGTCAAATCTTTGTGTGCCAGCCTTCTTGGCTTCCTTGAAACATTCAAAGATAATTAATGCAGTAGGAATGTGGGTTAATAGTTATAACTAAAAAGAGATAAATCAAGCTGTCTTCAGCTTTGCCCTAGTTCCACTCTACCACCACAGTAAAGGGAACAGAGTCCCAATATAATCCCTTTGCAGTGTCTTCTGTTTTGCAGATCACAATTTTTCTCCTGAAACTACTGCTAACAACAGAATGTGTCTCTCTTCTGGAGTGGGGAGAAAAAAGTTCTGGAGGGACCCTGAAATGGGGTCAGTTTTAATGGGTTAGAGGAAATAGAATCAATATTTTGTGGGAGCCTATGTTGACAGCACAGAATCAGCTTTCTGGAATAGGAAACACCTTTTGCTAGAGAGACAGAGACTGAAAGAGGATCAACCTGCTACAAAACCATATCTGGAAATCCATTACCTGGTTGGGGTTGTAAAGAAACAGAGATCAGGTTGCTGGCACAGGGGTTGCTGATTAGAAAGATCACATTGTTATAGATTGATTGTAGGTGGCCTGTTTTGTAACATGCAAAGTGGAATTAGAGACTAGAATATAAAGGGAAAGAAATAATGTAAAAAGTATTTGACTGGTAGTCTGTGAGAGGATGTGAAAAGGGGAGGTTATTGGAAAAGTGAGCTAGTTATTTAGCAGGTGATAATGTCCTGATTGGGTATGCTAGTGAGAAAATTATGTACTGATAAAAGAGAAATTAATTGAGCAGCATAGTGTGCATTATGGACTGGAATGAGGGTAGAAGAGACTAATTTCTCAGCAGAGAAATTACAGGATGGGCAGATCAGATGGCTGAGCCATCTGATGTATTAAGCAATAATGCAGTTAGGTGGCAGCAAAGATAAGGTTTGAGACAGTAGAAATGACTAATAGAGTTGTTCTCTTGCAAGAAAATCCTATAATAGCTTGAATGACTGAAGGGGGGACCCTCTTCTGCTGATAGGGTCTGCATGGCATGCTGCGCATGGGTCGGAGTCCTGTTTGATGCTACACAGATAGCAAATGGCTTGGGTTATCTGGCTTTTACAACAAGGGCCCAAATTATGTCAGGCAGTGTGTGAGAAAGGCATTACCCACTTCATCTTACATTTCCTTCTTAGGTGCTGGCCAGTTTTACCATTGGTTCCTAATATGATATTGCCTTAACTATATTATAATTAATATATGTATGTATGGCTGTGCATTTGCATATACCACATAATTTTCAATCTTTAGAAACATCAGTATCTTCTGTATCTGTATCATAACACTAGATTTCTATTCACAAACTGCTCATGTTATATACAAATACAACTTTCATTTCTGTTTATAAATTAGCAATACTGATACTTTCTGTTTTCAGCATTTTATTTCTTCCCATGTCATTGTTATTTGCATTTTCTCTGTCTAACATATATCTGCTAACAACTGTTTCAGGGACATTAGTTGTGGTATAATTTTTTGGTAGAGATCAGAGTAGCCCATCTGAGGTAGGTGAAGACCTCCATAATAAATAAAATACTCCCCAAAAAACTGTAATTCTCTCTCTTTTTATTTACTACTTCTTACTTCTTAACTTTATTTTCCCTCTTTTTTATAGGCAAAGAATGTAGACATCTCATTAACTCAAATGGAAATGAACAAGATTATCTCCTTTTCAAGTACGTAACATACCTCATGTAAGCTGAAAATATTTTTTATTATATTGCTATCAACATTTCTTAAAGGTGCAATAAAATGTTATCTCTAGTGACTGATAAACAGAAAGCATAGGAGTACATTCAGAAAGTGTTCTATAATATTACTTATGTAGATGTGGTTTTGATACAAAAAGTAAACCATGCCTTCATGGGACTGTGAATCCTTGGTTGATACTTCATGATGGCCATCTTCAGCTAAGTCTGAACTGATTTTGACTCTTCTGTCAGTATACAAAATTTCATTGTTGCTCACAGACTAAAAGTTAACTGTAAATGAATTTTAGTTAGTTTCACTAATAGTAGTACAAAATATAAAATCCCCTACTAATAAATCAAGTGTATTCTTATAGCAACCTTTGCCTGATAATGTCTATGTACTTCACTAAAACTAAAAGTGCCTTAGAACAAGACAGGCAACATTGCAATGAAAAACATACAGTGGACATAGGCAGCTGTGGTTTTGGATTCGGTGGTGGTGGTGTCAAAAAAGAAGAGTTCTGTGCTTGAATATTTATGTCAATGAAGAGAACAAATGTATGCTGAGCCTTGGAGAGTTAAGGTATATTAAAACTCACAGCTTGAGAAAATGGCTTCCAACTCAAGAAGAAAGGGGTTAAGTCTGAAGGAAAAGTGTATGAAGGGGGACTCGAGCTTATAGATGGCTGTGTTGGAAGAGACTGATGGGGCTGGGGGACTGAGCCACAGAGTGGGCCTGAATTAGCAGTTAGTTGGTGAATGGTGAGACAGAGGAAGCACATACAGTGTGGGAGACACCACTGTGTGGAGATAGAATAAGAGCTGGATTGCACAGAGAAGCTTGTACTTGGAGAGAAGATCAAAAGAGCTTGAGAGAAAAGTTCCAGGTTTTTTTTCATTCTGGGGGGAAGAGGTGAAATAGGGAAAAAAAAAAGAAAAAAGTGTCTTGTCTTACTGTTTCCAGACTAGATTCCTCTATTTCATAACTAACTACTTGCATATTTCCCAATTTTGCACTTTTAGATCTGTCTATAGGGAAGGATTTTATTTGTGTCAACATAAATTAATTAATTGGAGAGGTCAAGACTGGTGGCAGCCTGGGCTGCAGTGATCATGCCCTGATGGAATTCATGATCTCGAGGGATATAGGCCAAGCAAAAAGTATAGTCAAGGCCCTAAACCTTAGGAAAGCGAACTTTCAGTTGTTTAAGGGACTGGCAGATGGGACCCCCTGGGAAGCTGCGCTCAGGGATAAAGGAGCTGAACAGAGCTGGCAGCTCTTCAAAGACATTATTCTTAGAGTGCAAGAGCTCTCAATTCCCACATGTAAGAAATCAGGCAAGGAAGGCAGGAGAACAGCATGGCTGAGTAAGGACGTCCTGGTCAAACTATAGTGTAAGAAGGAAATGCACAGGCAGCAGAAGCACGGGCACAATTTCTGGGAAGAATATAGGGATGCTGCCTGGAGGTGTAGGGATGGGATCAGGAAAGCTAAGGCACAGCTGGAGCTGAATTTGGCAAGGGATGTGAAGAATAAGAAAAAGGGCTTCTACATGTACATTGGCCAGAAAAGGAAGACAAAAGAAATTGTATACCCCACGATAAATAGGACAGGAGATCTGGTGACAACTGTCATGGAGAAGGCTGAGGTACTCAACAATGTTTTCCTCTTGGTTTTCAGTGGTAATCTCTCTTCCCAAATCTCTCAAGCCCCTGAAACTCAAGGCAGGGACTGGGGGAATGAAAAATTGGACATGAGCCGGCAATGTGCACTCGCAGTCCAGAAAGCCAATTGTATCCTGGGCTGCATCAAAAGAAGCGTGGCCAGCAGGTCAAGGGAGGTGATTCTCCCCCTCTACTCTGCTCTCGTGAGACCCCACCTGGAGTACTGCACCCAGCTCTGGGGTCCCCAGCACAAGAAAGACATGGACCTGTTAGAGCGGGTCTAGAGGAGGGCCACGGCGATGATCAGAGGGCTGGAACACCTCTCCTATGAGGAGAGGCTGAGAGAGTTGGGGTTGTTCAGCCTGGAGAAGAGAAGGCTCCAGGGAGACCTTATTGCAGCCTTTCAATACCTAAAGGGGGCTTCTAAGAAAGATGAAGAGAGACTGTTCACCAGGGCCTGTAGTGACAGGACAAGGGGCAACGGTTTTAAACAGAAAGAGGGTAGATTTGGATTGGACATAAGGAAGAAACGCTTTACAAAGAGAGTGGTAAGACACTGGAACAGGTTGCCCAGAGAAGTTGTGAATGCCCCATCATTGGAAGTGTTCAAGGTCAGGTTGGATGGGGCAGACCGGTTACCTTGGCCTGTTTGGGACCTGTTCTTAGCACCCCTGGTCTACCTGCCCTGTTCAGGTCCTGTGGGGCTATATGCTGGTTAGTGGGGGGACCCTTGGCTTCTGGCTTGTCCTTCCTCATGGAGCAGCTTGACTTTTGCTGCTCCCTGATGGCATGTTCTCTTGGAACATGTGTCTGGGCATATGAAGAACAGTCAATGTGGATTTACCAAATGGTAAATCATGCCTTCTGTGATAATGACTGGATTTGTGGATGAGGGGAGGATGATGATGTCACTTACCTTGACTTTAGAAAGGCTTTTGACGCTGTCTCCCACAAAATTGTATCCAAGTTATGATGTTACAATCTGGAAGAGTGGATAACTACATGGGTAAAAAACTAATGGTTGGCTGACTGGGCTCAGAGGCTAGTGGTTAACAGATTATATTCTACCTGGAAACCCGTGACAAATTGTATTAGGTGTATGTGGTAAGGTTTTGGTAGCAGGGGGCCTCTTGTGAGAAGAGGACAGGGGCTTCCCTGTGCTGGAGACAGCCCGTTCCAGTTGGCTTGGCAACAGACCCACCACAGGCCAAAGCTGAACCAATTGGCAAAGTTGGTGGTGCCTCTGTGAAAACATATTTAACAAAGGGCAAAAAGGCCAGACAGGCAGAGGAGTGAGGGGGGAAAAAGTGAGAAACAGCAGTACAAACACCAAGGTCAGAGAAGAAGGAGAGGGAGGAGGTGCTCCATGGCACCAGAGCAGATATTCCCCTGCAGCTCATGGAAGAGACCATGCTGGAGTAGATATTCCATTGCAGCCTGTTGGAAGAGCAGTTGCATATTTCCCAAAGGAATTGTGGCATGTGGAGAACTTGCTCTGGGGCAGAATTTTCCCAATAGGACTGCAGACTGTGGAAGACCCCATGCTGGAGCAGGCTTTCCTGACAGGAACTGCAGCCCATGGAGATGACCCATGCTGGAGCAGGGGAGAAGTGTGAGGAGGAAGAACTGGCAGAGAGGAGCTATTATGTACTGAGAGTAATCCCCCATCCCCTCTGCGCTGCGGGGGATGGGGGATGGGTAGAAGAGTCGGGAGTGAAGGAGGGAAGTTGAGCCTGGGAAAAAGGGGTGGAAGTAGAGGAAAGATGTTGTTTTAATTTTGTCTGTTTCTCACTACCCAAATCCATTTTAATTGGCAATACATTAAATTATTTTCCCCAAGTTGCGTCTGTTTTGCCCATGACAGCAACTGGTAAGCAATCTCCCTGTCTTTATCTTGACCCATGAGCTTTTTTGTCTTATTTTCTCCCCCTGTCCTGTTGAGGAGGGGGAGTGAGTGAGTAGCTGGGAGGGTGTCTGGCAACTGGTCAACGTTAAGCCACCACACAAGTGGGGTACCGCAGGGGTCTCTCCTGGAACCTTTCCTGATAAACATATTTATTAATGATCTGGTAGGAGGTGAAAGAGCATACTGTTGTCTTGTGTTAGGCAACCTGGTCTGAATTCAGTATTGACCCTGTGCTGAGCAGGTGGTTGGAGTAGAGACCTCCTGAGGTCCTCTCCGAACTGAATTTTTGTGATTCTAAAAGGGAGTATCATTTTGTGGTCATTTCTGGCTCAGCTCTCAATCAAGTCTAATCTGGGAGGTGACCTCTGAAAACATCTACTGGACCAGGCTCTGTAGGGAATTTAGGTAGGTAGGTAATACTAGTCTGTGGGTCTTGGTAGAGTTTTGTGCCTAGCTGCTCAGCACTAATAAAGCACTTAGGCTAAGTTAGATCTAGAGATGCCTAGAAACAGACGTTTAAACCCCTACAGAACAAGTATGTCCTGGGTTCAGCTAGGATAGAGTTAATTTTTACAGGAACCTGGGAGGTGGGGGGCATAGCCGGGGCAGCTGACCTAAACTAGCCAAGGAGCTATTCCATAACAAGTGACATCATGCTCAGTATATAAGTGGGGAGCGGGCGGGGGGGAGGGTGGTCTCGGCTTTCAGTGGGGGAAGTGGCGGAGCGTCGGGTCCCGAGTGGTGAGCAGTTGCACTGTGCATCAATCTTTTTGTATACTCTTTCAGTAGTACCGTTGTTGTAATTTCTTTGTGTTGTCCCAGTAAACTGCCTTTATCTCAACCCTCGAGGTTCCAGTTTATTTTTCCTTTCTCTCCTCTGTCTCCTCCCTATCCCACCGGAGGGGGGCGGAGGAGTGAGCGAGCGGCTGCGTGGTCCTTTGTTACCGGCCGGGCTGAAACCACGACGGTCCTTTTTGGCACCCAACGTGGCGCGTGAAGGGTTGAGATAACGACAGATCTGGCCAGAACGTGTTGAAACAAATTTGTCATACGCATTTCTTATACTAGATAAATAGATGTTAGTCACAATGTTGTTTCATTTGTTTACATAGTGGCGTTTCGTAAGCTCTTGTATGCTCCATATATTGCCTGTAGTTGCGTATCTCATCTCTGGGAGAGTGATTGGGATTATCATTTTTCTGTACTGGGCAATGTCAACTTGTGAAATGATTACATCACTGGTCATGTGGACAGAGGGCCCCACGGAGGGTGGGAACGCATTTCTCTAAAGCCCCAATTCCTTATCTTAAGTGACCAGGAGAAGGAACACAATTTATGCCTTCCTGGAGGAAGAAGGCCCCATGGAAGTTGGGACTGTGCTTCTATCTTAAGTGGTCATGCCAGCAGGAAAAGAGAGGCAACTCCACAATGAACACCCCTCCCCAAAGCTCACTAACCGATTCCAGTGAACCCTGGGTGTGGGAACTGCGCATGTTGAGATCATCAACTAACACACTATAAAAGAGGAGAGAACGAATCCTCAGTGCGCGCCCTCCAGAACTGGATCTCTACGCTGGCTGGACCAACGCTGGACCCAGGACTGGTGAAACCCCTCTCTTCTCTCTCTCTCTCTCTCTCTCTCTCTTTTCCTTCTCTCTTTTCCACTGTCCCTACACCTCATCCTTTGAAACATAAACCGTTGACCAAGTCTGAGACTAAGAGTGGACCTAGCCGCCCCTGAGCTCCTCTCTGAGAAGGAGTCCAGAAAGCAAGGGGGTCTGCTCTGAACCTCGTGACTCAACGGGAGGGCTCTCCTTCTGATACATTTCATGTTCCTTTTTCCATTTCATTTTCCTGTATTTCCCTCCTCTTCTCAAATAGTGGCTTAATGACATGTTGCAAGGTTCATATTAACAAGTTCACATGTACTTGGACAAAGTTAGCTAGGTTGAATAAATGTTGGTTGTTGTTTGAACTCCCCTGGTGTCGTTTCACCTTAATTCTGACAAAGGATATCCACGAACCTGAGTCGCTCCAACTTTTGGATGCGACATCTTAATTGGCGTCACGGACAGGATTTCCCTTGTTGGAAGCAAGTTTTTAATGGGATACCAGACCTCCACTCGGAGAACAAGCGGGGAGCATCTGGGAAAGATCTCTCAACACTAAGTCGGGAGAGATCTGAGCAGTGGCAGACATAAAGGCCCAGGAAATATCTGTGTCTGACTGTTCCCCAGTTTTTAGAGAGGCTAACTGCCTATACAAGATTTCCCTTGTTGGAAGGGAGATTCTAACGGGATACCGGACCTCCACCCGGAGAGCGGGCAGGGAGGATCTGGGAAGGATCTCTCAACAATAAGTCGGGAGAGATCCGAGCAGTGGCAAGCATGGTGACCCGGGAAATATCTGTGTCTGACTGTTCCCCTGTTTTTGAGAAGCTAATTGTATATAAAGCCCACCCTTCCCCACAAGGAGTAGCCTGGGCACGAAACCACTGGCATGATCCAAAAGCCATTGTAGGAAGAATTGAGAAGCTTGCAAAAGAAGGCAGGTTTCGCCCAGGAAAAGGGAAGGCTGTAGTGTGCGCAGTGTTAGGGGCCGCACTCGCAGCAGCTCAGGAAGACAGACAGGAAACAATGAGAGCTGAGCAGGCAGATAAGGAGAAGATTCAGTCCCTGCAGGATTTAGTCCTGCAAGAGCAGTTAACTGCTGAGCGTAATACAACGCAGCAGCTTCATGCTGCCTTGTCTGATGCGTTAGATTGGGAAAGAATTTTACGAGCCGAGGCAGATGAATGATCTGACTTGGACTTAGACCTGCAAGGTCTAGAGTTAGTTAAAGTGAAACAGCAAAAATCTTTATACCCAAATCAAGAGTTAGAATGTACCAGAAAAGTTTTTTACCCTGAGGATGAAGAGATAGCAATGAGGCCATTAATTAAAACAGAAACCATAGACAATGGCCAAAATGGTGGAGCACCACACGTGACCATTAAGACGATACCATATTCTGCCACTGAATTATCTAAAATTCAGGAAAAGTATATCCGACTAGCAAAGGAGACTGAAACAGAATATGTGTGGATGGTATCATTAACCGGTGGTGACCAGATTTTATTGTCAGAAGATGAAGCCCAAGGATATTGGGGGCCTGGAGTGTTCCTAACTACCGATGATCCTAGGGAACCATGGTCTCTGACACAGCGGGCAGCTTACTGGGCAGGGGGAATAGACCAAATGGAACGGGGAGAACCAACACGGATAGATACCCCTTCTATAAATCAGTTAACCGAGAGCTTACAGAAATCTGCTTGTCTCCAATTAATGCATGATAGGCGATTAGTGCCACAACAGCCCTCTCCGATGTTGTTAAATGCCAATCCCGATAGAATGACTCCTCTAATCTAAGGTTTACCAGATTCTTTGAAATTATATGCTGTCCAGCTGCAGGATAGATTATGCGATGTGATAGCACCTAGAAGAGGCAGGCGGAATGCAGGAGGGGCCCTAACCTGGGGAGAAGTGGCACAGGAATTGATTAACTATGGCTGGAGAATGGGTCTCACAAGGGAAGAAAGTAGGGCTAAGCCTGCTATCCGCCGAATAGAAGGCCCTGGCCGACCTCCCCCATCTAAGACTGTAAACTCCAAAAAGCCATATGGGGGTCAGCGAAACTTGTTGTGGGCAGAAGGGATAGAAAAGGGAATTCCCCGGGATGTGATGGACGGCTTGCCCAGCTCTGTCCTAGAAAAGTTGGTCCTAGGGTGGAAAGACAAGAACAAGGAGCCTCCCCATACTGAGTTAAACATTCGAGACTATAAGGGGGCGAATCCACAGTCGCTGGCAACTCCCACTCCCCAAACACCTACTGCTCCAGAGGAAGGTATGACTGTCCGCAGGACGGGAAACTAGACACGCCGTCCCCAGTAAGTGAGCCGGGGGACGGCCAGTGGGTTTATTTAAGGAGGCTCACTGAAAATAAGACAGGAGACCTGTTGATTACTTTTCCCCTTGGTCCCTTTAAAACCCCAGTAACTTTTTTAGTTGATACGGGTGCTCAGATGTCAGCACTCCGGGTAGATGTTGCTAACCGCAATGGAATAATTGCAGATAAGAAGCAGATATGGGTCACAGACGTTTTCGGAAGCTCCCAACCACAGCCGACAGATAAAGTTAAATGCTGGCTGCCAGGGGGTTCATCCCCTGTTGAGGTTACTATGATACTAGGTCCTCTACCCACCAATATTCTAGGACTCGACCTCTTAAAGGGCCGGTCGTGGGTAGACTCTAAGGGAAGAGAATGGAAATTTGGGTGTCCCGCAATCTCTGTGAGGCTTTTGCAGTCTGCACCAACTCTTCCCCCTTCAAAGATAGTTAATGTCAAACCTTATGCTTTGCCTTTGGGAGCAAGGGAAGGGATCACTTCAGTGATAACTGAGTTACGGGAACAGGGGATAGTTATTCCTACGCACTCACCCTATAATTCCCCAGTATGGCCAGTCCGCAAGCCAAATGGGAAGTGGCAGTTGACAGTTGACTATCGACGCCTGAAGGCCAATACTGGCCCATTAACAGCTGCAGTCCAATATAGCAGAATTAATTGCAACCATACAAGAACAGGGTCACCAGATTTTAGCAACCGTTGATGTGAAAGACATGTTCTTTATGGTTCCCTTGCAAGAAGCAGATAGGGATCGCTTTGCCTTTACATGGGAAGGTGTACAATATACATTTACATGGCTTCCCCAAGGCTATTGCCACTCACCAACCATTGCTCACTATGCATTAGCACAGGAACTAAATCAGATCACTCCCAAAGATGGAGTAAAAGTATATCAATATATTGATGATGTGCTAATTGGAGGACCAGACACCACTGCGGTGGGGCAAACCCAGAGAGAAATCATTAATCACTTAGAGAATTTAGGGCTCCAAATTCCTGCCGAAAAGGTGCAACTCCCATCACCTGAAGTAAAATTTTTAGGTATCTGGTGGAAAGGAGGGACTGTGTGTATACCTCCCGAAACCTTGTCCACCCTCGAACAAGTGAAAATGCCTGAAAATAAGAAAGAATTACAGCATGCCCTAGGCTTGCTAATGTTTTGGAGGAAACACATCCCCGACTTTTCTATCATAGCTCGCCCTTTATATGATTTAACCCGTAAAAGAACTGCTTGGGACTGGACATGTGTCCATGAAGAGCCTCTGAAATTATTAATTTTCGAAGCAGGGATTTACCAGGCCCTAGGGCCAATACATCCAACAGACCCACTCCACATAGAATGGGGTTTTGCAGTTCATGGGTTATCTATACATATGTGGCAGCGTGGACCTGAAGGTCCTACTCGTCCTATAGGATTTTTCTCATGTAGCTTTAAGGATGCTGAAAAACGGTATTCAGTTTGGGAGAAAGGACTCTTTGTGGTTAACTTAGCCTTACAGGAAGCTGAGAGAATTATACAACAGCCCATCATCTTGCAAGGACCCTTTAAGATCCTGAAACCAATATTGGCTGGAACTCCTCCCCCCGCAGGAGTAGCTCAACGAGAAACAGTAAGGAAGTGGTATGCCCAGCTAGACCACTGCTGTCACACTAGACAGATAGAGGAGGGAACACCCAAAATGCTCCAAATACAGGACCTCCCTTCTGATCACCCAGATACAGAACCCCCTCCATCGTACATCAAAGTGGCTCCTGATTTCAAACCCCATTTAAAAAACGTATGGTTCACTGATGCTTCCGCAAAAAGGGACGGAAGGACGTGGAAGTATCGAGCAGTAGCATTACATATTGATTCAGGGGAGCATGTGATAACTGAGGGAGAGGGTAATGCCCAAGTAGGGGAGTTAGTTGCTGTGTGGAGCGTAGTCGTTAAGGAAGCTGAGACAACAGAACCAGTACACATTTATACTGACTCCTATGCAGTGTTTAAAGGATGCACTGAATGGTTACCATTTTGGGAGCAAAACCAATGGGAAGTAAACCAAGTGCCAGTATGGCAACGAGACAAATGGGAAGAAATACTGAATATCGCCAAGCAGAGATCTTTCTTGGTAGGCTGGATTGCTGCACACCAGGCAGGGGATAACCCAGCGCACCTCCTAAATAACCGGGTAGATTCCTTAACACGTCTAGCCAGTCTTGCCATCGATGGTGAAGCGGAAAAATGGGAACACCTTTTGGAGTGGCTGCACGTGAAGCGTGGCCATTCAGGGAGTGAAGACCTGTACAAAGAGGCTATTAGCACAGGATGGGCTGTTACACGAGAATTATGTAACACTGTTATTTCTGCATGTGGTCAATGTTGAGTTCGTTTGGAAAAATATAACCCTTTAAAAGAGCAACCCCTACATTTAAGGACAAACAAAGGTTTATGGCAAACGTGGCAAATTGACTATATTGGCCCCTTTAGGCTATCAGAGGGAAAACGATATGTGTTAGTAGGAGTAGAGGTGGTATCAGGACTAACACAAGCTGAAGCTGTATCCAGAGCAACAGGAGAAAATACAGTGAAAAGTCTTAAAGTATGGTTTAGCTGCTTACCCAAGCCTCAATCAATTCAGTCTGATAATGGGAGCCATTTCACTGCTGGAGTAGTGCAAGAATGGGCTAAGGGTGAGGAAATCCAGTGGGTTTTCCACACCCCTTACTACCCTCAAGCTAATGGTATTGTGGAGACAACGAACGGACTTCTAAAATGAGCTCTGAGGCCCCATGACCGAGGGTGGGCCTCACAAGTACCAGAAGCAGTATACGGAATTAATAGCCGGTGGGGGGCAAATGGCTGCCCCCGACTCCTAGCATTCTGTCCCACAGCTCCTTCTATTGTTCCAGGGACGAAAGGTGGCAAAGACCCTGCACACTTGCTCCACTATGCTGGACAACCAGTATTAGTGGAACTACCCACTGTGGGGCAAGTGCCCCTAACCCTAAAGACACCCCTTAACCTCTATTTCTGGGTGGCCACAGATGCTCATGGGAAAGAGCATCGTATCAATACCCGATGGATTGTCCCATCCTTCTAAGTGGACCTTCATGTTCTGAATTAAAGCTGCTCCGATGTCAAATGGCTGATAAGAATATGTTTTTTCTGCGCCCCACTAGCTGGATTCTAACAAACATATCAGTTAAGATGCACAATATAAAACTAACCCTCTGTTATAGTACTAAAACCATAGCTGCTTGATTGCTTGCTTATGTTTTTGTTACTCTGACTAGTAATGCTGTGTTGACTTCTCAGAATTCCTGAGTTGGGGGGAGAACACAGAAAGCTTGACAACAGACCACGTTGGAGTTCTTGCAGTGGCCCCTATGCCACGTGAGAGCAAGAGGTCGCTATAAACTTATTAGCTTTTTTACACACAATAAGCACATTCTGCTGATCTACGGATGCTTTAATCAGAGCAATTCCAGTCAAGAGAGCTTGAAGTTTAAGGCTAGTTTGTATGCATCTATAATAAGTAACACATTCTACACATGGCCTGCATGAGGTTGTTTTACAGAAGCTGCATGAGCGCCTTGGAGAGTGCACCTCAGCCTCTCGGATGGATCCCAATCACTAGCAGCACTGCTTGACATCTCCTCCAATCCTATCCCTCTAATGATTGTTTATTTTTGTATATATTTTGCAGGTTATCAGAAGCCCACGGCAGGACTTATGCTTTCACTTGATGAGTGGGCCATTATCTGTATTGTTTGTTTGATTTTGGTTGTGATATTCTTATGGTATAACAGGGAAAGATGGTTTGGAACTCCTTCCTCCTTGCCTTTCTCAGCTTTGGTACATCTGGACAAGGAGAAAGGACCTCCAATTTAGCTTGGGAAGTGATACAAGGATTCATACACGTCTGGAATAAAACGGATCAGGGGATCTGTATTCAGATTCCTACTTCTGCCGAGCAGGGGATTAGATTCGGTTTGATACCCATGAAGCTCAATATTGGAAAACATAATATGACCAATGGCATTATAGGGTTAGTAGATGCTCCTTTTGAGTATCAATATCGAAGTGATTATACCTCCTCTGGTAGATGGTGGCAAGATGAAACAGCCTTCTATGAGATCCCTCGGGACATGGGGTGGCCTGACTTAATAAACAAAACTTGTAAGCGATGGAGATTGGAGGTCAGTCGTGAAATTGGTGTTAGTCATAGCCCACCGTGTCCTCCAGGATTCGAGGAAGCCTACTCCAGACGATTCCCACCTTCTCCATCCTGGTGGAAAATAACAGGCTGCCCTTCCTATCACAACATATCTTGTAATCTAGTGCCCTTTTGGCCTGCTTCCCTGGAAATTACCCCTTTTGAATTACAATATAATGTAAAATGGGATTCAGCTTGGTGTGTTCACATACCTGACAGGAAGGGACAATATCCTTCAATGAATAGCGCCCACACTGCTTGGGGATGGTCAGTGAAACACATGTTAAAAAAACCAACCTCTTCACTTATTAAAGAAAGAATTTGTAGGCACACCCAACCCCAATGATGCCCATTTGTTAAACTGTACCCACATTATAGATTGTAGCACAGGCGCTGGCAATCCCATTGAAACATGGTTCAGTTTGGAAGTTAGAACCTTAATTTGAGATATGTGCACCTGTTGGGGATATCCTAATTTTGGATACTGAAACCGGGATAACCAATGTAATCAGATCACCAATAATGTTAATACCTGGCTAAAATGTGGAATTCCCATTAACCACTTCCCAAGACATAAGGTGGGGGAAGATAATCAAATACCTCGGGGAGACGCAGCTACTTGCCAAAATGCTTTGTATGCTGCCCCTGAGGGAACTGTCTGGGGGTGCTCAGATGGGAAAATGTACTCGCACTTGAATGTTATCGAACAGGCTGGATTGCTGTATGGTTTGGGAATTCCTACTATGTGTCCCAGGCGAATCTTTGAATATACCACACCACCTATTCACAGGAAGAAACGAGAACTTGATGATCCAAGTAGCACCCAGAAATGGATTCAAAGCATTTTAAAACCCGATTATTATACCAATATACCCACCATCTGGGTATATTGTTCGGCACCAATGGGTACTAGAAAACCTAACTTGGCAAGTACATGTATTAAGTAATTGGACTCGATATGCCTTTGGGGAACTAAATCTCCAAGTGCAACAGGTATCAAAAATGACATTACAGAATTGTTTAGCCTTAGATATGTTATTGTTAAAAGAACAAGGTGTGTGTGGTATGTTGAATTTGACTGAATCTGAATGTTGTATTACCATTCATAATGCCCCGACTTCCATTGAAGAAGCCCGGGCAAAGATGAAGGAGATTACCGACCAGACGAGAGAACTCTTCCACGCAATGCAACCAGCTGACTGGTTTGATTGCTGGAATCGAACCTCATGACTACATTCCATTTTAGGATCCTTGGCACTGACGGGATGGGGAAAATGGCTTGTAAATATTGGACTTATGATATTAATTGGATTTATATGTTTAATAACAGGCCTTGCCATAGTCAGATGTATGATTAGCCACTTACTATCCTCAGCTGTCTGTCTCTCTTCTCCTACTGTCCGCTATATCAAGATCACCACAGACGAACATGATATGAATGAGAATCAAAGTCCAGCGACTCTTTGAGCCATGGGGTGGTGTGACGGTCTGACAAATTTAATGTCTCAAACATCTGTTAAAAGAGCTTTGGTGGACAAAACGACCTCTGTAAAAATGCTGGAGTTTTGTAAACAGGACAATGTGGACAGAGGAGAGGGTCCCACTGAGGGTGGGAACGCACTTCTCCAAAGCCCCAGTTCCTTATCTTAAGTGACCAGGAGAAGGAACACAATTAATGCCTTCCTGGAGGAAGAAGGCCCCATGGAAGTTGGGACCGTGCTTCTATCTTAAGTGGTCGTGCCAGCAGGAAAAGAGAGGCAACTCCACAATGAACACCCCTCCCCAAAGCTCACTAACCGATTCCAGTGAACCCTGGGTGTGGGAACTGCGCATGTTGAGATCATCAACTAACACACTATAAAAGAGGAGAGAACGAATCCTCAGTGCGCGCCCTCCGGAACTGGATCTCTACGCTGGCTGGACCAACGCTGGACCCAGGACTGGTGAACCCCCTCTCTTCTCTCTCTCTTTCTTTCTTTCTCTCACTCTCTCTCTCTCCCTCTTTTCCTTCTCTCTTTTCCACTGTCCCTACACCTCATCCTTTGAAACATAAACCGTTGACCAAGTCTGAGACTAAGAGTGGACCTAGCCGCCCCTGAGCTCCTCTCTGAGAAGGAGTCCAGAAAGCAAGGGGGTCTGCTCTGAACCTCGTGACTCAACGGGAGGGCTCTCCTTCTGATACATTTCATGTTCCTTTTTCCATTTCATTTTCCTGTACTTCCCTCCTCTTCTCAAATAGTGGCTTAATGATATGTTGCAAGGTTCATATTAACAAATTCATGTGTACTTGGACAAAGTTAGCTAGGCTGAATAAATGTTGGTTGTTGTTTGAACTCCCCTGGTGTCGTTTCACCTTAATTCTGACAAAGGAAATCCACAAACCTGAGTCGCTCCAACTTTTGGATGCGACAGTCTAACCGGGAATGAGTGGCATAAACACCCCATTGCGACTGGCCCAGAGGCCCCGTGCATCCTTGGTATAGATTATCTCAGGAGGGAGTATTTCAAGGACCAAAAAGGGTACCGTTGGGCCTTTGGTATAGCTGCATTGGAGACAGAGGAGATTGAGCAGCTGTCTACCCTGCCGGGTCTCTCCCAAGACCCTTCGGTTGTGGGGTTGCTGAAGGTTGAAGAACAACAGGTGCCAGTTGCTACCACGACGGTGCACCGGCGGCAATATCGCACCAACCGAGACTCCCTGATCCCCATCCATAAGCTGATTTGCCAATTGGAGAGCCAAGGAGTGATCAGCAAGACTCACTCACCCTTTAATAGTCCAATTTGGCCCATGCAGAAATCTAATGGGGAATGGAGACAAACAGTAGATTATCGTGGGCTGAATGAAGTCACGCCACCGCTGAGCGCTGCTGTGCCAGATATGTTAGAGCTTCACTATGAACTGGAATCAAAGGCAGCTAAGTGGTATGCCACACTTGACATTGCTAATGCATTTTTCTCCATTCCTCTGGCAGTGGAGTGCAGGCCACAGTTTGCTTTCACTTGGAGGGGCGTCCAGTACACCTGGAATCGACTGCCCCAGGGGTGGAAACACAGCTCCACCATTTGCCATGGACTGATCCAGGCTGCACTAGAAAAAGGTGAAGCTCCAGAGCACCTGCAATATATTGATGACATCATCGTATGGGGCAACACGGCAGAAGTTGTTTTTGAGAAAGGGAAGAAAATAATCCAAATCCTTTTGAAGGCTGGTTTTGCCATAAAAGAAAGTAAGGTCAAGAGACCTGCGCAGGAGATCCAGTTCTTAGGAGTAAAATGGCAAGATGGGTGTAATCAGATCCCTGTGGACGTGATCAACAAAATAGCAGCTATGTCCTCACCAACTAATAAAAAGGAAAGACAGGCTTTCATAGGTGTTGTGGGTTTTTTGAGAATGCATATTCCAAATTACAGTCAAATTGTAAGTCCTCTCTACCAAGTGCCGCGGAAGAAGAACGATTTTAAATGGGGGCCTGAGCAACGACAAGCCTTTGAACAAATTAAGCGGGAGATTGTTCATGCAGTAGCCCTTGGGCCAGTCCGGACAGGACAAGATATTAAAAATGTGCTCTACACTGCGGCTGGGGAGAATGGCCCTACCTGGAGCCTTTGGCAGAAAGCACCTGGGGAGACCCGAGGCCGACCCCTGGGGTTTTGGAGTCGGGGATATCGAGGATCCGAGGATCGCTATACTCCAACTGAAAAACAGATCTTGGCAGCATATGAAGGAGTTTGAGCTGCCTCAGAAGTGGTTGGTACTGAAACACAGCTCGTCTTAGCACCCCGACTGCCAGTGCTGGGCTGGATGTTCAAAGGGAAAGTTTCCTCTACACATCATGCGACTGATGCCACATGGAGTAAGTGGATTGCACTGATCACACAGCAGGCTCGCATAGGAAACCCCAGTCGCCCAGGAATCTTAGAAGTGATCACGGACTGGCCAGAAGGCAAAGATTTTGGAATGTCGCCAGAGGAGGAGGTGACACGGGCTGAAGAGGCCCTGCTGTATAATAAACTGCCAGAAAATGAGAGGCAATATGCTCTGTTCACTGATGGGTCCTGTCGCATTGTGGGAA
The DNA here is from genome assembly GCF_929443795.1 of Astur gentilis. NCBI lineage: Eukaryota > Metazoa > Chordata > Aves > Accipitriformes > Accipitridae > Astur > Astur gentilis. The sequence goes on from NC_064918.1 coordinate 30,569,474, forward strand.
AGCATCGGAGGTGGAAGGCTGCTGTATGGAGTCCTACGCGACAAGTTGCAGAAACTGCTGAAGGAGAAGGTGAATCGAGTCAGTTTGCAGAGGTGAAAGCCATCCAGTTAGCGTTAGACATTGCTGAAGGAGAAAAGTGGCCAGTGCTATATCTCTATACTGACTCATGGATGGTGGCAAATGCCCTATGGGGGTGGCTACAGCAATGGAAGCAGAGCAACTGCCAGCGCAGAGGTAAACCCATCTGGGCTGCTGCACTGTGGCAAGATTTCGCTGTTCGGATAGAGAAGCTAGTGGTAAAAGTACATCACGTAGATGCTCATGTACCCAAGAGTCGAGCCACTGAAGAACATCAAAACAACCAGCAGGCGGATCAGGCCGCCAAGATTGAAGTGTCTCAGGTGGACCTGGACTGGCAACATAGGGGTGAGCTATTTATGGCTCAGTGGGCCCACTATACCTCAGGCCATCAGGAAAGAGATGCAACATATAGATGGGCTCGAGATCGAGGGGTGGACTTGACCATTGACGCTATCGCACAGGTCATCATGAATGTGAAACATGTGCTGCAATTAAGCAAGCCATGCGGCAAAAACCCCTGTCGCATGGAGGGCGATGGCTGAAATATGAACAGTGGGAGGCCTGGCAGATTGACTATATCACACTCCCACGAACATGCCAAGGCAAGTGCCATGTGCTTACAATGGTGGAAGCAACCACTGGATGGCTGGAAACATACCCTGTGTCCCATGCCACTGCCCAGAACACTATCCTGGGCCTTGAAGATAAAATTTTATGGCAACACGGCACCCCAGAAAGAATCGAGTCGGACAACGGGACTCACTTCCGAAACAACCTTGTAGACACGTGGGCCAAAGAACATGGCATTGAGTGGGTGTATCACATCCCTTATCACGCACCGGCGTCCAGAAAAATTGAGCGATACAATGGACTGCTGAAAACTACATTGAGAGCGATGGGGGGTGGAACTTTCAAGCATTGGGATACATATTTAACAAAAGCCACCTGGTTAGTTAATACTAGAGGATCCGCCAATCGGGCTGGCCCCGCCCAACCAAGACTTCCACATACTGTAGAAGGGGATAAAGTCCCTGTAGTGCGCATGAGGAGCATGTTAGGAAAGACAGTCTGGGTTAGTCCTCCCTCAAGCAGAGGCAAACCCATTCAAGGGGTTGTTTTTGCTCAAGGACCTGGGTACACCTGGCGAGTGATGCAGAAGGATGGGGAAGTTCGATGTGTACCTCAGGGAGATTTGATTTTGGGAGAGAATAGCCAGTGAATTGGGCTGTATGATATTTAACTGCTAAATAACCTGCCAATGCATGTCATTGTATCTATAGTGTCTATATGCCATATCAAGGGTATTACTGTAAGAATTATCCAAATGACTACAGGATGGACTTTTGAAACTGAGCCAAGTACAACAGCGATAGAACTTGAATTGGCACCCAGCAATTTCCTCAAGATCAACATCTTCAATCTGCAGACCAAGGGCGTGGGTTGCACCAAATGTACTAGCCACAAGTTCCAGAGGCAGCATGCAACGACCCAACATCTCACACCATCTCTCTTATCCTGAAGAACTGTTACAAGAGATAGAGCCCCAAAATCGATGGACACATTAGAGGGATAGCCCATAGGCTAAAGGAACACCATTTGTGTGTGTGTGTGTGCGGGGGCGGGGGTGGGGGGGGAGGGAGTCCATATACTTATATATAAGACAAGGAAAGTGGTAGTGGTTGATTGGAAAATGTAAGATCTGGGCATGATGTATATGGTATAGAATAAGGGGTGGATAATGTCCTGGGTTCAGCTGGGATAGAGTTAATTTTTACAGGAACCTGGGAGGTGGGGAGCATAGCTGGGGCAGCTGACCTGAACTAGCCAAGGAGCTATTCCATACCATGTGCCATCATGCTCAGTATATAACTGTGGAGCGGGTGGGGGGGGGTGTCTCGGCTTTCAGTGGGGGAAGTGGCGGAGCGTCGGGTCCCGGGGGGTGAGCAGTTGCACTGTGCATCACTCTTTTTGTATACTTTTTCATTAGTACCGTTGTTGTTGTAATTTCTTTGTGTTGTCCCAGTAAACTGCCTTTATCTCAACCCTCGAGGTTCCAGTTTCTTTTTCTTTTCTCTCCTCCATCTCCTCCCTATCCCACCGGAGGGGGGCGGAGGAGTGAGCGAGCGGCTGCGTGGTCCTTTGTTACCGGCTGGGCTGAAACCATGACAAAGTACAATTCTAGTTTGACAGCACCTGGGCATTGGTTCTGAGAATCTCCTCTTGCAATATGGGCACCTAGTAAAGCAGTCAGACAAGAGCCCTCTATTGGCTCTGACTAACTCCAGTATGTTAAGTCAATTTATGTTGAAGTTAGTCCTAAATACATACCACACTAAAACATATTTTTTTTATTATATTTTTCCCCAAGATGACTTAATGACCTATGCTGTGGTCATATAGACTAGGGTTGTAGTTTTGGTTGCATGAAGCTCAGCACAGTATAACTGTTTAAATGTTTACCCAGCTATTTGAAAGTGTTTTGCATCCTATTCTGGGCTCTGCACTGCAATACCTGAACCGCTCCTGATATGTGAGCTAATTTAAAGCAGATGTGCCCCATCTCTTGTCCCTCATATAAAAAAGAAAGAAAAAAAAATCCGGGCTGCAATGGGCAAACTTATTATTGCATTTGTCATGTTCAATTGGATTTATTTACCTACATCCATTTCTATCTCTTTGCTCATCCATTAGTCCATTCATACATATTAAAATTATTTTAATAAATGAGCCTTCAATATTACTTTTACAGGAGTGAAACAAACTTTTAAATGGTCCATTAAAATGTATAACGAAATCCATCTAAAAACAACAACACTTTTCTGTTTGTCTGAATTTCCCTTTTAAAAAAAACCCCAAAGTTTGGCAAATATGAAATAAATATAGGCATCAGTGGCTTTTATTCTGAAACAGGAAAAATGAAGGAATTGCCAGAAAAATGAAGGAATGGAGCTACTGCTTCTACCTAGTTTGTCAAGAAACTTTTATGTATTACATATATTTTTGGTTAGGAAATGTCTGGTTTGGTTCATTAAGCCTTCACTTGGCTCTATGGAAGTATGTGAGCCAAATAAAGTTAGGACATGCACTTTGTGGCAAGAGCTATGAAACTTAGACCTCATTTATAAATAACTAAAAGACACACTTGAGTTTTATACTTATAATTGTGGTATAGGTGGGTATCAGGGCTGTGCCTGTGTGCACACTCAGTGTGCTTAGTCATTAATTTTCACAATTAAGTATTTTTGGCTAGTTGGTGCAGGAGCTCTTCAGGTGAAAATTTCAGACTGTCCTGAAGATGGCCCCTGGCAGTGCCTGCTGTGTACAGGCCAATTTCTATGCTTAAATGTGCTCAATAACATCCTGGGTGGAGAATCTGTCCCTTCCTTCCAGACTCCCCTAGGTAGTTCCTGCTTGTAAATAGTCAAAAGAAACTGTTCCTGCGGATACAGAAATGGTCATGTGACAGTCTTCTGTACATACTTAAGATAGATGTTTTGTATGTAATACTGATGGATAACGCATGTACTGGAGTAGCTGCATATAATCCATCTGACCTGTGGGTCCTAAAAACTAAGCAGAAAAATGGTTTGAGTCTCAACCTGTCCAACTGAAGATGCCATTGCAAGGACTCTTGCAATGGAGGCTCCTGTTGCCATCTGAACAGTGACGAACAGTTCTCTCTGAGAGATTTATAATCATAGAACAGTTGAGTTAGAAGGGACCTCTGGAGGTTTCTAGTCCACCCCCCTGCTCATAGCAGGTCTAATTAGTCAGGTTGCTCAGGGCCTTGTCTAGCTGAGTCTTGAACACCTCCAAGGATGGAGTTTCCACAATCTCTCTGGGACCCTGTTGGTATTTGCACCACCCTCATAGTGTTTAAAAAGAGAAAAAGAAAGAAAAAAAGCCCCTTTCCCTTATATGTAATTGGAGCTTCCCATGTTCCAACTTGTGTCTTCTGCCTCTTGTTCTGTTGGTTTGTACCTCTGAGAAGAGTTGGGCTCTATCTTCTCTCTATCCTATGGTCACAGTAGTTGCAGACAACAATAAGGTCTCCCCTGGGCCTTCTCTTCTCCAAGCTGGAAAAAAAAAAAAGGCTTCTCAGCCTCTCCTTCCATATCATTTGTTCCAACTCCTTGACCGGCTAGGTGTTCTGCTAGACTTGCTCCAGTATGTCAATGTCTGTCTGGTACTGGAGAGCCCAAAACTGGACACAGTATTCTGAATGTGGTCTCACAAGTGCTGAATAGAGGGGAAGCATCACCTCCCTCAACCTGCTGGCTATACTCCTCTTGTTCCAAATAATAAAATATTATTATTTTACTTTTTTTAACTGCGTATCCATGGAACAGCTCTACAGCTGACAGGAAAAAGCAATTTACTCAAGCAGATAGAAAAATGTGGGTGTGTTGTAGTGATCCTGACCAGAAGACCAATGTACGTTGAGGAGTTAGTGGTCCACATAATAGTTAACCTGAGTAGGCCCAGGCCTGTGCTGTGCTGCACAAATCCGCAGGATAAACTCAGACAGCTCATTGTAACACAGGAGCCTGCAGGCAGCTCCCACGTGGCATTGGTGATTAGACCACCTGCGTGGCCTTGCCTTTAGGCGAGAACTTCTTTTTGTTTGACAGTAGAAACGATAAACAGAGTTGTTTTCTTGCAAGAAAATCCTATAATAGCTTGAATGACCAAAGAGGTCTGCATGGTGTGCTTCGTGTGGATTGGAGGTCAGTTCAATGCTACACCGCTCAGGGTTCCCAGCACCTAAAGGGATGTAAGATTATCTATACTACTGTCTCTTTCTTTATAGCGTTTGATTCAATTAACTCAATAGTTTGATTAACTATTAAGTAGGTATTCTTTATTGGCAGCGCTGGATGCACGGGGGATCGCTCCACCTATTGTGCACACCGTTCAGGTCTAATTGTGCAGGTTAAATACATGTTCTACATACATATTCACTAGATTTCCGAGAAAAGTTATACATATTCATTAGTTTTCCGGGAAACTATTAGCATATGCAAATGTCCTTTATGCAGGCACATTGAAGGTCTCTGGTGGTCTTCCATAGTCTTCCTCACTTGTCCGCTATTTGACCCTCCTCAGGTGATTCTGCGCAGTATGGTCTTTTACATGTTTTGATACATCAGTGCTTGTTAGTGCTCTTATTATCTAAGTTTTCATTAGTGGTGTAGAACCATATGGTTAGCTTAAGCTAAATTATCTACAAGGATGAGAACAAAGGCAGGAGTTCCTATCTTTTCTGGCCCTATCTATTCAAGCAAGGCCTGTACTTGTGCCTTCTCAACAAGATCATAAATTCATCAAACAATTAAGTTTTGTGATTGCTCATGGTTCCTTCTTGCTCATCACTCCCAAGTACCAGTCTCTGACAGGCTTAATCCTTGGCAAACACCAGTCTTTGGTATGTAAAGTTACAGAGAGACAATCATTAAGCAATTAGCAGCTCGTTCTCTATATCCGTTAGCTCTAATAAATCGCATTCTAAAATGATACCTTACAGAGTCTGAGTGCCCTTCTTACTGGGATCATAACGGACCAGCACCTCCTGGTGCAAAACATTTGGCATAGTCAGCAGGTCCCTGTGAGAAATGCCTTTCTGGAGAAAGAACAGTGAAGAAGAGAGAAATTGGGTGCCTTGCTGTCTCCACATGCAGCCATAGGGGGTAGTTGCAAGGCATTTGGCCCAGGCAGTTTCCCCAGTTGATTGGGAAAGTAAGGAGGAATTGTCTGAATGCCCAAACCCATCTGAAGTATTATGTTGTCTTAAAAAAACGGCTAGGGAAAGGAAAACTCAAGGAAAATTTGCGCTAACATGCTTGAAATGGACATGGGGGCGTTTAGAGCTGACACAAAAAGGCCTGCGTGAGCTGCAGGTGCAGCTCCACACAGTAGCCCCCGGGCAGCAAATGGTGGTGCAGGTGGCTGTGGTGCAGGGGAGATGCATGGATTAGCCCGAGAAGGGCACCACTGAGGTACGAGCTGTTTGCCAGAAGGATGAATGGTGGAATGAGGACCTCTGGTGTGGACAAGTGGACAGAGGGGTTGGAGGATGAGCATGGCAACAGCATTTCCATCCTGCCGTTAGTGGTTCACAAAGAAAAGGGGCCCCCGAGCGCACGTCAGCACGCTCAGTGTGCAATTTTACACAGCCCGAGTTGCAAGATTCAGCAAAGACATACCGGCAAAAGCTGGGAGAAAGGCTGGCACACTGGCTGTTGCAAGTATGGGACTTTGGAGGAGATAGTGTACATTTACATAGTAAAGAATTCAAGTGTTTGGATGTCATCTTGCAAAACTCTATGATTACTCAGTGGCTGAGATGAGCACAGGATAATGTATCCCACTCCCTGTGGGTATGGCTCTGGGAAGCTTTACAAGTAGAGTATCCCTTACCTACCGATTGGGATTGTTATAAATCAACAGAGCCAATTCTATATAAAATTCATATATTTATTGAGAATAGCAAGCAAGCAGCGCTGGGCGGCCGGGAAGTCCGCGCTCCACCAACGGCTCGCGACTTTCTGTTATAGTTACATTCCTTTTATACAGTTCATGCACCCCTTTCTTGTAAATCTCCGCCTTGTCTTGTTTCTTCTTTCTTCACAGGTTTGTTAATGGGTAGATTCGGTCAATCTTCTCAAAGGAGAGTGTCTGTGGAATGTCTTTTGATGTGGAGGAATGCAGTTGTGGTAGAGTTAATCCCCTTATCTGGTCCCTTGTCTTTTCCCTCCTTATCTAGTCAATCACAATGTGTCCCTTCCCCCTTCCCGATTGGTATGTAAGCCTTATTGTCTTCTTTTTAATTCAACACGAATTACACAATGTCAGGGAACAATTTGGTTCCCTGTCGATTACAGGATGATAAAGCAGCATCCTGGAAAAGTATAGCTGAGGTTGGTCAGTATTTACAGGAGCTGGCCACATGGCAAGGAATGGATTCACGTAACTTTTTAAGTCCTGATATGGAACCTTTTACACTGCGCATGAAAACCTGCATATTAGAGGGTGGCCGATTTGCCTTGAAAGGGCTGATGATTTCCTTGCTAGGGGCTGCCATGGGACAAACCAGTAGGGGATGTTATTCTATCACTAGGACAGCTTGGTGATTATCAGACTGAAAAAGGGGAGATGGAGCCTGATTGCAACAGCTCAAGGGAAAGGTTACTTGAGAAAGAGATGTTTCTTGCGCTAATACAGGCAGAAGTGCCTAGGGAGCAGATAGATGGCAAACCAAATTTGTGGAGTTTGTATAAAGAAAGCAAAAGCAAAGAAAAAGGGGCGAAGGGAAGTGTGAAGCACCAGGGCATTGGTCTCATCCACGTCACCCTGTGTCAGCAGTGAAGATGCCGTCATCTTCAACTGCCCTTAAATACCCCGACCTTTCTCCCTGGAAACAAGAGCAGGGAACGTGTGGTCCCCCTCCAGTATGGCTGATAAAGGGAGCTGACAAGGGGTGTAATGAACGGGTTAACTTTGTTCATGAAATCGCACATGGGGGTAGAGACATTCTCCACAAATACCCCTAAAAGTCTTACTGCTAATCTTGACCTTTGGTCCGTGTATTTTAGATAAAAGTTGTAGCCCTTGTTCAAAGCAGAATAGAATCAATTCGGCTAATGGTGCTAAAACAACAAATATGATAATTTACTTACATACTAATCGGGAAGGGGGAAGACACACATTGTGAAAAAACCCAAGTGCTTAAATGTTGTGTAAAAGTCACGAGGAAAATAACAAATATAATTTACTAGATAAGGGGATTAACTCTACCACGACTACATATCTCCACAACAAAAGACATTCTACATCAAAAAGACACTTCCCCTTGAGAAGATGGACCGAATCCGCCCAATAATGAACCTACACGAGCAAAGAAAAAAAAGGGAGAAACAAGACAAGGTGAAGATTGACGGGGAGGGGGGGGGCATAAACTGTATAAAAGGAATGTAACTATAACAGAAAGTGGCGAGCTTTTGGCGGAGCACTGCCTCCCCGGCCGCCCAGCGCTGTTTTGCTCTTTTATCGCTTGCTAATAAATTCGACCTTTTTTATTCACTACAAATTGGCTCCTCCAATTTGTCACAAGCGTCTATAACAGGGGGACTGCCGTCCATGCGTTCCATTTGTAATACACTGTAGCTGACATCATAAGCAATAGGCTATGGTCCTGCTAGACACCGGGGTGGAAGTAACCCTAACTGATGGAAATCTGTCCCATTACCCCAAGAATAAACTGATTAATATTAATGTATTTGAGGGAAGGAAAAAGCCATCTTGAGAAGTTTCTCTAATCTTGCAACTAGAAGGATACCCGCTGTTTTCGGCTGAAGTATGGACGATGAGAGTGCCTGAATATATAATCTGTTAGCAGACAACACTTTTTATACCACTGGGGGAAAATATTCTTTTGGTACTCCATCACCTCGGATCCGAGCGGTTATGGTAGGGAGGACTGTGCCTCCCTGCCCACACCCACCCCCCCCCCCACCCCCCACCCCCCCACGCTCTTCTGACCTGACCGGACACCCCTCCTCCCCTCCCTTCAAGCCTATAGCCTTAAAACAATACCGACTGCCTGGGGGGCATACTGAGATCTCTCAACCTCTGCTTCTAACAACTGTTTATCTGACGGACACATTCACCTTTTAATAACCCTATTTGCCCTGTAAAGAAGCCGGATGGCTCCTGGTGTATGACTGTGGATTACCGGCTTTTGAACAAAGCCGCCGCTCCCATGGCTGCGGTCCTGCTGGGCATTGTCACTCTATCAGAGGGGCTGGAAGCTGGGGCAAGCGCCTGGCACGCTGTTACCAACTTGGTGAATGTGCCTTCAGTATTCCTATTGCTGAAGAGTTACAGGAACAGTTTGCGTTTTCCTGGGAAGGCCAGCAGTACACATTTACGGTGCTGCCTCAGGGATACCTGCACAGCCCCACGATTAGTCATGGGATTGTAGCTCAGCACTTGGGGGAAGTGCAGCCTGTCCCCAAAGTGTAAACTGTTCCATCACATTGATGACATCCTGCTGACCGCACCTACCGAGCAGGATGTCGGGGAGGCACTGAGCAGGGTCGTGGACACCATGAGAGGGCATGGTTGGGAAATTAATCCACAAAAAGTACAAGGGCCAGAAACTGAGGTAAAATTTTTAGGCATCATCTGGCAAGGACCCTGCCAAATTATGCCCAAAGCTGTGAAACAAGCAGTACTTCATATAGCTGAGCCCCAGAAAAAGGCTGATGTGCAGCGCTCTGTAAGATTACTGGGGTGCTGGCACCAGTTTATCCCACACTTAGCACTGATTTTTAAGACCCTTGTATAATGTAGCGAGAAAGAGGGACCAGTTTGTATGGGGGAAGATGAAAAAAGCTGTCTCCCATGCTGTTGACATGCAGAAACAGACTCCACAGTCAGTGAGATTGTACAGTAGGTATGTTCATTCAGCGAAGGGCAGCACGGGGGTACTCCCACCGAATTCGTACGCGCCTGACTCGGCAGTTCGCTTCAAATTTATACAGTCAAGTGTTACATATACATAGAGTTCGCTTCAAATTTATACAGTCAAGTGTTACATATACATAGAGTTTCGCAATATGCCTATACATATGCATGACCTATCCCCACTTCATATTAAAATTAGTTCCAAGAAGTAATTTCCCTAAGTTCTTCCCAACTGTGCCTGCGCAGTGCCTCCTTGTGGTGGTCGTCGGGGGTCGTGAAGATGAAGGCTGTATGTCTTCTTCGCGGTGAACTCTTAACCTTCTATCCCTGCACAGACTCAGTTGCTCCTTGGCATTTATCCAAATCACAAGGCCGGTCTTGGCTGGTTCTTGGGGTCGACTGCTGCTTCTTATCAGGGACTATCTCTTGCCCCAGACAGCCTCAACAATGCAAACGTTAAACATCACCTCTCATCCCCTTGGGCCATGTCTACCTCTACTGAAATTTCCTTAACTTCATTATAAGCTAGATAATTATTAAACAGTTCCTATCTACATCCATATATCTACTATATCTACTAAGGTTCCTTTAGCTCCCCGTCTCAGTCCCCCCTTTTCTAGAAAATAGAAAATTCTTTTACTATATCCAACTCTAGTACTTCTAATACATTGTTTCCCTATCTAGCATTCTCTCAAAATATTTGTTGGACTCCAGCTTCCGTCGTAATTGATTCTTCTTCCATTCACTGTAAGAGTCTAATCCCCAGGTTGTATAGTATATATAGCTCCATCCAAACGTCTCCCTCGAGTTCCAGCCACATGCTTCCTGATTTTATTCAGCTGCTTACTCAATGCTACCATGTAAGAGGTCACAATTTAATCCCCAGCTTGCACAGACACTCCTTTCTGTATTTCATAGGGTCGTCCATACAAAATTTCAAAGGGGTTCAGTACTTCCCTCGCCCTTGGTCTTGTTCGTATACGCAAAAGGACTAAAGGAAGAGACTGAGGCCATGTCAGATTTGTTTCTTGTCCCAATTTCACAATTTGCTGTTTGATTAAGTGGTTTATTTTTTCCACTTGACCACTCGACTGGAGGTGATATGGAGTATGAAACTGCCAATCTATACCCAAATGGCGGCTAATTTGTTGTACTATTTTTGAGACAAAATGTGGTCCTTTGTCAGAGGACATGGTTGCTGGAACCCCAAAATGTGGTATTATCTCTTGTACCAGTATTTTAGTTACCTTCCGAGCTTTAGCCGTTCTTGTTGGGAATACTTCTGGCCAACCTGAAAAGGTATCAGTTAATACCAATAAATATTGATACCCCCAATTTCTAGAAAATTCTGTAAAATCAATTTGCCATTGTTGTCCAGGCTCACTGCCTTTTCCAATCTGGCCCATTTCCGGCTTGGGGGTATTCTTAGGATTAGTCTGGAGGCAAAGATCACACTGTTGTGTCACCTGTCTCACCGTGGTATATAAATTACTAGCCACAATTTCTCTTATCAAATGATTATACAGAGCCTCTGTCCCCCAATGTCTTTTCCTATGTTCCTCCCGTATCAAATGCCATAATAAGCAAGAGGGAACGATTAGCTTGCCCTGTGGGGTATGAGCCCACCCCTCTTCATTATATGACCCTTCTAAATCTGTAATGAGCTTCTGATCTTCCTTAGTGTATTCTGGCTTACCTTCTAGGGAAATCTGCCTATCAGGAATTAAGGCCCCTTCTGATTTTACCTTTGCTTTGGCCACCTGTTTTGCCTCTCTGTCTGCCAGCTCATTCCCTTTTTCCAAATCTGAGCTCACTTTCTGGTGTGCCTTAATATGCATAATTGCCACTTTCTCAGGGAGCTGGACAGCTTCCAGTAACTTCAGAATTTCTTCTGAGTGTTTGATATTTTTCCCTTGAGAACTCAATAGTCCTCTCTCCTTCCAAATTGCTCCATGTGCGTGTACAACTCCAAAGGCATATTTTGAGTCTGTATAACTGTTCACAACTTTGCCCTGGGCCAATTCCAGGGTGCGGGTTAGAACAATTATTTCTGCCTTCTGTGTGGAGGTGTTCATGGGTAAAGCCCCTGATTCTATTACCTCTTGGCTGGTGGTGATGGCGTATCCCGCATGTCGATTACCATTTAGGACGTAACTGCTTCTGTCTGTGAACCAAGTTTCCCCGTTCTCCATGGGGCTGTCTTTCAAGTCTGGGCGGCTTGTGTATGTTGCTTCGATGGTTTCCAAACAGTCATGATGTACCGTTTCTCCTGTGTTCCCGCTGAGAAAAGAAGCTGGATTGACAATGTTAGTGACTACAATCTCCACGTCATCCTGCTCTACCAATATAGCTTGATATCTCAGGAATCTTTGTGGAGAGAGCCAATGTTCACCTTTTGCTTCCAGTACTGCTGATACTGTATGAGACACCAAAACAGTCATTTTCTGGCCCAGAGTAAACTTTTGGGCTTCCTGTATATTCAGTATCACAGCTGGAACTGTCCGCAGGCATCCAGGCCAACCTTTTGCAGTCGTGTCTAACTGCTTAGAGAGGTAGGCAGCTGCCCGTCGATATGGGCCCAGGTTTTGTGCTAATATTCCCAGGGCAATGCCCTGCTTCTCGTGAGAGTAAAGAAACAGTTTACTCACATCTGGGAGTCCTAAGGCCGGGGCCGACATCAAAGCCTTTTTCAGTAGCTCAAAGGCTCGTTCGGTCTCCTTGTTCCACTCAAGGTGTTTCTGCTCAGTGGCTGTCAGCGCATACAGTGGTTTAACAAGCAATCCATAATTATATATCCACAATCGGCACCACCCTGTCATTCCCAGAAAAGTCCGCAACTCTTTTACTGTCTGTGGTCTCTGAATTTGGCATATTGCCTCTTTACGGGCCTGTCCCAAAGTTCTTTGTCCTGCGCTAATTTCATAGCCCAAATAATTCACTTTGCGTTGCATTACCTGTGCCACCTTCTTGGATACCCGGTACCCTTGAAGTCCCAGGAAATTCAACAGACTCACCGTCCATGTCATACAATCTTTCTCTGTCTTGGTCGTGATCAGGATATCATCCACATACTGCAACAGCTTCCCCTCCTCAGACGGGGCTTCCCAGGATTCTAAGTCTTTCGCAAGCTGATTGCCAAAAATGGTAGGACTATTCTTAAATCCTTGTGGCAACACCATCCAAGTGAGCTGGGTCTTTCGACCACTCTTGGGGTTTTCCCATTCAAATGCAAATAATTTTTTGCTGGCTTCATGGAGAGGGAGGCAAAAGAAAGCATCCTTCAAATCTAAAACAGTAAACCAAGTCAATTCAGGTGTTAATACGGTCAACAGGGTATATGGGTTCGCCACTACCGGGTAAAGATCTTCAGTTATCTTATTCACTGCCCGTAAGTCTTGGACCACCCAATATGACCCATCAGGCTTCCGAACAGGTAATATAGGGGTATTGAATTCAGACTCACACTCTTTTAATAATCCCAACTGCAAAAATTTTTCTATCACCAGCCGGATTCCTTCTCTGTCTTCCTTCTTTAGGGGATATTGTTTAATTCTTACAGGCTTTTGGCCTTCCTTGATCCTAACTTCAACAGGTGGAGCATTTTTCGCTCTTCCAGGTGCATTGGTAGCCCATACCCCTGGGTACACTTGGTTTAAGATGTCCTCGTTAATGCTTCCTTCTAGGGGGAGACTGGTTAAGGTTAGGCTCAATATTTGAATATATTGCTGATCTTTTACCTCCAGAGTAATTTCTCCCTTTTTGAATACAATTTTTGCTCCCAATTGTTCCAACAAGTCCCTTCCCAAAAGTGCCTTTGGGGAGTTGGGCATATATAAAAATTTATGAATGCCCCACTGTTTTCCTAATTTATATTCTAAAGGTTTACAAAAATATGCCTTTTCACTTTGGCCAGTCACTCCCTTCACCATGACATAATCATTTCCCAGGGGCATCAAAGCTTGATTCAGAAGAGAGTATGTTGCTCCTGTATCTACCAAAAATTCTACCTCTTGTTGTGTTTTCCCTAGCTTAATTATAACCAGTGGATCCGTTAGGGTAGATTCCCCAGGTTCCCATCAATCTCCCTTCACATGGGCTACCATTCTTCCTGTTTGAGCCCTTTGAACTTCCTTCTTGTTCCTTGGGCATTCCCTTTTCCAATGACCGAATTTCTTACACAAAGCACGTTGATCCTTGCCCAGTCAGGGCAAGTCTCATCTAGGCCTTCTTCCTCTTTCTTCCTGTATAACAGCCATTAATTTCCTTTGCCCTTGCCTATATCCTTCTTCTCTGTTACTAAATACTCTCCATGCTTCATCCAAGATTATTTCTAAATTCCTATCCTCTGTAGGGTGTAATTTCTGAAGTTTGCACCTTATATCCCCTGTAGATTGACCCAAAAACAGGGAGACCAATTGTTGTACTCCTACCTCTGACCCAGGATCCAGCGGTGTGCTGCGGCGCATTACATCCCTCAGTCGATCCAGGAATTCCGGATGGAGACTCGGAAGGACTTTGTTTAACTGCATATAAAGCTGACCAATTTATAGTTTTGGGGATTGCCCTCTCCATTCCTTTTGTAATCCAATCCTGATACCCCTTCAATCTTTCCATATGTGCAGATCTATTAACATCCCACTTTGGGTCTTGGAGAGGGAAATATTCCTTAATGTCCCCTCCTGTAATCTTATAATGATCTTCAGCAAGGTTCCCTGCTGTTTTTTAAAATCAGCTGTTTCTCTGTCTCAGTCATATATTCCAATAATAGCTGTATATCCTTCCAATCAGGGTTATGCTGTTTCACAATAAATTGGAAATGCTTAGCTACACTTATCAGATCTCTCCTATAATCTTTTGCAACCTTTTTCCATTCCCCTAGGTCAGCAGTAGAAAAGGGTACTTCGATTAACATTGTCCCGCCATCCGGCCCCACCGCTTCTCCGAGAGGTGCTTGTAAAGCTGTTGGAGTAGTTTTCTTCCTAGTACGGGAAGATACTGGGCTGTCCAGGGGGGGTCGGAGTTCTATCCGAGTCTGCATCCTGTTCCTGTGGTCGAGGGGGAGGCTTAAACAAATCAGTTAGATCTTGTTCTGGTGCCTGATGGATTTTATTTGTCTTTGTACATCTTTGTCCAATACTACATGCCGAACAACACCGCCTCAGTTTACCCCTAAGCTCCTTGTTGTTTTCTCGCTCAAGTGCAAGCACCATGGGGTCCTGTGGGGGTACCATTCCACAGTCCCTTTGCCACTCCGGATGGTTTCGGAGGGTGAAAAACATGTCTGCATATGAAACCTCATCCCATTTTCCTTCTCTCCTTAAAAACAGCATTAGTTGTAATAGAGTATTATAATCTAGTGACCCATTAAGTGGCCACTTAGCATCACCTTCTAACTTATACAACAGCCACCATTGATTGCAATATTGAATAAGGTTCTTTTTATTTTCTGTACCTCCGGCCCCAACAATATCTTTCCAGTGGGCAATTGCACAACCCAGAGGACTCTTCCTCAATATCCCCCCTTGATTGTTTCCCATTTTATAACTTCTCCTTTTAATAAGCTTCCATGCAAATAATTTCTTACACCTCTTTATAGTGTTCCCCCAGTTTTCCTCCCACACGTCCTGAATTTCCGGGATTAAATTCTCCTTTCCACACACCAATTTCACTATTTCGGCTACGTTTCCATCCACAAACAATCTCAACTGTATACGTAGCCCGTCCCCTCTTATCCCAGGGAGTCCAAACCCAACACTCAGGGCATTCAGTATCCCCTCCACAATCTATTTGCAACCTCTGTTTACACCACATACATTCCAGGACATATGAGGGCATACACTCATTTCCTGGATGTAAAAGACACCATTCGAAGACCCACATTTATGGGATGCACCATACAGGGACTTTCGTATACCAACACCACAAAATTATTAAGATAATCAAACTCAAACTTACAATTACAACGCTAACATATAAATTCAAGTTCCAAATCATCAGTGAGTCACACTTTGTTCGTGTCCGGCCGTATCCCTTGTGGAGTTACAAAACTGCGGATCAGAACTCCACACACGCTCCGCAGATGAGCTGCGTCTCTTTTACTCAAACATTCAAATCACAGTTTTAGGCATTTACACATTAACAAGCATATATACACATATAAATCTCAACATAACATTTCCACATACTCACACAAAATCTTTAACATTAAATTTCCAAACATTCACATCATACAAGCATTGCTACAGTTGACAACCTTTTAGCAGCTGCAAAAAATGTACCAAGCGCAATTGCTAGGGGGTGCGCTTACCCTTCTCCTGCCTCTTATATACCAGTCATCGACAGGTCCGTCCTGGCTCCCGATACTGGGATGCAGCAGTCACCCCGGATTTGCTCGATCTACCCCCAAGATCGCTGGCGGCCGCTCTATCGGTCAGCAAACCCCCCTTGTTATCATACAGGGTACCCTCCTCCCATACGGGGACTACGCTGCACGCCAGACGTCTCTGCGCGATTTACCAGCTGCCCCGGCCCGTACTTTTACAGGCTCCCTTTGTGATACATACCGTTTGGTCCGCGGCTTCAGGAGGTCGTTGTCTGCTCCCGCGGTGTGAGCGGCTGGCAGCGGAGGCTCCTCCGAGGAATGTGCTCGGGGCGCGCCTACGGGCATCCGCTCCGCAGTCTTGCCAAACTGACGTGCGGAAACAGACTCCACAATCAGTGAGATTGTACAGTAGGTATGTTCATTCAGCGAAGGGCAGCACGGGGGTACTCCCACCGAATTCGTACGCGCCTGACTCGGCAGTTCGCTTCAAATTTATACAGTCAAGTGTTACATATACATAGAGTTTCGCAATATGCCTATACATATGCATGACCTATCCCCACTTCATATTAAAATTAGTTCCAAGAAGTAATTTCCCTAAGTTCTTCCCAACTGTGCCTGCGCAGTGCCTCCTTGTGGTGGTCGTCGGGGGTCGTGAAGATGAAGGCTGTATGTCTTCTTCGCGGTGAACTCTTAACCTTCTATCCCTGCACAGACTCAGTTGCTCCTTGGCATTTATCCAAATCACAAGGCCGGTCTTGGCTGGTTCTTGGGGTCGACTGCTGCTTCTTATCAGGGACTATCTCTTGCCCCAGACAGCCTCAACAATGCAAACGTTAAACATCACCTCTCATCCCCTTGGGCCATGTCTACCTCTACTGAAATTTCTTTAACTTCATTATAAGCTAGATAATTATTAAACAGTTCCTATCTACATCCATATATCTACTATATCTACTAAGATTCCTTTAGCTCCCCGTCTCACTGTTGCTCTGGGTCCTAAGCAACCTCACAAACCTTTTGATGTGATAGTCCTACTAGTTTCAGGAGATGATATAGGACATAGGAGCTTGTGGCAAAAAGGTGAAGGGGGGGGGGGGCGGGGCCGCGAATCCTGCTTGGTTTCTGGACATGTCGGCTCCCTCCCACCACATGACTACATGCCTTTTGAAAAACAACTTCTGGCTGCATATTTGATGTACTTAAGAAATGATGTACTTAAGCCACCTTAAAAAGGCCACAAAGGTCTTGTGAAACAAGATACCCTTTGTATAAACAATGCATGCCTTGCTAACGACTGTGCCCCTGAAGAAGAAATAAAAGACTGATAAGAAGGGAACACCCTACCCCAGTGTTGCCAAAATCCGGAATAAAACTCCTTAACAGCAATGAGAAGTTAAGAAGCAGACACTCCTTTATTGCAGTGCTGGGCACACGGGGATCGCTCCACCTATCGTGTGCACCTGTCTAGTCTAACTGTGCAGATTAAATACACACCTGTTATACATATTCACTAAATTTCTGGAAAATATTATACATAATCATTAGCTTTCCGATAAATCATTAGCATATGTAAATGTCTCTTCACACAGGCGCAGTGAAGGTCTCTGGTGGTCTTCAGAAGCCCTCTGGTGGTCTTCCATAGTCTTCCTCACTTGTCCGCTTCTTGACCTCTCTTAGGTGATTCTGCGCAGTACAATTCTCACCATCATCTATATTAGTTTACATAAAAATGCATACTATGTCTATTCTTAAATATAACCTTTCTAATAACTGGTCCTTCAGTCACACCATCTTATTAATATTCTTATTTTAAAACAATCATTGGTTAATCTCACTTAACTCTGCTGATTGGAATCCTCGATAATTAGATCGAGGTGGGAAGGGTAAGGGGTTTCCAAGCAGCAAACGAGTGTCCATAATGGTTTCCTTAGTTTCCTAAAACAAAACACTACAAACCAACAAATCTTTGTCAAAGTTTCTGTGGTTAACTGATTTTAGACAATACTTGAATTCTTGAATTCTTATAGTTACACATAGTACATTTTCTAAAGTTCCTAAGTTCCTATGACTACATTTCAAACTTAACACTCCCATACCTATGCTTCTCAGTTTTCTACTTCTTAATCAAACCAAACTCTTTTATATAATTAGATTTTAATTTCTTTATCAAAATATTTGCAACACCAGGAGTCTCCGAAAAGTTGAATAATTGCTAATAGACATGAAGTCAGCAAAAATCTTCGATAACTGGTAAAGGAAAGGTAAAGGTGGCAGGGGGAGATCATGACCACTGACTCAATTCCAGACCAAAAAGACTTACACCCCCCCCCATTCTCCTTGAGCATGCACTGTAGAATAAAAGAACACTGTACCTTTAATTCGAAACAGGGAAACTTTAGCCCAATAGAAGCTGTGCTAGATAAGTGACTACCAGTAAGAGTTTTGGGGAAGAACTTTGAAAATCAAATTTGTATAACTATACTGTATAAATTGCTTGCCCGTTTAGGCATGAGGGGTGCTAGCTTTGTGGTTTACTACCTAGCCCCCATCTTTGCTCAAACATGAATTGGAATAAAATACCTCTGCTCTGTGTGTATATTTGCATTTTGCACACCGGGTAAACAACCCCACTTTTGGGACGACATATTGGGCTTTAGTAGAAACAAAATGGGAGAACCTCTTCTGCGGATGGGGTTTGCATGGCATGGTGTGTGTGGATTTGATACCGAAATTCACGGCCTGTAAAGAAATACTCTCTAAGACTCGATTTTAGAGTTTTAGAAAGCAGGCATTCTTTATTGCAGCGCTGGATGCACAGGGGATAATTCCACCTAGCATGCATGCCACAGCTTCAGCACAAACAGGTTATATGGAGTAACTAATTACATATTAATCAGATTAGTATACATATACATAAAAAATATTGTAACTGATTATCATAGTACTGCCTACATCCAGTCATGCGCAATGGTTCTTCATTTGTGTCAAAGAGCTGCTTTTGCGACCACCGACCCATTTGAAATTCTGTTGGCTGACCTTCAAGCCTTTGTTCGTCATCCTTGTTCTTTGATCTTGGAGCTTAACATGGTTTCAGTCACATATGGTCAGTTTCAATATTATTCTTATCTAATGTACAGGAACATCCAGTCATAAGAGCAAAGAATTGTAAAACTTAGGAGTAACTACCTCTACTAGTTAATTGCTTGGCTACACTTTTGTCTATTGTTTCAATCATAGTGTTAGTATAAGATTTCTAGTAATTATTTACCAAATCTCACTTTTACAGTCATTTAGCAGCAAACCAGTTTCCATAGCTGGTACAAAATATTAAAACCATAAAAATATTTAGACATACCATACAGAATGTATGGACATATGCTATCAGATTGGAGGCCCATTTGATGCTGTACCACTCTGGGTTCCCAGGATCTAAAGAGACATAAGATTATCTATACTATTCTCTCCTTATAGTGTTAGCTATAATAAATAGCTTTTTAAATGATACCTTACAGAGTCTGAGTGCCTTTCTTATTGAGATCATCGTGGACCAATACCTCATGGTGCAATGTCATCGGCTGTAGGGCTGCCATTTTGATGAAAGAGAAGCAAGATGGAAAATGTAAGCCACAGCAAAAGTATTTGATTTAAAATACAGTTGTTCAAGGGCTTTAGTAGGGCCAAATTTGATGAAGCTGCAGCAGAGGAGCTCTTGGAAAAAAATGAGATCGTACAATCATAGAATGCTTTGGGTTGGAAGGGACCTTTAAAGGTCATCTAGTCCAAACCCCCTGCAATGAGCAGGGACATCTTCAACTAGATCAGGTTGCTCAGAGCCCTGTCCAACATGACCTTGAATGTTTCCAGGGATGGGGCATCTACCACCTCTCTGGGCAACCTGTTCCAGTGTTTCACCACCCTCATTGTAAAAAATTTCTTCCTTATATCTAGTCTAAATCTACCCTCTTTTAGTTTAAAAGCATTGCCCCTAGTCCTATCGCAACAGGCCTACTAAAAAGTTTGTCCCCATCTTTCTTAGAAGCCCCCTTTAAGTATTGAAAGGCCACAATAAGGTCTCCCCAGAGCCTTCTCTTCTCCAGGCTGAACAACCCCAACTCTCTCAGCCTCTCCTCATAGGAGAGGTGTTCCATCCCTCTGATCATTTTTGTAGCCCTCCTCTGGACCCGCTTTACAGGTCCATGGGTCCATGTCTGTCTTGCACTGAGGACGCCAGAACTGGATGCAGTACTCCAGGTGGGGTCTCATCAGAGTGGAATAGAGGGGCAGAATTACCTCCCTCGGCCTGCTGGCCATGCTTCTTATGATGCAGCCCAGGATATGGTTGGCTTTCTGGTCTGTGAGTGCGTGTTGCTGGCTCATGTCCAATTTTTCATCCACCAGTACCCCCAAGTCCTTCTCCACAGGGGTGCTCTCAATCCCTTCATCCCCCAGCCTGTATTGATATTGGGGGTTGCCCCAACCCAGGTGCAGGACCTTGCACTTGGCCTTGTTGAACTTCATGAGGTTCACACGGGCCTGGTTCTCAAGCTTGTCCAGGTCCCTCTGGATGGCATCCTGTCCCTCAGGCGTGTCAACCGCACCACTCAGCTTGGTGTCATCTGCAAACTTGCTGAGGGTGCATGCAATCCCACTATGTCATTGATGAAGATATTAAACAGTACTGGTCCCAATACAGACCCCTGAGGGACACCACTTGCCACCGATCTCCATCTGGATATTGAGCCGTTGACCACTACCTTCTGGATGCAACCATCCAGCCAATTCCTCATCCACTGAACAGTCCACCCATCAAACCCATATCTCTCCAATTTAGAGAGAAAGATGTTGTGGGGGACCATGTCAAAGGCCTTGCAGAAGTCCAGATAGATGACATTCATAGCTCTTCCCTTGTCCACTGATGTAGTCACTCCATCACAGAAGGCCACTAGGTTGGTCAGGCAGGACTTGCCCTTGGTGAAGCCATGCTGGCTGTCTCAAATCACCTCCCTGTCCTCCATGTGCCTTAGCATAGCTTCTAGGAGGATCTGTTCCATGATCTTCCCAGGCACAGAGGTGAGGCTGACAGGTCAGTAGTTCCCAGGGTCCTCCTTTCTACCCTTTTTAAAAATGGGTGTAACGTTTCCCTTTTTCCAGTCACCGGGGACTTCACCTGACTGCTGTGACTTTTCAGATACAATGGAGAGTGGCTTGGCAACTACATCAGCCAATTCCCTCGGGACTCTGGGATGCATCTCGTCAGGTCCCATAGACTTATGTATGTTCAGGTTCCTCAGGTGGTCACGAACCTCATCTTCTCTTACAGTGGGAGGGACTTTGCTCCCCCAGTCCCCGTCTTGCGGTCCATCCACTCGAGAGGTGTGGGAAGAGAGGCTGCCAGTGAAGACTGAGGCAAAAAAGCTGTTGAGTACCTCAGCCTTCTCCTCGTCCCCTGTTACCAGTTTGCCAGTTGTGTTCATCAGGGGGGTATGCTTTCTTTGACCTTCCTTCTACCTGTAGAAGCCCTTCTTATTATTCTTTGCGTCCCTTGCCAAGTTCAGCTCCAGCCTCACCTTGGCCTTCCTGACCCCATCCCTACACAACCGGGCAGCATCCCTATACTCTTCCCAGGATACCTGTCCCTTCTTCCACTGCCTGTGCATTTCCTTCTTGCCTTTTAGTTTGACCAACAGGTCTTGACTCAGTCATGCCAGTCTCTTGCCTTCCTTTCCCAACTGTAAAAGGAACTAGGCCTTAAGCCTTACTGTTTCTAAGACTATTCATATTAGACATATAACTGTTGGGGGATGCAACGAGTCTACGAAATTCCTGACAGTTCGAGAACAGCGCGACCTTGAGCAGCTTGAAGTATATCCTTGAGAAGTCTGGAAAGATCCGAGAAGACCAGTACGAAAACAAGATAGTGATAAGAAGAACCGTCCTGACAAACTCACCAATCATGAATTGTTAGTTACTAACTAAGCCAATGATATACTAACACATACTCTGAAGAAGGGGATAAAAAGGTGTGTTAGAACAATAAAGTAGCCATTTTGTGTGATCTATTACTTGTCGTGTCTGTCTCTACCGCGACATATAACTAATGATTAGAAATAGTTTTAGATATGATTAATAGAATGCAGGTGCTTATAAAACAATATGCATAAGCTGCTTATTTGTCCTATGTGTCTCCCCCTCCATGGCTGGCTTGAAACCCAGTCAAGCTGAATCAACAGAAGAAGGATCATACATCTTAGACCTAAGACATGGGAGTAAGTGATTAACTTTAGAACAAGATAAATTAATAGAATAGCCTGAGTGATTTTCAGAAATTCAAAGGTGATCTTTGATGCATAAGAAGATAAGTGATTGTGGTGACCGGAGACCTTCTGCCTACGACCACTAACTTCAGAAGAACCGGGACACAAGAATTGATGAGATAAGATGATAAATGATAACGACATGGGAACATAGATCGACTGGAAAATTACAAAGACTTTGGACTGGGACAACGGGTGGTAAAAAGGTATATAAGATTGGGAAATTTTTGGAAGGTTGCCATTCACTGCGGTGGTGGCCCAACTCTGAGTTGTTAATAAAACAAACCTGTTGGAGCGGCGGAGGAATGCACATAAGTCGACCCAATATGAGTGATAGAAGTGATTCAACTTTATTTGCACGGATAGCTCATATTTATACAGTTTGCGATAATTATGCCTACTAGTCCTAATATGATTGGTACATTGCTAATGTTTATTCATTACTAAAACACACCCACTTGTGATTTGCAGCTATGCGTGTTCAATAACTTTCTCATGGGAACTTCTTCAAAAGTTACTTATGAAGTTATGCCAAGGTCACACCGTCCCTGTCTTTCTCCTGATAACAGTGAGACCAGCTGTTGTTTTTCTCCTGATATCAGCAAAGCCAGCTATTTTCGGCCAAGGCCTAATCTTGCTGCTCAGGCTGACATTCTTTCACACAGAACTCTGCTCGCACAACTTTTCCATAGACCCATGTCCTTTTTCATCAAGCCACTTCCCAACAATTCCCCCTTTTTCTTTTTGTGCGAGTAGAGCTTGGTGTGTCAGCCTTGAGACTCCTCTCATCATGTACCCATACACAATTCTAACTATTACACAGATTAATATCAATATACCCAACCATCGTAAGGCTTCTTTAATCAATGACATTAGCCATGGTGTTATCCCGCCGAATATTGATGGTAACACCCCATCAAACCAATTAGTTTCTTGCTGGATCTTTTGTGTATGTTTCTTCAGCCAATCTATTTGTTTGTGTATAGACTGAAGTAAAATTTTAACACCTATTGTATTGCCCTTCGCAAAAATCTATGAACACAATTAATTAAACACAGTAAAAACAACATTATACCTAATAAAATACATAAGCACACAAAAAGAGGTTTGATTAATAGGTTTAGCTAGTGACACCCAAACATTCTTACTGTCCCATGGCGTTAACCGATGTGGATCAATCACCGGTGTCACTGTCATGCTGCTTACTACAGTCAGTGTGTTCCATATCAATCTCAGCATAAGGTTTCAAATTTATGGGTAAATCAGGAACGTATCTGCCAGACATGGATGATGTGATTTTTTGTCCAATTGCTGTCAAGGCTTGCCGTCCCGGCACACTTAGTTGTCTTGTAGAAGTTAAGCTATCACTGCCCCTCAATAAATCCAGCAACGGCTGTAAGTCTGTATTTGTAATACCACAACAAGGTTGAATCCACTGTAGGTCTCCGTTTAAATCTTTCTCCCTCTTTTTGTTTTTGAGCAATCCAGGCTTGCTTAATAACTTGGGATGCCATTTTCCTTAATAAGCTGAACAAGGTAAAACTATTACAATAGCTACAATCACAGTAACTACAATAATGCCCATAATTCTTTGAGCCAACCTGTTACCCCTAATGACCCAGACCATGAGGACTATGAGGAAAATGAACCAACCATACGTTCTTGTGCCATCTTGCTCCACGAACTCAGCCCAGCAATCGGTAGGTGCCAGCTTTCCGTGGGCGTCCCCACAGAGGCAACGATGGCCTCACCGTACACCAGCCCGATGCTCTTCGGAAAATCCCGGTATTTATACATTTGCAGAGGAACGGGTTTTAGCACACGTGGCCAGCGGGTGCCAAAAGTCCGCCTCGGTTGCAATCTATGATGCATACGCTTGCTGGCCAGGCGTGCTGCACGAGTCATAGCCATCTTGTCTATTGGTTCGTGGGCTTTACGATACAGTTGCGATGCACAGAGAATCTTGACCTGTTATGTTAGCCAAGGTGACCTATACATTAGTTTTTGGCTGAGGTAGTATTCATATTGCCACATCATCTATGATGCTCCAGATGATGATGGTCGTGCAAATTGAACAGGAGTCCATCGTGGGCCTGTATCTGTGGAAACACAATATCAACCTCGTTCCCAGGTTATTAATGTAAATAGATCTTACCCCTGATTTTGGCTTTAACTAACTTTACATTTACCCCACACTGTCTTCCCGTAATCACGCTATGTGTAATCAAATTATGCTTAACACACTTTTTACCTAAAGCAAGTTCTATATACAATAAGGCACGCTGTTCTAAAAACCTCTCTGAAGGACTCAGTGTCCGCTAGTAATACTCTATTAGTTAGAATCTGTCAGATCAGTGGCTTCAGCACCCGCTGGTGCCATGCCAGTTGCCATTGGGACAATTCCGGGTCCAGCATCAGTGCGAAGCCATGGCTTGACCCACTTAGCCGGGATCTCCCAGTAAGTTTTACTTCTGCTGATCTGCACCATTTTCCGGATTCTGGGTCCTTATACGTTACCATGATTCCTGTACTTTGTTGCGTCCTTTCTGCCTGTAAAAGAACATGATGCACTACCATTGGTGGGTCTTTGTGATCACCTGTCAATCTAAGATAATTTAGCACAAATAAGGCTTTGGCCAATTGTTCCTCTGAGAGTAAGCCCTGGGTTCCCCCCTTTTGTTTTTGCAGCATGTTCTTTTAGGGTTTGGTTGGCCCATTTGACAATAGCCTGTCCTGTGGGAAGATGTGGAATACCGGTACCATGGTGAATTCCCCACAAATTACAAAATCGAGCAAATCGTGTAGAACCATAGGCTGGGCCGTTGTCCATCTTAATTTCTTTAGGCACACCCAGTACTGCAAAAGAAGCGTGAAGATGTCATTCAATATGTAAGGCCTTTTCTCCAGTTCGTGCCGTGGCCCACATGGCAGCAGGATAGGTATCAATACACACACGCACAGAACGCTTTGCGCCAAACCACGTGACATGGGTGACATCCATTTGCCACAACTGCAATGGCAAAAGACCTCGTCGGTTAACCCCACGGCCCAAGCCAAGCCCTTCCTTTTGACAATCAGGGCATGCTTTAACGATACCTTGGGCATCAGTAAAGTGGTAAGTCAAATTGCTTTGCTAACATCCTAGCGGGTTGGTGCAAGAACACATATGATTGAGATCTATAATTAACAAATCCCATTCTTCTGGAAGCATAACTGGAGATGGCAAACCTGGCTGCAGCGCTCCCATACTGTCCATCACTGTATTCATAGCTCTGAGATCATTTAACAGTCTCCATGTCCCACTTTTCTTGGGAATGGTAAATATTGGTGTATTCCATGGACTAGTAGAAGGAACAACATGTCCCGCTCTCAATTGGTCCTCAACTAACTCTTGTATTTTTAGCAGCCTTTCAGAATTTAGCAGCTACTGATCAATCCAAACAGGGTCATCTGTTTTCCAGTTAATTTTCAGAATTGGCTACCCCTCAGTGACCGCTCCTAAAAAGGATGTGTCACTAAAATTGCCTTCATTTGGCTCAATAAATCACGGCCTACGAGGTCAAACAATTCAGTTGGGGTAGTCATGACATACAGACACGTCGTAATGTGTTCACCATCGGGGAACACAAATGTAATTGGTAGCTGACTTACTAAGTTGGCTTGTGTGCCCCCTATCCCTGCAATACCAAAATTTGGATTGATCGATGGCCATGATGGAGGCCAAATGCATTGTGAAATAATCTTAACATCAGCTTCTGTATTGATTGACATCGGTTTCTTGACGACAACTCCATCAGGCCCTTCCAATTGCACTACCTTTTCTGGTTTACCTCTTGTTGTGTCCATGGCAAAGTATACCTGCGGTTTGCCTGTGGAGCCGAATCCACCATCTCCACGTTGTACTTCACCTGGGTTCGGAACACACGACCTGAATGGAACTAATTGTGCTATTCTGGTACCTTTAGGAATAGAAACAGGAGGGATTAAAACATGAATCATAATTTTCACAGTCCCACAATAATCTGCATCAATAAGCCCTGGGAGCACCAGAATTCCTTCTAGAGCTGTTGAAGATTGCCCCATTAAAAATGCACTAAGTCCAAACCCCAATGGTCCCTTTATGTTGACTGCGGTTTCCACATCCACTCCGGAGCTTCCTGCGGTGGCGGATCTGGTGGTTGCGAGGCTGCCTGAGGGCTGGCAGCTCAAGCCCCTTGCATTCGTGTCGCCGCGTGAGGGGCCTTCGCAGTCGGTGTAAAGTTTCCCTTCTTCCTGTATTCTTGGTGGTATGGTTATCTTTCTTACACTTGTTGCAGCACTTACTGTTAACGGTACCTGTACATTTGCTCCTAATGCGTCCACGTTTGCCACAATTAGAACACTTGACCAAGGGTGTCTTACTGGCCTTGTGTTTCTTTGTAGCTCCTTGGAGAGCTGTGGCAGCATAGGCTACTTTCTGTGAGTCCACTGATCGATCCGTGTATTCTATCATATCAACGACGTCTGCATTTTTCGGCAAATTACACAATGCTTTGCGTGTCTTTTCAGTAGCATTTTCAAAAGCGAGTATTGAGGTATCAGCGTATCAGCAGAAAAAATGAATTGCAGTATTTGGTGAGTTAACGCAAATTTGATTCCGTACTGACTCACAGCATTCCTTAATTTCTCAATGACCTTCCAGTCAAACACCTCCCATTTTTTCTGTCCATTTGATGCAATAACTGGGAATGCTTGGAGCATAGTCCCTTCTATAATGGCATCTTTTATTACACCCCTCCAATGTCTCTGCCTTTCTTCTGCAGCGGCTATTACAAGCGGCTCCACGTCTATCACGGGTGCGGTTGGTTTCTCCGTCTCTTTTTTGCATTTCCTTTAACAATTCTAACATTGTCTCTTTTTGTTCTATTATTTAGAGTAGCCAAGTCCTTGTTTGCATTATTTGAATCAGGGTATATGCTAGGTATAATTTGTTCATGTTGAACGGTGGTATCTGGGGGCTGTTTTTTCGTAGGCAGATTTTTACTCACTCCCTGATTCTGTAGGGTTTCCTTTAATTGTACGGTTAGGGAGGCTTTGGGAACTGTCGGATGGCTGATTAATATCGGCAGTCCCAGGGAGTGGAGCAGAAGTCAAGGGCACAAGAGCAGGCGAACAAGCTCCAAAAAGTCTCTCTCGCTGCATTATGTTTTTCTCCCCGCTTTTCCCTTTCGCTTGCGGTTGGAGAGAGACAGCAGCAAAAGCAGATGCAGACGCTTTACGATCTGCTTTCATTTTTTACAGAGTTGTCTTAATCAGTTTCCATAAAGTTGCAAGACCTTTAACTTCTTTAGACCCGTCACTAATTTCATCCCATAGGGAGGTTCCGATAGCATTCCAGGTACTAAGCTCAAAAGCTGTTCCCACACTAATTGAAAGGTTTCTGTCCTTGCTTCATTAGTTTTTTAGCTGATTTATCATCGTCAATTACCATATCCCATAATACGTCTCCTAATCTACACCATTCACTCTCCTCAAATAATAAATCCGGATTCTTAAAGCATCCCTTAACACGACCTAAAGCAACTAATCCCGAAACTTGCTTAACGCAATTTACCCCCCGCTTTTCTAAAAAGCACTGTAATAATTTTAGGGCTACCTCTTGATCCATTGCCGGCCGGCTTCTTGATAATCCTTGGTGCTTCCTTGATTAAGGCACCTCGGTTAAAAAGTCTTTGCAGCCTTTTTCCAGTAGCCCTCACTGATGGCGAACCCCTTTTGGACGGTCCAGGCACGAGAGTTAACACACCAACCAAGACGATCAGCGTTCGGTTAATCTTTTGCCCCCCGGTCGCTGCTACCAGTGCTTCTCAGTGTCCGTCGCTCCAATTCCCCTTTCTTCGGTCCCCGTTCGGGCGCCATTTGTTGGAGCGGTGGAGGAATGCACATAAGTTGACCCAATATGAGTGATAGAAGTGATTCAACTTTATTTGCACGGATAGCTCATATTTATACAGTTTGCGATAATTATGCCTACTAGTCCTAATATGATTGGTACATTGCTAATGTTTATTCATTACTAAAACACACCCACTTGTGATTTGCAGCTATGCGTGTTCAATAACTTTCTCATGGGAACTTCTTCAAAAGTTACTTATGAAGTTATGCCAAGGTCACACCGTCCCTGTCTTTCTCCTGATAACAGTGAGACCAGCTGTTGTTTTTCTCCTGATATCAGCAAGGCCAGCAGTCTTCGGCCAAGGCCTAGTCTTGCTGCTCAAACTGACATTCTTTCACACAGAACTCTGCTCGCACAACTTTTCCATAGACCCATGTCCTTTTTCATCAAGCCAATTCCCAACACAAAGCTAGAGAAACCCACATTTGAAAATTCTTTAACACCAATTTCTTACACCTGGGGATCAAGAGCTTTTGCGCTCTATGGAAGGTGCAAAGTTCCGCCAGCTCTGTTCTGCTCCCTTGTCCCTGAGGGCAGTTTCCTAGGGGGTCTGTGGTGGTGCATTTCTTTCCCCCTCTCCAGGCTGATTTACAAACTCGGGAAGGCTCGCTAGGCCTTAGCATAAGTGTAATGAGTTGGGCAGTTAAGTGACCCTTGACTGTGCCAGGAACTCTTACACAGCTAAGACAGGGAGATATGCTGTGCGCCTCAAGGACTCCTGCTGCCCAGCGGAGGCGGGGGAACAGGAGTAGAGATAGCCAGTTCTCATAACAACCTGCAGCCAGTTTTTTCTCATAACAACCCTGAGACATTACAATCCTCCCCTGACAATCTTGGAGCATCCCATATCTCTGTGTTGAGTTATTCTCCAACAGTCTTGGAATTTTCCAGCGCAGCTGGGATTCTAGAAATTTGTTAATGACGAAAGTCAATCATCTCCCGAACCTCTTTGTTTAAACCAAGGCTTGTATGCTAATATTTCCTCTGTATTGGTTATATAGGCTTATATTTTTTTCATTGTAGTGGTTTAACCCCAGCCAGCAACTAAGCACCACACAGCCACTCACTCACTTCCTCCCCCACCCACTGGGATGGGGGAGAGATTTGGAAAAAAAGTAAAACTCGTGGGTTGAGATAAGAACGGTTTAATAGAACAGAAAAAAAGAAAGTAATAATGATAATGATAACACTAATAAAATGACAACAGTAGTAATAAAAGGATTGGAATATACAAAACAAGTGATGCACAATGCAATTGCTCACCCACCAATGCCCAGTTAGTCCTGGAGCAACAATCCCCCCACTCCCCCCCAGTTTATATACTAGGCGTGATGTCACATGGTATGGAATACACCGTTGGCCACTTTAGGTCAGCTGCCCTGGCTGTGTCCCCTCCCAACTTCTTGTGCCCCTCCAGCCTTCTTGCTGGCTGGGCATCAGAAGCTGAAAAATCCTTGACTTTAGACTAAAGGTTACTTAGCAACAACTGAAAACATCAGCGTTATCAACATTCTTCTCATACTGAACTCAAAAACATAGCACTGTACCAGCTACTAGGAAAACAACTAACTCTATCCCAGCTGAAACTGTTACAATACAAGGAAAAATCAGTTTTGTACTTACAAGTTAAAATTGTAACCATAGGGTATTGTGTTAGGTGCAATGAATCATGTTAGGTATAACCATAGAAACCTTATATATTTTCTATTGAATTTTGTGTTTGGAAACTAACGTTATGATTGAAACAATTGAAGTAATTATGAAGTGTAGTCAAGTGATTAACTAGTAATTACTCATAAGATTTGTAGTTCTTTGCTCTCATGACTAGATGTTCCTGTACATTAGATGAGAACAACATTGGAACTGACCACCTGTGATTGAAACCGTGATTGAAACGGTGTTAAGCTTCAAAGAGCAAGGACAAGAAACTAAGGAAACCATCATGAACACCAGTTATGCTGCTTGGAAACCCCCTTTACCCTTCCCATCTTGATCTGAGTATCGAGGATTCCAATCAGTAGAGCTAAGTGAAATTAACCAATGATTGTTTTTAAATAAGAATATTGATAAGGTTATATAATCAAAGGACCAATCGTTATAAGGTTAAATTTAAGAGCGAGCATAGTATGCATTTTTATGTAAAGAAACCTATGTAATGATGATTTGACAGAAAAAGTGTATAAAAACTGATGGATTTTAATACTAAGTCAGACACTCCTTTGAAGGAGCGATGCCCCACGTCCCCAGCGCTGCAATAAACGAAGTGCCTGCTTCTTAATGTCATATTGGTGTTAAGGAGTTTGTATTGGGTCTGGCTGAGATGGGGGGGTGTGGAGTGATAGAATGGCTTTGGTGGGCACCTGGCATCCAGCCAGGATCAACCCACCACAGAGTTTTATTCCGGATTTCGGTAACAAAACCAGGACATTCATTTAATTTTATAAAGATGCTATTTCAAAGCCTCTGACCCTGATTATGCATGGATATTTGGGAGGAGAGTGAAGGACCTTTTTCAATGTAGCAAGGAAAAATAAGAAAAGGAGGAAGCCATAAACAAGGATATACAGGGACACAAACCTGACTGACAAATGATAAGGGAGGCAGTGATAAGAACCAAACCTGCTCAGTCACACTAATTGATGAGGGCATGTGAGAGTGTGAGAATGTTTATTCCAGCAAGGTTATCTGACTGAGGAACTTGTCAATTGGGAAATCAAGGGAAAAGGGGAAGCCAGAAACCAAACTATACCAAGACACAGACTTGACAAAGCAAACATGGAGACAATGACAAGAAACAAACCGTTCCAGTCACACTAATTGATGTGCTATCAAGAAACCACAGACTCCACTAGAAAGATCAACATGGACTTTGCAACTGATAAGATTGTAAACGAGGGGGAGACTCTGGACTAGCAAGGGTGCGGGAATGGATAGAGCTGTTACAAACCGATGAAGGATGATAAAGGACGTGCAGGGGAAGGGGAAGCAGGGAGGAAGAAGGTGGGGGGTAGACAGAAAACTGTATAAAAGGGGCTGGTCGCATGTAAAACGGCACCGATCAGTATGTTTGCCTGGCTGAGTAGTGTGCCTGATCACTGCAGTCTGTCCTTGATATTAAATCTTTTCTTAACTATCTCTGCGTAATGTCACTCTCGATCCCCTGTGTATGTGTGCTGCATGGACTAAGTGCCAGCTGCTGGTGAGACCTGTATGTGTGAGTGGAATTTGGTGCCAGCTACTGGAGTCAGACCAGGAGTGTGGGTGCCCCTGGCCTGTGCTGTCAGCTACTGAAGTGAGTGGGGTCTTAGTGCCAGCTACTGGAGCAAGTGGGGGTCTTTAACCTCCAGCCACTGGGGCAGGAACTGTGTGTGTTCCCAAAACCAGCTACTGGGGGGGACCAGTGTGAGTGAGGTGAGTGAGGGGCTCCATGCTGGTGCTAGAGTGGGACTGTGGGTCACAGCCCTTGTACCTGGTGCTGGCTGCTGGGGGGCAGGGCTGAGTATCTGTATATGGCCCAATCCTGGTGTGTGGGGGGGTGTGTGTGTATATTCACTAGCAAACCTTAAGCTGGAACTAGCCGGCAAGTACGGGGGGGCTCAGGTTTGGGCTGGGGTATCAGGCAGGCAAGAGTCTGTGCTGGTATGCCCAGGGGGACCTGCCAGTGTGGAGTGCCTGTGGGAAGAGTGTGAGTGTTTGCTAGTAAGCATCAAGCTGGACTAGTCAGCGAGTAGGGGACCTGTGAAGCAGGTAAGGAGGCCTGGGATCTGGGCAGGGGTGCCAGGCAGACAGAGGGGCCATGACAGTACTAGAGGGATCCACAAATGCATGTGTGCTTGTGAATCTAGGGAGTGTTGTGGCTATGCTTTCACTAGCGACCTCCTATCTGTAGCAGCCAAAGAGGAGGAAGGGGACTTGGCTGTCTATACTTATGTTTTATGTGAGTCCTGTACGTAGGTACTGTTGAAGGCAGTGCCTTGTCTGTGGCAACCTGTGTGACCGGCTGTGTCAGTGTCCTCTGTGTGTGTGTGTGTGTGTGTATGTGCCTGGGATACGTGCACAGCTTTGTTACAGGTTGAACCTGCAACTGGGAAAGTGGCAGCCGTGTCCCTCAGCTTGGGCAGAGAACCTGGGTCCCCAGGCACCAGACTGGGCTCCAGTGGCCGGGCAGGAATGGTTCTGGGCCAAAGCGGCTAGAGAAGGCGGCTGCACTTCTTACATCACTTAACAGATTTTAGTGGGTTCCATGTGAATTTATATGCCCACCCACAGGGTTCTCAGCATAGGCCCTGTGAGATGACTAATATGAGTAAGACTAGCAAGTTTTTTAGTCAACACTTCAGCTCAGGCTTTTATTTATATTTCTCTAACTTATTTCAGATGTGACTTCTTGATCAGAAGGTAAATAAGGAGTTTTCTTGAATTTCTGAATGTGAGATTTTGGCAGATTACTCTGTAAGGTAGAACTATCTCTATGGAAGCTTGAAAAAACTCCACAAAACTCCTACTTCTGCTGAAAGAGGTATAGTCTGTTTTATTTGGTACATAGAAACTGGTGCTTTGCTGGATGATATATTGGTCTGCAGAGTGTGTTGTATCTATCAGTTTTGTGGGGGGGTGCTGGTGGCACAGAGAGAGTTGTATTGAATCAGACCTTAGTCCTTTAAGTCTGGTATCTTGTTTCTGACAAGCAGCAATACCTGACTGATGCTGGAGGAGGTGGGAGCAATAGTTCCCTCCCTTCACTTTGAACCTCTCTGGTTATGCAGTACTGAATAAAGGTGGAGATGCCTGATTTTTTTCATTGATAAAGTCTCAACCTCCATGTATTACTCAGGGTACCAAGTGAACAGCTGATTTGATCTGATAAAGTAATTCCTAGGTTTCTTTCTACCAGGTTAACCAGTACTAGTGATAGGGGCAACCTGATTATAAGGGGGAGAAATACTAAACAGAAGATGTCTGCTGAAATACCGACAGAGAAAATGCCTGCCAGCCTGGGAAATGCTAGCCTGGGATCTAGGCCTGGGAACCAGAAGCATCCTTAAGAAGCGCAACTGGCATCTTTGAAGTACAGCTGGGTACCTAGAAACTGGAGACATCCTGAGATACAATCGGTGAGCACAAAACCAAGAAACTGTAACAGCAACTTATTGTCTGGAAAGATGAAAAATAGTCTGGAAAAGAGGGAAAACATCCTGAAAAAGGAGGAATCGATAACTGCCACTGGCTGTTCTAACTGCAAGAACAGGAAAACAGTCTGGAAAAATAAAAATTTATCTGAGGACATTAGGAAAACATCATTATTTATTGACTGTCCCAGGTGAAAAACAGAAATTAGCAACATCTATTGGCTGCTCCAGGTGGTGGTGTCCTATGCCCCCTTATGTCTTTGTGATATAAAAATTACTTTCTACCTAAAATGGAGCCTCTGTCTCTGAGAGCTCCCTGTGCACGAGATCTCTTAGACAGATTGGACCCTCATGGGGGATGCCTGGCTGACTCCAGACTCTATGACATGGATGACCTTTGAAGTGAGACTTTGCCCGTTGTTGATTGGCCCTGCTTCTGGGAGCGATTTCAATTGACCCCACTTCTGGGATCGTTTTGATGAGTGCGGTACCGGTAACACTTTGAATATATATAAAGCATGCATATAGGTAATTAATCATATTTGGTGCTTTACTAGTGGTAATTTTGTAGTAACCTGTAATACTGAAATATATAGTTGCTGCTACTATTGATTGCTGCTACTGTTGATATATATATACACACACACTTTTCTGGTAGTAATTTGGTAGTAACTTGTAATATATTGTGAGAGACTGAAAGAGTCAATGTCTCAAACATTGTGGTGGGGCAAGTTCTGCTTAAAGACAAACCCTGCACAGCAAGGAACCAAGGTGAAAAGCCCATCAGCTCAGACATGAGCCGAGCCAATCAGCAATACTGGTAACGCCTCTGTGATAACATTTTTAAGAAGGAAAAAAAAAGTTGGGACAGATGGAAACAGCAGCTGGAGAGAAGAGTGAGAACATGTAAGAGAAACAACCCTGGAGAAGCCAAGGTCAGTGAAGAAGGAGCGGGAGGAGGTGCTCCAGGCACCGGAGCAGAGATTCCCCTGCAGCCAGTGGTGAAGACCATGGTGAGGCAGGATGTCCCCCTGCAGTCCAGGGAGGTCCATGGTGGAGCAGATAGATATCCACCTGCAGCCCGTTGAGGACCCCACGCCAGAGCAGGTGGGTTCCCGAAGGAGGCTGTGACCCCGTGGGAAGCCCGTGCTGGAGCAGGCTCCTGGCAGGACCTGCGGATCTGTGGAGAGAGGAGCCCACAGAGCAGGTTTTCTGGCAGGACTTGTGACCCCGCGGGGGACCCACGCTGGAGCAGTGTGCTCCTGAAGGACTGCACGCCATGGAAGGGACCCATGCTGGAGCAGTTCGTGAAGAACTGCAGCCAGTGAGAAGGACCCACATTGGAGAAGTTCATGGAGGACTGTCTCCCGTGGGAGGGACCCCACGCTGGAGCAGGGGAAGAGTGTGAGGAGTCCTGCTCCTGAAGAGGACAAAGCGTCAGAGATAACGTGTGATGAACTGACCGTAAACCCCATTCCCCATCCCCCTGTGCCACTAGGGGGGGTTGGTATAGAATCTGGGAGTGAAGTTGTGCCCTGGAAGAAGGGAGGGGTGCAGGGAAGGTGTTCTGAGATTTGGTTTTATTTGTCATTGTCATGGTTTAACCCCAGCCAGCAACTAAGCACCACGCAGATGCTCACTCACTCCCCCCCATCCAGTGGGATGGGAGAGAAAATTGGGAAAAAGAAGTAAAACTCCTGGGTTGAGATAAGAATGGTTTAATAGAACAGAAAAGAAGAAACTAATAATGATAATGATAACACTAATAAAATGACAACAGTAGTAATAAAAGGATTGGAATGTATAAATGATGCACAGGGCAATTGCTCACCACCCAGCGACCAACACCCTGCCGGTCCCCGAGCAGCGATTCCCCGCCCCCACTTCCCAGTTCCTATCCTAGATGGGACGTCACATGGTATGGAATATACCGTTGGCCAGTTTGGGTCAGGTGCCCTGGCTGTGTCCTGTGCCAACTTCTTGTGCCCTGGCTGGGCATGAGAAGCTGAAAAATCCTTGACTATAGTCTAAACACTACTGAGAAACAACTGAAAACATCGGTGTTATCAACATTCTTTGCATACTGAACTCAAAAGTTAGCACTGTACCAGCTACTAGGAAGACAGGTAACTCTATCCCAGCTGAAACCAGGACAGTCATTACCCTACTCTGGTTGATTAGTTATGAATTGAGTTAATTCTCCCCAAGCTGAGTCTGTTTTGTTTGTGATGGTAATTGGTGAGTGATCTCTCCTGTCCTTATCTTGACCCACAAGCCCTTTGTTATATTTTCTCTCCCCTGTCCAGCTGAGGAGGGGGAGTGATAGAACGGCTTTGGTGGGCACCTAGCGTCCAGCCAGGGTCAACCCACCACAGTCTAACTGGGAATGAGTGGCATAAACACCCAATTGTGATGGGCCCAGAGGCCCTGTGCATCCTTGGCATAGACTATCTCAGGAGGGGGTAGTTCAACAACACAAAGGGGTACGGGTAGTCTTTTGGTATAGCTGCATTGGAGATGGATGAAATTGGACAGCTGTCCACCTTGCCCGGCCTCTCTGAGGACCCTTCAGTTGTGGGGTTGCTGAGGGTTGAAGAAAAACAGGTGCCAATTGCTACCACAACAGTGCACCGGCAGCAATATTGCACCAACCGAGACTCTGATTCCCATCCACAAGTTGATTCGCAAACTGGAGACCCAAGGAGTCATCAGCAAAACTCACTCACCCTTTAATAGTCCCATATGGCCTGTGCGGAATTCTAATGGGGCGTGGAGACTAACAGTAGACTACTGTGGGCTGAATGAAGTCACGCCACCACTAAGTGCTGCTATGCCGGATATGTTAGAACTTCAATACGAACTGGAATCAAAGAGAGCCAAATGGTACACCACAATTGACATTGCTAAAGTGTTTTTCTCAATCCCTCTGGCAGCAGAGTGCAGGCCTCAGTTTGCTTTCACTTGGAGGGGCATCCAGTACACCTGGAATCAACTGCCCCAGGGGTGGAAACACAGCCCCACCATTTGCCATGGACTGATCCAGGCTGTACTGGAAAAAGGTGAAGCTCTGGAACACCTGCAATACATTGCTGACATCATCGTATGGGGCAACACGGCAGAAGAAGTCTTTGAGAAAGGGAAGAAAATAATCCAAATCCTTTTGAAGGCTGGTTTTGCCATAAAAGAAAGTAAGGTCAAGGGACCTGCACAGGAGATCCAGTTTTTGGGAATAAAATGGCAAGACAGGCGTCGTCAGATCCCAATGGATGTGATCAAGAAAATAGCAGCTATGTCTCCACCAACTAATAAAAAGGAAAGACAGGCCTTCTTAGGTGTTATGGGCTTTTGGAGAATTCATGTTCCAAATTACAGTCTGTCAAGTGACTCGGAAGAAGTATGATTTTAAATGGGGCCCTGAACAACGACAAGCCTTTGAAATGATTAAATGGGAGATTGTCCATGTAGTAGCCCTTGGACCAGTCTGGGCAGGACAAGATATTAAAAATGTGCTCTATACTGCAGCTGGGGACAATGGCCCTACCTGGAGCCTTTGGCAGAAAGCACCTGGGGAGACCATATGTATAGGTCATCCCAAGATGACACTTCTGGGGCTTGACAGGCATATTAGAAAAACTAACCTCCTGGTTGCCAAACTTGACATGGTTGAAGCAATTGTTTATCACTGTAATAATCATCATTCTTTTGTCTGTGGTCCTTTGCATAGTGGTTCGATGTGGCTTTTTGTGCTGTAAGAGTACAGGAGACTTTTACAGTGAATGGAAAAAGAATCAGTTACGATGAAAACTCGAGACCAACAAATACTTTGAGAGGATGCTAGACAGGGAAACAATGTATTAGAACTACTAGGATTAAATATAGTAAAAGAATTTACTATTTTCTAGAAAAGGGGGGACTGAGACAAGGGGAGTCAAAAGAATCACTGAGATCACAGATCTTCATGATAAGAGATATGGTGTGAGATGTTGGGTCGTTGCATGCTGCCTCTGGAACTTGTGGCTAGTACATTTGGTGCAACCCACGCCCTTGGTCTGCAGGTCGAAGATGTTGATCTTGAGGAAATTGCTGGGTGCCAGTTCAAGTTCTATCGCTGTTGTACTTGGCTCAGTTTCAAAAGTCTATCCTGCAGTCATTTGGGTAATTCTTACAGTAATACCCTTGATATGGCATATAGACACTATAGATACAATGACATGCATTGGCAGGTTATTTAGCAGTTAAATATCATACAGCCCAATTCACTGGCTATTCTCTCCCAGAATCAAATCTCCCTGAGGTACACATCGAACCTCCCCATCCTTCTGCATCACCCGCCAGGTGTACTCAGGTCCTTGAGCAAAAACAACCCCTTCAATGGGTTTGCCTCTGCTTGAGGGAGGACTAACCCAGACTGTCTTTCCTAACATGCTCCTCATGCGCACTACAGGGACTTTATCCCCTTCTACAGTATGTGGAAGTCTTGGTTGGGCGGGGCCAGCCCAATTGGCGGATCCTCTAGTATTAACTAACCAGGTGGCTTTTGTTAAATGTGTATCCCAGTGCTTGAAAGTTCCACCCCCCATCGCTCTCAATGTAGCTTTCAGCAGTCCATTGTATCGTTCGATTTTTCCGGAGGCCGGTGCGTCATAACGGATGTGGTATACCCACTCAATGCCATGTTCTTTGGCCCAGGTGTCTACGAGGTTGTTTCAGAAGTGAGTCCCGTTGTCCGACTCGATTCTTTCTGGGGTGCCGTGTTGCCATAAAATTTTCTCTTCAAGGCCCAGGATAGTGTTCTGGGCAGTGGCATGGGACACAGGGTATGTTTCCAGCCACCCAGTGGTTGCTTCCACCAGTGTAAGCACATGGCACTTGCCTTGGCAGGTTCGTGGGAGCGTGATATAGTCAATCTGCCAGGCCTCCCACTGTTTATATTTCAGCCATCGCCCTCCATGCGACAGGGGTTTTTGCCGCTTGGCTTGCTTAATTGCAGCACATCTTTCACATTCATGGATGACCTGTGCGATAGTGTCTATGGTCAAGTCCACCCCTCGATCTCGAGCCCATCTATATGTTGCATCTCTTCCCTGATGGCCTGAGGTATCGTGGGCCCACTGTGTCATAAA
This sequence comes from Astur gentilis, assembly GCF_929443795.1. Lineage (NCBI taxonomy): Eukaryota > Metazoa > Chordata > Aves > Accipitriformes > Accipitridae > Astur > Astur gentilis. The sequence goes on from NC_064918.1 coordinate 30,607,846, forward strand.
TAGCTCACCCCTACGTTGCCAGTCCAGGTCCACCTGAGACACTTCAATCTTGGCGGCCTGATCCTCCTGCTGGTTGTTTTGATGTCCTTCAGTGGCTCGACTCTTGGGTACATGAGTATCTACGTGACGTACTTTTACCACTAGCTTCTCTATCCGAACAGCGATATCTTGCCACAGTGCAGCAGCACAGATGGGTTTACCTCTGCGCTGCCACTTGCTCTGCTTCCATTGCTGTAGCCACCCCCACAGGGCATTTGCCACCATCCATGAGTCAGTATAGAGATAGAGCACTGGCCACTTTTCTCCTTCAGCAATGTCTAAAGCTAGCTGGATGGCTTTCACCTCTGCAAACTGACTCGATTCACCTTCTCCTTCAGCGGTTTCTGCAACTTGTCGTGTAGGACTCCATACAGCAGCCTTCCACCTCCAATGTTTTCCCACAATGCGACAGGACCCATCAGTGAACAGGGCATATTGCCTCTCATTTTCTGGCAGTTTATTATACAGCAGGGCCTCTTCAGCCCATGTCACCTCCTCCTCTGGCGACATTCCAAAATCTTTGCCTTCTGGCCAGTCCGCGATCACTTCTAATATTCCTGGGCGACTGGGGTTTCCTATGCGAGACTGCTGTGTGATCAGTGCAATCCACTTACTCCATGTGGCATCAGTCGCATGATGTGTAGAGGAAACCTTCCCTTTGAACATCCAGCCCAGCACTGGCAGTCGGGGTGCTAAGACGAGCTGTGTTTCAGTACCAACCACTTCTGAGGCAGCTCAAACTCCTTCATATGCTGCCAGTATCTCTTTTTCAGTTGGAGTATAGCAAGCCTCGGATCCTCGATATCCCCAACTCCAAAACCCCAGACGTCGGCCTCGGGTCTCCCCAGGTGCTTTCTGCCAAAGACTCCAGGTAGGGCCATTTTCCCCAAACGCAGTGTAGAGCACATTTTTAATATCTTGTCCTGTCCGGACTGGTCCAAGAGCTACTGCATGAACAATCTCCCACTTAATTTGTTCAAAGGCTTGTTGTTGCTCAGGCCCCCATTTAAAATCGTTCTTCTTCCGCGGCACTTGGTAGAGAGGACTTACAATTTGACTGTAATTGGGAATATGCATTCTCAAAAAACCCACAACACCTAAGCAAGCCTGTCTTTCCTTTTTATTAATCGGTGAGGACATAGCTGCTATTTTGTTGATCACGTCCGCAGGGATCTGACGACGCCCATCTTGCCATTTTACTCCTAAGAACTGGATCTCCTGCGCAGGTCTCTTGACCTTACTTTCTTTTATGGCAAAACCAGCCTTCAAACGGATTTGGATTATTTTTTTCCCTTTCTCAAAAACTTCTTCTGCCGTGTTGCCCCATACGATGATGTCATCAATATATTGCAGGTGCTCTGGAGCTTCACCTTTTTCTAGTGCAGCCTGGATCAGTCCATGGCAAATGGTGGAGCTGTGTTTCCACCCCTGGGGCAGTTGATTCCAGGTGTACTGGACACCCCTCCAAGTGAAAGCAAACTGTGGCCTGCACTCCACTGCCAGAGGAATGGAGAAAAATGCATTAGCAATGTCAAGTGTGGCATACCACTTAGCTGCCTTTGATTCCAGTTCATAGTGAAGCTCTAACATATCTGGCACAGCAGCGCTCAGCAGTGGCGTGACTTCATTCAGCCCACGATAATCTACTGTTAGTCTCCATTCCCCATTAGATTTCCACATGGGCCATATGGGACTATTAAAGGGTGAGTGAGTCTTGCTGATCACTCCTTGGCTCTCCAATTGGCAAATCAGCTTATGGATGGGGATCAGGGAGTCTCGGTTGGTGCGATATTGCCGCCGGTACACCGTCGTGGTAGCAATTGGCACCTGTCGTTCTTCAACCTTCAGCAACCCCACAACCGAATGTTCTTGGGAGAGACCCGGCAGGGTAGACAGCTGCTCAATCTCCTCCGTCTCCAATGCAGCTATATCAAAGGCCCAACGGTACCCTTTTGGGTCCTTGAAATACCCCCTCCTGAGATAATCTATACCAAGGATGCACGGGGCCTCTGGGCCAGTTGCAATGGGGTGTTTATGCCACTCATTCCCGGTTAGACTCATTTCAGCTTCCAATACGGTTAGCTCTCAGGATCCCCCTGTCACACCAGAGATACAGATGGGTTCTGCCCCTTTAGAACTTGATGGCATTAGGGTACATTGTGCACCAGTGTCTACTAGAGCCTTATATTCCTGGGGGTCTGATGTGCCAGGCCATCGAATCCACACTGTCCAGTAGAGTCGGTTGTCCCTCTCCTCCACCTGGCTGGAGGCTGGGCCCCTCTAATCCAGATTAGAATATCCATTACTCACTTTCTGCACATGTGAATCAGAAGTCCCTTCAAGAGGATCAGAAATGAGATCAGCCCATCTACTGCGTCTGGGGGACTGCTCACGGGAAACTGGAGCAGCAGTTTTCCATGAAGAATTCTCTTTTCTGGTTGCTTTTTCTCGCAACTCCTGTACCCGTGCATCCAAGACTGAGGTAGGTTTTCCATCCCACTTCCTCATGTCCTCTCCATGGTCACGCAGGTAAAACCACAGGTTAGCCTGTCATGTGTACTTTCTCTCTCCTCTCTCTTGGGCAGAGGAACGCTTACTCCCAATAACTGCGATGCGGGCCTGTACAGGTGAGGAGGAGGACAGATCCACTTTGAATTGCTGGAACTCTTGGGACAACTCCTCTACAGCTGAGACACAGGCCCGTAGGGAGGAAGAGAGACTTCCTTCGTATTGCCGGAGTTGGACAGCCAATTCATCCACCGTTTGTTCATAGCCTTCTTTCCAGGACATTACTGCCAATGACTTGACATAGGTTGGTGGCGCACTTCGTAGAAACTTCCGCCACATGGGTTGTGTGCATTGGACTTCATCTGGATCTGTGGGTGACTGCGCATTTTCTGGAGCATTATAAATCACCTCCAGCACGGCTAATTCCCTCAGGTACTGGATACCTTAAGTCGCCTCCAGAGCCTGAGGACTTGTGTTTTTCTCCCATTCGCCTTGTCGATGCCCCCTTCCCTAGACAGAGATCCCAACTGCTTGGCTTCCTTACCCTCTAATTCCACACTACTAGCCCCACTATCCCAGCATTGGAGCAGCCAGGTAACAATGTGCTCACCTGGGTGGCGGCTAAAATCTTTTTGCATGTCACGCAACTCACTCAGGGATAGAGATCGGGTAATTATTTCAGGTTCTGCCTCTACCTCCTGGTCTCGCAATGACCCTGGTTCATCTTCATCTCTCACTAAGTGAACTGATTTCTTTGTGTGTTTCTTTTTCTGTACAGGGGCGACTGATACTGGCACAGGTTGGTTCTCTGGTTTGGCTGCAGTATCTGTCACCGGGGTAGGGGCAGCCACGGTACCTGTTGTCGTGGTAGGGGCAGCCACGGTGCCTGTTGTCCTGTTTTCCATCTTTTCCCCCTTTTCCCCCGAGGGTGCTGCATAATATCAAGCAGTGTTTGGTAGATACTGGCCAGGGCCCAGCACAGTGTAGTGAGTTGTGTGTCTCTGGGATAGCCACAGCATTTGTCTTTCAAATATTCTATCATTTCATGAGGGTTCTGTAGTTGTTTGGGAGTGAACTTCCAAGCCATTGGAGGTGAGAAGTTCTCTAGATACCTGCCCACAAACTCCCACATGTCGTGCCACCCATGAATATCCAGCTTTGGGGCAGATCTCTGGGTGGTCCTCTTAAAGAGCCTTTTTTTAGCCCCAAACAAGACTTGAAACATAGTCAGGAGGCATAGCCCTAACAGCACACTGGCTTGCGCATCCCAAGGATATTCAAAATTCTCGAAAGCTGTTGTAATTAGTCGGAAGGAGAGAAGGGAGGCAAACGGGCGGGGGGAAGTGTCCCCCCCTAACTTCCCCATGGATGGGGTGTAATTACCAATAAAATCTGACAGAAGCTGCCCAAAGTATGGAAATGATATCACTGCCTCATACAAATACCAGCTTAACCTCATGACCAGTGATGTAATCATTTCACAAGTCGACTTTGCCCAGTACAGCAAAATGATAATCCCAATCACCCTCCCAGAGATGAGATACACAACTACAGGCAATATATGGAGCATATAAGAGCTTACAAAATGCCACCATGTAAACAAATGAAACAACATTGTGACTAACATCTATTTATCTAAGAAATGCGTATGACAAATTTGTTTCAACACGCTCTGGCCAGATCTGTCGTTATCTCAACCCTTCGTGCGCCAAGTTGGGCGCCAAAAAGGACTGTCGTGGTTTCAGCCCAGCCGGTAACAAAGGACCACGCAGCCGCTCGCTCACTCCTCCGCCCCCCTCCGGTGGGATGGGGAGGAGACGGAGGAGAGAAAAGAAAAAAATCCTGGAACCTCGAGGGTTGAGATAAAGGCAGTTTACTGGGACAACACAAAGAAATTACAACAACAACGGTACTACTGAAAGAGTATACAAAAAGAGTGATGCACAGTGCAACTGCTCACCACCCAGGACCCGACGCTCCTACGCTTCCCCTACCGAAAGTCGAGAGCCACCCCCGGCCAGCTCCACATTTATATACTGAGGATGATGTCACATGGTATGGAATAGCTCCTTGGCTAGTTCAGGTCAGCTGCCCCGGCTATGCCCCCACCTCCCAGGTTCCTGTAAAAATTAACTCTATCCCAGCTGAACCCAGGACACCAACAAAGCTAAAACTTCTTTGACGTTAATCGTTGTGACCTTGATAAGTATAATAATGCTTGTAAATGCTTTCACTCCTAGTTGACCAATCAAAAACCGAGGGCAGAGATCTGCTAATATTTGGGGGTGGAAAAATGACACTCGTCCTTGACAGCAAGATAATTTCACGTGTCCACCTAACCAACCTTGTAAAATTGTAAGATTGAAATTTGGGATTAACTTTACTATGTACTCTCCCATCGGAACTAATAATCAAATGGGATTTCAAGGTCAGGTTATGGTACTATGTGCACAATGGACTAATTTGACGATTGAAACTAATGTTAGTGTAAAATGTTGCTTAAATTTGGGAATAGGAACCTTACAACAAATATGGAATTGCCCTAAGGGAAATGATTCCTTCCAAATTAAGGGAAACAGTACTCTTCAACTAATTTATAATGCTACCTGGGATTCGATAATGTGTGGAAATGCATCGGAAATTAAAAATTCCAGTGCCTGGGGAGACATGGTGAATATGTTAAATCCCAAACCTATTGTCAGGACAGAACAAATTCAAAGGTTGCCTTCAACTTGTATCAATGTGGCACATCAATGACAGAAACATATTTTACACTTTAATATCACATTCCCTAAAACACCATCCTGTAGAGTTAAAAGGGCATAGTATGATACTCTTCTGGGAGGTGTTGGAACGGGTGTTGGATTGTTGAATTTGGTAGATTCAGAGATGATTAGAAATAAAATTAGTCGAACTGGACGTGATGTAGGACAATCCATCCGAATACAGGCCGATTGGATGCCTACAACTTTAATCCCACAATTCTTGACCCTAAATTATGATGACAGGTTTTTGCAATTGTTTAACCGGACTGTAATTACCTCTACGCAAATTGACAAAAATATTTCTAGTCTGTTTAATTGGACAGTCTGTACTATGCAGACCATATACCAAATTCAACAGAATGATAGGGTACAATCGTATCTGATGAGCAACAATGAATGGATGTGGAGGCAATTATTTGGAAAATGGATTAATCAGGACCATTGGCTCAAACCCTACCCACAATATGTAAAATGCGTAGATGATTGGTGCATAGGAAAAGTAATTTATTACAATGTGACCAAACCTGAAATAATGTGTAGATTTATAAACCTGCCCTCACTGTTCTTGCATGAATATTGGATTCCGCAATTTCAAGGAAATTTTATAGACATGCAAAATAAGACACACGACTTAACTCTGTGTGAGTCTACCATAGATGGAATGGTTTGTAGTCAACAGTCTACACAATGGGAACCCTGCTTTTTGGAACAAACAATTAACGCATGCAAATGGACAATCTTGCCAGTCACGGAGTTGGAAATGTTTATTGAGGTTAATGCTAGGCATGTGTGCCTTGTAACAAATGATAAAAGAAGTGTAAAGGAATTTGGACTGCAAACACTGTTTGTAGGATGTCTAAGAAAGCTGAGCCATCTGTTTTGGAAAAATGCTACTTGTACTTTCCTTGCTATGTCAGAAGAACAACTAGCTTTATTTTGGCATTATGAATCCCTGAATGTAAGTAAAGTCAGGATCTCATTAGAAAAGCTAAACCAAATTTTGAATCAAACAAACCAGTTTAAAAATTATGTACAAAACCAAAATAAGACTTTACATGAATCCTTAGTGAAAACTATCATAATGCAAAATGAATTAAAAGAAATTTCTGGGCAAATTGAATCAGAAAGAGCTTATCATTGGTGGGATATTTTTGTAGGTTACTCTCCATCAGCCACAAAGGTACTAGATGTATTGATCCATCCTTTACTTGTGTTATTAATAATAATTATAGTCCTGACAATAGTGAATTTTATCTTCTGGTACAAATTAAGAACCTTCACTAAAAGGATTTGGGCATTACCTGCAATAGTCAAACATGAACAATATGAACTTTTGCAAAAGAATTTGCAAGCATATTGAAAAGGGGGGGGGGGGGAATTGAAAGCAAGCTGCTGAATCTTGTATAATGTAATTAAGTTTCTTTTGAAGTTTACTTTGAAAAAATCACTCCCAAGACCCTTTGACATATGTACTAATACTAATCAATAATCTATTGTTTAAAAGTAGAATGTTTAGATTATACTATAACAAAAAACTAGTTAGGTTTTGTAATTGATCAGTGTAGAAGGTATAGAATGAATAATTACAAACAGGATGTTCTCATGATATGGGGAACCAAAACCCACAGATGTGCAAACAGATGTCAACCATAAAAAGAACAAAGAGAAGTAAAACCTTGATGTAAGCAGTAATGAACAACGCATGCGTCAAGAGCTGCCAACAAGAAAAGTTCAACTACAGGACAAGCGCTGAAGATGATACGACCACCAGATGAAGTAAACAACCACCGGAGAGGCTGTGATTTTTCGAAGAGGACACTAGATGGCAGCAAAGACCATGAAATAAAAGACTGTGACATATTTCTTGGAATAGGTGGGTTTATGTAAAATATTTCCAGGAAAATAATATGAATATGTAACAACTTTGTAAATATAACTTGTTTGAAATCATCGTTTCGTTGGAGCAGTTGTGGTGGACCAATCCCCAGTGCTGCCTAGCACTGCTAAAAAAGAATACCTGCATAACAGTATCATCAAAGTGCTGTTGAGTCATGTTTCTTCATCTCAGGGACATAGCCAGGACAGCTGACCCCAACTGACCGAAGAGATATTCCATACCATATGACGTCATGCTCAGCAATAAAAGCTAAGAGAAAGCAGGAGAGGAGGGGACATTCGTTATTTAAGGCGTTTGTCTTCCAGAGAAACCACTACACATACTGAGGCCCTACTTTCCAGGAAGTGGCTGGACATCGCCTGCTGATGGGAAGCTGAGAATAAATCTTTTTGTTTTCATTTGCTTCCACATGCGGACTTTGCTTTTTCTTCATTAAACTGCCTTTATCTCAATCCACGAGGTTTTTTCATCTTTTCTCCCCCTCTGTCCTGATGAGGAGGGGGAGAGACACAGTAACTTGGTGGGCACCTGGCAGCCAGCCAAGGTCAACCCACCACACTACCTGTGGGAAAATAATGGAAGACTGGCGAGGAGGATTGTAAACACGCTCAAGTGACTTGCAGCTGGGGTGTAGAAAAACACATATATCATACTAATCGTTGTTTAGTCTCGTGTGCTTGACAAGTAGAACATCTGTGTTTATCTAAAACACAGGCCTGTCATAGACTCAGAGGCACCCTGTCAAACATACTTGAGATTCCTGCCCTGCTGTGGGAAAGATCAAAGCACTGTGGGAAAGATCAAAGCACAGTGGTAAAATACACCTGCACAAATCCTTGAAAAGCAGGTGAAAACAGCAGGTTCGGAGATCCTCAAGCAAGGACCAAGCTCTGTGGTGGCTGTGTTCGTGCTTGTGTGCCTCTGCCCAGGTGCTGCTTTGGGCAATCCCCTGGTTCGTGAGGTAACGAAAATAAATTTACTCTTTGCATTTCATCTGTGGTTTTGTGGTTGTTCCTGCATCCTGCCTGTGTCGGCTCACGCACTACCATTGTGAAATTGTTCTTTAAACACACAATGCTTAAATTTCTGGGTACCCTAAAGAAACACATGCGTGAGAAGGATGTATTTATACACTCACTGACTTTTCAGAAATGAAAGGCACAGGCTCTCTCTTGATTGAATGGCTTTATTGCCATTTACCAACATGCTTATTAGATTATGACTATTTTCCCTATGGCACAGAGCAGAACAGATGAAGTATGAAAAAGTGATGTAACTTCATACTAAGAAAGGGATTCATCCACCCTGCCCTTAAAGTAACAGAACTATGTCGATTCACTTGAATGGACTTTGGATGAGGACCTTTTAAAAAAAGAATTCTTGACTGAAATAATAAGTAAATTTAAAACCAAAAAGACATTTGTTTGTGAAGAACAAAGAAAGCAAGAAACCCTTTTCTTCAAAGGAGTATTCTACTCAAGGGAGTAAATCACTCACTGTTAATTCTACATATGTGATCATGTACTGGCTCCCTTTTCCAGACATTGCCACTTCTTCATTCTGAATAGTGCTTTCTTGTGTGAACAGTCTTTCTGTATTGGAAATAGCAGTATCTGACACATATTTTGTAAGAAGATTTCTTTGAGATAAATGGTGATATCAATTGTGGTATTAGCACCATTCTATTACTAGTAAATTATAAGTATCTTGTTTCCCATGAAATTTAAAAGAATATCTTGCCGATCTCACATTTTGCTTGATGTTTGTGGTAGGTTGATCATGGCTGGCTGCCAGACCCCACCCAGCTGCTCTTTCACTCTTTCATGCCCCCTCCTCAGCAGGACAGGGGGAGAAAATAAAATGGAAAAGCTCATGGGTCGAGATAAAGACAGGGAGATCACTCATGATTTACTGTCATGGGCAAAACAGACTTGACTTGGGGATGATTAATTTAATTTATTGCCAATTAAAATAGGGATGGATGGGGAGAAAGACAAAAACTAAATACAACTTCCCCCCCCCCCCCCCGAACCCCTTCTTCCCAGGCTCAACTTCAACTCCTTCATTCCTGACTCCTCTACCTCCTCCTCCCCCACCCACCCCAAGCAGTGCAAGGGGGATTAGGGAATGGAGGGTTGCGATCAGTTTGTCTCTGCTGCTCCTTCCTCCTCACGCTTTTCCCCTGGGTCCTGTGCCCAGGGTTCAGTCCTTCAGAATAAACCTGCTCCAGCATGGGTCCTCCACTGGCCGCAGTTCCTGTCAGGAAATATCCACATACTCTAGCATGGGGTTCTCCACTGGCTGCAGTGTGGATATCTGCTCCAGTGTGGTCTGCTCCACAGGCTGCAGGGGCAATACCTATTCCACTGTGGTCTCTTCCACAGGCTGCAGGAGAATCTCTTGGCAAGGGCAATGTGCTCATGAAGCTCAGGGTAGAATGTAGACAGTGACTGACCACAATTGTTGCAAAGGAAGCTGAACTTAACACAAAGTGGCCTTTGTTCTGGATGAACAACTACATCAGCTGAGTGAATCAACTGGCTGTGTAACTGTCCCTAAGTTAATCAGAAGAATGGAAATATATGTCTTCCCTGAGTTAGCAAGACCGGGGGGGGGGGGGGGGGGGAGAGAGATATACATGGTTCAACCCAATATAGAGTATAAAAAATGAACAACAAACAAAAATAACTTTGAAGGAAACAGGCTTGAGCTGGTTTCAAGCCACATATATCTTCCCAGCAATTGGGGATGCCCGGCATTGTGATGGTGAGCATATTATAGAGACAAGTCCCAAACTAGAATTGATGGGGGAAAGGGACACCAACAGGATTGCAGTAGGTAAGCCAAGGGTTGGCATGGCATCAGCCTGAAGAAGAGAAGGCTTTGGGGGGGGGACCTAACAGTAGTCTTCCAGTACCTACAAGGAGGCTATCAAGAAGGTGGAGCCAGGCTCTTCACAGTGATGCATGGTGGGAGGACAGGAGACAAAGAGCATAAGTGGAACCAAGAGGCTCTGACTGGATAGAAGGAGAAACTTTTTCACTATGAGGATGGGCAAGCATGGGATCAAGGAGCCCAGAGAGGTTGTACAGTCCCCATCCTTGGAGGTTTTCAAGAACAGACTGGATAAAGTCCTGAGCAACCTGGTCTAACCTCATAGCTGATCCTGCTTTGAGCAGATTGGACTAGAGACCTCCTGAGGTTTCTTCCAACTGCAATTTTACTATGATCCTACATTAAGGAAAATTAAGTTCTGTTGTGTTCTCTTCCTCTCCAGAATGCCTGTGAAATACTTAACTAGGTTCAGTAGTAGAGAAATATATTTTGTTATCTGCAGTTTGCAGCTGAGACAGCTGCTGCCTTTGCAGATGTAAGGAAAACACGTAAGATCTTTGTTATCACAAGGAGCTAGTGGCCTTGGACAAAGGTCTGGCAACATGTTTAGTGCTAGTTTGCTCTAAGGAAGGGACATAAAACCAGCACATGATGGAATAAAAGTGGGGAAGCCCCTGTCAGCTTGAGCCTCGATACAGACAGGACTATGCAGCACACTGTACACCAGAAGAGAGATCCATCTGATGCCATCACCTTGGGGCTCCTGGTATCGGAAGGGACGTTAAGACACCATCTAATTCAATTACTATCATCAGTTCCATATAGCTTCTGGTTCTGTGTCAATAAACAACCTCTTTTGCTCACATCCTGGATGTGGTGTGTAGTTTCCTTGAATCCTCCCTGTCTGCCCAATAGCTAGACAAAACAGTAGATAACCTGAGGATGAAACACAAGTGTTCCAGACAGTAGTACTAGGGCCAAGAAAGAGCTTCCATGAGCTGATCTATTGCTCATTTTTTTACTAATACTTATCCCACTGTATACTACAACAGACTTAGACTTCACTATTTCATAATTAGAGCCTACAAGAAAAAATAGCTAGTGTTGCATAACAGCTAGTTTGCCTGTGTCAGCAACTGCAGGTAGGCTCTATGAGAACTAGTTATACCAACTCATTTACTTGGGTTAGTCAAACTATTATTCTAAAATGCATTCCAAACTCTGTGTGCAATCAGCATAATGCAGCAGAGGACCAAGTAAACAATAGAAGATTGGGCTCAAGGAGCATACAAATAATAGATCCCTGTAAAAACATGTGAAACAAATATTTATACTGATATTTGAGGTACAGACTCTCCCTTGAAATGGCTCAGCTACAGAGTACATGTTTATGGACAGAGCTGCTATAGAAGCAGCAAGTTTGAAAAGTTTGGTAGAAATTTTGGATTGCAGAGGCTCTGACACCAGGCTTGTTCTGGGAATAGCATTTGGACCTAAGATTCTAAAACAGAAGGCTTTTAAAAATCTTCCTATTTCTCAGTACTTAAGTTGATAATTTCAGAAACCATTCACTTAATAAAAAGAGTTTTAGTTTAGCAGTGTATGAAATACTGGCCAAAACATGACTGACTTACAAGTGCTTGGCTCTTGACTGTGATCAAGCTTTTTGTTGAAAGCAGAGTCTCATCCCACCCACTATACCTGAAGGTCCCCTTTTGTTCTCTTCATCTAATACTTTTCACTCCATTACAGAGCTAGCTTTAAAAAAATAGTTAAAAAAAATTAGCTACTTTAAACTAAAGAAGTCTTTAAAATGAAAAGTTTCTCAGTGACCATAAAACCCAAAGATCATATTGTAAGCAATTGTTAGTTATATGGGGTGAGGTGGGTTAACCCTGGCTGGACACCAGGTGCCCACCAAAGCCACTCTATGACTCCCCCCTCCTCAGCTGGACAGGGGAGAGAAAATATAACAAAGGGCTCATGGGTTGAGATAAGGACAGGGAGAGATCACTCAACCAATTACCATCACGGGCAAAACAGACTCAACTTGGGGAAAATTAATTTATTGCCAATCAACCAGAGTAGGGTAATGAGAAATAAAACCAAATCTCAAAACACCTTCCCTCCACCACTCCCTTCTTCCCGGGCACAGCTTCACTCCCGGATTCCCTACCTACCCCACCCCAGCGGCGCAGGGGGACGGGGAATGGGGTTTACGGTCAGTTCATCACACGTTATCTCTGACGCTTTGTCCTCTTCAGGGGCAGGACTCCTCACACTCTTCCCCTGATCCAGCGTGGGGTCCCTCCCACGGGAGACAGTCCTCCACGAACTTCTCCAATGTGGGTCCTTCTCACTGGCTGCAGTTCTTCACGAACTGCTCCAGCATGGGTCCCTTCCATGGCGTGCAGTCCTTCAGGAGCACACTGCTCCAGCGTGGGTCCCCCGTGGGGTCACAAGTCCTGCCAGAAAACCTGCTCTGTGGGCTCCTCTCTCCACAGATCCGCAGGTCCTGCCAGGAGCCTGCTCCAGCATGGGCTTCCCATGGGGTCACAGCCTCCTTCGGGAACCCACCTGCTCCGGCGTGGGGTCCTCCACGGGCTGCAGGTGGATATCTGCTCCACCATGGACCTCCATGGGCTGCAGGGGGACATCCTGCCTCACCATGGTCTTCACCACGGGCTGCAGGGGAATCTCTGCTCTGGCACCTGGAGCACCTCCTCCCCCTCCTTCTTCACTGACCTTGGTGTCTGCAAGGTTGTTTCCCTTACATGTTCTCACTCCTCTCTCCGGCTGCCATTTCTGTGCCCATCGCAATTTTTTTCTCTTCTTAAATATGTTATCACAGAGGCGCTACCACTATCACTGATTGGCTCAGCCTTGGCCGGCCGCAGGTCTGTCTTAGAGCCGGCTGGTATTGGCTCTGTCAGACATAGGGGAAACTTCTAGCAGCTTCTCACAGAAGCCACCCCTGTAACCCCCCTGCTACCAAAACCTTGCCACAAAAACCCAATACAGGGGAGGAGGGGAACAACACACAAGATTTTTTTATGAAAGCAAAATGTGTCATTTAAATCCTCTTAGAAGAGGTAGAAAGCCAGTGTTTTAATTGATGCCATCCAGATCTGCAGTACTGATGTCATACCAATTTATTGCTATTAATGATAAAACCAGATTTAAGAGCATAAGAGATTCCACCAGAAATCTAGCACTTATTGTAAACATTGTATTTATGTAATTTCTTTTTCATACTTTAATTCCCAAATTCATGAAAGGCAAATTTAGTAGCATAAACCACATCCAGTTTCACATTTGGCAATGAGAACCCCATTCTTCATAGACAACCAAAAACCTAGCAGCACATTTTCAAACATTTCAAACAAGTATTTCCGGATTACCCTCCCTCCAAATCCTCCCCTCACTCAAAGCACCAAAAATAAAGTGCAATACCCATAAAAATGTGTCAAGAAAATAGCCACATTCTTTTCTTTGTAATAAAAAAAGAGTACTTTTCCTCAGTCTTAACAGTGCTATACTGTGTCCATCATTTTGGGTTCTTCATCTTTTTGTAGCATTGAGTTTAAGTTGCAGACACTTCTGTTTATGCAACCTTGTAGATCATTTGCATCCTGCAACAAATGAAGAATTGAAAGCTTAATCTCAATACATACATACACTTACAGAGAACTAAGTCAAGCTCTTTATTTTGTCTGTCTTGAGATAAGTTTGTAATAAAATATAGTTTGTTAAAAAAACAAACCCAGACAATATTATCATAATGTGAATGTCAAGAAGCTTCTTTAAATTTAGCTAGCATACTATCACCTTATTGTGCATTTACTTAGGGTTCAGTTACCAGATCTTACCAAACAGGTACCTTGACCGAATTTATTTCCAAGTACATTAAATTGTGTCTCTTTCCCCAACATCCAGCTTTTAAAAGCCTTTAAAATTTTCTCTTCAGCCCAAGATGTGATCATCACTAACACTGAAACCAAAGACCCCAGTGTTCCAAGATAAAGATAAAAACAAGGGCAGACTATCATAACACAGTGTAAATTTTCCTTAGACTTGACTACCTGTAGGTTTCCATTAATGGGATCAGTAATTTTCAGTTGAAAGCTCATTTCGCCTCCTGTGATACAAAATATATTTAATTCTAGCACCTGAACAGGTTAATGATGCAGTTTTCCATTTAGCACAATTATTCAAGGGCACTGAACTAACATATGCCTTTTGATACTATAAATTGTGAGAGCTTTGAGAAACAATCTTGTGTATTGATAATAGTACACGTTAGAACTGACAGTGCTCTAAGTATAGAGAGGCCTATTCCTAGATCTCAAAAAGTACATCTTCTCAAGAGTGTAGCAAAAATCTATTCCTAATAGAGTTGTTATATGCATTTCTGGAAATAAAAAGCCTACCTGTGACAAAGACTCCAGTCCTTCTACAATACCAGTATAGACACTAGGATTCTGTACTGACATAGCTTGAAACCCTTGAGACTGTGAACAGATTCTCACTCTTGATTTGAATGCTTCAAGCTCAGTTTTAAAAGCTTCCAAATAGCCTTCTTCCCCTGCCTGTAAAAAGAAGAGTGAAATATTTTTCATCTCAGCCAGATTTACTTCTAGTTGTAAGCATACATACTGCTGAGGGAAAATAACGGAAGATTGGCGAGGAGGATTGTAAACACGCTCAAGTGACTTGCAGCTGGGGTGTAGAAAAACACATATATCATACTAATCGTTGTTTAGTCTCGTGTGCTTGACAAGTAGAACATCTGTGTTTATCTAAAACACAGGCCTGTCATAGACTCAGAGGCACCCTGTCAAACATGCTTGAGATTCCTGCCCTGCTGTGGGAAAGATCAAAGCACAGTGGTAAAATACACCTGCACAAATCCTTGAAAAGCAGGTGAAAACAGCAGGTTTGGAGATCCTCAAGCAAGGACCAAGCTCTGTGGTGGCTGTGTTCGTGCTTGTGTGCCTCCGCCCAGGTGCTGCTTTGGGGATCCCCTGGTTCGTGAGGTAACAAAAATAAATTTACTCTTTGCATTTCATCTGTGGTTTTGTGGTTGTTCCTGTGCCCTGTCTGTGCTGACTCACACAACTGCTAAAAAGAAATTCTGCAGTAATGCATATTATACTCATTGAAGGATAATGGTTTGGACAAGTCAATAACAATATTAGCACCAGTCAGCTTAAAAAGAAGATTCAGGTATGTTGGTTTTTGTTGGTTTGTTTTGTTTTAAAGAGAGACTTTAACATTTGATGAGTATAGGAACTGAGTTATTCATTCATCTGAGAACATGTAAGAACAAAACAAATATAATTTTAACCCTTCCTTTATTCCATCTCAGAAGCCAATACCCTTAAGAGAAAAGGTACTCATGGCAGCACTCAATTCAAAAGCAAAGCATGAATCAAAGTGGGTGTCAACTGAAGTCCTTATGGCAGCATTAAGATCAGCATGACTTGATTCTTCAGTGTTGTATAACTTAATATAGAACCTGCATCAAACTGCAGCTTCAGTCTTCACATGTCTCTCTCCCTCTCCCTCTCAGCGTTCCAGAGCTAACTATGACTGACTAAAGAGAAACAGACTCCAAATTGGGCCCTGCCATGAACTGCATAGAGAGGCATTATGATAAGTGAAATAGGACACTCAGTCCTTAGACACATTCATGTTTGCTGCTGTAATTTAGGTGGCACTTCACTACTCCACACTCCTGTAGTTCCCATGCTATGTTCTGCTTTCCCTCTGGCCTAACAAGAATCCATGGAACTTCCATTCTCAGGATCAGAATTACACAAAACATTCATCCTAGAATGAACTGCCAACAAAACAACACTTCCCCATAAGCTTGATTCAGTCAGTAACATTTTTAACCTCCAACTGTCAGGAAGAAAGCTCCTTCAGAACACTGATCCCTTGCAAGGGTATCAAGAGTTTCTCTCAGTGTTATACAAGTTCTGACTTACTTTGGCTTTTTGGAAAAATAGACGAAAACAGCCTCTTGGATCCACATTACAACTTCTGGCTATTTCTATAATAAACTGCATCACAACTGCTTGGTGTGCTATTTGTTCCATCAGAGCTCTTTTCTGAAAAGAGAAATTATATAATTACAGAAAATATCTTTAAAAGTATAACTCCATCTAAAATTCAGCAACATCTTTGCATTTGATTCCTAAAGAGAAAAGAACTGATGCTGACAGAAGCAAAGGGACTGTTAATTAGCTGAGACTAGATCTAATGTGGCAATGTGTTTTGGAGGCTTCCTTCAATAAGATAACATGGACATGGGAACACGGGGACAAGAGTAACTAAATGGCTCATCAATTTGGACAGCTTTTCTGTAGTGTAACTGGGAAACTGCATACTTTTAAGCAGTTTAAAGGTCTTGCTAGTACCTGTTCAGCTTCTAGATGAAAACACCATAAGATGAGATATTTAGCTGTTTCTTCACATACAAGATACGGGTGGTCAGACAAAAATCTTTGACTGTCATCCCATCTGCCCAGCATACCTGATTAAAAAAAACCCAATGGCATGAATTAACACATTCAATATGGAGAAGTGATTTAATGCAGTGAAGACGTTATTCAAATTTACATACTACTACAATCACCTTCACACTTCATTGTTACCTCAGAAGAACAGCATGCAAATAAAACTGAACTCAATTTTTTTGTTGTTTTTAAAACACCTCCCAATGCTGAAAGAGCATTACCAATAAGGTATGCTCAGACTGTAAAGATACTGAAATATAGTTAGCTGCTACTGTTAAGATCTTATTTTTATTGTATCTCGGGCAGTGTTAAAAACAGATTAACTGTAAATGGTTTTCATATACTGTAACAAAGTAGTATCTATACCTATTTGTTAAGAATTTGATAGTATAACTAAGTTGATGGATGGAGATTTACAATCAGTGATTTTTGACAGAAAAGTTCTTTAAGTGCTTGCAAGTAAGACAAATAGAAATGAAAGCATAATCATATTCTAAAATGAATATGCTTCTGACATGGTTTGCTAGGTTTTAGGAAACACAAAGCTATTTTTATAATCAAGTTCAAGCATTAAGGTCAAAACAGGAGACCCAACTCAGTGGTTGAAAGTTAACTAGAAGACTGAATTGTAGTAAATAGCATGAAACTACCTTCATGGAAAAAGCTGGAAATTGAAAGTTAGAACTCAAAATTCAAGAAGTGAGATCACCCCCCCCCCCATTGTCCTTCATATGAGTTAATTGCCCTAATATACATATTAGTGATATTTTACTGCTTGCCAGTACTAGATACATAGTTTTACCCTTCTATCACTCATATAAATATATCTTTAAAAATAAAAGATTGGTTCCATCTCTACATACTCTTAACAGCTGTTTTGCAGATATTTACCTTTTATCATTCATCCCCCTCATGGATTAACAGACAGCAAAACCCCAGCTATTTATAGGAGGCAGGTACAGACAGTCCCAGGCATTTTTACATGCAGGAATTGCATCTCCTATCATTTCCCATGGAACATCAGAAAAAGTTGCTAGAATTTTAATTTTCATGACTTGAAAAACTTTTTCAGTTCTATGTTGACTCAAGTTCTCACTGATCATAGGAACCAACAGGCTTCTGCGATTTACAGTTTCCTTTACTTTGAAATGGTTATTTGTTACAATGCCACATCTCCTGTCCTGAGAAACAAGAATCTAGATGCTCTCCTTGCTAGCTGTTTCATTTGTTAGCATCCATTTTGCATAAAAATAATAATAATGAAAAAAATAAATAGACCTACACAAATTCTACAGGAGGTTAAACTGCAAAATGTTGGAAGCAACATACTTACCAAAGTATCTAATCTTTTGTTCATGCTTCTGTATAAATGATTTGGATATATCTTCATCGTCTACTTCTTTTCTTTTATATTGACTAATAAAACTCTAAAGATGAGAAAAAACTATCATAGAATCTCCACATATACCTTTTTTGAACTATAGGATTATTTTAATTTATTACTATTTAAAGGGCAATGTTCTAGTTTTAAGCATAGCCCAGCAAACACATATGTACCCAACACTTAATGTACCCAAGAAGGTTATTTACCAAAACACAGCTCGTCTAATTAATAATAGGGTGAAAAATGCCTTATCATATTCTTCTTCTGAGCAATAATCTACCTCAAAGTTCTACACACTAGTAGGAACTTACTGATCTATAAACAATGAGAAACATCTACACCATCTAGCCCTGATGAAGCTAACTCAGCGGAATTATGAAAAACGATGCATTAACAGTTCATATTCAAGTTAAGTGCTGAAAACAAAACTGGCATTTACTATGAAGACAGTCTGTGCTAAAATAATCTGTATTAAGAAATTCACATTAGAGGCAAATTGTGCATGTTCAAATGTGAGAATTTGGCATAACAAAGAAGCAAACTTCACGTGAAGAACTATTGCTCATCCTTGTTTTTGGCAACAGTTGCTATAAGGGACAAATATAAGTTCTGATTCCCAATTAAAGGAGAAGTGTCATACACATTTGTGATATCAATGCAACATGTCCCCTTTAATAGGGCAAAATAAGAAAGAAAAACATTCAACACATTAAAATAAGCACTATATTAGATATAGAAAACACTCAATATGAGAAATAAATGGAATAAAGAAAAGGCTTATAATTGTTTTCATACGCATTTATACATGTCATACCTTATTAAATACCTCCTTACTAAAAGAATCTGTATTCCATAGATTCTGTCTTTCCCTCTGTATTAGCACTTCTTCTTTTCTTCTCCACTCTTCCTCTCTATGTCTCAGTTCTGAAGCTTCAGTCTGTGCTTTAGCATATTCCTGATCCATGGATTCTGAATTATGCAGTGCTAAACTACCAAGTTTCTGCTGGGCTTCTGCTAGATTCCATTTGGATTCTACAGAGCTCTTCACAAACTCTTTTTGGTTTTGACAGATTAATTCAATCCCTTGACCATAGGTCTGTGTGGAAAACAAAACATGCTGTTTATGGAAGGAAAACTGATAGAATTTATGAAGCATATAGAAACAGAACGCTTTGACTCCCAAATAGAACAATGAGATGGAAGGCATCTTAAAAGCAATATTACTCACAACAGTGACTAAACATGATACTGTGCAGCTAGATGATTTTTAAAGGAAACTTCTACTTCAAGCTTTCTAAACTTAATTGAAAGATATTTACAGAATCACGGATCAAGTATTGTCACCAGTAATACAATCCTCAGACTGCATATCATCTTTTGTAGATGAAAGGATTTTCCTCATTCCTCTCTGGCTATCTTTATTCTGCAAAATTAACAATAGCCAAAATAGCAGAATACTTGTAAGACATACTTCTGAGAAGAAAGCATCTGCTTTATGATGTCAAATCATAACAATAGAGTAACTATTACTACCTACCGTCCAGCATGGATTAATATTACTGTGGTGGGTTGACCTTGGCTGGCTGCCAGGTGCCCACCAAGCCACTCACTCATTCCCCCTCCTCAGCAGGACAAGGGAAGAAAATAAGATGAAAAAAATCTCGTGGGTCGAGATAAAGACAGGAAGATTGCTCACCAATTACCGTCATGGGCAAAACAGACTCAACTTGGAGAAGATTAATTTAATTTATTGCCAATTAAAAATAGAGTAAGATGGTGAGAAACAAAGACAAAACTGAAGACACATTCCCCTCCCCCTTCCCAAGCTCAACTTCACTCTATTGTTCCTGACTCTTCTGTCTCCTCCTCCCTGTCCTGAGCGGCGATGGGGCAATGGGGAATGGGGGTTGCAGTCAGTTTGTAACAGTTCCTCTCTGGCGCTCCTTCCTCCTCACGCTTTTCCCCTGCTCCAGCGTGGGGTCCTTCCCACGGGCTGCATTTCTTCAAGAACTGCTCCAGTATGGTTCTGTTCAATGGGGTACAGTCCTTCAGGAAAAGACTGCTCAAACATGGGTCCCCCATGAGCTGCAGCTCCTGCCAGGACCCTGCTCCAGCATGGACTCTCCACCGGCTGCAACTTCCTTCAGAGCACATCCACCTGCTCCAGTACGGTGTCCTCCATGGGCTGCATCCAGCATGGTCCTCTCCATGAGCTGCAGGGAATACCTGCTCTGGCATGTGGTCCTCTCCATGGGTTGCTGGGGGACAACCTGCATCATGGTCTTCTCCACGGGCTGCAGGGGAATCTCTGCTCTGGTGCCTGGAGCACCTCCTCCTCCTCTTTCTTCTCTGACCTTGATGTCTTCAAGGTTGTTTCTCTCACATTTTTTCCTTGCTCCTCTCTCTCACAACTGCTACACAGTAATTTTTTGCCCTTTCTTAAATATGTTTTCACAGAGGTGCCACCAGCTTCGCTGATTGGCTCAGCTTTGGCCTGCAGTGGGTCCATTTTGGAGTTGGCTGGAACTGGCTCTGTCTGACATGAGGGCAGCCCCTGGTTTCTTCTCACAGAGGCCACTCCTGCAGCCCTCCTGCTACCAAAATCTTGCCACATAAACCCAATACAATTACTCAATGCATGTCCTAGCATCTTAGCCTGGACTATCAGTGAAAGTGGAATTTAAGCTATGAATTAGTTGAGGCACAACATAAGCATCTCTTTCCTTCTACTAAATATATTGAGAGGGTCACTAACAGCTAGGAGATAGAAGTGATTTCTTAAACCACAGAATTTATATTGCTTACAGATGTAGACTAGAAAATCAGCAATTTAAGATTTTTTTCTCTCTCTAAACCATCTACAAGCTACAAAGGGGATGCAGGCTCTCTCTTCACAAAGAGCCACGTGGACAAGACAAGGGGCAATGGGTACAAATTACACTGGGAGAGATTTCATCTCGATACAAGAAAGAAATTTTTTACAGTGAGAAAAATCAACCACTGGTACAATCTCCCCAGGGATGCATTAGAGTCCCCAACACTGGAAGTTTTCAAGATGCGATGGACAGGGTGCTAGATAATCTCATCTAGGCTCCCTTTCCCATGATAGGTTGGACCACATGATCTTTTGAGGTTCCTTCCAACCTGGGCTGTTCTATAATTCTATGATCTGTTCTGCCCTCCCACCAGAAGTGAGAAATAAAATGTGTGTATTAGCTTCTCAGCCTTCCAGTGCAATATTCTGAAGTTAGTGATGGTGACCATCTTCAGCAGAGGGATAGGAAGGACACTAAGTTGTGAGAGCTTATCTGGAGGAAACTTCGAATCATAGAATCATAGAATCGTTTAGGTTGGGAAAGACCTTTAAGATCATTGAGTCCTACCGTCAACCTAACACCACCATGCCCACTAAACCATGTCCTGAAGTGCCACATCTACGTGTTTTTTGAACACCTCCAGGGATGGTGACTCAACCACTTCCCTAGGCAGCCTGTTCCAATGCCTGACAACCCTTTCGGTGAAGAAATTTTTACTAATATCCAATCTAAACCTCCCCTGCCGCAACTTGAGGCCATTTCCTCTCGTCCGATCTCCAGCCACCTGGCAGAAGAGACCAGCACCCACCTCACTACAACCTCCTTTCAGGTAGATGTAGACAGCGATAAGATCTCCCCTCAGCCTCCTTTTTGCCAGACTAAACAACCCCAGTTCCCTCAGCCGCTCCTCATAAGACTTGTGCTCCAGGCCATTCACCACCTTCATTGCCCTTCTCTGGACACGCTCCAGCACCTCAATGTCTTTCCTGTAGTGAGGGGCCCAAAACTGAACACAGTACTCGAGGTGTGGCCTCACCAGTGCCGAATACAGGGGAACAATCACTTCCCTGCTCCTGCTGGCCACACTATTTCTGATACAGGCCAGGATGCCGTTGGCCGCCTTGGCCACCTGGGCACACTGCCGGCTCATATTCAGCCGGCTGTCAACCAGCACCCCCAGGTCTTTCTCTGCCAGGCAGCTTTCCAGCCACTCTTCCCCAAGCCTGTAGCGTTGCATGGGATTGTTGTGACTGAAGTGCGGGACCCAGCACTTGGCCTTGTTGAACCTCATACAATTGGCCTCGGCCCATCCATGCAGCCTGTCCAGATCCCTCTATAGAGCCTTCCTACCCTCGAGCAGATCAACCCTCCCTCCCAACTTAGTGTCATCTGCAAACTGACTGAGGGTGCACTCAATCCCCTCGTCCAATCATTATTAAAGATATTAAAGAGAACTTGCCCCAAAACTGAGCCCTGGGGAACACCATTCGTGACCCCCAGCCAACTGGATTTGACTCCATTCACCACAACCCTCTGGGCTCGGCCATCCAGCCAGTTTTTTTACCCAGTGAAGAGTACACTTGTCTAAGCCATGGGCCGCCAGCTTCTCAAGGAGTATGCCAGGAGAGACAGTGTCAAAGGCCTTACTGAAGTCCAGGTAAACAACATCCACAGCCTTCCCCTCATCCACTAGGTGGGTCATCAGGTCATAGAAGGAGATCAGGTTGGTCAAGCAGGGCCTGCCTTTCATGAACCCATGCTGGCTGGGCCTGATCCCCTGGTTGTCCTGCACATGCCATGTGAGCGCACTCAAGATGAACCGCTCCATAATCTTCCTCAGAACCAAGGTCAGGCTGACAGGCCTGTAGTTCCCCGGGTCCTCCCGCCGACCCTTCTTGTAAATGGGCATCACATTGGCAAGCCTCCAGTCATCTGGGACCTCCCCTGTTGACCAGGACTGCTGATAAATGATGGAGAGTGGCTTAGCAAGCTCCTCCGCCAGCTCCCTCAGTACTCTCAGATGGATCCCATCTGGTCCCATAGATATGTGAGTGTCCAGATGGCGTAGTAGGTCACTATTTGCTCCTGGATTATGGGGGGTATATTCTGCTCTCTGTCCTTGCCATCCAGCTCAGGGGGCTGAGTACCCTGAGGATAACTGCTCTCACTATTAAAGACTGAGGCAAAGAAGGCATTAAGTATCTCAGCCTTTTCCTCATCTCTGGTGGCAATGTTCCCCTCTGTATCGAATAAAGGATAGATATTCTCTCCTTGGCTCTCTTTTTATTGTTAATTGTCCTGGGTTCAGCTGGGATAGAGTTAATTTTTACAGGAACCTGGGAGGTGGGGGGCATAGCCGGGGCAGCTTACCTGAACTAGCCAAGGAGCTATTCCATACCATGTGACATCATGCTTAGTATATAAATGGGGAGCGGGCCGGGGGGGTGCTCTTGGCTTTCGGTGGGGGAAGTCACGGAGCCTCGGGTCCTGGGTGGTGAGCAGTTGCACTGTGCATCAATCTTTTTGTATACTCTTTCAGTAGTACCGTTCTTGTTGTAGTAATTTCTTTGTGTTGTCCCAGTAAACTGCCTTATCTCAGCCCTCGAGGTTCCAGTTTCGTTTTCTTTTCTCTTCTCCGTGTCCTCCCCATCCCACCGGAGGGGGGCGGAGGAGTGAGTGAGCGGCTGCGTGGTCCTTTGTTACCGGCTGGGCTGAAACCACGACAGTCCTTTTTGGCGTCCAGCGTGGCGCATGAAGGGCTGAGATAACGACAGATCTGGCCAGAGCGTGTTGAAACAAATTTGTCATACGCATTTCTTAGATAAATAGATGTTAGTCACAATGTTGTTTCATTTGTTTACATGGTGGCATTTTGTAAGCTCTTATATGCTCTATGTATTGCCTGTAGTTGCGTATCTCATCTCTGGGAGAGTGATGGGGATTATCATTTTGCTGTACTGGGCAATGTCGACTTGTGAAATGATTACATCACTGGTCATGAGGTTAAGCTGGTATTTGTATGAGGCAGTGATATCATTTCCATACTTTGGGCACCTTCTGTCAGATTTTATTGGTAATTACACCCCATCCATGGGGAAGTTAGGGGGGGACACTTCCCCCTGTCTGTTCGCCTCCTTTTTCTCCTTCCGACTAATTACAACAGCTTTCGAGAATTTAGAATATCCTTGGGATGCGCAAGTCAGTGTGCTGTTAGTGCTATGTCAGTGAATATGTTTCAGGTCTTGTTTAGGGCTACAAAAAGGCTCTTTAAGAGGACCACCCAGAGATCTGCCCCAAAGTTGGATATTCGTGGGTGGCATGGCATGTGGGAGGATGTGTGCAGGTATCTAGAGAACTTCTCACCTCCAGTGGCTTGGAAGTTCACTCCCAAACAACTACAGAACCCTCATGAAGTGGTAGAATATTTGAAAGACAAATGCTGTGGCTATCCCAGAGACACACAACTCACTACACTGTGCTGGGCCCTGGCCAGTATCTACCAAACACTGCTTGATATTAGGCAGCACCCTCGGGGGAAAAGGGGGAAAAGATGGAAAACAGGACAACAGGCACCGTGGCTGCCCCTACCCCGGTGACAGATACTGCAGCCAAACCAGAGAACCAACCTGTGCCAGTATCAGTCGCCCCTGTACAGAAAAAGAAACACACAAAGAAATCAGTTCGCTTAGTGAGAGATGAAAATGAACCAGGGTCATTGCGAGAACAGGAGGAAGAGGCAGAACCTGAAATAATTACCCGATCTCTATCCCTGAGTGAGTTGTGTGACATGCAAAAAGATATTAGCCGCCACCCAGGTGAGCACATTGTTACCTGGCTGCTCCGATGCTGGGATAGTGGGGCTAGTAGTGTGGAATTAGAGGGTAAGGAAGCCAAGCAGTTGGGATCTCTGTCTAGGGAAGGGGGCATCGACAAGGCGATTGGGAGAAAAACACAAGTCCTCAGCCTCTGGAGGCAACTTCTGTTAGGTGTAAAGGAAAAATACCCCTTCAGAGATGAAGTTACATGTCACCAAGGCAAGTGGACCACCATGGAGAGAGGTATCCAGTACCTGAGGGAATTAGCCGTGCTGGAGGTGATTTATAATGCTCCAGAAAATGCGCAGTCACCCACAGATCCAGATGAAGTCCAATGCACACAACCCATGTGGCGGAAGTTTCTACGAAGTGCGCCACCAACCTATGTCAAGTCATTGGCAGTAATGTCCTGGAAAGAAGGCTATGAACAAACGGTGGATGAATTGGCTGTCCAACTCCGGCAATACGAAGGAAGTCTCTCTTCCTCCCTACGGGCCTGTGTCTCAGCTGTAGAGGAATTATCCCGAGAGTTCCAGCAATTCAAAGTGGATCTGTCCTCCTCCTCACCTGTACAGGCCCGCATCGCAGTTATTGGGAGTAAGCGTTCCTCTGCCCAAGAGAGAGGAGAGAGAAAGTACACACGAGGGGCTAACCTGTGGTTTTACCTGTGTGACCATGGAGAGGACATGAGGAAGTGGGATGGAAAACCTACCTCAGTCTTGGATGCACGGGTACAGGAGTTGCGAGAAAAAGCAACCAGAAAAGAGGATTCTTTTTGGAAAACTGCTGCTCCAGTTTCCCGTTAGCAGTCCCCCAGGCAGAGTAGAAGGTCTGATCTCATTTCTGATCCTCTTGAAGGGACTTCTGATTCACGTGTGCAGAAAGTGAGTAACGGATATTCTAACCAGGATTAGAGGGGCCCTGCCTCCAGCCAGGTGGAGGAGAGGGACAACTGAGTCTACTGGACAGTGTGGATTCGATGGCCTGGCACATCAGACCCCCAGGAATATAAGGCTCTAGTAGACACTGGTGCACAATGTACCCTAATGCCATCAAGTTATAAAGGGGCAGAACTCATCTGTACCTTTGGTGTGACAGGGGGATCCCAAGAGCTAACCGTATTGGAAGCTGAAATGAGTCTAACCGGGAACGAGTGGCACAAACACCCCATTGCAACTGGCCCAGGGGCCCCGTGCATCCTGGGTATAGATTATCACAGGAGGGGGTATTTCAAGGACCCAAAAGGGTACTCTTGGGCCTTTGGTATAGCTGCATTGGAGACGGAGGAGATTGAGCAGCTGTCTACCCTGCCGGGTCTCTCCCAAGAACATTCGGTTGTGGGGTTGCTGAAGGTTGAAGAACAACAGGTGCCAAATGCTACCACGACGGTGCTCCGGCGGCAATATCGCACCAACCGAGACTCCCTGATCCCCATCCATAAGCTGATTTGCCAATTGGAGAGCCAAGGAGTGATCAGCAAGACTCACTCACCCTTTAATAGTCCCATATGGCCCATGTGGAAATCTAATGGGGAATGGAGACTAACAGTAGATTATCGTGGGCTCAATGAAGTCACGCCACCGCTGAGCGCTGCTGTGCCAGATATGTTAGAGCTTCACTATGAACTGGAATCAAAGGCAGCTAAGTGGTATGCCACACTTGACATTGCTAATGCATTTTTCTCCATTCCCTTGGCAGTGGAGTGCAGGCCACAGTTTGCTTTCACTTGGAGGGGCGTCCAGTACACCTGGAATCGACTGCCCCAGGGGTGGAAACACAGCTCCACCATTTGCCATGAACTGATCCAGGCTGCACTAGAAAAAGGTGAAGCTCCAGAGCACCTGCAATATATTGATGACATCATCGTATGGGGCAACACGGCAGAGTTGTTTTTGAGAAAGGGAAAAAAATAATTCAAATCCTTTTGAAGGCTGGTTTTGCCATAAAAGAAAGTAAGGTCAAGAGACCTGCGCAGGAGATCCAGTTCTTAGGAGTAAAATGGCAAGACGGGCATAATCAGATCCCTGAGAACGTGATCAACAAAATAGCAGCTATGTCCTCACCGACTAATAAAAAGGAAACACAGTCTTGCTTAGGTGTTGTGGGTTTTTTGAGAATGCATATTCCAAATTACAGTCAAATTGTAAGTCCTCTCTACCAAGTGCTGCGGAAGAAGAACGATTTTAAATGGGGGCCTGAGCAACAACAAGCCTTTGAACAAATTAAGCGGGAGATTGTTCATGCAGTAGCTCTTGGGCCAGTCCGGACAGGACAAGATATTAAAAATGTGCTCTACACTGCGGCTGGGGAGAATGGCCCTACCTGGAGCCTTTGGCAGAAAGCACCTGGGGAGACCCGAGGCCGACCTCTGGGGTTTTGGAGTCGGGGATATCGAGGATCCGAGGCTTGCTATACTCCAACTGAAAAAGACATACTGGCAGCATATGAAGGAATTTGAGCTGCCTCAGAAGTGGTTGGTACTGAAACACAGCTCCTCTTAGCACTCCGACTGCCAGTGCTGGGCTGGATGTTCAAAGGGAAAGTTTCCTCTACAAATCACGCGACTGACGCCACGTGCAGTAAGTGGGTTGCACTGATCACACAGCGGGCTCGCATAAGAAACCCCAGTCGCCCAGGAATGTTAGAAGTGATCACGGACTGGCCAGAAGGCAAAGATTTTGGAATGTCGCCAGAGGAGGAGGTGACACGGGCTGAAGAGGCCCTGCTGTATAATAAACTGCCAGAAAATGAGAGGCAATATGCCCTGTTCACTGACGGGTCCTGTTGCATTGTGGGAAAACATCGGAGGTGGAAGGCTGCTGTATGGAGTCCTACACAACTAGTCGCAGAAAACGCTGAAGGAGAAGGCGAATCGAGTCAGTTTGCAGAGGTGAAAGCCATCCAGCTAGCGTTAGACATTGCTGAAAGAGAAAAGTGGCCAGTGCTCTATCTCTATACTGACTCATGGATGGTGGCAAATGCCCTATGGCGGTGGCTACAGCAATGGAAGCAGGGCAATTGCCAGCGCAGAGGTAAACCCATCTGTGCTGCTGCACTGTGGCAAGATATCGCTGTTCGGATAGAGAAGCTAGTGGTAAAAGTACGTCACGTAGATGCTCATGTACCCAAGAGTCGAGCCACTGAAGGACATCAAAACAACCAGCAGGAGGATCAGGCCGCCAAGATTGAAGTGTCTCAGGTGGACCTGGACTGGCAACGTAGGGGTGAGCTATTTATGACACAGTGGGCCCACGATACCTCAGGCCATCAGGGAAGAGATGCAACATATAGATGGGCTCGAGATCGAGGGGTGGACTTGACCATAGACACTATCGCACAGGTCATCCATGAATGTGAAAGATGTGCTGCAATTAAGCAAGCCAAGCGGCAAAAACCCCTGTCGCATGGAGGGCGATGGCTGAAATATAAACAGTGGGAGGCCTGGCAGATTGACTATATCACACTCCCACGAACACGCCAAGGCAAGTGCCATGTGCTTACAATGGTAGAAGCAACCACTGGATGGCTGGAAACATACCCTGTGTCCCATGCCACTGCCCAGAACACTATCCTGGGCCTTGAAGAGAAAATTTTATGGCAACACGGCACCCCAGAAAGAATCGAGTCGGACAACGGGACTCACTTCCGAAACAACCTCATAGACACCTGGGCCAAAGAACATGGCATTGAGTGGGTATATCACATCCATTATCACACACCGGCCTCCGGAAAAATCGAACGATACAATGGACTGCTGAAAACTACATTGAGAGCGATGGGGGGTGGAACTTTCAAGCATTGGGATACACATTTAACAAAGGCCACCTGGTTAGTTAATACTAGAGGATCCGCCAATCGGGCTGGCCCCGCCCAACCAAGAGTTCCACATACTGTAGAAGGGGATAAAGTCCCTGTAGTGCGCATGAGGAGCATGTTAGGAAAGACAGTCTGGGTTAGTCCTCCCTCAAGCAGAGGCAAACCCATTCAAGGGGTTGTTTTTGCTCAAGGACCTGGGTACACCTGGTGGGTGATGCAGAAGGATGGGGAAGGTCGATGTGTACCTCAGGGAGATTTGATTTTGGGAGAGAATAGCCAGTGAAATGGGCTGTATGATATTTAACTGCTAAATAACCTGCCAATGCATGTCATTGTATCTATAGTGTCTATATGCCATATCAAGGGTATTACTGTAAGAATTACCCAGATGACTGCAGGATGGACTTTTGAAACTGAGCCAAGTACAACAGCGATAGAACTTGAACTGGCACCCAGCAATTTCCTCAAGATCAACATCTTCGACCTGCAGACCAAGGGCGTGGGTTGCACCAAATGTACTAGCCACAAGTTCCAGAGGCAGCATGCAACGACCCAACATCTCACACCATATCTCTTATCATGAAGAACTGTTACAACAGATGGAGCCCCAAAATCGATGGACACTTTAGAGGGGCAAAATGTAAGATCTGGGCATGATGTATATGGTATAGAATAAGGGGTGGATAATGTCCTGCGTTCAGCTGGGATAGAGTTAATTTTTACAGGAACCTGGGAGGTGGGGGGCATAGCCGGGGCAGCTTACCTGAACTAGCCAAGGAGCTATTCCATACCATGTGACATCATGCTTAGTATATACAGGGGGAGCGGGCCGGGGGGGTGCTCTTGGCTTTCGGTGGGGGAAGTCGCGGAGCCTCGGGTCCTGGGTGGTGAGCAGTTGCACTGTGCATCAATCTTTTTGTATACTTTTTCAGTAGTACCGTTCTTGTTGTAGTAATTTCTTTGTGTTGTCCCAGTAAACTGCCTTTATCTCAACCCTCGAGGTTCCAGTTTCTTTTTCTTTTCTCTCCTCCGTCTCCTCCCCATCCCACCGGAGGGGGGCGGAGGAGTGAGCGAGCAGCTGTGTGGTCCTTTGTTACCGGCTGGGCTGAAACCACGACATTAATGTATTTGTAAAAACATTTTTTGTTGTCTCTTATGACAGTGGCTAGATTGAGTTCTAGCTGAGCTTTTGCCTTTCTAATTTCCTCTCTGTATGACCTAACAAGATCCCTGTACTCCTCCCGGGTTGCCTGCCCTTTCTTCCAAAGATGATAAACTCTCCTTTTTTTCTTGAGTCCTAGAAAAAGGTCCCTGTTCAGCCAGGCCAGTCATCTTCCTTGGTGGTTCGTCTTGCGGCACATGGGAATAGCCTGGTCCTGAGCCATTAAGATTTCCTTCTTGAAGAATGTCCAGCCTTCCTGGACCCCTTTGCCCTTCAGGACTGTCTCCCAAGGGACTCTCTCAATCAATGTCCGGAAAAGGCCAAAGTTTGCTCTCCGGAAGTCCATAGTGGTGGTTTTACTGACCACCTTCCTTGCCTCACCAAAAATTGAGAATTCTATCATTTCATGGTCGCTAAGCCCGAGACGGCCTCTGACTATCACACCTCCCACCAGTCCTTCCCTGTTTGTAAACAGTAGATCTAGCAAGGCTCCTCCCCTGGTAGGCTCACCTACCAGCTGTGTCAGGAGGTTATCTTCCACACACCCCAGGAACCTCCTAGACTGCTTACTCTCTGCTGTGTTGTATTTCCAGCAGACGTCCAGAAAGTTGAAGTCCCCCACGAGAACAAGGGCACACAATTCTGAGACTACTGCCAGCCGCTTGTAGAATGATTCATCTGTCTCCTCAACCTGATTGGGTGGTCTATAACAGACTCCCAGCACAATATCTGCCTTGTTGGCCTTCCCTCTCATCCTTACCCACAAGCACTCAACCTTGTCATCACAATCGTGTAGCTCCGTACAATCGAAACACTCCCTAACATAGAGAGCCACCCCACCACCTCTCCTTCCTTGCCTATCCCTTCTGAAGAGCTTATAGCCATCCATTGCAGCACTCCAGTCATGGGAGTCGTCCCACCATGTTTCTGTGGTGGCGATTAAGTCATAGCTATCCTGCTGCACAATGGCTTCCAGCTCCTCCTGTCTATTGCCCATGCTGTGTGCATTGGCATGCTGCCCCCAGGCTCATCTCTGGTGAGCCTAGGTTTATCCCCTTCCCCCTTCAAACCTAGTTTAAAGCCTTCTCTATGAGCCCTGCCATCTCATGAGTGAGAATCCTTTTCCCCCTTTGAGATAGCTGGACTCCATCTGTCGCCAGCAGGCCCTGTGCCGTGTAAACCTCCCCAAGATCAAAAATCCCCAAATTCCACCGATGGTACCAGCCTCTGAGCCACGTATTAATGAGGTGTGTTTTCCTGTTCCTTTCAGTATATTTCCCTGCCACTGAAGGGATTGAGGAAAACACTACCTGTGCTCCCAATCCTTCCACTAATCGCCCCAGTGCCCTGAAGTCCCTTTTGATTGCCTTTGGATTTCTCCCTGCAATCTCATCACTGCCAACCTGCACAACTAATAGCAGGTAATAATCAGAGGGCCAAACCAGACCAGGGAGTTTCCTGGTAATGTCTTTTACCTAGGCCCCAGGGAGGCAGCAGACTTCCCTGTGGGATGGGTCAGGTCTGCATATTGGGCCCTCTGTCCCTCTCAGAAGGGAATTGCCTATGACAATTACACTCCTTTTTCTTTTTTCAGAGGCTGTCAGAATACGTGGGACTGACTGACTCAGCCTAGGCACCCCCCTGGATAGGCCTTCATCTACACCCTGATCTTCATTGGCCTGGTCCTCAAGTTCCAGAGCCCCATACTTGTTGCGTAGGGGCAACTGGGAAGGTGAGGGAGACCGGGAGGGGATTCGCCTGCCTCCCCGAGCAGGGACCTGTATCCATTCCCCTCCATCTCTTAGGTCCCCTCCTGCCAGGTAAACGTAGGTACCAGCTGGAGACGCAATCTTGAAAGGAATTACTCCACACCAGAGCAGCTACACCCCCATACTGAAGCAGGCATGCTCTCAAATGGCCTGCAACCCATGGAGGAACCCATGCTAGAACAGAGGAAAATGAGTAAGTAGCAAGGAGCTGCAGAAAGAAACCATTATGCAGATGACCCCAACCTCCCTTGTGCCACCTGTCACCAGATCATAACCCAGCAAAAACAAGGCAAGTTGAGACTAGGAAGGAGGGAGGTGTTTGATTGAAGTTGAACCTGGGGAAGGGGGAAGAAAAGGTGTTTCCCTGTTTGTTTAATTGTGGGATTTCCCCCCCCCCCCCTCAATACCTGAATCAGTAATTGAGTTTGTATCAGTTGGCAATAAATTAAATGAAATAAAATTCCCTGAGTCGAGACTGTTTTGCCTGTGACAGTGGGCTGGTGACAAATTCCAATATTACCTATAGCATTACTACACAAGTCCTTTCTGACACATCCAAGGACAGCTAAACAGATCCAGGATAAGCATGCACTCACTTATGCATGCCTGTTTAAACCCCCACCCCCAATGCACCAGACTCAGTGATTATTTAAGAGAAAAAAAAAAGTTTAATCATTTTTTCCAACTCACATCTTTGCACCTCTTCAGTGGTTTTGATGTCAGATACAGAAAACCCTGTGGTAGATTAGAAAGTCCTGTTTAAATTAAGTTAGTTAGCTTTTCTATTCTTCATGTTTAATGGTGCCTCACCTGGAGCACCAGTTCTGATCCTTTCTATTCTTCCTGATTGATGGTGCAACCCTCTTGGCAGGAAAATGAACCACTGACCCAAAACAGAGCGACTTCGCGGTCAAAGCGAGGAG
This sequence comes from Astur gentilis, assembly GCF_929443795.1. Lineage (NCBI taxonomy): Eukaryota > Metazoa > Chordata > Aves > Accipitriformes > Accipitridae > Astur > Astur gentilis. Next base: position 30,640,096 of record NC_064918.1, read on the forward strand.
GGGATATCTCCTCAAACGACCACTGAAGACCACCCGAGACCCCCCCGCGCATGCGGAGAAGGCATCTGATGTGTCATGGTTACGTAATCCTATGCATATGCATTAGATAGTTTGAATACATATTAGGTAGGAGTAGTTTAATAAATTAGATGCAATTGTTACTGTATAAAAGGGACACACCTGATGAATCTGGTGTGCTTGATTTGTGGAAAGTCCACCGAGCACCCTGCGCAGAATAAAGCAATATCTCTCCCGAGTGTGTGAGATTGGTCTATTGCATGCTGGGTAATGAATCTGCTTTTAGGACAACAGTTTTCGCAACCCAGATGGGACTGCCGTGACACCTTGCCCGGATCAACTTGCCAGCCACCGGCGGGGAGACGCTGCTCTCCGGACTCCAGTGCGCACTGACCTTTTGTTCGGGGACTCCAAGAGTATTCTCCCCAGCCGGAGGTGGTAAGCGACACAACGGTGCAACGCTTGCTAAAAGAGATATTATTAGTTTGAAGTATAATTGGTGTAACTGGTATATCGTATGCGTTTGACAGTGACGAATGGAGTATATGATATTACGGTATTTGCATGCATAGGAGAAGTTAATCATATACGATTGACAGCAGTAACTGGAGTATATGAAATCTTGGTTGAGAATGATCTTTCTGGGGAGGAATCTGGGCGCCCAGGAGTCAGCAGAAACTCCTTGTTCCCCATTAGGTTGTATTTTAAAACATTGGGGCAAGTTTGGAGGGGAACCCCTAACAAAAAAGAAGCTGACAGAGTACTGTACTCAGTGGTGGCCAAAATATAAATTGGATGATGAGGAAAAGTGGCCAGAAAAGGGATTGTTGAACTATAATACAATTCTGCAGTTAATGTTGTTTTGTAGAAGATTGGATAAATGGGATGAGGTGCTGTATGCTGATTTTTTTTCTCGTTAAGGAACATTCATGAAATACAGAAAAAATGTAATTTGTTAACTTCTGATTTAAATGTAATGATGATGATGGAGGATATTAAGAAGGCACCAAGGTGTTGTTCTGCTTGTAGTATTGGGAAAAGGTGCCTAAAACTGGAAGATGAGAAGGAGGATATTCAGATGTTAGTAGCACCAGAAGAAAAAAAAAAAAAGGTTATAGAAAAGGCAAGGGAGGACAATGAACGGCAGAGTGCCAGAGATGGCCAATTCAGAAGCCTAATTGGAATCCAAATTCAGGTACAGGGAGGTTAATGATTAAGCAATACCACCAGCTAATTCTGTACAGAATAAAAAATAGAATTAGAATGTCTGGGATGACAATATCCCAGCTGATTGAAATTGCATATAAAGTATACAATAATAGAGAAGAGGTTGAGAAAAAAAAAATTAAAAACTGAGAGATAGAAAACAAAAAGCAGCAATATTGGCTGCTGCTTTTGTCAAGGCTCAGACCTCATCTAGAGGTTGAGATTTTAGAAGGGGATGAGGACGAGGGCAGAACCAAGGGACGGGAAGAAATCTGGAATTTAGGATTCCCCTTGGATAGGGACCAGTGTGCTATTTGCAAGGAAAGAGAACATTGGAAAAATGAATGCCCAAAAAGACAGTCTAATCAGATTTTAACTCCTGCAGCAACACCTATGCCAGAGGAATTAATTGGAGTCATTTATGAAGACTCCAATTGATAAGGACTGGGGGTTGAAAAGGAGCACCCAGCCAAACCCCTAGTTGAAATTAAAATGGGGAATGATGTAGTTAAATTTTTAGTTGACACAGGAGCAACTTATTTGTTATTAAATAGTTGTAAAGGACCTATGAGTAAATATTCTATGGCTGTTGTTGGTGCAACAGGAAAACAAGACGTTAGACCCTTTTTCCAACTGATTGAGTGTAAAATTGGTAACAAGATGCCTACACATGAGTTTTTATACATGCCAGAATGACCATTACCTCTAATGGGAAGGGACTTGTTGAATAAATTAGGGGCACAAATAACTTTTGATGCAAATAAAATAAGAGTCCATATTCTGCAAAATAATGCCTGGGAAGCACAGATATATGTGTTACAGGAACTACTTGTGACAGCAGAAGACAAAGAAAAGGAAGTCAACTCCATTGCAGAAATAGAAGATGACATAACTCCCTTCATATGGGCAACTGAGAAACCTGGAAAAGCTAAATCTGCTGAACCGGTAAAAATAGAACTGAAGACAAGAGCTAAGCCGGTAAGACAAAAACAGTATCCTATAAAATTGGAAGCCCGTGTTGGATTGGAACCCATCATAAACAACTTCCTCAAGTATGGACTGTTGCGAGAGTGCCAGCCAGAATATAACACTCCAATTCTACCTGTTCAAAAGCTGTATTCACAGGAATACAGATTAGTACAAGATCTAAGAGCTATCAACCAAATAGTAGTGGATGTCCATCCAGTGGTACCTAATCCCTATACCTTGCTAACAACTATTATTGATTCTAATGTTTATTTTACAGTACTGGACTTGAAAGATGCTTTCTTCTGCATCCCTGTAGAAGAGCAAAGTCAGAAACTGCTTGCTTTTGAATGGGAAAGTCCCTTGACAGGATGAAAGATGCAGTTATGCTGGACAGTGCTTCCCCAAGGATTCAAGAATAGCCCCACGATTTTTGGTAACGTACTTGGGAAAGAACTGGAGCAGTGGCAAGGTAAGGAAGCTAATGTTACCTTGTTACAGTACATAGATGATATACTGCTGGGGGCTGTTACGGATGCACACATAACCAAATCCAACAGGTGTTAAAACTCAGATTTATTCTTCAGTAAAAGTTAGTTAGAAGTCCGGTAACATTTTATAAAACCACAAGCTCAATGATGTAAAGAGAATTAATACTACACGGCCGACTTAAGAATCCCCAAGATTTAAAGTGATGGCTCCAAAATGAGCATATCACTCACATAAAAGATGAGGGCTATCTCTCTCAAGGAGTTACCTCGGGTGGTGCCCCAACCCAAGGGGGAGTCCCCGACTGCAGACCCACTGCTCTGAGGAGGACTGCCAACATGTCCTCCGGTGGGACCCCATTTATACCCTTGTCGAATCTGATCTGTGGTCATTTAATCCTATTGGCCAAGAGGGTCACCTCAGTGTACCTGGCACATCTCAACCTGGCCAGTTCAAATTTCAACCTGCGGCCTCCAGGGTTTCCTTCCCCTTCTCCCTGCCTGGAGAAGTTTCATTTCCTGCTGGTGGGATGGGGGGGGGGGAGTGTATTGCCACACAATCCACCCCGTGACCACAGTCACGATTCAACTGGTTTTCTTGAAGCGGTGGTACAGTCACCTCTTGCCTCCAAAGTTAAAAGGGGGTGCAGTTTGGTGAATTTGACACTCATTGTGGGCCATCATTCCCTTCTGGTCTAGAATTAAAGTGGAATATCAAACACAGGAATATCCAGTGTATGGACAGGTTTTAAGGGAGTATACTTAATTGTTAGTACAGGCTTCACTACCAAGCATTTGATAGAACTTATTGCAATATAGATTACAGTAATCACAACTACAAGCATTATTAAAGATTAGAGAAGGCTGGTCGCCCACCCCATGAAACAAAATCCAAACATATCAAAACTTTTCCCAAGCAGTTGGTCCCTGGTGCAGAAGCAATTGCCTCCAAGTCTCTTGCCGTATTTGCTCGTTGATCCAGTCTTGAAGCCACATTGACACATTTGGAGTGAACACAGCAGTTGTCCATTGACATGGTCAAAACTTTACATATACCCTTCTCTTTCTTTGGCATCTAATCCAATACATCCCACATTTGATAGTCATTTTAAGCAACTGTTTGAGAGTCCCCAAATCGTTAGATGTAGCGTTGGCTAAGGTTGATAGCTGTAAACTCAGTTCTAGAGTGCTCTGTCGGTGTTTTCTTGGGTATCATACATAGTCACCCCTATGGAATTGCAGGGCATGATGTAGTACTGTTCCAACTCCACCCCGTGATCTCATGGGCTAGTTGGAGGGTATAGTTGCATCTGGTGACCAACTACAAACAACATGATTATAACCTCCTCCCCCATATAATCTGAAACTCCAGCTATAATTGTTGCATTGTTCCCATGTGAGCTCAAGGGCTCACGATACTGATGTCTGTCATTTTTGCCATGACATTATCATCCAGATCTTCACCATCCACACCTGCCACCGTCATCACTGCCAGTAGAAGCACTGGAATGGCTCATTTCTTCATTGTCCTAAAAGAAAGCACAAACTAGGCCTCGGTCTTAAAACCGGGTCACAGGGTTAGAAGTCCAGGATTATCCACCGGGCACTGATGTGGTGAGTCTTTCTGCTCCCATGAGACAGTCTCAGAAGACCAATGTAATCAACCTGCCACGTGCTCCAAAGAGCCTTGCCTTGTCTGTTATGCTGGGCCGGAGCTTGGTTTGGGTGATTAGCCTTATTCAGCATTGCAGGCAAGCTGTAAGAATTCCCTCACAGGTTTTCATAGACACTGGCCATCCCCAAGATCGGCATTCATAATAAAGATCTGCTTTCCCTGAGGGGCCTTGTTTGATATGCAACCATTCTGCTAGTCTATCCCAATCTTCCTTCTCACTGGTGACCATCCTGATTTGGGCCAAGTGGTCCACCTGCTGATTCCATTTCGCAGTTGGGGTTCCATCCTGAGCATATCCCTTCACCCATCCCACCTTTAAAGGTCAGGATCTCCCTATTGCCAGATGTTGCCAGTCCTCTGTCCTCCACACTTTCGCATGACCTACTTCCCACTTACTAGATTCCTACTGACATATCCCCTCTGTAGTGCCCTTAAAGGTCGCGTAAGAGTCAGTATAGACAATGGTAGCACCATTCTCTACGGTCAGTAATAAAGCCCGCAGTTCTCCTACTTGTGCACTACCTTCACCCTCTTCCTCAACTTTCTTCCCAGTGCCAATTTCCAATGCCACTGCTTTATATTGCCATTTTGATCCCACTCGACGGGCAGATGCATCCATGAACCATACTCCCTGCACATCTGAGCCTGCCACAAATTTGGGTGCCTCCTCAGTCAGAGAAGGTTTATAAGGTCGACCCAGCAAGGTTGGGTCAGGGTTCACAGGTTGCTGTAGTTTGAAAACCTTAGTCAGACCCTCCTTTCGTGGGAGCAATTGGCTTATCCCTTCTAGGTATGCATACCATTTCCTAACTGTGGCCTTTTGGGCTACTCCCTCAGGAGGAGGTGACCCATTGAGGATTGAATTAAAGAGAGGGAAAGGACCCTGTACTATAACATCCTGTGAGGTACACAGCTTTTCAGCCTCTTTAACTGCTCTAGTGAGGGAAAGAATCCCTCTTCTCCCAATCTGAATATCGTTGCTCAGTCTCCTTAGATGAAGTCGAAGAGAATAATAATGGCCTAGCTGGTCCCTGCGGTCCCTTTTGAAACACGCCACAGTATGAGGCATGTTCAGCGAATCCCCATTCCACCCTTAATGGGTCTCATGGGTGCAATGGGCCTAGTCTCTGATAAGACTTAAACTCATCTTTCAAAGTGTTAAGGGCTTCCGTATGTTGCAAAGTCCAATCCCATTTCCTATTCTTTTGGAGCAAGTCATAGAGAGGGTGGGCAATCACTGAAAACCCTGGTATATGTTTTCTCCAGTAGCCCAAAGTACCTGACAGCTGTTGTAATTCCATTTTATTGCCTGGAGTCTGTCCCTTTTCAATAGCTGATAGTGTCATCAGGTACCGCAACTGCTCCAGCTATCCACCAAGCCCCCAGGAATTCGACTTCTTGTCCAGGACCTTGACATTTAGAAGATGGAATGTCTAGCCCATTCTTGACTAAAAGATTCCAGATGGCCTCAGCCACCTGCCCTACCTGTTCCTTGTTATCCCCACCAACTAGGATATCATCTATATATTGATATATGTGAATGCCTGATGGTACTTCCACAGCATCAAGGGGCTTGGCTAAAGCATTGTGGGCAATAGTGGGGGAATGCGTAGATAAGGCTCTTTATCAGCAGAACATTGGCAAGTATTCACCATGCGGATTGGGCGGCCTGAAGTCCAAACCGCAGCTCCTAGTTTTTAGCCCTTCCAGTTCCTCTCGCAGTGCCGCGAAAGGGTTCTGTTTCTCTTCCCGAGGGGGCGGGGTTGCTGGCGCTTCCCTTTGGTCTCTAGCTTTCCCCTCCAGCAATCCCACTCCCGGATGTCATCAGTGGACTGCCCGTGCAGCACGGCTCGGGGTGCCCCCAGTGCCAGTGCCTTCTGCCAGAGATCATTCCTTCCGGGATCGTAGTTCCGACCCGACCGCCCGCGAGTTCGAGACCGCTCGGGGCGGGGTTTACAACCAGCTGGCCGGACTTTCCTGCTGCCCTCCGTTAACTCCAACAGTCCCTTTTCCCGGATAGTAACAGATTCTCCTCTCTCCTTGGGGTCTGCACCCCCATCCCAGTAGGCTACTCGGGATGTTATCAACTGATCACCCACCGGTCCAGCACTCAGAAACACTCCCAGTCCCCAGTAATTTCTCGCTTCATCATCACTCAACAGTATCCGGTCATCCCCCATTAGAGAAACGCTCCACAAATACTCAGTTTCGGTTTCGCCCGGCTTGCGCGAAAACTTAGCTTGTAACTCGCTGAGTTCGGGTCCCGACCAAGGGGTTGTGCAAATAGTGTTTCAGGAGCTCCCACCGTGCAGACCTGTGTGCCTTTCTGTTTTAATAAGGGGTCGCACATCCCTTTCCTCCAATTCCACCTTCAGACAATCTATTTCCCCTTGCCTTTTAGCAGAATCACTCTTTCGGTTCTGTGCTTGAATCAAGCAGGCGCCTAGGAGGGCACGCACGCTGCATTTGCCGTCTTGACTACTTCCGCGGCATAGTTCTACTCTCTCCACAACTGCTGCTGGGTCGGACCACTTCTTCGCCCATTCCAGACGTGGGGGAGAAGGGCTGCAGCTGTGCTTCTGTAGTAATTCCTCTATTAACACCATCCTGCCGACTACGCCAATTTAAAATGTTACAGATGCACAACTAACCAAATCCAATAGGTGTTAAAACTCAGATTTATTCTTCAGTAAAAGTTAGTTAGAAGTCTGGTAACATTTTATAAAACCACAGGCTCAATGATGTAAAGAGAATTAATACTACACGGCCGACTTAAGAATCCCCAAGATTTAAAGTGATGGCTCCAAAACGCGTGTATCACTCACCTAAAAGATGAGGGCTATCTCCCTCAAGGAGTTACCTCGGGCGGTGCCCCGACCCAAAGGGGAGTCCCCGACTGCAGACCCGCTGCTCCGAGAGGACTGCCAACATGTCCTCCGGCGGGACCCCGTTTATACCCTTCTCAAATCTGACCTGTGGTCATTTAATCCCTATTGGCCAAGAGGGTCACCTCAGTGTACCTAGCTGTTGAGGATTTCTTGGCTGGGCAAGGGCATGTGAGCAATCCAGCCGTTAGGTGGGAACGAAGCATAAGTTTACAAAGCGCTGGAGCAGACAAGGACGCTGTGTCCTTGTACACTGGGAAAAAGGAAGATAAGAGCCTGAGAAGCAACTCCTGGATGCCGAAGAATGAGATAAGTAACTGCTGGACACCTCGTGAAGAAGCTTAAACAGCCAATAGAGGATAAGATAGTGTTGCGTGAACCGGGGTATTGTACCAATTAGAGTATTGTATAAGGCGCGTGCACAAGCACATAAGGTATATAACTGTGCTAAAAGTTGTAGTAAATGGGCTTCACTTGATCACATTGGTCTGTGTGTGATTTCCCCTGTGGATCCTCCGCAACATTTGGCGCCCGAACAGGGACCCTCAGATCAGCACTTTATCGTCTCTATGGGAATTTCTGGTGCAGCTGAACCGACGAGGAAGCGGAGGAGCTGGCTGAAAGTGTTCCTGCTGCCCCGGCAGGATGGCATGAGCTTCAGCTAAGCTGGGAAGCACAACATGAGCTTCAGCTGAGCTGGGAAGCTCGTAAGTTTGAATCTCGCCCTGATTAGCTGGGAAAACGAGGAGAGGCGCAGAAGCTTGAATCTCACCCTGATTAGGTGAGCGGTCGGAAAAGGAGATGGGGTTGGACAAAAGGCAGGAAGCAGTCCTAAAGCTCCTTCGTAATTTTCTCTCTGAGAGGGGACTGAAATTCGATAATTCTGTGTTAAAGGGGTTACTTTTATGGGCCTGGGAGAAAGAACTTATCCCGAATGTAAATGTCGCATTTGAAGAAGCACCCTGGGATAATATAGGCAAGGCGCTGTGGGACGCTAATACGCAGCGCTTGGGAAAGTAATTCGAGACATGCTGGAGACAATGAGGGCGGACCGGGAGGTAGCCGCCGCTGCCCGCGCGGCTGTGACCCCCTCTGCTGCCTCCACGGCTGCCACGTCAGCCTACCCCGCTGGAGTTGGGGGGACATTCTCTACACAACTATCTCCACCTCCCCTGACATCCATTTCTGTTAACGCTGAGACGTCTAAACAGACGCAGCCTTTGCCTATACCCAGCCAGGCCGTTGGCGCTGAAAAAATTCCCCTGTCTGTTACTCCACAAGAAACAGGGGAATTAGAGGGGGCCGATTGTTGCCGGACAGATCCGAACCCGACAGACTCGGGGGTGACTAAGGCGGATAAACAGATTGCGGGGGAGAGGGATCCATCTCCATCGGGTGGTGCGATGGAAGAGCTCCTAAGGGAGGTGGTGAACCAATTACAAAAACTGACAGTACGGTCGGGAGAACCAGAAGTGAGGGAGAAACGTTCATCCTCCCGAAAGGATGAACCGAGAAGACAAGAGAATGAAGATTCTGGCCGTATACCAGTCCCGCTCCCCCTTTCCCCCTTCTCGCCACCCCCTCCGGCCCCTCGCTCGGCCCTTCCCCTCCACCGCCCCCTCCACCACCCCCTCCTCCCCGCCCCCTCCCTCGGCCCCTCCCCTCCCGCCCCCTTCTCCCCGCCCCCTCCCTCCTCCCCTCCCTTCTCGCCCCCGCCCACCTCCGCCCACTTGCAGCGGCGCGTGTCAGCCGGCCATGGAGCGGCCGCCGCCAGCCGCGGCCGGCCCCCGGGCAGAACCGTCCGCGCCTCCGCCACCGCCCGTTAATCCATCCCGCCTCTCGGGACCAGAGACGGTGAAACCAACCGCGCCCGCGATAGACGCGGAGCCGCTTGTAATAGCCGCTGCAGAAGAAAGGCAGAGACATTGGAGGGGTGTAATAAAAGATGCCATTATAGAAGGGACTATGCTCCAAGCATTCCCAGTTATTGCACCTAATGGACAGAAAAAATGGGAGGTGTTTGACTGGAAGGTCATTGAGAAATTAAGGAATGCTGTAAGTCAGTACGGAATCAAATCTGCGTTAAGTCACCAAATACTGCAATTCATTTTTTTCTGCTGATACGCTGATACCTGAAGATATTAAACAGCTAGCACAGTTGGTTTTGACACCCACCCAAATGTTAGTGTTTTTCCGGCAGTGGGAGATGTTCTGTGATAGGGAACAAGCAACACCACGACAACAAACAGATCCCTTATGGGGAGTAACCACGCAGATGCTGATGGGTACTGGACCCTTCGCATCAGGGAACGCTCAGTTACAATGTGTCACTGAGGTTCATCATCTATCACAGATCTTGGCGTATCAAGCTTTTCTTACCATACCAGACAATATGTGCAGCCATGCTTTTACCCAGGTGAAACAGGAGTATAACGAACCTTTTGCACAGTTTATAAATAGACTGCATAGGGCAATCTATGACCACCCTGACATGAACGAGAGCATGAAAGAAAACATGTTCAAAATACTCACTTTTGAAAATGCTACTGAAAAGACACGCAAAGCATTGTGTAATTTGCCGAAAAATGCAGACGTCGTTGATATGATGGAATACATGGATCGATCAGTGGACTCACAGAAAGTAACCTATGTTGCCACAGCTCTCCAAGGAGCTACAAAGAAACACAAGGCCAGTAAGACACCCTTGGTCAAGTGTTCTAACTGTGGCAAACATGGACACATTAGGAGCAAATGTACAGTTACTGCTAACAGTAAGTGCTGCAAGAAGTGTAAGAAAGATAACCATACCACCAAGAATACAGGAAGCAGGGAAACTTTACACCGACCGCGAAGGCCCCTCACGCAACGACACAAATGCAAGGGGCTTGGGCTGCCAGCCCTCAGGCAGCCTCACAACTACCAGATCCGCCACTGCAGGAAGCTCCAGAGTGGATGTGGAAACCGCAGTACACATTCAACATAAAGGGACCATTGGGGTTAGGACTTAGTGCATTTTTAATGGGGCGATCTTCAACAGCTCTAGAAGGAATTCTGGTAGTCCCAGGGCTTATTGATGCAGATTATTGTGGGTCTGTGAAAATTATGATTCATGTTTTAATCCCTCCTGTTTCTATTCCTAAAGGTACCAGAATAGTACAATTAGTTCCATTCAGGTCGTGTGTTCCGAACCCAGGTGAAGTACAACGTGGAGATGGTGGATTCGGCTCCACAGGGAAACCACAGGTATACTTTGCCATGGAACACAACAAGAGGTAAACCAGAAAAGGTAGTGCAATTGGAAGGGCCTGACGGAGTTGTCATCAAGAAACCGATGACAATCAATACAGAAGCTGATGTTACGATTATTTCACGATGCATTTGGCCTCCATCGTGGCAATTGATCAATCCAAATTTTGGTATTGCTGGGATAGGGGGCACACAAGCCACCTTAGTAAGTCAGCTACCGATTGCCAATTTGTGTTCCCCGACGGTGAACACGTTACGATGCGTCCGTATGTCATGACTACCCCAAATGAATTGTTTGGCCTCATAGGCCGTGATTTATTGAGCCAAATGAAGGCAATGTTAGTGACCCATCCTTTTTAGGAGCGGTCACTGAGGGGCAGCCAATTCTGAAAATTAGCTGGAAAACAGATGAGACTGTTTGGATTGATCAGTAGCTGATAAATTCTGAAAGGGTGCTAAAAATACAAGAGTTAGTTGAGGACAATTGAGAGCGGGACATGTTGTTCCTTCTACTAGTCCATGGAATACGTCAATATTTACCATTCTCAAGAAAAGTGGGAAATGGAGACTGTTACATGATCTCAGAGCTGTGAATGCGGTGATGCACAGTATGGGAGCCCTGCAGCCAGGTTTGCCGTCTCCAGTTATGCTTCCAGAAGAATGGGATTTGTTAATTATAGATCTAAAGGACTGTTTTTTCACCATTCCCTTGCACCCAGATGACGCTGAACGGTTCGCCTTTTCGGTACCATCGATTAACAAGGCAGAGCCCTATAAGAGATACCATTGGGTCGTGTTACCGCAAGGAATGCGCAATTCCCCCACGATGTGTCAGGTGTATGTGGCCTGGGCATTAGACCCTGTAAGAAAGCAGTTTCCTCAGTCAATCATTTATCATTATATGGATGACATTTTGATAGTAGGAAGGATCTTGCCACAGGATGAAATTTTAACACAATTACAGGACATCTTAAGCCATCGCGGAGTAATAATCGCTCCTGAAAAGGTGCAAAAGGCAGCACCTTGGAAGTATTTGGGGTGGCATATAGATGCTAGCAATGCTAAACCTCAGAAGGTTAACATAACATGAGAAATTTCAACGGTACATGATGTCCAGAAGCTTGTGGGAGACATCCAGTGGGTGCAGAATCTTTGCGGTATCACTAATGACGATACGGCCCCTCTGGTAGAACTCTTGGGTACGAGCGCACTGTGCAGATGAGAAACGGGAAATGACAGAGCTGACCAATGGGTTGCAGCGGCATGGGTGCCTCCTCCAGGGAATCATTTTCAACAAAGCACGGCAATCACATGCGTTCTTGCACCAACCCGCTAGGATGTTAACAAAGCAATTTGACTTACCACTTTACTGATGCCCAAGGTATCGTTAAAGCATGCCCTGATTGTCAAAAGGAAGGGCTGGGCTTGGGCTGTGGGGTTAACCGATGAGGTCTTTTGCCATTGCAGTTGTGGCAAATGGATGTCACCCATGTCATGTGGTTTGGTGCAAAGCGTTCTGTGCATGTGTGTATTATACCTATCCTGCTGCCATGTGGGCCACGGCACGAACTGGAGAGAAGGCCTTATATGTTGAATGACATCTTCACGCTTCCTTTGCAGTGCTGGGTGTGCCTAAAGGAATTAAGACGGACAACCGCCCAGCCTATGGTTCTACACGATTTGCTCGATTTTGTAATTTGTGGGGAATTCACCATGGTACCGGTGTTCCACATCTTCCCACAGGACAGGCTATTGTCGAACGGGCCAACCAGACCCTAAAGAACATGCTGCAAGGACAAAAGGGGGGAACCCAGGGCTTACTCCCAGAGGAACAATTGGCCAAAGCCTTATCTGTGCTAAATTACCTTAGATTGACAGGTGATCACAAAGACCCACCAATGGTAGTGCATCATGTTCTTTTACAGGCAGAAAGGACACAACAAAGTACAGGAATCATGGTAATGTATAAGGACCCAGAATCCGGGAAATGGTGCGGATCAGCAGAAGTAAAACTTACTGGGAGATCCCGGCTAAGTGGGTCAAGCCATAGCTTCGCACTGATGTTGGACCCGGAATTGTCCCAATGGCAACTGGCACGGCACCGGTGGGTGCTGGAGCCACTGATCTGACAGATTCTGACTAATAGAGTATTACTAGCGGACATTGTGTCCTTCAGAGAGGTTTTTAGAACAGCGTGCCTTATTGTATATAGAACTTGCTTTAGGTAAAAAGTGTGTTAAGCATAATTTTATCAAACATAGTTTGATTACAGGAAGACAGTGTGGGGTAAATGTAAAAGTTAGTTAAAGCCAAAATTAGGGGTAAGGTCTATTTCCATTAATAACCTGGGAACGAGTTTGATTGTGTTTCCACAGATACAGGCCCACGACGGACTCCTGTTCGATTTCCACGACCATCATCATGTGGAGCATCATAGATGATGTGGCAATATGAATACTACCTCAGCCGAAAAGTAATGTATAGGTCACCTTGGCCAACATAACAGGTCAAGATTCTCTGTGCATTGCAACTGTATCGTATAGCCCACGAACCAATAGACAAGATGGCTATGACTCGTGCAGCGCGCCTGGCCAGCGAGCACATGCGTCATAGATTGCAACTGAGGCGGACTTTTGGCACCCGCTGGCCACGTGTGCTAAAACCCATTCCTCTGCAAATGTATAAATACCGGGATTTTCCGAAGAGCATCGGGCTGGTGTACGGTGAGGCCATCGTTGCCTCTGTGGGGGTGCCCACGGAAAGCTGGCACCTACCGATTGCTGGGCTGAGTTCGTGGAGCAAGATGGCACAAGAATGTATGGATGGTTCATTTTCCTCATAGTCCTCGTGGTCTGGGTCATTAGGAGTAATGGGTTGGCTCAAAGAATTATGGGCATTGTTGTAGTTATTCTGATTTTAGCTATTGTAATAATTTTACCTTGTTCAGCTTGTTAAGAAAAAACGGCATCCCAAGTTATTACGCAAGCCTAGATTGCTCAAAAGCAAAAAGGGGGAATTGTTGAATATTTCTTGGCTGGGCAAGGGCATGTGAGCAATCCTGCTCTTAGGTGGGAACGAAGCATAAGTTTACAAAGTGCAGGAGCAGACAAGGACGCTGTGCCCTTGTACACTGGGAAAAAGGAAGATAAGAAGAGCCTGACAAATAACTCCTGGATGCCGAAGAATGAGATGAGTAACTGCTGGACACCTTGTGAAGAGGCCCACACAGCCAATAGAGAATAAGATAGTGTTGCGTGAACCGGGGTATTGTACCAATTAGAGTATTGTATAAGGTGCGTGCATAAGCACATAAGGTATATAACTGTGCTAAAAGTTGTAGTAAACGGACTTCACTTGATCACATTGGTCTGTGTGTGATTTCCCCTGTGGATCCTCTGCAACACCTAGGGTGTCTCGATTGGCCAGTTCAAATTTCAACCTGTGGCCTCCAGGGCTTAGGTGGTTTTTTTTCATCTTCTCACTGCCTGGAGAAGTTTCATTTCCTCCTGGCGGAAATGGGGGGGGGGGGGGGGGGGGGGGGAGTGTACTGCCACAGGGGCAGACACAGCTGCTGGAAGAAGAGATAGAGGCAATGTCGCTGTCAGTGAATGCTTCTGCTCAGAAGGCCGAACTAATTGCATTAACCTGAGCTTTAGAGATTTCAGAAGGAAAGCGGGCCAACATTTACAGACTCAAAGTATGCCTTTGGAATAATATATGGACATGGTGCAATTTGGAAAGAGAGAAGATTATTATCATCACAAGGAAATCCTATAAAATATAGCAAAGAAATTTTGAGACTACTCAAAGCAGTCAATAAACCAAAGGAAGTGGCAGTAATACATTGCAAAGCACACCAATCTGGACAGACTGATATAATCAAAGGAAATCAAAAGGCCAATAAGACTGCAAAAAGAGCTACTTCACAAAAATTGCAACCTTAGTTCCTGAAAGAGCTTTTAATGTTAATGTCCCTGAATATACAGACAAAAGAAGATAAATTGGCTGAATTTCTAAAATGTATTAAGACTCCTGAAAGATGGTAGAAAACTTCAGATGGACAATGTATAGTTACACCTCAAATAATGAGGGAACTTATGAAAGGAACACATGGGACCACTCATACGGGAACTGAGGCCCTGGTAGAAATGGTGAGAACACATGCAATAGGCATTAACATGCTAAAAATTGCTAAAGGTATTTGTCGTGGTTTAACTCCAGCCAGCAACTAAGCACCACGCAGCCGCTCACTCACTTCCCCCATCCAGTGGGATGGGGGAGGAAATCGGGAAAAAAAAGGTAAAACTTCTGGGTTGAGATAAGAACGGTTTAATAGAACAGAAAAGAAGAAACTATAATGATAATGATAACACTAATAAAATGACAACAGTAGTAATAAAAGGATTGGAATGTACAAATGATGCACAGGGCAATAGCTCACCACCCGCCAACCGACACCCCGCCAGTCCCCGAGCAGCGATTCCCTGCCCCCCTCCCACTTCCCAGTTCCTAAACTAGATGGGACGTCACATGGTATGGAATACACCATTGGCCAGTTTGGGTCAGGTGCCTTGGTTGTGTCCTGTGCCAACTTCTTGTGCCCTGGCTGGGCATGAGAAGCTGAAAAATCCTTGACTTTAGTCTAAACAATACTGAGCAACAACTGAAAACATCAGTGTTATCAACATTCTTCGCATGCTGAACTCAAAACATAGCACTGTATCAGCTACTAGGAAGACAGTTAGCTCTATCCCAGCTGAAACCAGGACAGTATTACACAAGGTTGTGAAATCTGTTTAAAGAATAATCCCAAAAGTTAAAAAAGACCCTTACCAGGAGAGGTAAGAATAGGTTTTATACCTGGGAATTACTGGCAAATTGATTTCTCTGAATTACCAAAGTGTAAAGGATATAAATATTTATTAGTAATTGTTGATACCTTTTCAGGTTGGCCAGAAGCTTTCCTGTGTCGCACCAACAAAGCCAGGGAGGTGGTAAAAATGCTTTTGAAAAGAAATAATACCTAGGTTTGGAGTTCCCAAAGGATTTTCTTTAGATAGGGGACCCCATTTTGTAACAGAAATCATACAGGAAATTTCTAAATTCTTACAGATAGCATGAGATTTACAGACTCCATGGAGACCACAGTCTAGTGGGAAAGTAGAAGGAATGAAACAATTAACAAATTAGGAAATTATGTCAGGAAACTCAGATGAAAGGGATTGAAGTTTTGCCTCTGGCATTACTTAGAATCAGAATAACACCTAGGACAAAAGACAAGATTAGCCCATTTGAAATATTGTATGGAAAAGATAGTCAGATGCACCTGAAAGGAGAACACATCTCGTGCCTTTGGATTCACCAGTACACCCTTTCAAGCTGGGAGACTCAGTACATCTGCGGACGTGGAAAGATAAACCACTTGCAGAAAAGTGGAGAGGACCCTATCAAGTACTACTGACCACAAACACTGCAGTGAAGCTCCAGGGAGTTGAATCCTGGATTCACTATACTAAAATAAAAGAAGATACCATCCCCTTATGGACTTCCATGCCAAAGGGCCTTTAAAATTGAAACTAAAGAAAACCCAATATTAAGTTACAGTATAGTATTCTTGCAGAAACAATAATGAAGTTGCTAGTTGTTCTAAATATTTTGATAATTTGGGTAAAGAGTAATAATCCATTATGTAGACCAGGAATTTACAAAGGAATGGTGTGAGACTTAAAATGGGTATTAAATACCATCATAAGTCTCAAACGGGAAAATTCATGTCAGATACAGAAAACCCTGTGGTAGATTAGAAAGTCCTGTTTAAATTAAGTTAGTTAGCTTTTCTATTCTTCATGTTTAATGGTGCCTCACCTGGAGCACCAGTTCTGATCCTTTCTATTCTTCCTGATTGATGGTGCAACCCTCTTGGCAGGAAAATGAACCACTGACCCAAAACAGAGCGACTTAGCGGTCAAAGCGAGGAGGGGATACCTCCTCAAACGACCACTTAAGACCACCCGAGACCCCCCCACGCATGCGGAGAAGGCATCTGATGTGTCATGGTTACGTAATCCTATGCATATGCATTAGATAGTTTGAATACGTATTAGGTAGGAGTAGTTTAATAAATTAGATGCAATTGTTACTGTATAAAAGGGACACACCTGAAGAATCTGGTGTGCTTGATTTGTGGAAAGTCCAACGAGCACCCTGCGCAGAATAAAGCAATATCTCTCCCGAGTGTGTGAGATTGGTCTATTGCACACCAGGTAACGAATCTGCTTTTAGGACAACAGTTTCATTTTATATTTTACACCATACAGCACAAAGAAAGTACACGTGTATGAGCCCAAAACAGATCCTGCTGTATGTAAATTGATTCTGTAAACTGATAGTCAAAAGCCCTTCCCCGAGAACCCAGAGAGTTGAAACCAGGCACGAGCCTTACAGGTGCAGGCACTGGCAACGTAGAATGCCCCAGCGGTGGGAGTCACGCGTGCTTCCACCTAAGGTTCGGTCCAGCAATGGAAACCCACGCTACTGGCACGTGCGGCCGAAGACCCCTCCCCGCCGGAAGAAGGAGCATACGGAGACCCGTGCAAACTCAGCAGAACAAGAAAACGGCATGACAAGCAGTAGGGGGAGAGATGTACCTGCATTTCCGACAGGCGCTGGATAGACGTGAGAGTCAATTCCCGTTCCTCATCCTCCTCAACCGAACCAAGACCCTGAAAGGAGGAAGACCACAACGCCATCCTCACCACAAACTACACAATACCGACTGAGCCTCCCCAATCCTGAACCGGATATTCCTGTCGCTTGAGGTCGTTACAAGCTTTCCCGGAAATGACAGTACACACTACCTCCAACGGCAGACGTAAGGCTTATTTCCCCTCCCTCGCCCTGCACGTTACCCCGCCACCGGTCCAGGACACGTGGGTAGAACCGGCCCCGCCTCTTCTGAGCTAGGGGAGTCTCAATTCAGTGTGACATGGGATGTTGGGGTGTGCGTGGTCTTTTTATCATTGAGCCTGTTTTGTTGGATCAGTGACTCTGAAAAGTTTTTTAGGGAAATAGCCTTGCTGGAGTTGTCGCTGGATGGAACGTGATCGGTTGTGATCTGTTTGCAAGTGGCCAAGGGAAAGCCTTCAGTGCAGAAGTCCCAGGAGCAGCTCAGTCTGCTCCACCTAGTCCTCTGTCTTCTGAGCTGGTTGCTGTATGTGTATCTCAGATCTGCTTCACAGTCACAGGTTTGGATGTTGTTACAGAGCAAGAGGTGATCATTGCATTAGTGTGGGAAATGGTTCTTTATGCTGAATCGGTTTTGTAACATATGCAGGTCAATGTTTAGCTTTTGCTAAAAAGGAGATGTTTCTGTGTTTTCTTTTTCAGAGTTCCATGGAATTTTTCTGTAAAGATGTAGGGCCAGTTAGCAGTCTTTGCTCCCTCCTCCTCTTCTTCATCTAGAGGCTACTCCAGGAATTAATCAAATGTGTATACATGTACAGGTCTGCTCTAGTGTTGTAACATATGCGTGCAGGTTCTTTGAAGGTATATGCATGTACCCAAAGGATTGCCTGTGCAGACAGCACTGCTAAGCACGTTATACACATCCCGTTGGGCTGGCAGACGTCCGAGTTTACGTCTCTCCCTCTGCCACCGCGAGCAGTGCTCAGTGAGAGCTCCCTGCACCACGCGCCTAGTTACACCGAGCTGCAAAATCCGCGTGCCGGCAGCCATGGCGTTCTGGCATGGAATGTTTGAGTCTCCATAGCAACGCGATGCGTCCCCATGAGATGCCGCAGCGGCTGTAGTGGCAGCTCTGTGAGCTGTGCGCAGGGGCTGGAGAGCTGCCGGGCTGAGAGCGGCCAGGGTCTTTTTTGCGCCCCCTCCTTCTATATCCCGGTCCCCTTGAGTTGCTAGGACCTTCCTCCCCCTGTGGCTGGCACCGGGACCAAGATGCCTTTGAAGTAGGTAGTGAGCTGCAGATCCACACCATGAAGTGGGAGCCACATCTGAGAGAAGGAGTAGGGAGAGCATGGATGAAGTTCAGGGACAGGGGTAAGGAGCTGGGGGAATGCCTGGAAATTTTACCTCTAATACAGGTACGATAATGTCGTAGAAATCTACCTTCAATACTGCAGATCCCAGAAATGTGACACTCCTGTGAAATGGAAGAATATTCACACATATCTATGCATTTATAAATAGATGTGTGTACATATATATGTATACATACATAAATATATGCACCATTGAAGAATTTCTGTCACCAAGAGTTCCTGGTGGAGTTCTCCATTTTATAACAGCTTGGTTTCTATTTGGGAATGAAAGTTAAGGGAAACCAAAAGTTTAAAGGATACTATGAGGCAGTACATTTGAGGCAATGATAACAACTGTAAATTTTAAAGGGGCATATGCTTTTCTGTTCCCTAGGCACTTTTGAAAGTCCCTTTTCAGAAGATCAATTCTATCACTGCCCCTGGCACAACTGAAGACAGAATTAGATCTTATCTGGCACCCTTGCTGAAAGCTTCAATAAAGAAGCTAAGGACCTACTAAACTCCTTTCTGAGAAAGAGGATAGTTTTATAGACTGAGTTTGAGGCATGGGTGTAGGAGAGATTAGAGTAAAATAATTTTGCTTCACTGTAAATGTATTTTTTCTTCTCAAGGTCATGTGACCTGGTATGTTCCTGCCAGAGAATCATGACATTTATCTCGGTGTTTTATGTGCAACTTCATGAAGAATTAAACCCACTGCTATGAAGGAACAGATTTTAACATGTCTTTAATATTTTGCAGTCTTGAATTTTTATTGATAGCAGTGGTTATGGGAGGGCAGACAATAGTATGTAAGGACATTTGCTCTGGATTTATTCTGTTTCAAATTTATTTTTTGTGGGGAAAAATGTGTTCTAATATGGCTATCATCTGTTCAAGTTTTGTATGATATCAGCACGCATATTGTTGAGGATTTCTTGGCTGGGCAAGGGCATGTGAGCAATCCAGCCTTTAGCTGGGAATGAAGCATAAGTTTACAAAGTGCTGGAGCAGGCAAGGACGCTGTGTCCTTGTACACTGGGAAAAAGGAAGATAAGAAGAGCCTGACAAGCAACTCCTGGATGCCGAAGAATGAGATAAGTAACTGCTGGACACCTCGTGAAGAAGCTTAAACAGCCAATAGAGGATAAGATAGTGTTGCGTGAACCGGGGTATTGTACCAATTAGAGTATTGTATAAGGCGCGTGCACAAGCACATAAGGTATATAACTGTGCTGAAAATTGTAGTAAATGGACTTCACTTGATCACATTGGTCAGTGTGTGATTTCCCCTGTGGATCCTCCGCAACAGCATATGACTTAAAGATCCAAATAAATGACTAATACTTTTACTAACATTTTACATTCCATCTTAACATATGAAATCAGTGATGTTTTGGGTTTGTGTGGCGGGGTTATGGTAGTGGGGCAGTGTCCTGGGTTCAGCTGGGATAGAGTTAATTTTTACAGGAACCTGGGAGGTGGGGGGCATAGCAGGGGCAGCTGACCTGAACTAGCCAAGGAGCTATTCCATACCATGTGACATCATGCTCAGTATATAAATGGGGAGCGGACCAGGGGTGGTCTCTGTTTTTCGGTGGGGGAAGTGGCGGAGCATCGGGTCCCGAGTGGTGAGCAGTTGCACTGTGCATCACTCTTTTTGTATACTTTTTCATTAGTGCCGTTGTTGTTGTTGTTGTAAATTCTTTGTGTTTGTCCCAGTAAACTGCCTTTATCTCAGCCCTCGAGGTTCCAGTTTCTTTTTCTTTTCTCTCCTCCGTCTCCTCCCCATCCCACCAGAGGGGGGCGGAGGAGTGAGCGAGCGGCTACGTGGTCCTTTTTTACCGGCTGGGCTGAAACCACAACAGGTCAGGGGTTCATTTTCCTGCCAGGAGGGTTGCACCATCAATAAGGAAGAATAGAAAGGATCATAACTGGTGCTCCAGGTGAGGCACCATTAAACAGGAAGAATAGAAACGGTCAGAATGAGCTTGGCTAACTAACTTAATTTAAAACAGGATTTTCTGTATCTGACATCAAGAGTGCATGAATCAGAGGGAAGTTAAGCAACAAGAAAGGAGAATGCACAAATTTGTGCATGTGATGGATGCACTTGACTCCTTGACCAAACTAGTTGCAATTTGGTTCAGGCTCCAAAGGAGGTAAAGCCCTAAGCCATAACCAGGCCAAGAACTTCTCTAGTTCCAATCTGTTCTCTGGAAACCCACAAAGGAATGGAGTGACAGGGTGAGCATCAATGCATATGAGCTTGGAACACCGATCATGTGATTAACACATGAGTATCAAGGGGCTTTTCCAAGACTCGTTTATATAGGAACAAAGAAAGTCGTGGGTACAAGGAGTCTCATGCATACCTTTTCTATTTCATGTAATTTGACTACAAGCTAACCACTTTATTCCATAAATATGATAGCCTGAGTGAGCCTTCTTTCAATTCTCCCTGCTAAGCAGCTGACTGCATGGCCATGATCTCCCCTTGAGCTGGGATGCCTCTCAAGGTTGCTCCTCGAGGCACAGAGACCTCTTACCAACTGCAGATCTTTAGTGACTGATATCGCACATAATCTTGTATTATAGTGGACTAAGATTCCATATTGGTAACTTTGATTTTGTCTTGATAACTTTGATTCTGTCTTGGTAGTTTGAATCATTGTTATATCCTTTGTGCAGTAAGTAATAGAGTGAACCTTGCCATCGAACTTTGTTAAGGAAGTTGAACTTTTACAACATCATATTTCAATAAAACCACTTTTGCTGATACCTTTGACAGTGGTTCTTTAAGCAGCTTAAATTGACCATTCGTGACAGTGCATTTGTCTGTGGTTACTTGTTGCTGCTTTTTGGATAACAATGTCTAAGAAATAGTTGGCTGTCTTCAAGAAGATTAACAAAGTGCCTTGCCAGGATAGGGGACACCAAAATGGGTGGAGAAAAAGATAAAGAGAAGGCAAGGTATCAGGCTCTGTCATAGGCCAGTCAGTGGTCTGAGTTATGTGTCTTGCTAGCTCCATGCTTCAGTTTCTCCACCTGTAAAAGCAGAAAATTAAGGGGAAGTGTTGTCCCACAAACGGGGTTTGTTTACCCGGTGTGCAAGCCAATAACACACAGAGTCAAGGTATTTTCAAATTAATTTCATTGATGCACATGAATGGGTGCCTGCCTCAAGACAGCACACCCTTGTCTCAAAAATTCCCACATTTATACACTTAACTAATACATATTCATGGTTATTTTCCTTAATGATTGGTTCATTCTTCTTCGCCCCTCATGTAAATTAGTGCGCAGACTCTGTCTTCTTCCTTCATTGTCTTCTTTTGAGTAGGTGGTATCATTTGAGTAGGTGGTCAATGAGTCGGTGGTCACGATCTCCCCCTGTAGGAATTACCTTTTGCCTGCTTCTTCCTTAATCTTGGCAGTTCCAAGTGGTTCTTCAAGGTTTGTTGATCAGACCACAATCCATTACATTTTCTGACATAAACATGAAGCCCCATCGTCCAGTAGTTAGTTCCTAAACCCTAAATCATGTCTAGTTATTGTTTCCCTATTTTAAATATTAACTGATGGGGGCTGTACACAGGACTTTAGCAGCTTGCTGGTTATTTCAATTATATTATACATATTAATTGATAACAAGGGCAAAGAGATGTAGGTAATATCAATGTAAGTCACTGAGACTTCTGCTAGAAATCAAGCACAAATGTCAAACTATATGAGGCAAGGGAAAAAAGAAAGACACTGGAAGAGAAGGAGGGGACACTGAGAGAACAGGATCTCAGTGAGCTGTGAGACTGCCCCAACCCCTTATGCATCAGTACCCTCTTGCAGACTTACGGCTGCCACAATTTTTCCCCTGGGTTCCATGGGAGTTCTCCCCAACCGGCCCCACTCCAGCTTCATTCCAAGTTTGTTGTCTACTAGAGCCGTTTCCCTGCACCGTAACTCCTGACAGTCCACAGTACAGCAAAGTGCAGAGTTTGGGACTCCCAGGGGCTGCTGTGCCTAAGGCAGTGCTGGGAGCTTAGTGGCCCCAGGAGATCCCCAGCACTGCTGGTGGGGTGTGATAGGACAGGACACTCGCCTGGGCCACATTACAAAAAGCATAATTAAAGATGCCATATAAAAGCTGCCTCCCTCCATATATACCATTCTGATCAAATATTTGAACCTGGAAATTGTTAAACATTTTTGCGGAGGGAGGGATGCCCGGCAGAGTCTGAGCATTTCATGAAGCAGGTGAACAGAAGAGTGATGCTTTAGTTACCTGTTCTTTTTTCTTTTTAACGAGATTTCATTTCATTTGCTAGAGTTAATGCAAGATATCATTAGTATATATTATTGTTATTGTTGCAAATATTCTGGTAAATATTTCATATTTGATATTTAAATGTATATAAGTATAATGGCATTAGCAAAATTGTTTAAGAATAAGAGTGCAGGAAAAATAACTGCTGATGAAAAGATACCGAAAACATCACCGTTGGGATGTTTATTGGCACATTGGGGTGAATTGCAGGAAAAATGGTAAACAAACAGAACTTTGAGTTATAATACTATATTGCAATTAATGTTGTTTTGTAGGAGAGAGAGTAAATGAAATAAAGGGCCATATGTAGATTTGGGTTTTTTTTAAGTGAATGTATCTGATGAGGACCGGAGGGGAGTCTCCCAGTAGAACCTCTGGTTACAGCTAAACTGGGAGAACAGAAAATTGAATTTGAATTGACACTAGAGTCACCTTTTCAGTTTTAAATACCTTAGAGGGAGAGTTAAGTTTTGAAGAAATTGGTGGTGTTGGTGCAACAAGTGAATGAGAAACTAGACCCTTTTTTAAAATTTTTAACGATGAAATTAGGAAAGCAATGGGTCACTCAGCAGTTTTTGTATGTGCCAAATTCTCTTAAACTCCTGGAAGGAGAGGTTTATTTGAGAACTTAGAGGCAGAAATTAAATTTAAAAATGGAGAGATTAAAATTTTAATTCCAAAACCTAAAATATTGAAGCAGTGGCTTTGTTGTTACAAGACAGTTACCAAAAGCAGAAGATTATACCAGTCAAAGTAAATAATGCTGTAATTCCAATCGTCTGGGCTGGGGAAGTTCTTGGTAAATCCAAAAGAGCAGAGCCTGTGAGAATTGATTTAAAGCCAGGATCGACTCCGGTAAGAATTAAATGATACCCCCTAAAACTGGAAAGTCGGAAAGGGTTAATACCGATAATACAAAAATTTCTAAAGTACAAATTGTTAATAGAATGTGAATCCAAATGTAACACCCCAACCTTGCTTGTTAGAAAGGCTAATGGAAAAGATTACAGGCTGGTTCAAGACCTCAGAGCGATAAATCAAATAGTACAAGATATTCATCCGGTAGTAGCAAATCCTTATACTTTGTTAACAACCCTAACAGAGAAACGAGAATGGTTCACAGTGTTAGACTGAAAAGATGCCTTTTTCTGTATTCCCTTGGATCCCAATAGTCAAGAGCTTTTTGCTTTTGAATGGGAAAATCCTGAGACAGAGAGAAAAACACAATATACATGGACAGTCTTGCCTCAAGGCTTTAAGAATAGTCTTACCATTTTTGGAAATCAATTGGCATGAGAATTAGAGATTTGGAAGAAAGAAAATAATCAAGAAATTTTGTTGAAATATATGGATGATGTTAATTGCAGCTGAGATGGAAGAACAATGCACAAAGTTAACTATTAACTTTTTGAATTTTTTGGGAATCAGTGGATACTGAGTGTCAAAAGAGAAAACCCAAATAACCCAGAAAGAAGAAACTTATTTGGGTTTTGAAATCCTGAAAGGACAGAGACAATTAGGAACTGAGAGAAAAGAGACAATTTGTCGTCTCCCTGAACCTAAGACTCAAAAAAATAATTATGAGCATTTCTGGGAATGGTTGAGTGGTGTCACCTGTAAACAGTAAATTGTAGCTTGCTGGTCTGACCTTTATACGAGCAGCTCAAAACCTCAAACAATGGATTGGACTGATGCCGGGAAAGCTACTTTCAAAGAACTGAAACAGGCTGTAATAGGGGCACTAGCCCTAGGCCTGCCAGATCTCACAAAGACATTTGAACTCTTTACTCATGAAAGAAAAGGTATAGCTCTGGGTATCCTGGCCCAATATTTAGGGCCAAGTTGGCGAGCTGTAGCCTACTTCTCAAAGCAATTAGATAATGTGAGTCTGGGATGGCCTGGTTGTCTGAGAGCTGTTGCTGCAACTGTGCTACTGATCCAGGAAGCTCATAAGTTCACCTGAGGACAAAGGATTACTGTGTATGTTCCCGATATGATAACTATTGTGTTAAAACAGAAAGGGGGCATTGGCTATCCCCTAGTAGAATGCTGAAATACCAAGTGGTGTTGCTGGAACAAGATGATGTTTACTTAAAAACTACTACCATCGTTAACCCTGCTGTGTTTTCAACAACTGATCAAGTTAAAGGAGAACTGGAACATGACTGCTTGCAGACAATCGAAAGAGTTTACTCCAGCCGACCGGATCTCTGAGATGCGCCACTGAAAGAAACAGATTGGGAACTATATACCGATGGAAGCAGTTTAATCCGTGAAGGAAAACATTTATCAAGATATGCAATAACTACTACTGAGGAGGTAATTGAATCGCAAGCTTTGCCTTCGAATATATCTGCCCAAAAGACTGAATTGACAGCTCTTGCTCGAGCACTGGAACTAAGTCAAGAAAAACAAGTCAACATTTGGACAGACTCAAAGTGCTTTTGGAGTAATACATGCACATGGAGCAATATGGAGAGGAAGACGACTGTTATCTGCACGAGGACCCACCATTCAGCATGCAGAACAAATATTGAAATTGTTAGAAGCCATCCAAAACCCAATAACAGTTACAATAACGTACTGTAAAACACATCAGTTAAGTAAGACTGTTCCTGAAAGAGGTAGCCAATTGGCTGATAAAGCTGCTAAAGAGGCTGCAGAAAAAAGCATCCTAACACTAGTTTCAGAGAAAAGTGTAAAATTGTCTAAAGAAACTCCAAATTATAATGAAAAAGATGAAGAATTAATTATTAAATTGCAGGCTAACAAAATGAAACAGGATAGGCTGTAACACTGATAGGTCAAATAATAGTCCCACCCGCAATAATGAGAGAAATTGCCCGAGCTGAACATAACGAAGTATATTGGGGAACGGAAAGTAAAATATGAAAAGGATTGTTTAAACAATTATAAGTGGATGTGAAATTTATATATATAAAATTATCCCCAAATCAGTAATAAGATTATCTTTGGAATTATTAAATAAGGAAAGTTTTTAGGAGAATATTAGCAAATTGATTTTATAGAATTGCCTTGATAAGAAGGATATATCCTAGTTTCAGTTGATATTTTTATTGGGTGGCCTGAGGCTTTCCCTTGTCACACCAACAAAGCAGGAGAAGTAGTTAAAGTCTTGCTCAAAGAGATAATACCAAAATTTGGGGTGCCTGTAAGAATGTCATCTGACAATGGCCCTCATTTTATAGCAAAGATTATGAGACAAGTTGAGCAAAGTATTACCTATAGATTGAGACTATCACACCCCATATAGACCACAAATAAGTGGGAAAAAAAAAAGAAAAAAAGAAAAAAAAAGAATGAACTATACCCTTAAGCAACAGTTGAGCAAAATTTGTCAGGAAACCTCACTCACATGGGTTAAAGCATTACCCATGGCTCTATTAAGAATCAGACTATAGCCAGAAGAGAAAGAAAATTTAAGTCATTATGAAATGTTATATGAAAGACCATATCAAGAGTCTTATGTTTTGAGTATTTTGAGTGCCTTTGGAGATATGTTTTTAAAAGGTGTTATGATTTTTTTAAGAAATTCTTTTCAAGAACTTTGTCAGTATGTCTCCACAGCTGGGCCCTTAGAATTAGACATAGCAGCGCATCCCTTTTGACCAGGAGATTGAATATATATAAAATCACTGAGAAGTGGAAAAGACCGTATCAAGTCATTTTAACAACACTTATAGCAGTAAAGGTCTGGGAAAAGAACCTTGGCTTCATTATTCAAGAATAAAGAAAATACCAACAGGAAATTGGAAGTCTAAAGAAACCGGCCCTTTGAAATTGAAAATCTATAAATAAGTTTCATGTTATCTATTTGGGAAAACAATTGTGTAAAGTTTATAATATTGGGGTTGTTATTAGGAATATTGTTAAGGGCAGTAATCTTTTTGTGTGTTATAGAGTTTAAGTGGGGTTTTTTTGAGGGGTTTTAAACATAAGATAAACAAAATGAAACAATTATTGTTAGAGCTATTAATTGTGATATTAACCAGTTTTGTAATTTTGATTAAGGAAAAAAAATAATTTAGTTTTGTAATTGATTTAAAATTTTGTAAAGACACAAAATTTAACCTCAGTAACATCCTGTCTTCCAATTCCAAAGTCAGATGAAAATCTAGTTCCATGGAGAATATTGACATTGAATTTAACCAAAACTTGAGAAAAGATGTAGAACAATGAGAATCATTTTAGCAAAATACATTGGATGGATTTAAAAGGCAACTATTTTTTTTTTAAATTTGAAAGAAGGAATTATAGCATTTTGAATTATAACATTACCAAACCATCCACCTCATGGACAAAATAATTAATTTATCGCCCTTCGGGAGAAACTTGTACAAATATCCCTTGGGGCTGTCAGTTGCCAAAACCAGAGAGACAAGTGCAAAAAGAAACTTGGGATCGTATTTAAAATATAAAATGATGTTTAGAATTTACTGGAGTTCCAGGATCCTTGTTAGATCTACCCAGAGTCAGGACCATCTATGGAAATTTAGATTGGTTTAGACAAACAGAAAAAAATCACACATCCTAAATAGAACTGTATGAAACTTCATACTTGTAACTTCTCTGTAACCCCAAAATCCAAAGACTTTATCTAGTAGCTAAAGCTCTAAGATGGGGATGTATTTGTAGAAATTATAATAATATTTTAAATTATATTTGGCCCCCTTTTAATAACGGAAAAAAATTTAACTTGGAATTGACTGTATTAAAGGACAGGTGAAAAATTTAAGGTTAACTGTTTGGGTGAATAGTGATGATATATGATCCACTCACCTTTTTATGAAGGAAAAAAAAACAAATAATGGACTTTAGACTTAATAACTCTATACTCTCTCTGGAAGAAATCTCCCTTGTGGCCTCGATGGTGGAATTGGGTAAATCGAAAAGATGATACCTGGCAATTGCCAAGTATTAGAACTCAAATAAGATGGGTATTAAAATCTATATTTTTACTACAGTTAACAACTCTTCAAAATAAGATGACTCTTCATAATCTTTTATTCCAAGTAGAAACATTAGCTAATGTTATTTAAAGTGGGTTAAATAAACTCAATGTATAAATACAAGCTATTAGTAAAATGACATTGTAAAATTGATTAACTTTAGACTTATTATTATTAAAAAACATGGAGCATGTAGATACATTGGACTTTTAAATGATTCATGTTATATCTACTTACCAAATGTGACAGATGATCTAAATCATCAGATAGAATAAAACATGTAGCTCAAAACAATAGAGAATTAAGATAAAACATAGAAAGTTTTTAACTAAACAAAATATTTTAAGACTTTAGATTTTCTCTGACTGGATGCTTGACTGAGCTTTTATAAAATATAATTTTGATAGTTATTATCATTGTTATAATCTGTGTCACTTTTGGCTGTTTTAAACGAACTGTGACATAATTGCTGTTCAAGTGAGACTACTAAAAATTAGTAGCCTCAAACAGAAAAGATGAAAGTATTGAAATGATTTTCAAAACTTTCAAAGGGGGGACATGTTGCAAATATTCTGGTAAAGAAATCAAAACTTAATCACATAAAAGAGTTTGGTTTGATTAAGAAGTAGAAAATTGTGAAGCATAGGTATGGGAGTGTTAAGTTTGAAATGTAGTCATAGGAACTTGGGAACTTTAGAAAATGTACTATGTGTAACCATAAGAATTCAAGTATTGTCTAAAATCATTTAACAGCAGAAACTTTGACAAAGATTTGTTGATTTGTAGTGTTTTGTTTTAAGAAACTAAGGAAACCATTATGGACACCAGTTTGCTGCTTGGAAATCCCTTACCCTTCCCATCTCGATCTAATTATTGAGGATTCCAATCAGTAGAGTTAAGTGAGATTAACCAATGATTGTTTTAACATAAGAATATTAATAAGATGGTGTGACTGAAGGACCAATTATTAGAAAGGTTATCTTTAAGAATAGACATAGTATGCATTTTAATGTAAACTAATATAGATGATGGTGAGAATTGTACTGCGCAGAATCACCCGAGAGGTCAAGAAGCGGACAAGTGAGGAAGACTATGAAAGACCACCAGAGGGCTTCGGAAGACCACCAGAGACCTTCACTGTGCCTGCGTGAAGAGACATTTACATATGCTAATGATTTATCAGAAAGCTAATGATTATGTATAACATTTTCCAGAAATTTAGTGAATATGTATAACAGTTGTGTATTCAACCTGTACAGTTAGACTAGCCAGGTGCACACGATAGGTGGAGCGATCCCCGTGTGCCCAGCGCTGCAATAAAGGAGTGCCTGCTTCTTAACTTCTCATTGCTCTTAAGGAGTTTTATTCCAGATTTAAGATAATTTGGATATAGTAGGAGTGTATTATAACCTAGAAGAATGTATAAGATGTCAGAATTTCAAATTAGTGGAAACTGATAAGTTCTTTATGAAGCAACTTGTAGTTATCTGCCAAGAAACAGTTAGTTACCTGCCAAGGGCCAAACTGCGCAGAATCACCTAAAGGAGGTCAAGAAGCGGACAAGTGAGGAAGACTATGAAAGACCACCAGAGGACTCTAGAAGACCACCAGAGACCTTCAATGCGCCTGCGTAAAGGACATTTGTATATGCTAATAACTTCCCAGAAATCTAATGAATATGCATAACCTTTCTCAGAAATCTAATGAATATGAATGAATAAGTTCAATATAAGGTGTATGATTTTGGTGTTCAGGTGTGCGTGGTTCGTGAGAGGACTCGCCCGCGCACCCGGCCGTCAATAAAGAAGTGTCTGCTTATCTATACTAAATTGGTGTTGATAAGTTCTTTATTCCAAGTTTTTCAGCAACAGTTTTTGGCGACCCAGATAGGACCTCGCTGAGAGAGACCGGAGGAGTCAGGGACCTGATCGGTTCCTGCTGGTACCGAGGATTTCTCAGGGATACCCATCAATCCCTGAACCATAAGGATCTTTGCGACGTCCCCTGGATTTTGGTAAGACACTTCTTTTCTTTGAAATATTAAGGATAGTGGGTTAGAGTCCCACCAAGTGGGTTAGAGTCCCACCGTATTGTCTGCCTGTCAGACACGGCGAAAACTGCACAGGGTTGGACTAAAGAATCCTGAAGGAAGTGGAAGCCTAGGCGTCTGCCCGTAAGACATAAGCGAAAGCTATTGCTGGGTTGGAGAATTTGGGAGTGGGTTAGAGTCCCACAACTTTTGAGGATTCTGGGTTGGAGTCCCAGCTTCAAAAGCATTTTGGAAACTTTGGGTTTGAGTCCCAATTCCAAGGAATCTTTAAGAGTATATGTGTACTTCTGTGAGATATTTAGTGTACTTGGAAGTATTACAAATCAGGATTAAGAATTGCGTTATAGTGTGTTATATACCTTTGTTTAAACTAACAATTGTGGAAAGGTGTGAGTCTGAGTGTTGTAAGTGTGAGACGTGCACGAAACGAGTGTGGAGTTTGGAAGAATGAAGTGACAGATTTGAGTAATTGTATATTGTATGGTACAGCTCTAACTGAGGTTGGAAGCTATAAAGTGTGAATACATTTTGTTGGTTAATAATTTTGCCAGGGGATATTGGTTATGACTCTTGCCTAGGGAAGTCGGCCTTGTCCATGCCCTAGGCAAGTAGGTGGACTCCATTACCTGGCAACAATTGTTATTTGTATTTATTTGATATCTGGTATTTGATGCATACACTTGGTATTTGAAACTTTGTATTTGATACTTGGCATTTGATATTTGGTTCGGTATTTGACATTTGATAATTGATTATTGACTTCTGGTATTTGATATTTGGTATATATCTAATAGATATTTGGTATTGGGTATAAACATAATGGCATTGGCCAAATTATTTAAGAGTAAGAGTATGGGAAATTTGTCCACTGACGGAAAAATCCGAAAAACTTCTCCGTTAGGATGTTTATTAGCACATTGGGGTGAATTGCATGATGATTTATGTAAAAGTCAGATGACTGAATACTGTAATCATTGGTGGCCTCTGTATACATTGGAAGATCAGAAAAGGTGGCCCATGAATGGGACACTGAATTATAACACCATTCTGCAGTTAATGTTGTTTTGTAGAAGAGAAGGGAAATGGAGTGAAATACCATATGTGGATTTATTCTTTTACTTAAGACAGACGGGTTTGGCAGAATGAATGCAAGCTAACTAGTAGGGACAATTTGGTAATGGCTATAAATTCTGAAAATAAGAAAGAGAAGAAATGTTTTCTGGCATGTGATATTGGAAAAGAGTGCTTAAAGAAAATAACTGCCCCCAAAGAGGATGAAGGGCCAGAGATGGATATATCCCCTCCCAGGAAAGGAAGGAATTGGGGTCGAGAGCATAGGGAACAGATGGAAGAACCAGAAAGTAGTGGAATAGAGGATGTGGAGGAAGGGCCATCTAAAGTTGTAATTCATACCCCCATTTCTCGGAGGACCCGACACCAGGCACAAACAATAGCTCCCCTGCGGCAGGGAGTTGGTAACGATGGGCCAGTGTATGTAAAAGTGCCCTTTTCGGTTACGGACTTGATGGCTTGGAAGCAGGCAGCTGGAGTATATAGAGAAGATCCTGAGAGAGTAGGCAGAGTGGTGGATACTATAATTAGAACGCAGAATCCGGATTGGAGTGATTTACAGGTGATCTTGGATAATTTGTTGGATGATACAGAAAGGCAGATGGTACTAAAGATTGGCAAAGCACAGGCAGAAGTGGCTGTACTGAGTGGGACAACAGGTGGAACATTAGAGCAGAATTTTCCGTCTGGGGATCCGCAGTGGGATCCAAATAACGTGGAACATGGAGAAAGGTTCAGTCGGTATCAGAAATGGATTTTATATGGAGTTAAACATGCTATGCCTAAATCTCTGAATTGGTCTAAATTATATGAGGTGAGACAAGATAAGAATGAATCTCCCTCAGCGTTCCTGGAAAGACTGAAGGAAGCTGCCAGAAAATATACTGATTTAAGAGTAGATACGGCAGGTGGCTCAGATACAGTTGGCTTTGATTTTTATGGGACAGTCGGCACCAGACATAAGAAAGCAACTTCAGAAGCTGGAGGGAGAGGATTCAAGGAGTTTGAATAAAATGCTGGAGGCAGCATGGAAAGTATATAACAACAGGAAAAAGAGGAAAGGAAAACCAGAGAAAATAGATTACTGGCCGTAATGACAGGAACAGCAGGCAGAGGACGAGGTAGAGGAAGAGGACGAGGTGCCAGTGGACGGGAAGGATTTGTGAATTTTAGCAATCGGAATTTTAACACCCCCTTAGGAGTGAATCAGTGTGCTTTGTGTAGGGAGGAAGGACATTGGAGAAGAGATTGTCCTAAAAATGAGCAGTGTTCAGGAGGAAATATTCGGAAGGAGGTAGCCAGAATGATGGTTTTGGATGAATGATGGGGACCAGAGGGGAACCCAGCTGAGCCTCTGGTTATAATTATGCTGGGAGAAAAAGAAGTTAAATTTCTAGTGGATACAGGAGCGACATTTTTGGTATTAAATACTTGTAAAGGAAAAATTGGAACAAAACCAGCAAACATAATAGGAGCAACAGGGAAAGAAGAAAACAGACCATTCCTGCAACCTCTGGATTTGAAGTTTGGAAAGAAAATAATTACACATGAATTTTTGTATGTACCAGAATGTCTGATACCCTTGTTAGGAAGGGATTTGTTATCTAAATTAAATGCACAAATTGTTTTTGAGGAAGGAGAACTCTTTTTGAAAATACCTGAGTCAAAACCAGGAGAAATCCTGATGATACATTGTTGGAGCGGCGGAGGAATGCACATAAGTCGACCCAATATGAGTGATAGAAGTGATTCAACTTTATTTGCACGGATAGCTCATATTTATACAGTTTGCGATAATTATGCCTACTAGTCCTAATACGATTGGTACATTGCTAATGTTTATTCATTACTAAAACACACCCACTTGTGGTTGGCAGCTACGCGTGTTCAGTAACTTTCTCATGGGAACTTCTTCAAAAGTTACTTGTGAAGTTATGCCAAGGTCACACCGTCCCTGTCTTTCTCCTGATAACAGCGAGACCAGCTGTTGTTTTTCTCCCAATATCAGTAAAGCCAGCTATTTTCGGCCAAG
This sequence comes from Astur gentilis, assembly GCF_929443795.1. Taxonomy (NCBI): domain Eukaryota; kingdom Metazoa; phylum Chordata; class Aves; order Accipitriformes; family Accipitridae; genus Astur; species Astur gentilis. Next base: position 30,673,063 of record NC_064918.1, read on the forward strand.
GCCTAGTCTTGCTGCTCAAACTGACATTCTTTCACACAGAACTCTGCTCGCACAACTTTTCCACAGGCCCATGTCCTTTTTCAGCAAGCCACTTCCCAACAATTCCCCCTTTTTCTTTTTGTGCGAGTAGAGCTTGGTGTGTCAGCTTTGAGACTCCTCTCATCATGTACCCATACACAATTCTAACTATTACACAGATTAATTTCAATATACCCAGCCATCGTAAGGCTTCCTTAATCAATGACATTAGCCATGGTGTTATCCCACCGAATATTGACTGTAACACCCCATCAAACCAATTAGTTTCTTGCTGGATCTTTGTGTATGTTTCTTCAGCCAATTTATCTGTTTGTGAATAGATTGAGGTAAAATTTTAACACCTGCTGTATTGCCCTTTGCAAAGATCTGTGAACACAACTAATTAAGCACAGTAAAAACAACATTATACCTAATAAAATACATAAGCACACAAAAAGAGATTTGATTAATAGCTTTAGCTAGTGACACCCAAACATTCTTACTGTCCCATGGCGTTAACCGATGTGGATCAATCACCAGTGTCACTGTCATGCTGCTTACTACAGTCAGTGTGTTCCATATCAATCTCAGCATAAGGTTTCAAATTTATGGGTAAATCAGGAACGTATCTGCCAGACATGGATGATGTGACTTCTTTTTTTTGTCCAATTGCTGCCAAGGCTTGCCATCCCGGTGCACTTAGTTGTCTTGTAGAAGTTAAGCTATCGCTGCCCCTCAATAAATCCAGCAGTGGCTGTAAGTCTGTATTTGTAATACCACAACAAGGTCGAATCCACTGTAGGTCTCTGTTTAAATCTTTCTCCCTCTTTTTGTTTTTGAGCAATCCAGGCTTGCTTAATAACTTGGGATGCCATTTTCCTTAATAAGCTGAACAAGGTAAAACTATTACAATAGCTACAATCACAGTAACTACAATAATGCCCATAATTCTTTGAGCCAACCTGTTACCCCTAATGACCCAGACCATGAGGACTATGAGGAAAATGAACCATCCATACATTCTTGTGCCATCTTGCTCCACGAACTCAGCCCAGCAATCGGTAGGTGCCAGCTTTCCATGGGCGTCCCCACAGAGGCAACGATGGCCTCACCGTACACCAGCCCGATGCTCTTCGGAAAATCCCGGTATTTATACATTTGCAGAGGAACGGGTTTTAGCACACGTGGCCAGCGGGTGCCAAAAGTCCGCCTCGGTTGCAATCTATGACGCATGTGCTCGCTGGCCAGGCGCGCTGCACGAGTCATAGCCATCTTGTCTAATTGGTTCGTGGGCTTTACGATACAGTTGCGATGCACAGAGAATCTTGACCTGTTATGTTAGCCAAGGTGACCTATACATTAGTTTTTGGCTGAGGTGGTATTCATATTGCCACATCATCTATGATGCTCCAGATGATGATGGTCGCGCACACCGAACAGGAGTCCATCGTGGGCCTGTATCTGTGGAAACACAATCAAACTCGTTCCCAGGTTATTAATGGAAATAGACCTTACCCCTAATTTTGGCTTTAACTAACTTTTACATTTACCCCACACTGTCTTCCCGTAATCACGCTATGTTTAATCAAATTATGCTTAACACACTTTTTACCTAAAGCAAGTTCTATATACAATAAGGCACGCTGTTCTAAAAACCTGTCTGAAGGACTCAGTGTCCGCTAGTAATACTCTATTAGTTAGAATCTGTCGGATCAGTGGCTTCAGCACCCGCCGGTGCCGTGCCAGTTGCCATTGGGACAATTCTGGGTCCAGCATCAGTGCGAAGCCATGGCTTGACCCACTTAGCCAGGATCTCCCAGTAAGTTTTACTTCTGCTGATCCGCACCATTTCCCGGATTCTGGGTCCTTATACATTACCATGATTCCTGTACTTTGTTGCGTCCTTTCTGCCTGTAAAAGAACATGATGCACTACCATTGGTGGGTCTTTGTGATCACCTGTCAATCTAAGGTAATTTAGCACAAATAAGGCTTTGGCCAATCGTTCCTCTGGGAGTAAGCCCTGGGTTCCCCCCTTTTTGTTTTTGCAGCATGTTCTTTTACGGTTTGGTTGGCCCATCCGACAATAGCCTGTCCTGTGGGAAGATGTGGAATACCGGTACCATGATGAATTCCCCACAAATTACAAAATCGAGCAAATCATGTAGAACCATAGGCTGGGCCGTTGTCCGTCTTAATTTCTTTAGGCACACCCAGTACTGCAAAAGAAGCATGAAGATGTCATTCAATATGTAAGGCCTTTTCTCCAGTTCATGCCGTGGCCCACATGGCAGCAGGATAGGTATCAATACACACGTGCACAGAACGCTTTGCACCAAACCACGTGACATGGGTGACATCCATTTGCCACAACTGCAATGGCAAAAGACCTCATCGGTTAACCCCACAGCCCAAGCCGAGCCCCTCCTCTTGACAATCAGGGCATGCTTTAAAGATACCTTGGGCGTCAGTAAGTGGTAAGTCAAATTGCTTTGCTAACATCCTAGCGGGTTGGTGCAAGAGCGCATGTGATTGCCGTGCTATGTTGAAAACGATTCCCTGGAGGAGGCTTCCGTGGCGCTGCAACCAATTGGTCAGCTCTGTCATTTCCCGTTTCTCATCTGCACAGTGTTATCATACCCAAGAGTTCTACCAGAGGGGTCATATCGCAATTAGTGATACCGCAAAGATTCCGCACCCACTGGATATCTCCCACAAGCTTCTGGACATCATGTAACGTTGAAATTTCTCATGTTATTTGAACCTTCTGAGGTTTAACACTGCTTACATCTATGTGCCACCCCAAATACTTCCAAGGTGCTGCCTTTTGCACCTTTTCAGGAGTGATTATTACTCCGCGATGGCTTAAGATGTCCTGAATTGAGTTAAAATCTCATCCTGTGGCAAGTTACTGAGGGAACTGCTTTCTTACAGGCTCTGATGCCCAGGCCACATACACCTGATGCATCGTGGGGGAATTGCGCATTCATTGCGGTAACACGACCCAATGGTATCTCTTATAGGGATCTGCCTTGTTAATTGATGTTACCGAAAAGGCGAACCGTTCAGCGCCATCTGGGTGCAATCTTTTAAATTTATAATTAACAAATCCCATTCTTCTGGAAGCATAACTGGAGATGGCAAACCTGGCTGCAGGGCTCCCATACTGTCCATCACCGCATTCACAGCTCTGAGATAATGTAACAGTCTCCATTTCCCACTTTTCTTCGGAATGGTAAATATTGATGTATTCCATGGACTAGTAGAAGGGACAACATGTCCCGCTCTCAATTGGTCTTCAACTAACCCTTGTATTTTTAGCAGCCTTTCAGAATTTAGCAGCTACTGATCAATCCAAACAGGCTCATCTGTTTTCCAGTTAATTTTCAGAATTGGCTACCCCTCAGTGACCGCTCCTAAAAAGGATGCGTCACTAACATTGCCTTCATTTGGCTCAATAAATCATGGCCTACGAGGCCAAACAATTCAGTTGGGGTAGTCATGACATACGGACACGTCGTAATGTGTTCACCATCGGGGAACACAAATGTAATCGGTAGCTGACTTACTAAGGTGGCTTGTGTGCCCCCTATCCCAGCAATACCAAAATTTGGATTGATCGATGGCCATGATGGAGGCCAAATGCATCATAAAATAATCGTAACATCAGCTCCTGCATTGATTGTCATTGGTTTCTTGACGACAACTCCATTGGGCCCTTCCAATTGCACTACCTTTTCTGGTTTACCTCTTGTTGTGTCCATGGCAAAGTATACCTGCGGTTTGCCTGTGGAGCCGAATCCACCATCTCCACGTTGTACTTCACCTGGGTTCGGAACACACGACCTGAATGGAACTAATTGTGCTATTCTGGTACCTTTAGGAATAGAAACAGGAGGGATTAAAACATGAATCATAATTTTCACAGTCCCACAATAATCTGCATCAATAAGCCCTGGGAGCACCAGAATTCCTTCTAGAGCTGTTGAAGATTGCCCCATTAAAAATGCACTAAGTCCAAACCCCAATGGTCCCTTTATGTTGACTGCGGTTTCCACATCCACTCCGGAGCTTCCTGCGGTGGCGGATCTGGTGGTTGCGAGGCTGCCTGAGGGCTGGCAGCTCAAGCCCCTTGCATTCGTGTCGCCGCGTGAGGGGCCTTCGCAGTCGGTGTAAAGTTTCCCTTCTTCCTGTATTCTTGGTGGTATGGTTATCTTTCTTACACTTGTTGCAGCACTTACTGTTAGCAGTAACTGTACATTTGCTCCTAATGCGTCCACGTTTGCCACAATTAGAACACTTGACCAAGGGTGTCTTACTGGCCTTGTGTTTCTTTGTAGCTCCTTGGAGAGCTGTGGCAGCATAGGCTACTTTCTGTGAGTCCACTGATCGATCCGTGTATTCCATCATATCAACGACGTCTGCATTTTTCGGCAAATTACACAATGCTTTGCGTGTCTTTTCAGTAGCATTTTCAAAAGCGAGTATTGAGGTATCAGTGTATCAGCAGAAAAAATGAATTGCAGTATTTGGTGAGTTAACGCAAATTTGATTCCGTACTGACTCACAGCATTCCTTAATTTCTCAATTACCTTCCAGTCAAACACCTCCCATTTTTTCTGTCCATTTGATGCAATAACTGGGAATGCTTGGAGCATAGTCCCTTCTGTAATGGCATCTTTTATTACACCCCTCCAATGTCTCTGCCTTTCTTCTGCAGTGGCTATTACAAGCGGCTATTACAGGCGGCTCCGCGTCTATCACGGGTGCGGTTGGTTTCCCCGTCTCTTTTCTGCATTTCCTTTAACAATTCTAACATTGTCTCTTTTTGTTCTATTATTAGAGTAGACAAGTCCTTGTTTGCATTATTTGAATCAGGGTGTATGCTAGGTATAATTTGTTCATGTTGAACGGTGGTATCTGGGGGCTGTTTTTTCGTAGGCAGATTTTTACTCACTCCCTGATTCTGTAGGGTTTCCTTTAATCGTACGGTTAGGGAGGCTTAGGAACTGTCGGATGGCTGATTAATATCGGCAGTCCCAGGGAGTGGAGCAGAAGTCAAGGGCACAAGAGCAGGCGAACAAGCTCCAAAAAGTCTCTCTCGCTGCATTATGTTTTTCTCCCTGCTTTTCCCTTTCGCTTGCGGTTGGAGAGAGAGAGCAGCAAAAGCAGACGCAGACGCTTTACGATCTGCTTTCATTTTTTACAGAGTTGTCTTAATCAATTTCCATAAAGTTGCAAGACCTTTAACGTCTTTGGACCCGTCACTAATTTCATCCCATAGGGAGGTTCCGATAGCATTCGAGGTAATAAGCTCAAAAGCTGTACCCACACTAATTGAAAGGTTTCTGTCCTTGCTTCATTAGTTTTTTAGCTGATTTATCATCGTCAATTACCATATCCCATAATACGTCTCCTAATCTACACCATTCACTCTCCTCAGATAATAAATCCGGATTCTTAAAGCATCCCTTAACACGACCTAAAGCAACTAATCCCAAAACTTGCTTAACGCAATTTACCCCCCGCTTTTCTAAAAAGCACTGTAATAATTTTAGGGCTACCTCTTGATCCATTGCCGGCCGGCTTCTTGATACTCCTTGGTGCTACCTTGATTAAGGCACCTCGGTTAAAAAGTCTTTGCAGCCTTTTTCCAGTAGCCCTCACTGACGGCGAACCCCTTTTGGACGGTCCAGGCACGAGAGTTAACACACCAACCAAGACGATCAGCGTTCGGTTAATCTTTTGCCCCCCGGTCGCTGCTACCGGTGCTTCTCAGTGTCCGTCGCTCCAATTCCCCTTTCTTCTGTCCCCGTTCGGGCGCCATTTGTTGGAGCGGCGGAGGAATGCACATAAGTCGACCCAATATGAGTGATAGAAGTGATTCAACTTTATTTGCACGGATAGCTCATATTTATACAGTTTGCGATAATTATGCCTACTAGTCCTAATACGATTGGTACATTGCTAATGTTTATTCATTACTAAAACACACCCACTTGTGGTTGGCAGCTACGCGTGTTCAGTAACTTTCTCATGGGAACTTCTTCAAAAGTTACTTGTGAAGTTATGCCAAGGTCACACCGTCCCTGTCTTTCTCCTGATAACAGCGAGACCAGCTGTTGTTTTTCTCCCAATATCAGTAAAGCCAGCTATTTTCGGCCAAGGCCTAGTCTTGTTGCTCAAACTGACGTTCTTTCACACAGAACTCTGCTCGCACAACTTTTCCACAGGCCCATGTCCTTTTTCAGCAAGCCACTTCCCAACAATACATTCCACCAGAGGTGGATTCTGCAGTGATTCCTACAGTATGGGAAACAGATATTCCTGGTAAATCAAAATTAGCAGCACCTGTAAAAATAGATTTAAAAGAAGATGCAGGAACAGTAAAAATTAAACAATACCCAATCAAACCAGAAGTAAGGCAGGAGCTGAAGAAATTGACAAATTTTTAGAGTACAAAATTTTGGAGGAATGTGAATCTGAATATAATACTCCTATTTTACCAGTCAAAAAACCCTCGGGTGAATACAGGTTGGTGCAAGATTTGAGAGCAGTGAATCAAATAGCCAAGGACATATATCCTGTGGTAGCAAATCCTTATATGTTGTTAACAGCGTTAAAGGAGACTCATCAGTGGTTTACAGTGCTTGATTTGAAAGATGCTTTCTTTTGCATACCCTTGGAGAAGGAAAGCAGAAAGTTGTTTGCTTTTGAATGGGAAAATCCACAAACTGGGCGAAAGATGCAGTTGACATGGACAAGACTACCACAAGGATTTAAAATTAGCCTGACAATTTTTGGAAACCAGCTGGCAAAAGAGCTTGAAATCTGGAAACAGGACAAACCAAGGCCTGAACATTTACTTCTACAATATGTGGATGACATACTGATTGCTACAGAAGAAAGATTTACCTGCATACAGGTAACCATTGACCTCTTGAATTTTCTAGGACTAAATGGGTACAAGGTATCCAGGAAGAAAGCCCAAATAGCATGTCAGACTGTGATATATCTGGGCTTTGAGATTTCAAAAGGGCAGTGACAATTGGGAAAAGATCGCAAAGAAACCATTTGTAGTATACCTGAGCCGAAAAAATATCCATGAACTTAGAGCGTTCTTGGGAATGGCAGGGTGGTGTCGTCTTTGGATCATGAACTACGGTCTAATAGCTAAACCGTTGTATGAGGCCCAAAAGAACTCTCCTTTTGAGTGGGGTCCAAAACAGCAAAGGGCCTTTACAGAGTTAAAACGTGCTTTAATGTCTGGACCTGCTTTAGGCCTTCCTGATTTAACTAAAGATTTTCAGCTGTTTGTTCATAAAAGACAACGCTTGGCACTTGGTGTGTTAACCCAGAAGATGGGAAGCTGGAAACGACCAGTCGGATACTTCTCCAAACAACTGGACACAGTGAGTAAAGGGTGGCCAACTTGCCTTCGAGCAGTGGCTGCAACAGTAATGATCATACAAGAAGCTCGGAAATTGGCCTTGGGAAAAACAATAACAGTCTATGTCCCACACATGGTGAAAACTGTTTTAGAACAAAAGGGGGGACACTGGCTATCTCCGAGCAGAATGATGAAGTACCAGATAATATTAACTCAACAAGATGATGTAATTTTAAAAACAACTAACCTGGTAAATCCAGTGGTGTTTTTAAGTTCCATACAGGAAGAAGGACAATTGGAACATGATTGCTTGGCTGCTATTGAGTATGTTTATTCCAGTCGTGAAGATTTGAAGGATGTACCATTGGAGCGACCGGACTGGGAATTGTATACAGATGGTAGCAGCTTTGTGGAGCAAGGAGTCTGATACGCTGGATATGCGGTAACAACAGACACCACAGTTATAGAAGCAGGAACATTGGCAAGTACCACCTCAGCTCAGAAAGCGGAACTTATTGCTTTGATTCGAGCTTTAGAACTAAGCGAAAAGAAGAAAGTAAATATTTGGACAGTCTCAAAGTATGCTTTTGGAGTGGTACATGTCCATGGAGCATTGTGGAAAGAAAGAGGATTATTGTCCTCTCAGGGATCAAATATTAAACACCAAGATGAAATTTTACAATTATTACAAGCAGTTCAAAAACCAGATCAGGTAGCAATCATGCACTGTAAAGCACACCAAATTGGAAACACAAAGGAAATTGCTGGAAATAATTTAGCCGACCGAACGGCAAGAAAGGTAGCAAAGGAACGAGCATTGCAAATGGCATTATTTCCCTCCAAAACAGTAACTCTTCCTAGGGAAGAACCAAAATACTCAGAAGAGGATGATAAGTTAGGTCAATTATTAAATGCTAAGAAAAACCGAGCCGGATGGTGGGTAACACCTAAAGGACAGGTAGTAGTTCCACCCTTTCTGATGAGAGAAATAATTCAAACAAAGCATCAGGAATGTCACCGGGGAGCAGAAGCCCTAGTAACTTCTTTGCAAAAACAAGTGGTATCGCTCAAAATGTTAAGAATGGCAAAAATAATAACTGCAAAATGCGAAGTATGTTTGAAAAATAATCCAGTAATCAGGAAAAAGGTTCAAATGGGTCGAATAAAATCTGGTACAGAGCCTGGAGATTATTGGCAAGTAGATTTTTCAGAACTACCTAGGCAAAATGGGTATCAATACATCCTCGTGGGGGTTGATACTTTTACAGGGTGGCCAGAAGCTTTTCCCTGTCGCTCCACACAAGCAAAGGAAGTAGTAAAGTGGTTACTACAAGTAATAATTCCAAGGTTTGGAGTTCCTATTGGAATTTCTTCTGACAGAGGTCCACACTTTGTTGCAGAAGTAGTCCAGAATGTTAGCAAAATTCTGGGTATCACATGGGATTTGCATACCCCATGGAGGCCACAATCCAGTGGGAAAGTAGAAAGAATGAATCAAACCCTAAAAAGGCAAATAAGTAAAATTTGTCAAGAGACTAATTTAAAATGGCCTCAAGCACTTCCATTGGCATTCTTACAAATCAGAGTACAGCCAAAGAGTGGAACCTCAGTCAGTCCTTATGAATTATTGTATGGAAAACCTTATGAGTCCTCAGAACCAAACCTAAACATGCATGTAAAAGGGAAACAAGATGTGTATAACTATTTGCTTTCCTTAGGAAAAACTTTGACTGTAATTTGGAGAGCAGTAGTGTGGAATAGACCGTTATCCCTGGATGCTCCCGTACATGACTTTCAACCAGGAGATTATGTCTATGTGAAAACGTGGGCTTCCGAACCCCTGCAGGAATGCTGGAAAGGACCCTTCCAGATACTGTTAACCACCTTCATGGCTATTAAGATTGTGGAATCGGATGCTTGGATACACTACACTCGAGTAAAGAAGGCACCTACTCCATGGAAGATTATTAGCCGTGACCCAAAGACTTTAAAACTGACTCTGAAACATGTTTAATTTTTCATATCTGTTTCTGATTGGTTTTTTTTATACTAGTTCGGCAGATGATGTTGGTGGGAACCTGGACCGATCTGATGAATAGGAACAAAAGACAACTAGAAACAGAACAATTGATTGACATTCCTAAAAAGATGTCTGAGGAAAATTTGATGTTAGGATTGATTAAGGGATTTGCCAGCTTGCAAAATGTTACCCAGATTACTGCTTGTTTGCCAATACCAAGAGCAGTAGGGGAATCTATTCCTTGGGGAATTCTAACTATGAATTTAACCACCCTGGAACATAAAAACAAAACCACTTATTGTAGAGAAAAGCCAGTGACTCAATGGTCTGAACAGGTGAAGGTCATCAGAAAACAATGGAAATGGATGGGCAGAGAGGAAGATTGTCTGAAATTATTAAATCATCATTTCACGCCGGCCTCTTCTATAGGAGATGTATTTACAGTGGGTAGTCCTATGGGGTGGTGCTCATATGATGTACGAGTCAAAACCAATGAGAGCCGGAGCATCATGGAATGGAAATGTGGTGAGACTAATCAAACTATACCAGAAAAAACAGTTGGGATTCAGTATGGTCTATGGCCATACTGTCTCAATTGCAATATATGGCCAAGACTTCTTGGTGCTTTTCTTGGGACGGATCAGTTTATACAGTCTGGCCATCAGTAGATGACAGAAAGAGTACATTGCGGGAAAAAGAAAATCTAGTATCTTGGTGGAAATGTGAGAAAATTTACAATTGTAGCACTAAAGACCCAGCAATCAAAAGAATTCCCCCTTTAGCTGCGGCCTTGAAATATGGCTGCTTGTGTAGAGGACTTAAAACTGATCTCAAATTGACTGAAACATTCATACCCAAAAGGGGAACTTTTTTCAGTTGCAGAAAATCTACCATTCAGAGTCCAGGACATTTGGTTTGGGCACTAAGTGATGGAACCTGGACAACTCAGTTATCATTAGATGGTACGGTAAAACAAGTCACTTTAGGCATGCCAACATTGTGCCCGATTTGGAAGAAATCACCATTTAAAGGACCCTTGGAGAATTTAAAGTTGAAATGAACCAAGAGGTCTGAAACAGATGATGATACATGGAACGAACCATCAACAGGAGTGAAAATTGGCTGGGCTCTTGAATCCCTTTTGAACCCTATAGCTTCATATAGAAACAGAGAATGGCTCTATCAGTTAACAGGTCAGGTAGAAAAATTAGCAAACATCACAAAAAAAGGGTTTAAGGAATTGAATATACAGCTGCAGGCAACTTCTAGGATGACTCTTCAAAATAGAATGGCTTTAGACCTACTTTTACTTAAAGAACATGGAGTGTGTGGATACCTCAAGGATAGATTGGACCATTGTTGTATTCATATTCCTAATGTCACTCAGGATGTAGAACATGATTTGGAGTTATTGAGCAAAATTGAAAAAGAAACTGAAACCGTTCGAGAGGATATGTCAGAAGATTGGCTGGGAAAAATTTTTAGCGGATTAGGATGGAATCTGAGCTCTTGGTTACAATCTATAATCAAAGCTCTGTTTCTGTTACTAATTGTCTTTTTGATGATCATGCTGACATATGCTTGTCTGAAGAGACAATTTACTAATAGAATTGCAGTCAATCACATGATCATGAGACAGGTTCCAATTATTCCACCAGAATACAGTCTACCAAAATATGCTGAAACAAATATTAACTCTCAAGATAGTAGTGGATAAATGTTATGTAGGTAATGTGAACGTATTGAAATAATTTTGAACACTTTCAAATGGGGGGAAATGTTACTGATTTGTTATTGATTTGTTATTAGTTAGAATTAATCATATTCAATTTTAATAGGAATGTAGAATTATAAGAAATATTTTAGCAAAAACTATACATATCTATTGCATTCTACACATTTAACCAACAGTTTGATTAAGACGTAGAAAATTGTGAAGCATAGGTATGGGAGTGTTAAGTTTGAAATGTAGTGATAGGAACTTGGGAACTTTAGAAAATGTACTATGTATAACTATAAGTATTCAAGTATTGTTTAAAATCATTTAACCGCAGAAACTTTGACAAAGATTTGTTGATTTGTAGTGTTTTGTTTTAGGAAACTAAGGAAACCATTATGGACACTCATTAGCTGCTTGGAAACCCCTTACCCTTCCCACCTCGATCTAATTATCGAGGATTCCAATCAGCAGAGTTAAGTGAGATTAACCAATGATTGTTTTAACATAAGAATATTAATAAGATGGTGTGACTGAAGGACCAGTTATTAGAAAGGTTATCTTTAAGAATAGACATAGTACGCATTTTAATGTAAACTAATATAGATGATGGTGAGAATTGTACTGCGCAGAATCACCCGAGAGGTCAAGAAGCGGACAAGTGAGGAAGACTATGAAAGACCACCAGAGGGCTTCGGAAGACCACCAGAGACCTTCACTGTGCCTGCGTGAAGAGACATTTACATATGCTAATGATTTATCAGAAAGCTAATGATTATGTATAACATTTTCCAGAAATTTAGTGAATATGTATAACAGTTGTGTATTCAACCTGTACAGTTAGACTAGCCAGGTGCACACGATAGGTGGAGCGATCCCCGTGTGCCCAGCGCTGCAATAAAGGAGTGCCTGCTTCTTAACTTCTCATTGCTCTTAAGGAGTTTTATTCCAGATTTCAGCAACATTATGACTAGATCTTACAACCATATGGAGGAAAATCTTTTAAAGTCAGTTTTATACTTAATACTGGGTGTGGTGGTGCAGCTCCACCCCCCCGGCCATGCATGCTTTGGGAAAACCTCCCATTGTGATGTTATCTTGGTTGCAAGTGCAGACTTATGGGCACCAGGCACCCCTGGCTACACCTGGGCCATCTGCTGCCTGAATTGTATATCAGAATGACTCAGCACGAATCGTGGCCAGAATGTAAACTAATGACCAAAGCCAATGATATATAAATATCAATCCAAGGAGAGACCTTTTGAGCTCTCCGGGACCACAGCAGGCTGTGTGGCCCAGTATCTCCCTTGAGCTGGGACGCTTCTCAGGATAGATTTCACGAGGATTGAAAGATCATCCGTTGATGATTTTGTGAGGACTTAAAGGCCTGATTTTGCAATGTTTACTGACCCTCCATTGATGAATGCTGGTGTTGGGAATTGGCTTGATGAAAAAGGACATGGGTCTATAGAAAAGTTGTGCGAGCAGAGTTCTGTGTGAAAGAATGTCAGTTTGAGCAGCAAGATTAGGCCTTGGCCGAAAATAGCTGGCTTTGCTGATATCAGGAGAAAAACAACAGCTGGTCTCGCTGTTATCAGGAGAAAGACAGGGACGGTGTGACCTTGGCATAACTTCACAAGTAACTTTTGAAGAAGTTCTCATGAGAAAGTTACTGAACATGCATAGCTGCAAATCACAAGTGGGTGTGTTTTAGTAATGAATAAACATTAGCAATGTACCAATCATATTAGGACTAGTAGGCATAATTATCGCAAACTGTATAAATATGAGCTATCCGTGCAAATAAAGTTGAATCACTTCTATCACTCATATTGGGTCGACTTATGTGCATTCCTCCGCCGCTCCAACATGCTGGCACGTAAAAGTGAGTAATTCATGAAACTCATGAGAGGGAAATTTTAATCATAGGTTAACCTCTGTGTGTGTGGGGCGGGGGGAGGGGTTGTATCTGTGCATGTGCATTTGCAGTTTGGTTTGGAACTATTTGCCTGTCTCTGTGTGATTTGGTTTGGAACTATTTTGTCTGTCTGTGTGGTTCAGAACTGTTTTATTTGTGTGTGCGTGTGTGTGATTTGATTTAACTCCCATCTGTGTGCAACCCTTCTGTAAGTTTCAGGTGATCCTTGTATTTTTGAATCTTTAACCAAGTCGCAAATTTGATTGTAAGAAATTCCATTGAATCACTCTGTTAAATTGGCTCATAATTAAGTATTGTTAAAGTTATACAACCTAATCTTGTGATCTATGTAAAAAATATTAATAAATCCTAAATTACTGCTAAACCAGAGCCATGTAACAAAATCTCATTCGTGAAACTGGGGGAAAAAAAATCATCTCCCAGGAAACATCAAAATCATGAAATGTCTCTTCACTTTTATTTTTTTCTGATAATGTATTATTTACATTTTATATTAAACTAATTTTCTTCCATTATTTCATCAGCTGTGTCTTTAGACAAAATGTAGAGGTAGTAAAATATTAGTTACACTTGCTATTAAAAGATCTTAATATGAGTATTATTTAATTACAAAAATAGCCTAGCATGGAAATGAATACTTTTATTAAAGTGATATTTTTTAATAAATTTTATTTTTAAAAAATCACTTCACGTTGTATTCCATGTGTGTTGGAGTGCAAAGTCCTTTTACATCCCAACATAAAATATAGTTTATAGGAATGCATTTGTAATGTAAAAGAATTATTCTCAGGCTCTGGTCATTATTACTGTGCTGGTTTTGGCTGGGATAGAGTTAATTTTCTTCATAGTAGGTGGTATGGGGCTATGTTTTGGATTTGTGCTGAAAACAGTGTTGATAATACAGGGATGTTTTTGTTATTGCTGAGCAGTGCTTACACAGAGTCAAGGCCTTTTCTGCCTCTCACCCCACCCCACCAACGAGTAAGCTGGGGGTGCACAAGAAGTTGGGAGGAGACACAGCTGGGACAGCTGACCCCAACTGACCAAAGGGATATTCCATCCAGAGCATATGATGTCATGCTCAGCATATAAAGATGGGGGACAAAGGAAGGGGGGGGGGGGGAACACGTTCAGAGTGGTGACATTTGTCTTCCCAAGTAACAGTTAAGCATGGTGGAGCCCTGCTTTCCTGGAGATGGCTGAACACCTGCCTGCTGATGGGAAGTAGTGAATGAATTCCTTATTTTGCTTTGCTTGCACATGTGGCTTTTGCTTTACCTATTAAACTGTCTTTATCTCAGCCCACAAGTTTTCTCACTTTTACTCTTCTGATTCTCTCCCACATCCCACTGGAGGGGGAGTGAGGGAGCAGTTGTGTGGTGCTTAGTTGCTGGCCAGGGTTAAACCATGACAATTTCAAAGTAAGCAATTGTTGGGAGAATGGCTTGAAAAACTGAACGTGGCACCCAAAGTGAATAAGTGATGAAAAACTACTTATAAAGTAAATATTGTCTGATCCTGAAACACTTCACAGACAAAAAGTGCAAAATACATCAAACTTCTACCAAGCAAGGGGGAAAAGATATTTAAACCATTCCTTTTATTTATCCCTGGGATCCAATCCCTTGGTTTATACTGTTTCAAAGATTTGTCATGTTTGTCCACATGCCAGTCTGGAGTTTAGATAAAGCAGGCTTTTATGACTGCAGCCAAGAAATTTCCTCTTTTCTCCAAATGGACCAGAAAAATCACAGTCTGGGGTATATGGCTTCAAACAGCATGACTACAGCCTGCAAAAGCCACTCCCTTTTGCTTTAGCTGCTGCCATCCTGTTTCTTCCTCCCAGGGACAAAACCACAATATGTGGCAATAAGTGACAGTTGCTCCCCCTTCTTCTTTCCTCTTCCTCCCTTTTCCAATCATTTTCCCTGCCCAAAGGGGAAGAGAGGGGCCCCTGAAGAGCCCCAGGTTGCAGGGCGGACAGCTGAGCTCTGCCCCAAAAGAAGCGGGATAATGGTGCCACAAATTGAGCCCACCCACACCTCTTCCCTGATTATTTCTTCTGCCATGTGGCCTGTTCCAGGGAAAAATGAAGGGGAGCATTTGCCAACTCCTAGAATACTTTCTCACTGCTCACACTGGAGATATTCAGCCCCAGACATTTTTTTTAAACTTGCAAAAGGATGAGAGCTACTTATCATGCATCCTCTGTATAGTGCAGTGTGTTGTAGCCAATTATAGCAATACAAACAATCACAGCTGCTATGGAAGAGGAAGTGTTCCTAATGGGTATCTGTTACAGATACCTATTAATATACCTAATAGATATACTGTAACTATATTAACTTTTAGGTGCATCACCATGTTTAAAGGCAGTTAGTTATTAGTCTAAACTACCAAATTTTGATCCAGAACTAATAGAGTAAATCTCAGCTTTTTTTTTTTTTTTTTTTTTTTTTTTTTTTTTTTTTTTTGGGGTGTGTGTGTGCAACAGTGCACAATACTGTGGTTGTCTTAACTGACACTTCTGTCTTTGAAAACTGCTCTCCTAGTTTGTCCTAAAAAGTTCAGATGTCTCAAAACTGACAAATAAAAATCAGGCTGCCAATGCTTTACTGCCAGTATTTCAAAATTCTATAACAGTGCAGAATATGGCATATCTGTAATCATGTATTAATTCATTAATTCATTTCTAATAAGAGTGTTCTAAGGAGGAAACCCTTTAGGCTCATTATTATGGGTAGAGCTGGGTGAATAGTAGCCTTCTATGATGAAGTGACTACATCAGTGGACAAAGGAAAAGCTACGAAGTCATCTATCTGGACTTCTGTAAGGCCTTTGACATGGTCCCCCACAACATCCTTCTCTCTAAATTGGAGAGATATGGATTTGATGGATGGACTATATGGTGGATAAGGAATTAGCTGGATGGTTGCATCCAGAGGGTAGTGGTCAATGGCTTAATGTCCAGATGGAGATCAGTGATGAGTGGTGTCCCTCAGGAGTCCATATTGGGACCAGTACTGTTTAATATCTTCATCAATGACATAGTGGGATCGAGTGCACCCTCAGCAAGTTTGCAGATGACACCAAGCTGAGTGGTGTGGTTGACATGCCCGAGGGACAGGATGCCATCCAGAGGGACCTGGACAAGCTTGAGAACCAGGCCCGTGTGAACCTCATGAAGTTCAACAAGGCCAAGTGCAAGGTCCTGCACCTGGGTTGGGGCAACCCCCAATATCAATACAGGCTGGGGGATGAAGGGATTGAGAGCACCCCTGTGGAGAAGGACTTGGGGGTACTGGTGGGTGAAAGGCTGGACATGAGCCAGCAACATGCTCTCGCAGCCCAGAAAGCCAACCATATCCTGGGCTGCATCATAAGAAGCATGGCCAGCAGGCTGAGGGAGGTAATTCTGCCCCTCTATTCCACTCTGGTGAGACCCCACCTGGAGTACTGCATCCAGTTCTGGCATCCTCAGTGCAAGACAGACATAGACCCATGGACCTGTAAAGCGGGTCCAGAGGAGGGCTACAAAAATGATCAGAGGGATGGAATACCTCTCCTATGAGGAGAGGCTGAGAGAGTTGGGGTTGTTCAGCCTGGAGAAGAGAAGGCTTTGGGGAGACCTTATTGTGGCCTTCCAATACTTAAAGGGGGCTTCTAAGAAAGATGGTGACAAACATTTTTGTAGGGCCTTTAGCGATAAGACAAGGGGCCCATCCCTGGAAACATTCAAGGTCAGGTTGGACGGGGCTCTGAGCAACCTGATCTAGTTGAAGATGTCCTTGCTCATTGCAGGAGGGTTGGACTAGATGATCTTTAAAGGTCCTTTACAACCCAAGCCATTCTATGATCTTGAGTTATACTAATTCAGAAGACAAAACACAATTTATGACCAATCACAACTAACCAGATGTTGGATTTCAGAGGGCAAAAACAATACATGAAAAAGATGACAAAGGCCAGATCATTCCAAACATGTAATGCAGAGAAAATTCACGTTTTTGTGGAAAACAGTGTAAATTAGTTAGGAATTTTTACTTTGTTCTGTGTAATATTGAACCCAAAATGCACTATTGATACAATACATAAATGTTCCCTTGTTATTTTAAGGCAAAACCTTTCCATTATAAAACCCACAACTTTTAAGCCTTCCTTCCTTACTAGGATGAATATTTGAGATTGCTAAGCAAATTGAAATATTCTCATGATGCTTTTCAAAATGAGGCAAAAAAATAAGGGAAAAAATGCACACAAACTATGATTGACACTCAAAATAACCAAATCATATTGTCCTATAAGGAGACAGTTTCTTTAGAATACCTAAGACCACTTTGAATAAGATTCTGTCCATTGTTGAAAAAAGTAATTTCTTGTCCATAAGTCTTAGTAAGACAGAGACAACTTAATAGAGACTTATTTTTAATAATTTTCCTAGGATTCTTTTTTTAAATGACAAGCTTTTTCTGATCTCAGTTTCTCAGACTTTTTACTCTTTAAACATGTGAGAGTGAAAATACATTCTCTTTTTTTCACAGCAAGGGGGTGATTGCCTTTAATGTGACTTATGCCAACACCAATTTCAGGTTACTTTTATTATGATAGCATTGCAATGATCCCACTCCATTACACCTGGTCCAGACTCAGGCTGTATGCAGTGTGCACCTACTGAATAGAAATGTTGATATTAACAGAGGGAGTCTTATGAGCAAGAGCACCAAACACATGGGGGGGGACACACGACCCTAAAGAAGATTACAAGAACATTTATAGGCTGTGCATATGATTGTACTAAAAGCCCTACAAAACTCACTACAGTGCTGCTTGAGTCACTAACAAATTGAAGCACTTCACAAAATTTGTAGCTCCTCAGTAATTTTGATTCCCTCTAAAGTGCTCATGCTCCAAACCATAAAGTCTTTCTTAACCACTGCAAACATATAAAAGGCACATCATCAAAATTATGGTAATCAGCTCCTTCAATCTCAGGTGTGAAATTGTTCTTTAATTTTCCCTTGTCATTTCTGTTATTCACCAAGTGCAACAACAACAAAAAAGTGGTCAAAAGGGCACAAGAAAAAAGATATTTTCCACATTCCTATTATGTAATAAAAATTTAAAAAACCTTTTGTCCTGGTTTGAGCTGTGATAGAATTATTTGTCTTCCTAGTAGCTGGTATAGTGCTGTTTTTGAGTTTGGTATGAGACGAATGTTGATAACACTGATGTTTTCAGTTGTTGCTAAGTAGTGTTTAGACAAAGTCAAGGATTTTTCAGCATCTTATGCCCAGCCAGCAAGAAGGCTGGAGGGGCACAAGAAATTGGGAGGGGACACAGCCAGGGACACAGCTGACCCAAAGTGGCCAACGGTGTATTCCATACCATGGGACGTCACATCTACTATATAAACTGGGGGGAGTGGGGGTGGGGTTATCACCGCTCGGGGACTAACTAAGCATTAGTGAGCGGGTGTTGAACAATTGCATTGTGCCAATCACTTGTATATTCCAAATCTTTTATTACTACTGTTGTAATTTTATTAGTTTTATCATTATCATTATTAGTTTCTTCTTTTCTGTTCTATTAAACTGTTCTTATCTCAACCCACAAGTTTTACTTTTTTTCCAATTCTCTCCCCCATCCCACTGGGTGGGGGTGGGGAGAGAGTGAGTGGCTGCATGGTGCTTAGTTGCTGGCTGGGGTTAAACCATGACAACTTTGTAGACAAAAATTTCAATTACCTTATGCAAGGTTGGCTAAGCTATCATAGACTTTCTGGTTTTTAATATACATCCCATGAACAAAAAAATCCATGAAGGGTCTTAACAATACCCAGAGATATTTTCTTTAATAATGAAATTGATTTATGGTGGGGAGAGGACGAAGAAGATGCATATTGAAGTGTGTTGTCTTGGGTACTGAAAGATATAACACAAATATGTTGTCCTGGGTTCAGCTGGGATAGAGTTAATTTTTACAGGAACCTGGGAGGTGGGGGGCATAGCTAGGGACAGCTGACCTGAACTAGCCAAGGAGCTATTCCATACCATGTGACATCATGGTCAGTATATAAATGGGGAGCGGGCTGGGGGTGGTCTCGGTTTTCGGTGGGGGAAGTGGTGAAGCGTCGGGTCCCCGGTGGTGAGCAGTTGCACTGTGCATCACTCTTTTTGTATACTTTATTTCATTAGTACCCTTGTTGTTGTAATTTCTTTGTGTTGTCCCAGTAAACTGCCTTTATCTCAACCCTCGAGGTTCCAGTTTCTTTTTCTTTTCTCTCCTCCGTCTCCTCCCCATCCCACCGGAGGGGGGCGGAGGAGTGAGTGAGCGGCTACGTGGTCCTTTGTTACCGGCCGGGCTGAAACCACGACAGTCCTTTTTGGCGCCCAACATGGCGCGTGAAGGTTTGAGATAACGACAGATCTGGCCAGAGCGTGTTGAAACAAATTTGTCATACGCATTTCTTATACTAGATAAACAGATGTTAGTCACAATGTTGTTCCATTTGTTTACATGGTGGCATTTTGTAAGCTCTTATATGCTCTATGTATTGCCTGTCATTTTGCTGTACTGGGCAATGTCGACTTGTGAAATGATTACATCACTGGTCATGAGGTTAAGCTGGTATCTGTATGAGGCAGTGATATCATTTCCATACTTTGGGCACCTTCTGTCAGATTTTATTGGTAATTACACCCCATCCGTGGGGAAGTTAGGGGGGGATACTTCCCCCCGTCCGTTCACCTCCCTTTTCTCCTTCCGACTAATTACAACAGCTTTCGAGAATTTTGAATATCCTTGGGATGTGCAAGCCAGTGTGCTGTTAGTGCTATGCCTCCTGAATATGTTTCAAGTCTTGTTTAGGGCTACAAAAAGGCTCTTTAAGAGGACCACCCAGAGATCTGCCCCAAAGCTGGATATTCATGGGTGGCACGGCGTGTGGGAGGATATGGGCAGGTATCTAGAGAACTTCTCACCTCCAGTGGCTTGAAAGTTCACTCCCAAACAACTACAGAACCCTCATGAAGTGGTAGAATATTTGAAAGACAAATGCTGTGGCTATCCCAGAGACACACAACTCGCTGCACTGTGCTGGGCCCTGGCCAGTATCTACCAAACACTGCTTGATATTATGCAGCACCCTCAGTGGGAAAAGGGGGAAAAGATGGAAAACAGGACAACATGCACCGTGGCTACCCAAACCCTGACAACAGACCCTGTGGCTGCCCCTACCCCGACAACAGGCACCGTGGCTGCCCCTACCACGACAACAGGTACTGTGGCTACCCCTACCATGGTGACAGATACTGCAGCCAAACCAGAGAACCAACCTGTGCCAGTATCAGTCGCCCCTGCACAGAAAAAGAAACACACAAAGAAATCAGTTCGCTTAGTGAGAGATGAAGATGAACCAGGGTCATCGCGAGAACAGGAGGAAGAGGAAGAACCTGAAATAATTACCCAATCTCTATCCATGAGTGAGTTGTGTGACATGCAAAAAGATTTTAGCCGCCACCCAGGTGAGCACATTGTTACCTGGCTGCTCCGATGCTGGGATAGTGGGGCTAGTAGTGTGGAATTAGAGGGTAAGGAAGGCAAGCAGTTGGGATCTCTGTCTAGGGAAGGGGGCATCGACAAGGCGATTGGGAGAAAAACACAAGTCCTCAGGCTCTGGAGGCAACTTCTGTTAGGTATAAAGGAAAAATACCCCTTCAGGGATGAAGTTACATGTCACCAAGGCAAGTGGACCACCATGGAGAGAGGTATGCAGTACCTGAGGGAATTAGCCATGCTGGAGGTGATTTATAATGATCCAGAAAATGCGCAGTCACCCACAGATCCAGATGAAGTCCAATGCACACAACCCATGTGGCGGAAGTTTCTACGAAGTGCACCACCAACCTATGCCAACTCATTGGCAGTAATGTCCTGGAAAGGCTATGGACAAACGGTGCATGAATTGGCTGTCCAACTCCGGCAATACGAAGGAAGTCTCTCTTCCTCCCTACGGGCCTGTGTCTCAGCTGTAGAGGAATTATCCCGAGAGTTCCAGCAATTCAAAGTGGATCTGTCCTCCTCCTCACCTGTACAGGCCCGCATCGCAGTTATTGGGAGTAAGCGTTCCTCTGCCCAAGAGAGAGGAGAGAGAAAGTACACACGAGGGGCTAACCTGTGGTTTTACCTGCGTGACCATGGAGAGGACATGAGGAAGAGGAAGTGGGATGGAAAACCTACCTCAGTCTTGGATGCACGGGTACAGGAGTTGCGAGAAAAAGCAACAAGAAAAGAGGATTCTTCCTGGAAAACTGCTCCTCCAGTTTCTCGTGAGCAGTCCCCCAGACGCAGTAGATGGGCTGATCTCATTTCTGATCCCCTTGACGGGACTTCTGATTCACGTGTGCAGAAAGTGAGTAACGGATATTCTAACCAGGATTAGAGGGGCCCTGCCTCCAGCCAGGTGGAGGAGAGGGACAACTGAGTCTACTGGACAGTGTGGATTTGATGGCCTGGCACATCAGACCCCCAGGAATATAAGGCTCTAGTAGACACTGGTGCACAATGTACCCTAATGCCATCAAGTTCTAAAGGGGCAGAACCCATCTGTATCTCTGGTGTGACAGGGGGATCCCAAGAGCTAACCGTATTGGAAGCTGAAATGAGTCTAACTGGGAATGAGTGGCATAAACACCCCATTGCAACTGGCCCAGAGGCCCCATGCATCCTTGGTATAGATTATCTCAGGAGGGGGTATTTCAAGGACCCAAAGGGTACCGTTGGGCCTTTGGTATAGCTGCATTGGAGACGGAGGAGATTGAACAGCTGTCTACCCTGCCAGGTCTCTCCCAAGACCCTTTGGTTGTGGGGTTGCTGAAGGTTGAAGAACAACAGGTGCCAAATGCTACCACGACGGTGCTCCGGCGGCAATATCGCACCAACCGAGACTCCCTGATCCCCATCCATAAGCTGATTTGCCAATTGGAGAGCCAAGGAGTGATCAGCAAGACTCACTCACCCTTTAATAGTCCCATATGGCCCATGTGGAAATCTAATGGGGAATGGAGACAAACAGTAGATTATAGTGGGCTCAATGAAGTCACGCCACCGCTGAGCGCTGCTGTGCCAGATATGTTAGAGCTTCACTATGAACTGGAATCAAAGGCAGCTAAGTGGTATGCCACAGTTGACATTGCTAATGCATTTTTCTCCATTCCTTTGGCAAGGGAGTGCAGGCCTCAGTTTGCTTTCACTTGGAGGGGCGTCCAGTACACCTGGAATCGACTGCCCCAGGGGTGGAAACACAGCCCCACCATTTGCCATGGACTGATACAGGCTGCACTAGAAAAAGGTGAAGCTCCAGAGCACCTGCAATATATTGATGACATCATCGTATGGGGCAACACGGCAGACGAAGCCTTTCAGAAAGGGAAGAAAATAATCCAAATCCTTTTGAAGGCTGGTTTTGCCATAAAAGAAAGTAAGGTCAAGGGACCTGCGCAGGAGATCCACTTCTTAGGAGTAAAATGGCAAGATGGGCGTCGTCAGATCCCTGCGGACGTTATCAACAAAATAGCAGCTATTTCATCACCGACTAATAAAAAGGAAACACAGGCTTTCTTAGGAGTTGTGGGTTTTTGGAGACTGCATATTCCCAATTACAGTCAAATTGTAAGTCCTCTCTACCAAGTGACCTGGAAGAAGAACGATTTTAAATGGGGGCCTGAGCAACGACAAGCCTTTGAACAAATTAAGCGGGAGATTGTTCATGCAGTAGCCCTTGGGCCAGTCCGGACAGGACAAGATGTTAAAAGTGTGCTTTACGCTGCGGCTGGGGAGAATGGCCCTACCTGGAGCCTCTGGCAGAAAGCACCTGGGGAGACCCGAGGCCGACCTCTGGGGTTTTGGAGTCGGGGATATCGAGGATCCGAGGCTCGCTATACTCCAACTGAAAAAGAGATCTTGGCATCATATGAAGGAGTTCGAGCCGCCTCAGAAGTGGTTGGTACTGAAACACAGCTCTTATTAGCACCCCGACTGCCAGTGCTGGCCTGGATGTTCAAAGGGAAAGTTTCCTCTACACATCACACGACTGATGCCACGTGGAGTAAGTGGATTGCACTGATCACACAACAGGCTCACATAGGAAACCTCAGTAACCCAGGAATTTTAGAAGTGATCACGGACTGGCCAGAAGGCAAAGATTTTGGAATGTCACCAGAGGAGGAGGTGACACGGGCTGAAGAGGCCCCGCTGTATAATAAACTGCCAGAAAATGAGAGGCAATATGCCCTGTTCACTGATGGGTCCTGTCGCATTGTGGGAAAGCATCGGAGGTGGAAGGCTGCTGTATGGAGTCCTACACGACAAGTCGCAGAAACTGCTGAAGGAGAAGGTGAATCGAGTCAGTTTGCAGAGGTGAAAGCCATCCAGCTAGCGTTAGACATTGCTGAAAGAGAAAAGTGGCCAGTGCTCTATCTCTATACTGACTCATGGATGGTGGCAATTGCCCTATGGGGGTCGCTACAGCAATGGAAGCAGGGCAACTGCCAGCACAGAGGTAAACCCATCTGGGCTGCCACACTGTGGCAAGATATCGCTGTTCGGATAGAGAAGCTAGCGGTAAAAGTACGTCATGTAGATGCTCATGTACCCAAGAGTCGAGCCACTGAAGAACATCAAAACAACCAGCAGGCGGATCAGGCCGCCAAGATTGAAGTGTCTCAGGTGGACCTTGACTGGCAACGTAGGGGTGAGCTATTTATGGCTCAGTGGCCCCACGATACCTCAGGCCATCAGGGAAGAGATGCAACATATAGATGGGCTCGAGATCGAGGGGTGGACTTGACCATGGACACTATCGCACAGGTCATCCATGAATGTGAAACATGTGCTGCAATTAAGCAAGCCATGCGGCAAAAACCCCTGTCGCATGGAGGGCGATGGCTGAAATATAAACAGTGGGAGGCCTGGCAGATTGACTATATCACACTCCCACGAACCCGCCAAGGCAAGTGCCATGTGCTTACACTGGTGGAAGCAACCACTGGATGGCTGGAAACATACCCTGTGTCCCATGCCACTGCCC
Organism: Astur gentilis; assembly: GCF_929443795.1. Classification (NCBI taxonomy): domain Eukaryota; kingdom Metazoa; phylum Chordata; class Aves; order Accipitriformes; family Accipitridae; genus Astur; species Astur gentilis. The sequence goes on from NC_064918.1 coordinate 30,697,232, forward strand.
AGAACACTATCCTGGGCCCTGAAGAGAATATTTTATGGCAACACAGCACCCCAGAAAGAATCAAGTCGGACAACGGGACTCACTTCCGAAACAACCTCGTAGACACTTGGGCCAAAGAACATGGCATTGAGTGGGTATACCACATCCGTTATGACGCACCGGCCTCCGGAAAAATCGAACGATACAATGGACTGCTGAAAGCTACATTGAGAGTGATGGGGGGTGGAACTTTCAAGCACTGGGATACACATTTAACAAAAGCCACCTGGTTAGTTAATACTAGAGGATCCGCCAATCGGGCTGGCCCCGCCCAACCAAGAGTTCCACATACTGTAGAAGGGGATAAAGTCCCTGTAGTGCGCATGAGGAGCATGTTAGGAAAGACAGTCTGGGTTAGTCCTCCCTCAAGCAGAGGGAAGCCCATTCAAGGGGTTGTTTTTGCTCAAGGACCTGGGTACACCTGGCGAGTGATGCAGAAGGATGGGGAAGTTCGATGTGTACCTCAGGGAGATTTGATTTTGGGAGAGAATAGCCAGTGAATTGGGCTGTATGATATTTAACTGCTAAATAACCTGCCAATGCATGTCATTGTATCTATAGTGTCTATATGCCATATCAAGGGTATTACTGTAAGAATTACCCAAATGACTACAGGATGGACTTTTGAAACTGAGCCAAGTACAACAGCGATAGAAGTTGAACTGGCACCCAGCAATTTCCTCAAGATCAACATCTTCGACCTGCAGACCAAGGGCGTGGGTTGCACCAAATGTACTAGCCACAAGTTCCAGAGGCAGCATACAACGACCCAACATCTCACACCATATCTCTTATCATGAAGAACTGTTACAACAGATGGAGCCCCAAAAATCAATGGACACATTAGAGGGATAGCCCATAGGATAAAGGAACACCATTTGCATGTGTGTGTGTGTGCGGGGGTGGGGGGGGGGGGGGGAGTTCCTATACTTATATTTAAGTGAAGGAAAGTGGTAGTGGTTGATTGGAAAATGTAAGATCTGGGCATGATGTAGATGGTATAGAATAAGGGGTGGATAATGTCCTGGGTTCAGCTGGGATAGAGTTAATTTTTACAGGAACCTGGGAGGTGGGGGGCATAGCCGGGGCAGCTTACCTGAACTAGCCAAGGAGCTATTCCATACCATGTGACATCATGGTCAGTATATAAATGGGGAGCGGGCCGGGGTGGGGGTGGGGGCTGTCTCTTTCTCGACTTTCGGTGGGGGGAAGCGTCGGAGCGTCGGGTCCCGGGTGGTGAGCAGTTGCACTGTGCATCACTCTTTTTGTATACTCTTTCATTAGTACCGTTGTTGTTGTAATTTCTTTGTGTTTGTCCCAGTAAACTGCCTTTATCTCAACCCTCGAGGTTCCAGTTTCTTTTTCTTTTCTCTCCTCCGTCCCCTCCCCATCCCACCAGAGGGGGGCGGAGGAGTGAGTGAGCGGCTGCGTGGTCCTTTGTTACCGGCTGGGCTGAAACCACGACCTATGTTAAGCTTATCATTTTTCCCACAACTCACACCACACAGCAGAAAGCAGTATTGAATTGTCTAGGTCAGATATTCCTAACTAGAGAGTTGTGTGAATAATAGATATCTCAGTTTATCCATTAAACCAAAAGAATGTTGTTGTGTGGAGGGGAAATTTCAGAATAATTCAAAGTAGCATGAAAAAAAAAGGTCAACTACAAAAATCCAAACAACTTATTTAAAAGGGAATGGGAACAAGATATTTCAACTTCAGTGTTGGAAAGAAAAGCAAAATTAAAAAAACCTCACAGTTTTTGCCACAGTTACTCATTTAATTCACAAATATTTTTAGTCCCTTGAAGTGTTGCATTTTGGCTTTTTATTAAAACACCACTTTCCCCCATGTTGTTCACTACTGAAGTATACACATAATACAAGGTATACACATTTCTGCATACACTTTTATTTCAGAAATCCTCATGTTTCTGTCCTCCGTAAGTGCAAAATTTTCTTTTTAAGGCCTTGTAGGCACAGTTCCTATAAAAAAGCCAATAGGCCTCAATTTATGATTATAAATATATACTGTCTGAAGAATACCCAGTTTCCCAATTAGGAAAATACATACCTGAGAGCTAGGGTCAGTCTCCATACAGAGGGTGGGACTAACCCATGGGGCTGGGGCGCAGCCCAGCTTCCTCCCTATCCCAAAGCACAGAGCCTGCAGCAAATGTGGCAGCAGTAATGTGAGCGGAAGCAGCTACAAATCCCTCATCCTCTTGTCCCTCACAAACCTGTCTCCTATTGCTCTCAAATTCGACTGCTTAGGGGATTCTTGCTAAATAAGTTCACCCTGAGAGAGAAAGTTCAAATTCAGGTTCCTTTCATGAGAAACCTTCATGAGAACAGGCCTGAAGAGAGACATCCAGTTGAAACTCATTATAAGGCAGCAACACAGCATGGTGTATGACCAATCTTATGCTTAAAAGAGATGAAACAACAAAGATGGCTGCAAGGAAAACAAAAAAGACAAGTGCCTAACCAGACCTGAAAGCAGCAACTTTTCTTTTTAATTCTCTTTCCTTCTCTGCCATAGCCAACTAAAGTAATCAAATAAACTAGGTCAGCACAAATGAACAAGGTGAGACAGCTGCAGACTAGATGGGCAAAACAGCAATGAGCAGCCCTCCAAAATAGCTTGGCGGGCATATGCACCATAGTTCAAATCTCTAGGGAACATCTTCATGCAGCTCTAATAAATTATTAAATGTAATTACTCTTGTTTTTTTATAAGTGAGTTTAAAACCAGTATTTCACAGTAGTTTTGGAACTATATTTTGCATCAAACAACACAATAAACTTGTCACCAAATTGCAAAAACTTCAATCAAAGTTTCTTCCCTTGTTAAAATTAATCAAAATGCATTCCTTTGGATTCAGCAGGGACTAAGTAAATATTCATGCCCAGATTCTCTGTTTACCTTACAAAGCTTCCATGTACATTGTGTGAAAAATCTACATACATATATATATCAATGATATATAGGAGAAAAGGAAGCATGTCAGAACCTCTTGCTGTTGCTAATTCACTCCAAGTACAAGGAAAAAATGGCCTCAAGTTCCACCAGTGGAGGTTTAGATTGGATATTAGGAAAAATTTCTCCACCAAAAGGGTTGTCAAGCATTGGAACAAGCTGCCCAGGGAAGTGGTTGAGTCACCATCTCTGAAGGTATTTAAAAGACATGTAGATGTGGTGCTTAGGGACATGGTTTAGTGGTGGACTTGGCAGTTTTAGGTTAAAAGTTGGACTTGATGATCTTAAAGGTCTTTTCCAACCTAAATGATTCTATGATTCTATGTCAGAGTTACATGGCTATCCAAACAAAGGAGACAATGCTTTGTAAATATTATGTCTATGGCTGCCCTTGGTGTGTTATCAGGAGAGCTAATAAAACTGGCTAGCAGGCAGAGCAATCGTCTACTAGAGCCTTTGAATCTTATACTTTTGTCTCTCATCTTGGGCCTGCCCTGACAACTAACTTGGAGAGATCTTCCCCACCAGGAATACTGGGTGAAGATGTCTGGTCCCCAAGCCTCTGCAGGTGCATTTGTAGAGGATGCTGTGGAAGCTCTGCAGTGGTGTATGCAGCAGATTCAACAGCTTGAGTCACAATATTCACAGCAACTGGGATCATTACTGGGTGACATATGGGAGAAGCCTCAAGCCTTTATAGAGCAGCTCTGTCTTGTGGAGGCCCTAGAAAGGGCAGGCTCTGCTTCATCTCCCCGTTCTCCCACTACCACTATTCTTTCACATGGTGGTGGGGTCCCCCCATGTCTGCTTGTTCCCTCCCTCTCCGTTTTACTGGGGATACGGATCCCTCTCTTTTTGCATTTCTTATGGAAGTTTTCATGGAGGGTTGGGATAGTGCTTTTGCAGGTGATTGCACGAAGGCTAGCTTTCTTTTGTCCTGTTAGGATATTTTTGTAGCGTTCGCTACATATCAAGGTGCCGCGATTAGATCACTGGTCGGCCCGGGCCAGGGAAAGAGACAGATAACACACATGGTGTGAGCGCCAACTTCTGCCTTTTATTGCGCAGTTAATTCCTTTTATACTGACAAGGGTAGGCAAGGTTACAGATACGTCATAGGGCTGCGACTAACCCTCCGTCTTTCCGTAACATCGCGGGATCTTCCGAAGGCTGTTCCCTACATTTTTAACCCCCTGCTCAGTCTGCGCCAGAGGGGGCAGAGTGTGGCAGCGTACACAGTGGGTTTCCTGTGCATGTTGTCAGAGTTGAATTTGGGGGATGACCTTTTGGTACCCTTCTATATCCTGTTAGTACAGAGATAGCCCGAAGGCTGGCGCTGGCAGATTTTGCAGGTTGCCACTAAACATGCTTCTGAAGCAGAGCAGCTTTTGCACTTGCCTGGTTCTGCTCCAGTTTCGGGCCCCCACTGTCTCCTGGCAGCCCCCCTGCTTGGTGGGGGGGCAGGTGCCATGATGGCAGTGTCAGGAGTGGGGCCCATATAGCCAGGATTGGAGCTTGGCCCCCAGTGGCTCCTCCCTGAGTCCACCCTGCTGCTTGCAGCAGGGTGGAACCAATTGCAAATTGGGGCAGGGTTTGCCCAGTCCCCCTCTCCTCCTGCTGAGGACTCTGGTGAGGAGACGGTTGATTTGGTTTCCTTTGGGAACAGTTGGGATTTTCCACCATTTTCTGAATTGTATCTTTCAGCGCCCAGTGCTGTGAGGTCGAGAAACAGCTCTAGCCACCTTGGGAAGGGAGGCCACCGCCAGCATTAGATGGGGAGAGTCCAGGTGCCGCGCTCCTCACTGTGTCAGTCTTGCTTATGCTCCCGGATTGCAGAGCGGTCTCTGCTGAGGCCCTGGTGGACTCTGGCTCTTTGTATTGGGTCTGGCTGAGATGGAGTTAATTCTCCCCATAGCAGCCCTCATAGTGCTGTGCTCTGTATTAGACGCTACAAAGGTGTTGATAATACACCAGTATTTTGGCTACTGATGAGAAGTGCTGGCACGGCATCAAGGCTGTGTCTCCAACATTTCCCACCCCCCTCACTGGCAGGCTGGGGGTGGGCAAGATCTTGGGAGCGGATATAGCCAGGACAGCTGACCCAAAGGATATTCCATACCATATGACATCAGCTCAGCTATAAAAGCGAGGAGGAAATGGGGGCATTCATTATTTACGTTTGTCTTCCGGAGCAACCACTATGAGTACTGAAGACCTGCTTCCCAGGAAGTGGCCAGACATCACCTGCTGATGGGAAGTAGAGAATAAAGTCTTTTGTTTTCCTTTGCTTTCACACACAACCTTTGCTTTCGCTTTATTAAACTGTCCTTATCTCGACCCACGACCCCTTTGTTATATTTTCTCCCCTGTCGTGGTTTAACCCTAGCCAGCAACTAAGCACCACACAGCCGCTCACTCACTCCCCCCCATCCAATGGGATGGGGGAGGAAATCGGGAAAAAAAAGTAAAACTCCTGGGTTGAGATAAGAATGGTTTAATAGAACAGAAGAGAAGAAACTAATAATGATAATGATAACACTAATAAAATGACAACAGTAGTAATAAAAGGATTGGAATGTACAAATGATGCGCAGGGCAATAGCTCACCACCCACCGACCAACACCCCGCCAGTCCCCGAGCGGCGATTCACTGCCCCCCACCTCCCAGTTCCTAAACTAGATGGGACATCACATGGTATTGAATACACCATTGGCCAGTTTGGGTCAGGTGCCTTGGTTGTGTCCTGTGCCAACTTCTTGTGCCCTGGCTGGGCATGAGAAGCTGAAAAATCCTTGACTTTAGTCTAAACAATACTGAGCAACAATTGAAAACATCAGTGTTATCAACATTCTTTGCATGCTGAACTCAAAACATAGCACTGTACCAGCTACTAGGAAGACAGTTAACTCTATCCCAGCTGAAACCAGGTCAGTATCCACCCCTTATTCTATACCATTGACGTCATGCTCAGTTCCCATACCTTTAGTTACATCCTGATTAATCATCACCACCTTTCCATTCCTTTGAGACATGAACAATGATATATATATATATATACACACACACAGAGAGATCATTCCTTTAGTTCATGAGTTATGTTCATAAAATATTTGTTGAGTTCAATTAGTTTTGAACTCTGGGATCCATCTGTCATACCAGTCTGTCTGGGCAGGAGGAATGGTGCAAAGTCCTCTCAGTCGGTAGAGCAGAATTGGGCTTCAGTGCGGTGTGACGAGCAGATGACATTTGACGTAGCAGGAGGATGGTGTGCACCGTTGGATTGTTGCATGCTGGAGTCAGTTCTGGTTCCATCACTACTGCGTTTTGCTCAGTTTTATCACAGTTTTTCTTGCTTGATCCAAGTGATTCTTACTATAGTACTATGGATATAGCATATAACAATTATAGTAATGATAACATACAGTAGCAGGGTTATATAGCAACTAATATCATACAGTTTAATTTTGGGTATTCTCACCTAAACTCAAATCCCCTTGAGGCACACATCGGACTTCTCCATCTTTTCGCATCACCCACCAAGTGCACCCAGGCCCTTGAGCAAAAGCAATCCCACGAATGGGCTTACCTTTGCCTGAGGCAGGAGTAACCCAGACTGTTTTCACCTAACATATTTTTCATGTGCACTACAGGGACTTTGTCCCCTTCTACAGTATGTAAGAATTCTGACTGGGCAGGGCCCCTCCGATTGGCAGATCCTCTGGTGTTGACTAACCAGGTGGCTTTTGCTAAATGTGTATCCCAATGTTTGAAAGTTCCACCCCCCCATTGCTCTCAATGTAGTCTTTAACAGTCCATTGTATCGCTCAATTTTCCCAGAGGCTGGTGCATGATAGGGAATATGATACACCCACTCAATGCCATGCTCTTTGGCCCAGGTGTCTATAAGGTTGTTTCGGAAATGAGTCCCGTTGTCTGACTCAATTCTTTCTGGGGTGCCATGTCGCCACAAGACCTGCTTCTCAAGGCCCAGGATAGTGTTCCGGGCAGTGGCATGGGACACAGAATATGTTTCCAGCCATCCGGTGGTTGCTTCCACCATTGTCAGCACATAGCGCTTGCCTTGGCGAGTTTGTGGGAGTTTGATGTAGTCAATCTGCCAGGCTTCCCCATATTTATATTTCAGCCATTGCCCTCCATACCACAGGGGCTTTAACCACTTGGCTTGCTTAATTGCAGCACATGTTTCACATTCATGGATAACCTGCGTGATAGTGTCCATGGTAAGGTCCACCCCTCGATCTCGAGCCCATCTATATGTTGCATCTCTTCCCTGATGGCCTGAAGTATCATGGGCCCACCGAGCCATAAATAGCTCACCCCTACGTTGGCAGTCCAGGTCCACCTGAGACACTTCAATCTTGGCAGCCTGATCCACCTGTTGGTTGTTTCGATGTTCCTCGGTGGCCCGACCCTTGGGGACGTGAGCATCTACATGACGTACTTTTACAACCAGATTCTCTAGCTGGGAGGCAATATCTTGCCAGAGTGCGGCAGCCCAAATGGGTTTACCTCTGTGCTGCCAGTTGCTCTGCTTCCATTGCTGTAGCCACCCCCATAGGGCATTTGCCACCATCCATGAGTCAGTATAGAGATAGAGCACTGGCCACTTTTCTCTTTCAGCAATGTCTAACGCTAGCTGGATGGCTTTCACCTCTGCAAACTGACTCGATTCACCTTCTCCTTCAGCAGTTTCTGCGACTAGTCGTGTAGGACTCCATACAGCAGCCTTCCACCTTCGATGTTTTCCCACAATGCGACAGGACCCATCAGTGAACAGGGCATATTGCCTCTCATTTTCTGGCAGTTTATTATACAGCGGGGCCTCTTCAGCCCGTGTCACCTCTTTCTCTGGCGACATTCCAAAATCTTTGCCTTCTGGCCAGTCTGTGATCACTTCCAAAATACCTGGGCTACTGGGGTTTCCTATGCGAGCCCATTGTGTGATCAGTGCGATCCACTTACTCCAAATGGCATCAGTCGCGTGATGTGTAGAGGAGACCCTCCCTTTGAACATCCAGCACTGGCAGTCGGGGTGCTAAGAAGAGCTGTGTCTCAGTACCAACCACTTCTGAGGCGGCTCGAACTCCTTCATACGCTGCCAAGATCTCTTTTTCAGTTGGAGTATAGCGATCCTCGGATCCTCGATATCCCCGACTCCAAAACCCCAGGGGTCGGCCTCGGGTTTTCACCAGGTGCTTTCTGCCAAAGGCTCCAGGTAGGGCCATTCACCCCAGCTGCAGTGTAGAGCACATTTTTAACATCTTGTCCTGTCCGGACTGGTCCAAAAGCTATGGCATGAACAATCTCACGTTTAATTTGTTCAAAGGCTTGTTGTTGTTCAGGGCCCCATTTAAAATCATTCTTCTTCCTGGTCACTTGATAGAGAGGGCTTACAATCAAATTGTAATTTGGAATATGCATTCTCCAAAACCCCACGACACCTAAGAAGGCCTGTGTGTCCTTTTTATTAGTTGGGGAAGACATAGCTGCTATTTTGTTAATCACGTCCATTGGGATCTGACGACGTCCATCTTGCCATTTTATTCCCAAAAACTGGATCTCCTGTGCAGGTCCCTTGACCTTACTTTCTTTTATGGCGAAACCGGCTTTCAGAAGGATTTGGATTATTTTCTTCCCTTTCTCAAAGACTTCTTCTGCTGTGTTGCCCCATACAATGATGTCATCAATGTATTGCAGGTGTTCCGGAGCTTCACCTTTTTCCAGTGCAGCCTGGATCAGTCCATGGCAAATGGTGGGGCTGTGTTTCCACCCCTGGGGCAGTCAATTCCAGGTGTACTGGACACCCCTCCAAGTAAAGGCAAATTGTGGACGACACTCTGCTGCCAGAGGGATTGAGAAAAATGCATTAGCAATGTCAGTTGTGGCATACCACTTGACTGCCATTGACTCTAGCTCGTATTGAAGTTCTAGCATATCTGGAACGACAGCACTCAGCGGTGGGGTAACTTCATTCAGGCCGCAATAGTCAACTGTTAATCTCCACTCCCCATTAGACTTCTGCACTGGCCATATGGGACTATTAAAGGGTGAGCGAGTTTTGCTGATCACTCCTTGGCTCTCCAGTTGACGAATCAATTTGTGGATGGGAATCAGAGAGTCTCGGTTGGTGCGATATTGCTGCCGGTGCACCGTCGTGGTAGCAATTGGCACTTGCTGTTCTTCAACCTTCAGCAACCCCACAATCGAAGGGTCTTGAGAGAGACCAGGCAGGGTAGACAACTGTTCAGTGCCCTCCGTCTCCAAGGCAGCTATACCGAAAGCCCATCGATACCCCTTCGGGTCCTTAAAATACCCCCTCCTGAGATAGTCTATGCCAAGGATACACGGAGCCTCTGGACCAGTCCCAATGGGGTGTTTCTGCCATTCATTTCCAGTTAGGCTTACTTCAGCTTCCAATACAGTTAACTCTTGAGATCCCCCTGTCACACCAATAATACAAATGTGTTCTGTCCCTTTATAACTTGATGGTATTAGAGTGCACTGTGCACCGGTGTCTACTAGAGCCTTATACTCCTGTAGGTCTGACGTGCCAGTCCAATAGACCCGGTTGTCCCTCTCCTCCACCTGGCTGGAGGCAGGGCCCCTCTAATTCTGGTTAGAGTATTCAGTATTCACTTCTCGTAGAATTGGCTCAGAAGTCCCTTCAAGAGGATCGGAAATAAAGTCAGCCCTTCTACTCTGTTTGGAAACTGGAGCGGCATTTTACCTGGTAGAATCCCCTTTTGTGGTGGTTTTTCCTCGCAGTTCACGTACCCGTGCATTTAGGACCGAGGTAGGTTTTCCGTCCCATTTCCTCATGTCCTCTCCCTGATCACATAGGTAAAACCACAGGGCACCTCGCGGTGTGTACCTTCTATATTCTCTCTCTTGGGCAGAAGAACGCTCACTCCTAATAGCTGAGACATTGGTCCTTACAGGTGGGGAATAGGACATATCCTTTTTGAATTGCTGGAAATCCACGGACAGCTCCTCCACAGCTGAAATGCAGGCTTGTAGGGAGGAGGAGAGATTTTCTTCGTATTGACGCAGTTGGCGAGCCACTTCCTCCACTGTTGGTGCCTCTTCATCCTTCCAGGACATTACTGCCAATGCGTTGGCATAGGACGATGGCGCGCTCCGTACAAACTTCCGCCACATGGGTCGTGTGCATTGGACTTCGTCTGGGTCTTTGGGTAATTGTTGGTTGTCCGGGTCATGATGAATCGTCTCTAGCACAGCTAATTCCCTCAGATATTGGATACCTTTTTCCATGGTGGTCCACTTCCTTGATTGACAAATAACATCTTCCTTAAAGGGGTACCTTTCCTTCACACTTGACAGGAGTCGCCTCCAGAGGCTGATGGCTTGTGTCCCTCTTCCAAGTGCCTTGTCAATGCCACCTTCCCTGGCAAGTGATCCCAGCTGCTTGGCTTCCCTACCTTCTAATTCCAAGCTATTAGCCCCATTGTCCCAGCATCGGAGGAGCCAGGTGATAATATGCTCACCTATATGGCGGCCAAAATCTTTTCGCAAATCCCCCAGCTCACTCAAGGATAGGGACCGGGTTATTACCTCTCGTTCTGCCTCTTCCTCCGGTTCCCGTGATGACCCTGGTTCACCATTATCCTTCGCTAAGCGAACTGATTTTTTTGTATATTTCCTTTTCTGTATGGGGGCAATTGATACTGGTCCAGGTTGGTCCTCTGGTTCAGTTGCAGTATCGCTCGCCGGGTTCTGGATAACCGCAGTGTCTGTTGTTGAGGTTTGGGTAGCCCGAGTTCTCGTTGCCGGGGCTGGAGGGGTCATGGTGCCTGTCGCCAAGGTCTGGGTGTTTGCAATGTTCCTTGCCAGGCCTGGAGGGGCCACAGTGCCCATTGTTGAGGTTTGGGTGGCCGCGGTGCTCATCGTTTTGTTGTTAGGTCTAGAGACTTTCTCTTCCCCTTGAGGGTACTGAGTGGTGTCGAACAGGGCTCGATAGGCATGGGCCAGGCCCCAGCACGTTGCAGTGATTTGTATCTCTCTGGAGCTGCCGGGGTGACAGCATACCTTTTCCAAATATTTTACTAGTTCTTCTGGATCCTGCACTTGTTCAGGGGTGAATTTCCAAAACATTGGAGGTGCCCACTTTTCTAGGTACTTGCCCATACTACCCCACACACCCTGCCACTCATAATTATCCAGCCTTGGGGCACATCTCTGGGTGATCTTCTTAAATAGCTGTTTAACCTTAAACGAGAGCTGAACCACATTCAGAAGTATGCTAATTCCTAGCAGCAGGGCTAGGACCATGCTAGTCCCAACACCCCAGGAGTATTCAAATTTTCCAAAATTGTCAAACACCATTGTAACTGGACTGAAGGAGAAAGGAGAGGGGAAGAAAGGTACCCCACCCATAGACTGGTTTTCCATGGAGGAAAGGTAAATGGTATAATTATTAATAGTTTCCCACAGATGGCTCCCGCCGTATAAAGGTGACAATGCTAAGTGCAAATACTGGATTAATCCCACAGCCGATGACTTTATCATACCATAAACCAGTGTTATACCATACATCAAAGCGAAAACCTTAATCCACCTCCCACGGATGATAAGCAGTAGAAGAGGAACTATATACAGCAAGCGAGGTGATACATAACAGAGCTTTAAAAGCCAGAGCAACAACTCTAAGAACATATAAATCAACATAATGAACGCTTGGAACAAAATTGTTTTAACAAGCTCTGGTCAGGTTTGTCGTTATCTCAACCCTTCGTGCCCCGCGTTGGGCGCCAAAATGGACTGTCATGGTTTAACTCTAGCCAGCAACTAAGCACTACGCAGCCGCTCACTCACTCCCCCCCATCCAATGGGATGGGGGAGGGAATTGGGAAAAAAAAGTAAAACTCCTGGGTTGAGATAAGAACGGTTTAATAGAACAGAAGAAACTAATAATGATAATGATAACACTAATAAAATGACAACAGTAGTAATAAAAGGATTGGAATGTACAAATGATGCGCAGGGCAATAGCTCACCACCCGCCGACCGACACCCTGCCAATCCCCGAGCGGCGATTCACTGCCCCCCCACCTCCCAGTTCCTAAACTAGATGCGACGTCACATGGTATGGAATACACCATTGGCCAGTTTGGGTCTGGTGCCTTGGTTGTGTCCTGTGCCAACTTCTTGTGCCCTGGCTGGGCATGAGAAGCTGAAAAATCCTTGAGTTTAGTCTAAACAATACTGAGCAACAACTGAAAACATCAGTGTTATCAACATTCTTTGCATGCTGAACTCAAAACATAGCACTGTACCAGCTACTAGGAAGACAGTTAACTCTATCCCAGCTGAAACCAGGACATCCCCCCTGTCCAGCTCAGGAGGGGGAGTCATAGAGCGACTTTGGTGGGCACCTGGCACCCAGCCAGGGTCAACCCACACACTCTTGTAGGAATATGATTTCTGCAGAGTCTATAAAAAAGGCTTGTGCACCAATAGACCACTGATATGTCCCTTGCCATATTTTTGCCACTGATGGGAAACCCATTGGCAGTGATCCCACTGAGTCGCATATCCCACTCCTGCAGCTCTTCATTGCCACAGGATGTTGGGAGGTTATTTCTTTTTCTGTCCTCTCTATGCCCTTTTATCCAATCATCCTGGGCACACCTTGGTTAGTCCGGCGCGATCCGGTGGTACGTTGGGCACAGAGAAGAATTTACCTTCCTGGGGGTGAGATGGGGGAGGTGCTGCTACCTCCCCCCTCCCGTCGCAGCCGGCGGGTTACAGCGCTCTCTCCCGGTGCTAGTGGCGGTGGCTGACCAGGGTCCTGAGCAGGCCCTAGTGCCCGCCGGGTGTCCTGTGCCGGCAGCGCCACCTCCCCCGAACCACCTGCTGGCCTGTTGGGGGGCGCTGCCGCCAGGATTTAGGGACTTTCTGGACGTTTTTGAGCAAAAGCGAGCAAAGACCTTAACTTTATCAACGATGTTTTCTGTGACTTGTTGGACAATTATGTCATCACGTATCTGGATGACATTTTAGTTTACTCGAGGATGCGGGACGAACATGTTGTTCATGTTTGAGACATTCTCTCCCACCTTTGGCATCATTGCCTTTATGCAAAGCTGGAGAAGTATGCCTTCCTCCAACAGTGTATAGACTTTCTGGGTTACTCAATTGGCCTCGAGGGCATGAACATGAAAAAGATTGACACCTTTCTTTGTTGGCAGGCTCCCTTGACAGTGTGTGGTGTGCAGTGCTTTTTTGGCCTTTGCTAATTTTTATTGTTTTTTTTTATTTGAAATTTTGCTCAAAAGGTTGCTCTGCTCACAGCACTGATTCATAAGGGTGTGCCTCTTCAGTGGACACACGAGGTTCAGGGGGCCTTTGATGACTTGAAGCAAGCATTTACAACAGTCTCAGTTTTGGCCCACCTGGATACCAAGCATCCTTCTGTGTTGGAGGCAGATGCTTCTGCCCATGCCATCAGGGTAGTACTTTCTCACTGTGGTTCATTGGATGGACAGCTCCATCCTTGTGCCTATTTCTCCTGCCAGTTGACCACTGCAGAGAGGAATTATGATGCCTGGGATGAAGAACTGTTGGCCATCAGGGAGGCATGTGCTGAGTGGAGGCACCTTTTTGTGGGTCCTGCTGAGCCCACTTTGGTTCTGACTGACCACTGAAATATGGAATATTTTAGAAGCCTGAAGTGCTTCTCCCCCAGTTGGCTTGTTGGGCAACTTTTTCCTCTCAGTTTCCATTTACTGTCACCTACAGGCTGGGTAAACAGAATGGCTTGGCAGAAGCCTTGTCACATCAGAAAGCCTCAGCAGGAGATGCTGAGGCAGATCCACTCCCCTTTAATTTTTCTCTCTGCAAAATTTTTTTGTGGCTGTGCCAGCCAATACCTTGGTTCTGTGCATCAGGTGATGGCCAGTGGTCCTTTGGCCACACAGTTTCAGGCAGGGGATACTTCACAGAATCTGCAGGAGAAGGATGGTTGTCTGTATCGCAATGAGTGGCTGTATATCCCTGCTGACCCACTGTGCATACAGGTTCTTCAGTGCTGTCATGATGCACTGACAGCAGGACATGGTGGTCATCAGAAGACTGCATCAAGTCACAGAGCTATTGGTGGTCTATGGTGCATGTTGATGTTGCAAGCTATGTTTAGGCTTGTGACATCTGCACCAGGGCCAAGAGACTGATGTAGAGGCTACAGGGACTATTACAACTCCTACAAACTCCTGAGCAGCCATGGCAAATTATTTAAATGGATTTTATTGTGGACTTGCCTGTGTCTCAGGGGCATAGAGCAAGTGGTGCTTGTGCTGGTGGACTTGTTTATTAAGGTGGCTATTCTTGTTCCACTAAAGAGGCCGCCCATGGCCCCTCAGATTGCGCACTTGTTTTTGAAGCTATTGCTTCACTGTCATAGTCTGCCGGATAGCATGGTGACAGATGAAGGGGCCCAGTTTACTGCCCAGTTGTTGAGGCAGTTTATGGGCCTGCTGGGGGGGTCCAACTCTGTCTTTCCACCCTTTATCACCCACAGTCTAATGGTCAAATGGAGCAGGTAAACCACATCCTGGAGCAGTATCTCCACTGTTATATCAATTAACATCAAGATGACTGAGTCTGTTACCATTGGCAGAATTTGCACATAACAGCAGTGTCGACTTTTTCATGTAGCAGACCCCTTTTTACACACAGTACAGTTTTCATCCCTGTGACCACCCAGCTACTCCAGTGGCTGTCCAGGGGTATTCTCCTCAGGACTCCCTTGAGTGGTTGCAGCATATGCATTTGTTTCTTCAAGAGCAGCTGGAAAAATCAAAGGCTCCTTACAAAGACTATGCAGATAGATGTCATTGACCAGTGTCACAGAGACACATGCAATCAAATCAAACAGGTGTTAACACCAGATTTTACTCTTCGATAAAAAAGGTCGGTTAGAACTCCAATAACATTAGTGAACCACAGGCTCAATGATGTAAGGGGAAATTAGTACTACACAGCCAACTTAAGAATTCGTAAGGTTTAAAAATGATGACTCAAAATGTGCAATATCACTCACCTAAAAGATGAGGGCTCTCAACCTCGAGGAGTTACCTAGGGTGGTGTCCTGACCCAAGGGGAGAGTCCCCAACTGCAGACCTGCTCCTCTGAGGAGGACTAGCTCAAAATGCCCTCTGGTGGGGCCCCATTTATACCCTTGTCAAATCTGACCTGTGGTCATATATGGTCATTTTAGTGCCATTGGCCGAGGGTCAACACTTCCATATTCCTGATGCATGTACCTGCTGATGGTAACTTGACACCACTGTGTGGACTGGTCAGTTCAAGTTCAACTTCTAACCTGTGGCCTCTAGGTTTTTTCTCTCTTCCATGGCCAGAGAAGTTTTGCTTTATATCAGGGCAGGTGTACCTGCCACAACCAGCACTGGAATTCGTGGTTGGGGACTATGTTTGATTATTCTGTGCATCCTTCTTCTATGTCAGACCAACATTACCTGGGCCTGTATAAATACCATTTGCATTTCATCTGCACCTTCTACATGCTCTCAATATTCACCCATTGTTCATGTCTCCCTGTTAAAACCTGTTCACCCAGATCCCTTACAGTGGCATCTCTACCTCCATCTCCAGTTATGGTCCAGGGCCAGAGAGAATATCGTGTCTGGGCTATTTTGGATTCCAGGATATGCTGGGGTACCCTGCATTATTTGATTGATTGGGTGGGTCATGGCCTGGAGGTTCCTGGGCACCCATTATCCTGCTAAGTTTGGTCCACTGGAGGATGTGGGGGCACACCCTGGGTGAAGGGGGGAGATAGTGTCAGTGTTACATAGATTTCTGTTCAAAGGAGATGATCTTCTGTAAATATTAAGTCTTCAGCTACTATTGTTCTGTTATCAGGAGACCTAACAAAACTAGCTAACAGGCAGAGCTCAGCCTCTCTGAGCTACTGCTTGCTAGAGCCTTTGAATCTTACATCTCTGTCTTTTGTCTTGGGACTGCCCTGACATACAGGACAAAGCAGGACCAAAAGCGGAATCTTGCAGAATATTGCCTAAAGGAAAAATACAAGCAAGCCTAAACAAATAGTATTCTTCAGGTATGTACTAGTTTTGGCAGGGATAGAGTTAATTTTCTTCATAGTATCCCTGTAGACCCACCACCCCCCCCCAAAAAAAAAAAACAAACCTTGCAACGTGTAGTGGTTTAAACCCTCACTCCTTCCCCCCAGCCACAATGGGATGAGGAGAAAATATAAAGGCAGGCTCGTGGGTCGAGATAAGGACTGGGAGGGATCACTCACCAATTATGGTCACGGGCAAAAGACAGGCTCAACTTGGGGAAGAAACAAAATCAATTTAATTTACTACAAATCAAAACAAAACAAGGATATTAGGAAGTAAAACCAAACCTTAGAACACCTTCCCCCCACCCCTCCCTCCTTCCCGGCTCAACTCCACTCCCGGTTCTCTCTACCTCCTGCCCCCGGCGGCACAGGGGAACAGGGGATGGGGGTTGGGGTCAGCTTGCCACACATTGTCTCTGCCGCTCCTTCCTCCTCAGGGGGAGGACTCCTCACTCGTCCCCTGCTCCACCGTGGGGTCCCTCCCACAGGAGACAGTCCTTCATTAACTTCTCCAATGTGAGTCCTTTCTGCGGGCTGCAGTTCTTCCCGAACTTCCCTGGCGTGGGTCCTTTCTGCAGGCAGATCTTCAGTCACACACTGCTCCAGTGTGGGCTTTCCCATGGAGTCACGGCCTTCTTCAGGGGCATCCAACTGCTCCTGCATGGGCTTCTCCACAGCCTGCAAGTGGGCATCTGCTCCACCGTTCACCTCCATGGGCTGCAGGGGGACAGCCTGCCGCCTCATCATGGGCTGCAGGAGCATCAACCCCTCCGGCACCCCTCCTCCCCCTCATTCTTCACTGACCTTGGTATCTGCATAAGTGTTCCTCTCACATTCCAATCCCCCTACTCACTGCAGGTTCCCCTTCTTAAATATGTTATCCCAGAGGCGCTACCACTGCCACTGATTGGGTCAGCCTGGGCCAGATGCAGGTCCAACTTGGAGCCAGGGGAGCTTCTAGCAGCTTCTCACAGGAGCCACCCCTGCAGCTCCCTCCCCCACTACCAGAATATCCCACCACACAAACCAATAACACAATGCAAACCCAATACAGGGTCTATGTTCTGGATTTGTGCTGCAAACAGTATTGATAACACACCAATGTTTTAGTTACTGCTGAGCAGTACTTACACAGAGTCAAGGCTTTTTCTGCTTCTCATACTGATCCAACAGCGAGTAGGCTGGGGGTGAGCAATAAGCTGAGAGGGGACAGAGCTGGGACAGCTGATCCCAACTGACCAAAGGGATATTCCATACTACATGACAACATGCTCAGCAATAAAAGCTGGGCTGCAGGAAGTTTGCAGGGGCTGCTCTTGCTTGGGGGCTGGCTGGGCATCAGTCAGCGGGTGGTGAGCAATTGGGATTTTTTGCATAATTTGTTTTTATTGTTTTTCTTTTTCTTTTCTTTTATTTTTCTTCTTCTTAAACTGTCTTCATCTCAACCCATGAGTGATTATATCCCACATCCAACTGTAGTGTGAGTGAGTGTGTGGTGTTTAGCTGCTGGCTGGAGTTAAACCGCAAGATATATCAAAAGTTTAAAGAGTGTTGTCCTAAAAGCGGATTCGTTACTCAGCATGCAATAGACCAATCTCACACACTCGGGAGAGATATTGCTTTATTCTGCGCAGGGTGCTCGGTGGACTTTCCACAAATCAAGCACACCAGATTCATCAGGTGTGTCCCTTTTATACAGTAACAATTGCATCTAATTTATTAAACTACTCCTACCTAATATGTATTCAAACTATCTAATGCATATGCATAGGATTACGTAACCATGACACATCAGATGCCTTCTCCGCATGCGCGGGGGGGTCTCGGGTGGTCTTCAGTGGTCGTTTGAGGAGATATCCCCTCCTCGCTTTGACCGCGAAGTCGCTCTGTTTTGGGTCAGTGGTTCATTTTCCTGCCAAGAGGGTTGCACCATCAATCAGGAAGAATAAAAAGGATCAGAACTGGTGCTCCAGGTGAGGCACCATTAAACATGAAGAATAGAAAAGCTAACTAACTTAATTTAAACAGGACTTTCTAATCTACCACAGGGTTTTCTGTATCTGACATCAAAACCACTGAAGAGGTGCAAAGATGCGAGTTGGAAAAAATGATTAAACTTTTTTTTTCTCTTAAATAATCACTGAGTCTGGTGCATTGGGGGTGGGGGTTTAAACAGGCATGCATAAGTGAGTGCATGCTTATCCTGGATCTGTTTAGCTGTCCTTGGATGTGTCAGAAAGGACTTGTGTAGTAATGCTATAGGTAATATTGGAATTTGTCACCAGCCCACTGTCACAGGCAAAACAGTCTCGACTCAGGGAATTTTATTTCATTTAATTTATTGCCAACTGATACAAACTCAATTACTGATTCAGGTATTGAGGGGGGGGGGGGAAATCCCACAATTAAACAAACAGGGAAACACCTTTTCTTCCCCCTTCCCCAGGTTCAACTTCAATCAAACACCTCCCTCCTTCCTAGTCTCAACTTGCCTTGTTTTTGCTGGGTTATGATCTGGTGACAGGTGGCACAAGGGAGGTTGGGGTCATCTGCATAATGGTTTCTTTCTGCAGCTCCTTGCTACTTACTCATTTTCCTCTGTTCTAGCATGGGTTCCTCCATGGGTTGCAGGCCATTTGAGAGCATGCCTGCTTCAGTATGGGGGTGTAGCTGCTCTGGTGTGGAGTAATTCCTTTCAAGATTGCGTCTCCAGCTGGTACCTACGTTTACCTGGCAGGAGGGGACCTAAGAGATGGAGGGGAATGGATACAGGTCCCTGCTCGGGGAGGCAGGCGAATCCCCTCCCGGTCTCCCTCACCTTCCCAGTTGCCCCTACGCAACAGGTATGGGGCTCTGGAACTTGAGGACCAGGCCAATGAAGATCAGGGTGTAGATGAAGGCCTATCCAGGGGGGTGCCTAGGCTGAGTCAGTCAGTCCCACGTATTCTGACAGCCTCTGAAAAAAGAAAAAGGAGTGTAATTGTCATAGGCAATTCCCTTCTGAGAGGGACAGAGGGCCCAATATGCAGACCTGACCCATCCCACAGGGAAGTCTGCTGCCTCCCTGGGGCCTAGGTAAAAGACATTACCAGGAAACTCCCTGGTCTGGTTTGGCCCTCTGATTATTACCTGCTATTAGTTGTGCAGGTTGGCAGTGATGAGATTGCAGGGAGAAATCCAAAGGCAATCAAAAGGGACTTCAGGGCACTGGGGCGATTAGTGGAAGGATTGGGAGCACAGGTAGTGTTTTCCTCAATCCCTTCAGTGGCAGGGAAATATACTGAAAGGAACAGGAAAACACACCTCATTAATACGTGGCTCAGAGGCTGGTACCATCGGTGGAATTTGGGGATTTTTGATCTTGGGGAGGTTTACACGGCACAGGGCCTGCTGGCGACAGATGGAGTCCAGCTATCTCAAAGGGGGAAAAGGATTCTCACTCATGAGATGGCAGGGCTCATAGAGAAGGCTTTAAACTAGGTTTGAAGGGGGAAGGGGATAAACCTAGGCTCACCAGAGATGAGCCTGGGGGCAGCATGCCAATGCACACAGCATGGGCAATAAACAGGAGGAGCTGGAAGCCATTGTGCAGCAGGATAGCTATGACTTAATCGCCACCACAGAAACATGGTGGGACGACTCCCATGACTGGAGTGCTGCAATGGATGGCTATAAGCTCTTCAGAAGGGATAGGCAAGGAAGGAGAGGTGGTGGGGTGGCTCTCTATGTTAGGGAGTGTTTCGATTGTACGGAGCTACACGATTGTGATGACAAGGTTGAGTGCTTGTGGGTAAGGATGAGAGGGAAGGCCAACAAGGCAGATATTGTGCTGGGAGTCTGTTATAGACCACCCAATCAGGTTGAGGAGACAGATGAATCATTCTACAAGCGGCTGGCAGTAGTCTCAGAATTGTGTGCCCTTGTTCTCGTGGGGGACTTCAACTTTCTGGACGTCTGCTGGAAATACAACACAGCAGAGAGTAAGCAGTCTAGGAGGTTCCTGGGGTGTGTGGAAGATAACCTCCTGACACAGCTGGTAGGTGAGCCTACCAGGGGAGGAGCCTTGCTAGATCTACTGTTTACAAACAGGGAAGGACTGGTGGGAGGTGTGATAGTCAGAGGCCGTCTCGGGCTTAGCGACCATGAAATGATAGAATTCTCAATTTTTGGTGAGGCAAGGAAGGTGGTCAGTAAAACCACCACTATGGACTTCCGGAGAGCAAACTTTGGCCTTTTCCGGACATTGATTGAGAGAGTCCCTTGGGAGACAGTCCTGAAGGGCAAAGGGGTCCAGGAAGGCTGGACATTCTTCAAGAAGGAAATCTTAATGGCTCAGGACCAGGCTATTCCCATGTGCCGCAAGACGAACCACCAAGGAAGATGACTGGCCTGGCTGAACAGGGACCTTTTTCTAGGACTCAAGAAAAAAAGGAGAGTTTATCATCTTTGGAAGAAAGGGCAGGCAACCCGGGAGGAGTACAGGGATCTTGTTAGGTCATACAGAGAGGAAATTAGAAAGGCAAAAGCTCAGCTAGAACTCAATCTAGCCACTGTCATAAGAGACAACAAAAAATGTTTTTACAAATACATTAATGTCGTGGTTTCAGCCCAGCCGGTAACAAAGGACCACACAGCTGCTCGCTCACTCCTCCGCCCCCCTCCGGTGGGATGGGGAGGAGATGGAGGAGAGAAAAGAAAAAGAAACTGGAACCTCGAGGGTTGAGATAAAGGCAGTTTACTGGGACAACACAAAGAAATTACTACAACAACAACGGTACTACTGAAAGAGTATACAAAAAGATTGATGCACAGTGCAACTGCTCACCACCCAGGACCCGAGGCTCCGCGACTTCCCCCACCGAAAGCCAAGAGCACCCCCCCGGCCCGCTCCCCATTTATATACTAAGCATGATGTCACATGGTATGGAATAGCTCCTTGGCTAGTTCAGGTAAGCTGCCCCGGCTATGCCCCCCACCTCCCAGGTTCCTGTAAAAATTAACTCTATCCCAGCTGAACGCAGGACATTATCCACCCCTTATTCTATACCATATACATCATGCCCAGATCTTACATTTTGCCCCTCTAAAGTGTCCATCGATTTTGGGGCTCCATCTGTTGTAACAGTTCTTCATGATAAGAGATATGGTGTGAGATGTTGGGTCGTTGCATGCTGCCTCTGGAACTTGTGGCTAGTACATTTGGTGCAACCCACGCCCTTGGTCTGCAGGTCGAAGATGTTGATCTTGAGGAAATTGCTGGGTGCCAGTTCAAGTTCTATCGCTGTTGTACTTGGCTCAGTTTCAAAAGTCCATCCTGCAGTCATCTGGGTAATTCTTACAGTAATACCCTTGATATGGCATATAGACACTATAGATACAATGACATGCATTGGCAGGTTATTTAGCAGTTAAATATCATACAGCCCATTTCACTGGCTATTCTCTCCCAAAATCAAATCTCCCTGAGGTACACATCGACCTTCCCCATCCTTCTGCATCACCCACCAGGTGTACCCAGGTCCTTGAGCAAAAACAACCCCTTGAATGGGTTTGCCTCTGCTTGAGGGAGGACTAACCCAGACTGTCTTTCCTAACATGCTCCTCATGCGCACTACAGGGACTTTATCCCCTTCTACAGTATGTGGAACTCTTGGTTGGGCGGGGCCAGCCCGATTGGCGGATCCTCTAGTATTAACTAACCAGGTGGCCTTTGTTAAATGTGTATCCCAATGCTTGAAAGTTCCACCCCCCATCGCTCTCAATGTAGTTTTCAGCAGTCCATTGTATCGTTCGATTTTTCCGGAGGCCGGTGTGTGATAATGGATGTGATATACCCACTCAATGCCATGTTCTTTGGCCCAGGTGTCTATGAGGTTGTTTCGGAAGTGAGTCCCGTTGTCCGACTCGATTCTTTCTGGGGTGCCGTGTTGCCATAAAATTTTCTCTTCAAGGCCCAGGATAGTGTTCTGGGCAGTGGCATGGGACACAGGGTATGTTTCCAGCCATCCAGTGGTTGCTTCTACCATTGTAAGCACATGGCACTTGCCTTGGCGTGTTCGTGGGAGTGTGATATAGTCAATCTGCCAGGCCTCCCACTGTTTATATTTCAGCCATCGCCCTCCATGCGACAGGGGTTTTTGCCGCTTGGCTTGCTTAATTGCAGCACATCTTTCACATTCATGGATGACCTGTGCGATAGTGTCTATGGTCAAGTCCACCCCTCGATCTCGAGCCCATCTATATGTTGCATCTCTTCCCTGATGGCCTGAGGTATCGTGGGCCCACTGTGTCATAAATAGCTCACCCCTACGTTGCCAGTCCAGGTCCACCTGAGACACTTCAATCTTGGCGGCCTGATCCTCCTGCTAGTTGTTTTGATGTCCTTCAGTGGCTCGACTCTTGGGTACATGAGTATCTACGTGACGTACTTTTACCACTAGCTTCTCTATCCGAACAGCGATATCTTGCCACAGTGCAGCAGCACAGATGGGTTTACCTCTGCGCTGGCAGTTGCCCTGCTTCCATTGCTGTAGCCACCGCCATAGGGCATTTGCCACCATCCATGAGTCAGTATAGAGATACAGCACTGGCCACTTTTCTCTTTCAGCAATGTCTAACGCTAGCTGGATGGCTTTCACCTCTGCAAACTGACTCGATTTGCCTTCTCCTTCAGCAGTTTCTGCGACTAGTCATGTAGGACTCCATACAGCAGCCTTCCACCTCCGATGTTTTCCCACAATGCAACAGGACCCGTCAGTGAACAGGGCATATTGCCTCTCATTTTCTGGCAGTTTATTATACAGCAGGGCCTCTTCAGCCCGTGTCACCTCCTCCTCTGGCGACATTCCAAAATCTTTGCCTTCTGGCCAGTCCGTGATCACTTCTAATATTCCTGGGCGACTGGGGTTTCTTATGCGAGCCCGCTGTGTGATCAGTGCAATCCACTTACTGCACGTGGCATCAGTCGCGTGATTTGTAGAGGAAACTTTCCCTTTGAACATCCAGCCCAGCACTGGCAGTCGGAGTGCTAAGAGGAGCTGTGTTTCAGTACCAACCACTTCTGAGGCGGCTCAAATTCCTTCATATGCTGCCAAGATCTCTTTTACAGTTGGAGTATAGCGATCCTCGGATCCTCGATATCCCCGACTCCAAAACCCCAGAGGTCGGCCTCGGGTCTCCCCAGGTGCTTTCTGCCAAAGGCTCCAGGTAGGGCCATTCTCCCCAGCCGCAGTGTAGAGCATATTTTTAATATCTTGTCCTGTCCGGACTGGTCCAAGAGCTACTGCATGAACAATCTCCCGCTTAATTTGTTCAAAGGCTTGTTGTTGCTCAGGCCCCCATTTAAAATCGTTCTTCTTCCGCGGCACTTGGTAGAGAGGACTTGCGGTTTGACTGTAATTTGGAATATGCATTCTCAAAAAACCCACAACACCTAAGCAAGCCTGTCTTTCCTTTTTATTAGTCGGTGAGGACATAGCTGCTATTTTGTTGATCACGTTCTCAGGGATCTGATTATGCCCGTCTTGCCATTTTACTCCTAAGAACTGGATCTCCTGCGCAGGTCTCTTGACCTTACTTTCTTTTATGGCAAAACCAGCCTTCAAACGGATTTGGATTATTTTTTTCCCTTTCTCAAAAACTTCTTCTGCCGTGTTGCCCCATACAATGATTTCATCAATATATTGCAGGTGCTCTGGAGCTTCACCTTTTTCTAGTGCAGCCTGGATCAGTCCATGGCAAATGGTGGAGCTGTGTTTCCACCCCTGGGGCAGTCGATTCCAGGTGTACTGGACACCCCTCCAAGTGAAAGCAAACTGTGGCCAGCACTCCGCTGCCAAAGGAATGGAGAAAAATGCATTAGCAATGTCAAGTGTGGCATACCACTTAGCTGCCTTTGATTCCAGTTCATAGTGAAGCTCTAACACATCTGGCACAGCAGCGCTCAGCGGTGGCGTGACTTCATTGAGCCCACTATAATCTACTGTTAGTCTCCATTCCCCATTAGATTTCCACATGGGCCATATGGGACTATTAAAGGGTGAGTGGGTCTTGTTGAACACTCCTTGGCTCTCCAATTGGCAAATCAGCTTATGGATGGGGATCAGGGAGTCTCGGTTGGTGCGATATTGCCGCCGGAGCACCGTCGTGGTAGCATTTGGCACCTGTTGTTCTTCAACCTTCAGCAACCCCACAACCGAATGTTCTTGGGAGAGACCCGGCAGGGTAGACAGCTGCTCAATCTCCTCCGTCTCCAATGCAGCTATACCAAAGGCCCAACGGTACCCTTTTGGGTCCTTGAAATACCCCCTCCTGAGATAATCTATACCCAGGATGCACGGGGCCTCTGGGCCAGTGGCAATGGGGTGTTTATGCCACTCATTCCCGGTTAGATTCATTTCAGCTTCCAATATGGTTAGCTCTTGGGATCCCCCTGTCACACCAAAGGTACAGATGAGTTCTGCCCCTTTATAACTAGATGGCATTAGGGTACATTGTGCACCAGTGTCCACTAGAGCCTTATATTCCTGGGGGTCTGATGTGCCAAGCCATCGAATCCACACTGTCCAGTAGACTCAGTTGTCCCTCTCCTCCACCTGGCTGGAGGCAGGGCCCCTCTAATCCTGGTTAGAATATCTGTTACTCACTTTCTGCACACGTGAATCAGAAGTCCCTTCAAGAGAATCAGAAATGAGATCAGCCCATCTACTGCGTCTGGGGGACTGCTCACGGGAAACTGGAGCAGCAGTTTTCCAAGAAGAATCCTCTTTTCTGGTTGCTTTTTCTCGCAACTCCTGTACCCGTGCATCCAAGACTGAGGTAGGTTTTCCATCCCACTTCCTCATGTCCTCTCCATGGTCACGCAGGTAAAACCACAGGTTAGCCTGTCATGTGTACTTTCTTTCTCCTCTCTCTTGGGCAGAGGAACGCTTACTCCCAATAACTGCGATGCAGGCCTGTACAGGTGAGGAGGAGGACAGATCTACTTTGAATTGCTGGAACTTTCGGGATAATTCCTCTACAGCTGAGACACAGGCCCGTAGGGAGGAAGAGAGACTTCCTTCGTATTGCCGGAGTTGGACAGCCAATTCATCCACTGTTTGTCCATAGCCTTCTTTCCAGGACATTACTGCCAATGAGTTGGCATAGGTTGGTGGTGCAATTCGTAGAAATTTCTGCCACATGGGTTGTGTGCATTGGACTTCATCTGGATCTGTGGGTGACTGCGCATTTTCTGGATCATTATAAATCACCTCCAGCATGGCTAATTCCCTCAGGTACTGCATACCTCTCTCCATGGTGGTCCACTTGCCTTGGTGACATGTAACTTCATCCCTGAAGGGGTATTTTTCCTTTACACCTAACAGAAGTCGCCTCCAGAGCCTGAGGACTTGCGTTTTTCTCCCAATCGCCTTGTCGATGCCCCCTTCCCTAGACAGAGATCCCAACTGCTTGGCTTCCTTACCCTCTAATTCCACACTACTAGCCCCACTATCCCAGCATCGGAGCAGCCAGGTAACAATGTGCTCACCTGGGTGGCGGCTAAAATCTTTTTGCATGTCACACAACTCACTCAGGGATAGAGATCGGGTAATTATTTCAGGTTCTGCCTCTTCCTCCTGTTCTCGCGATGACCCTGGTTCACCTTCATCTCTCACTAAGCGAACTGATTTCTTTGTGTGTTTCTTTTTCTGTACAGGGGCGACTGATACTGGCACAGGTTGGTTTTCTGGTTTGGCTGCAGTATCTGTCACTGGGGTAGGGGTAGCCACGGTACCTGTTGTCGTTGTAGGGGCAGCCACGGTGCCTGTTGTCAGGGTTGGGGTAGCCACGGTGCCTGTTGTCCTGTTTTCCATCTTTTCCCCCTTTTCCCTCTGAGGGTGCTGCATAATATCAAGCAGTGTTTGGTAGATACTGTCCAGGGCCCAGCACAGTGCAGCGAGTTCTACGTCTTTGGAATAGCCACAGCATTTGTCTTTCAAATATTCTGTCACTTCATGAGGGTTCTGTAGTTGTTTGGGAGTGAACTTCCAAGCCACTGGAGGTGAGAAGTTCTCTAGATACCTGCCCATATCCTCCCACATGCCGTGCCACCCACGAATATCTAGCTTTGGGGCAGATCTCTGGGTGGTCCTCTTAAAGAGCCTTTTTGTAGCCCTAAACAAGACTTGAAACATAGTCAGGAGGCATAGCACTAACAGCACACTGGCTTGCGCATCCCAAGGATATTCAAAATTCTCGAAAGCTGTTGTAATTAGTCGGAAGGAGGAATGGGAGGCGAACGGATGGGGGGAAGTATCCCCCCCAACTTCCCCATGGATGGGGTGTAATTACCAATAAAATCCGACAGAAGGTGCCCAAAGTATGGAAATGATATCACTGCCTCATACAGATACCAGCTTAACCTCATGACCAGTGATGTAATCATTTCACAAGTCGACATTGCCCAGTACAGCAAAATGATACTCCCAATCACTCTCCCAGAGATGAGATACGCAACTACAGGCAATACATAGAGCATATAAGAGCTTACAAAATGCCACCATGTAAACAAATGGAACAACATTGTGACTAACATCTATTTATCTAAGAAATGCGTTTGACAAATTTGTTTCAACATGCTCTGGCAGATCTGTCCTTGTCTCAATCCTTTCTGCCCCACGTTGGGCGCCAAAAAGGACTGTCGTGGTTTCAACCCGGCCGGTAACAAAGGACCACGCAGCCGCTCGCTCACTCCTCCGCCCCCCTCCGGTGGGATGGGGAGGAGACGGAGGAGAGAAAAGAAAAAGAAACTGGAACCTCGAGGGTTGAGATAAAGGCAGTTTACTGGGACAAACACAAAGAAATTACAACAACAACAACAGCACTAATGAAAAAGTATACAAAAAGAGTGATGCACAGTTCAACTGCTCACCACCCGGGACCCCACGCTCCACCACTTCCCCCACGGAAAACAGAGACTACCCACCCGCCCCACTCCCCATTTATATACTGAGCATGATGTCACATGGTATGGAATAGCTCCTTGGCTAGTTCAGGTCAGCTGCCCCGGCTATGCCCCCACCTCCTAGGTTCCTGTAAAAATTAACTCTATCCCAGCTGAACCCAGGACACTAGTATAAAAAGGCTTAAGAGAGGAGGAATGCTAGGGAAGACACCATCATAGACAAGTTGGGAGGACCTCACTGACTTCTGGGATTAGTCAATGGGCTGAACCTCTCTTCCCCCCCCCATAGGGATGCCTATTGGGTAAGATTCAAACCCTCGGTTATACCGAGTGCTTCCCTGGGAAACTTAGAAATCTCTTGTCGCGGTAGAGACGGACACGACAAGTAATAGATCACGCAAAATGGCTACTTTATTGTTCTAACACACCTTTTTATCCCCTTCTTCAGAGTATGTGTTAGTATATGATTGGCTTAGTTAGTAACTAACAGTTCATGATTGGTGAGTTTGTCAGGACGGTTCTTCTTATCACTATCTTGTTTTCATACTGGTCTTCTCGGATCTTTCCAGACTTCTCAAGGATATACTACAAGCTGCTCAAGGTCGCGCTGTTCTCGAACTGTCAGGAATTCTGTAGACTTGTTGCATCCCCCGACAATCTCTAGAGTTTTTCCATAATTTAATGCATTTGTAGTTGACTGTATTATTCATATTCTTGGTACTTGCACGTGCTTTGCAGACAGTGTATTTATCACCAGCAATCCAAAAGTACCTGTACTCCTATTGCTTTAATAAACTGTATTGTTCATTATTCTAGCCATGACAGTTCATTGAACGCAACCAACCTCCTTAACTCTGGCCATGATAGTTCATTGAATGAGACTAAATTGAAAGTACATTGCGCTATTTGTGCATCCGTAATCGTGGTAGTTCAATATATATCAAATGTGACTGGACTCATAGTGTTGAATTGGGCATCAGTCAGAATCTAAGCCTAGCCGCCCCCAGCTCCTCTGATATCTGAGGACAAGCTGGAATGTAAGGGGGTTTATTCTCTGCCAAACTTCTTTACCCTTTAGCAAAACAGTCCAGTCTCCAGTGGGCAGTTCCCCAGTGTCGCGTCCCAAAGTTGGAGCGACTCAGGTTCGTGGATTTCCTTTGTCAGAATTAAGGTGAAACAACAACAGGGGAGTTCAAACAACAACCAACATTTATTCAACCTAGCTAACTTTGACCAGGTACACATGAACTTGTTATTATGAACCTTGCAACATGTCATTAAGCCGCTGTTTGAGAAGAGGAGGGAAGTATAGAAAAATGAAATGGAAAAAGGAGCATGAAATGTATCAGAAGGAAAGCCCTCCCATTGAGTCACGAGGTGGACTCCTTCTCAAAGAGGAGCTCAGGGGCAGCTAGATCCACTCCCAGTCTCAGAGTTGGTCAACGGTTTATGTTTAAAAGGATGAGGTGTAGGGACGGTGGAAAAAAGAGAAGGAAAAGCGGGAGAGAGAGAATGAGAGAAAGAGAGAGAGAGAAGAAAAGGGTTTCACCAGTCCTGGGTCCAGCGTTGGTCCAGCCAGCGTAGAGATCCAGTTCCGGAGGGCGTGCACTGAGGATTCGTTCTCTCCTCTTTTATAGTGTGTTAGTTGATGATGTCAACGTGCGCAGTTCCCACACCTGGGGTTCTCTGGAATCGGTCAGTGAGCTTTGGGGGGGGGGGGGTGTGTTCATTGTGGAGTTGCCTCTCTTTTCCTGCTGGCGTGACCACTTAAGATAGAAGCACAGTCCCAACTTCCATGGGGCCTTCTTCCTCCAGGAAGGCATAAATTGTGTTCCTTCTCCTGGTCACTTAAGATAAGGAATCGGGGCTTTGGAGAAGTGCGTTCCCACCCTCCGTGGGGCCCTCTCCTGTGGCCACATTGTCCTGTTCACAAAACTCCAGCATTTTTACAGAGGCCGTTTTCTCCAGCAAAGCTCTTTTAGCGGATGTTTGAGACATTGAATTTGTCAGACCGTCACACCCAGACAGAGTAGAAGGGCTGATCATACTCCTGATTTTGATGAAGGGACTTCTGATTTGTATTTACAAGAAGTGAGTAGCAAATACTATATCCAGGACTAGAGGGGCCCTGCCTCCAGCCAGGTGGAGGAAAAGGACAACCGGGTTTATTGGACAGTGTGGATTCAATGGCCTGGCACGTTAGACCCACAGGAGTATAAGGCTCTTGTAGACATCTGTACACAATGTACCCTAATGCCATCATGTTATAAAGGGGCAGAACCCATTTGTATTTATGGTGTGACAGGGGGATTCCAAAAGTTAACTGTATTGCAGGCTGAAGTAAACCTGACGGAATGAGTGGCAAAAGCACCCCATTGTGTCTGGTCCAGAGGCTCCATGCATCCTTGGCATAGACTATCTCAGGAGAGGGTATTTCAAGGGCCCAAAAGGGTACTGGTGGGCTTTTGGTATAGCCGCCTTGGAGATGGAGGAAATGAAACAGATGTCTACCTTGCCTGGTCTCTCAGAGGACCCTTCCACTGGGTTCCTGAGGGTCAAAGAACAACAAGTGCCAATTGCTACCACAGTGGTCTACCAGCACCAATATCGCACCAGCCAAGACTCCCTGATCCCATCCATAAGTTGATTCACCACTGGAGAGCCAAGGAGTGATCAGCAAGACACATTCACCCTTTAACAGTCCCAAATGGCCACTATGAAAGCCTAATGGGGAGTGTATTGGGTTTGTGTGGCAAGATTTTGGTAGCAGGGGGGTTACAGGGGTGGCTTCTGTGAGAAGCTGCTAGATGCTTCCCCGACAGCGCCAATGCCAGCTGATTCCAAGACAGACCTGCCACCGACCAAAGCCGAGCCAATCAGTGATAGTGGTAACGCCTCTGTGATAACATTTTTAAGAAGGAAAAAAGATGCGGCGGGCACAGAAACTGCAGCTGGAGAAAGGAATGAGAAGATGTAAGAGAAACAACCTTGCAGACATCAAGGTCAGTGAAGAAGGAAGGGGAGGAGGTGCTCCAGGTGCCAGAGCGAAGATTCCCCTGCAGCCCGTGGTGAAGACCATGGTGAGGCAGGCTGTCCCCCTGCAGCCCATGGAGGTCCACGGTGGAGCAGATAT
Organism: Astur gentilis; assembly: GCF_929443795.1. NCBI lineage: Eukaryota > Metazoa > Chordata > Aves > Accipitriformes > Accipitridae > Astur > Astur gentilis. The sequence continues at coordinate 30,727,476 of NC_064918.1, forward strand.
CCACCTGCAGCCCATGGAGGACCCCACGCCGGAGCAGGTGGGTGCCTGAGGGAGGCTGTGACCAGTGGGAACCCCGTGCTGGAGCAGGCTCCTGGCAGGACCTGCAGATCTGTGGAGAGAGGAGCCCATGGAGCAGGTTTTCTGGCAGGACTTGTGACGCTGTGGGGGCCCCATGCTGGAGCAGTGTGCTCCTGAAGGACTGCACACCGTGGAATGGACCCACGCTGGAGCAGTTAGTGAAGAACTGCAGCCAGTGGGAAGGACCCACATTGGAGAAGTTTGTGGAGGACTGTCTCCTGTGGGAGGGACCCCATGCTGGAGCAGGGGAAGAGTGTGAGGAGTCCTGCCCCTGAAGAGGATGGAGCAGCAGAAACAATGTGTGATGAACTGACCGTAAACCCCATTCCCCATCCCCCTGTGCCACTGGGGGGAGGTAGGTAGAGAATCCGGGAGTGAACCTGTGCCCTGGAAGAAGGGAGGGGTGGTGGGAAGGTGTTTTGAGATTTGGTTTTATTTGTCATTACCCTACTCTGGTTGATTGATTGGCAATAAATTAAGTTAATTTTCCCCAAGTTGAGTCTGTTTTGCCTGTGACGGTAATTGGTTGAATGATCTCTCCCTGTCCTTATCTCAACCCACAAGCCCTTTGTTATATTTTATCTCCCCTGTCCAGCTGAGGAGGGGGGAGTGATAGAATGGCTTTGGTGGGCACCTGGCATCCAGTCAGGGTCAGCCCACCACACACACCTAGACTCTGACAGGAGTTTAGAAAGCAAGGAGGTCTTCTCTGAATCTCGTGACTCAATGGGAGGGTCTCCCTTACCATTTCCCACATTCCCTTTTACCCTATTATATTTTGGTCCCTATATACATAAGTTTACTTTGATTCTGATTTCATTTTCCTGTGTGCATTTTATCCATGTATTAAGTAATAGAGTGAACCTTGCCAAAAAATTCTGTGAAGTCACACTTTTATACAAATTTCTATTAAATCATTTTCTATTGCTAATAAAATTGGAGGTTATGCTTTAAGCGATCTGAACCTCTCTTTCTCATTTTTAATTTCCCATGCGAAACGCCACTGAGTGCTGATATGCCGGATATACTAGAACTTCAAAACCAACTAGAGTCAAAGGCAGCCAAGTGGTATGCCACAATTGACATTGCTAATGCGTTTTTCTCAATCCCTCTGGCAGCAGAGTGTTGTCCACAATTTGCCTTTACTTGGAGGGGTGTCCAGTACACTTGGAATCGAGTGCCCCAGGGGTGGAAACACAGCCCCACCATTTGCCATGGACTAATCCAGACTGCACTGGAAAAAAGTGAAGCTCCGGAACACCTGCAATACATTGATGACATCATCGTATGGGGCAACATGGCAGAAGAAGTCTTTGAGAAAGGGAAGAAAATAATCCAAATCCTTCTGAAAGCGGGTTTTGCCATAAAAGAAAGTAAGGTCAAGGGACCTGCACAGGAGATCCAGTTCTTAGGAATAAAATGGCAAGACGGGCGTCATCAGATCCCAATGGACGTTATCAACAAAATAGCAGCTATGTCTCCATAGACTAATAAAAAGGAAACACAGGCCTTCTTAGGTGTTGTGGGCTTTTGGAGAATGCATATTCCAAATTACATTCTGATTGTAAGCCCTCTATCAAGTGACCTGGAAGAAGAACAATTTTAAATGGGGGCCTGAGCAACAACAAGCCTTTGAACAAATTAAATGCGAGATTGTTCATGCAGTAGGCCTTGGACCAGTCTGGACAGGACAAGATGTTAAAAATGTGCTCTCTACCACAGCCAGGGAGAATGGCCCTATGTGGAGCCTCTGGCAGAAAGCACCTGGGGAGACCCGAGGCCGAACTCTGGGGTTTTGGTGTTGGGGATATCGAGGATCCGAGGATCGCTATACTCCAACTGAAAAAGAGATACTGGCAGCATATGAAGGAGTTTGAGCTACCTCAGAAGTGGTTGGTACTGAAACACAGCTCCTCTTCGCAGCCCGACTGCCAGTGCTGGGCTGGATGTTCAAAGGGAAAGTTTCCTCTACACATCACGTGACTGATGCTACGTGGAGTAAGTAGGTCGCACTGATCACACAATGACCTTGCATAGGAAACCCCAGTCGCCCAGGAATGTTAGAAGTGATCAAGGACTGGCCAGAAGGCAAAGATTTTGGAATGTCACCAGAGGAGGAGGTGACACGGGCTGAAGAGGCCCTGCTGTATAATAAACTGCCAGAAAATGAGAGGCAATATGCCCTGTTCACTGACGGGTCCTGTTGCATTGTGGGAAAGCATCGGAGGTGGAAGGCTGCTGTATGGAGTCCTATACGACAAGTCGCAGAAACTGCTGAAGGAGAAGGTGAATCGAGTCAGTTTGCAGAGGTGAAAGCCATCCAGCTAGCGTTAGACATTGCTGAAAGAGAAAAGTGGCCAGTGCTGTATCTCTATACTGACTCATGGATGGTGGCAAATGCCCTATGGGGGTGGCTACAGCAATGGAAGAAGGGAAATTGGCAGCGCAGAGGTAATCCCATTTGGACTGCCGCACTGTGGCAAGATATTGCGTCCCAGCTAGAGAATCTGGTTGTAAAAGTACTTCACTTCCGCTGTTCGGATAGAGAAGCTAGCGGTAAAAGTACGTCACGTAGATGCTCATGTACCTAAGAGTCGGGCTACTGAAGAACATCGAAACAACCAACAGGTGGATCAGGCCGCCAAGATTGAAGTGTCTCAGGTGGACCTGGACTGGCAACATAAGGGTGAGCTATTTATGGCTCGGTGGGCCCACGATACCTCAGGCCATCAGGGAAGAGATGCAACATATAGATGGGCTTGCGATCAAGGGGTGGACTTGACTATGGACACTATCGCATAGGTTATCCATGAATGTCAAACGTGCTGAAATTAAGCAAGCCAAGTGGTTAAAGCCCCTGTGGTATGGAGGGCGATGGCTGAACTATAAATTTGGGGAAGCCTGGCAGATTGACTATATCATACTCCCACAAACTCACCAAGGCAAGCGCTATGTGCTTACTATGGTGGAAGTAACCACTGGGTGGCTGGAAACATATGCCACTGCCCAGAATACTATCCTGGGCCTTGAAAAGCAAGTCTTTTGGTGATACAGCACCCCAGAAAGAATTCATCTGACAATGGGACTTATTTCCAAAACCACCTTATAGACACCTGGGCCAAAGAGCATGGCATTGAGTGGGTGTATCACATCCCCTATCATGCACCAGCCTCCGGAAAAATCTTACGATACAATCGACTGTTAAAGGCTACACTGAGAGCAGTGGGTGCTGGGACAATCAAACATTGGGAAACACATTTAGCAAAAGCCACCTGGTTAGTCAACACTAGGTGAGATGTGTTGACCCTGGCTGGATGCCAGGTGCCCACCAACGCCGCTCTATCACTCCTCCATCCTCAGCTGGACAGGGGAGAGAAAAATATGACAAAAAACTTGCGGGTCGAGACAAGGACAGGAGAGACCATTCACTAATTACCATCACGGGCAATACAGACTCAACTTGGGGAAAATTAACTCAATTTATTACAAATCAGCCAGAGTAAGGTAATGAGAAATAAAATGAAATCTCAGAACACCTTCCCACCACCCCTTCCTTCTTCCCGGGCACAACTTCACTCCCGGATTTCACCACCAACCCCCCCCAGCAGCACAGGGGGACAGGGATGGGGTTTACGGTCATCACACATTATTTTCTGCCGCTTCACCTCCTCAGGGCGAGGGCTCCTCACACTCTTCCCCTGCTCCAGCGTGGGGTCCCTCCCACAGGAGACAGTCCTCCACAAACTTCTCCAATGTGGGTCCTTCCCACTGGCTGCAGTTCTTCACTAACTGCTCCAGCATGGGTCCTTTCCATGGTGTGCAGTCCTTCAGGAGCACAGTGCTCCAGCGTGGGTCCCCCACAGCGTCACAAGTCCTGCCAGAAAACCTGCTCCATGGGCTCCTCTCTCCACAGATCTGCAGGTCCTGCCAGGAGCCTGCTCCAGCGCGGGGTTCCCACGGGGTCACAGCCTCCTTCGGGAACCCACCTGCTCCAGCGTGTGGTGCTCCATGGGCTGCAGGTGGATATCTGCTCCACCATGGACCTCCCTGGACTGCAGGGGGACAGCCTGCCTCACCAGGGTGTACCACGGGCTGCAGGGGAATCTTCGCTCCGGCGCCTGGAGCATCTCCTCCCCCTTCTTTTTCACTGACCTTGGTGTCCGCAGGCTTGTTTGTCTTACATGTTCTCACTCCTCACTCCGGCAGCTCTTTTTCTCTGTCCCAACCTTTTTTTCCTTCTTAAAAATGTTATCACAGATGTGTTACCACTATCACTGATTGGCTCGGCCTTGGCCGGCGGCAGGTCCGTCTTAGAGCTGACTGGTATGGGCTCGCTCGCTCTCGAACACAGGGGAAGCTTCCAGCAACCTCTTAGAGAAGCCACCCCTGTAACCCCACCACCACCACTAAAACCTTGCCACACAAAACCAATACACTAGGGGATCTGCCAATCAAGAAATCTGTCTTCCTGCATCTCTCAAGCCCCTAAAACTCCAGGCAGTGACTGGGGGAATGAAGAATCTCCCATTGTAGGAGAAGATCAGGTTTGAGACCACCTGAGAAACCTGAACCTACACAAGTCCATAGGACCTTATGAGATGCATCCCAGATTCATGAGGGAATTGGCTGATAAAGTTGCTAAGCCACTCCCCATCATATTTGAAAAGTCATGGCAGTCAGACAATGTCCCAAGTGACTGGAAAAGGGGAAATATTACACCCATTTTTAAAAAGGTTAAAAAGGAGGACGCTGGGAACTACCAGCCAGTCAGCCTCACCCCTTTGCCTGGGAAGGTCATGGAGCAGATCCTCCTGGAAGATATGTCGAAACATATGGGAGACAGGGAGGTGATTACAGACAGAAAACATGGCTTCACCAATGGCAAATCGTGCCTGACTAATCTAGTGGCCTTCTATGATGGAGTGACTGCATCAGTGGACAAGGGAAGAGCTACCGATGTCATCTACCTGGACTTCCGTAAGGTCTTTGATACAGTCCCTCCCAATGTTATTACCTCTAAATTGGAGAGATATGGGTTTGATGGATGGACTGTTAGATGGAGAAGGAATTGGCTGGATGGCCACTTCCAAGGAGTTACAGTCAATGGCTCAATGTCCAAGTGAAAACCAGTAACCAGTGGCATCCCTCAAGGGTCTGTACTGGGACCAATACTATTTAATATCTTCATCATAGACAGCAGGATTGAGTGCACCCTCAGCAAGTTTGCAGATGACACCAAGCTGAGTGATGCAGTTGATTCGCTAGAGGGAAGGGATGCCATCCAGAGGGACCTTGAGAGGCTCGAGGAGTGGGCCCATGCGAACCTCAAGAAGTTCAACAAAACCAAGTGCAAGGTCCTGCACCTGGGTCGGGCCAGTCCCCAATATCAATTCAGACTGGGGGACATATGGATTGAGAGCAGCCCTGTGGAGAAGGACTTGGGGGATACTGGTGGAAAAAAAATTGGACATGGGCTGGTAATGTGAGCTAGTAGTCCAGAAAGCCAATCGTATCCTGGGCTGCATAAAATAAGTGTGGTCAGCAGGTTGAGGGAGGTGATTCTCCCTCTCTACTGTGCTCTGGTGAGACCCCACCTGGAGTAATGCATCCAGCTCTGGGGTCCCCAGTACAAGAAAGACATGAGGGCCATGAAAATGATCAGAAGGCTGGAACACCAGGAAAGGCTGAGAGAGTTGGGGTTGTTCAGCCTGGAGAAGAGAAGGCTCTGGGGAGATCATATTGTGGCCTTTCAATATATAATGGGGGCTTCTAAGAAAGATGGAGGAAAGACTTTTTACCAGGGCCTGTAGTGACAGGACAAGGGGCAACCATTTTAAATGGAAAGAGGGTAGATTTAGATTTAGATTGGACATCAGGAAGAAATTCTTTACGATGAGGGTGGTGAGACACTGGAACAGGTTGCCCATAGAATTTGTGGATGGCCCATGCCTGGAAGTGTTCAGGGTCAGGTTGGATGGGGCTTTGAGTAACCTGATCTAGTGGAAGGTGTCCCTGCCTATGGCATGAGGGTTGGACTACATGGCCTTTAAAGGTCCCTTCCAACGCAAACCATTCTATGATTCTATAATTCTATAATTTTATGACTTTTACAGGTAGCTCAGTGCTGCTAAACAAGTTCAGCGACAGTAACTTTGAGTAATAATCCAAAGCAAAAGAGCCTCGACAGAGAAGCAATTCATTATTTTTTAAAACTAGATATCTTTAATCAATATTGATTTATGTCATGATTTAACCCCAGCTGGCAACTAAAGGACCACACAGCTGCTCACTCACCCCCCCAGTGGGATGGGGGGAGAATCGAAAGGGTATTTTTATTGCTGAGCATGACATCATATGGTATGGAATATCTCTTTGGTCAGTTGGGGTCAGCTATCCCAGCTGTATCCCCCCTCCCAACTTCTTGCGCACTCCCAGCCTACTCCCTGGTGGGGCAATGTGAGAAGCAGAAAAGGCCTTGACTCTCCGTAAGCACTTCTCTAGCACTAAACAATCCCTGTATTATCAACACTGTTTTCAGCACAAATCCAAAACATAGTCCCATACCAGCTACTATGAAGAAAATTAACTCTATCCCAATGAAAACCATCACAATCTAACTTTTAGAAACTTTAACTTAAAAGGTTTCTTGACATGGGCATACATTTACACCTCTGCTTAGATGTCTTGAAACAGAAGAGAAAATCCCAATGTTGTCCTAAAAGTGGATTCATTTACCTGGTGTGCAAGCCAATAACACACAGAGTCGAGGTATTTTCAAATTAATTTCATTGATGTGCATGAATGGGTGCCTGTCTCAAGACAGCACACCCTTGTCTCAAAAATTCCCACATTTATACACTTAACTAATACATATTCACTGTTATTTTCCTTAATGACTGGTTCATTCTTCTTCGCCCCTTGTTGGAGCAGCGGAGGAATGCACATAAGTCGACTCAATATGAGTGATAGAAGTGATTCAACTTTATTTGCATGGATAGCTTATATTTATACAGTTTGCGATAATTATGCCTACTAGTCCTAATATGATTGGTACATTGCTAATGTTTATTCATTACTAAAACACACCCACTTGTGATTTGCAGCTATGCGTGTTCCGTAACTTTCTCATGGGAACTTCTTCAAAAGTTACTTATGAAGTTATGCCAAGGTCACACCGTCCCTGTCTTTCTCCTGATAACAGCGAGACCAGCTGTTGTTTTTCTCCTGATATCAGCAAAGCCAGCTATTTTCGGCCAAGGCCTAATCTTGCTGCTCAGGCTGACATTCTTTCACACAGAACTCTGCTTGCACAACTTTTCTATAGGCCCATGTCCTTTTTCATCAAGCCAATTCCCAACAGCCCCTCATGTAAATTAGTGCGCAGACTCTGTCTTCTTCCTTCATTGTCTTCTTTTGAGTAGGTGGTATCATTTGAGTAGGTGGTCAATGAGTCGGTGGTCGCGATCTCCCCCTGTAGGAATTACCTTTTGCCTGCTTCTTCCTTAATCTTGGCAGTTCCAAGTGGTTCTTCAAGGTTTGTTGATCAGACCACAATCCATTACCTTTTCTGACATAAGCATTCTACCTACCTACAAAGCCCCTTTGTCTAATAGTTTATTCCTAAACACTAAATCATGTCTAGTTATTGTTTCCCTACTTTAAATATTAACTGATGGGGGGGGGGGGGGGGGAACCTGTAAACAGGACTTCAGCAGCTCGCTGGTTATTTCAATCATATTATACATATTAATTGATAACACCAATATATGTATGTGTGTGAAAATATCTATTTCAAATAGTGAACTTATTTCCCACAAACTGATCCCAGTCTCACTGAAGTCAGCAGTGTGCATGATAAAGTCCTGGAGGAGGTATTTACATGAATCTGATTTGGAAACTTTTAGTTTTGTCTATGTTAGAGCACTTCTGGTCAATTTCTGAATTACTCAGTGCTGGGAAAATCCAATACTGAATGCAAAAACTGTTAATTTGCACATATAAGTTTCACTGCAGTATGTTTTCTATGCCTGTGTAAATTTTTCCACAGAGCAACCTGGAAGAGATAAAGATATTAAAAATTAAACTATTAAGCCTGTAAAACCACACAAATTTGCTGCCAGATTAGGGACTAGATATACTACAAGAAAGCAGGATTTAATTGATCAGATTTCAAAATCATAGCGTAGCCATTAAATTGTATATTTCAAGCAAGCCAAATCCGTAAAGCATTTTACACAATGAATTAAATTCCAGTGCTGAAGAAATAAATCTCCTTTACTGCAAAATGACATTATGGGATATCATCAACTCTTTCTTCTGCCTAAATGCAATAGCAAACCATGCATACCACTGTTAAGATGGTAGCAATAAGCTTGTCCTTAAAGAGCTATATTTTATTTTGGCAGAACAAAATTCTGTTAGCAGACACATAAAACTCATTTTGAAACAAACAAAAACTATGAGCATGAGTTCTTTGGTAGTTTGGTACTCCTTGTTCATACCAATCTCTAACAGCTTTCAGATTTTTAGTTCCTCCTTCTCACTTTCCCTCCATCTTTCTCTTGATTATGTCTTTTAGGTAAAGGACTCCACAGTACATACGTGTAGGTCAAGTCTTCTGTCTGTAGTGGTCTCTCCTTAACTTGACCTCTCTGTAGGTCAGCAGTCAAGCCATTTGTCTCTTTGCTTGTGATACCGAAAAGCCAGTTGAAGAAATTCTCTAAGACTCAATTTTAGAGTTTTAGAAAGCAGGCATTCTTTATTGCAGCGCTGGATGCACAGGGGATAATTCCACCTAGCATGCATGCCACAGCTTCAGCACAAACAGGTTATATGGAGTAACTAATTACATATTAATCAGATTAGTATACATATACATAAAAATTATTGTAACTGATTATCATAGTACTGCCTACATCCAGTCATGTGCAATGGTTCTTCATTTGCGTCAAAGGGCTGCTTTTGCGACCACCGACCCATTTGAAATTCTGTTGGCTGACCTTCAAGCCTTTGTTCGTCATCCTTGTTCTTTGATCTTGGAGCTTAACATGGTTTCAGTCACATATGGTCAGTTTCAATATTATTCTTATCTAATGTACAGGAACATCCAGTCATAAGAGCAAAGAATTGTAAAACTTAGGAGTAACTACCTCTACTAGTTAATTGCTTGGCTACACTTTTGTCTATTGTTTCAATCATAGTGTTAGTATAAGATTTCTAATAATTATTTACCAAATCTCACTTTTACAGTCACCTAGCAGCAAACCAGTTTCCATAGCTGGTACAAAATATTAAAACCATAAAAAATATTTAGATATAACATACAGAATGTATGGACATATGCTATCACTTGTCCCAAAACTAACAATGACTAACTGCTGATTCCAGAGCTCTCAAATAAAGTACGTTTATTTGGCACACATAAAGAGAAAACTTACCACTCTGTACATTTTTATTTAAGTTTTTAAAACTTAGAATTCTGTGATAAATCTAGTGAGCTAGGGCCAAACTAGCACACACTGTAGGTGCATTTTTCTTTTGGCATAACAAATGCACACAGGCTATTGTGAAATGAGACAACAGTGAAGATGCAGCACTTTTGTTTACCACGGGTGAACAAGGCACAGTCTGTCCTTCCACTTTTGCCTGGGCTTATCCTTCATTGGCTTATCTGGGTGTATAACTATAAAGTGCTGTGATTCACCTTGACTGTTTTTACCTCAGGGAAACTCCCACTGGTATAGACAGATGGATAATGTAAGAGACAGAAAGTCCTTGTTCACCCTGCACTGACAGGGGAAGGAAGCAATTGTCCACACAGAAGCTTCGCTTTTCTACTCCTTTACACAGTGCTCTCCTTAGTTCCTGAGGCACAAGAGGGAGTCACCAAGCATGTTGCTATTGAAGGTAGAGAATGGGGCTACTGCCAGGGATTCACTGTCTCTGAACTGTGTGAACTACTTATAGGAGGTGGGTGAAAGACAGCCACAATGGGAAGAAATTTTCACTTTGGAGCTCAGAGCAGTTTGCAGAGTGAACATAGAGGAAAGCCTGCTGGAGTTTAATCCTGTGTCCCCTCCTGTGCTTTCTTCTATAACAAGGAGATACCTAGCCATCCCTTCCTCCCTCCTGATAAGTCATGAAGCAGGGGCACAGGCAGAGAAAGGCCCTCTTCTCACAGTAAGGTATGAAGCTAGAAGGATCTGTCTAGGGTGGAAAAAGGTGAGCAAACCCCCATCCCCTTTGGCGGAGTGGGAGGGAAAGGAAGGAAAGCAGCACCTACTGCAGCCATTAACTCCACCTTCGGCTGAAGTAATTGCCAACCCCTGCATGATGATGTCACTGTGATTCCCAGGAGATCCACATGAAGGCCTCAAGGCATAGGTCTATCGAGTCATGTGCTTTGTCCTGGCTCTGAGCTGGCGCAGGAGGTCCCATCCAGCAACTAAACACCACGCAGCCGCTCACTCACCTCCCCCCCCACCCCAGTGGGATGGGGGAGAAAATCGAGAAAAGAAGCAAAACCCGTGGGTTGAGATAAGAACGGTTTAATAGAACAGAAAAGAGGGAACTAATAATGATAATGATAACACTAATAAAATGACAACAGTAGTAATAAAAGGATTGGAATGTACAAATGATGCGCAGGGCAATAGCTCACCACCTGCCGACCAACACCCAGCTAGTCCCTGAGTGGCCATTCCCCGCCCCCACTTCCCAGTTTATACTAGATGGGATGTCCCATGGTATGGAATACCCCGTTGGCCACTTTGGGTCACCTGCCCTGGCTGTGTCCCCTCCCAACTTCTTGTGCCCCTCCAGCTTTCTCGCTGGCTGGGCATGAGCAGCTGAAAAATCCTTGACTTAAGTCTAAACACTACTTAGCAACAAGTGCAAACCTCAGTGTTATCAACATTCTTCGCATACTGAACTCAAAACATAGCACTGTACCAGCTACTAGGAAGACAGTTAACTCTATCCCAGCTGAAACCAGGACACCCCCCCAGTCCGGGGTAGGTGGGGCTAGAACTAAACCGTTGGGTAGAGCGGGGCTCTGGCAGTTCATCATATTGTCCTGCACATAGAGAAAGACTGGGAAAGGAGGAGGAACTTGCCTAGGTGCACACATCTAAGGAGCCGTTGCGGGGTGAGTTACCAGCCCTGCACATACCCACTGGCTGCAGCAGTCACGACAAGCAAAGGGAAGGAGGCGGTAGTCGGGTTTATTTTTACTCATTATTTCTTGCCTCCCCCCCCCCAGTTTATTTATTTAATTAATTAATTCTGGTGATAAGGAGCATTATTTCTGCCTCTGGCTGGATGTCTTGAGGTGTCAAGTGAGTAGCGGGTATCCAGGCAGGACTGACCCAATGAACTACTGATACAGGCGGGATACATCTCTGGAGCCCTTGACTTGCTCTTGGGGACCTTTTAAGTGGTTGTGAAGAGACTTATAAAAATATATAAACAAATCTCCCCAAACGTGATAGATTTGCTTTCTCCCTCCTCTCTTTTGTAGCTGTCTTGGCTTTATCTGAGGAGAGACAGGGATGCAAAGTGTTCTGGGTAGACATGAAAGGCCTTCTCTTCTGACAGTGTGCCTGCAGGTCACTAGTATCTCTGCCACATGCATTTTCACAGTATAACCTTATGTAAACAAAACTCTAAGTCATTATTCTTGCAGTCAAAGGAAAAAAATTTAGTGTTCTGGTTAAAACATAACTTCAAGAAGGAAATTAATGAGATTCAGAAATGTAGCATTATTAAGCATTTGAAATATTTGAATCAAATGGTGCTGCTTATGGATACATAGGTTTGCTGTCAAAACATTGTAAAACTTTAAATATGACATCATGCTTTTTAAAGAAACATGAAACAAAAAATATATTTGTTTTAACTAGGTTTTTGGGGAAAAAAAAGGCAAACCAAAGACTTGTTACATTCTTAAGTGTTCTAGTAGTGTTATTATGCTATGAATACTAGAGCATTTTCATTATAAGCCCCCCTCTTTGTTTAAACCAAGGCTTGTATGCTAATATTTCCTCTGTATTGGTTATTTAGGCTTATATTTTTTTCATTGTTGTGGTTTAACCCCAGCCAGCAACTAAGCACCACACAGCCACTCACTCACTTCCCCCCCCACCCAGTGGGATGGGGGAGGGATTTGGAAAAAAGGTAAAACTCCTGGGTTGAGATAAGACCAGTTTAATAGAACAGAAAGGAAGAAACTAATAATGATAACACTCATAAAATTACAATAGTAATAATAAAAGGATTGGAATATACAAAACAAGTGATGCACAATGCAATTGCTCACCCACCAACACCCAGTTAGTCCTGGAGCAACAATCCCCCCACTCCCCCCCAGTTTATATACTAGGCGTGACGTCACATGGTATGGAATACCCTGTTGGCCACTTTGGGTCAGCTGCCCTGGCTGTGTCCCCTCCCAACTTCTTGTTCCCCTCCAGCTTTCTTGCTGGCTGGGCATCAGAAGCTGAAAAATCCTTGACTTTAGACTAAAGGTTACTTAGCAACAACTGAAAACATCAGCGTTATCGACATTCTTCTCATCCTGAACTCAAAAACATAGCACTGTACCAGCTACTAGGAAGACAGCTAACTCTATCCCAGCTGAAACTGTTACAATACAAGGAAAAATCAGTTTTGTATTTACAAGTTAAAATTGTAACCATAGGGTATTGTGTTAGGTGCAATGAATCATGTTGTTGCCGAAAAACTCAGAATAAAGAACTTATCAACACCAATTTAGTGTAGATAAGCAGACACTTCTTTATTGACGGCCAGGTGCACGGGTGAGTCCTCTCAAAAAAACCTTGCACACCTGAACACCAAAATCATACACCTTATATTATACTTATTCATTCATATTCATTAGATTTCCGAGAAATGTTATGCATATTCATTAGATTTCTGGGAAGTTATTTAGCATATGTTAATGTCCTTTACGCAAGCGCATTGAAGGTCTCTGGTGGTCTTCTAGAGTCCTCTGGTGGTCTTTCATAGTCTTCCTCACTTGTCCGCTTCTTGACCTTCCTTAGGTGATTCTGCGTAGTTTGGCCCTTGGCAGGTAACTAACTGTTTCTTGGCAGATAACCACAAGTTGCTTCATAAAGAACTTATCAGTTTCCATTAATTTAAAATTCTGACATCTTATACATTCTTCTAGGTTATAATATACTCCTACTATATCCAAATTATCTTAAATCTTAAGCTTGTTATCTAAGATTTAAATGTTCCTACTAGATGATTTTGGCCAATTCCTCCGGCCTTGGTACAGGGTTATACACAGGATTTCACAGCAGCTGTTGGTTGTTGGTTGAATGTATAAAATGCAATAGAGATATATAATTCTATATTCCTATTAAAATTTAATATGATTAATTCTAACTAATAACAAATCAATAACAAATCAGTAACATTTCCCCCCTTTGAAAGTGTTGAAAATTATTTCAATACTTTCACATTATCTACATAACATTTATCCACTAGTATTTGAGAGTTAATATTTGTTTCAGTATATTTTGGTGGTGGACTGTATTCTGGTGGAATAATTGGAACCTCTCTCATGATCATGCAATTGACTGCAATTCTATTAGTAAATTGTCTCTTCAGACAAGCATATGTCAGCATGATCATCAAAAAGACAATTAGTAACAGAAACAAAGTTTTTATTATAGATTGTAACCAAGAGCTCAGATTCCATCCTAATCTGCTAAAAATTTTTCCGAACCAATCTTCTGACATATCCTCTCGAATGGTTTCAGTTTCCTTTTCAGTTTTGCTCAATAACTCCAAATCATGTTCTACGTCCTGAGTGACATTAGGAATATGAATACAACAATGGTCCAATCTATCCTTGAGGTATCCACACACTTAAATTCATAGTTAGAATTCCCCAAGGAATAGATTCCCCTACTGCTCTTGGTATTGGCAAACAAGCAGTAATCTGGGTAACATTTTGCAAGCTGGCAAATCCCTTAATCAATCCTAACATCAAATTTTCCTCAGACATCTTTTTAGGAATGTCAATCAATTGTTCTGTTTCTAGTTGTCTTTTGTTCCTATTCATCAGATCGGTCCAGGTTCCCACCAACATCATCTGCCGAACTAGTATAAAAAAAACCAATCAGAAACAGATATGAAAAATTAAACATGTTTCAGAGTCAGTTTTAAAGTCTTTGGGTCACGGCTAATAATCTTCCATGGAGTAGGTGCCTTCTTTACTCGAGTGTAGTGTATCCAAGCATCCGATTCCACAATCTTAATAGCCATGAAGGTGGTTAACAGTATCTGGAAGGGTCCTTTCCAGCATTCCTGCAGGGGTTCGGAAGCCCACGTTTTCACATAGACATAATCTCCTGGTTGAAAGTCATGTACGGGAGCATCCAGGGATAACGGTCTATTCCACACTACTGCTCTCCAAATTACAGTCAAAGTTTTTCCTAAGGAAAGCAAATAGTTATACACATCTTGTTTCCCTTTTACATGCATGTTTAGGTTTGGTTCTGAGGACTCATAAGGTTTTCCATACAATAATTCATAAGGACTGACTGAGGTTCCACTCTTTGGCTGTACTCTGATTTGTAAGAATGCCAATGGAAGTGCTTGAGGCCATTTTAAATTAGTCTCTTGACAAATTTTACTTATTTGCCTTTTTAGGGTTTGATTCATTCTTTCTACTTTCCCACTGGATTGTGGCCTCCATGGGGTATGCAAATCCCATGTGATACCCAGAATTTTGCTAACATTCTGGACTACTTCTGCAACAAAGTGTGGACCTCTGTCAGAAGAAATTCCAATAGGAACTCCAAACCTTGGAATTATTACTTGTAGTAACCACTTTACTACTTCCTTTGCTTGTGTGGAGCGACAGGGAAAAGCTTCTGGCCACCCTGTAAAAGTATCAACCCCCACGAGGATGTATTGATACCCATTTTGCCTAGGTAGTTCTGAAAAATCTACTTGCCAATAATCTCCAGGCTCTGTACCAGATTTTATTCGACCCATTTGAACCTTTTTCCTGATTACTGGATTATTTTTCAAACATACTTCGCATTTTGCAGTTATTATTTTTGTCATTCTTAACATTTTGAGCGATACCACTTGTTTTTGCAAAGAAGTTACTAGGGCTTCTGCTCCCCGGTGACATTCCTGATGCTTTGTTTGAATTATTTCTCTCATCAGAAAGGGTGGAACTACTACCTGTCCTTTAGGTGTTACCCACCATCCGGCTCGGTTTTTCTTAGCATTTAATAATTGACCTAACTTATCATCCTCTTCTGAGTATTTTGGTTCTTCCCTAGGAAGAGTTACTGTTTTGGAGGGAAATAATGCCATTTGCAATGCTCGTTCCTTTGCTACCTTTCTTGCCGTTCGGTCGGCTAAATTATTTCCAGCAATTTCCTTTGTGTTTCCAATTTGGTGTGCTTTACAGTGCATGATTGCTACCTGATCTGGTTTTTGAACTGCTTGTAATAATTGTAAAATTTCATCTTGGTGTTTAATATTTGATCCCTGAGAGGACAATAATCCTCTTTCTTTCCACAATGCTCCATGGACATGTACCACTCCAAAAGCATACTTTGAGACTGTCCAAATATTTACTTTCTTCTTTTCGCTTAGTTCTAAAGCTCGAATCAAAGCAATAAGTTCCGCTTTCTGAGCTGAGGTGGTACTTGCCAATGTTCCTGCTTCTATAACTGTGGTGTCTGTTGTTACCGCATATCCAGCGTATCAGACTCCTTGCTCCACAAAGCTGCTACCATCTGTATACAATTCCCAGTCCGGTCGCTCCAATGGTACATCCTTCAAATCTTCACGACTGGAATAAACATACTCAATAGCAGCCAAGCAATCATGTTCCAATTGTCCTTCTTCCTGTATGGAACTTAAAAACACCACTGGATTTACCAGGTTAGTTGTTTTTAAAATTACATCATCTTGTTGAGTTAATATTATCTGGTACTTCATCATTCTGCTCGGAGATAGCCAGTGTCCCCCCTTTTGTTCTAAAACAGTTTTCACCATGTGTGGGACATAGACTGTTATTGTTTTTCCCAAGGCCAATTTCCGAGCTTCTTGTATGATCATTACTGTTGCAGCCACTGCTCGAAGGCAAGTTGGCCACCCTTTACTCACTGTGTCCAGTTGTTTGGAGAAGTATCCGACTGGTCGTTTCCAGCTTCCCATCTTCTGGGTTAACACACCAAGTGCCAAGCGTTGTCTTTTATGAACAAACAGCTGAAAATCTTTAGTTAAATCAGGAAGGCCTAAAGCAGGTCCAGACATTAAAGCACGTTTTAACTCTGTAAAGGCCCTTTGCTGTTTTGGACCCCACTCAAAAGGAGAGTTCTTTTGGGCCTCATACAACGGTTTAGCTATTAGACCGTAGTTCATGATCCAAAGACGACACCACCCTGCCATTCCCAAGAACGCTCTAAGTTCATGGATATTTTTTCGGCTCAGGTATACTACAAATGGTTTCTTTGCGATCTTTTCCCAATTGTCACTGCCCTTTTGAAATCTCAAAGCCCAGATATATCACAGTCTGACATGCTATTTGGGCTTTCTTCCTGGATACCTTGTACCCATTTAGTCCTAGAAAATTCAAGAGGTCAATGGTTACCTGTATGCAGGTAAATCTTTCTTCTGTAGCAATCAGTATGTCATCCACATATTGTAGAAGTAAATGTTCAGGCCTTGGTTTGTCCTGTTTCCAGATTTCAAGCTCTTTTGCCAGCTGGTTTCCAAAAATTGTCAGGCTAATTTTAAATCCTTGTGGTAGTCTTGTCCATGTCAACTGCATCTTTCGCCCAGTTTGTGGATTTTCCCATTCAAAAGCAAACAACTTTCTGCTTTCCTTCTCCAAGGGTATGCAAAAGAAAGCATCTTTCAAATCAAGCACTGTAAACCACTGATGAGTCTCCTTTAACGCTGTTAACAACATATAAGGATTTGCTACCACAGGATATATGTCCTTGGCTATTTGATTCACTGCTCTCAAATCTTGCACCAACCTGTATTCACCCGAGGGTTTTTTGACTGGTAAAATAGGAGTATTATATTCAGATTCACATTCCTCCAAAATTTTGTACTCTAAAAATTTGTCAATTTCTTCAGCTCCTGCCTTACTTCTGGTTTGATTGGGTATTGTTTAATTTTTACTGTTCCTGCATCTTCTTTTAAATCTATTTTTACAGGTGCTGCTAATTTTGATTTACCAGGAATATCTGTTTCCCATACTGTAGGAATCACTGCAGAATCCACCTCTGGTGGAATGTATTGTTGGGAAGTGGCTTGCTGAAAAAGGACATGGGCCTGTGGAAAAGTTGTGCGAGCAGAGTTCTGTGTGAAAGAACGTCAGTTTGAGCAACAAGACTAGGCCTTGGCCGAAAATAGCTGGCTTTACTGATATTGGGAGAAAAACAACAGCTGGTCTCGCTGTTATCAGGAGAAAGACAGGGACGGTGTGACCTTGGCATAACTTCACAAGTAACTTTTGAAGAAGTTCCCATGAGAAAGTTACTGAACACGCGTAGCTGCCAACCACAAGTGGGTGTGTTTTAGTAATGAATAAACATTAGCAATGTACCAATCGTATTAGGACTAGTAGGCATAATTATCGCAAACTGTATAAATATGAGCTATCCGTGCAAATAAAGTTGAATCACTTCTATCACTCATATTGGGTCGACTTATGTGCATTCCTCCGCCGCTCCAACAAATGGCGCCCGAACGGGGACAGAAGAAAGGGGAATTGGAGCGACGGACACTGAGAAGCACCGGTAGCAGCGACCGGGGGGCAAAAGATTAACCGAACGCTGATCGTCTTGGTTGGTGTGTTAACTCTCGTGCCTGGACCGTCCAAAAGGGGTTCGCCGTCAGTGAGGGCTACTGGAAAAAGGCTGCAAAGACTTTTTAACCGAGGTGCCTTAATCAAGGTAGCACCAAGGAGTATCAAGAAGCCGGCCGGCAATGGATCAAGAGGTAGCCCTAAAATTATTACAGTGCTTTTTAGAAAAGCGGGGGGTAAATTGCGTTAAGCAAGTTTTGGGATTAGTTGCTTTAGGTCGTGTTAAGGGATGCTTTAAGAATCCGGATTTATTATCTGAGGAGAGTGAATGGTGTAGATTAGGAGACGTATTATGGGATATGGTAATTGACGATGATAAATCAGCTAAAAAACTAATGAAGCAAGGACAGAAACCTTTCAATTAGTGTGGGTACAGCTTTTGAGCTTATTACCTCGAATGCTATCGGAACCTCCCTATGGGATGAAATTAGTGACGGGTCCAAAGACGTTAAAGGTCTTGCAACTTTATGGAAATTGATTAAGACAACTCTGTAAAAAATGAAAGCAGATCGTAAAGCGTCTGCGTCTGCTTTTGCTGCTCTCTCTCTCCAACCGCAAGCGAAAGGGAAAAGCGGGGAGAAAAACATAATGCAGCGAGAGAGACTTTTTGGAGCTTGTTCGCCTGCTCTTGTGCCCTTGACTTCTGCTCCACTCCCTGGGACTGCCGATATTAATCAGCCATCCGACAGTTCCTAAGCCTCCCTAACCGTACGATTAAAGGAAACCCTACAGAATCAGGGAGTGAGTAAAAATCTGCCTACGAAAACACAGCCCCCAGATACCACCGTTCAACATGAACAAATTATACCTAGCATACACCCTGATTCAAATAATGCAAACAAGGACTTGTCTACTCTAATAATAGAACAAAAAGAGACAATGTTAGAATTGTTAAAGGAAATGCAGAAAAGAGACGGGGAAACCAACCGCACCCGTGATAGACGTGGAGCCGCCTGTAATAGCCGCTTGTAATAGCCACTGCAGAAGAAAGGCAGAGACATTGGAGGGGTGTAATAAAAGAGGCCATTATAGAAGGGACTATGCTCCAAGCATTCCCAGTTATTGCATCAAATGGACAGAAAAAATGGGAGGTGTTTGACTGGAAGGTAATTGAGAAATTAAGGAATGCTGTGAGTCAGTACGGAATCAAATTTGCGTTAACTCACCAAATACTGCAATTCATTTTTTCTGCTGATACACTGATACCTCAATACTCGCTTTTGAAAATGCTACTGAAAAGACACGCAAAGCATTGTGTAATTTGCCGAAAAATGCAGACGTCGTTGATATGATGGAATACACGGATCGATCAGTGGACTCACAGAAAGTAGCCTATGCTGCCACAGCTCTCCAAGGAGCTACAAAGAAACACAAGGCCAGTAAGACACCCTTGGTCAAGTGTTCTAATTGTGGCAAACGTGGACGCATTAGGAGCAAATGTACAGTTACTGCTAACAGTAAGTGCTGCAACAAGTGTAAGAAAGATAACCATACCACCAAGAATACAGGAAGAAGGGAAACTTTACACCGACTGCGAAGGCCCCTCACGCGGCGACACGAATGCAAGGGGCTTGAGCTGCCAGCCCTCAGGCAGCCTCGCAACCACCAGATCCGCCACCGCAGGAAGCTCCGGAGTGGATGTGGAAACCGCAGTCAACATAAAGGGACCATTGGGGTTTGGACTTAGTGCATTTTTAATGGGGCAATCTTCAACAGCTCTAGAAGGAATTCTGGTGCTCCCAGGGCTTATTGATGCAGATTATTGTGGGACTGTGAAAATTATGATTCATGTTTTAATCCCTCCTGTTTCTATTCCTAAAGGTACCAGAATAGCACAATTAGTTCCATTCAGGTCGTGTGTTCCGAACCCAGGTGAAGTACAACGTGGAGATGGTGGATTCGGCTCCACAGGCAAACCGCAGGTATACTTTGCCATGGACACAACAAGAGGTAAACCAGAAAAGGTAGTGCAATTGGAAGGGCCCAATGGAGTTGTCGTCAAGAAACCAATGACAATCAATGCAGGAGCTGATGTTACGATTATTTTATGATGCATTTGGCCTCCATCATGGCCATCGATCAATCCAAATTTTGGTATTGCTGGGATAGGGGGCACACAAGCCACCTTAGTAAGTCAGCTACCGATTACATTTGTGTTCCCCGATGGTGAACACATTACGACGTGTCCGTATGTCATGACTACCCCAACTGAATTGTTTGGCCTCGTAGGCCATGATTTATTGAGCCAAATGAAGGCAATGTTAGTGACGCATCCTTTTTAGGAGCGGTCACTGAGGGGTAGCCAATTCTGAAAATTAACTGGAAAACAGATGAGCCTGTTTGGATTGATCAGTAGCTGCTAAATTCTGAAAGGCTGCTAAAAATACAAGGGTTAGTTGAAGACCAATTGAGAGCGGGACATGTTGTCCCTTCTACTAGTCCATGGAATACATCAATATTTACCATTCCCAAGAAAAGTGGGAAATGGAGACTGTTACATTATCTCAGAGCTGTGAATGCGGTGATGGACAGTATGGGAGCCCTGCAGCCAGGTTTGCCATCTCCAGTTATGCTTCCAGAAGAATGGGATTTGTTAATTATAAATTTAAAAGATTGCACCCAGATGGCGCTGAACGGTTCGCCTTTTCGGTAACATCAATTAACAAGGCAGATCCCTATAAGAGATACCATTGGGTCGTGTTACCGCAATGAATGCGCAATTCCCCCACGATGCATCAGGTGTATGTGGCCTGGGCATCAGAGCCTGTAAGAAAGCAGTTCCCTCAGTAACTTGCCACAGGATGAGATTTTAACTCAATTCAGGACATCTTAAGCCATCGCGGAGTAATAATCACTCCTGAAAAGGTGCAAAAGGCAGCACCTTGGAAGTATTTGGGGTGGCACATAGATGTAAGCAGTGTTAAACCTCAGAAGGTTCAAATAACATGAGAAATTTCAACGTTACATGATGTCCAGAAGCTTGTGGGAGATATCCAGTGGGTGCGGAATCTTTGCGGTATCACTAATTGCGATATGACCCCTCTGGTAGAACTCTTGGGTATGATAACACTGTGCAGATGAGAAACGGGAAATGACAGAGCTGACCAATTGGTTGCAGCGCCACGGAAGCCTCCTCCAGGGAATCGTTTTCAACATAGCACGGCAATCACATGCGCTCTTGCATCAACCCGCTAGGATGTTAGCAAAGCAATTTGACTTACCACTTACTGACGCCCAAGGTATCTTTAAAGCATGCCCTGATTGTCAAGAGGAGGGGCTCGGCTTGGGCTGTGGGGTTAACCGATGAGGTCTTTAGCCATTGCAGTTGTGGCAAATGGATGTCACCCATGTCACGTGGTTTGGTGCAAAGCGTTCTGTGCACGTGTGTATTGATACCTATCCTGCTGCCATGTGGGCCACGGCATGAACTGGAGAAAAGGCCTTACATATTGAATGACATCTTCATGCTTCTTTTGCAGTACTGGGTGTGCCTAAAGAAATTAAGACGGACAACGGCCCAGCCTATGGTTCTACATGATTTGCTCGATTTTGTAATTTGTGGGGAATTCATCATGGTACCGGTATTCCACATCTTCCCACAGGACAGGCTATTGTCGGATGGGCCAACCAAACCGTAAAAGAACATGCTGCAAAAACAAAAAGGGGGGAACCCAGGGCTTACTCCCAGAGGAACGATTGGCCAAAGCCTTATTTGTGCTAAATTACCTTAGATTGACAGGTGATCACAAAGACCCACCAATGGTAGTGCATCATGTTCTTTTACAGGCAGAAAGGACGCAACAAAGTACAGGAATCATGGTAATGTATAAGGACCCAGAATCCGGGAAATGGTGCGGATCAGCAGAAGTAAAACTTACTGGGAGATCCTGGCTAAGTGGGTCAAGCCATGGCTTCGCACTGATGCTGGACCCAGAATTGTCCCAATGGCAACTGGCACGGCACCGGCGGGTGCTGAAGCCACTGATCCGACAGATTCTAACTAATAGAGTATTACTAGCGGACACTGAGTCCTTCAGACAGGTTTTTAGAACAGCGTGCCTTATTGTATATAGAACTTGCTTTAGGTAAAAAGTGTGTTAAGCATAATTTGATTAAACATAGCGTGATTACGGGAAGACAGTGTGGGGTAAATGTAAAAGTTAGTTAAAGCCAAAATTAGGGGTAAGGTCTATTTCCATTAATAACCTGGGAACGAGTTTGATTGTGTTTCCACAGATACAGGCCCACGATGGACTCCTGTTCGGTGTGCGCGACCATCATCATCTGGAGCATCATAGATGATGTGGCAATATGAATACCACCTCAGCCAAAAACTAATGTATAGGTCACCTTGGCTAACATAACAGGTCAAGATTCTCTGTGCATCGCAACTGTATCGTAAAGCCCACGAACCAATTAGACAAGATGGCTATGACTCGTGCAGCGCGCCTGGCCAGCGAGCACATGCGTCATAGATTGCAACCGAGGCGGACTTTTGGCACCCGCTGGCCACGTGTGCTAAAACCCGTTCCTCTGCAAATGTATAAATACCGGGATTTTCCGAAGAGCATCGGGCTGGTGTACGGTGAGGCCATCGTTGCCTCTGTGGGGACGCCCATGGAAAGCTGGCACCTACCGATTGCTGGGCTGAGTTCGTGGAGCAAGATGGCACAAGAATGTATGGATGGTTCATTTTCCTCATAGTCCTCATGGTCTGGGTCATTAGGGGTAACAGGTTGGCTCAAAGAATTATGGGCATTATTGTAGTTACTGTGATTGTAGCTATTGTAATAGTTTTACCTTGTTCAGCTTATTAAGGAAAATGGCATCCCAAGTTATTAAGCAAGCCTGGATTGCTCAAAAACAAAAAGAGGGAGAAAGATTTAAACAGAGACCTACAGTGGATTCGACCTTGTTGTGGTATTACAAATACAGACTTACAGCCACTGCTGGATTTATTGAGGGGCAGCGATAGCTTAACTTCTACAAGACAACTAAGTGCACCGGGATGGCAAGCCTTGGCAGCAATTGGACAAAAAAAAGAAGTCACATCATCCATGTCTGGCAGATACGTTCCTGATTTACCCATAAATTTGAAACCTTATGCTGAGATTGATATGGAACACACTGACTGTTGTAAGCAGCATGACAGTGACACTGGTGATTGATCCACATCGGTTAACGCCATGGGACAGTAAGAATGTTTGGGTGTCACTAGCTAAAGCTATTAATCAAATCTCTTTTTGTGTGCTTATGTATTTTATTAGGTATAATGTTGTTTTTACTGTGCTTAATTAGTTGTGTTCACAGATCTTTGCAAAGGGCAATACAGCAGGTGTTAAAATTTTACCTCAATCTATTCACAAACAGATAAATTGGCTGAAGAAACATACACAAAGATCCAGCAAGAAACTAATTGGTTTGATGGGGTGTTACAGTCAATATTCGGTGGGATAACACCATGGCTAATGTCATTGATTAAGGAAGCCTTACGATGGCTGGGTATATTGAAATTAATCTGTGTAATAGTTAGAATTGTGTATGGGTACATGATGAGAGGAGTCTCAAAGCTGACACACCAAGCTCTACTCGCACAAAAAGAAAAAGGGGGAATTGTTGGGAAGTGGCTTGCTGAAAAAGGACATGGGCCTGTGGAAAAGTTGTGCGAGCAGAGTTCTGTGTGAAAGAACATCAGTTTGAGCAGCAAGACTAGGCCTTGGCCGAAAATAGCTGGCTTTACTGATATTGGGAGAAAAACAACAGCTGGTCTCGCTGTTATCAGGAGAAAGACAGGGACGGTGTGACCTTGGCATAACTTCACAAGTAACTTTTGAAGAAGTTCCCATGAGAAAGTTACTGAACACGCGTAGCTGCCAACCACAAGTGGGTGTGTTTTAGTAATGAATAAACATTAGCAATGTACCAATCGTATTAGGACTAGTAGGCATAATTATCGCAAACTGTATAAATATGAGCTATCCGTGCAAATAAAGTTGAATCACTTCTATCACTCATATTGGGTCGACTTATGTGCATTCCTCCGCCGCTCCAACAATGTATCATCAGGATTTCTCCTGGTTTTGACTCAGGTATTTTCAAAAAGAGTTCTCCTTCCTCAAAAACAATTTGTGCATTTAATTTAGATAACAAATCCCTTCCTAACAAGGGTATCAGACATTCTGGTACATACAAAAATTCATGTGTAATTATTTTCTTTCCAAACTTCAAATCCAGAGGTTGCAGGAATGGTCTGTTTTCTTCTTTCCCTGTTGCTCCTATTATGTTTGCTGGTTTTGTTCCAATTTTTCCTTTACAAGTATTTAATACCAAAAATGTCGCTCCTGTATCCACTAGAAATTTAACTTCTTTTTCTCCCAGCATAATTATAACCAGAGGCTCAGCTGGGTTCCCCTCTGGTCCCCATCATTCATCCAAAACCATCATTCTGGCTACCTCCTTCCGAATATTTCCTCCTGAACACTGCTCATTTTTAGGACAATCTCTTCTCCAATGTCCTTCCTCCCTACACAAAGCACACTGATTCACTCCTAAGGGGGTGTTAAAATTCCGATTGCTAAAATTCACAAATCCTTCCCGTCCACTGGCACCTCGTCCTCTTCCTCTACCTCGTCCTCTGCCTGCTGTTCCTGTCATTACGGCCAGTAATCTATTTTCTCTGGTTTTCCTTTCCTCTTTTTCCTGTTGTTATATACTTTCCATGCTGCCTCCAGCATTTTATTCAAACTCCTTGAATCCTCTCCCTCCAGCTTCTGAAGTTGCTTTCTTATGTCTGGTGCCGACTGTCCCATAAAAATCAAAGCCAACTGTATCTGAGCCACCTGCCGTATCTACTCTTAAATCAGTATATTTTCTGGCAGCTTCCTTCAGTCTTTCCAGGAATGCTGAGGGAGATTCATTCTTATCTTGTCTCACCTCATATAATTTAGACCAATTCAGAGATTTAGGCATAGCATGTTTAACTCCATATAAAATCCATTTCTGATACCGACTGAACCTTTCTCTATGTTCCACGTTATTTGGATCCCACTGCGGATCCCCAAACAGAAAATTCTGCTCTAATGTTCCACCTGTTGTCCCACTCAGTACAGCCACTTCTGCCTGTGCTTTGCCAATCTTTAGTACCATCTGCCTTTCTGTATCATCCAACAAATTATCCAAGATCACCTGTAAATCACTCCAATCCGGATTCTGCGTTCTAATTATAGTATCCACCACTCTGCCTACTCTCTCAGGATCTTCTCTATATACTCCAGCTGCCTGCTTCCAAGCCATCAAGTCCGTAACCGAAAAGGGCACTTTTACATACACCGGCCCATTGTTACCAACTCCCTACCACAGGGGAGCTATTGTTTGTGCCTACTAGTTAGCTTGCATTCCTTCTGCCAACCCTGTCTCTGTCTTAAGTAAAAGAATAAATCCACATATGGTATTTCACTCCATTTCCCTTCTCTTCTACAAAACAACATTAACTGCAGAATGGTGTTATAATTCAGTGTCCCATTCATGGGCCACCTTTCCTGATCTTCCAATGTATACAGAGGCCACCAATGATTACAGTATTCAATCATCTGGCTTTTACGTAAATCATCATGCAATTCACCCCAATGAGCTAATAAACATCCTAACGGAGAAGTTTTTTGGATTTTTCCATCAGTGGACAAATTTCCCATACTATTACTCTTAAATAATTTGGCCAATGCCAATATGTTTATACCCAATACCAAATATCTATTAGATATATATCAAATATCAAATACCAGAAGTCAATAATCAATTATCAAATGTCAAATACCGAACCAAATATCAAATGCCAAATATCAAATACAAAGTTTCAAATACCAAGTGTATGCATCAAATACCAGATATCAAATAAATACAAATAACAGTTGTTGCCAGGTAATGGAGTCCACCTGCTCGACTAGGGCACGGACAAAGCCGACTTCCCTAGGCAAGAGTCATAACCAATATCCCCTGGCAAATTATTAACCAACAAAATGTATTCACACTTTATAACTTCCAGCCTCAGTTAGAGCTGTACCATACAATATACAATTACTCAAATCTGTCACTTCATTCTTCCAAACTCCACACTCGCTTCGTGCACGTCTCACACTTAGAACACTCACACTCACACCTTTCCACAATTGTTAGTTTAAACAAAGATATATAACACACTATAACACAACTCTTAATTGTGATTTGTGATACTTCCAAATACACTAAATATCTCACACAAGTACACATATACTCTTAAAGATTCCTTGGAATTGGGACTCAAACCCAAAGTTTCCAAAATGCTTTTGAAGCTGGGACTCTAACCCAGAATCCTCAAAAGTTGTGGGACTCTAACCCACTCCAAAATACTTTTCAAGCTGGGACTCTAACCCAGAATCCTCAAAAGTTGTGGGACTCTAACCCACTCCAAAATACTTTTGAAGCTGGGACTCTAACCCAGAATCCTCAAAAGTTGTGGGACTCTAACCCACTCCCAAATTGTCCAACCCAGCAATAGCTTTCGCTTATGTCTTATGGGCAGACGCCTAGGCTTCCACTTCCTTCAGGATCCTTTAGTCCAACCCTGCGCATCTTTCACCACGTCTGACAGGCAAACGATACGGTGGGACTCTAACCCACTTTAGTGGGACTCTAACCCACTTAGTTTGACTCTAACCCACTATCCCTAATATTTCAAAGAAAAGAAGTGTCTTACTAAAATCCAGGGGATGTCACAAAGAGCCTTATGGATCGGGGATCAATGGGTATCCCCGAGAAATCCTCGGTGCTGGCTGGAACCGATCAGGTCCCCGACTCGTCCGGTCTCTCTCAGCAAGGTCCCATCTGGGTCGCCAGAAACTGTTGCCGAAAAACTCAGAATAAAGAACTTATCAACACCAATTTAGTGTAGATAAGCAGACACTTCTTTATTGACGGCCAGGTGTGCAGGTGAGTCCTCTCAAAAAAACCTTGCACACCTGAACACCAAAATCATACACCTTATATTAAACTTATTCGTTCATATTCATTAGATTTCTGGGAAGTTATTAGCATATGTTAATGTCCTTTACGCAAGCGCATTGAAGGTCTCTGGTGGTCTTCTAGAGTCCTCTGGTGGTCTTTCATAGTCTTCCTCACTTGTCCGCTTCTTGACCTTCCTTAGGTGATTCTGCGTAGTTTGGCCCTTGGCAGGTAACTAACTGTTTCTTGGCAGATAACCACAAGTTGCTTCATAAAGAACTTATCAGTTTCCATTAATTTAAAATTCTGACATCTTATACATTCTTCTAGGTTATAATATACTCCTACTATATCCAAATTATCTTAAATCTTAAGCTTGTTATCTAAGATCTAAATGTTCCTACTAGATGATTTTGGCCAATTCCTCCGGCCTTGGTACAGGGTTATACACAGGATTTCACAGCAGCTGTTGGTTGTTGGTTGAATGTATAAAATGCAATAGAGATATATAATTCTATATTCCTATTAAAATTTAATATGATTAATTCTAACTAATAACAAATCAATAACAAATCAGTAACAATGTTAGGTATAACCATAGAAACCTCATATATTTTCTATTGAATTTTGTGTTTGGAAACTAACATTATGATTGAAACAATTGAAGTAATTATAAAGTGTAGTCGAGTGATTAACTAGTAATTACTCATAAGATTTGTAGTTCTTTGCTCTCATGACTAGATGTTCCTGTACATTAGATGAGAACAACATTGGAACTGACCACCTGTGATTGAAACCGTGATTGAAACGGTGTTAAGCTTCAAAGAGCAAGGACAAGAAACTAAGGAAACCATCATGAACACCAGTTATGCTGCTTGGAAACCCCCTTTACCCTTCCCATCTTGATCTGAGTATCGAGGATTCCAATCAGTAGAGCTAAGTGAAATTGACCAATGATTGTTTTTAAATAAGAATATTGATAAGGTTATATAATCAAAGGACCAATCGTTATAAGGTTAAATTTAAGAGCGAGCATAGTATGCATTTTTATGTAAAGAAACCTATGTAATGATGATTTGACAGAAAAAGTGTATAAAAACTGATGGATTTTAATACTAAGTCAGACACTCCTTTGAAGGAGCGATGCCCCACGTCCCCAGCGCTGCAATAAACGAAGTGCCTGCTTCTTAATGTCATATTGGTGTTAAGGAGTTTGTATTGGGTCTGGCTGAGATGGGGGGGTGTGGAGTGATAGAATGGCTTTGGTGGGCACCTGGCATCCAGCCAGGATCAACCCACCACAGAGTTTTATTCCGGATTTCGGTAACAAAACCAGGACATTCATTTAATTTTATAAAGATGCTATTTCAAAGCCTCTGACCCTGATTATGCATGGATATTTGGGAGGAGAGTGAAGGACCTTTTTCAATGTAGCAAGGAAAAATAAGAAAAGGAGGAAGCCATAAACAAGGATATACAGGGACACAAACCTGACTGACAAATGATAAGGGAGGCAGTGATAAGAACCAAACCTGCTCAGTCACACTAATTGATGAGGGCATGTGAGAGTGTGAGAATGTTTATTCCAGCAAGGTTATCTGACTGAGGAACTTGTCAATTGGGAAATCAAGGGAAAAGGGGAAGCCAGAAACCAAACTATACCAAGACACAGACTTGACAAAGCAAACATGGAGACAATGACAAGAAACAAACCGTTCCAGTCACACTAATTGATGTGCTATCAAGAAACCACAGACTCCACTAGAAAGATCAACATGGACTTTGCAACTGATAAGATTGTAAACGAGGGGGAGACTCTGGACTAGCAAGGGTGCGGGAATGGATAGAGCTGTTACAAACCGATGAAGGATGATAAAGGACGTGCAGGGGAAGGGGAAGCAGGGAGGAAGAAGGTGGGGGGTAGACAGAAAACTGTATAAAAGGGGCTGGTCGCATGTAAAACGGCACCGATCAGTATGTTTGCCTGGCTGAGTAGTGTGCCTGATCACTGCAGTCTGTCCTTGATATTAAATCTTTTCTTAACTATCTCTGCGTAATGTCACTCTCGATCCCCTGTGTATGTGTGCTGCATGGACTAAGTGCCAGCTGCTGGTGAGACCTGTATGTGTGAGTGGAATTTGGTGCCAGCTACTGGAGTCAGACCAGGAGTGTGGGTGCCCCTGGCCTGTGCTGTCAGCTACTGAAGTGAGTGGGGTCTTAGTGCCAGCTACTGGAGCAAGTGGGGGTCTTTAACCTCCAGCCACTGGGGCAGGAACTGTGTGTGTTCCCAAAACCAGCTACTGGGGGGGACCAGTGTGAGTGAGGTGAGTGAGGGGCTCCATGCTGGTGCTAGAGTGGGACTGTGGGTCACAGCCCTTGTACCTGGTGCTGGCTGCTGGGGGGCAGGGCTGAGTATCTGTATATGGCCCAATCCTGGTGTGTGGGGGGGTGTGTGTGTATATTCACTAGCAAACCTTAAGCTGGAACTAGCCGGCAAGTACGGGGGGGCTCAGGTTTGGGCTGGGGTATCAGGCAGGCAAGAGTCTGTGCTGGTATGCCCAGGGGGACCTGCCAGTGTGGAGTGCCTGTGGGAAGAGTGTGAGTGTTTGCTAGTAAGCATCAAGCTGGACTAGTCAGCGAGTAGGGGACCTGTGAAGCAGGTAAGGAGGCCTGGGATCTGGGCAGGGGTGCCAGGCAGACAGAGGGGCCATGACAGTACTAGAGGGATCCACAAATGCATGTGTGCTTGTGAATCTAGGGAGTGTTGTGGCTATGCTTTCACTAGCGACCTCCTATCTGTAGCAGCCAAAGAGGAGGAAGGGGACTTGGCTGTCTATACTTATGTTTTATGTGAGTCCTGTACGTAGGTGCTGTTGAAGGCAGTGCCTTGTCTGTGGCAACCTGTGTGACCGGCTGTGTCAGTGTCCTCTGTGTGTGTGTGTGTGTGTGTATGTGCCTGGGATACGTGCACAGCTTTGTTACAGGTTGAACCTGCAACTGGGAAAGTGGCAGCCGTGTCCCTCAGCTTGGGCAGAGAACCTGGGTCCCCAGGCACCAGACTGGGCTCCAGTGGCCGGGCAGGAATGGTTCTGGGCCAAAGCGGCTAGAGAAGGCGGCTGCACTTCTTACATCACTTAACAGATTTTAGTGGGTTCCATGTGAATTTATATGCCCACCCACAGGGTTCTCAGCATAGGCCCTGTGAGATGACTAATATGAGTAAGACTAGCAAGTTTTTTAGTCAACACTTCAGCTCAGGCTTTTATTTATATTTCTCTAACTTATTTCAGATGTGACTTCTTGATCAGAAGGTAAATAAGGAGTTTTCTTGAATTTCTGAATGTGAGATTTTGGCAGATTACTCTGTAAGGTAGAACTATCTCTATGGAAGCTTGAAAAAACTCCACAAAACTCCTACTTCTGCTGAAAGAGGTATAGTCTGTTTTATTTGGTACATAGAAACTGGTGCTTTGCTGGATGATATATTGGTCTGCAGAGTGTGTTGTATCTATCAGTTTTGTGGGGGGGTGCTGGTGGCACAGAGAGAGTTGTATTGAATCAGACCTTAGTCCTTTAAGTCTGGTATCTTGTTTCTGACAAGCAGCAATACCTGACTGATGCTGGAGGAGGTGGGAGCAATAGTTCCCTCCCTTCACTTTGAACCTCTCTGGTTATGCAGTACTGAATAAAGGTGGAGATGCCTGATTTTTTTCATTGATAAAGTCTCAACCTCCATGTATTACTCAGGGTACCAAGTGAACAGCTGATTTGATCTGATAAAGTAATTCCTAGGTTTCTTTCTACCAGGTTAACCAGTACTAGTGATAGGGGCAACCTGATTATAAGGGGGAGAAATACTAAACAGAAGATGTCTGCTGAAATACCGACAGAGAAAATGCCTGCCAGCCTGGGAAATGCTAGCCTGGGATCTAGGCCTGGGAACCAGAAGCATCCTTAAGAAGCGCAACTGGCATCTTTGAAGTACAGCTGGGTACCTAGAAACTGGAGACATCCTGAGATACAATCGGTGAGCACAAAACCAAGAAACTGTAACAGCAACTTATTGTCTGGAAAGATGAAAAATAGTCTGGAAAAGAGGGAAAACATCCTGAAAAAGGAGGAATCGATAACTGCCACTGGCTGTTCTAACTGCAAGAACAGGAAAACAGTCTGGAAAAATAAAAATTTATCTGAGGACATTAGGAAAACATCATTATTTATTGACTGTCCCAGGTGAAAAACAGAAATTAGCAACATCTATTGGCTGCTCCAGGTGGTGGTGTCCTATGCCCCCTTATGTCTTTGTGATATAAAAATTACTTTCTACCTAAAATGGAGCCTCTGTCTCTGAGAGCTCCCTGTGCACGAGATCTCTTAGACAGATTGGACCCTCATGGGGGATGCCTGGCTGACTCCAGACTCTATGACATGGATGACCTTTGAAGTGAGACTTTGCCCGTTGTTGATTGGCCCTGCTTCTGGGAGCGATTTCAATTGACCCCACTTCTGGGATCGTTTTGATGAGTGCGGTACCGGTAACACTTTGAATATATATAAAGCATGCATATAGGTAATTAATCATATTTGCTGCTTTACTAGTGGTAATTTTGTAGTAACCTGTAATACTGAAATATATAGTTGCTGCTACTATTGATTGCTGCTACTGTTGATATATATATACACACACACTTTTCTGGTAGTAATTTGGTAGTAACTTGTAATATATTGTGAGAGACTGAAAGAATCAATGTCTCAAACATTGTGGTGGGGCAAGTTCTGCTTAAAGACAAACCCTGCACAGCAAGGAACCAAGGTGAAAAGCCCATCAGCTCAGACATCAGCAACAGGAGGGGGAGGGCGTGCTGGAGGGTGCCCAGCTCCCTGTTCTGATAAGCTGTTCTGATACAAAGATCAAACAATGGCCACTTCTGCAGGGAAGGAGAAGTTACTCCACAAATGACCCCCAAGCCCAAAGGCTCACAAACTGCTCATTAACCTGACAAGTTCGGGTGCCCGCCCGAAGGAGGGGCAAGGATGATAAAAGGACACAAACTGAAGCCCCGGGCGCAAGCCCACCGAAATTGGACCCCTCGGCTGACTGAACCAATGCTGGACCCAGTACTGGTGAAATCTTTCTCTCTTCCTTTTTCTCTCTCTGTCGTCTTCTCTCTTTCCTTTTCCTTTTCCACAATCCCTACACCTCATCCATTTCAAGACATAAACCGTTGACCAAGTCTGGGACTAAGAGTGGATCCAGCCGCCCCTGGGCCCTTCTCTGAGGAGGAGTCTGGAAAGCAAGGGGGTCTGCTCTGAACCTCGTGACTCAACAGGAGGGATCTCCTTATTCCCTGAATTGATGTATATGGTTACACGGTTTACAGAAGTAGTCTTATGCCAATTCCTGTTGTGAGAAACCCTGCCACCTACTACCACGCCTCTCCAGTTCAGTTTGCTTCTGTCATAAATAAAATCTTTAACTGATCGTTTGGTGTCATTTCACCTTAATTTAGCCCGAGGCAATTTCAAATTAAACACAACTCCCTGGTCTGTCCAGTCTGGGTTGTGACATATATACACTTGCTTTACTAATCGCAAGTATACTTGCCTTGCTAGTGGTGATTTGTAGTAATCTGTCATAAAGAAATTTAGGAAATAAAGCCTTCGTGTCCTTGTGTATTATGGTATCCTACAAACCCACTGTCATGATCTTCACACACCTGCAGGCCAGGTAACCTGTTAGGTAGTGACATTAATTGGTGTCAGAAGTGGGATTCTGTAAAACACACAGGTTATGGATGTTTGGAAGGAAGCAGTAGAAGAACAGCAAAAATGCCAAGAGGATAAGGGATGGAAAACACCTAGGTGGAACTGGGAATTGGGTCACTGAGAATTGTCTTAATTGGGAAACCCTACAAGCAGAAATTTAGAAATGGCAGAAAAGTATCGGGCTTCTCAAAAAGACATTAGCAGATGCAGACACTTTGCTAAAAATTGTTAGGCAGGAAGCTCAAGATGCTTTACAGTGAGCTAGAGCAGCTGCCTTTGAATCTCATAGTCATGGTAAGAGCCAATTTGACAATTAGAAACTAACCTCACACCTTTGGCTTTAAGACAGGTTACAGAGTAAGATCGCTGAAAAAATATATACACTTCTTGTGGTTTAACCCCAGTCAGCAGCTAAGCACTACACAGCGACTCACTGATTCCCTGCCATTGGGATGGAATCGGAAGGATAAAAGTAAGAAAACTCATGGGTTGAGATAAAGACAGTTTAATAGGTAAAGCGGAAGTTGCATGCACAAGCAAAGCAAAATAAAGGATTCATTCACTACCTCCCATCAGCAGGCAGATGTTTAGCCATTTTCCAGGAAAGCAGGGCTTCATTACGCATAACAGTTCCTTGGGAAGACAAACGCCATAACTCCGAACATCCCCTCCTTCCGTCCCCCGGCTTTTGTTACTGAGCGTGATGTCATATGGTATGGACTATCCCTTTGGTCAGTTGGGGTCAGCTGTCCCAGCTGTGTCCCCTCCCAACTTCTTATCATAGAATCATTTAGGTTGGAAACGACCTTTAAGATCATCGAGTCCAACCATTAACCTAACACTGCCAAGTCCACCTGGTGCAACTTGAGGCCGTTTCCTCTTGTCCTATCACTTGTTACCTGGGAAAAGTGACCAACACCCACCTTACTACAACCTCCTTTCAGGTAATTGTAGAGAGCAATAAGGTCTCCCCTCAGCCTCCTTTTCTCCAGACTAAACAACCCCATTTCCCTCAGCCGCTCCTCATAAGACTTGTTCTCTAGACCCTTCACCAGCTTTGTTGCTCTTCTTTGGACACGCTCCAGCACCTCAATGTCTTCCTTGTAGTGAGGGGCCCAAAACTGAACACAGTGTTCAAAGTACGGTCTCACCAGTGCCAAGTACAGGGGGATGATCACTTCCCTAGTCCTGCTGGCCACGTTATTTCTGATACAAGCCCCTATTCTTGCTCACCCCCAGCCTACTCACTGGTGGGGTGGGGTGAAAAGCTGAAAAGTCCTTGACACTGTGCAAGCTCTGTTCAGGAATAACTAAAATATTGGTGTGTTATCAACACTGTTTTGGTCACAAATCTGAAACATAGCACCATACAAGCTACTATGAAGAAAATTAACTCTATTCCAGCCAAAACCAGTTTAACACTGAAAACTGATTATGAGGATGATTCTGATTCTGGCAAAGGGCCTTCTGCCCCTACCTCATTACCTGAACCTAATCCAGATAAAACAGCCTCCTTGTACTGTAGAAGTTAGATCTTTGCCAACTGAGGAGGGAGACAAGGATGCTTAGTATAGAATTATAAAGGGAATTTATTCTCTCATATTAGCTATGTGCATAGCAGTGCCCCCGCCTAAGGCATGGAGGACCCTGATATAGAGGAAGGCGGGGTTTATATATGTTACAATATAGTTGTATAGACCAATTAAATTACTCATGTTAAGGGGTGGGCTAATCAGTTACTATTACTCCCATAATCATTAACTGCTTCTCCCATGCAGGTGGTGTAGATGTATGGTCAGTGGTGTGTTAATCTTCATCGTTCTAAACTGATGTCCTGTGCAGGTGCAGTAGTTTTATACTGGATTCTGTTTGATTGCTGTTCTGGCCATGGTTATATGCCTGCTTTTTTTGAAAGGCAAATCTCATATTGTTTTAATGTCGATATGGGGTGTTCATAGACATTAAGAGCTGACTTAGGTTGGATCTTCAGGTTACATCAACCCCGAGGTAAAAGTTCACAGTCTCAGGTAGTGGTTGCTCTTCTAAGCGAGTCATATTGCAGTTAGCACCTTGCCTTTCACAGTACCGTATCATTACAACTTCCAGGGTACACCTCCCAGGTCATGCCAGAGATGGAGACACCCTTCCCATGTGTCCTAGTTTTAGCTGGGATAGAGTTAATTGTCTTCCTGGTAGCTGGTATAGTGCTGGTTTGGGTTCAGTATGAGAAGAATGTTGATAACACTGATGTTTTCAGTTGTTGCTAAGTAACATTTAGTCTAAAGTCAAGGATTTTTCAGCTTCTGATGCCCAGCCAGCAAGAAGGCTGGAGGGGCACAAGTAGTTGGGAGGGGACACAGCCGGGGCAGCTGAACCAAAGTGGCCAATGGGTATTCCATACCATGTGATATCACGTCTAGTATATAAACTGGCGGGGGGGTATCGCCACTTGGGGACTAAAAGGATGTCGGTTGGAGGGTGGTGAGCAATTACACTGTGCATCATTTGTATATTCCAATCCTATTATTATTACTGCTGTCATTTTATTAGTGTTATCATTATCATTATTAGTTTCTTCTTTTCTGTTCTATTAAACCGTTCTTATCTCAACCCATGAGTTTTGCTTCTTTTCCCGATTTTCTCCCCCATCCCACTGGGTGGGGGGGGAAGTGAGTGAGCTGCTGCGTGGTGCTTAGTTGCTGGCTGGGGTTAAACCATGACAGTCAATTTTGGCATCCAACATGGGGCACGAAGGGCTGAGATAACGACAAACCTGACCAGAGCTTATTAAAACAAATTTGTTACAAGCATTCATTATATTGGTCTAATAGTCACTGCTCACTATGATGATTTTTGTGTTCTTAGACTTGTTGCTCTGTTTTTTAAAGTTCTGTTATGTATCACCTCGCTTTCTGTATGTAGTCCCTCTTCTGCTGCTTATCATCTGTGGGAGGTGGATTACGGTTTTCACTTTGATGTATTGTGTAACACTGGTCTATGGTATGATAGTTATCGGTTGTGGGATTAATCCGGTATTTGCACTCACCATTGTCATCACTATACTTCAGGAGCCATCTGTGGGAAACGATTAATAATTACACCATTTACCTTTCCTACTCGGAGAGCCAACCTATGGGTGAGACACCATTCCTCCCTTTTCCCTTCTCCTTCAGTCCAGTTAGAATGGTGTTTGAGAATTTTGAATGTGGTTCAGCTCTTGTTTAAGGTTAAACAACTATTTAAGAAGATCACCCAGAGATATGCCCCGAGGGTGTGTGGGGTAGTATGGGCAAGTACCTAGAACAGTGGGCACCTCCAATGTTTTGGAAATTCACCTCTGAACAAGTGCAGAATCCATAAGAACTAGTAAAATATTTAGAAAAGATATGCTGTCGCCCTGGCAACTCCAGAGAGATATAAATTGCTGCAACGTCCTGGGGCCTGGCCCATGCCTATCGAGCCCTGTTCAACACCACTCAGTACCCTCAAGGGGAAGAGAAGGTCTCTGGATCTAACAACAAGATGACAGGCACTGTGGCTACACAAACCTCAGCGATGGGCACTACTGTCCCTCCAGCCGCGGCGACAAGCATAGGAGCCACCCAAACCCCGACAGTGGGCACTACAGCCCCTCCAGGCGCAGCAATGGGCACTGCAGCAACCCAAACCTCGGCAAGAGGTACTGCAACTGAACCAGTGGACCAACCTGCACCAGTATCAGTTGCCCCCATACACAAGAAGAAATATACATAAAAAATCAGTTTGTTTAGCAAAGGATGAAGATGAGCCAGGGTCATCCTGGCAACAGGAGGAAGAGGCAGAACCAGAGGTAATCACCCGATCCCTATCCTTGAGTGAGCTGTGGGATATGTGAAAAGCTTTCGGCCCCTATAGGTGAGCATATTATCACCTGGCTTCTCCAATGCTGGGACAATGGGGCTAATAGCTTGGAATTAGAAGGTAGGGAAGCCAAGCAGCTGGGATCGCTTGCCAGAGAACGTGGCGTTGACAAGGCAATTGGAAAAGGGACACAAGCCATCAGCCTCTGCAGGCGACTCCTGTCAGGTGTAGAAGGAAAGGTACCCCTTTAAGGAAGATGTTATATGTCAAGCAAGCAAGTGGACCACCATGGAAAAAGGTATTCAATATCTGAGGGAATTAGCTGTGCTAGAGACGATTCATCATGACCTGGACAACCCACAATTACCCAAAGATCCAGACGAAGTCCCATGCACATGACCCATGTGGTGGAAGTTTGTACGGAGCGCACCATCGTCCTATGCCAACTCACTGGCAATAATGGCCTGAAAAGACGAAGAGGCACCGACAGTGGATGAAGTGGCTTGCCACACCACGAGGTGCCCTGTGGTTTTACCTATGTGACCATGGAGAGGACATGAGGAAATGGGACGGAAAACCTACCATGGTCTTAAATGCACGGGTACGTGAGTTTCGAGGAAAAAAGTACCACAAAAGGGGATTCTACCAGGAAAAATGCTGCTCCAATTTCCAAACAGAGTAGAAGGGCCGATCTTACTTCTGATCCTCCTGAAGGGACTTCTGAGCCAATTTTACGAGAAGTGAATACTGGATACTCTGACCAGAAATGGAGGGGCCCTGCCTCCAGCCAGTTGGAGGAAAGGGATAACCGGGTCTATTGGACTGCGTGGATTCGATGGCCTGGCACGTCAGCCCCACAGGAGTATAAGGCTATAGTAGACACCGGCGCACAGTGTACCCTAATGCCATCAAGTTATAATGGGGCAGAACCCATCTGTATTTCTGGTGTGACAGGGGGATCCCCAGAGTTAACTGTATTGGAAGCTGAAGTAAGCTTGACTGGGAATGAGTGGCAGAAACACCCCATTGGGACTGGTCCAGAGGCTCCGTGTATCCTTGGCATAGACTATCTCAGGAGGGGGTATTTTAAGGACCCAAAGGGGTATCAATGGGCTTTCGGTATAGCTGCCTTGGAGACGGAGGGCACTGAACAGCTGTCTACCCTGCCTGGTCTCTCTCAAGACCCTTCGATTGTGGGGTTGCTGAGGGTTGAAGAAAAACAGGTGCCAATTGCTACCACAACGGTGCACCGGCAGCAATATTGCACCAACCGAGACTCCCTGATCCCCATCCACAAGTTGATTCATCAACTGGAGAGCCAAGGAGTGATCAGCAAAACTCGCTCACCCTTTAATAGTCCCATATGGCCTGTGCAAAAGTCTAATGGAGAGTGGAGACTAACAGTAGATTATTGTGGGCTGAATGAAGTCACAAGACCGCTGAGTGCTGATATGCCAGATATGTTAGAACTTCAATACGAACTGGAATCAAAGGCAGTCAAGTGGTATGCCACAACTGACATTGCTAATGCTTTTTTCTCAATCCCTCTGGCAGCAGAGTGCAGGCCTCAGTTTGCTTTCACTTGGAGGGGCGTCCAGTACAACTGGAATAGAATGCCCCAGGGGTGGAAACACAGCCCCACCATTTCCCATGGACTGATCCAGACTGCACTGGAACAGGCTGAAGCTCCAGAATACCTGCAGTACATTGATGACATCATCGTATGGGGCAACACGGCAGAAGAAGTTTTTGTGAAAGGGAAGAAAATAATCCAAATCCTTTTGAAGGCTGGTTTTGCGATAAAACAAATTCAGGTCAAGGGACCTGCACAGGAGATCCAGTTTTAAGGAATAAAATGGCAAGATGGGCGTCATCAGATCCCAATGGATGTGATCAAGAAAATAGCAGCTATGTCTCCACCGACTAATAAAAAGGAAACACAGGCCTTCTTAGGTGTCGTGGGTTTTTTGAGAATGCATATTCCAAATTACAGTCTGATTGTAAGCCCTCTCTGTCAAGTGACCCAGAAGAAGAACGATTTTAAATGGGGCCCTGAGCAACAACAAGCCTTTGAACAAATTAAATGCGAGATTGTTCATGCAGTAGCCCTTGGACCAGTCCGGGCAGGACAAGATATTAAAAATGTGCTCTCTACCACAGCCAGGGAGAATGGCCCTAGCTAGAGCCTCTGGCAGAAAGCACCTGGGGAGACCCAAGGCTGACCCCTGGGATTTTGGAGTCGAGGATATCGAGGATCCAAGGCTCGCTATACTCCAACTGATAAAGATATATTAGCAGCATATGAAGGAGTTTGAGCTGCCTCAGAAGTGGTTGGTACTGAAACACAGCTCCTCTTGGCAGTCCGACTGCCAGTGCTGGGCTGGATGTTCAAAGGGAGGGTCTCCTCTACACATCATGCAACTGATGCCACGTGGAGTAAGTAGGTCACACTGATCACACAACGGGCTCACACAGGAAACCCCAGTTTTTACTTTTTTGTAAAAGTACATCATGTAGATGCTCACATACCCAAGGGTCGGGCCACTGAAGAACATCGAAACAACCAACAGGTGGATCAGGCTGCCAAGATTGAAGTGGCTCAGGTGGACCTGCACTGGCAACATAAGGGTGAGCTATTTATGGCTCAGTGGGCCCATGATACTTCAGGCCATCAGGGAAGAGATGCAACATATAGATGGGCTCGCGATTGAGGGGTGGAATTTACCATGGACACTATCGCACAGGTCATCCATGAATGTGAAACATGTGCTGCAATTAAGCAAGCCAAGCAATTAACGCCCCTGTGCTATGGAGGGCGATGGCTGAAATATAAATATGGGGAAGCCTGGCAGATTGACTATATCACACTCCCACAAACTCGCCAAGACAAGCGCTATGTGCTTACAATGGTGGAAGCAACCACTGGACGGCCGGAAACATATCCCGTGCCCCATGCTGCCGCCCAGAAACACTATCCTGGGCCTTGAAAAGCAGGTCTTGTGGCGACATGGTGCCCCAGAAAGAATTGAGTCAGACAACAGGACTCATTTCCTAAACAACCTCATAGACACTTGGGGCAAAGAGCATGGCATTGAGTGGGTATATCACATGCCCTATCATACACCAGCCTCTGGGCAAATTGAACAATACAATGGACTGTTAAAGACACTGAGAGCAATGGGTGCTGGGACAATCAAACACTGGGAAACACATTTAGCAAAAGCCACCTGTATAGCCAACACCAGAGGGTCTGCCAATTGGGGTGGCCCTTTGTGATGGGTTGACCCTGGCTGGACGCCAGGTCCCCAGTAAAGCTGTTCTAACACTCCCCCTCCTCAGCTGGACAGGGGAGAGAAAAATATAACAAAAAGCTTGCGGGTCAAGACAAGGACAGG
This sequence comes from Astur gentilis, assembly GCF_929443795.1. Lineage (NCBI taxonomy): Eukaryota > Metazoa > Chordata > Aves > Accipitriformes > Accipitridae > Astur > Astur gentilis. The sequence continues at coordinate 30,767,406 of NC_064918.1, forward strand.
ATAGATCTTTCTCCAATTCCCGTCACAGGCAAAACAGACGCATTTTTGGGAAAATTAATTCAATTTATTACAAATCAACCAGAGTAATGTAATGAGAAATAAAACCAAATCTCAGAACACCTTCCCTCCACCCCTCTCTTCTGCCCGGGCACAACTTCGGTCCCGGATTCCTCTACCAAACCCCCCCAGCGGCACAGGGGGATGGGGATGGGGTTTTCAGTCATCACACGTTATTTTCTGCTGCTTCATCCTCCTCAGGGGGAGGGTCATCACACTCTTCCCCTGCTCCAGCAGGGGGTCCCACCCACGGGAGACAGTCCTCCACAATCTGCTCCAGCATGGGTCCTTTCCACGGTGTGCAGTCCTTCAGGAGCACACTGCTCCAGCATGGGTCCCCCACGGGGTCACAAGTCCTGCCAGAAAACCTGCTCCGTGGGCTCCTCTCTCCACAGATCCGCAGGTCCTGCCAGGAGCCTGCTCCAGCGCGGGGTTCCTAAAGGGTCACAGCCTCCTTCGGGAACCCACCTGCTCTGGCGTGCGGTCCTCCATGGGCTGCAGGTGGATATCTGCTCCACCATGGACCTCCATGGGCTGCAGGGGGACAGCCTGCCTCACCATGGTCTTTACCACAGGCTGCAGGGGAATCTCTGCTCCGGTGCCTGGAGCACCTCCTCCCACTCCTTCTTCACTGATCTTGGCGTCTGCAGGGTTGTTTCTTTTACATGTTCTCACTCCTCGCTCCGGCTGCTGTTTCCATCTGTCTCAACTTTTTTTTTTTCCTTCTTAAAAATGTTATCACAGAGGCGTTACCACTATCACTGATTGGCTCGGCCTTGGCTGTCAGCGGGTCCGTCTTAGAGCCGGCTGGTATGGGCTATGTCTCTTGAACACAGGGGAAGCTTCCAGCAGCTTCTTACAGAAGCCACCCCTGTAACACACCCCCTCCCCCCCCCCCCCCCCCGCTACCAAAACCTTGCCACACAAAAGCAATACACCCTTCCCAGTCAGAACTTTTACATGCTGTAGAAGGGGATAAAGTCCCTGTAGTGCACATAAAAAATATCTTAGGGAAGACAGTCTGGATTACTCCTGCCTCAGGCAAAGGTAAACCCATTCGTGGGATTGCTATTGCTCAAGGGCCTGGGTGCACTTGGTGGGTGATGCAAAAAGATGGGGAAGTCCGATGTGTGCCTCAAGGGGATCTGATTTTAGGTGAGAATAGCCAGAATTAAACTGTATGATATTAGTTGCTATATAACCCTGCTACTGTATGTTCTCATTACTATAATTGTTATATGCTATGTCCATAATACTACAGTAAGAATCCCTTAGATCAAGTAAGAATGAACTGTGATAAAACCGAGCAAAACGCAGTAGTGATGGAACTACAACTGACTCCAGCATGCAACAATCCAATGGTGCACACCATTCTCCTGCCGCGTCAAAAGTCACCTGCTCACCATACCACACTGAAGCCCAATCCTGCTCTGCCGACTGAGAGGACATTGCACCATCCCTCCTGCCCAGACGGACTGGTATGACAGATGGAGCCCAGAGTCAGGAACTAAATGAACTCAACGAACATTTTATGAACATGACCCATAAACTAAAGGAATGATAACTCTGTGTGTGTGTGTATACATGTGTGTGTATATATATATATAATTGTCTATATATATCTCAAAAGGATGGAAAAGGTGATGATGATTGACCAGGATGTAACTGAAGGTATGGGAACTGAGCATGACGTCAATGGTATAGAATAAGGGGTGGATACTGTCCTGGTTTCAGCTGGGATAGAGCTAATTTTCTTCCTAGTAGCTGGTACAGTGCTATGTTTTTGAGTTCAGTATGAGAAGAATGTTGATAACACTGATGTTTTCAGTTGTTGCTCAGTAGTGTTTAGACTATAGTCAAGGATTTTTCAGCTTCTGATGCCCAGCCAACAAGAAGGCTGGAGGGGCACAAGAAGTTGGGACGGGACACAGCCAGGGCAGCTGACCCAAACTGGCCAACGGGTTATTCCATACCATGTGACATCACATCTAGTATGTAAACTGGGGGGAATGGGGGTGGGGGGATCGCCGTTCGGGGACTAACTGGGCGCTGATCGGCTGGTGGTGAGCAATTGCACTGTGCATCATTTGTATATTCCATTCCTATTATTATTACTGCTGACATTTTATTGGTGTATTGGTTTTGTCTGGCAAGGTTTTGGTAGCGGGGGGTGGGTTGCAGGGGTGGCTTCTGTAAGAAGCTGCTGGAAGCTTCCCCTGTGTTCGAGAGAGAGCGAGCCCATACCAGCCGGCTCTAAGATGGACCCGCCGCCGGCCAAGGCCGAGCCAATCAGTGATAGTGGTAATGCCTCTGTGATAACATTTTTAAGAAGGAAAAAAGTTGGGACGGAGAGAAACTGCCGCCGGAGTGAGGAGTGAGAACATGTAAGAGAAACAAGCCTGCGGACACCAAGGTCAGTGAAGAAGGAGGGAGAGGAGATGCTCCAGGCGCCGGAGCGAATATTCCCCCTGCAGCCCGTGGTGAAGACCCTGGTGAGGCAGGCTGTCCCCCTGCAGTCCAGGGAGGTCCACGGTGGAGCAGATATCCACCTGCAGCCCGGGGAGGACCCCACGCCGGAGCAGGTGGGTTCCCGAAGGAGGCTGTGACCCCATGGGAACCCCGCGCTGGAGCAGGCTCCTGGCAGGACCTGCGGATCTGTGGAGAGAGGAGCCCACATTGGAGCAGGTTTTCTGGCAGGACTTGTGACCCCGTGGGGGACTCACGCTGGAGCAGTGTGCTCCTGAAGGACTGCACACCGTGGAATGGACCCATGCTGGAACAGTTTGTGAAGAACTGTAGCCCGTGAGAATGGCCCACGTTGGAGGAGTTCATGGAGGACTTTCTCCCGTGGGTGGGACCCCACGCTGGAGCAGGGGAAGAGTGTGAGGAGCCCTCGCCCTGAGGAGGTGAAGCGGCAGAAAATAACTTGTGATGACCATAAACCCCATCCCTGTCCCCCTGTGCCGCTGGGGGATTTGGTGGTGAAATCCGGGAGTGTAGTTGTGCCCGGGAAGAAGGGAGGGGTGGTTGGAAGGTGTTCTGAGATTTGGTTTTATTTCTCATTACCTTGCTCTGGTTGATTTGTAATAAATTGAGTTAATTTTCCCAAACTGAGTCTGTTTTGCCCATGACGGTAATAGTGAATGATCTCTCCTGTCCTTATCTCGACCCGCAAGCCTTTTGTTATATTTTCTCTCCCCTGTCCAGCTGAGGATGGGGGAGTGATAGAACAGCTTTGGTGGGCACCTGGTGTTCAGCCAGGGTTAACCCATCACACATTATCATTATTAGTTTCTTCTTTTCTGTTCTACCAAACTGTTCTTACCTCAACCCATGAGTTTTACTTCTTTTCCTGATTCTCTCCACCATCCCACTGGGTGTGGGGGACTGAGTGAGCGGCTGCGTGGTGCTTAGTTGCTGGCTGGGGTTAAACCATGACAGAGTGGCAGAGACAATGCATGATGAACTGACTGTAACCCCCATTCCCCATCCCCCTTCACTGCTCGGGGGGAGGAGGTAGGAAGCCAGGAGTAAAGTTAAGTCTGGGAAGAAGGGAGGGGTGGGGGGAAGGTGTTTTAAGAGTTGGTTTTATTTCTCATTATCGTACTCTGATTTGTTTGGTAATACATTAAACTAATTTCCCCACGTTGAGTCTGTTTTGTTTGTGACAGTAATTAGTGAATGATCTCTCCCTGTCCTTATCTTGACTCACGAGCCTTTTGTTACATTTTCTCTCCCCTGTCCATTTGCAGAGGGGACTGGTAGAATGGCTTTGGTGGGCACCTGGTATCCAGCCAGGGTCAACCCACCACAGTACCAAATAATACCAGTGGTATTTTTTTTTAGAAGAAAGTGCAAATAATTCCTGATTAGAGAAGTATAGGCAGGTCATTCTAAGACAAATATCCCTGTGATTTCAGTTATGCAGTGACCATTACATGTACAAGCATGAGGATATACGTATAACTTTGTCTCTTCTGGCTTTGTGTGTGCTTTGTCCTAGTGTCATTAATACCTATCCATAAACTTCTGTTGCTTGCTTATGAATCCCTTCTACTTCTCTGTTTTTTCTGTGCAATAAGAAGAGACACTATTCTAAGAGAAACTAGAATGCTTTCATTCCTATTCTGAATGTTCTGTTTCTTGCTTTGCTTATGCCTTGGTGTATTAAGCAGAGATTCTGTGTAACTATGTACTCAGTTGCATGGATGATTTGTTCAACTGCTTACAATTAAACTGAAAATACAACATATGAATAGCTGCAAATTATTTTTTTAAAAGTTTATGTTGTATTTATTAACATAAAATGTTATTTGCTATTGTGTTTCTTACTCCACTAGCTCTGTTGGAATTTCCTAGTCTTGTTCTAGTCTCAAGTTAACCAATTAATATATCACCAAAGTTGTTTCTAGTTCTGTTCTGTACATTTCCAGGAAGAATAGATTAAATGCCAGACTTAGAAATACTGCTGAAGCATTTTAGTGTAAACATATTAGGCTGAAAATTGATTATTTAGGTTGGTACTCTGCTTATATGCATGTGTAAATATGTACAGGATTGAAAATTTATTCCATGCTCTGTGTGTGCTGCCCCATATAGTTACTAGTTCTATTACTTTTATCTCATTTCCTGAACTAATAGCTATTCTCAATGTGAGGTGGGTTGGGTTTTTTTTCGGGGGGGGGGGGGTGTTGGACAGGTATTTTATCTGCTTCCCCTTTATTCACTATCTTGCTTATGTGCTCAAAAGATTTCAGGGGGTAAGAATTACTTCTACAAGTAACAGTAATTAATTTTATATTGCACCAATGTTTATATGTGCAAATTCAGAGACATGAGACAAACTCTTTGTATGTATAAGTTAAAAATAGCTTTCCTAATTATTCCCATTAAATGCTACATAAATAAAACATTAAAAGTAATTGTCACAAAAATTTTGGTTTTTAAGAGAACAGTTGGTGAAATGATATTTTTCTTTTGCAACTTATAATTTATCCTGTTCCTACAAAACAGCATGAAATGTTACTAAGGGGTTTATTGGTGGGGTTTTTTTTGTGAATATTTTAAGAGGGAGATGGCTAAAATTTTCTAGTTTCGCATGGACATGGTTTATATACTTTACATGAGTATTTTTAGTTGATGTTCTCTATTAATCTTGTCTAATTAGACTGGTTAATTCCTGTTTACTATAAGTTATGCTTGTAATCCTCTATTAATTTATTGTGCTGCTCTCTGAGTTTCTAGCACTGCAAGATGATTTCTTTTACAGTAGGAAAAAAATTTCTTTTAAATATATAATCTTGTTACATACACAAAACTTACTATTTATGCACCTGTATTACTCAAGCAACCTTTGGAGGCCTTAGCCATGCAACTGCATTTAGGTTGGCAGCCCTACTGATTTCAAAACAAAACTGGGATTGCTTGCATAGATCCAACTACATGAACAAGACCTTGGTTGTATCTTATTTCATTGAGTGTATCAGTGAAGTTTGACTAAGCAACTAATAGAAGAGCATTTCAAGGCAGAGGCTGCTGGAAAACAACCACTTGTGTTTGATGAAAAAAAGTAGGGTTTTTTTGATGAGTTAAAGATGCTATAGAGAGCAATTATGATAATAAAATAAACATAGGTGGCTTTGACTGTATAAAGACAAAAGGATCTTACAGCTTAAGCTTTCAAGTGAGGATTCAGAATCACAGAATGGTTGAAGTTGGAAGGTGTCGCGGTAGAGACAGACACGACAAGTAATAGATCATGCAAAATGGCTACTTTATTGTTCTAACACACCTTTTTATCCCCTTCTTCAGAGTATGTGTTAGTATATGATTAGCTTAGTAACTAACAATTCATGATTGGTGAGTTTGTCAGGACGGTTCTTCTTATCACTATCTTGTTTTCATACTGGTCTTCTCGGATCTTTCCAGACTTCTCAAGGATATACTACAAGCTGCTCAAGGTCGCGCTGTTCTCGAACTGTCAGGAATTCCGTAGACTCGTTGCATCCCCCGACAATTCCCCCTTTTTGTATTTGTGCTAAAAATATCATCCCGGCTGCCCTCTGCAGGGCCCTTTGCAGAAGGCCGAAAAGACAGGGCAACATTAGGAGCATAGTTATCACAATCAAGATCACTACCCCCACAGTCTTGAGCAGAGATATCAACATTCCAGACAATCCCCAACCCTCAAATATCTTTGTCCTTGTGCTAAAAGCAAGAAATCAATTCCAGCTCTATTTTATAGCGTAGCATGTCTGACACTATCAATGTCTAGCAGTAAATCTGATAATACTACACCAGTCTGTATTCAGGAACCCCAGAATTTGTGATTCCTGGGGTGGCAATGAGGGTTAATGCCCGATCCGTGAAAACCAGGCATTCCCATCCATTGAGTCCATGACCTGCTGCACAGGGGTCTCCATCAATAAGTTCTTAAACTTTGTCGATGTCAGTGTAACCCCCTATTAAACCTGTGAAAAAGGGATTGCTTGGTGTTGCTGTACTAAGGTATAAGCAATCTTGTCCGGTCACGTCAGCCAGGGTCATCCAGATGTTTTCTTTGGTTTGCGGTGGTATCCATGACTACGTCCATCCGAGGACTGTGAGGTAGATGAACCATCTGTACATTCTTGTGCTGTCTTGCTCCACAAATTCAGCCCAGCAATCAGTAGGTGCCAGCTTTATGTGGGCGTCCCCACAGAGGCAACGATGGCCTTGCCATACACCAGTCCGATGCTCTTCAGAAAATCCCGGTATTTATACATTTGTAGAGGAAGGGATTTCAGCACACGTGGCCAGCGGGTGCCAAAAATCCGCCTCATTTGCAACCTATGACGCATGCGCTCGCTGGCCAGGCGCGCTGCATGAGTCATAGTCATCCTGTCTATTGGTTCATGGACTTTGTGATGCGGTTGCAATGCACAGAGAATCTTGACCTGTTATATTGGTCAAGGTGACCTACACTTAGTTTTTGGTTGAGGTGGTATTCATATTGCCACACCCTCTGGGATGTTCCAGATGATGATGGTCGTACAAATCAAGCAGGAGTCCATTGTGGGCCTGTATCTGTAGAAACACAAGCATAACCTCGCCGCCAGGTTAATAGCTCACATGGTCCACTCCACTGACCAGTAACTAAATCTTTAACATGTACTTCGATGCCTCTTTGTAAATTCTGTGTTGAAAAAAGAGAAGTGTTGAAAAAAGGAGGTAGAGAAGAATTATCCCCATAATGGAGAAAGCTAAGAACATAAACCACGTTATCTAAACATGCCTGTGGTGGTTCCCCAATTATTCCCCCTTTTTGTTTTTGAAGCTGCTGCTTCAGTGTGCCATGTGCACGCAGCTCTACTATTTGTGGAGAACCATTTTGATACACTACTTTGCTGTTCCAGTTGTTGTTTTCATACCATACTACTGCTGCTTTACCTGTTTTTCCAGAACCATCTGTGAAGACAGTAGGGCCTTTCACAGGTTCCGGCTGGCTTAAGCTTTTCTGACCAAATGGTATTTCTCGAGCAAATTTCAGGAGCGGGTGCGACGGTAGATGATACGAGATCTGTCCTTGAAAACCCACCATAGCCACTTGCAGCTTGTAATTGTTTGCCAGACACCATTCAAAGTACCAATTTTGAACAGGTAAAACAATAGTAGCTGGATCACGTCCTGTTAGTTCTACACATCGTTTTCTGGCTTTTATGATTACATCAGCAATAAGTTCAAACAAGCCAGGAGCAGTTTTTCGTGGCCAGAAATGACAAAAACATCCATTCTAAAATATGTAATGGGTCATCCCACTCAGAATTCCACTGCACCAAAGCACCAAATGGCACAGTTTTGTCAATTAGTACAAAGAATTGTACCAATTGAGACAGATCAATTTGAGAAACAAATTTCTGGTGTATACATTGTTCCACCCTGTGAATTACATTTAACGCTTCCTTATTCAATATTGTGGGTTCTGTTGGATCATTGGAATTTTTTAATAAATCCAATAGAGGTTGTAACTGCGAATTGGTCAGTCCAAGATAGGGCCTGATCCAGTTCAAGGATCCCATTAATTTCTGTACATCACTGAGTGTCTTAACTGCAGGGTTAAGTTTCACAGGTTGGGGCACAACCTGCTTATTTGTAATTGTCATTCCCAAATATTTCCAGGGTGCTATTTTTTGCTCTTTTTCAGGGGCAATAACTAACTCATATTGTCGTAGTGAATTCGTGGCCAAATTGTTCATGTCATTCAACTGCTCCTTGTTGTCTGATGCTAACAGAATGTCATCCATATAATGACAGCAATAACTAGTAGGGATTTTTTCCCGTACAGGTGACAGAGCTTGTGCAACAAACGATTGACAAGTGGTTGGTGAATTTTTCATGCCCTGCGGCAGAACTCTCCATTGATATCTTTTTGCCGGTTCTGCATGATTGATAGAAGGCACAGAGAATGCAAAAATATTTTTTAATTTATTTATTTATTTATTTATTTATTTATTTATTTTTCTTGGGAAGCTAATGGAATTGTAAAAAAACCCAATCCTTAAGGTCCATGACAATGATTTCCCAATCTTGAGGGATCATGGCAGGTGAAGGCATGCCTGGTTGCAGAGCCCCCATCGTGGCCATGACAGCATTGACTTGCCACAGGTCATGCAAAAATCACCATTTTCCTGATTTCTTTTTTTTCACAAACACTGGAGTATCCCACGGACTGTGAGATGGTTCAATGTGTCTGGCAGCTAGTTGTTCTGCTACCAATTCTTGCAGGGCCTTTAATTTTTTCAATTGCTAGGGGCCACTGATCCACCCACACAGGGTTATTTGTTAACCAAGTTAAAACAAGCATGGGTTGTCTAACACCCTGCAGCACAGTGGCCCCCGTTAAAAATCTGTGATAATTCTCACCCCCCACTGCGACAAGCAATCCCTCCCACATAAATTGAGGGTAGCTGCCATCACATATGGTTTAATAACTGCCTGTTGGCCCTCAGGATTGGTAATCAGAACTGGAGTGGCTGCCATCTTTGCTCGTGTGGATCCTCCCAGCCCCACTACTCCCATACCAGCCTCCTCTGTTGGCCAGGTAGACGGCCACAGATAATCGGCAATAATAGTCACATCAACTCCGGTGTCCAGGAGCCCTGCAAGCCTTACTGTAGTCGGAGATCTTCCGTGATTTGACAGTGTGCACGTCCTATGTGGTCAGGATGATGAGACAGTCTGAGACCAGCAGACCTGAGGGGGTCCCGTGGAGCCGAAGCCTCCAGCGCATCGCAGTCGCTGTTCTGCTTTTGAAATAGAATTTGAAAAAGGAACAAGTTGAGCAATGCGAGTACCTTTAGGGATTGTTACTGGTGGGTAGGGGGTCGAAATCATCGCGCAAATTTGACCTGTAAAAGCAGCATCAATAACTCCCACATGCACGATTATTCCATTCAACGTGCTACCTGATCTTCCCGGTAGCAATGCACTCAGTCCCCGTCCTATAGGACCCCTTGCATTAAGAGGGACCTTAACGATGTCTTTCATGACTAGAGTTACTGTGTCGGCGGTGGATACATCCAACCCTGCTGAGCCAGCTGTTGCGGCTGACAATTGTTCGCAGAGAGGAATTGGCCGGCTGTGGGGAGGGGATTTGTTCTCCTCGCGCGCCCTCTAGCACTAGTTTTGTGGTTTTGCTGTAGCAGCTGTCCATCCGCATGAAATTTGGAATGACATTGTTTTGCAAAATGTCCTAATTTTCCACATTTCTTGCAAGTAATCTCCAGTGAGTGGTGCACTGGTTGTTTACCTGGTGATGTTTTGTGTGGAGAAGTTACTGTGATGTGCCCTTCACTGCCACACCCAAAGCACTTTCCAGAATTTCTCATAGCATTGGCTAGGGTGGCCACTGTGTGTGCCAGTGTCCCAACTTTAGAACATGCAGCTACCATGTCAGGGACAGAAGGATCTCCTGGCAGAGCCTGTATGATCTTTTGACAGTCCTCATTAGCATTATCTTTTACCAACTGTTTGCATAGCATTTGTCTTAAGACCTCATCTTCTACCTGTTTTTCCAGGGCAGCAGATATTTTTTCTACACATTGTAAAAAGGGTTCTGTGGGGCCTTGGCGAATAGTGATGTATTTTTGCTTCGGAGCTGCCATATCCATGGTTTGCTTTATTGCCATAAGGCCTATATTTTGGGCTTGTTTGAGAGCCATCGGAGGCCATGTAGCCTGCAGCTGAGGGTTACTATACTGCCCTTCAACAAGCAAAGCATCCTCTCCAAGGCCTAATCTCGGGTCACCCTGTGGCAGTCGTGAATTATGCAGTGCCGCCGCGCGTGCCATCTGCCTCCAGGTGGATTGAAATACTTGCAATTGTACGGGCTGAAACAGCACTTGTGCTAGATGCATAATATCATATGGACACAGCAGATCTGTGCTGATTATACGAATAAGTTGCATTACCTCAGGAGAATTGATTCCAAATTTTTGTACTTTATTCTGCAAATCCTGCACTACTCTCCAGCCGATTGGATTGTGCTCATTGTGCCGGTTTGTGCCTGCAGCAGCTTTGAAAACAGGAAATGTAACAGGAGCCTCTGCTGTGTTATCTAGAGGCTTTAGAAATGCAGGTGTTAGAGAGCACGGGCTGAGGCGTTCTACTAGATCCCAGTTGCCAGAGTTGGCAGCACATCTTCTAACTCCCTCCCAAAATTGATCAGGGGATCTCGGGGCCACAGTTACTGTGGACGGAGGGAGAGTCCATGGCAGGGGTTCTTTCGGTATGGTTTTATCTGCGAGCTGCAGAGATCGCATAGCGTCAATTAGAGCTTTTTCTGCCTCAGTTTCTTTTTGGCTCTCACTTTCTGTTCGGCCCTCATATTCAGTTTGACTCTCACCGTCCTTTCGGCCCTCAATTTCATTACAGCCCGCACTTTCCGGCTCAGTGTTAGTCACCGCATTTTTCTCTTTGGGGGGGGCTCATGGAGTCACCCCTTCCGCTGCCGCACCAGTAGGTGAGGAGGGCCCCTCATCGCCCGGTGAAGTAATTAATGGCGTAGGAGGACGAGGTGAATAAGGGTATGATCTGATTTTGCTTGTGAGGGGTTTTCTGCCTGCAACTGCTGATATTGCAGCATCGGCTGCAGCTGTTACTTGAGCAGAAACTTTTTCATTGATAACATTTTCTGATTTCTCATCTTTCTTTTGCTGATCTTTCGCATCACATTCTGCTTTCCATTCCTTCAGGGTCTCACGTAATAGATGCCATACGATTGCCAACTTACAGAGCTCTTTCTGTCCTTTAGAGATCTCATCAAACATTTTCCAGCCCACAGCTTGCCATGCATCCACACTGAATGCAGTAACTGTTGTGGCTGTAAAGCCTTGCACCTTACACGGTATTAAAATCCGTTTCAGGCTTTGTTCTGGGGTTTTAACCCCTTTTCTTTTTAATAGGGCTTTCCAGGTAGACAAAATCGTCTCCTTTTCTTTTGTTAATTGCTGCCCCATTCGAACAGTTTAGTCCCTTGTGGCTCACCTTATTAGGTGTCTAGGCTCAGGTCCGGACCAGGCAGATTCCACTGCTCTCAGCTTCACCGGGCTCCGTCTCCGCAGCTTTTCTCCCTGCCGGTATACTCTTTCACAGCTCTCGTCGCTGCTGGTATACTTCTCTCTAGTGCTGGATTTATCGCCGTTAGATGATCTGTTCGCTCAGGCTCATCGGGGTCACCATTTGTCACGGTAGAGACGGACACGACAAGTAATAGATCACGCAAAATGGCTACTTTATTGTTCTAACACACCTTTTTATCCCCTTCTTCAGAGTATGTGTTAGTATATGATTGGCTTAGTTAGTAACTAACAATTCATGATTGGTGAGTTTGTCAGGACGGTTCTTCTTATCACTATCTTGTTTTCGTACTGGTCTTCTCGGATCTTTCCAGACTTCTCAAGGATATACTACAAGCTGCTCAAGGTCGCGCTGTTCTCGAACTGTCAGGAATTCCGTAGACTTGTTGCATCCCCCGACAGCAAGGACCAATATCTCAGGTATTAGGACTGAGTGTTCTTCTGCCCAAGAGAGAATATACAAGGTACACACCACGAGGTGCCCTGTGGTTTTACCTATGTGACCATGGAGAGTATATGAGGAAATGGGACGGAAAACCTATCATGGTCTTAAATGCACGGGTACGTGAGTTCCGATGAAAAAAGTACCACAAAAGGGGATTCTACCAGGAAAAATGCTGCTCCAATTTCCAAACAGAGTAGAAGGGCCGATCTTACTTCTGATCCTCTTGAAGGGACTTCTGAGCCAATTTTACGAGAAGTGAATACTGGCTACTCTGACCAGAATTAGAGGGGCCCTGCCTCCAGCCAGGTGGAGGAAAGGGATAACCAGGTCTATTGGACTGCGTGGATTCGATAGCCTGGCACATCAGCCCCACAGGAGTATAGGCTATAGTAGACACTGGTGCACAGTGCCCTCTAATGCCATCAAGTTATAAAGGGGCAGAATCCATTTGTATTTCTGGTGTGACAGGGGGATCCCCAGAGTTAACTGTATTGGAAGCTGAAGTAAGCCTGACTGGGAATGAGTGGCAGAAACACCCCATTGGGACTGGTCCACAGGCCCTGTGCATCCTTGGCATAGACTATCTCAGAATAGGGTATTTTAAGGACCCGAAGGGGTATCGATGCGCTTTCAGTATAGCTGCCTTGGAGATGGAGGGCACTGAACAGCTGTCTACCCTGCCTGGTCTCTCTCAAGACCCTTCGATTGTGGGGTTGCTGAAGGTTGAAGAACAACAAGTGCCAATTGCTACCACGATGGTGCACTGGCGGCAATATCGCACCAACCGAGACTCTCTGATTCCCATCCACAAGTTGGTTCATCAACTGGAGAGCCACGGAGTGATCAGCAAAACTCGCTCACCCTTTACTAGTCCCATATGGCCAGTGTGAAAGTTTAATGGGGAGTGGAGACTAACAGTTGACTATCGCGGCCTGAATGAAGTTACGCCACCGCTGAGTGCTGCCATTCCAGATATGCTAAAACTTCAATACGAACTGGAATCAAAGGCAGCCAAGTGGTATGCCACAATTGACATTGCTAATGCATTTTTCTCAATCCCTCTGGCAGCAGAGTGTCGTCCACAATTTCCCTTTACTTGGAGGGGTGTCCAGTACACCTGGAATAGACTGCCCCAGGGGTGGAAACACAGCCCCACCATTTGCCATGGACTACTCCAGACTGCACTGGAAAAAGGTGAAGCTCCGGAACACCTGCAATACATTGATGACATCATCATATGGGGCAACACGGCAGAACAAGTGTTGGGAATTGGCTTGATGAAAAAGGACATGGGTCTATAGAAAAGTTGTGCGAGCAGAGTTCTGTGTGAAAGAATGTCAGTTTGAGCAGCAAGATTAGGCCTTGGCTGAAAATAGCTGGCTTTGCTGATATCAGGAGAAAAACAACAGCTGGTCTCGCTGTTATCAGGAGAAAGACAGGGACGGTGTGACCTTGGCATAACTTCATAAGTAACTTTTGAAGAAGTTCTCATGAGAAAGTTATGGAACACGCATAGTTGCAAACCACAAGTGGGTGTGTTTTAGTAATGAATAAACATTAGCAATGTACCAATCATATTAGGACTAGTAGGCATAATTATCGCAAACTGTATAAATATGAGCTATCCGTGCAAATAAAGTTGAATCACTTCTATCACTCATATTGGGTCGACTTATGTGCATTCCTCCGCCACTCCAACAAACAAGTCTTTGAGGAAGGGAAGAAAATAATCCAAATCCTTCTGAAAGATGGTTTTGCCATAAAAGAAAGGAAGGTCAAGGGACCTGCACAGGAGATCCAATTTTGGGTAATAAAATGGCAAGATGGACGTCATCAGATCACAATGGATGTTATTAACAAAATAGCAGCTATGCCTCCCCCAACTAATAAAAAGTAAACACAGGCCTTCTTAGGTGTCGTAGGGTTTTGGAGAATGCATATTCCAAATTACAGTTTGATTGTAAGCCCTCTCTATCAAGTGACCAGGAAGAAGAATGATTTTAAATGGGGCCCTGAGCAACAACAAGCCTTCAAATAAATTAAATGGGAGATTGTTCATGCAGTAGCCCTTGGACCAGTCCGGACAGGACAAGATGTTAAAAATGTGCTGTACACTGCAGCTGGGGAGAATGGCCCTACCTGGAGCCTCTGGCAGAAAGCACCTGGGGAGACCCGAGGCCAACCCCTGGGGTTTTGGAGTCGAGGATATCGAGGATCCGAGGCTCGCTATACTCCAACTGAAAAAGAGATATTGGCAGCATATGAAGGAGTTCGAGCCGCCTCAGAAGTGGTTGGTACTGAGACAAAGCTCCTCTTAGCACCCCGACTGCCAGTGCTGGACTGGATGTTCAAAGGGAGGGTCTCCTCTACACATCACGCGACTGATGCCACGTGGAGTAAGTGGATTGCACTGATCACACAATGGGCTTGCATAGGAAACCCCAGTCACCCAGGAATGTTAGAAGTGATCACGGACTGGCCAGAAGGCAAAGATTTTGGAATGTCACCAGAGGAGAAGGTGACACGGGCTGAAGAGGCCCCGCTGTATAATAAACTGCCAGAAAATGAGAGGCAATATGCCCTGTTCACTGACGGGTCCTGTTGCATTGTGGGAAAGCATCGGAGGTGGAAAGCTGCTGTATGGAGTCCTATACAAGAAGTCTCAGAAACTGCTGAAGGAGAAGGTGAATTCTGTCAGCGTGCAGAGGTGAAAACTATCCACCTAGCGTTAGACATTGCTGAAAGGGAAAAGTGGCCAGTGCTCTATTTCTATACTGACTCATAGATGGTGGCAAATGCCCTGTGGGGGTGGTTACAGCTATGGAAGCAGAGCAACTGGCAGCGCAGAGGTAAACCCATTTGGGCTGCCACACTCTGGCAAGATATTGCATCCCGGCTAGAGAATCTGGTTGTAAAAGTATGTCACGTAGATGCTCACATACCCAAGGGTCGGGCCACTGAAGAACATCGAAACAACCAACAGGTGGATCAGGCTGCCAAGATTGAAGTGTCTCAGGTGGACCTGGACTGGCAACATAAGGGTGAGCTATTTATGGCTCAGTGGGCCCATGATACTTCAGGCCATCAGGGAAGAGATGCAACATATAGATGGGCTTGAGATCGAGGGGTAGACCTGACCATGGACACTATCGCGCAGGTTATCCATGAATGTGAAACGTGCTGCAATTAAGCAAGCCAAGCGATTAACGCCCCTGTGCTATGGAGGGCGATGGCTGAAATATAAATATGGGGAAGCCTGGCAGATTGACTATATCACACTCCCACAAACTCGCCAAGGCAAGCGCTATGTGCTGACAATGGTGGAAGCAACCACCGGATGGCTGGAAACATATTCTGTACCCCATGCCACTGCCCAGAACACTATCCTGGGCCTTGAGAAGCAGGTCTTGTGGCAACATGGCACCCCAGAAAGAATCGAGTCAGACAACGGGACTCATTTCCGAAACAACCTCATAGACACCTGGGCCAAAGAGCATGGCATTGAGTGGATATATGATATCCCCTATCATGCACCAGCCTCTGGTAAAATTTAGCAATACAATGGACTGTTAAAGGCTACATTGAAAGCAATGGGGGGCGGAACTTTCAAACATTGGGATACACATTTAGCAAAAGCCACCTGGTTAGTCAACACCAGATGATCTGCCAATCGGAGTGGCCCTGCCCAATCAGAATTTCTACATACTGTATAAGGGGATAAAGTCCCTGTAGTGCACATGAAAAATATGTTAGGGAAGACAGTCTGGGTTACTCCTGCCTCAGGCAAAGGTAAACCCATTCGTGGGATTGCTTTTGCTCAAGGGCCTGGGTGCACTTGGTGGGTGATGGAGAAGTCTAATGTGTGCCTCAAGGGGATTTGATTTTAGGTGAAAATAGCCAGAATTAAACTGTATGATATTGGTTGCTATATAACCCTGCTACTGTATGTTATCATTACTATAATTGTTATATGCTATATCCATAGTACTACAGTAAGAATCACTTAGATCAAGGAAGAAAGAACTGTGATAAAACTGAGCAAAGCGCAGTGATGGAACCAGAACTGACTCCAGCATGCAACAATCCAACAGTGCACACCATCCTCCTGCTGCGTCAAATGTCAGCTGCTCGTCACACCGCACTGAAGCCCAATTCTGCTCTACCAACTGAGAGGACTTTGCACCATTCCTCCTGCCCAGACAGACTGGTATGACAGATGGAGCCCAGAGTCAGAAACTAAAAAAACTCAACAAACGTTTTATGAACATAACCCATGAACTAAAGGAATGATATCTCTGTGTGTATATATATATATATATCATTGTTCATATGTCTCAAAGGGATGGAAAGATGATGATGATTTATCAGGATGTAACTGAAGGTATGGGAACTGAGCATGACGTCAATGGTATAGAATAAGGGGTGGATACTGTCCTAGTTTTAGCTGGGATAGAGTTAACTGTCTTCTTAGTAGCTGGTACAGTGCTATGTTTTGGATTCAGTATGCAAACAATGTTGATAACACTGATGTTTTCAGTTGTTGCTCAGTAGTGTTTAGACTATAGTCAAGGATTTTTCAGCTTCTCATGCCCAGCCAATGAGAAAGCTGGAGGGGCACAAGAAGTTGGCACAGGACAGAGCCAGGGCAGCTGACCCAAAGTGTCCAATGGGGTATTCCATATCATGTGATGTCCCATCTGGTATAGGAACGGGGAAGTGGGGGCGGGGAATCGCTGCTCGGGGACTAGCTGGGTGTCGGTCAGCGGGTGGTGAGCAATTGCACTGTGCATCATTTGTACATTCAATCCTTTTATTACTACTGTTGTCATTTTATTAGTGTTATCATTATCATTATTAGTTTCTTCTTTTCTGTTCTATTAAACCATTCTTATCTCAACCCAGGAGTTTTACTTCTTTTTCCCGATTTTCTCTCCCATCCCACTGGATGGGGGGGAGTGAGTGAGCGGCTGCGTGGTGCTTAGTTGCTGGCTGGGCTTAAACCTCGACACTCATGTTCAACTTAGTGTCCACTAGGACCCCCAGGGCCTTTTCTGCCAGGCTGCTTTCCAGCTGGGTGGCCCCTAGCATATTTGGTGAATGCAGTGGTTCCTTCCCAGGTGCAGTACTTGGCATTTCCCCTTGTTGAACTGCATGAGGTTCCTGTCAGCCCATTTCTCCATCCTGTCCAGGTCCCTCTGGATGGCAGCATGACCCTCTAGTGTATCAGCCACTCCTCCCCGTTTTGTGTCATCAGCAAACTTGCTGAGGGTACACTCTGCCCCATCATCCAGCTCATTAATGAAGATGTTGAACAGGACTGGACCCAGTAGTGACTCCTGGGGTGCACCACTATTTATTGGCCTCCAACTAGGCTTCATGTCATGATCACCACCCTCTGGGCCCAGCCATTCAGCCAATTTTCAGTCCACCTTACTGTCTGCTCTTCCAGCCCATACTTCATCAGCTTCTCTATGTGGATCTTATGGAAGACAGTGTCAAAACCCTTCCTGAAGTCTAGGTAGTCAATAGTGACTGCTCCCCTTTCATCTACCAGGCCAGTCATTTCATCATAGAAGTTGATCAAGTTGGTCAAGCATGACTTCCCCTTGATGAAGCCATGCTGACTACTCCGATGATTTTCTTGTCCTTAATGTTCCTGGAAATGGTTTCTGGGACTAGCTGCTCCATCACATTTCCAGGAATTGAAGTGAGGCTGACTGGCCTGTAGTTCCCCAGGTCCTCCTTCTTGCCCTTCTTGAAGATAGGAGTGTTGGATGGATGGAGGCAACTTGGTCCAACAAGACCAACATTGTTTGATGTGTGTGACATAATCGGTGACTGAAAGCTTTAAAATAGATACTGTGAATTTACAATAACTTCAAGCCTGTAAATGTTCTTTCTTTTGCAGCATTTTTCATTTCTGGAAAATTCTGACACTCTTTGATGTTTAGTGCTGGTCCTGCAAAATGTGTTAGTGCTGTACTATGGTTCTTTATTAACTAAATATAATACAATTGCAAGACAGCAATTTCTTAACTCTCTCTCTCCATGCTTATCTGTGAAGCATGGAAACAAAAGGCCCCCAAAATTCAGAGATGGGGAATGAGGCTACTCTTACATGTTTGCTGCAGCCTATCTATATGAAGGAATATCCCTATGTGCTGGGAGTTAGGACCAAGCAGCAACTGGTTTGTATGATGTGGGGTACCCTCTGTCTCCAGCAGAAGTCTAAAAATTCTCATTCCAGTCTTCTGGGCTGTTTACAAAAATAAAGAAGGGAAAATGTTATAATCCTCAGAAAATTGAGGAAATTCAAGGAGTTAAATTCAAACCTTTTTGAAGCTCTTTCTTTATACTAGATAGAATCAAAATTGGACACAGAGCCAAATTGTTTCCTTTGGTAGCTTGTGTAAAAGTTGCCAGGGAGATTGGTTAGCCTGAAAACTTACCTGTGTTTTCAAAGATATCATCAGACTACTAAAGGTACTACTTCTCTCTATGAACCATGCTTCAGATGGAGAGAAGCACTTCTACAAACAAACTGTGGAAATTATGATTGGTATTTCTGATCTTGTTCCTGGCATTGGTAATTTTGATATAATTTGCAGCACTGGCTGTACATGTTAATGTGCTCACTCTTTTGATGTTTACTAAACAATCAATAGTACTAATATACATTATAATACTTTAAAATGAATGTTTAATGGAAACAGAAAGGTTTCCCATTGTTATCCTCTTGTAAAAACAGTTTTTAAGCCAGTTTTGCAAGATATTACCCTTCAGATTCTCAGTATACTTGTGAGAGATCTGGATGCTCACTACTAGCAATAATAATCAGTGTTAATTATGCAGTATTTTAACCAACAGTTTTAATGGTGACATCTGCTATGCATGTTCTCAGATTTCTACATTAAGTGAAGCATACCAGTCAATGGTTGTCTTGGTTTTTGATGTTTTACTATCTTGAGGATTTAGCATGGAGACAGTATTGAGGCAATAAAGCTAGGGGCACTGGTATGGTGGACTGTCAGGATACTGTGAGTATTCTGAAAGGGCAGATATATACAGTAATCAAAGACAAAGATGGGGGATATAAGTCGTCCAAACCCTAAGCTGATTGTTTTACTATCATGTCTGATCTCAACCAGAAGCCAGAAATTAATCACATACAGCAATACTATTGATATGTTTATATAAGGTATGATCATCAATTGATGTGTCTGTGAAAAGCCCTAAGGTTCAACAGATATATATGCTGCTTTTTTTTGCACCAGGAGGTGCTGGTCCATGATGATCCCACTAAGAAAGGCACTCAGACTCTGTAAGTTATCATTTAAAATGCTATTTATTAGAGCTAACACTATAAAGAAAGAGAGAATAGTATAGATAATCTTACATACCTTTAGATGCTGGGAACCCCGAGTTGTGCAGTATCTAATGGTCCCTCGCTCTGCATGAAGCACACCGTGCAGATCCCATCCACAGAAAGAGTTACCCCATTTTGTTCATTCGAGCTATTATAGGATTTTCTTACAAGAAAACAACTCTATTCATCATATCTACTGTCAAACAGAAAGGATGTTCTCATGAGAACGTCTTGCTGCACTGTTAGATAAAGGCAAGGCCACGCAGGTGGTGTAATCACCAGTACGAAGTGGGAGCTGCCTACAGGCTCCTCTGTAACAATGAGCTGGCTGAGTTTGGCCTGCGGCCAAGGGATATGTGCAGCACAGCACGGCCCTGACACAGCACAGGCCTGGGCCTACTCAGGTTAACTGTTATGTGGACCACTAACTCCTCAACGTACAATGGTTTTCTGGCCAGGATCACTACAGCTTCCCATTGAGGTTGTATTAGGTTAGTGATGCCTTGAACAAAGTCAGGAGAAGGAAAATTTTACTGTATCACTGTACTAACGAACTTTTGCTTCCTCGAATAACTTCAAAATTTTGGTATGTACTAATTAGATAAGAAAAACCTTGAGCTTTGTCAATGGTATGTGCTAAAGGCACCAACAGACAGGAGGCTTCGGGCCGGATGTGCCTTGGGCCCTGATGATAAGCTTTGAGTTCTGCTGAGTTTTTGTAATTAAAAATTGCCAAGGCCAGCTAACTAGGAGAAAGAGATGACCCACACTGCACATGACCAAAGGGTGGATGCTATGTAAATGATAATATGAATACGTATGACTGGAATAATATAAATTTTGCTTGCTGTAGGTAATGGTGTGCACAACAGGTGGAGTGATCCCCCGTGCACCCAGCGCTGCAGTAAAGAATGCCTGCTTTCTAAAACTTCAAAATCGAGTCTTAAGAGTTTCTTTGACTGGCTTTTTTGGTAACATTAGAAAGACTGTTTTAATTCACCAAAGTTTGATAATTCACTGATATTTTAGCCAAGCCTTGAGCAATAGAGAGCTGACTGCCTTCTGGGCAACTGGTAACTACACCTAGCCATGCCCAAGGGACACAAATGTTTCTAAAGCTGGAGGGGGCAGGCAGTGTTCTGAAGAGAGAAAGACTGTTGACTTTCCTGTCACGGGGTAGACTAAGAAATCCCAGAGATGTAAAAGGAGACATTTTTGAATCTGAGACTGTAGTTTTGTGATATGTTTCCTTGTGTGTCAGAGCTGGCTTGAGAAGTTTCTTTCCTCAGCCTCTTGCAGACACTGGAATTTGCTCCACCCTCAATTTTCAACACAGCAGTTTGTAAGGCTGTGCTGTAAACTGGATAACTGAAGTGACTTAAGTAAAAATAAAAACTTTTTGGAATAAGTGGCGAGGGGAATGGACAGAACAACTTCTTAAGCTGGCTTCACTGCCAAAGAAGATATATTGTGTAACCTCATCCTAAACAATCCCAAGGATAGATCTAAGCTATAAAAGAAAGTGTGGCCCCCAGTGGAATCTGAGAACATGGGATTGTATAAGAAACAGATCCTCAACTATGGACTATAAAGCATGTATCAGCCCATCAGCTGGGTTCTACCAGTCAAGGCTTTGGATTTGTTCTAAGCACTAAGTAGTTAGGTACAGGGTTAATTGCTCTATATTTGTGTCTTTATAAGCCTTTACAAATATATTATGATTTCAAGATAACTGGCTAGCATTAGGTTAACATATGGTTCTCTGGGTATTGAAAAGATAATGGAGTGTCACAAAGCTACATGAGTAACTTGGGAGCTGGTATGCAGAAGTGAGGGAGAAGCATATTAGATGTCCAAGATGGCTTGTGACAACATGTAACTTCTCTTAGACCTAATGAGCTCATTGTATTGTAGATCTCTTCAAGGTGAGTGTAAAAGATGAGCTGAATTCTTCACTGTTTGTCATTGTGTAGTTACTGGCATAAAAGCAGTAGGACAAAGTGGAGAACTGGGGCAAAATGGAGAAGAAATAAACTGGGAGAAGTCAGACTGAGGTTAATGAAATTATGCTGGTATAAATGAGAGCCAAATCAATTTGAGGCTGTTTTTTACAATACGGTTGGAAATGTGAGTGTAACATGCAAAGATGTACCCAAGCTTAGTTAATGGCTCAGTGGGTGGGAAGCCTCAGCAGCATGAACTGTAGTGGGTACTTGTGGTTTAAGCCCAGTCAGTAACAAAGCACCACGCAGCCGCTCGCTCCCTTGCTCGCTGGCGCTCTGCTCTCCCCCCTCCTCTCCCGCTCTCTCTCCTCTCTCCCCTCTCCCTTCTTCCCGCCCCGGCCATGGTGGGATGAGGAGAAAATATAAAGGCAGGCTTGTGGGTCGAGATAAGGACTGGGAGGGATCACTGACCAGTTATGGTCACGGGCAAAAGACAGGCTCAACTTGGGGAAGAAACAAAATCAATTTAATTTACTACAAATCAAAACAAAACAAGGATATTGGGAAGTAAACCCAAACCATAGAACACCTTCCCCCCACCCCTCCCTCCTTCCCGGCTCAACTCCACTCCCGGTTCTCTACCTCCTCCCCCCGGCAGCGCAGGGGAACAGGGGATGGGGGTTGGGGTCAGCTCGCCACACATTGTCTCTGCCGCTCCTTCCTCCTCAGGGGGAGGACTTCTCACTCGTCCCCTGCTCCACCGTGGGGTCCCTCCCACAGGAGATAGTCCTTCACGAACGTCTCCAACGTGAGAGTCCTTTCCGCGGGCTGCAGTTCTTCCCGAACTTCCCTGGTGTGAGTCCTTTCCGCGGGTGACTCTTCAGTCACAAACTGCTCCAGTGCTGGCTTTCCCATGGAGTCACGGCCATCTTTGGGGGCCTCTGCTCCACCGTTCACGTCCATGGGCTGCAGGGGGACAGCCTGCCGTCTCACCATGGGCTGCAGGGGCATCACCTCCTCCCCCTCCTTCCTCACTGACCTCGGTATCTACATAGGGATTTCAATCCCCCTATTTACTGCAGGTTCCCCTTCTTAAATATGTTATCCCAGAGGCACGTCCGACTTGGAGCCAGGGGAGCTTCTAGCAGCTTCTCACAGGAGCCACCCCTGCGGCCCCTCCCCCGCTACCAAAAAAACCCCCACCACACAAACCAATAACAGTACTTCACAAATTTAATGTTGCTTTTGGTACCCAAGCTGGCTCAGGTATACTATATGTGTTTACAGTGGTATCTTCTGACAGCAGCAGACTTAAACATTACTACAGTTCTCTTGGATATCAGTACTTCTCCAAGCCTGTTTTCTAAGCCAGTGGCAGAGCTCTTGGACAGACAGCTTATTAGTAATGTTGCTTGTGAATGTACTAACTTTGTAAAATGTAAGAGAATTCTTTTTTTTTTTTCCTGAAGATTGTAATATAAAGCAGTTGTATGGTTGTTTTGTGAGTTTTGGTACAAAAAAATATGCTTTTTTTCTTCTTGGAATTAAGTTTAAATTGTTTGAATAGGCTAAAAATTACATTTAAGATTTTCTGAAGTGATTAAAATAATGTTTCAGGTAGCATTTTTTAAGATCAGATTCTTTTAAAGAACATGAAAGCTTTCTATTACTTGTTACTACAGCAGCAGTTAGCAACATACAATGATAGATATTGACTTCCTGGAAAAAAATTGCAAGTGACTTGTTTTCAGATATTTATTCTGTGTTTTGAAGGTTAGTCTCCAAATAATTGCATCTTGGTGAGTTACTCTGCTGCCATGCATGGCCTGCCCAATAACTGCTATAAAGCAGTTTAAAAAACTATAAAATTAGGCTAGTTGAAGGTAGTTCTTGCAGTATGGAAAAGCTTTACTTTCAAACTGCATGTAACCCACACTGGCCGCTTTGTGTTCATGTGTCACATTCTTTTTTCTCTTTCTTCTACATCTAAAGTCTGTTTGGGCTAAGAAAGCCTGGATTTTTTTTGATTTGTCACAGTACAACTAAACTTTCACACTGAGAATGCCCAAGAGGAAGTGACCTCAAGTGTCCTTCATAATACTGTTAAAAGACTTGGTTAAATATTGTAGCGTTCACTACATATCAAGGTGCTGCGATTAGATCACTGGTCAGCCCGGACCAGGGAAAGAGACAGATGGCACTCACACTGTGTGTGTTAACTTCCGCCTTTTATTGTGCAGTTAATTTCTTTTATACTAACAAGGGTAGGCGGGGTTACAGATACATCATAGGGCTGCGACTAACCCTCCATCTTTCCGTGACATCGCAAGATCTTCCGAACGCCGTTCCCTACATCTCCCCCTCCCTATGACTAGCTTCTATGGTTATGAACAATTTCACACAAAGAAATAACTGAGTAAAGTACTATGAGCATAAGCATATTTCTACAACTAAGTTGAAACACTGTATCTTAAACACACGTAAATGTAATTCACACAAGTGGTAAATGGAAAGTTAAGACTAGGAAAGAATTACTTCTATTACTTCATAAAGTTTATCGTTGGTACGCTGATGTTAAGGCTTACTGTCTGGGGCATTCAGATTCCCGGCTGTAAGCGATTCTAACTCTTCTGTTGACACTTGTTTGTACACAATGCTCTCAGCTCCGTCTCTGACATCCGGATCCCATAAGGACACGTATTGATGGGCTCTGAGAGGGATGTCATCCGGATACACATCAGGGCCCCCATATTAGTTTTACATTCACTGCCAGAAATTTGTAGCGGATACCCAAGGTGTCACAAGCCAGGAAAGGATGACAGCGATCTGTAAGGAAAAAACACTCAAACACTACAAGGTTAAGGCAGGATGAACCATACGACTAGGGACCCATTTCAGTAGCCCTTCAGGCGTTTCTACACAGGCGTACCCTCGCCCGAGACAATGCAGCTCAAACTGCCCATCCCATTGGCGTGTCTGAGGGTCACGCACACGGACCAATGGGTAGGGGCCTTTCTCTTCCGTGCTCGTAAAATGTCGTTGCGCTGCCATCTGTTCCAGGTCCTCTCGAACTGTCTGATTTAATGAAGTTAAAGCAGTTAACAGAAGACGCTGTGTAGGGAGAACAGGTGAGTTATCCCATAACCAGGAGGGCTCCTCCTGCTCCCCCACCCTGAGCAGGGTCTTTAAGGTTCGATGTGCTTGTTCTACACTGGCCTGGCCGGTGCTATTATAAGGGATGCCATTTTTACTTAACAAGTTGCACAAGGTAAAATTATTACAATAGCTAAAATCAGAATAACTACAATAATGCCCATAATTCTTTGAGCCAACACGTTACCCCTAATGGCCCAGACCATGAGGACTATGAGGAAGATGAACCATCCATACATTCTTGTGCCATCTTGCTCCGCAAACTCAGCCCAGCAATTGGTAGGTGCCAGCTTTCCGTGGGCGTCCCCACAGAGGCAACGATGGCCTCACCGTACACCAGCCCGATGCTCTTCGGAAAATCCCAGTATTTATACATTTGCAGAGGAATGGGTTTTAGCACACATGGCCAGCGGGTGCCAAAATCCGCCTCGATTGCAACCTATGACGCATGCGCTCGCTGGCCAGGCGCGCTGCATGAGTCGTAGCCATCTTGTCTATTGGTTCGTGGGCTTTATGATGCGGTTGTGATGCACAGAGAATCTTGACCTGTTATGTTAGCCAAGGTGACCTATACATTAGTTTTTGACTGAGGTGGTATTCATATTGCCACACCATCTATGATGCTCCAGATGATGATGGTCGTGCAAATTCAACAGGAATCCGTCGTGGGCCTGTATCTGTGGAAACACAATCAACCTCGTTCCCAGGTTATTAATGGAAATAGACCTTACCCCTAATATTGGCTTTAGCTAACTTTTACCTTTACCCCACACTGTCTTCCCGTAATCACACTATGTTTAATCAAATTATGCTTAACACACTTTTTACCTAAAGCAAGTTCTATATACAATAAGGCATGCTGTTCTAAAAACCTCTCTGAAGGACTCAATGTCCGCTAGTCCTCTAAAGTGTAATGCTCTATTAGTCAGAATCTGTCGGATCAGTGGCTCCCATGCCACTGCAACCAATTGGTCAGCTCTGTCATTTCCCGTTTCTCATCTGCACAGTGCGCTCCTACCAAAGAGTTCTACCAGAGGGGCCATATCGTCATTAGTGATACCGCAAAGATTCCGCACCCACTGGATATCTCTCACAAGCTTCTGGACATCATGTACCGTTGAAATTTCTCATGTTATTTGAACCTTCTGAGGTTTAACATTTCTAGCATCTATGTACCACCCCAAATACTTCTAAGGTGCTGCCTTTTGCACCTTTTCAGGAGCAATTATTACTCCGCAATGGCTTAAGATGTCCTGCAATTGAGTTAAAATTTCATCCTGTGGCAAGTTCCTTCCTGCTATCAAAATGTCATCCATATAATGATAAATGATTAACTGAGGAAACTGCTTTCTTAAAGGCTCTAATGCCCAGGCCACATACACCTGACACATCGTGGGGGAATTGCGCATTCCTTGCGGTAACACGACCCAATGGTATCTCTTATAGGGTTCTGCCTTGTTAATCAATGGTACCGAAAAGGCGAACCGTTCAGCATCATCTGGGTGCAAGGGAATGGTGAAAAAACAGTCTTTTAGATCTATAATTAACAAATCCCATTCTTCTGGAAGCATAACTGGAGATGGCAAACCTGGCTGCAGGGCTCCCATACTGTGCATCACCGCATTCACGGCTCTGAGATCATGTAACAGTCTCCATTTCCCACTTTTCTTGAGAATGGTAAATATTGATGTATTCCATGGACTAGTAGAAGGAACAACATGTCCTGCTCTCAATTGGTCCTCAACTAACTCTTGTATTTTTAGCAGTCTTTCAGAATTTAGCAGCTACTGATCAATCCAAACAGGCTCATCTGTTTTCCA
The DNA here is from genome assembly GCF_929443795.1 of Astur gentilis. NCBI lineage: Eukaryota > Metazoa > Chordata > Aves > Accipitriformes > Accipitridae > Astur > Astur gentilis. The sequence goes on from NC_064918.1 coordinate 30,793,805, forward strand.
GCTAATTTTCAGGATTGGCTGCCCCTCAGTGACCGCTCCTAAAAAGGATGTGTCACTAACATTGCCTTCATTTGGCTCAATAAATCACGGCCTATGAGGCCAAACAATTCAGTTGGGGTAGTCATGACATACGGACGTGTCATAACGTGTTCACCGTCGGGGAACACAAATGGGTAATGGGTAGCTGACTTACTAAGGTGGCTTGTGTGCCCCCTATCCCAGCAATACCAAAATTTGGATCGATCAATGGCCCTGATGGAGGCCAAATGCATCATGAAATAATCGTAACATCAGCTCCTGTATTGATTGTCATCGGTTTCTTGACGATAACTCCGTCAGGCCCTTCCAATTGCACTACCTTTTCTGGTTTACCTCTTGTTGTGTTCCATGGCAAAGTATACCTGTGGTTTCCCTGTGGAGCCAAATCCACCATCTCCACGTTGTACTTCACCTGGGTTCGGAACACACGACCTGAATGGAACTAATTGTGCTATTCTGGTACCTTTAGGAATAGAAACAGGAGGGATTAAAACATGAATCATAATTTTCACAGTCCCACAATAATCTGCATCAGTAAGCCCAGGGACTACCAAAATTCCTTTTAGAGCTGTTGAAGATCGTCCCATTAAAAATGCACTAAGCCCAAACCCCAATGGTCCCTTTATGTTGAATGTGTACTGTGGTTTCCACATCCACTCCAGAGCTTCCTGTGGTGGCGGATCTGGTGGTTGCGAGGCTGCCTGAGGGCTGGCAGCCCAAGCCCCTTGCATTTGTGTTGTCGCGCGAGGGGCCTTCGCGGTCGGTGTAAAGTTTCCCTTCTTCCCGCATTCTTGGGTGGGTGGTATGGTTATGTTTCTTACAACTGTTGCACCATCTTTTTGTTAGCAGAAACTCTACATTGGCTCTTGATGTGTCCAAGTTTACCACAATTAAAACACTTGACCAAGGGTTTCTTACTGTCTTTATCAATAAGCAGATTCCGTACTGACTCACAGCAGTCCTTAATTTCTCAAGGACTTTCCAGTGAAACGCCTCCCATCTTTTTTTGTATAACAACTGGGAATTCTTGGAGCATAGTCCCATCCACAAGGGCAGTTTTTTTTAATCCCCTCCAATGCCTGTCCCTCTCGTCCGCAGCGGCTACTGCAGGCGGCCCCGCGTCTATCGCGGGCGCAGTTGGTTTCACCGTCTGTGGTTCCGAGAGGCGGGATGTATTAAAGGGCGGTGACGGGGGCGCGGATGGTTTTGCCCGGGGGCCGGCCGCGGCTGGCGGCGGCCCTTCCATGGCCGGCTGACTCGCGTCGCTGCAAGAGGGCGGAGGGGGGGCGGAAAGGGAGGGGAGGAGGAAGGGGGCGGTGCAGACGACGGCTCAGCAGGCATAGGCTCAGGCAAAGGCTCAAGAGGCTCAGTCCGCTCTCCCGGCAAGGGCGCTTGATTTCCCCCGCAGGGGTGTGTGTGTGTGTGTGTGTGTGTGTTTCCTCCTCTGCCAGTCTCCAACCCCCGCTGCCTCCCAGTTATCATCTCCGTGGGTGGCCGTTCCTCCCATGGATACTGCGGAGGGGGCACATCCGGCCCCGCTGGTGCCGCCCCTACAGGAAAAACCTCCGTCTCTGCCGTACCCTCCGTGTCCATGCCCTCAATCAGAGATGGACCACTCTCAACCCCGCTCCACGGCCGGCCACTCCGTCTGAGTCTGAATCACTGTCCCTGGGGGCACTATCTCCCGCTGTTCCTGAGGCGGCGCTTCATCCGCAAACAAAGCAGCTCGCACCGCCAACCAGCACGCCCCAGCCTCCCGTCCTGCCGCGACCGCCTTCTCCACCTTCCCCCAACTTTGTAATCGTTCAGCAGCTCCGCGCCCGCACGCGAGCGCAGATTGGAGCAAAAACTCCCGAATCTCTCCCCATTTTGGGGGGCTTAAAACTTTTCTAGGAGCTCCAATGCCTCCCCGGCGCAACATCCATTGGATGCATTCGCCCGTGGGGCCCCTCCTAATCGTTCCTCGGGCACCCACCTCATCAGCTAATACCTTCAATACCTTAATCACTTGCGCAAGTTCCATCGTCGCCTGTGCGACCGATCACGTCGGGGTCACCACTATGTAGCGCTCGCTACATATCAAGGTGCCGCGATTAGATCACTGGTCGGCCCGGACCAGGGAAAGAGACAGATAACACACACAGTGTAAGTGCCAACTTCCGCCTTTTATTGCGCAGTTAATTCCTTTTATACTAACAAGGGTAGGCGGGGTTACAGATACGTCATAGGGCTGCAACTAACCCTCCGTCTTTCCGTGACATCGGGAGATCTTCCAAACGCCGTTCCCTACAAATATGTGTGGCAATATCTTTCTCCATTCAGTGGATCTGCAGAAGGAAGAAGAGCAGAGTTTATGATTTTGGATACAAGGATGCTGTGGGAGACCATGTCAGAAGCCTTCTTAAACTCAAGGTAAATGATATTCAGAGCTCTCTCCTGTCATGACCCGGGCTGGACAGACCAGGGAGTGTTGCATTCGGAAGTCCCTCAGGCTAAATTAAGGTGAAGCGACACCAAATGATCAAGTAAACATTTTATTCATGGCAGAAGCAAACTGAACTTGGGAGGCATAATAGTAGGTGGCGGGGTTTCTCACAACAGGAACTGGCATGAAACTACCTCAGTAAACCATGTAACCCATGGTAACCATATACATCAATTCAGGGAATAAGGGTCCTTGTTCTTCTCCAGATTATCATCCACTATGTGGAACAAAGGACACTGTTCTTAGATCACAAGTCTGCAGCCAAGTGGTGAGGGCACCTGGATGGGAAAAGTAGGAAGAAAGAAATAAAAACAAGGCATATAATGTAAGAGAAATATTCTGCTCAAGAAGTTTCTGAATTTGTCAAAAATCTTTGTATTTGCTATCGTGTCCCAAGGTTGGAGCAACTCAGGTTCATGGATTTCCTTTGTCAGAATTAAGGTGAAATGACACCAGGGGAGTTCAAACAACAATCAACATTTATTCAACCTAGCTAACCTTGCTCAAGTACAAGTGAACTTATCAATATGAACCTTGCATCATGTCATTAAGCTGCTGTTTGAAAAGAGAAGGGAGGTGTAGAAAAAGAAGCAGAAAAAGGAACACAAAACTGTGTCAGTGAACTGTACAACATGTGCTAACCATACGTAAGCCTTACTTATTTGGGGATCAATTCAAAGAAGAAAATATGGAGAGCCCTCCCATTGAGTCACGAGGTTCAGAGTGGACCCCATTGTTTCTGGACTCCTTCTCAAAGAGGAGCCCAGGGGCAGCTAGATCTACTCCTAGTCCCAGACTCGGTCAACAGTTTATGTTTAAAGGATGAGGTATAGGGACTGTGGGGGAAAAAAGAGAGAGAGGAAGAAAGAGAGAAGGATTTCACCAGTTCTGGGTCCAGTGTTGGTCCAGTCAGTTTAGAGATCCAGTTCCAGAGGGTGCACCCTGAGAACTCATCTTCCCTTTTATACCTATCTGGGCTTTCCTCCAGGTGCATACATTGTGCTTCTTCTCATGGTCACTTAAGATAAGTGATTGTGGCTTTGGAGAAGCCCCCCCCTCTGTGGGGCCTTCTCCTCCAGCCACATTTTCCTGTTCACACAACTTCTGGAGCGTATAGAAGACTATTTCGTGATGCATGTGACTGATGAACCAAATAAGAGAAATGCACTGTTGGACCTGCTACTCACAAACAAGGAAGAAACGGTTGATGGTGTGAAGGTCGAGGGCAGCCTTGGCTGCAGCGACCATGAGACTGTGGAGTTTAAGATCCTGAGAGGCGTGATCAAGACAAGCAGCAGAATTACAACCCTGGACTTCAGAAGAGCAGATTTTGTCCTGTTCAGAGACCAGCTTGGCAGGATCCCATGGGAAATTGCCCTGGAGGGCAAGGGCGCCCAGGAGAGCAGATTGATCTTCAAAGACAAACTCCTCAGAGCACAAGAATGGTCCATTTGCAATGTGCAGGAAGCTGAGGAAGTGTGGCAGAAGGCCAGCATGGATGAACAGGGAGCTCCTGACTGCGCTCAAACAAAAAAAGGAAATACACAGGAGGTGGAAGCAGGGACAGGCTACTTGGGAGGGATATAAAGACACTGCATGTGCAAGTAGGAGTGCAGTCAGGAAAGCAAAAGCTCAGCTAGAATTGAACCTAGCAAGGGAGGTGAAGAGCAACAAGTGCATGCATCATTAGAAAAACAAAGGCAAAGGAAAGAGAGTGCGGGGTCATTGTTCAATGGGGCAGGGAACCTAGTGACAAGCAACAGGGAAAAGGCTGAGGTACTCGATGTCTTTTTTGCCTCATTTTTCACTGGTAAGGTTTGTCCTCAGGCCTCCCAGGTCCCTGAGCATCCTAGCAGAGTCTGGGGGAGTGACGTGGTAGCCACAGTAGATGAAGAAAGAGTTAGGAACCACTTAACCCACTTGGACATACACAAGCCCATGTAACCAGATGGGATGCATCCAAGGGTGCTGAGTGACCTGGCTGATGTTATTGAGAGGCCACTCTATCATCTTCAAAATGTGTGAGGTTTCTGAAGGCTAGAAAGAGATAGACATCAATCCTATCAAAAAGGGCAAGAAGGAAGATCCAGGGAACTATGGGACAGTCAGCCTGTCATGGTTTAACCCTGGCCAGCAACTAAGCACCACACAGCCGCTCGCTCACTTGCCCCCAGTGGGATGGGGGAGAGACTCAGAAGAGTAAAAGTGAGAAAACTTGTGGGCTGAGATAAAGACAGTTTAATAGGTAAAGCAAAAGCCACATGTGCAAGCAAAGCAAAATAAGGAATTCATTCACTACTTCCCATCAGCAGGCAGGTGTTCAGCCATCTCCAGGAAAGCAGGGCTCCATCATGCGCAACGGTTACTTAGGAATACAAACACCATCACTCTGAACATCCCTCCTTCCTTCTTCTTCTCCCAGATTTTTATTGCTGAGCATGATGTCATATGGTATGGAATATCCCTTTGGTCTGTTGGGGTCAGCTGTCCCAGCTGTGTCTCCTCCCAACTTCTTGTGCACCCCCAGCCTACTTGCTGGTGGGGTGGGGTGAGAAGCAGAAAAGGCCTTGACTCTGTGTAAGCACTGCTCAGCAATAGCTAAAGCATCGATGTATTATCATCAACACTGTTTTCAGCACAAATCCAAAACATAGCTCCATAAAAGCTACTATGGACAAAATTAACTCTATCCCAGTCAAAATCAGCACACAGTCTCACCTCAGTCCCTGGAAAGTTTAACGAGCAAAATCTTATTATGAACTCATGCCTGACCAACCTGATTGCTTTCTATGATGAAGTGACTTGGGCTGTGGACAAGGGGCAGGCAGTGGATGTTGCATAGCTTGCCTGTAGCAAGCTCCTCGACATAGTCTCCCATAGTCTCCCTATCACCAAACTGGTGATATATTGGCTGGATAAATAGGTAGAAAGGTGGGTGGACAATTCCCTAGACTGCCAGGGTCAAAGAGTTGTGATCAGTGGTGCAAAGTCCATCTGGGGCGCAGTAACTAGTGGGGTCCCTCAGGGATCAGTATTCAGGCCAATACTGTTTAAGGTCTTTATTAACAACCTGGATGATGGGACAGAGTGCACCCACGGCAAGTTTGTGGATGATGCCAAAGGACAGAGGCAGCCAGTCAGTATACTTGAGGGCAGGGCTGCTCTTCAGAGAGACAGGGTGAAGAAATGGTGTCCTGGTTTCAGCTGGGATAGAGTTAACTGTCTTCCTAGTAGCTGGTACAGTGCTATGTTTTGAGTTCAGTATGCGAAGAATGTTGATAACACTGATGTTTTCAGTTGGTGCTCAGTATTGTTTAGACTATAGTCAAGGATTTTCCAGCTTCTCATGCCCAGCCAGGGGCACAAGAAGTTGGCACAGGACATAGCCAGGGCACCTGACCCAAACTGACCAATGGTGTATTCCATACCATGTGACGTCCCATCTAGTATAGGAACTGGGAAGTGGGGGCAGGGAATCGCCGCTCGGGGACTAACTGGGCGCTGATCGGCTGGTGGTGAGCAATTGCACTGTGCAATATTTGTATATTCCATTCCTATTATTATTACTGCTGTCATTTTATTGGTGTTATCATTATCATTATTAGTTTCTTCTTTTCTGTTCTATTAAACCGTTCTTATCTCAACCCAGGAGTTTTACTTCTTTTTTCCCGATTTCCTCCCCCATCCCACTGGATGGGGGGGAGTGAGTGAGCGGCTGCGTGGTGCTTAGTTGCTGGCTGGGCTTAAACCACGACAAATGGGTTGACAGGAACCTCTTAAAGTTTAACAAGGACAAATGCCAACTCCTGCACCTGGGCTGGAATAATTCCATGCAACAGTGAAGGCTAGGGGCTAACTGCTTAGGAAGCAGCTCTGCAGAAAAAGCCCTAGGGCTTCTAGTGGGCCACAAGTTGGACATGAGGGCTATTGCAGCAAAGACCAACAGTACTGTGGGCTGTATTAGCAAGAGTGTAGCCAGCAGTTCAGGGAAGTGATCCTTTCCCTTTGGCACTTTTCAGACTGTATCTGGAGTGATGTGTCCAGTTCTGGGCTCCCCAGTGTAAGAAGGACATTGACATCGGGGGCTGGAGCATATTACATACAAGGAGAGACTGAGAGAACTGGGTTTGTTCAGCCTGGGGAAGAGAAAGCTCAAGGGTGATATCTACAACTACCTGACTGGAGGTTACAGAGAAGATGAAGTCAGAGTCTTCTCTGAGATGCACAGCAATAGGACAAGAGGCAAACAGCCACAAGTTGGAACATGGAAAATTCCAATGAGATATAAGGGAAAACCTTTTGTCAAGGAGGGTGGTCAACCCTGGAACAGGTGCTCAGAGAGGTTGTGAAGTCTCCATCTTTTGAGACACTCAAAATGGACTGGACAAGGTCCTGAGGAATTCGCTCTAAGTGGCCCTGTTTGAGCAGGGGGTTGATCTAGAGACCTCCAGACATCCCTTCCAACCACAATTATTCTATAATTCTATGACCAATACACTTTATATTAGTTAATTTTACTCCTTATGGTGAGACGTTGTCCTGGTTTCAGCTGGGATAGATGTAATTTTCTTTCTAGTAGCTGGTATAGTGTTATGTTTTGGATTCAGTATGAGAAGAATGTTGATAACATACTGATGTTTTCAGTGGTTGCTCAGTAGTGTTTAGACTAAGTCAAGGATTTTTCAGCTTCTCATGGCCAGCCAGCAAGAAGGCTGGACGGGCACAAGAAGTTGGGAGGGGACACAGCCAGGGCAGCTGACCCAAAATGGCCAAAGGGGTACTCAATACCATGTTGTTTTCGGTTTGTGTGGCAGGTTTTTGGTAGCAGGGGAGGGGCCTGCAGGGGTGGCTCCTGTGAGAAGCTGCTAGAAGCTTCCCTGGCTCCAAGTCAGACCTGCATCTGGCCAAGGCTGATACAATCAGCAACAGTGGTCGTGCCTCTGGGATAACATATTTAAGAAGGGGAACCTACAGTAGGGGAGGAGATTGGAATGTGAGAGAAACACCTATGCAGTTTCAAAGGTCAGTGAAGAAGGAGGGGGAGGAGGTATGCTGGAGGAGGTGATGCCCCTGCAGCCTGTGGTGAGATGGCAGGCTGTCCCCCTGCAGCCCATGGAGGTGAACAGTGGAGCAGATGCCCGCTGGCAGCCCATGGAGGACCCCACGCTGGAGCAGTTGGATGCCCCTGAAGATGGCCATGACTCCATGGGAAAGCCCGCACTGGATCAGCCTGCGCCTGAAGATCAGCCTGCGGAAAGGACCCATGCCAGAAGAGTTTGTGAAGGACTGCAGCCCATGGGAAGGACCCAACGCTGGAGCAGGGGAAGAGTGTGAGGAGTCCTGCCCCTGAGGAGGATGAAGTGGCAGAGACAACGTGTGATGAACTGACCATAACCCCCGTTCCCCATAGGAGGTAGAGAAAACCGGGAGTGGAGTTGAGCCAGGAAGGAGGGAGGGGTGAGGGGAGTTGTTTTAAGAGTTGGTTTTACTTCTCATTATCCTTGTTTTGATTTGATTTGTAGTAAATTAAACTGATTTTGGTTTTTTCCCCCAAGTTGAGTCTGTCTTTTGCCTGTGACCATAATTGGTGAGTGATCCCTCCTTGTCCTTGTCTCGACCCACGAGCCTTTCTTTATATTTTCTCCTCATCCCACCGGGGTGGGGAGGGAGCAAGCGGCTTTGTGGTGCTGGGCTCAAACCACGACACATGTGACATCATGCCTAGTATATAAACTGGGGGGAGTTGGCCTAGGGGGATCGCTGCTAGGGAACTAACTGGGCATCAGTCAGCGAGTAGTGAGCAACTGCATTGTGCATCACTTGTTTTGTATATTCCAATCCTTTTATTATTATTATTGTAATTTTATTATTGTTATTATTATCATTATTCATTTATTCCTTTCTGTTCTATTAAACCGTTCTTATCTCAACCCATGAGTTTTAATTTTTTTCTGATTCTCTCCCCCATCCCACTGGGTGGGGAGGAAGTGAGTGAGTGGCTGCATGGTGCTTAGTTACTGGCTGGGGTTAAACCATGACAGACATTCAAAACATCTGAAATGTATTCACAGTAATTAGCAAGCAGATCATCTAAAGATCATTACTGCAATAGACCAAAGACTGGCTTTAGTAAATATCATATGATTACAGCCATATTTAAAGTGTTGACTGATTTGTACAAGTAATGAGAGAAGTGGCAGGTCAACTGTGAATTACAGAGTTGTGTGTGGGTATCTTAGTTTGCCTGTCTTTCATCTTTTGCCCTTGTATTCTGGATGTCATGTTCAAATGAAGACCACCACCACTCATGTTTACTGTCAAGAATACAATAATAGAGTCTTTCCTTGGAACAAATGAATGATATTTAGATTTAATAGTAATAAAACATTATCTGAGATCTGCAACTGTGTGTTCTTTTTACACAGGAAGTAGAGGACTAAATTTACATGTGTAGTCTTGACTCACTGTCATCATGCTGGAACTAATAGAAGGAATAACACTATGCTTTAAACTTAATCATGACTTGAGAGAAAGTGAGTTATATTTCAAGGGATTTGCTAGAAAATCTGACAGTACTGTCTTCAACACAAACACAAAAATTAGTTTCCTATAACCTTTAAAAATATGTGAGGTTTATATACATTTCTAAGATAATCTCTTCCCTCATTAGAAATCAATCTGATTACAGCCTAGTTGTTACAGAACATCATGTCTTAAGTTTCACAGTCATGTACAAACAGTTTTATCAATAATTTCTGCTTTTAATGGATAGTCTCTAATTAGTGACATGCTAATTATTTCACAATTAAACATTGCCGGTTATCAGCTCCAAAAGCAGCTTGTAGCATTAAAAAAAAAAAAGGAAAACAGGCCCTTTTGAGCAACCCTGCTGTTAGGAAATGAGTTGAAAGGAAAATGGGAAATATCTAAAATAAGCAAAAGAAGAGAAATACAAAGTGGGGAAGGCTTGACAAGATACACAATAGAGTAGGGATACAGATGAAAGTAGAAAGAATAGCAGAGGTTGTTTCTTCTTTGTTTTTCAAGTGGTGAAGTGTAAAAACAAAAAAAGAGGGAAGAATATAAAACCAGAGTAAAAGGTTTAATTAAATGCCTCTATATCAGTGCACGCAGCATGGGTAACAAGCAGGAGGAGATGGAAGCCACTGTGCAGCTAGAAAGCTACGATCTAATTGCTATCACTGAAACATGGTGGGACGAATTGCACGATTGGAGCTCTGCAATCGATGGCTATAAACTGTTCAGAAGGGATAGGCAAGGAAGGAGGGGTGGGGGAGTTGCCCTCTATGTAAAAAGATGGATTGATTGCACAGAGCTGTCTTTGAAAACAGCAATGAAGAGCTTGAGAGTTTATGGGTAAAAATTAGGGGCCAAGCCAACAAAGGAAACCTTGTGGCTGGTGTTTACTACAGGCCACCCAATCAAGGGGAGCGTTCTTACTTCAACTACAGGAAGCATCACACTTGCAGGCTCTGATTCTGCTGGGGGTCTTCAATCACCCTGACATCTGCTGGAAAAACAGCACAGCAAGCTGTAAGCAGTCCAGGACTCTTGGAGTATGTCAAGGATCATTTCTTAATCCAGGTGACAGATAGACCAAATAGAGGACATGTGTTACTAGACCTGTTTCTTACCACCACAGATGAACTAATTAGGGATGTCAAGATTGGTGGCAGCCTGGGCTGCAGTGATCATGCCCTGATGGAATTCATAGTCTTGAAGGATATTGGCCAGATGAAGAGTAAAGTCAGGACTCTGAATTTTAGGAGAGCAAAGGTTCAATTGTTTAAGGAATTAGTAGATGGGAATCCCTGGGAAACTGCCCTCAGGAATAAAGGAGCTGAACAGAGCTGGCAACTCTTCAAAGACATTTTTCTTAGAGCGGAAGAGCTCCTAATTCCCACATGTAAGAAATCAGGCAAGGAAGGCAGGAGACCAGCATGGCCCAGTAAGGACCTCCTGGTCAAACTAAAGTGCAGGAAGGAAATGCTTAGGCAGCAGAACCAGGGACATGTATCCTGGGAAGAATATAGGGATGCTTCCCAGAGGTGTAGGGATCGGATCAGGAAAGTTAAGGCAGAGATAGTGCTGAATTTGGCAAGAGATGCAAAGAATAATAAGAAAGGCTTCTACAGGTATATTGGTCAGAAAAGGAAGATTAAAGACAATGTACTCCCCCAATAAATAGGACAGGAGAACTGGTGACAACTGATATGGAGAAGGCTGAGGTATACAAGAACTTTTTTGCCTCAGTTTTCAATGGTAATCTCTCTTTCCACCTCTCTCAGGCCTCTGAAACTCAAAGCAGGGACTGGGGAAATGAAGTCCCTCCCTTAGTAGGAGAAGAGCAGGATCGAGACCCCCTGAGGAATCTGAACATACACAAGTCCACAGGACCTGATGAGATGCATCCCAGGGCCCTGAAGGAACTGGCTGATATAGTTGCCAAGACACTCTCCATCATATTCAAAAAGTCATGGCAGTCAGGTGATGTCCCCAGTGACTGGAAAAGGGGAAACATCGAACCAATTTTTAAAAAGGGCAAAAAGGAGGACCCTGGGAACTACCAACCAGTCAACCTCACCTCTGTGCTTTGGAAGATCATGGAACAGATCGTCCTGGAAGTTATGTTGAAGCATATGGAAGAGACAAAGGTGATTAAAGACAGCCAACACGGCTTCAGCAAGGGCATATCATGAACTAATGTGCTGGTTTTGGCTAGGATACAGTTAATTTTCTTCATAGTAGCTTGTATGGGGCTATGTTTTGGATTTGTGCTGGAAACTGTTGATAGCATGTTGAGGATTTCTGCAGTTATGAGGATTATCTGCAGTCTGTGCCCCCGCCACTGCCCGTTAATCCATCCCGCCTCTCGGGACCAGAGACGGTGAAACCAACCGCGCCCGCGATAGATGCGGAGCCGCTTGTAATAGCCACTGCAGAAGAAAGGCAGAGACATTGGAGGGGTGTAATAAAAGATGTCATTATAGAAGGGACTATGCTCCAAGCATTCCCAGTTATTGCACCAAATGGACAGAAAAAATGGGAGGCGTTTGACTGGAAGGTCATTGAGAAATTAAGGAATGCTGTAAGTCAGTACGGAATCAAATCTGCGTTAAGTCACCAAATACTGCAATTCATTTTTTCTGCTGATATGCTCATACCTCAAGATATTAAACAGCTAGCACAGTTGGTTTTGACACCCGCCCAAATATTAGTGTTTTTCCGGCAGTGGGAGACGTTCTGTGATACGGAACAAGCAACACCACGACAACAAACAGATCCCTTATGGGGAGTAACCACACCGATGCTGATGGGTACTGGACCCTTCGCATCAGGGAACGCTCAGTTACAATGTATCACTGAGGTTCATCATCTATCACAGATCTTGGCGTATCAAGCTTTTCTTACCATACCAGACAATATGCGCAGCCATGCTTTTACCCAGGTGAAACAGGAGTATAACGAACCTTTTGCACAGTTTATTAATAGACTGCATAGGGTAATCAATGACCACCCTGACATGAACGAGAACATGAAAGAAAACATGTTCAAAATACTCACTTTTGAAAATGCTACTGAAAAGACACGCAAAGCATTGTGTAATTTGCCGAACAATGCAGACGTCGTTGATATGATAGAATACATGGATCGATCAGTGGACTCACAGAAAGTAGCCTACGTTGCCACAGCTCTACAAGGAGCTTACAAAGAAACACAAGGCCAGTAAGACACCCTCGGTCAAGTGTTCTAACTGTGGCAAACGTGGACACATTAGGAGCAAATGTACAGTTACTGTTAACAGTAAGTGCTGCAACAAGTGTAAGAAAGATGACCATACCACCAAGAATACAGGAAGCAGGGAAAATTAACACCGACCGCGAAGGCCCCTCACGCAACGACACAAATGCAAGGGGCTTGAGCTGCCAGCCCTCAGGCAGCCTCGCAACCACCAGATCTGCCACTGCAGGAAGCTCTGGAGTGGATGTGGAAACCACAGTACACATTCAACATAAAGGGACCATTGGGGTTTGGGCTTAGTGCATTTTTAATGGGACGATCTTCAACAGCTCTAAAAGGAATTTTGGTAGTCCCTGGGCTTACTGATGCAGATTATTGTGGGACTGTGAAAATTATGATTCATGTTTTAATCCCTCCTGTTCCTATTCCTAAAGGTACCAGAATAGCACAATTAGTTCCATTCAGGTCGTGTGTTCCGAACCCAGGTGAAGTACAACGTGGAGATGGTGGATTCGGCTCCACAGGGAAACCACAGGTATACTTTGCCATGGACATAACAAGAGGTAAACCAGAAAAGGTAGTGCAATTGGAAGGGCCTGACGGAGTTATTGTCAAGAAACCGATGACAATCAATACAGGAGCTGATGTTATGATTATTTCACGATGCATTTGGCCTCCATCAGGGCCATTGATCAATCCAAATTTTGGTATTGCAGGGATAGGGGGCACACAAGCCACCTTAGTAAGTCAGCTACCCATTACCCATTTGTGTTCCCCGACGGTGAACGCGTTACGAGACATCCGTATATCATGACTACCCCAAATGAATTGTTTGGCCTCATAGGCCGTGATTTATTGAGCCAAATGAAGGCAATGTTAGTGACACATCCTTTTTAGGAGCGGTCACTGAGGGGCAGCCAATCCTGAAAATTAGCTGGAAAACAGATGAGCCTGTTTGGATTGATCAGTAGCTGATAAATTCTGAAAGGCTGCTAAAAATACAAGAGTTAGTTGAGGACCAATTGAGAGCGGGACATGTTGTTCCTTCTACTAGTCCATGGAATACATCAATATTTACCATTCTCAAGAAAAGTGGGAAATGGAGACTGTTACATGATCTCAGAGCTGTGAATGCGGTGATGCACAGTATGGGAGCCCTGCAGCCAGGTTTGCCGTCTCCAGTTATGCTTCCAGAAGAATGGGATTTGTTAATTATTGATCTAAAATATTGTTTTTTCACCATTCCCTTGCACCCAGATGACGCTGAACAGTTCGCCTTTTCGGTACCATCGATTAACAAGGCAGAACCCTATAAGAGATACCATTGGGTCGTGTTACCGCAATGAATGCGCAATTCCCCCACGATGTGTCAGGTGTATGTGGCCTGGGCATTAGAGCCTGTAAGAAAGCAGTTTCCTCAGTTAATCATTTATCATTATATGGATGACATTTTGATAGCAGGAAGGATCTTGCCACAGGATGAAATTTTAACTCAATTGCAGGACATCTTAAGCCATCGCGGAGTAATAATCGCTCCTGAAAAGGTGCAAAAGGCAGCACCTTGGAAGTATTTGGGGTGGTACATAGATGCTAGCAATGTTAAACCTCAGAAGGTTCACATAACATGAGAAATTTCAACGTTGCATGATGTCCAGAAGCTTGTGGGATATATCCAGTGGGTGCGGAATCTTTGCGGTATCACTAATGACGATATTACCCCTCTGGTAGAACTCTTGGGTATGAGAACACTGTGCAGATGAGAAACGGGAAATGACAGAGCTGACCAATGGGTTGCAGCAGCATAAGAGCCTCCTCCAGGGAATCGTTTTCAACAAAGCACGGCAATCCAGGTGTTCTTGCACCAACCCGCTAGGATATTAGCAAAGCAATTTGACTTACCACTCACTGATGCCCAAGGTATCGTTAAAGCACGCCCCGATTGTCAAAAGGAAGGGCTGGGCTTGGGCTGTGGGGTTAACCCACGAGGTCTTTTGCCATTGCAGTTGTGGCAAATGGATGTCACCCATGTCATGTGGTTTGGTGCAAAGCGTTCTGTGCATGTGTGTATTGATACCTATCCTGCTGCCATGTGGGCCACGGCACAAACTGGAAAAAAGGCCTTACATATTGAATGACATCTTCACGCTTCTTTTGCAGTGCTGGGTGTGCCTAAAGGAATTAAGACGGACAACGGCCCAGCCTATGGTTCTACACGATTTGCTCGATTTTGTAATTTGTGGGGAATTCACCATGGTGCGGGTATTCCACATCTTCCCACAGGACAGGCTATTGTCGAATGGGCCAACCAAACCCTAAAAGAACATGCTGCAAAAACAAAAGGGGGGAACCCAGGGCTTACTCTCAGAGGAACAATTGGCCAAAGCCTTATTTGTGCTAAATTACCTTAGATTGACAGGTGATCACAAAGACCCACCAATGGTAGTGCATCATGTTCTTTTACAGGCAGAAAGGACGCAACAAAGTACAGGAATCATGGTAACGTATAAGGACCCAGAATCCGGAAAATGGTGCAGATCAGCAGAAGTAAAACTTACTGGGAGATCCCGGCCAAGTGGGTCAAGCCATGGCTTCGCACTGATGCTGGACCCAGAATTGTCCCAATGGCAACTGGCACGGCACCGGCGGGTGCTGGAGCCACTGATCCGACAGATTCTGACTAATAGAGTATTACTAGCGGACATTGAGTCCTTCAGAGATGTTTTTAGAACAGTGTGCCTTATTGTATATAGAACTTGATTTAGGTAAAAAGTGTGTTAAGCATAATTTGATTAAACATAGTGTGGTTACGGGAAGACAGTGTGGGGTAAATGTAAAGTTAGTTAAAGCCAAAATTAGGGGTAAGGTCTATTTCCATTAATAACCTGGGAACGAGGTTGATTGTGTTTCCACAGATACAGGCCCACGACGGACTCCTGTTGAATTTGCACGACCATCATCATCTGGAGCATCATAGATGATGTGGCAATATGAATACTACCTCAGCCAAAACCTAACATATAGGTCACCTTGGCCAACATAACAGGTCAAGATTCTCTGTGCATTGCAACTGTATCGTAAAGCCCATGAACCAATAGACAAGATGGCTATGACTCGTGCAGCATACCTGGCCAGCGAGCGCATGCATCATAGGTTGCAACTGAGGCGGACTTTTGGCACCCGCTGGCCACGTGTGCTAAAACCCATTCCTCTGCAAATGTATAAATACCGGGATTTTCCGAAGAGCATCGGGCTGGTGTACAGTGAGGCCATCGTTGCCTCTGTGGGGACGCCCACATAAAGCTGGCACCTACCGATTGCTGGGCTGAGTTCGTGGAGCAAGATGGCACAAGAATGTATGGATGGTTCATTTTCCTCATAGTCCTCATGGTCTGGGTCATTAGGGGTAATGGGTTGGCTCAAAGAATTATGGCATTGTTGTAGTTATTCTGATTTTAGCTATTGTAATAATTTTACCTTGTTCAGCTTAAGACAAAATGGCATCCCAAGTTATTAAGCAAGCCTAGATTGCTCAAAAACAAAAAGGGGGAATTGTTGAGTATTTCTTGGCTGGGTGAGGGCATGTGAGCAATCCAGCCGTTAGGTGGGAATGAAGCATAAGTTTACAAAGTGCTGGAGCAGACAAGGACGCTGTGTCCTTGTATGCTGGGAAAAAGGAAGATAAGAAGAGCCTGACAAGCAACTCCTGGATGCCGAAGAATGAGATAAGTAACTGCTGGACACCTCGTGAAGAAGCTTGCACAGCCAATAGAGAATAAGATAGTGTCGCGTGAACCGGGGTATTGTACCAATTAGAGTATTGTATAAGGCACGTGCACAAGCACATAATGTATATAACTGTGCTAAAAGTTGTAGTAAATGGACTTCACTTGATCACATTGGTCTGTGCGTGATTTCCCCTGTGGATCCTCCGCAACAATAAGACAATGATGTTTCAGTTATTTCTGAGCAGTACTTACACAGAGTCGAGGCCTTTTCTGCTTCTCACACCACGCCACCAGCAAGTAGGTGCACAAGAAGTTGAGAGGGGACACAGCCGGAACAACTGACTCCAACTGACCAAAGAGATATTCCATACCATATGGTGTCATGGTCAGCATATAAAGCTGGGGGAATGTATTGGGTTTCCGTGGCAAGGTTTTGGTAGTGGGGGGCTACAGAGGTGGCTTCTGTGAGAAGATAGTAGAAGCTTCCCCTATGTCTGATAGAGTCAATGCTAGCCAGCTCCAAGACGGACCCGCCACTGGCTAAGGCTGAGCCAATCATTGATGGTGGTAGCGCTTCTGTGATAACATATTTAGGAAGGGGAAAAAAAGTTGCTGTGCAACAGAAATGGCAGCTGGAGAGAGCAGTGAGAATATGTAAGAGATACAACTCTGCAGATGCTGAGGTCAGTGAAGAAGGAGGAGGAGGAGGAGGTGCTCCAGGCACCAGAGCAGAGATTACCCTGCAGCCTGTGGTGAAAACCATGGTGAATCAGGTTGTCCCCCTGCAGCCCATGGAGGCTAATGGTGGAGCAGATATCCACCTGCAGCCTGTGGAGGACCCCACACCAGAGCAGGTGGGTTCCCGAAGAGGCTGTGACCCTGTCGGAAGCCCACGCTGGAGCAGGTTTTCTGGCAGGACTTGTGACCCTGCAGGGGACCCATGCTGGAGCAGTGTGCTCCTGAAGGACTGCACACTGTGGAAGGGACCCACACCAGAGTAGTTTATGAAGAACTGCAGCCCGTGGGAAGGACCCACATTGGAGAAGTTCATGGAGGACTGTCTTCTGTGGGAGGGACCCCACGCTGGAGCAGGGGAAGAGTGTGAGGAGTACTCTCCATGAGGAGGAACGATCAGCAGACATAACATGTGATGAACTGACCACAACCCCCATTCCCCATCTCCCTGTGCCGCTCGGAGGGAGGAGGTAGAGAATCCAGGAGTGAAGCTGTGCCTGGGAAGAAGGGAGGGGTGGGGGGAAAGTGTTTTAAGAGTTGCTTTTATTTCTCATTGCCCTACTCTGATTTGATTGGTAATAATTTAAGTTAATTTTCCCCAAGTTGAGTCTGTTTTGCCCATGATGGTAATTGGTTGAGTGATCTCTCCCTGTCCTTATCTCAAGCCACAAGCCTTTCGTTATATTTTCTCTCCCCTCTCCAGTTGAGGAGGGGAGTGATAGAGCAGCTTTGGTGGGCATCTGGTGTCCAGCCAGGGTCAGCCCACCAGAGGGAAGAAGGAGGAAGGGGGGGATGTTTGGAGTGGTGCCATTTGTCTTCCCAAGTAACCGTTGCGCATGATGGAGCCCTGCTTTCCTGAACACCTGCCTGTTGATGGGAAGTAGTGAATGAATTCCTTATTTTGCTTTGCTTGCACGCGCATCTTTTGCTTTACCTATTAAACTCTCTTTATCTCAACCCACGAGTTTTCTCACTTTTACCATATTTATTTTCTCCCCCATCCCACTGGGGGGGTGTGAGCGAGCAGCTGTGTGGTGCTTAGTTGCCGGCTGGGGTTAAACCACGACAACTAAACTAGTGGCCTTCTGTAGGGTTATCTTCAATTGTACAGTTAGGGAGGCTTGGGAACTGTCAGATGGCTGATTAATATCGGCAGTCCCAGGGAGTGGAGCAGAAGTCAAGGGCACAGGAGCAGGCGAACAAGCTCCAAAAAGTCTCTCTTGCTGCATTATGTTTTTCTCCCCGCTTTTCCCTTTTGCTTGCGGTTGGAGAGAGAGAGCAGCAAAAGCAGACGCAGACACTTTACGATCTGCTATCATTTCTTGCAGAGTTGTCTTAATCAATTTCCATAAAGTTGCAAGACCTTTAACTTCTTTAGACCCGTCACTAATTTCATCCCATAGGGAGGTTCCAATAGCTTTCCAGGTACTAAGCTCAAAAGCTGTACCCTCACTAATTGAAAGGTTTCTGTCCTTTTTAATATTTGTCTCTGTTTTTTTCAACCAGCCTCATAAATATCTTTCCGGCTGCCTTTTCCCTCGCAGATGCTGCGTTACCCATGCCGCCCTTTTTATCAACATAAGCTTACGATTTTACCTGCTTCTCCCGAGCAGTGTCCTGCCTCTCTCGAGTAGTGTCCGGCGCTGTCTTTCAAGCCACCGTGGTCCACAGCAATCCCCCGCCTTTTCAGTAGCGTTGCCTCTTGTTCCTCTTCGGATCATGTCGGAGGTCACCAAATGTAGGGTTTGGGATTATTCCGTGTGGGGCCCAGAAGATAGAACACCAATATGATGATTAAAGTCGCCACTTTATTGAGCTTAGCTGATCATTTTTATACAATTCTCTAAGTTGTTTAGAAGCTTTGATTGGCTGCTGCATGCAAGCATTTGGTGTCCGCACGCACAAGCATAAGCGGTGATTGGTTACATCGGTACTGTCCACGCATATAAACATAAGATAAAGTTAGTTATACTCACTCTGTACACGCGCATACACGCAGGGCATAATTGGCTATGTTAGAGCATGCAAAACTTGTCTCAGTCCAATTGGTCAAGATAAGCCCCTGAACTGAGGTTGTTTGTGCCAAGTTCCCTTTATCATGGAATGTGCACCTGTGTTTTTCTAATTGGGATCGTTCTTCTTCTATCTTCTTGTTTAGTCTGTTCAAAGCCTTCTAAAGGCGTCTGGAACACTCTTGTGACCATAAGCTACTTTCAGGCCCGATAACTAAGTTCCATGTAATTGAACCCTACAGCCTTCTACCATGGAGTGACTGCATTAGTGGACAAGGGAAGAGCTACGGATGTCATCTACCTGGACTTCTGTAAGGCCTTTAAGAGAGTCCCACACGACATTCTTCTCTTTAAATTGGAGAGATATGGATTTGATGGATGAACTATTCAGTGGATAAGGAATTGGCTGGATGGTCGCATCCAGAGAGTAGTGGTCAACAGCTTAATGTCCGGAGGGAGATTGGTGATGAGTGGTGTCCCTCAGGGGTCCATATTGGGACCAGGACTGTTTAATATCATCATCAGTTATATAGATGGAAGATTGAGTACACTCTCAGCAAGTCTGCAGATGACACCAAGCTGAGTGGTGCAGTTGACATGCCTGAGGGATGGGATGCCATTCAGAGGGACCTTGAGAAGCATGAGGAGTGGGCCCATGTGAATCTCATGAAGTTCAAGAAGGCCAAATGCAAGGTCCTGCACCTGGGTTGGGCCAATCCCAATATCAGTTCAGACTGGGGATGAATGTATTGAGAGCAGCCCTGCAGAGAAGAACTTGGGTATACTGGTGGGAAAAAAATTGGACATGGACTGGTAATGTGAGCTTGCAGTCCAGAAAGCCAGTTGTATCCTGGGCTGCATAAAATAAGTGTGGTCAGCAGGTTGAGGGAGGTGATTCTCCCTCTCTACTGTGCTCTGGTGAGACCCCTCCTGGAATAATGCATCCAGCTCTGGGGTCCCCAGCACAAGATAGACATGAACCTGTTAGAACAGGTCCAGAGGAGGGCCACAAAAATGATCAGAAGGCTGGAACACCTCTCCTGTGAAGAAAGGCTGAGAGAGTTGGGGTTGTTCAGCCTGGAGAAGAGAAGGCTCTGGGGAGATCATATTGTGGCCTTTCAATATATAATGGGGGCTTCTAAGAAAGATGGAGGAAAGACTTTTTACCAGGGCCTCTAGTGACAGGACAAGGGGCAATGGTTTTAAACAGAAAGAGGGTAGATTTGGATTGGACATCAGGAAGAAAGTCTTTACGATGAGGATGGTGAGACACTGGAAAAGGTTGCCTATAGAATTGGTGGATGCCCCATGACTGGAAGTGTTCAAGGTCAGGTTGGATTGGGCTTTGAGCAACCTGATCTAGTGAATGCTGTCACTGACCATTGTTAGAGCGGCGGAGGAATGCACATAAGTCGACCCAATATGAGTGATAG
The DNA here is from genome assembly GCF_929443795.1 of Astur gentilis. NCBI lineage: Eukaryota > Metazoa > Chordata > Aves > Accipitriformes > Accipitridae > Astur > Astur gentilis. The sequence goes on from NC_064918.1 coordinate 30,813,996, forward strand.
AAGTGATTCAACTTTATTTGCACGGATAGCTCATATTTATACAGTTTGCGATAATTATGCCTACTAGTCCTAATATGATTGGTACATTGCTAATGTTTATTCATTACTAAAACACACCCACTTGTGGTTGGCAGCTACGCGTGTTCAGTAACTTTCTCATGAGAACTTCTTCAAAAGTTACTTGTGAAGTTATGCCAAGGTCACACCATCCCTGTCTTTCTCCTGATAACAGCGAGACCAGCTGTTGTTTTTCTCCCAATATCAGTAAAGCCAGCTATTTTCGGCCAAGGCCTAGTCTTGCTGCTCAAACTGACATTCTTTCACACAGAACTCTGCTCGCACAACTTTTCCACAGGCCCATGTCCTTTTTCAGCAAGCCACTTCCCAACAATTCCCCCTTTTTCTTTTTGTGCGAGTAGAGCTTGGTGTGTCAGCTTTGAGACTCCTTTTATCATGCACCCATAAGCAATTTTAACTATTACACAGATTAATTTCAATATACCCAGCCATCGTAAGGCTTCCTTAATCAATGACATTAGCCATGGTGTTATCCCACCGAATATTGACTGTAACACCCCATCAAACCAATTAGTTTCTTGCTGGATCTTTGTGTATGTTTCTTCAGCCAATTTATCTGTTTGTGAATAGATTGAGGTAAAATTTTAACACCTGCTGTATTGCCCTTTGCAAAGATCTGTGAACACAACTAATTAAGCACAGTAAAAACAACATTATACGTAAGAATAAAATACATAAGAATAAAAGACTGTTTAGGTAATGCCAATGACACACAAAAAGAGATTTGATTAATAGCTTTAGCTAGTGACACCCAAACATTCTTACTGTCCCATGGCGTTAACCGATGTGGATCAATCACCGGTGTCACTGTCATGCTGCTTACTACAGTCAGTGTGTTCCATATCAATCTCAGCATAAGGTTTCAAATTTATGGGTAAATCAGGAACGTATCTGCCAGACATGGAGGATGTGATTTTTTGTCCAATTGCTGTCAAGGCTTGCCGTCCCGGTGCACTTAGTTGTCTTGTAGAAGTTAAGCTATCGCTGCCCCTCAATAAATCCATCAGCAGCTGTAAGTCTGTATTTGTAATACCACAACAAGTTCGAATCCACTGTAGGTCTCCGTTTAAATCTTTCTCCCTCTTTTTGTTTTTGAGCAATCCAGGCTTGCTTAATCCAATGTCTTTGCCTTTCTTCTGCAGCAGCTATTACAAGCGACTCCGCATCTATCACGGGTGCGGTTGGTTTCCCCGTCTCTTTTCCGCATTTCCTTTAACAATTCTAACATTGTCTCTTTTTGTTCTATTATTAGAGTAGCCAAGTCCTTGTTTGCATTATTTGAATCAGGGTGTATGCTAGGTATAATTTGTTCATGTTGAACGGTGGTATCTGGGGGCTGTGTTTTCGTAGGCAGATTTTTACTCACTCCCTGATTCTGTAGGGTTTCCTTTAATCGTACGGTTAGGGATGCTTGGGAACTGTCAGATGGCTGATTAATATCGGCAGTCCCAGGGAGTGGAGCAGAAGTCAAGGGCACAAGAGCAGGCGAACAAGCTCCAAAAAGTCTCTCTCGCTGCATTATGTTTTTCTCCCCGCTTTTCCCTTTCACTTGCGGTTGGAGAGAGAGAGCAGCAAAAGCAGACACAGACGCTTTACGATCTACTTTCATTTCTTACAGAGTTGTCTTAATCAGTTTCCATAAAGTTGCAAGATCTTTAACTTCTTTAGACCCGTCACTGATTTCATCCCATAGGGAGGTTCCGATAGCTTTCCAGGTACTAAGCTCAAAAGCTGTACCCACACTAATTGAAAGGTTTCTGTCCTTGCTTCATTAGTTTTTTAGCTGATTTATCATCGTCAATTACCATATCCCATAATACGTCTCCTAATCTATGCCATTCACTCTCCTCAGATAATAAATCCGGATTCTTAAAGCATCCCTTAACACGACCTAAAGCAACTAATCCCAAAACTTGCTTAACGCAATTTACCCCCCGCTTTTCTAAAAAGCACTGTAATAATTTTAGGGCTACCTCTTGATCCATTGCCGGCCGGCTTCTTGATACTCCTTGGTGCTACCTTGATTAAGGCACCTCGGTTAAAAAGTCTTTGCAGCCTTTTTCCAGTAGCCCTCACTGACGGCGAACCCCTTTTGGATGGTCCAGGCACGAGAGTTAACACACCAACCAAGACGATCAGCGTTCGGTTAATCTTTTGCCCCCCGGTCGCTGCTACCGGTGCTTCTCAGTGTCCGTCGCTCCAATTCCCCTTTCTTCGGTCCCACGTTTGGGCGCCATTTGTTGGAGCGGCGGAGGAATGCACATAAGTCGACCCAATATGAGTGATAGAAGTGATTCAACTTTATTTGCACGGATAGCTCATATTTATACAGTTTGCGATAATTATGCCTACTAGTCCTAATATGATTGGTACATTGCTAATGTTTATTCATTACTAAAACACACCCACTTGTGGTTGGCAGCTACGCGTGTTCAGTAACTTTCTCATGAGAACTTCTTCAAAAGTTACTTGTGAAGTTATGCCAAGGTCACACCATCCCTGTCTTTCTCCTGATAACAGCGAGACCAGCTGTTGTTTTTCTCCCAATATCAGTAAAGCCAGCTATTTTCGGCCAAGGCCTAGTCTTGCTGCTCAAACTGACATTCTTTCACACAGAACTCTGCTCACACAACTTTTCCACAGGCCCGTGTCCTTTTTCAGCAAGCCACTTCCCAACAGACCATGGCAGGGGGCTTGGAACTAGATGATCTTTAAAGGTCCCTGTCTTGGTTTCAGTTAGGATAGAGTTAATTTTCTTCCCAGTAGCTGGTATAGTGCTATGTTTTGGGTTCAGTATGAGAAGAATGTTGATAACACACTGATGTTTTCAGTTGTTGCTAAGTAGTGTTTAGACTATAGTCAAGGATTTTTCAGCTTCTCTTGGCCACCCAGTAAGAAGGCTGGAGGGGCACAAGAATTTGGGAGGGGACACAGCCAGGACAGCTGACCCAAAATGGCCAACGGGTTATTCCATACCATGTGACATCACATCTAGTATATAAACTGGGGGGAATGGGGGTGGGGGGATTGCCGTTCAGGGACTAACTGGGCGCTGATTGGCTGGTGGTGAGCAATTGCACTGTGCATCATTTGTATATTCCATTCCTATTATTATTACTGCTGTCATTTTATTGGTGTTATCATTATCATTATTAGTTTCTTCTCTTCTGTTCTATCAAACTGTTCTTACCTCAACCCATGAGTTTTACTTCTTTTCCTGATTCTCTCCACCATCCCACTGGGTGGGGGGGACTGAGTGAGCGGCTGCGTGGTGCTTAGTTGCTGGCTGGGGTTAAACCACAACAGTCCCTTCCAACCCGTAGCATTCTATGGTTCTATGATTCTTAGTGAAACAGAACTAAAAAGTAAATTGCAGAGTTCAGTGTTCTAAAAAATCATGATGACGTGCGGAAAACAGACTCCACAATCAGTGAGATTGTAAAGTAGGTATGTTCATTCAGCGCTGGGCGGCACGGGGGTTAGTCCCACCAAAGTCGTGCGCGCGCAACTCGGCAGTTCGCCTCAAGTTTATACAGTCAGGTATTACATTTTTACAATACGCCTATACATATGTATGACCTATCCCTGCTTCATATTAAAATTAGCTCCGAGAGGTCATTTGCATAGTCCCCTCCCAACTGCGCCTGCGCAGGGCCTCTTTATGGTGGTCGTCTGGTGGTCGCAGAGATGAAGATAGATGACTCCGTCACCGCTAGTAACCTCTTTCCTTGCGCAGGCTCAGTGATTTCTTGGTATTCACCCAAGCCACAAGACCAGTCTTAGCTGGCTCTTGGGGCCTGCTCCTGCTTCTTATCAAGGACTGTCTTTACCTCATTGGCTGGTTCTTGGCACCAGCTCTTCTTATCAAGGACTGTCTCTACCTCAGCTAATTTCAACAATGTAAGCACTAAACATCATCTTTCACCCCCCTTTATTATGTCTACTGAGATTCTTTTGACTCCCCTTGTCTCAATGACACATGTAATACTTCTTGCCATTTGCCTGAAAAAGTATGAGCTGTGGTAGTTAATAGTATTTAGGAGCAGTCATATGGAATATTTTATGCTCATAAAGTTATTCCAAGGTTGGATAATCTAGTAGGAAATGCAAATAAGGAGTGGCTTACAGCAAAAAGGTTACACTGATTAAGCATCCAGCCTTCTTATTTTTAAAATGTGCTCTTTATATATATCTGACAACAGTAACATTTTAAAATATTTGTGAAGTTCTGACGTATTAGGTCTGGCTGAGATGGAATTAATTCTCCCCATAGCAGCCCTCATAGTGCTGTGTTCTGCATTGGTAGCTAGAAAGGTGTTGATAACACACCAGTGTTTTGGCTACTGCTGAGCAGTGCTGGCACAGCATCGAGGCTGTCTCTCCAACATTTCGCCCTCCTCAATGGCAGGCTGCGGCAGGGCAAGATCTTGGGAGGGGACATAACCAGGACAGCTGACCCAAACTAACCAAACAGATATTCCATACCAGATGACGTCAGCTCAGATATAAAAGCTACGTAAAGAGAGACGGAAAGGGGGGGCATTCGTGGCCTGCTGATGGGAAGTAGAGAATAACATCATTTGTTTTCCTTCGCTTTCGCGTGCATGACCTTTGCTTTCACTTTATTAAACTGTCCTTATCTTGACCCACGAGCCTTCTGTTATATTTTCTCTCCCCTGTTCAGCTGAGGAGGGGGAGTGATAGAGCGGCTTTGGTGGGCACCTGGCGTTGAGCCAGGGTCAACCTACCACATCTGAGGAACATATAAGTCTTTAATTAGATAATAGTTACTGAACTATCCTTGAGCTCCATAGGAACTGAGACTGACTGCCAGCTGGCTCTGAAATAATTTTAATTTTATATAATACTTTTCATCCCCAACCACTCTACAAGCTCCTGTCCAAATTCTACTTTTAGAGTGTTTTATTGAAAAAATTTGATTCCTGTTTACATCCCCAGCATTATTTAATCTGTTTATGTGCAGTAACTTTTGAGGAATAAAAGAAAGGAACACTACTTTACTAAGTGGAAATTGCAGGGGGAATTTAAATTTGCTAAGTATATTACAGGAGAGCGATCTCTCCTAAGCACAGTATGAATTAATTCAGTAAGTCAATCAGTTTCAAGTGGGAATAGAGAGCTGAGATGGCCATCTTGGCCAAAGCTGATTGACAGGAGTGAAGAAGAGAGAGGGGAGTTCTATATGTTATTTACTGTCTCAATGCTGGTAAACCTCTAATGAAAGCTAACTAAGTTTTTTTCCACGAGCCATTACCCCCTTGGATTCCCTTAAAAGGATGCATGGTGTGAGGTACAAAGAGGATTTGCAGAAAAAGTAATAAAGTCTTGAGCATTTCTTTATGCAGTTGCTAAAGTTGCGTCCTGAATAGTTGTTCTGCACTGATGGTGTCAGAGGGGTCTGTGTGGGGTGTGAGGAAAGAGAGAGCTGGTGCAGGGTTCTTTCTGGATCTCAATAAGAAAGGCCTGACAACAAATGGCTTAATAAGATAACTGCTTTAATAAGACAAAATAAGAAGAGGAATATAGATAGCAAGTAAATGTTATGTCCTTTCAGATGCTGGGCACCCCACATTCATACAGCATAGGACAGAGCCTGGACAGATTTTTCCCATGGCATGCTGTGCAGAGCCAAGCAGATTCTGTGCATGGAGAGAAGCTGTCCCTTTTGGTCATTCGAGCTAATATATAATGTCCTTACAAGGAAACAACTCTATTCTTAAAAGTTATTCTCATGAGAACTTCTTGCTAAACTTTTAGATAAAGACAAGGCCAAGCAGGTGGCGTAATTAGCGGTACCAAGTGGGAACTGCCTGCAGGCTCCTCTGTTAAAATGAGCTGGCTGAGTTTATCCTGCATCCAAGGACTTTGTGCAGAACAACACAGGCCTTAAGGCCGCGCTGTACGTGCAGCACAGCGCAGGCCTGTGCCTACTCAGCTTAAGTGTTATGTGGATCACTAACTCGTAAACATGCAATGGTTTCTTGGTCAGGACCAATACATTCTGGCCCTTGATCTGCATACAGTTTACCTTTCTATTGTGAGTTATTCCTGGTAGGCAGCTAAACATCACACAGCCACTTGCTCACTCCCCCCACAAAGCAGGATGGGGAAGAGAATCAGAAGGGCAAAAGTTAGAAAACTCATGGGTTGAGATATAGTTTAAGAAGTAAAAGAGAAAAAAATACAAAACAAAGAAAAAAACCCCAAAGAAAAACAAGTGATGCAAAAAGCAATTGCTCACCACCAGCCAACCAATGCCAAAACCAGTACAATCTCCACTTTTTATTCCATAGCATTTACATCATGCTTAGGTCCCACACTATCCAGTACATCCTCATTAACCACCACCCCACTTCCTGTCCTTTGCTATATACACAGATCATTCCCTTAGTCTATGGGCCACCCCTGTAAAATGTTCACAAAATGTTCTCGTGAGTTCATTTAGTCTATGACTTTGGGCTCCATCTGTTGCAATGCTCATTCAGGACAGGAGAGGTGGTGTGTTATGTTATGCTGGATTGTTGCACACTGAAGGCAGCTCAGATTGCGTGACTGCTACACTTGCCCAGTTCCTTACAAGATTAATTCTTCATTGGTTCAGGTGACTCCTGCTGTAATAACTTTGACATACAGCAGTGGCAACATACAGCATCATACGACAATGGCATCATCCAGCAGTGGCTTCATAAAACTCAAATCATGGGTTATTTTCACCCAAGATTAAATCTCCTTAAGGTACACACTGGACTTCCCCATCCTTCCACATTACCCACCAAGTACACCCAGGTCCTTAAGCAAAAGCAATCCCATGAATGGGTTTGCCTTTTCCCAAGGAAGGAGTAACCCAGACTGTCTTTCCCAGACAGTTCCTTGTGTGCACTATGGGGACTTTATCTCCTTCCACAGTGTGTAGGTGTTTTGCTTCGGCAGGGCCAGGTCAATTGGCAGATCCTCTAGTGTTAACTAGCCAAGTAGCTTCTGCTAAATTTGTATCCCAATGCTTGAATGTCCCAGTACCCATTGCTCTCAGTGTAGTTTTTAACAGTCCATTGTATCATCCAATTTTATTTTTTTTTAAATTACAGAAATACACATGATTTTATTTTTAATGACAATAAATTTCAGTAGCTTTTAAATGTAATTAAATGTAAAGTTATCTGGAAAAGCACCATTTATGTTGCTATGTAAGAATGATTATTTGGAGTAACAGAAGCTTGCCAAATAGAAAAAATACGCAAACACATGTTATATGTACAGACAATGGAAAGAGTCCTTAAATTTTGGAGAGGAAACTAGAGTTTCTACTTTTAGCTCACTGAAAGCACTACTGGTAGTTAGCATGGAAACACCAATACTGGCACTCCCAAGGCCTTAGTCCAGCAAAGACCAGGTTTCTTCAGTGAGTGGGACTACTTACAAGATACATGTTGGTAAGGACACTTCAGTTCTCTCTGTGAAAGCTAACCTCATAATGGTTGAGAGGCACTTGAGCTGCTGCTGTACATGCTAGCACCAGACACAGAGCTGTGTGAGCATGGCATTGCACTGTCATGGCTACAGTGCTTTAAGACCTCAGCTACTATCTTTGCATGATGCTATACTAGCTTAGGTTCAGGTTTGGGGAGCCTGCAAGATGCTTCGTGTAGACATTCTGTACTGGATATTACTTTGTTATGTTCCTTTAAAAAGAAGGTGGAAGGGTCACATGAAACCCTTTGGCAAGAAGAGGAAATTGTTTCTTTCTTAGGAGCAACTGAGCATTCTGGGGTAGGGAGGGGAGCATTTCTGGACTGCACTGTAGGGTTGGCAAAAGAAGGGGGAGACTCACAGCAAGGAACTGAAAGCCTACAGTGAAAGAAGAGACTTCTGAGGGGAACAGAAAACAAATTAACAGATATGTCTCTATGGTGACAGAAAGAAACTTCCTATGGACCAGAGTCTGTTGCAAATCAGCCATTTAGTTGACTGAAATCAAGGATGCAATCAAGGACTGGTCCTGAAAAGACACTGTGGACAAGGGGAGGATTCTTTATAAGTAATTTTCTTTTTCTGTTGTGTTCTATTTAGTCCCTTTGGGGTTTCTGTATTTGAAACATTAATTATTCTAGTTTATATTTTAATAAACCCCAGATTTTTGTTGTGTTTTGTTTAAAACCCTCTGGTCTCCTTTGAGGATTTCATTATAAGCAAAAAGTTTAGGGGCACGTCCATTTCAAAACTCTGCCTAATTTGGGGTCCATTGCATGTCCCCACAGTAAAGAGAGCTAATGACACTTATGTCTTTGCAGGATTAGAGCTTGAATACAGACTCCTTGTCTAAATAACACCTATATGAATTGTATTTACTGTCTTTGGTAGCATAATTGAATTCTATGAGCCTAGTTATGCTACAATGCTAGGTGGAATTCATGGAATGGGGACTTCAGTCCACAGGAGGGACAGAATGGACTGAATTTGTCACAAACCCTTTTACTGAAAAAGCCAGTTGAAGAAACTCTCTAAGACTCAATTTTGGAGTTTTAGAAAGCAGGCATTCTTTATTGTAGCACTGGATGCACGGGGGATAGATCCTTCCTAGCATGCATACTGCTACCTACAGCAAGCAAAGCTTATATTGTTCTAATATATACATATTCATTACATTTCCCAGAATTGTCGTACATATTCATGTTATTTCCCAGAAATTATCTACATAGTGTCTGCCCTTTTGGGCATGCGCTATTAAATGGGTCAGTGGTCTTTTGGGGTCTTTGAGATCCTCTGGTGGTCATTTTCTTGGTGTCCGCTAATTGAACTCTCCCTTAAGGCATGTGCAATGCGGGTCATCTCAGGTGGTTCATCTCTTCTTCCCAGTTATCTGGTCCTGGCAGGTTTTAATCACAAAGCTCAGCAGAACTTAAGGCATCTTATCTATTTGTGCATACTGTTAACAAAGCTCAAGGTTTTCTTACATACCAAAAGTTTCAAAGTTGCTCAAGCAAGCATAAATTAAGCGCTACAAAAACAAAATACACCACTCACTGACCGATGCCCAGTTAGTTCCTGAGCAGTGATCCCCCCAGGCCAACTCCCCCCAGTTTATATACTAGGCATGTCGTCACATGGTATGGAATAGCCCATTGGCCAGCTTGGGTCAGCTGTCCTGGCTGTGTCCCTGAGACAAGGGGAGTCAAAAGAATCTTAGTAGACATAATAAAGGGGGGTGAAAGATGATGTTTAGTGCTTACATTGTTGAAATTAGCTGAGGTAGAGACAGTCCTTGATAAGAAGAGCTGGTGCCAAGAACCAGCCAATGAGGTAAAGACAGTCCTTGATAAGAAGCAGGAGCAGGCCCCAAGAGCCAGCTAAGACTGGTCTTGTGGCTTGGGTGAATACCAAGAAATCACTGAGCCTGCGCAAGGAAAGAGGTTACTAGCGGTGACGGAGTCATCTATCTTCATCTCTGCGACCACCAGACGACCACCATAAAGAAGCCCTGCGCAGGCACAGTTGGGAGGGGACTATGGAAATGACCTCTCAGAGCTAATTTTAATATGAAGCGGGGATAGGTCATACATATGTATAGGTGTATTGTAAATATGTAATACCTGACTGTATAAACTCGAGGCGAACTGCCGAGTCAGGTGCGCACAACTTTGGTGGGACTACTCCCCGTGCCGCCCAGCGCTGAATGAACATACCTACTTTACAATCTCACTGATTGTGGAGTCTGTTTTCCACACGTCAGTTTGGCGAGCCAGGCAGGAGACTCTCTGCTTGGCTGCAGGACCGACTGCGGAGCGGACACCCCTTGGCACGCCCCGAGCACTTTCCTCAGAGGAGCCTCCGCTGCCAGCTACTCATCGTGGGAGCAGACAACAACCTTCTGCAGAGCCACGGACCAAACGGTATGTTTTACAAGGGGAGCCTGTAAAAGTACGGGCCGGGGCAGCTGGTAAATCGCACAGAGATGTCTGACGTGCAGCGTAGTCCCCGTATGGGAGGAGGGTACCCTGTATGGGGGGATTTGCTGACCGATAGAGCAGCCGCTAGTGATCTCGGGGTAGATTGAGCAAATCCGGCGTGATCGCTGCATCCCAGTATCGGGAGCCAGGACGGACCTGTCGATGACTGGTATATAAGAGGCAGGAGAAGGGTAAGCACACCCCCTCGCAATTGTGCTTGGTTTATGGGGTAAGTGGACCCCCTCGCAATTGCGCTTGGTTTATTTTTGCAGCTGCTGAAAGGTTGTCAACTGGAGCGATGCTTGTATGATGTGAATGTTTGGAAATTTATGTTAAAGATTTTGTGTGGGTGTGTGGAAATGATATGTTGAAATTTATAGGTGTATGTATGTTTGTTAATGGGTGAATGTACTTACGTATCAATAGGGGTGATTCCCTGCTTTGTATGTGGGCTTGCAACTGGACTATATAATAATTAGCATCCAGCTTGGGTTGTGTTGAAGTGTAAATCTTGTGGGAGAAGCTGGTACTGTACATCTAGCAGATGGAAACCAGACTGCCTTGAGTGTTTTCTCCAAATTCCACACTTTTATGATTGGGAAAGAGCTCACTAAGAATCCGAAATAGTGAGATTGGTGTGTAAAGGAAAATTTAATTCCAGAAAATTGGGACGTGTGGGAGGAAAATTGGGGAAGACTGTAAAAGAAGTGTAAGAAACAATTTGCATGGAAGCTTATTAAAAGGAGAAGCCAAGATCAAATTTAAGAATCATTAGGAGGAGTTATAAAATGGGAAACAATCAAGGGGAAATATTGAGGAAAAGTCCTCTGCGTTGTGTAATTGCCCACTGGAAAGATCTTGTTGGGACCGGAGGTACAGAAAGTAAAAAGAACCTTATTAAATACTGCAATCAATGGTGGCCGTTGTATAAGTTAGAAAGTGATGCTAAGTGGCCACTTAATGGGTCACTAGATTATAATACTCTATTACAACTAATGCTGTTTTTAAGAAGAGAAGGAAAATGGGATGAGGTTTCGCATGCAGACATGTTTTTCACCCTCCGAAATCATACGGAGTGGCAAAGGGACTGTGGAATGGTACCCCCACAGGACCCCATGGTGCTTGCACTTCAGTGAGAGAACAAGGAGCTTAGAGGTAAACTGAGGCGGTGTTGTTCGGCATGTAGTATTGGACAAAGGTGTACAAAGACAAATAAAATTCATCAGGTACCAGAACAAGATGGTGGGACAATGTTAATCAAAGTACCCTTTTCTACTGCTGACCTAGGGGAATGGAAAAAGGTTGCAAAAGATTATAGGAGAGATCTGATAACTGTAGCTAAGCATTTCCAATTTATTGTGAAACAGCATAACCCTGATTGGAAGGATATACAGCTATTATTGGAATATATGACTGAGACAGAGAAACAGCTGATTTTAAAAACAGCAGGGAACCTTGCTGAAGTTCATTATAAGATTACAGGAGGGGACATTAAGGAATATTTCCCTCTCCAAGACCCAAAGTGGGATGCTAATAGATCTGCACATATATGGAAAGATTGCAGGGGTATCAGGAGTGGATTACAAAAGGAATGGAGAGAGCAATCCCCAAAACTATAAATTGGTCAGCTTTATATGCAGTTAAACAGAGTCCTTCCGAGTCTCCATCCGAATTCCTGGATCGACTGAGGGATGTAATGCGCCGCAGCACACCGCTGGATCCTGGGTCAGAGGTAGGAATACAACAATTAGTCTCCCTGTTTTTGGGTCAATCTAGAGGGTCTATAAGGTGCAAACTTCAGAAATTACGCACTACAGAGAGTAGGAATTTAGAAATATTGTTGGATGAAGCATGGAGGGTATTTAGTAACAGAGAAGAAGGATATAGGCAAGGGCAAAGGAAATTAATGGCTGTTATCCAGGAAGAAAGAGGAAGAGGACCTAGATGAGACTTGCCCTGACTGGGCAAGGATCAATGCGCTTTGTCTAAGAAATTCGGTCATTGAAAAGGGAATGCCCAAGGAACAAGGAGGATCAGAGGGCTCAAACAGGAAGAACGGTAGCCCCTGTGAAGGGAGACTGACGGGAACCTGGGGAATCTACCCTAGCAGATCCACTGGTTATAATTAAGCTAGGGAAAACACAACAAGAGGTAGAATTTTTCATAGATACAGGAGCAACATACTCGGTTTTGAATCAGGCTTTGATGCCCCTGGGAAATGATTATGTCATGGTGAAAGGAGCGACTGGCCAAAGTGAAAAGGTGTATTTTTGTAAACCTTTAGAATATAAATTAGGAAAACAGTGGGGCGTTCATAAATTTTTATATATGCCCAACTCCCCAAAGGCACTTTTGGGAAAGGACTTGTTGGAACAATTGGGAGCAAAAATTGTATTCGAAAAGGGAGAAATTACTCTGGAGGTAAAAGATCAGCAATATATTCAAATATTGAGCCTAACCTTAACCAGTCTCCCCCTAGAAGGAAGCATTAACAAGGATATCTTAAACCAAGTGTACCTGGGGGTATGGGCTACCAATGTACCTAGAAGAGCAAAAAGTGCTCCACCTGTTGATGTTAGGATCAAGGAAGGCCGAAAGCCGGTAAGAATTAAACAATATCCCCTGAAGAAGGAAGACAGAGAAGGAATCTGGCCGGTGATAGAAAAATTTTTGCAGTTGGGATTATTAAAAGAGTGTGACTCTGAATTCAGTACCCCTATATTACCTGTTTGGAAGCTCGATGGGTCATATCAGGTGGTCCAAGACTTACGGGCAGTGAATAAGATAACTGAAGATCTTTACCCAGTAGTGGCGAACCCATATACCCTGTTAACCGTATTAACACCTGAATTGACTTGGTTTACTCTTTTAGATTTGAAGGATGCTTTCTTTTGCCTCCCTCTCCATGAAGCCAGCCAAAAATTATTTGCATTTGAATGGGAAAACCCCAAGAGTGGTCGAAAGACCCAGCTCACTTGGACGGTGTTGCCACAAGTATTTAAGAATAGTCCTACCATTTTTGGCAATCAGCTTGCGAAAGACTTAGAATCCTGGGAAGCCCCATCTGAGGAGGGGAAGCTGTTGCAGTATGTAGATGATATCCTGATCGCGACCAAAACAGAAAGATTGTATGACATGGACAGTGAGTCTGTTGAATTTCCTGGGACTCCAGGGGTACCAGGTATCCAAGAAAAAGGCCAGGTAATGCAACGCAAAGTTAATTATTTGGGCTATGAAATTAGTGCGGGACAGAGAACTTTGGGACAGGCCCATAAAGAGGCAATATGTCAAACTCGGAGACCTCAGACCGTGAAAGAGTTGCGGACTTTTCTGCAAATGACAGGGTGGTGCCGATTGTGGATATATAATTATGGATTGCTTGTTTAACCACTGTATGCGTTGACAGCCACTGAGCAGAAACACCTTGAGTGGAATAAGGAGACCGAACGAGCCTTTGAGCTACTGAAAAAGGCTTTGATGTCGGCCCCGGCCTTAGGACTCCCAGATGTGAGTAAGCCTTTTCTTCTTTACTCCCATGAGAAGCAGGGCATTGCCCTGGGAATATTAGCACAAAACCTGGGCCCATATCGACGGGCAGTTGCCTACCTCTCTAAGCAGTTAGACACGACTGCAAAAGGTTGGCCTGGATGCCTGCGGGCAGTTGCAGCTGTGATACTGAATATACAGGAAGCCCGAAAGTTTACTCTGGGCCAGAAAATGACTGTTTTGGTGTCTCATACAGTATCAACAGTACTGGAAACAAAGGGTGGACATTGGCTCTCTCCACAAAGATTCCTGAGATATCAAGCTATATTGGTAGAACAGGATGACGTGGAGATTGTAGTCACTAACACTGTCAACCCAGATTCTTTTCTCAGCGGGAACACAGGAGAAACGGTACATCATGACTGTTTGGAGACCATCGAAGCAACATACGCCAGTCACCCAGACCTGAAAGACAGCCCCATGGAAAACGGAGAAACCTGGTTCACAGACGGAAGCAGTTACATCCTAAATGGTAATCGACATGCGGGATACGTCATCACCACCAGCCAAGAGGTAATAGAATCAAGGGCTTTGCCCATGAACACCTCCGCACATGTAGGGATTGGCGCTCGGAAGATCTCGCGATGTACGGAAAGAGAAGGGTTAAAGGAGGCGGGATGACCGACAGACAGTATATAAGGGCGTGACGCAGTTGAATAAACGCCATTTGCAGCATCCTCATATTGGTGTCAGTGCTCTGTGGCCCAGGGTATGGTGGACCCTGTGCCGAGTCCCACGGGGTGATCAGACGAATGTCTACAAGTGGTGACCCTGACGTGATTGGACATCGGCGGATTACGCGGGGCGTAATCGAAGGCCTGGCCAGGCATGGAAGCAGTCCTGAAGGTGTTGGACTCATGCTCTAGAGAGGTAAAAATCCCTATGGGACAAAAAGAAGCGAAAGCTTGCCTAGAGCGGCTCCTGAAAGAGGAAGCGATAGAGCGCCCGGGGGACATATTGTCTCCTGAGTGCTGGCCGAAATGCACCGCGGCTTTAGCGGAACGGGCTATGGCGACGCAGCATGGTCCGGAGTTAAAGACGTGGGGGCGGATTAGGGCGATTTTCAGGAAAGTGCGGGAGGAGGGCTTAACATGGAAGGAAGCAAAGAGATTGATGCACGCGCAGGCGGATCGGGGCGTGCAGGCGGATGGGGAGGCGCGGACAGAAGGGCTGACGGAGGTAGCGGAGCAGACGCCTCTGGTGCTCCCAGTGCAGCCGTCGGCACCGGCCGAACCACCGGGATACCCTTGGGAGGAGTTGGAACGGGAGCGTGAACGGGCGAGAGAGGGGGAGCGGGAGAAAGAGCGACAGTTAATTCAGGAGGCAGAGGAACCCGTGGCTGAGCAAAGGAGACGGGAGAAGGAGAGGCAGAGACTAGAGGAGGCGGAGAGGGCTGTGATGAAGGGATCAGAAAAGGAGCAGGTAGAGGAGGGAGCGGTTCCCCTGTATGATCCGGAGGATTGGGTGCCGGGACGTGTTTTGCGAACCGCGCCACAAGCGCACCCTAAGATGGCGCCGACATCCGCTTTCTCCCCGGATGTCTCTCCGGAAGTCGGGAGAGGCGGAGCACGGCCAAAGGAAGGAGGAAGGAAAGTCAGGACACTCCCACTTCCGCGCGTAGCGGAAGAGGAAGAGAGTGGGCCGGACTCAATCGAGGGGTCGGCTCAACGGTTAGAGGAGGCGTGGCAACTGGAGGGCGGAAACCGCTGTCATCCGCCACATGCAGCGATAAAACAAAAGGCTATTTCCGGCTGTAAGGCGCAGTCGGCAGCAGCCAGTGAAAAGGCAACGCCTATGCCTTTAACACCTGCGCCCGACCCAGCTACAGATCCGCTGCAGATGCTGCAGCGAGTAGTAGAGGAGTTGCAGGAGCAGGTGAAGCAGCAGCGGGAGCTGCTACAAGCAGCTGGGGAACAGAAAGGAGTCCCCAATTCACCGAAGGTCACGTTGCCGGACTGGAAAATTGTAGCAAAGGAATGTATTATGGACGGCATACGTTTTGAAGGACCCCCTTTAGTTTGCCCAGTCCGAGCTGGTCCAGGTGGTGTAGGGGTGGAGTGGTCTCCGTTAGATAGCAAGCTTTTGCAACAAGTGAAGAAGACCGTGGATGATTACGGCTTAGGACATCCCATGACAGGCTCTCTGTTAGATGTGGTTTTTTCAGGTTCACTGACTCCCTGGGATTCGCGACAGTTCTGTAGTATGATTTTGACTCCCATCTTTTTCTTGATTTAGAAAGAAGCTTGGACAAACAGATTACAAGCAGCACTAGTTGAGGCCCAACAAGAAAGACCCAGAAACAGGAAAGTGGGAAGGTGGGTGGCGCTTGGTGACACAGGGAAGAGGGTATGCTGCAGTACAATCATCAGAGCACCCAGACTCACGCGTGCGCTGGGTGCCGGCACGGTGGTTGAAACCAGGCCTCAGTCAATAACGATTTATTGTGAGTTATTTTGCAGGATGCCGTTCAAAAGATCGTCTAAGTACCTGCACTGTGGTCGCTGCGACCCTTGGGTGCTTGTCAAGTATGACCGCTGTGGACAACAACTCTGGAGACGCACCAACCGAGCATCAAAATGGTGTGACCGATGTTTTGAACACCGCAGATCCACTTTACAGCAACCGCTGTGTGTACCCCGCAAGCAGGGGACTATGATATGCTTTTGGACAAAGCCAATCAATTACAGGAGGCAGGTGACAGTGGCTTGACAATCTCCTCTCGTCGACCTGGCAATGGCTCCTGTCTTTGATTGACTGGAAAACGTTGACCCTATTTGGAATCCTTTTGGTTGTGGTGGTTATTATGGTTTGTTGTGGGATACCAGCACTGACTGTTTGCGTGCGGAAACTCTTTATACAGAGTGCGGGTACCGACCAGTACACACGAATTACCATGAGTTGGTGGAATCGCTTATAGCTGTAACGCCAGTTTGTACCATCGGTCATCCGCCATAGGGAGGGGGGACTTGTAGGGATTGGCGCTCGGAAGATCTCACGATGTACGGAAAGAGAAGGGTTAAAGGAGGCGGGATGACCGACAGACAGTATATAAGGGCGTGACACAGTTGAATAAACGCCATTTGCAGCATCCTCATATTGGTGTCAGTGCTCTGTGGCCCAGGGTATGGTGGACCCTGTGCCGAGTCCCACGGGGTGATCAGACGAATGTCTACAGCACAGAAGGCAGAAATAATTGCTCTGACCCATGCCCTGGAATTGGCCCAGGTCAAATTTGTGAACATTTATACAGACTCAAAATATGCCTTTGGAGTTGTACACGCACATGGAGCAATTTGGAAGGAGAGAGGACTATTGAGTTCTCAAGGGAAAAATATCAAACACGCAGAAGAAATTCTGAAGTTACTGGAAGCTGTCCAGCTCCCTGAGAAAGTGGCAATTATGCATATTAAGGCACACCAGAAAGTGAGCTCAGATTTGGAAAAAGGGAATGAGCTGGCAGACAGAGAGGCAAAACAGGTGGCCAAAACAAAGGTAAAATCAGAAGGGGCCTTAATTCCTGATAGGCAGATTTCCCTAGAAGGTAAGCCAGAATACACTAAGGAAGATCGGAAGATCAGAAGCTCATTACAGATTTAGAAGGGTCATATAATGAAGAGGGGTGGGCTCATACCCCACAGGGAAAGCTAATCATTCCCTCTTGCTTATTATGGCATTTGATATGGGAGGAACATAGGAAAAGACATTGGGGAACAGAAGCTCTGTATTATCATTTGATAAGAGAAATTGTGGCTAGAAATTTATACATCATGGTGAGACAGGTGACACAACAGTGTGATCTTTGCCTCCAGACTAATCCTAAGAATACCCCCAAGCTGGAAATGGGCCAGATTGGAAAAGGCCATGGGCCTGGACAACAATGGCAAATTGATTTTACAGAACTTCCAAGAAAAGGGGGGTATTGATATTTATTGGTATTAACTGATATCTTTTCAGGTTGGCCAGAAGCATTCCCAACAAGAACGGCTAAAGCTCGGGAGGTAACTAAAATACTGGTACAAGAGATAATACCATGTTTTGGGGTTCCAGCAACCATATCCTCTGACAGAGGAACACATTTTGTCTCAAAAAAAGTACAACAAATTAGCCGCCACTTGGGTATAGATTGGCAGCTTCATACTCCATATCACCCCCAGTCGAGTGGTCAAGTGGAATAAATGAACCACTTAATCAAACAGCAAATTGTGAAATTAGGACAAGAAGCAAATTTGACATGGCCTCACTCTCTCCCTTTAGCCCTTCTGTGTATACGAACAAGACCAAGGGCGAAAGAAGGACTGAGCCCCTTTGAAAATCTGTATGGACAACCCTATAGGATAAAGATAGGGGTGTCTGTACAAGCAGGGGATGAAATTATGAGTTCTTACATGGTGGCATTAGGTAAGCAACTTAATAAAATCAGGAAGCATGTGGTAGGGACTCGAGGGAGAGGTTTGGATGGGCCTGTGCATAATATACAACCAGGAGATTATGTGTATATAAAGTCTCTTACAGAAAAAAACTCTGGAGCCGCAGTGGGAATGACCCTTTCAAGTACTACTTACCTCCTTCACCGCGATTAAGATCAAGGAACAGAACGCCTGGATCCATCACACTAGGGTGAAGAAGGCACCCAAAGGACAATGGACTTCACAAGAAAAAGGACCTTTGAAGCTCAAATTTGTGAGACATTGATTGTTATGTTCCTGAGTTGGACCTTGTCCAAGGGGCAGGCTTGGGATCGAAATACTTATTTAAATATGACAGAGAGTATCTCGAAAGTACTAAATTTATCAGATTGTTGGGTATGTAATCCCCTTCCTCGGGGGAACATGGAACTCCCCTTTTTAGGAATCCCAACCACAAATTGGACATCTCTTACTAAAGACAGGCCAGACAGGAATGGATCATGCCCTCATGGAAAAGGAAATACCCAGCGGGGACCCAACTTTGATTTGGAGGTGCCCAACCTGTTGCTTAAATATTACTGATAATATTTGGGGAGACATGGATAATTGTAGCCTTGCAGAAAATCTGGGAACTTTCGATAAAGGAAAATTAGAACGTCTTGGACTAAACTTAAGCATCAGTTTCTATTATATCCGGAAACCAAAGGGTGGGCCAGGAAAGAAGGGACAAGAGCAAGACAGAAGGGAGACGCATCTCGGTCCAAGATGCAACACAGGGCCCGGATACTGGTGGCTCTGTGGGGATGGCAGGGCCAGAAAGAGTTTACCCCAGAACTGGAAGGGACACTGTGTTCGAGGATACCTTGCACCTCAGGCCAGTATATTCGAGGGAGCTTTGCCTCCCCAAGGGTTCTTGAGAACACCCTGGCTCCGTGTAAAATGGGCTGAAAACCCACTAGTTATTCGAGGTACTAGGTACCATAGTTTTGTCCGATGGTTAATCCCCTCTTTAGGGGTAAGCGAGTTGGAGAAAGCTATCGTGAATATATCTGCTACATTAGAGATTATAGAAAGTGCTACAATTGATGCAGTTCAAGGGTTGCAAGTGGAAATACAATCCCTAAGTAAAGTAGTGCTCCAAAATAGAATGGGATTGGACATGCTTTTAGCAAAAGAAGGGGGCTTATGTGTAGTTATAAACCAAACTTGCTGTACCTATATCAATCAAAACCAACGAATTGAAACAGATCTTGAGGAGATATGGGAAAGGACTAAAATACTACATGAAGTTTCCCAAGATGACACTTCTTGGGGCTTGACAGGCATATTAGAAAAACTAACCTCCTGGTTGCCAAATTTGACATGGTTAAAGCATTTGTTTGTCACCATAATAATCATCATTCTCTTGTCTGTGGTCCTTTGCATAGTGGTTCGATGTGGCCTTTTGTGCTGTAAGAGTACAAGAGACTCTTACAGTGAATGGAAAAAGAATCAGTTACGACGAAAACTCGAGACCAACAAATACTTTGAGAGGATGCTAGATAGGGAAATAATGTGTTAGAAGTACTAGGATTAAATATAGTAAAAGAATTTCCTATTTTCTAGAAAAGGGGGGACTGAGACAAGGGGAGTCAAAAGAATCTCAGTAGACATAATAAAGGGGGGTGAAAGACGATGTTTAGTGCTTACATTGTTGAAATTAGCTGAGGTAGAGACAGTCCTTGATAAGAAGAGCTGGTGCCAAGAAACAGCCAATGAGGTAAAGACAGTCCTTGATAAGAAGCAGGAGCAGGCCCCAAGAGCCAGCTAAGACTGGTCTTGCGGCTTGGGTGAATACCAAGAAATCACTGAGCCTGCACAAGGAAAGAGGTTACTAGCGGTGACGAAGAGGAGTCATCTATCTTCATCTCTGCGACCACCAGACGACCACCATAAAGAAGCCCTGCGCAGGTGCAGTTGGGAGGGGACTATGGAAATGACCTCTCGGAGCTAATTTTAATATGAAGCGGGGATAGGTCATGCATATGTATAGGCGTATTGTAAATATGTAATAACTGACTGTATAAACTTGAGGCGAACTGCCGAGTTGCGCGCGCACGACTTTGGTGGGACTAACCCCCGTGCCGCCCAGCACTGAATGAACATACCTACTTTACAATCTCACTGATTGTGGAGTCTGTTTTCTGCACGTCATCCCCTCCCAACTTCTTGTGCCCCTCTTGACTTCTTGCTGGCTAGGCATTAGAAGCTGAAAAATCCTTGACTTTAGACTAAACACTACTGTTGCGAAATTCCATGCGGGGATGGACGACAGGACACCAATATGATGATCAAAGTTGCCAGTTTATTGAGCATAGCTGATCATTCTCATACAATTCTCTCAGTTCCTAAGAAGCTTTGATTGGCTGCTGCATGCAAGCATTTGGTGTCCACGCGTACAAGCATAAAATGTGATTGGTTATATTGACACTGTACATGTGTATAAACATAAGATATAATTGGTTATACTAACTCTGTACACGCGCATAAACTTAGGACATAATTGGCTATATCAACTAAAACATGCAAAACTTGTCTCAGTCTAATTGATCAAGATAAACTGCCGAATTGAGGTTGTTTGTGCCAAGTTCCCTTTATCATGGAATGCGCACCTGTGTTTTCCTAATTAGGATCTTTCTTTTTTTTGTCTTCTTGTCTATTCTGTTCAAGGCCTTCTAAAGGCGTCTGGAATGCTCTTGCGACCATGAGCTACTTTCAGGCCCAGTCACTATGTTTCATATAATTGACTCCTACACACTACTTGGTAACAACTGAAAACATCAGTGTGTTATCAACATTCTTCTCATACTGTGTTGAGGATTTCTTGGCTGGGCAAGGGCATGTGAGCAATCCAGCCTTTAGCTGGGAACGAAGCATAAGTTTACAAAGTGCTGGAGCAGACAAGGATGCTGTGCCCTTGTACACTGGGAAAAAGGAAGATAAGAAGCGCCTGACAAGCAACTCCTGGATGCCGAAGAATGAGATAAGTAACTGCTGGCACCTCGTGAAGACACTTGCACAGACAATAGAGGATAAGATAGTGTCGCATGAACCGGGGTATAGTACCAATTAGAGTATTGTATAAGGCGCGTGCACAAGCACATAAGGTATATATAACTGTGATAAAAGTTGTAGTAAATGGGCTTCACTTGATCACATTGGTCTGTGCGTGATTTCCCCTGTGGATCCTCCACAACATTACTGAACCAAAAACATAGCACTATTGTTGGAGCGGCGGAGGAATGCACATAAGTCAACCCAATATGAGTGATAGAAGTGATCCAAATTTATTTGCACGGATAGCTCATATTTATACAGTTTGCAATAATTATGCCTACTAGTCCTAATATGATTGGTACATTGCTAATGTTTATTCATTACTAAAACACACCCACTTGTGGCTGGCAGCTATGCGTGTTCAGTAACTTTCTCATGAGAACTTCTTCAAAAGTTACTTGTGAAGTTATGCCAAGGTCACACCGTCCCTGTCTTTCTCCTGATAACAGCGAGACCAGCTGTTGTTTTTCTCCCAATATCAGTAAAGCCAGCTATTTTCAGCCAAGGCCTAGTCTTGTTGCTCAAACTGACATTCTTTCACACAGAACTCTGCTCGCACAACTTTTCTATAGACCCATGTCCTTTTTCATCAAGCCAATTCCCAACACACTATACCAGCTACTAGGAAGAAAATTAACTCTATCCCAGCCAAAACCAGGACACCGTAGGATGCAGTAACTTCTGGAGTGCACCTGCTCCTGTTTGGGCTTATCCACATGCTGCAGTCCCTTTGGGGGTGTACCTGCTCCAGTGCAGGTGTGACAGTCTGACAAATTATAGCCAATGTCTCAAACATTCGTTAAAGAACTTTGGTGGACAAGACGGCCTCTGTAAAAGTGCTGGAGTTCTGTGAACAAGAAAATGTGGCTGGAGGAGAAGGCCCCACAGAGGGGGGGCTTCTCAAAGCCACAATTCCTTATCTTAAGTGACCATGAGAAGGGGCACAACATATGCACCTGGAGGAAAGGCCAGATAGCGGTCATGCCTGCAGGGAGAGAGAAGCAACTCCCCAGTGACCCCCCACCCATGCCCACCGACCCATTTCCAGAGAATCACGGGAGCGTGAACTGCACATGTCAAGACCACCAACTCATTTTCTGGAACACTCCTGAGCTCACACTGCACTTGCTCAATGATGGTAAACCCCCACCTAGAGGGGCGGACCCTTTAGGTATAAAAGAAGGGAAGATGAATTCTCAGGGCGTGCCCTCCGGAACTGGATCTTTAGACTGACTGGACCAACACTGGACCCAGGACTGGTGAAATCCTTTTCTTCTCTCTTTCTTCCTCTCTCTCTTTTTTTTTTTTCCCACAGTCCCTATACCTCATCCTTTTAAACATAAACTGTTGACCGAGTCTGGGACTAGGAGTAGATCTAGCTGCCCCTGGGCTCCTCTTTGAGAAGGAGTCCAGAAACAATGGGGTCCACTCTGAACCTCGTGACTCAATGGGAGGGCTCTCCATATTTTCTTCTTTGAATTGATCCCCAAATAAGTAAGGCTTACGTATGGTTAGCACATGTTGTACAGTTCACTGACACAGTTTTGTGTTCCTTTTTCTGCTTCTTTTTCTACACCTCCCTTCTCTTTTCAAACAGCAGCTTAATGACATGATGCAAGGTTCATATTGATAAGTTCACTTGTACTTGGGCAAGGTTAGCTAGGTTGAATAAATGTTGATTGTTGTTTGAACTCCCCTGGTGTCATTTCACCTTAATTCTGACAAAGGAAATCCATGAACCTGAGTTGCTCCAACCTTGGGACACAACAGCAGGTCCTCTACAGACTTCAAATAATAACTTCTCTGGCATGGGCTTATCCACATGTGTAAGAGGAGGACTTGGAAGATTGGCAAGGAGTCAAGGACATGGCTCGGTGTGCGTGAACTAGTCCCAGTTCACAAAGTGAATATCCTGCCCCCACTGATAATCACCAGGTTGCCATAACCCTAGCTTAGCTTCTAATTATTGCAACACTGTATTGTTTGATATGTAACCATGTGGCATGATAACACATAATCTGCTGTCAAAAAGAAAAGAGTATATAAGTTGAGGCAGGGATGTCCCTGAGCTGAGCCTTGATTGGACGCCTGACCCAACTGTCCACTTTTCCCTTGCCACCTTCCGTGTGGTTACAGGGGATCTCTGCGCTGATTGGAGTGTTTGTATATTATCAATAAACTAATAGCTATCTAACCCTTGTTGTGGTCTTATATTTCCTCTGACAGTATCAATCTGAGAACCTTTTTCCCTAAAATTAGCACAGCAAGCAAGGTACTGTCAGTGAAATGCTACTCTGGGGAAAACATGATAAGGGGGAAGGACTGAGCTGCATCCCTGTATGGCCTGCCTCTGGGTGCTGGGTGCCTGTGGCTCAGACGCTTGTGGGTCTGGTTGCACATATAGCATGGCCATAGCTTGAGACTGAAGTGGGGAAGACCCCAGTTAGGCTACAGGAATTGATATCCGGACTCTGACTGGAGAAGGGAGGGCCTGCAGAGCAAAAAGCAGCAGGGAGCCTGGGGGATGGGTCCTGCTTACTGTGCTCCGTGCCATGCCCTAGATGATGCTGTTGTTGCACAACAGCAGAAGATTAGGGACCTAAGCATTAGGTGATGTAGCAGAAATACAGCATGCACTTAACCCAAGAAGTTATTGCTACTACTGCAGAGCTTGCTGATGGGTTAGAGCACTAATGTACCATTATGGCTGCTCATATTGCTAATTGTAGGTGATGGCAGGGCAGGAGGCATGAAGTATGACCTCTGGCTCTGCAGGCTTTGCTTAAGAAAAAGGATTGGGATCCAGAGACTTGGGATGGTAATATATAGGTGTTACGGAGGCTCACACAATCAAATCCAACAGGTGTTAAAAGTCAGATTTATTCTTCAGTAAAAAGTTAGAACTCCGATAACATTTGTGAACCACAGGTTCAATGATGTAAGGGGATTTAGTACTACACAGCCGACTTAAGAATTCTTAAGGTCTAGAAATGATTACTCAAAATGCGCATATCCCTCACCTACAAGATGAGGGCTCTCAACCTCAAGATGTTACCTAGGGTGGCATCCCGACCCAAGGGGAGAGTCCCCGACTGCAGACCCGCTGCTCCGAGGAGGACTGACTGACTCAAAATGTCCTCCAGCGGGGCCCTGTTCATACCCTTGTTGAATCTGATCTGTGGTCATTTTAATCCCCATTGGCCAAAAGGTCAACACTTCCATGTACCTGGCACGTGTGGAATTGATCAGTTCAATTTTCAACCTGCGGCCTCTACGGTTTGGGGTTTTTTTTCCTCTCTCCCTGCCTGGAGAAGTTTTATTTCCTGTCGGGGCAGGTGTACCTGCCACACAATCCACCCTGTGACCACAGTCATGATTCAGCTGGTTTCCTTGGAGTGGTGGTACAGTCACCTCTTGCCTCCAAAGTTAAAAGGGAACGCAGTCTGATGAATTTGATGCTCGTTGTGGGTCATCATTCCATTCTGGTCTAGAATTAGAGTGGAATATGTGACGCAGCAATATCCAGCACACAAACAGGTTTTAAGGGGATATATACTTAACTGTTAGTACAGGCTTCACTACCATGCATTAGATACAAGTTATTGCAATACAGGTGACAATAATCACAACTACAGGCATGTTGGGAATTCGCTTGATGAGAAAGGACATGGGTCTATGGAAAAGTTGTGCGAGCAGAGTTCTGTGTGAAAGAATGTCAGTTTGAGCAGCAAGACTAGGCCTTGGCCGAAGACTGCTGGCCTTGCTGATATCAGGAGAAAAACAACAGCTGGTCTCGCTGTTATCAGGAGAAAGACAGGGACGGTGTGACCTTGGCATAACTTCATAAGTAACTTTTGAAGAAGTTCCCATGAGAAAGTTACTGAACACGCATAGCTGCCAGCCACAAGTGGGTGTGTTTTAGTAATGAATAAACATTAGCAATGTACCAATCATATTAGGACTAGTAGGCATAATTATCGCAAACTGTATAAATATGAGCTATCCGTGCAAATAAAGTTGAATCACTTCTATCACTCATATTGGGTCGACTTATGTGCATTCCTCCGCCGCTCCAACAAATGGCGCCCAAACGGGGACCGAAGAAAGGGGAATAGGAGAGACGGACACTGAGAAGCACCGGTAGC
This sequence comes from Astur gentilis, assembly GCF_929443795.1. Lineage (NCBI taxonomy): Eukaryota > Metazoa > Chordata > Aves > Accipitriformes > Accipitridae > Astur > Astur gentilis. The sequence goes on from NC_064918.1 coordinate 30,839,232, forward strand.
AGCGACCGGGGGGCAAAAGATTAACCGAACACTGATCGTCTTGGTTGGTGTGTTAACTCTCGTGCCTGGACCGTCCAAAAGGGGTTCGCCGTCAGTGAGGGCTACTGGAAAAAGGCTGCAAAGACTTTTTAACCGAGGTGCCTTAATCAAGGTAGCACCAAGGAGTATCAAGAAGCCGGCCGGCAATGGATCAAGAGGTAGCCCTAAAATTATTACAGTGCTTTTTAGAAAAGCGGGGGGTAAATTGCGTTAAGCAAGTTTTGGGATTAGTTGCTTTAGGTCGTGTTAAGGGATGCTTTAAGAATCCGGATTTATTATATGAGGAGAGTGAATGGTGTAGATTAGGAGACGTATTATGGGATATGGTAATTGACGATGATAAATCAGCTAAAAAACTAATGAAGCAAGGACAGAAACCTTTCAATTAGTGTGGGTACAGCTTTTGAGCTTAGTACCTCGAATGCTATCGGAACCTCCCTATGGGATGAAATTAGTGACGGGTCCAAAGACGTTAAAGGTCTTGCAACTTTATGGAAACTGATTAAGACAACTCTGTAAGAAATGAAAGCAGATCGTAAAGCGTCTGCGTCTGCTTTTGCTGCTCTCTCTCTCCAACCGCAAGCGAAAGGGAAAAGCGGGGAGAAAAACATAATGCAGCGAGAGAGGCTTTTTGGAGCTTGTTCGCCTGCTCCTGTGCCCTTGACTTCTGCTCCACTCCCTGGGACTGCCGATATTAATCAACCATCTGACAGTTCCCAAGCCTCCCTAACCATACGATTAAAGGAAACCCTACAGAATCAGGGAGTGAGTAAAAATCTGCCTACGAAAACACAGCCCCCAGATACCACCGTTCAACATGAACAAATTATACCTAGCATATACCCTGATTCAAATAATGCAAACAAGGACTTGGCTACTCTAATAATACAACAAAAAGAGACAATGTTAGAATTGTTAAAGGAAATGGGGAAAAGAGACGGGGAAACCAACCGCACCCGTGATAGATGCGGAGCCGCTTGTAATAGCCGCTGCAGAAGAAAGGCAGAGACATTGGAGGGGTGTAATAAAAGAGGCCATTATAGAAGGGACTATGCTCCAAGCATTCCCAGTTATTGCATCAAATGGACAGAAAAAATGGGAGGCGTTTGACTGGAAGGTCATTGAGAAATTAAGGAATGCTGTGAGTCAGTATGGAATCAAATCTGCATTAACTCACCAAATACTGCAATTCATTTTTTCTGCTGATACGCTGATACCTCAAGATATTAAACAGCTAGCACAGTTGATTTTGACACCCGCCCAAATGTTAGTGTTTTTCCGGCAGTAGGAGAAGTTCTGTGATACGGAACAAGCAACACCACGACAACAAACAGATCCCTTATGGGGAGTAACCACACCGATGCTGATGGGTACTGGACCCTTCGCATCAGGGAACGCTCAGTTACAATGTATCACTGAGGTTCATCATCTATCACAGATCTTGGCGTATCAAGCTTGTCTTACCATACCGGACAATATGTACTGCCATGCTTTTACCCAGGTGAAACAGGAGAATACAATTTATGATCACCCTGACATGAACGAGGGCATGAAAGAAAACATGTTCAAAATACTCGCTTTTGAAAATGCTACTGAAAAGACACGCAAAGCATTGTGTAATTTGCTGAAAAATGCAGATGTCATTGATATGATAGAATACACGGATCGATCAGTGGACTCACAGAAAGTAGCCTATGCTGCCACAGCTCTCCAAGGAGCTACAAAGAAACACAAGGCCAGTAGGACACCCTTGGTCAAGTGTTCTAATTGTGGCAAACGTGGACACATTAGGAGCAAATGTACAGTTACTGCTAACAGTAAGTGCTGCAACAAGTGTAAGAAGGATAACCATACCACCAAGAATACAGGAAGAAGGGAAACATTACACCGACCGCGAAGACCCGTCGCGTGACGACACGAATGCAAGGGGCTTGAGCTGCCAGCCCTCAGGCAGCCTCGCAACCACCAGATCCGCCACCGCAGGAAGCTCCGGAGTGGATGTGGAAACCGCAGTCAACATAAAGGGACCATTGGGGTTTGGATTTAGTGCATTTTTAATGGGGCAATCTTCAACAGCTCTAGAAGGAATTCTGGTGCTCCCAGGGCTTATTGATGCAGATTATTGTGGGACTGTGAAATTTATGATTCATGTTTTAATCCCTCCTATTTCTATTCCTAAAGGTACCAGAATAGCACAATTAGTTCCATTCAGGTCGTGTGTTCCGAACCCAGGTGAAGTACAACGTGGAGATGGTGGATTCGGCTCCACAGGGAAACCGCAGGTATACTTTGCCATGGACACAACAAGAGGTAAACCAGAAAAGGTAGTGCGATTGGAAGGGCCCAATGGAGTTGTCGTCAAGAAACCGATGACAATCAATACAGGAGCTGCTGTTACGATTATTTCACGATTCATTTGGCCTCCATCGTGGCCATTGATCAATCCAAATTTTGGTATTGCAGGGATAGGGGGCACACAAGCCACCTTAGTATGTCAGCTACTGAGTACATTTGTGTTCCCCGATGGTGAACACGTTACGACGTGTCCGTATGTCATGACTACCCCAACTGAATTGTTTGGCCTCGTAGGCCGTGATTTATTGAGCCAAATGAAGGCATCATTAGTGACCTATCCTTTTTAGGAGCGGTCACTGAGGGGTAACTATTTCTGAAACTTAACTGGAAAACAGATGACCCTGTTTGGATTGATCAGTAGCTGATAAATTCTGAAAGGCTGCTAAAAATACAAGAGTTAGTTGAGGACCAGTTGAGAGCGGGACATGTTGTTCCTTCTACTAGTCCATGGAATACATCAATATTTACCATTCCCAAGAAAAGTGGGAAATGGAGACTGTTACATGATCTCAGAGCTGTGAATGTGGTGATGCACAGTATGGGAGCCCTGCAGCCAGGTTTGCCATCTCCAGTTATGCTTCCAGAAGAATGGGATTTGTTAATTATAGATCTAAAAGTTTGCACCCAGATGGCGCTGAACGGTTCGCCTTTTCGGTACCATTGATTAACAAGGCAGAACCCTATAAGAGATACGATTGGGTAGTGTTACCGCAATGAATGCGCAATTCCCCCCCAATGTGTCAGGTGTATGTGGCCTGGGCATCAGAGCCTGTAAGAAAGCAGTTTCCTCAGTAACTTGCCACAGGATGAAATTTTAACTCAATTGCAGGACATCTTAAGCCATCGCGGAGTAATAATCACTCCTGAAAAGGTGCAAAAGGCAGCACCTTGGAAGTATTTGGGGTGGCACATAGATGCTAGCAATGTTAAACCTCAGAAGGTTCAAATAACATCAGAAATTTCAACGTTACATAATGTCCAGAAGCTTGACGGAGATATCCAGTGGGTGCGGAATCTTTGCGGTATCACTAATTGCGATATTACCCCTCTGGTAGAACTCTTGGGTATGAGAACACTGTGCAGATGAGAAACGGGAAATGACAGAGCTGACCAATTGGTTGCAGCGGCATGGGAGCCTCCTCCAGGGAATCGTTTTCAACAAAGCACGACAATCACATGCGTTCTTGCACCAACCCGCTAGGATGTTAACAAAGCAATTTGACTTACCACTCACTGATGCCCAAGGTATCGTTAAAGCATGCCCCGATTGTCAAAAGGAAGGGCTGGGCTTGGGCTGTGGGGTTAACCCACGAGGTCTTTTGCCATTGCAGTTGTGGCAAACGGATGTCACCCATGTCATGTGGTTTGGTGCAAAGCGTTCTGTGCATGTGTGTATTGATACCTATCCTGCTGCCGTGTGGGCCACGGCACGAACTGGAGAGAAGGCCTTATATGTTGAATGACATCTTCACGCTTCTTTTGCAGTGCTGGGTGTGCCTAAAGAAATTAAGACGGACAACGGCCCAGCCTATGGTTCTACACAATTTGCTCGATTTTGTAATTTGTGGGGAATTCACCATGGTACCGGTATTCCACATCTTCCCACGGGACAGGCTATTGTCGAATGGGCCAACCAAACCCTAAAAGAACATGCTGCAAAAACAAAAGGGGGGAACCCAGGGCTTACTCCCAGAGGAACGATTGGCCAAAGCCTTATTTGTGCTAAATTATCTTAGATTGACAGGTGATCACAAAGACCCACCAATGGTAGTGCATCATGTTCTTTTACAGGCAGAAAGGACGCAACAAAGTACAGGAATCATGGTAATGTATAAGGACCCAGAATCCGGGAAATGGTGCGGATCAGCAGAAGTAAAACTTACTGGGAGATCCTGGCCAAGTGGGTCAAGCCATGGCTTCGCACTGATGCTGGACCCGGAATTGTCCCAATGGCAACTGACACGGCACCAGCGGGTGCTGGGGCTACTGATCTGACAGATTCCGACTAATAGAGTATCGCTTGTAGAGGACTTAGAACAGTGTGCCTTATTGTATATAGAACTTGCTTTAGGTAAAAGGTGTGTTAAGCATAATTTGATTAAACATAGTGTGATTACAGGAAGACAGTGTGGGGTAAATGTAAAGTTAGTTAAAGCCAAAATTAGGGGTAAGGTCTATTTCCATTAATAACCTGGGAACGAGGTTGATTGTGTTTCCACAGATACAGGCCCACGATGGACTCCTGTTCGATTTGCATGACCATCATCATCTGGATCATCATAGATGATGTGGCAATATGAATACTACCTCAGCCGAAAACTAATGTATAGGTCACCTTGGCTAACATAACAGGTCAAGATTCTCTGTGCATCGCAACTGTATCGTAAAGCCCACGAACCAATAGACAATATGGCTATGACTCGTGCAGCGCACCTGGCCAGCGAGCGCATGCATCATAGGTTGCAACTGAGGCGGACTTTTGGCACCCGCTGGCCACGTGTGCTAAAACCCGTTCCTCTGCAAATGTATAAATACCGGGATTTTCCGAAGAGCATCGGGCTGGTGTACGGTGAGGCCATCGTTGCCTCTGTGGGGACGCCCACGGAAAGCTGGCACCTACCGATTGCTGGGCTGAGTTCGTGGAGCAAGATGGCACAAGAATGTATGGATGGTTCATTTTCCTCATAGTCCTCATGGTCTGGGCCATTAGGGGTAACAGGTTGGCTCAAAGAATTATGGGCATTATTGTAGTTACTGTGATTGTAGCTATTGTAATAGTTATACCTTGTTCAGCTTATTAAGGAAAATGGCATCCCAAGTTATTAAGCAAGCCTGGATTGCTCAAAAACAAAAAGAGGGAGAAAGATTTAAACGGAGACCTACAGCGGATTTGACCTTGTTGTGGTATTACAAATACAGACTTACAGCCGCTGCTGGATTTATTGCGGGGCAGCGATAGCTTAACTTCTACAAGACAACTAAGTGCACCGGGATGGCCAGCCTTGGCAGCAATTGGACAAAAAAAAAAAATAATAAAATCACATCATCCATGTCTGGCAGATACGTTCCTGATTTACCCATAAATTTGAAACCTTATGCTGAGATTGATATGGAACACACTGACTGTAGTAAGCAGCATGACAGTGACACCGGTGATTGATCTCATTGGTTAATGCCATGGGCCAGTAAGAATGTTTGGGTGTCACTAGCTAAAGCTATTAATCAAATCTCTTTTTGTGTGTCATTGGCATTACCTGAACAGTCTTTTATTCTTATGTATTTTATTAGGTATAATGTTGTTTTTACTGTGTTTAATTAATTGTGTTCACAGATCTTTGCAAAGGGCAATACAGCAGGTGTTAAAATTTTACCTCAATCTATACACAAACAGATAAATTGGCTGAAGAAACATACACAAAGATCCAGCAAGAAACTAATTGGTTTGATGGGGTGTTACAGTCAATATTCGGTGGAATAACACCATGGCTAATATCATGGATTAAAGAAGCCTTACGGTGGTTGGGTATATTGATATTAATCTGTGTAATAGTTAGGATTGCATATGGGTGCATGATAAAAGGAGTCTCAAATTTGACACACCAAGCTCTACTCGCACAAAAAGAAAAAGGGGGAATTGTTGGGAATTGGCTTGATGAGAAAGGACATGGGTCTATGGAAAAGTTGTGCGAGCAGAGTTCTGTGTGAAAGAATGTCAGCCTGAGCAGCAAGACTAGGCCTTGGCCGAAGACTGCTGGCCTTGCTGATATCAGGAGAAAAACAACAGCTGGTCTCGCTGTTATCAGGAGAAAGACAGGGACGGTGTGACCTTGGCATAACTTCACAAGTAACTTTTGAAGAAGTTCCCATGAGAAAGTTACGGAACATGCATAGCTGCAAATCACAAGTGGGTGTGTTTTAGTAATGAATAAACATTAGCAATGTACCAATCATATTAGGACGAGTAGGCATAATTATCGCAAACTGTATAAATATGAGCTATCCGTGCAAATAAAGTTGAATCACTTCTATCACTCATATTGGGTCGACTTATGTGCATTCCTCCGCCGCTCCAACAAAGGCATTGTTAAAGATTGGAGAAGGCTGGTCATCTACCCCATGAAAGAAAATCCAAATATACCAAAACCCTTTCCCAGCCAATTAGTCCCTAGTGCAGAAGCAATTGCCTCTGAGTCTCTTGCCACTTTCTTTATTTTGTTGATTTGATCTTGAAGTGGCATTGACACATTCGTAATGTGAACACAGCAGTCATCCATTGACAGGTTCAAAACTCCACATACACCTTTCTCTTTCAGTAGCATCAAGTCCAGTACGGCTCGATTTTGGATGGTCATTTTACTCGTATGTTGTAACTGATTGTTCAAGAGTCCCAAACTGTCGGATGCAGCATTGGATAAAGCTGATAGTTGTAAACTCAGTTCTAGAATGCTCTGTTGGTTTCTCACTGGAGCAACTCCTAGCCGAAATATTGATTCAATCCACCACTCAACTCGTGTTGAGGCTTCCTGCCATCCCTTCTGTACACTCCTTGGCCTACGATCCCACCACTTGTATGGTATGGGCTCTTCCTGGTAAATGGGACAGAAAGAAAGCACAGCCAATGTGCAGGCTAGTCCCAGGACAGTTGGATATAGTTGGGAATACAAATGACCATCAGACCAGGACATTAATTGTTATCCTTTCGGGGTGTTTAATGCACCATGAGGTATTTAATGGCTTTGTGTATTGTAGGGAATGGTTGTCGGTGTTCCATTGAGTACCATATGCAGTCACCCCCCATGGAATTTCAGGGCATGGTGTGGTACCATTCCAGCTCCACCCCATGGTCTCATGGATTGGTTGGAGGATATAGTTACATCTGGTGTTCCATACCAAACTAGCACTTACCGCACCTGGTGACCAACTATAGACAACATAAATATAACCTCTTCTCCCGTCCTCTCTGAATTTCCAACTATAATTGTTACATTGCTCCCATGTGAGCTCAAGGGCTCATGATATACTGATGTTCTGCACAAAAATCGGTAAGGGGTCATCAGCTGATTTGGGGTTAGGCAGGCAAACTGTTACAGAAATCAGGTTCATCATTTGAGCGAATCCCACCATCATTTTTGCCATGACATTATCATCCAGATCTTCACCATCCACGCTTGCCACCATCATCACTACCAGTAGAAGCACTGGAATGGCTCATTTCTTCATTGTCCTGTAAGAAAGCACAAAGCTAGGCCTCGGTCCTATAACCAGGTCACGGGGTTAGAAGTCTGGGATTATCCACCAGGTACTGATGTGGTGAGTCTTTCCACTCCCATCTAAGGCTTCCCTGGCATATAAGCCTCTGGGTTTTGCTAGGGTCATAGGAACAATGCCAATGGAGGGCAGTTTCACCATGACAGGTTGGCCCACGTATGTCCTCAGTGGGAACTGGTGTCTCTGGTCATCTGGTATAGAGTCATTGCATGTTAATGGTCCCGTAGGACAAAATGCTTGAATTTTTGGACTACCATAATTTCCCCATCAGTTATTAATAGTAAAAACTGCCTGTGGTAATCACATGTCTCAGTTATGTCATGAGACATCAGCATGTCTTTTGATCAAGCCATTGTTTCACTCAACTATACCATTAGCTTGGGGATAATATGGTGTGTGAAATACCCATTTGATGCCTTCCCCTCATGCCCAATTTTGTATCACTGTGGCTGTGAAATGTAACCCATTGTCACTTTGAATACATTCAGGAATAGGTAGAATACTAAACCATTCTCGCAAAACCTGGACTGTCTGGTCTCCGGTGGCTGTGCCAACGGCCGTTGCCATAGACAATCCTGATACTATACCTCCACTCCTACCAAAATATGTTTCCTCCCATGGGATGGTTTCAGAGGACCAATGTAATCAACCTGCCACATGCTCCTGTATCAATTAAAAATTCTAAACTTATCTGTCTTGGACCCACAGGAATGTGTATATAAGGCTCCTTATCAGCAGACCATTGGCAAGAATTCACCACGCGGATTGGGCGGCCTGAACCCCAAACCGCAACTTCTAGTTTTTAGCCCTTCCACTTGCCCTCGCAGTGCCGCGAAAAGGTTCAGTTTCCCTTCCTGAGGGGGCGGGGCTGCTGGCGCTTCCCTTTGGTCTCTAGTTTTCCCCTCCAGCAATTCCACCAGCTTCCAGATGTTGTCAGTGGACTGCCCGCACAGCACGGCTCAGGGTGCCCCCAGTGCCAACGCCTTCCACCAGAGATCATTCCTTCTGGCATCGTAATTCCGACCCGGCCGACCCCAGGGAAGGAGGTCAGGCTCCCGGGGGGGAGGAGGCCGTTCGGGGTGAGGTTTACGACTGGCTGGCCGGACCTTCCTGCTGCCCTCCGCGCCACCTCTCGGCTCCTCCCATCCCATCTGGCGCCCGTGAACTACTATGCTGTGTAATACTTCCGCCTAAGTCATCACATGCGCGGGAGGGTTCTGGGGGTTCTGCTGATTGTGCTCACTGGCCCCCTGAATTCTTTCTCTGAGGGACTGGACATGTATCTTTAAAGCATCCAGCAGCCCTCTAATAAGGGGTCTGAGGTGGCTGGGGTCCACGGGTGCAGCCAACGGTATCCCTTGCTGCCCTCTATCATACATAGCCTGAACACAGGCTGATACTGAAAAGCCAGTCGAAGAAACTCTCTAAGACTAATTTTGGAGTTTTAGAAAGCAGGCATTCTTTATTGCAGGGCTGGATGCATGGGGGATAGTTCCACCCAGTGTGCATGCCACAGCTTTAGCACAAACAGGTTATATAGAATAACTAATTGCATATTAATCAGATTAGTATACATATACATAAAAATAATTGCAACTGATTATCTTAGTACTGCCTACATCTGATCATGCGCAATGAGGGATTCATTTGAGTCGAAGGGCTGCTTTTGCAACCACGGACCCATTTGAAGTTCTTGTTGGCTGTCCTTGAAGTCTTTATTCCTGTCCTTGTTCTGTGATCTTGAAGCTTAATGCAGTTTCAATCACATGTGGTCAGTTTCAACATTGTTCTCCTCTAGCGTACAGGAACATCTAGTCATAAGAGCAAAGAACTGCAAAACTTAGGAGTAACTACCTCTACTAGTTAATTGCTTGGCTATACTTTTGTCTATTGTTTCAATCATAGTGTTAGTATAAGATTTCTAATAATTATTTACCAAATCTCACTTTTACAGTCACCTAGCAGCAAACCAGTTTCCACAGCTGGTACAAAATATTTAGACATATCATACAGAATGTATGGAAATATGCTATCAAGGCGGCCTTTTGCACTCCCTCCATTAACTCCGACAGTCCCTTTACCCAGATAGTAACAGGTTCTTCTCTCTCCTTGGGGTCCGCACCCCCAGCCCAGTAGGCTACTTGGGACATTATTGACTGATCACCCACTTGGTCCGCCACTCAGAAACACTCCCGGTCCCCAGAAAGCTCTTGCTTTGTTATCACTCAATAGTATCCAATCTCCCCCCCGTTAAAGAAACTCTCCACAAATATTCAGTCTTGGTTTTGCCCGGCTTGTGCGAACACTCTAGCTTGTAACTCACTGAGTTCAGGTCCTGTCCAAGGGGTCGTTCAAATAGTGGTTCAGGGGTTCCCACCGTGCGGACCCGTGTGCCTTTCTGTTTTAATAAGGGGTTGCATGTCCCTTTCCTCCAATTCCTCTACCTCTTCAGAGCTGTTTTCATCAGTCTCCCCAGATGTCCCCATCCCAATACTCAAGGTCCATACCCGTGATTAACTTTTGGATTTGGGTAACACTGGGGGGCTTTTTTGCTTGTGCTAGTGATGTACTTAAGAAAAGATGTACTTAAGAAGTGCTGTACTTAAGGAGTGATTTACTTAAGAAGACCACAAAGGTCTTGTGAAATAAGATACCCTTTGTATAAACAATGCATGCCTTGCTAACGACTGGGCCCCTGAAGGAGAAATAAAAGACTGATAAGAAGGAGACATCCTACCCCAGGAGGCGCCGAGAAGTTGAAAAATTGCTAATAGGCATGAAGTCAGCAAAAATCTTTGATAACCGGAGGAAAGGTAAAGGCGGCAGGGGGAGATCACGACCACCGACTCAATTCAAGACCAAAAGACTTACCCTCCCCAGTCTCCTTGAGCACGCGCTGTAGAATAAAAGAACACTGTACCTTTAATTCGAAGCAGGGAAACTTTAACCCAATAGAAACTGCACTAGATAAGCGACTACCAGTAATAGTTTTGGGGAAGAACTTTGGAAATTGAATATGTATAACTGAACTGTATAAATTGCTTGCCTGTTTAGGCATGAGGGGTGATAGCTTTGTGGATTACCACCTAGCCCCCATCTTTGCGCAAACATGAATTGGAATAAAATACCTCTGCTCTGTGTGTATATTGGTGTTTCACACACCGGGTAAATGACCCCACTTGTGGGACAACACTAGCATAATTTCAATCTTTCATTCCAATAGATGCATCCGCTCCTTTTCTCCTTTCAATTCCACCTTCAAACAATCTATTTCCCCTTGCTTTTTAGAATTATCCTTTGCCAATCTGTCAGAATCACTCTTTCGGTTTTGCGCTTGAATCAAGCAGGTGCCTAGGACAGCACACACGCTGCCTTTGCGGTCTCGACTACTGCCGCGGCATTGTTCTACTCTCTCCATGATCACTGCTGGGTCGGACCACTTCTCCTTCGCCCATTCCAGACCTGGGGGAGAAGGGCTACAACTGTGCCTCCGTAATAATTCCTCTATTAACACCATCCTGCCGACTACACCAATTTAAATGTTACGGAGGCTCACACAATCAAATTTAACAGGTGTTAAAAGTCAGATTTATTCTTCAGTAAAAAGTTAGAACCACGATAACATTAGTGAAGCACAGGCTCAATGATGTAAGGGGAATTAGTACTACACAGTACTACAGTGTTTCCTTATGTTCAGATGGAACCTCTTGTGTTTCCGTTTGTGCCAATTGCCTCTTGTTCTGTCACTGGGCACCAATGAAAAGACCCTGGCTCTGTCTTCTTTACACCCTCCCTTAAGATATTGATGAGATCGCTCTTGAGCCTTCTCTTCTCTAGGCTGAACAGTCCCATCTCTCTCAGCCTTTCCTCATAAGAGAGATGCTCCAGTCCCTTAATTATCTTTGTGGCCCTTTGCTGGACCCTCTCCAGTATGTCCTACATGAAGTTACAGGGGCTCCTTGTGCTGATTGAAGTGTGCATATATTATGAATAAGCTAATAGCTAGCTAACCCTTGTTGGGGTCTTACATTTCACCTGACAGTATTGAACTGCACAATTATTTCTGAGAACTTTTTCATCTACAATAGGGTGCAGTTCATTTGGGAGTGCAACTGTTCTGGAGTAGGTCCTCCATGGGTGGCAGTCCCTTCAGGAAAGTACCTTATATGGCTTGGCTTTATCCATGAGCCACAGTCCCTTTCAGGACTGTACCTGCTTTGGCGTGGGCTTATACACAGGTGATATTTCCTTCAGGATTGCATCTGTTCCAGCGTGGGTCCTCCCCAAGCAGCAATCCTTTCAGGGAAGTACCTACTTGCATTGGCTTATTAAAGGGCCGCAGTCCCTTCAGGGGAGTTCCTGCTTCAGCGTTGTGGTGGGTTAACCTTGGCTAAGGGCCAAATGCCCACCCATCCTCTCTCTCACTCCCCCTCCTCAACAGGGCAGGGTGAGAAAATAGGATGAAAAAGTTTATGGGTCAAGATAAAGACAGGGAGATTGCTTATCAATTACCATCATAGGCAAAACAGACATGACTTGGGGAAATTAATTTAATTTATTACCAATTAAAATAGATTTGTATAATGAGAAATGAAAAGGCAAACATTACAACACCACCTCCCCTTCTGCCTTTCCCATGGTCAACTTCACTCCTTCACTCCTGACTACTCTATCCACCCACCCCCCCAAGCAGTGCAGGGGGAATGGGGGGTTGTGGTCAGTTCATAACAGTTCGTCTCTGCTGCCTCTTCTTCCTTGCAATTTTCCCCTGCACCAGCATGGGTCCTTTCATGGGCTACAGTTCTTCATGAAAAACCTGCTCCATCATGGTTTCTCCTTGGACTGCAGTCCAATTGGGAAAATATGCTCCAGTGTGGGTTCTCCATGGGCCGCAATTCGTTCAGGAACTATCCAGCTGCTCTGGTGTGGTCTCCTCCACAGGCTGCAATGTGAATATCTGCTCTGGAGTGCTCTTTTCCATGGGCTGCAGGGGAATATCTGCTCCTGCACCATGGAGCAACTCCTCCCCTTCCTTCTTTTCTGACTTTGGTGTTTGCGCTGCTTTTTCTCACTCTTTTTTTCCCTTCCTCCTCTGCCTGTATGGTGTTATTGCCATTTCTTATACATGTTTTCACAGAGTTGCCACTAGCTTTACTGATTGGCTCAGCTTTGGCCTGCAGTGGGTCTGTTTCTGAGCCAGTTGGAACTGTCTGTATCAGATACAGGGCAGCCCCTTACCTCTTCTCACAGAGGCCACCTCTGTAACCCCCTGCCACTACCAAAACCTTGTCACATACACCCAATAGAGGCGGGGACTTATCCAAGGTCTGCAGTCCCTGCAGGGGTGTACCTTTTCCAGCCTTGGTCATACACAGGCCACAGTCCCTTCAGGGATGTAGCGATCCAGACTGGAAGACATCGAGGAGTTAGTGATCCACATAACAATTAACCTGAGTAGGCCCAGGCATGTGTTCTGCTGTGCTATGCTGTGCATACAGCATGTCCTTCAAGCCTGTGTTGTGCTGCACAAATTCCAGCTAATTGTTACAGAGGAGCCTGCAGGCAGCTCCCACTTGGTACCGGTGATTATACCACCTACGTGTCCTTGCCTTTATCTGACAGTGCAGCAAGAACTTCTCATGAGAACTTCTTTCTGTTTGACAGTAGAAATGATGAATAGAGCTGCTTTATAGCAAGAAAATCTTATAATAGTGTCCCCAGCTTCTGGGCCAGTCACGATGGGGTGTTTCTGCCACTCATTCCCAGTTAGGCTTACTTCAGCCTCCAATACAGTTAACTGTTGGGATCCCCCTGTCACACCAGAAATACAGATGGGTGTGAGAGACTGAAACAGTTAATGTCTCAGACATTGTGGTGGGGCAAGTTCTGCTTAAAGACAAACCCTGCACAGCAAGGAACCAAGGTGAAAAGCCCATCAGCTCAGACATCAGCAACAGGAGGGGGAGGGTGTGCTGGAGAGTGCCCAGCTCCCTGTTCTGATAAGCTGTTCTGATACAAAGATCAAACATTGGCCACTTCTGCAGGGAAGGAGAAGTCACTCCACAAATGACCCCCAAGCCCAAAGGCTCACAAATTGCTCATTAACCTGACAAATTCGGGTGCCCGCCCAAAGGAGGGGCAAGGATGATAAAAGGACACAAACTGAAGCCCCAGGTGCGCAAACCCACCGGAACTGGACCCCTCAGCTGACTGGACCCCTCGGCTGACTGAACCAACACTGGACCCAGTACTGGTGAAATCTTTCTCTCTTCCTTTTTCTCTCTCTGTCGTCTTCTCTCTTTCCTTTTCCTTTTTCACAATCCCTACACCTCATCAATACATAAACCGTTGACCAAGTCTGGGACTAAGAGTGGATCCAGCCGCCCCTGGGCCCTTCTCTGAGGAGGAGTCTGGAAAGCAAGGGGGTCTACTCTGAACCTCGTGACTCAACGGGAGGGATCTCCTTATTCCCTGAATTGATGTATATGGTTACACGGTTTACAGAAGTAGTCTTTTGCCAGTTCCTGTTGTGAGAAACCCTGCCACATACTACCACGCCTCCCCAGTTCAGTTTGCTTCTGTCATAAATAAAATCTTTAACTGATCATTTGGTGGTGTTTCACCTTAATTTAGCCCGAGGAAATTTTGAATTAAACATCACTCCCTGGTCTGTCCAGTCTGGGTCGTGACAGATGGGTTCTGCCCCTTTATAACTTGATGGCATTAGAGTACACTGTGCACCAGTGTCTACTAGAGCCTTATACTCCTGTGGGTCTACCATGCCAGGCCATTGAATCCACACAGTCCTATAGACCCAGTTGTCCCCTTCTTCCACCTGGCTGGAGGCAGGGCCCCTCTAATTCTGGTCAAAGTATCCAGTAGTCACTTATTGTAAAATTGACTTAAAAGTCCCTTCAAGAGGATCAGAAGTAAGTTCAGCCCTTCTACTCTGTTTGGAAACTGGAGCGGCATTTTCCCTGGAAGAATCCCCTTTTGTGCTGGTTTTCCTTGCAACTCACGTACCCGTGCATTTAGGACTGAGATAGGTTTTCCATCCCATTTCCTCATGTCCTCTCCATGATCACATAGGTAAAACCACAGGGCACCTCATGGTCTGTACCTTCTATATTCTCTCTCTTGGGCAGAGGAACGCTCACTCCTAATAGCTGAGACATTGGTCCGTACAGGTGGGGAATAGGACATATCCTCTTTGCATTGCTGGAAATCCTGGGACAGCTTCTCCACAGCTGAAATGCAGGCTTGTAGGGAGGAAGAGAGATTTTCTTCATATTGCCAGAGTTGGCGAGCTATTTCATCCACTGTTGGTGCCTCTTCGTATTTCCAGGTCATTACTGCCAGTGAGTAGGCATACAACAATGGTGCGCTCTGCACAAATTTCTGCCACATGGGTCACGTGCACCTGACATATGTGAATCTTTGGATAACTGCTTGTTGTTCAGGTCATCATAAATCACCTCCAGCACAGCTAATACCCTCAGGTACTGGATACCTGTCTCCATGGTGGTCCACTTGGCTGGGTGACATATAACATCTTCCTTAAGGGGGTACCTTTCCATCATGCTTGACAGGAGTCACCTCCAGAGGCTGAGGGCTTATGTCCCTTTTCCAATTCCCTTGTCAATGCCACCTTCCCCAGACAGAGATCCCAGCTTCTTGGCTTCCCTACCTTCTAATTCCAGGCTATTAGCCCCATTGTCCCAGCATCAGAGCAGCCAGGTGATAATGTGCTCACCTGGACAATGGCTGAAATCTTTTCGCATATCCCACAGCTCACTCAAGTATAGGGATCGGGTGATTACCTCTGGTTCTGCCTCTTCCTCCTGTTCCCATGATGACCCTGGTTCATCTTCATCCCTTACTTAGCAAACTGATTTTTTTTGTATATTTCTTCTTCAGTATAGGGGTGACTGATACTGGCACAGGTTGGTTCTCTGGTTCAGCTTCAGTGCCTGTCACTGGGGTTGGAGTAGCCACAGTGCCTGTCAATCTGCTTTCTCTCCCTTCCCCCTGAGGGTGCTGCATAATACTGAACACTGTTTGGTAGATACTGGCCATGGCCCAGCACAGTGCAGTAAGTTGTGCCTCTTCAGAATAGCCACAGCATTTTCATTTCAAATATTCTATCACTTTATCAGGGTCCTGTAGTTGTTCAAGAGTGAAACTCCAAACTGTTGGAGGTGAGAAGTTCAGATTTGTCATTATCTCAACCCGTCAAGCCCCACGTTGGGTGCCAAAAAGGACTGTCATGGTTTAACCCCAGCCAGCAACTAAATACCACGCAGCTGCTTGCTCACTCCCCCCTCACCCAGTGGGATGGGGGAGAGAATCAGGAAAAAAAGTAAAACTCATGGGTTGAGATAAGAACAGTTTGATAGAACGGAAAGGAAGAAACTAAGAATGATAATAATAACAATAATAAAAAGACAACAATAATAATAGGATTGGAATATACAAAGCAAGTGATGCACAATGCAATTGCTCACCACTTGCTGACTGATGCCCAGTTAGTTCCTGAGCAGCAATCCACACCCCCCAGGCCAACTCCCCCCAGTTTATATACTGGGCATGATGTCACATGGTATGGAATAACCCATTGGCCACTGGTAGGTAGTGACTTGCCCATTCATGCCTACAATAGAAACTAACTGCTTGCTAATCAGGGGCTGTCCTTCGTAAGTGTCCTTATCTACCATTGATATTTGGGCTCCTGTCTCAAGGAGGAATGTTGTAAAGTAGCAATCATTAACTGTGACCATCATCTCCGGACTTGGATCCTTAGCAGGGGGAGTAGCAGCCATGAGTACTTCCACTGAATCTAGCCCTGACCCTAGTTTCTCTCATATTCGCTGTCTAGGTTCAGTGCTGATAGATTCAGGTATCTCCCTGGGCTCACAACCCTAACATCCTCTGCCTCCCTAATCATTCTCTTTTTTAATCTGTCGTGGTTTAACCCCAGCCAGCAACTAAGCACCATGCAGCCACTCACTCACTCCCCCCCATCCAGTGGGATGGGGGAGAAAATCGGGAAAAAAGAAGTAAAATTCCTGGGTTGAGATAAGAATGGTTTAATAGAACAGAAAAGAAGAAACTAATAATGATAATGATAACACTAATAAAATGACAACAGTAGTAATAAAAGGATTGGAATGTACAAATGATGCGCAGGGCAATTGCTCACCACCCACCGACTGACATCCAGCTAGTCCCCGAGTGGCGATTCCTCCCCCCCCACTTCCCCGTTCCTATACTAAATGGGACGTCACATGGTATGGAATACACCGTTGGCCAGTTTGGGTCAGCTGCCCTGGTTGTGTCCTGTGCCAACTTCTTGTGCCCCTCCAGCTTTCTCGCTGGCTAGGCATGAGAAGCTGAAAAATCCTTGACTACAGTCTAAACACTACTGAGCAACAACTGAAAACATCAGTGTTATCAACATTATTCTCATACTGAACTTAAAACATAGCACTGTACCAGCTACTAGGAAGACAGTTAACTCTATCCCAGCTGAAACCAGGACATAATCATACAGCATCACCTCCATCTCCCAATACAGATCCCATTGGACTATCATGAGGAGTTAATGAGGGAAACCCAGCCACTTGCTGTAAAATGGAAGTTGGTAGCCCATTTAACTGACAAAGAGAGCCCTTTATCTAAACACACTTTCAATAATCTATTATGCACAGTAGTAACTGAGGGTGGTCCCCAATTTCCTCTTTTTGCTTTTGTCTTTTGCATGGAGACAGGCTGTCTCTTTTCTATGACATTTACTTTAGCTGAGGTTCTCCCCTGGTTTTTATCTTGTGGGGCATATAGTGGTAAATATGCTAGCATACATTGAAGGACATCTTGGAAAGTAATGCCATTTAAGCCTGTCTTAATGGCTAAGGCTAATGATTTCAGTGCTCCCTCAGCTCCCTTTACTATGGTGCAGAGGTGTTCTGGCTCACAGATCCCTTTCAGAGATTTGGTTGTGTAGGAGGGGGTTGTCTGGTACCTGGGGCAACAAGTGCTTGTCCTTCCAATTCAGCTGAAATAGCTGTTTTCAGCAAGGCACTCTACAGGTTGGCTGCCAAGTTCCAGGGCCATGTGCTTTTCCCCCCACAATCAGTAGGACGTATAGTGCATCCCCAGTGCAAAGCACAAGTCCATAAGAGACTGGTAATATTTGGCCCTGCAGTATCTAGCAATATTACTTGACCTAATGCTAACGATCAAGCTTCAGCTGGGGTAAGGCAGAGCTGGTTGGCTCTGGCTATCCACATTCCTGCTAGCCAGTCCATGGATGTTTCCCCTGGTGTGGTGGTGCATTTCTTTCCCCCTCTCCAGGCTGATTTATGAACTCGGGAAGGCTTGCTAGGTCTTAGCATAAGTGTAATGAGTCAGGCAGTGACAGGAACCTTTACACAGCTAAGACAGGGAGATATGCTGTGCATCTCAAGGACTCCTGCTGCCCAGCAGAGGCAGGGGGACATGAGTAGAGATAGCCAGTTCTCATAACAACCTGCAGCCAGTTCTCTCTCATAACAACCTTGAGACATTACAATCCTCCTCTGACAATCTTGGAGCATCCCATATCTATGTTTTAAGTTATTCTCCAACAGCCTTGGAATTTTCCAGCGCAGCTGGGATTCTAGCAATTTGTTGATGATGAAAGTCAATCATCTCCCGAACCTATAAACAGCAGTACTAAGTGAGGCCCTTTGAGCTCTCCTGGACCGCAGCAGGCTGTGACCAGCATCTCCCTCTGAGTGGGATGCCTCTCAGAGCTTGCAAACTTTCCTGTTTGCAAAAATCAGAGGTCTGTTGCCAAAAGCTGACACAACCTGGGCTGATTCTTTTCACTCCTTGAGGTTCGACCCTTCACCCGTTGAGACAAATGCTGAAGCATTCGATGTGAATATTTTCACTGACCTCAAGGGGAATTTTTAACAGGTATACCTCTTTTTCTCTCTTACTCTCTTTTATTCTCTTTTATTCTCTTATATGCATTTCTCTTAGTGTCTTTATGCATGCGTGTGTACTAACCTGAATAGTCTATAGTAAGTTATAGCAAATATATTGTAAGTTATTAAGTTATAGCAAGTATATTATAAGTTATATTATAAGCTATTACTTTCAAATTTATAATTAAATTTTGGTCGTGATTTTTATTCAGCTGTGAATGAATTTTAGGCTGCTATTATACTCATAATCCCTTTAGATATAAACCATTGCCCAAGTCTGGGACTAGGAGTCGATCCAGCCACACCTAGACTCTGACAGGAGTTTAGAAAGCAAGGGGGTCTTCTCTGAACCTTGTGACTCAACGGGAGGGTCTCCCTTACCCTTTCCCATATTCCCTTTTACCCTATTACATTTTTGGTCCCTATATATATAAGTTTAATTTGATTCTGATTTAATTTTCCTGTGTGCATTTTATCCATGCACTAAGTAATAGAGTGAACCTTGCCAACGAATTCTGTGAAGTTGCACTTTCATATAAATTTCTATTAAATAATTTTTCTATTGCTAATACAATTGGAGGTGATTCTTTAAGTGATCCAAACTCTTCTATCTCTCTCTTTAAATCACCCCCCCCCCCCCGCCACAACACCTAAGTTAGCTTGATATCTCCCCTCTGCATCTCTTCATTTTATGGCAGTAAACCCGCTAGTAGTTGTGGAGGGAGGGAGGTTTTGTGCCCCTGTGGGCATGCTCTGTTGTTCGGTCTTGATTTCTGGTGCCAAGAAGACAGGGGGCCTGAGGGGAGGGGATCAGGGTCCGGCTGTTTCCAGATATCCCCATCCCAATTGTCATCATAAATGGCACAATAGGCTTCAGCTGGGTCTACTGTAGTGGCTTCCAGCAACCTCCTCCTGTACCATTTAGCTTCTGCAATTATCTGGGGGTGACATTTTGACTTGAGCAATTTATTATGCATTTCTAATTGTCTGCACTTTACTTCCCAAGTATTCCTTCCATTTTCCTTTTCCTCATTTTCCTTTTTCAATTCTACAATCTCCCCCTTCAACTCATCAGTCTTACCTATTACGGCTCTATAACTGCCTAGTAGCCAGCACATAGCATCTCCTCCTCTTCCCTTCCTTAACTTACAAGAAGCCTGCCACCTGTCAAACTCATGCCATATATTATCAGCATCTGTGCAGTAGCTTTCAACCCAGGACAAATCCTACTTAAGGTTTCACCTTCCCTCTTTCTCCAATTTATCTCCCAGTTGTTGCCACTTCCTGTTTAGTTTTTCATTCCTCACCATGACACACACACGCTCTACACACACTCTTAAATCATTGCCTCAATTGGCATGGCAAAGCAACTTGTGCCTGCCAACAGATCCCACTTCTGACACCAATAAAATGTAATGGTCAGTTTGGATCTCTCAAATTCACAAGACAACATACTCTGTAAATTTACAGAGAAACTTTATTTTTTTATTTTAAAAAAAAATTATTAGAAAAAAAAACCCCAAACACATCAAACAAAGGCTCAGTCCCCTTTGTATACAGGCTAGTCTAACATGTGACTTCACTAATTCATTACTTCATTAATTCATGAATTCTCTAAATCACAAGTTCTCTAATTTCTAACTCATGTGCCTATGAACAAAGTAGTTACCTAGCCAACAGTGAGTGTTCATCCTTACTCCTCTGTCATGTTGTGGGTGTCCCATGTCACACTGGGAAGCATAAGAATATCAGAAGTCCGTCTGCTGTTAGATCTGCTGCGAGCGGCAGAGGAATGCACATAAGTCAACTCAATATGAGTGATAGAAGTGATTCAACTTTATTTGCACGGATAGCTCATATTTATACAGTTTGCGATAATTATGCCTACTAGTCCTAATATGATTGGTACATTGCTAATGTTTATTCATTACTAAAACACACCCACTTGTGGCTGGCAGCTATGCGTGTTCCGTAACTTTCTCATGGGAACTTCTTCAAAAGTTGCTTATGAAACTATGCCAAGGTCACACCATCCTTATTTTTCTCCTGATATCAGCAAGGCCAGCTATTTTCGGCCAAGACCTAATCTTGCTGCCCAGGCTGACATTCTTTCACACATAACTCTGCTCGCACAACTTTTGTATACACTCATGTCCTTTTTCATCAAGCTAATTCCCAACAATCTGCTTCAAAATCTTAGTGGGTAAGCTGACATAGTTATTCCTTCCAGCTTGGAATTTTGGTCTATGCCATTTCCATAAGTTAGTGGGTTTTGAAGAAACTGCCAGATAGTCGCTTTGCAAAAATGCAGGAGATGATGACTGCAGGAGACAGCAAGCTGCAGATGATAATGGCTGCAGAATGGCCCTAATCTCTTCCTGTCCATTCTGTCCAGCTTATGTGTTGCTCTCGCTTTGACCTAATGGGATGCCTGGGACCAAGCTTGCAGGGCCAGAACCAACACACTCAGCACCTTACTCTGCCTGACCTCTGGCAGCTGCCACTCATGTCAGCAGGGAAAGGGGAAGTATAGAGAACCACTTTTCTGTAGCTTTGTGGTGTTCTAACATTAATAATCACTCTTTCATAGAGGCAATAAATATGCAAACTCCTTCACACAGATCCAATTATTGTGTAGTAATTAACATGTTTATTTAGCCTGTCCTGATGTAAACCACAAAAAGTCAGTCATCACCACTATCATTCTAGAAATAGAATATTTCTGGAATTGCCCATTTAAAAGAAGCTAGAATAGCTAGAATAGCTCACATGAGTGTCAGTAAGAAGGGGCTGGTCAGCAGTCAGTTGAGATACACCTGCTTTATACAAGCTTATCTGACAAGAGATTTGCACTTTAAAATTCAATTAATAAAAATCAGAGAAGGATGATATGTTACACTCCATAGTATTCTGGTGTGGATTTCTAATCCAAAACAGCATCCAAGTTGTTACAGGCATTGTACCAATGTTACACTAGCTACAAAAGAAACAGATATTCAGGAGAAGGAATGGGCTTCCTTTTACACTCACAGACTGTTTTCTCTTAACTTGGAGGACTGCCTTAAAGGCCTAAGCATTTAGGTGATTGCCTTTTGGAAAACCATCATCATCTTTTGTCCACAGCTGCATCCTATGCTTACAGGTAGTGAAACAACCTTCTTCCAGAGAGAGGTTTGCAAAATTAAGAACGTTACATTGATACCATAATTTCCTATGCATCTGTTTGCAGATAACTTGAAAAAGTTCCTTCATATATTTTATTCTGATGCTATAGTGTCGTGGTTTAACCCCAGCCAGCAACTAAGCACCATGCAGCCGCTCACTCACTCCCCGCCATCCAGTGGGATGGGGGAGGGAATCGGGAAAAGAAGTAAAACTCTTGGGTTGAGATAAGAATGGTTTAATAGAACAGAAAAGAAGAAACTAATAATGATGATGATAACACTAATAAAATGACAACAGTGATAATAAAAGGATTGGAATGTACAAGTGATGCGCAGGGCAATTGCTCACCACCCGCCGACCGACACCCAGCTAGTCCCTGAGCAGCGATTCCCCCGCCCCCACTTCCCAGTTCCTAAACTAGATGGGACATCACATGGTATGGAATACCCCATTGGCCAGTTTGGGTCAGCTGCCCTGGCTCTGTCCTGTGCCAACTTCTTGTGCCCCTCCAGCTTTCTCGCTGGCTGGGCTTGAGAAGCTGAAAAATCCTTGACTTTAGACTAAATATTACTTAGCAACAACTGAAAACATCAGTGTTATCAAGATTCTTCGCATACTGAACTTAAAACATAGCACTGTACCAGCTACTAGGAAGACAGTTAACTCTATCCCAGCTGAAACCAGGACACATAGCATCATAGAGAAGATTGTCAGAGGAAAGTATAAATGCTACCAGTCATTTTAAATACCAGGATCCATCCAAATAGTTTTACAGTGGAAGAAGAATATTCTTTTCAGCCCTTCAAGGCAAATTTTAAAAGGAGTTGATTTGCACGTATTTTCTAGCATAACAATCTTTTGAGGCCAAAGGCCTAATTCTGATTTCACTAGTACTAAAATCTATATCGAATTACTTCCAGTGACTTCATTGAAACTTCTGCTGAATGATGTTGCCAGTCTCAACAAAAAGAAAAGTAAAAAATCCTGTGAGCTGATTTAAAGAAATCTTCTAAATTTAGCTATAGTTTTCCTAGTAATTCTCCACTCAGTTTCCAGTTTTAGGGAAGAAGAAAATTTATGCTTCATTCTAACAGTACACATAGGTACCTTATTAAGTTTTCAAATCTTTATTTCAGCACAACTTTTCAAACAGCAATAAAGCATGAATTCAAAAACAGTTTAACTCTTCTTAGTATAAACACAGAAGTATTTCTGGGGGTGGGGGGTGGGGAAGGAATTACACCACTGTAAAATTAGGCTAAGTGAGAACAAACTCAGGGCCAGCCTGGTTCCAAAGAGAGGAAGAGAGAGAAAAAAAATAGCATTGGTGAGCAGGATTCAGGCCCGAGGGAGTAACTAAAGTTAGGAAACATCACATATGAATTAAATGAGGCATACAAACTATTTCAGGAACTATGGAACCATTTCTTGCAATCCTATGACTCAGCAAGGTTATTTGGGTTGGCATAAGACTAGATTTTTAAAAATCTTTTTAAAGGTTCTGTTCAACTGCAACATGCTACCATGGTTGTTAATCTGAAACAGATAGGTATTTTATCACCAGTTTTGTTAATGTATGCATTATGTATGCATTTCTTTTTGTTAAGTAATTGTCACAAGCCATGCTGGACAGACCAGGGAGGGGTTGTGGTGAGTTCGGAATTCCCTCAGACTAAATTAACGATCAGTTAAACATTTTATTTATGGCAGAAGCAACCTAAACTTGGAAGGCATAATAGTAGGTGGCGTGGTTCCTATTGAAACATCTACAAAGGTAAGGAGGAGAAAGAGAAGAGAGGAAAACAAGAAAATAAGAGAGAGAGAGATCACCACCTTTGGATCCCGCCATGAAGTTAATGGTTGATGACACTGACAGTCCTGGTAATCCTCTGGTGATGGGCATGCGCGGGACTCCTCGTGTCTGCGTCTTTTATAGGCCAGTTCCCACCGTTCGTCATGTCAATCGTGTCCCTCTTGGTTTTCTGCACACCATCTCTAAGGGCTTATATAACTCTCGAATTTCTGTGCAGGTGCCATCATAGGGGGTGGTCATGAGCCCCTTCCCCAAATAAACTCTGAGTGACCCCTGGACATATACAGTGAGTTGTTCTGCCCAGTTCATCAGGACGTGGGACTGCGCATCCTCTCACACGCCTCCAGCATCCCGTTTCACATGTGGTGTTGCTATACAAAACTTACCTTGTTGCAGTGCCTTGCAAGCAAGTTCCATTCCTTCCCTCAACCGCAAAAGCCAGGCCCTGGTCTCTGTCCATCATGATGGGTTTTTGGCATTAACTCTGTCCAGTCTCTCACAGTAATTATACTGGTTTTGTTTGGGATAGAGTTAATTTTCTTCATAGGAGCTGGTATGGAGCGATGTTTTGGATTTGTGACCAAAACAGTGTTGATAACGCACCGATGCTTTAGTTACTGCTGAGCAGTGCTTACACAGCATCAAGGCCTTTTCTGCTTCTCACACCGCCCCACCAGCAAGTAGGCTGGGGGTGCACAAGAAGTTGGGAGGGGACACAGCTGGGACAGCTGATCCCAACTGACCAAAGGGATATTCCATACCATATGACGTCGTGCTCAGCAATAAAAGCTGCGGGGAAGAAGGAGGAAGGGGGGATGGTCGGAGTTGTGGTGCTTGTCTTCCCAAGGAACCGTTATGCGTGATGAAGCCCTGCTTTCCTGGAAATGGCTAAACATCTGCCTGCCGATGGGAAGTAGTGAATGAATTCCTTGTTCTGCTTTGCTTACGTGCTGCGCAGGTTTTGCTTTACCTATTATTACACTGTCCTTATCTCAACCCATGAGTTTTCTCACTTTTACCCTTCCAATTCTCTCCCCCATCCCACTGGAGGGGGAGCGAGCGAGTGGCTGTGTGGTGCTTAGCTGCCTTCCAGGGTTAAACCGCAACACCGAATTTCAACAAAAAACTTTGCATAATTGGTGGATGGGATTGAAAAGCGAGTATCATGATTTAGTAAGCGCAGGCAATGATGTACTTCTTCCATTCAGATCCATGTATGTTTGTGAGGTATCTTTTCCAGCTATGACAGCCATTAAAACCAAGTATCAAAATAAACTGAACTTAGAACCAGACCTTTGAATCACTGTATCACAAAGTGTTAAACCAAGATTTTAAAAAATAATGAAGCATATTGAATCACATTGCTCTCACTAAAAATTATTAATAATATTTTTTTAGCAAGAGCAAAAAGGTTTTTTGTAACATTAAGGAATAAAATAAAAAATATTTTTAAAATATCGTTCCTTTCATCTTTCTCTCATCCTTCTTTAATTTCTTTTTTTTTGTGTATGTTCTATAATGTACAAAGTATATTAGCTCAGTAATACATGTATATAATTTATAAATAAATAAATGCACATATAGTGGGGGTGCATGCTCAAAAACTTTTGTACTGATAGGGGTGTGCGATCAAAAAGTTTGGAGGCCACTGTTCTAGACTATCAGGTGGATACAGAAGTGAAGCTGGAATTTTTCTCATTTGTACAGGGGAAGGCCAAAAGCATGGTAAATTAATAGCTTCAGGACTGGTTCTATGATCAAGTTTCTAGGACGTTTGATCACTACCATCAATTCATTGAGAGTGGGCTCTTTTTAAATTATGGACCAAATATGCAAAAAACAGCGTTGCATTATTTAGTCTAACATTCTTAAGAGCTCTAAAATAAGAAGTGAGGAAAGAAGGTTGGGAACGATTCATGTAATCTCCACTCCTGATTTTAAGTAAATAAAATCAGGTAAACAAGTGAGTAGAATGAAAAATAGTAAAGTATTACTATTGATGAGAACAGAATTCAGAAAAATGGCAGGTAATCAAAGGACTATCTCTAATCTGGTTAGAAAACTGGATGGAGATAATAAATGCAATATTTGTGCAACAAACATCAAGGATTTGGAAGGAAGGGAACTACTTTGGTTAAATTACTGAAACTTGATATGAGAACTGAAATATAGTAGCATAGCCATCATTACTGAAAAATAGGTATTTTTAAAAATAGATTTTCTCGCAAGACAGCAATAAAGACAGTAAATGTTTCACCAATATTATTAACAGAGATTGTAATGATATAATCAAGTGTTGCATAGATAAAAGGGAAACTTGGTCTAATTCTCTGGAAAAAGTTGGTTCAGGAAGCACTTTTGAGAACCTGCTAGAGGGCAACAGATTAAGAACAAGTTTGGACAAAGATCTATGTGACATTTCAGAGATCTATAACAACAACAATTTCCATTAGTATTTGAGATTAATAATTTTGCAGATAAAGGTTAGAAAACAACGGTCACAAATACCGGTAGGACTCTCATATTCCTAGTTATCTCAACTGACACATTTCTTCTTCTTTCTTTCAATACTTAAAGGGGGCCTATAAGAAAGATGGGGACAGGCTTTTTGGTAGGGCCTATAGCGATAGGACAAGGGGTAATGGTTTTAAACTAAAAGAGGGTAGATTCAGACTAGATATAAGGAAGACATTTTTTACAGTGAGGGCGGTGAAACACTGGAACCGGTTGCCCAGAGAGGTTGTAGATACCCCATCCCTGGAAACATTCAAATAATTTGCTCCAGACCAGACCACATACACAATCTGTAACACAGCAGGGAACTGCATGTAGGTCTCCAGATTAACACCCTCATTTCTGGACTTACTGTCCATTCAGAATAAAAGTGAGAAACACAAGAGGTAACCATACAAAATACACTAATGCACATCATGACGATCTCAAATAAAAGGAAAAGGAAAAGGAAAAGGAAAGGGAAAGGGAAAAGGGGAAGGGGAAGGGGAAGGGAAGAAGAAACAACCCAGTTTTGAAGGAAGAAATTTGAAGGAAGTTTTGTACCCTCCTTCTCTTATCCTTATTCTGAAAATTTTGATCACGGTCTCCCTTTCTTCTTTTTCCACTTTCACCTAAGGTATGTATTTATCAGAACTCAAGTCTCTCAAATCTCCCTCCTCTATTCAAAGTCAGTCTAATGGTCCTATCCCTCCCTGATATCTGCTTCCACACACCACCAGTTTTTCTTCTATACAAAATTTATTTTTCCAATAAATGTCTTCCCTGTTCAAGCTCCTGTTCAATTGTTGTGGTTTAACCCCAGCCAGCAACCAAGCACCACGCAGCTGCTCACTCACTTACCCCCCACCCAGCGGGATGGGGGAGAGAATTGGGAAAAGAACTAAAACTCGTGGGTTGAGATAAGAACGGTTTAATAGAACAGAAAAGAAGAAACTAATAATGATAATGATAAGACTAATAAAATGACAACAGTAATAATTAAAGGATTGGAATATACAAATGATGCACAATGCAATTGCTCACTATCCGCCGATCAATGCCCAGTTAGTCCCCGAGCGGCGATCCCCCCACCCCCACTCCCCCCAGTTTATACACTAGATGTGACGTCACATGGTATGGAATACCCCATTGGCCACTTTGGGTCAGCTGCCCTGGCTGTGTCCTGTGCCAACTTCTTGTGCCCCTCCAGCTTTCTCGCTGGCTGGGCATCAGAAGCTGAAAAATCCTTGACTTGAGACTAAACACTACTTAGCAACAACTGAAAACATCAGTGTTATCAACATTCTTCTCATACCTAACTCAAAAACATAGCACTGTACCAGCTACTAGGAAGACAATTAACTCTATCGCAGCTGAAACCAGGACATCAATTTAACTAAGTACCAGTAAAGGAAGTGGAAGATTAATTTCTTAATTTCTTAGTACAGGATAACAAACCAATTTGCCAGTTAATCTTTTGAAATATTTAAAATACTAATTTTCATTTTGGCACTGTTTGCTACAGAGTCAGCCAAAGAGACCTCACACAGCTGCTGTTGCGCAGCAGTTTTTACCTCTTCTTAAATATGTTATCACAGAGGTGCTACCAACATCACTGATTGGCTCAGCTTTGGCCAGCAGCGAGTCCTTCTTGGAGCTGGCTGGAACTGGCTCTGTCGGACATGGGGGAAGCTTCTGGTGTCTTCTCACAGAAGCCACCCCTTTAGCGCAGACACACACCCACCCCCCCACCCCACCCCCCGCTACCAAAACCTTGCCACGCAAATTCAATGCAGGGATATAAAAATGACTTGCTTTTTACCCAAAATGGAGCCCCTCTCTCTGAGAACTCCCCTCTGTGCAAACTTTTCTACGATATCTCCTAGACAAGTTATTGGACCCTCGCTGGGTCCAATGTATGTTTTATAATGTACATAATATATTAGCACAGTAATACATGTATATAATTTATAAATAAATAAATACACATATATTGGGGGTGCATGCTCAAAAATTTTTTACTGATAGGGGTGCGCAATGAAAAATAGTTTAGGGACCAGTGCTCTACATGGCAGCCAGGGAGCATGGACTCACCTGGAGCCTCTGGCAGAAAACACCTGGAGAGACCCAAGGTCAACCTCTAAGGTTTGGAACCAGGGGGGCTCAGTGCAGGGGGGTTGGACCAGATGATCTTTAAAGGTCCCTTCCAACCCAAACCATTCTATGAAATAAACCTAAATCATCCTGAAGTATCTGATGCTATAATCTCTAATGGTTATGCAGAACCTTGTTGGTTTGGGGTGGTTTTTTTAGACTAATATTCTGTAACTGCCACTGAGAGATAAGTATATTTCATTATGGGAACCAATTTAAGGTAAGTATTGTTTGAATTTGGCAGGGATGTCTGCCATGCAACTTCTATGACCCATTCATCCAAACCAGGGTACATAAACCCTCAAATACTGTGGGAAAATAATGGAAGATTGGCGAGGAGGATTGTAAACACGCTCAAGTGACTTGCAGCTGAGGTGTAGAAAAACACATATATCATACTAATCGTTGTTTAGTCTTGTGTGCTTGACAAGTAGAACATCTGTGTTCAGATAACACAGGCCTGTGATAGACTCAGAGGCACCCTATCAAACATGCTTGAGATTCCTGCCCTGCTGTGGGAAAGATCAAAGCACAGTGGTAAACTATGCCTGCATGAATCCCTGATATACAGGTGAAAACAGCAGGTTCGGAGATCCTCAAGCAGGGACTGAGCTCCGCGGTGCCTGCGTCCCCACTTGTATGCCTCCGCCCAGGTGCTGCTTTGGGGATCCCCTGGTTGATGAGGTAACAAAAATAAATTTACTCTCTGCATTTTAGCTGTGGTTTTGTGGTTGTTCCTGCTTCCTGCCTGTGTCGGTTCACATATTTGGTGAAGTCAGCAGGATCCAGGAACAGCCATGCCATGGATGGCAAAAAAGTTGGGGACTGGGGAGTCCACAAGAGTGTCTCCCCGTATTCCAGGATGGTCCAGTACTGAGTGCTGGACCCCCGTGGCCACTTTCTTGGGTACACTGGCTCCGCCAGAAGCATGGCCTGAAATAGATGATGGGCTGGTGGTTACCCCCCAGACAATTGAAATGGCTATGCACGGGTTGCCATGGAAAGCAGCATCGGATTCTTCTCACAAGTTAGTGGGGAGATTGGAATGGTTGCTTATTACCGGTCTTTGACCTCTTAACTGTGAAGTTGTTGCATTATGGAGTAAAATGAGAGAATGGGAAAAGGAAGTTGGGACATTACAAGATGAAAAAGGCAATCGTGGGAGAAGTAATTACTATTCAATCAGAGCGGTGCCATGGGCTGCAAGATAATGTAGAGCAATTGGTAGCGCATATTGCTAATAAACGAAGGGACAGATATGGAAAAAGTAAGGTTTCAGTTTCCCAAGTTCATGCTCTCAGCACAAAACCTTCATCGGATCCTGAGGAATGGGATGGAAATATTTGGAGTGAATCCTCAGACTTGAGACTGAGTTTGAATTTGATCTGGACTTAAAAAGCAGGGAGGTGGTGGAAGCACGACCCCTCATACAAATGATGGGGCAGCAGGAACAGGCGGACAGGGGAGTGCAGATCACACATACTTACACTCCGAAAGAGTTAAGGGAATTTTGAGAGATCTATAAGCAAAAGAGTGGGGAAGGCATACTGGCATGGATTTTGCAAGCTTGGGATAGTGGAGCTGCCTCTATCCATTTATTAATGGGTGAAAAAGATTTATTAAGCTCTATAGCCAATGATGATCAGATACAACAAGGATATGCTCAGCTGCAAAATATCAGAGGTCCTGATGGGCAAGATATTATCACACCTACATTTCAAAGAAGAAATACGTAAAAAACCCAGTTCGCTTAGTGAAGGATGAAGATGAACCAGGGTCATCATGGGAAAAGGAGGAAGAGGCAGAACCAGAGGTAATCACCCGATCCCTATCCTTGAGTGAGCTGTGGGATATTAGAAAAGATTTCGGTCGCCATATAGGTGAGCATATTATCACCTGGCTGCTCTGATGCTGGGACAATGGGGCTAGTAGCCTGGAATTAGAAGGTAGGGAAACCGAGAAGCTGGGATCACGTTCTGGGGAAGGTGGCGTTGACAAGGCAATTGGAAAAGGGACACAAGCCATCAGCCTCTGGAGGTGACTCCTGTCAAGCATGATGGAAAGGTACCCCCTTAAGGAAGATGTTATATGTCACCCAGCCAAGTGGACCACCATGGAGACAGGTATCCAATATCTGAGGGAATTAGCCATGCTAGAGATGGTTTATTATGACCCAGACAACCTACAATTACCCAAAGATCCAGATGATGTCCAATGCACACAACCCATGTAGCGGAAGTTTGTACGGAGCGCACCATCATCCTATGCCAGCTCACTGGCAATAATGACCTGGAAAGACGAAGAGGCACCAATGGTGGATGAAATGGCTCACCAACTCCGGCAATATGAAGAAAATCTCTCTTCCTCCCTACAGGCCTGCATTTCAGCTGTGGAGAAGCTGTCCCAGGATTTCCAGCAATGCAAAGAGGATATGTCCTATTCCCCACCTGTACGGACCAATGTCTCAGCTATTAGGAGTGAGCGTTCCTCTGCCCAAGAGAGAGAATATAGAAGGTACAGACCATGAGGTGCCCTGTGGTTTTACCTATGTGATCATGGAGAGGACATGAGGAAATGGGATGGAAAACCTATCTCAGTCCTAAATGCACGGGTACGTGAGTTACGAGGTAAAAACCACCACAAAAGGGGATTCTCCCAGGGAAAATGCCACTCCAGTTTCCAGAGTAGAAGGGCTAATCTTACTTCTGATCCTCTTGAAGGGACTTCTGAGCCAATCTTACAAGAAGTGACTACTGGATACTCTGACCAGAATTAGAGGGGCCCTGCCTCCAGCCAGGTGGAGGAAGGGGACAACTGGGTCTATAGGACTGTGTGGATTCAATGGCCTGGCATGGTAGACCCACAGGAGTATAAGGCTCTAGTAGACACTGGTGCACAGTGTACTCTAATGCCATCAAGTTATAAAGGGGCAGAACCCATTTGTATTTCTGGTGTGACAGGGGATCCCCAGAATTAACTGTAATGGAGGCTGAGGTAAGCCTGACTTGGAATGAATGGCAAAAGCACCCCTTTGTGACTGGTCCACAGGCCCTGTTCATCCTTGGCATAGTGTCCTAATCCAATGTCGGGGAAGGTTTCGATATGATCCCAAGAGCGAGATTAAGACACAAACGAGGTCAAATGCCGTATACCCAAAAGACCTTTTATTATCAAAAGTATCAAAACTAGAAAATAGTAGTGATAGGATAGAATGGAAGAAAAGCCAGAAATCAAGCAAGCAGTCGGGATAGAGTTGCAAGAATAGGCACCACCATGGATCCAGCAGCGTCCCGTTGTGTCGCGGTAGAGACGGACACGACAAGTAATAGATCACACAAAATGGCTACTTTATTGTTCTAACACACCTTTTTATACCCTTCTTTAGAGTATGTGTTAGTATATGATTGGTTTGGTACTAAACTAACAATTCATGATTGGTGAGTTCGTTAGGACGGTTCTTCTTATCACTATCTTGGTTTTGTACCGGTCTTCTCGGATCTTTCCAGACTCTTCAAGGATATACTACAAGCTGCTCGAGGTCACGCTGTTCTCGAACTGTCAGGAATTCCGTAGATTCGTTACATTCCCAGACAATTCCCCCTTTTTGTATTTGTGCTAAAAATATTGTTCTGGCCGCCCCCTGCAGGGCCCTTTGCAGAAGACTGAAAAGACAGGGCAACATTAGGAGCACAGTTATCACAACCAAGATAACTACCCCCACAGTTTTGAGCAGAGATACCAACCATCCAGACAATCCCCAACCCTTGAACATCTTTGTTAGCCAATCTAATTCATCGCTTTCTGTCAGCTTCCTGACTCCCTTCTTTAATTGTTGAATACTACTGAAAATGGATTCTGAATGGTCGGACAGATTCATACAACACATCCCTTCAAACTCATCACAACCGTGTCCTTGTGCTAAAAGCAAAAAATCAATTGCAGCTCTATTTTGCAACGCAGCATGTCTAACACTACCAACATCAGTTAGAAGGTTACTTAAAGCTAAAGAGGTGGCCTTAGATTGCTTACTAAGCCAACATCCTAACTTATTTAAAGTTCTTAAGGCATTTGCAACGCCAACTCCTGGTGCCAATATGGAGGCTGTTAAAATCTGGCCTCGATTCCAAAATTCGATGTCATCTTGACAGGAACTGCTAAACTGATGAGCAAACCTTTGGACTCGTCTATGCTTTCGAGTCATGTTCAGAATCGTTAACATATTTGGTGTTAATAACGTGAGGCGTCCGAGGCTACACGGGCCTCCATTCAGTTTAGATGGAATGCCTCCCCAGGCACGATCTCCACAGATTAGAAACATGCCAGGAGGTAGCGCAAGAGGAACAACAGAAGATCGTGAAGCATTAGGTGCAGTATAATTACACCATGCAGTTGCATTACGATAGAGAATACTAGTTGCATTAACATTTCGACCCTGGCGAGCAATATTGCTATAAGAGTAATTAAAGAACACACAAGCATCCATCATTACAGATCCTAATAATTCTAACTCTTGGGGTTCCTGGGTGACTGGCAAAAGATGTGCATACACACGATCCCAGTTTTTGTACAACTTTTTGGAGAATCACAGAGATTCGGGATCCGCAGTGGGTTCGGCCAGGTGTCCACGGGTAGTCCCACCAAGCATGTAGAGAATGGATTCTCAGGGGTTGCTGTGGCGAGACACAAGGTGTCCTGATGTGTCATGTTTGCTAAAGTGACCCAGACATTTTGTTTAGGTTGTGAGATCACCCATCCTTCACCCTGAGGCAGGTTCCAATACAGGCTGAACACACCGAGCAGGAACCCAGCGAGGACCAGCATCTGTGGAAACACAAGCATAACCCCTTCCCCAGGTTAATAGCTCACATGGTCCACTCCACTGACCAGTAACTAAATCTTTAACATGTACTTTGATACCCTTTTGTAAATTCTGTGTTGAACAGAGAGAAGAGAAATGTTGAAAAAGAGGAGGTAGGGGAGAATTATCGCTACAATGGAGAAAATTAAGAACATAAACTGCTTTATCTAAACATGCCTGTGGTGGTTCCCCAACCATTCCCCCTTTTTGTTTTTGAAGCTGCTGCTTCAGTGTGCCATGTGCACGCTCAACAATTGCTTGTCCTGTGGGGGAGTGGGGAATGCCTGTGACATGAGTAACACCCCAGAGATTAAAAAATGTTTGAACTTTTCGTGAAGCATATGCCGGGCCATTGTCCGTTTTAATTTGGTGAGGTACCCCGAGCATAGCGAAAGCCTTCTGGAAATGCCGAATTACATCTTTTCCTGTTTCTCCATTATGTGCTGTTGCTACCAAAGCATGAGAATAAGTATCAATAGAAACATGAACATATTTTTGTCTGCCAAATTCATTAATATGAGTAACATCAGATTGCCAAATCTGTAAAGTTTGTATACCTCTGGGATTAGTACCAAAATACGCCGGAGTGTGAATTCCCTGACAATCAGGACAGGCAGCTACAATAGAACGAGCTTCAGCATGGGACAGACCAAATTGCCTTCGTAAAGCTCGAAAACCTTGGTGAAAAAATTGATGTGATAATATAGCTTGTTGCTTGATGTTAGGAACAGTAGCCAAAGCCATAGCAGAAGCGAGAGCATCCGCTCTGGCATTACCTTCCGTGTAAAAACCTGGTAAATTGGTATGACTACGGATATGCATGATAAAATAAGGTTCCGTTCGTAATTGAATACGTTTCCAAAGGTCTAAAAGCACATCAAATAATAATTGATTGTCTGACATGGTCAAAGCCACTTTGTCTAGTCGAGAAACTAGATTAGCTACATACGCTGAGTCAGTTACAATATTTACAGGAGCAGAAAAAATAGAAAAGGCAACAGCCATTGCACATAGCTCTACTACTTGTGGGGAACCATTTTGATGTACCACTTTGCTGTTCCAAGTGTTGTTCTCGTACCATACTACTGCTGCTTTACCCGTTTTTCCAGAGCCGTCTGTGAAGACGGTAGGACCTTTCACAGGTTCCGGCTGGCTTAAATTTTTCTGCCCAAATGGTATATCTCGAGCAAATTTCAGGAGCGGATGCGATGGTAGATGATAAGAGATCTGTCCTTGAAAGCCCGCCATAGCTGCTTGCAGCTCGTAATTGTTCGCCAGACACCATTCAAAGTACCAATTTTGAACAGGTAAAACAATCGTAGCTGGATCACGTCCTGTTAGTTCTACACATCGTTTTCTGGCTTTTATGATTATATCAGCAATAAGTTCAAACAAGCCAGGAGCAGTTTTTCGTGGTCGGAATGACAAAAACATCCATTCTAAAATGTGTAACGGATCATCCCACTCAGAATTCCACTGCACCAAGACACCAAATGGCACAGTTTTGTCAATTAGTACAAAGAACTGCACCAATTGAGACAGATCAATTCGAGAAACAAATTTCTTGTATATACATTGTTCCACCATGTGAATTACATTTAATGCTTCCTTATTCAATATTCTGGGTTCTGTTGGATCATTGGAATGTTTTAATAAGTCCAATAGAGGTTGTAACTGCGAATTAGTCAGTCCAAGATAGGGCCTGATCCAATTCAAGGATCCCATTAATTTCTGTACATCATTGAGTGTCTTAACCGCAAGGTTAAGCTTCACAGGTTGGGGCACAACCTGTTTGTTTGTAATTGTCATTCTCAAGTATTTCCAGGGTGCTATTACTTGCACTTTTTCAGGGGCAATAACTAACCCATATTGTCGTAGTGAATGCATGGTCAAATATTTCATGTCATTCAACTGCTCCTTGTTGTCTGATGCTAACAGAATGTCATCCATATAATGATAGCAATAACTAGTAGGGAATTTTTCCCGTACAGGTGACAAAGCTTGTGCAACAAACCATTGACAAATGGTTGGTGAATTTTTCATGCCCTGTGGCAGAACTCTCCATTGATATCGTTTTGCTGGTTCTGCATGATTGATAGAGGGCACAGAGAATGCAAATTTTTCTTTGTCTTGGGCAGCTAATGGAATTGTAAAAAAGCAATCCTTAAGGTCCATGACAATGATTTCCCAATCGTGAGGGATCATGGCAGGTGAAGGCATGCCTGGTTGCAGAGCCCCCATCGTGGCCATGACAGCATTGACCTGCCGCAGGTCATGCAACAATCGCCATTTACCTGATTTCTTTTTTATCACAAACACTGGAGTATTCCACGGACTATGAGATGGTTCAATATGTCCGGCAGCCAGTTGTTCCGCTACCAATTCTTGCAGGGCCTTTAATCTTTCAATTGGTAGGGGCCACTGATTCACCCACACAGGGTTAGTCGTTAACCAGGTTAGAACAAGCGTGGGTTGTTTAACACCCTGCAACACAGTGGCCCCCGTTAAAAATCCGTGGTAATTTTCACCCCCCATTGCGACAAGCAATCCCTCCCCCATAAAGTGAGGGGAGCTGCTGCCACATATGGTTTAAGAACTGCCTGTTGGCCCTCGGGATTGGTAATCAGAACTGGAGTGGCTGCTACCTTTGCAGGCGTGGACCCTCCCAGCCCCAGTACTCCCACACCAGCCTCCTCTGTGGGCCAGGTGGACGGCCACAAATAATCGGCTATAATAGTAGCATCGGCTCCGGTGTCCAGGAGCCCTGCAAGCCTTACTGTACTTGGCATTTTTCCATGATTCGACACGGTGCACGTCATTTGTGGTCGGGATGATGAGACAGTCTGGGACCAGCAGACCTGAGGGGGTCCTGTAGAGCCGAAGCTTCCATCGCATCGCAGTCGCTGTTCTGCTTTCGAAACAGAGCTCAAAAAGGGAACAAGTTGAGCAATACGAGTACCTTTAGGGATTGTTACTGGTGGATAGGGGGTTGAAATCATTGCGCAAATTTGACCTGTAAAGTCAGCATCAATAACTCCCACATGTACAATTATTCCATTTAACGTGCTACTTGATCTTCCCAACAGCAATGCACTCAGCCCTCGTCCTATAGGACCCCTTGCATTAAGAGGGACCTTAACAATGTCTTTCGTGACTAGAGTTACTGTGTCGGCAGTGGATACATCCAGCCCTGCTGAGCCAGCTGTTGCGGCTGACAGTTGTTCACAGAGGGGAGTTGACTCCTTGTTGGAGGGGGATTTGATGTCATCGCGCGCCCTCCCGCACTCGTTTTGCGGTTTCCCTGTAGCAGCTGCCCATTAGCATGAAATTTAGAACGACACTGTTTGGCAAAATGCCCTGATTTTCCGCATTTCTTGCAAATAACCTCCGGTGAGTGGTGTACCGGGTGTTTACGTGGGGATGTTTTGTGTGGAGAAGTCCGTACAGCGACACGCCCTTCACTGCCACACCCAGAGCACTTTCCAGAATCTTTGATAGCATTGGCTATGGTGGTCACTGTGTGTACCAGCGTCCCAACTTTAGAACATGCAGCTACCATGTCAGGGACAGAAGGATCTCCTGGCAGAGCCTGTATGATCCTTTGACAGTCCTCATTAGCATTATCTTTTGCCAGCTGTTTGCATAACATTTGTCTTAAGACCTCATCGTCTACCTGTTTTTCCAGGGCAGCAGATATTTTTTCTACAAATTGTAAAAAGGGTTCTGTGGGGCCTTGACGAAGAGTGGCATATTTTTGCTTCGGGGCTGCCAAATCCATGGTTCTCTTTATTGCCAGAAGGCCTATATGTTGTGCCTGTTCGAGAGCCAGTGGAGGCCACGTAGCCTGTAGCTGAGGGTTACTATACTGCCCTTCACCAAGCAAGGCTTCCTCTCCCAGGCCTACTCTCGGGTCGTCCCGTGGCAGTCGTGAATTATGCAGCGCCGCCGTGCGTGCCATCTGCCTCCAGGTGGATTGAAATACTTGCAACTGTACGGGCTGAAACAGCACTTGTGCCAGATGCATTATGTCATATGGACACAGCAGATCTGTGCTAATTATACGAAGAAGTTGCATCACTTCAGGAGAATTAATTCCGAATTTTTGTACTTTATTCTGCAAATCCTGCACTACTCTCCAGCCGATTGGAGTGTGCTCATCTTGCCGGTTCGTGCCCGCAGCAGCTTTGAAAACAGGAAATGTAACAAGAGGCCCCGCTGCGTTATCTAGAGGCTTTAGAAACGCAGGTGTCAGAGAGCACTGGCTGAGGCGTTCTACTAGATCCCAGTTGCCGGAGTCGGCAGCATATCGTCTAACTCCCTCCCAAAATTGATCAGGGGATCTCGGGACCACAGTTACTGTGGACGGAGGGAGAGTCCATGGCAGAGGTTCTTTTGGTATGGATTTATCTGCAAGCTGCAGGGATCACATAGCGTCAATTAGAGATTTTTCTGCCTCAGTTTCATTCTTGCTCTCATTTTCTGTGCGGCCCTCACATTCAGTTTGAGTCCCACCATCCTGTTGGCCCTCACGTACGTTACGGCCCTGGTTTTCGTTATGGCCTTGGCTTTCGGTACGGCCCTGGTTGTCGGCACGGCCTTGGTTTTCGGCACGGCCCTGGTTTTCGGCACGGCCCTGGCTTTCGGCACGGCCCTGGTTTTCGGCACGGCCCTGGCTTTCGGGCTCAGTGTTAATCGCCACATTTTTCACTTCGGGGGGGGCTGATGGAGTCACCCCTTCTGCCGCCGCACCAGTAGGTGAGGAGGGCCCCTCATCGCCCGGGAAAGTGATTAATGGCGTAGGAGGAGGAGGTGAGTAAGGGTATGATCTAATTTTGCTCGTGAGGGGTTTTCTACCCGCAACTGCTGAAATCGCAGCATCGGCCGCAGCCGTTGCTTGAGCCGAAGCTGTTTCCGTGTTACCATTTACTGATTTCTCATCATTCTTTTGCTGATCTTTTGCATCACAATCTGCTTTCCAGTCTTTCAGAGTCTCAGTTAACAAACGCCATACGACAGCCAACTCGCACAGGTCTGTCTGCCCCTTAGAAATCTCCTCAAACATTTTCAAGGCCACAGATTGCCATGCTCCCACACTAAACGCAGTAAGCGTTGTGGCTTGAAAGCCGTGGGTCTTACACCATAATAAAATCCTCCTCAGGTTTTGTTCGGAGGTTTTAACCCCTTTTCTTTTTAACAGGGCTCTCCAGGTAGACAAAATTGTCTCCTCTTCCTTAGTTAATTGCTGCCCCATTCTAACAGTCCCCGGCAGCTCACCTTATTAGGTGTCTAGGCTCAGGTCCGGACCAGGCAGATTCAACTGCTCTCAGCTTCACCGGGCTCCGTCTCCGCAGCGTTTTTCTCGCCGCCAGTATACTCTCTCGCAGCTCTCGTCGCCGCTGGTATACTTCTCTCTAGTGCTGGATTTATCGCCGTTAGATGATCTGTTCGCTCAGGCGCATCGGGGTCACCATTTGTCGCGGTAGAGACGGAAACGACAAGTAGTGGATCATGCAAAATGGCTACTTTATTGTTCTAACACACCTTTTTATACCCTTCTTTAGAGTATGTGTTAGTATATGATTGGTTTGGTTAGTAACTAACAATTCATGATTGGTGAGTTCGTTAGGACGGTTCTTCTTATCACTATCTTGGTTTTGTACCGGTCTTCTCGGATCTTTCCAGACTCTTCAAGGATATACTACAAGCTGCTCGAGGTCGCGCTGTTCTCGAACTGTCAGGAATTCCGTAGATTCGTTACATTCCCCGACACCGTTGTTCCTCAGTCTTCAATTCTTCGGTGATGGGTGCACACCACGGCTTGTCTCCACGTTTTTTTTATAGGGCATAGTGCAATGATGCATGCACACCCATACTGTTCATGCACCGTTCAAGTGCTGCAGGTTTCGTCTATCACACGACATTCGCGTGATCAATACCAGAAACCAGTATCTTATCTCAAAGACTACAGTTTCCATGAGAGTGGTAGTCTCCACATTCTTCGCTGACTGACCTGTCTCCACCCCTGGATGCCTCAGTGACCTGATAATCATCCTTTTGGACAGAGGACTGCCCTGCTTAAACAAGCCATCTCTGGGATAAGTCACAGCAAACAATTGTTGAGATGAATGGCTTGAGATGATAGTCCAGTCTCTCACAACAAAAAATCTTTCAGACAAACAGCTCAAGATAACAATTCAGTCTCTCACACATAGACTATCTCAGGAGAGGGTACTTCAAAGAACCAAAGAGTTATCGGTGGGCTTTTGGTATAGCTGCCTTGGAGACGGAGGGCACTGAACAGCTGTCAACCTTGCCTAGTCTCTCGGAGGAGCCTTCTGTTGTGGGGTTGCTGAGGGTTGAAGAATGACAAGTGCAACTGTTACCACAGCGGTGCACCAGCAGCAATATTGCACTAACCAAGACTCCCTGATTCCCATCCATAAGCTGATTTGTCGACTGGAGAGCCAAGGAGTGATCAGCAAGACTCACTCACCCTTTAACAGTCCCATATGGCCAGTGCGAAAGTCTGATGGAGAGTGGAGACTAACAGTTGACTGTTGTGGCCTGAATGATGTCACGCCACCACTGAGCGCTGCTATGCCGGATATGCTGGAACTTCAATATGAACTAGAGTCAAAGGCAGCCAAGTGGTATGCCACAATTGACATTGCTAATGCTTTTTTCTCAATCCCTCTGGCACCAGAGTGCTGGCCACAATTTGCTTTTACTTGGAGGGGCATCCAGTAGACTTGGAATCAATTGCCCCAGGGGTGGAAACACAGCCCCACCATTTGCCATGGACTGATCCAGACTGCACTGGAAAAAGGTGAAGCTCCAGAACACCTGCAGTACATTGATGACATCATCGTATGGGGCAACACAGCAGAAGAAGTCTTTGAGAAAGGGAAGAAAATAATCCAAATCCTTCTGAAAGCCGGTTTTGCCATAAAAGAATGGA
Organism: Astur gentilis; assembly: GCF_929443795.1. Taxonomy (NCBI): domain Eukaryota; kingdom Metazoa; phylum Chordata; class Aves; order Accipitriformes; family Accipitridae; genus Astur; species Astur gentilis. Next base: position 30,879,302 of record NC_064918.1, read on the forward strand.
AGGTCAAGGGTCCTGTACAGGAGATCCAGTTTTTAGGAATAAAATGGCAAGACGGGTGTCATCAGATTCCCATGGACATGATCAAGAAAATAGCAGCTATGTCTCCACCAACTAATACAAAGGAAACACAGACCTTCTTCGGTGTTCTGGGTTTTTGGAGAATGCATATTCCAAATTGCAGTCTGATTATAAGCCCTCTCTATCAAGTGACCCAGAAGAAGAATGATTTTAAATGGGGCCCTGAACAACGACAAGCCTTTGAACAAATACAATTGTTCATGCAGTAGCCCTTGGACCAGTCTGGGCAGGACAAGATGATAAAAATGTGCTCTATACTGCACCCAGGGAGAATGGCCCTACCTGGAGCCTCTGGCAGAAAGCACCTGGGGAGACCCGAGGCAGACCCCTGGGGTTTTGGAGTTGAGTATATTGAGGATCCAAGGCCTGCTATACTCCAACTGAAAAAGTGATCTTGGCAGCATATGAAGGAGTTTGAGCTGCCTCAGAAGTGGTTAGTACCGAAACACAGCTCCTCTTAGCACCCCGACTGCCAGTGCTGGGCTAGATGTTCAAAGGGAAGGTCTCTTCTACACATCATGCAACTGATGCCACGTGGAGTATGTGGGTCGCACTGATCACACAATGACCTTGCATAGGAAACCCCGATCACCCAGGAATTTTGGAAGTGATCACGGACTGGCCAGAAGGCAAAGATTTTGGAATATCACCAGAGGAGGCAGTGACGTGTGCTGAAGAGGCCCCATTGTATAATAAACAGCCAGAAAATGAGAGGCAATATGCCCTGTTCACTGATGGGTCCTGTCGCATTGTGGGAAATAATCAGAGGTGGAAGGCTTCTGTATGGATTCCTATACGACAAGTCGCAGAAACTGCTGAAGGAGAAGGTGAATCGAGTCAGTTTGCAGAGGTGAAAGCCATCCAGCTAGCATTAGATATTGCTGAAAGAGAAAAGTGGCCAGTGCTCTATCTCTATACTGACTCATGGATAGTAGTGGCAAATGCCCTGTGGGGGTGGCTACAGCAATGGAAGCAGAGCAACTGGTAGTGCAGAGGTAAACCCATCTGGGCTGCCACACTGTGGCAAGATATTGCATCCCAGCTAGAGAATCTGGTTGTAAAAGTATGTCACGTAGATGCTCATGTACCCAAGAGTCGGGCCACTGAAGAACATCGAAACAACCAACAGGTGGATCAGGCTGCCAAGATTGAAGTGGCTCAGGTGGACCTGGACTGGCAACATAAGGGTGAGCTATTTATGGCTCAGTGGGCCCATGATACTTCAGGCCATCAGGGAAGAGATGCAACATATAGATGGGCTTGCGATCGAGGGGTGGACTTGAGTATGGACTCTATCGCACAGGTTATCCATGAATGTGAAACGTGCTGCAATTAAGCAAGCCAAGCGATTAACGCCCCTGTGGTATGGAGGGCGATGGCTGAAATATAAATTTGGGGAGGCCTGGCAGATTGACTATATCACACTCCCACAAACCCACCAAGGCTAGTGCCATGTGCTTGCAATGGTGGAAGCAACCACCGGATGGCTGGAAACATATCCCGTGCCCCATGCCACTGCCCAGAACACTATCCTGGGCCTTGAAGAGCAAGTTTTATGGTGACATGGCACTCCAGAAAGAATTGAGTCAGACAACGGGACTCATTTCCGAAACAACCTCATAGACACCTGGGCCAAAGAGCATGGCATTGAGTGGATATATCATATCCCCTATCATGCACCAGCCTCTGGGAAAATTGAGCGATACAATGGACTGTTAAAGACTACATTGAGAGCAATGGGGGGTGAAACCTTCAAACATTGGGATACACACTTAGCAAAAGCCACCTGGTTAGTCAACACCAGAGTGTAGCGTTCGCTACATATCCAGGTGCCACGATTCGATCACTGGTCGACCCAGACCAGGGAAAGAGACAGATAACACACGTGGTGTGAGCGCCAACTTCCCCCTTTTATTGCGCAGTTAATTCCTTTTATACTAACAAGGGCAGGCGGGGTTACAGGTGTGTCATAGGGCTGCGACTAACCCTCCATCTTTCCGTGACATCACGAGATCTTCCGAACGCCAAGCCCTACATCTCCCCCTCCCTATGACTAGTTTGTATAGTTATAAACAATCACACACAAAGGAATAACTAAGAAAGCACTACGATCGTAAATGCATTCCTACAACTAAGTTAAAGCATTGCATCTTAAGCATACCTAAATGTAAATCACACAAGCGGTAAATAGAAAGTTAAGGCTTGAGAAGAATTACTTCTACCACGCTATAAAGTTTATCGTTGGCACGTCGATGTTAAGGCTTGCCATCTAAAACATCCAGAGTCCCGGCAATGAGTATTTTTAACTCCTCTGTTGATACAAAATATTCTCAGCTCAGTCTCTGACATCTGGACCCCATAAGACACCACGGATGGGCTCCGAAAGGGATGTCGTCTGGATGCACATCGGACCCCACTTGGTACTGCCCGCAGTACCAAAGATCTGTAGCGGATACCCAAGGCGTCACGGGCCAGAAGAAGGTGCCAGCAGTCTGTAAAGAAAAACACTCAAACACTATAAGGTTAGAGCAGGACGAACCATGTGGCTAGGGACCCATTTCAGCAACCCTTCAGGCGTCTGTACACAGGCATACCCTCTCCCGAGACAACACAGCTCAAACGGCCCCTCCCATTGGTGTGTCTGGAAATCGCGCACGCGGACCAGCGGGAAAGGACCTTTTTCTTCTGTGTTCATAAAATGTCGCTGCGCTGCTGTCTGTTCCAGGTCCCCTCGAATCGTCTGATTTAATGAGGTTAATGCAGTTAATAGAAGACGCTGTGTACGGAGGGCAGGCGTGTTATCTTGTAACCAGGACGGCTCCTCCTGCTCCCCCTCCCTAAGCTGATCGAGGGGGGTCTTTAAGGTTCTATGTGCTCGCTCTACAATGGCCTGGCCGGTGCTGTTATACGGGATGCCATGTACAAGACTGATACCCCAGATTGCACAAAATCGTTTTACTTTTTCTCCCGTATAAACCGCACCATTGTCTGTCTTAATCTGTTGTGGAATACCTAATTGAGCTATGCAAGCACGCCAGTGTTGTATAACTGCCAAACTATTCTGTTTAGTATGCGCTGTAGCAAGAATATACCTACAATAAGTGTCTACTGTAACATGTAAATACTGCTGTGGCTTAAAGGGAACATATTCTGTAATATCCATTTGCCAAATCTGATTTGGTCGTAAACCACGAGGGTTGACCCCAGCTTCCCAGAGGGGTCCTTTGGCACAATGAGGGCAAGCTGCGACAATTTCTTTGGCTTCAGCACGAGAAATGCCTGTTAACGTCACCAATCCTCGTGGACTGCAATGCAAAAGGCGGTGTAGTGTTATTGCACGTGCCCTTGCTGGCGTGCTGTTATCATCGCCAATGGCAGCCAAAAGTGCCTGCACCGCCTGGTCAGCGTGGCTGTTCCCTTCAGCCAGCGGTCCTGGAAGACCAGAGTGACTGGCGACATGAACAGGGAAAACAGGTGCACTACATAACTGTAAAGCGTTCAGCAACATGCCAGCTATTTCTGTAGAAGAAGCTAGCGCCCATTCCCCTGCCACCAATAGCTTATACACATATAATTAATCCATGACCACATTTAAAGGCTCTGTCGGCCAACGCAATAAGGCCATGGTGACCGCCTTGGCCTCCAGAAACTGTACCGAGCGACTCGGTTCAGTGTAGACCACCTCGTGCCACACCCCATCTTCCTTCCAAACACAGACAGCTTTAGTGGTTTTAGAGGACGCATCAGTAAATATTGTGCGCTCGTCATTAGGGTGTTTCGACACATGCTGCACTGGAAGAATGGGTAGGGCATGTAAGATTTCCCCACAAGGATGGACCTCATACCCCACTATTGTTCCCGTAAATTCTGCTAATGCACCCTGTAATGCTGAGACTTGTGGGTAGACCAGATTCCATTGAGTTAAGGAGCAGGGTAAGACAATGCGGTTCGGTTCTCTGCCAGTAAAATGTTGGCAAGCCCCACGGCAATGCATAATCATGGCGGCTACTAATAGTGGCCAAGTAATGACAGCTGTGTGTGCTCTACCCTGATGTAACCACGCAAAAGGCCACTCTGGACCTTCTGCAGTCTGTATTAGTACACCGTGACAACTCTGGCCACAAAAAGCCGTGCATCAATTGGCTGTGAGGGCCAAAACCTCTGCAAGCCCCACTGCTGGGCCCGTTGGGCTATGTTTTCTAGTAATGCACGTTGTAATGGTTGCAGTACACGTGGCGTCCGCAATGGTTCCCCCCCTCGAAGTAGCTGATACAAGAGGTTCATTTCATCTTCCGCAATCGGGATGAAATTTCTCAGCCATAACAGTTTACCTACTAACTTTTGGGCATCATGTAATGTACATACTTGGTCAGGGACCATAAAACTTTGAGCAGTGACTGTGCGGGGGGTTAAATGAGTGCCCAAGTAACTAACAGAAGACCCAATTTGTGTCTTATTGGGAGATATATGAAGGCCATATTCACTCAATTGATGAACTGTTTGATCATAGAGGCGTTGCAATATAGAGTCATCTTGGTGAGACAGCAAAATATCATCCATGTAATGTATAATGGTGGCTTCTGGGTGGTCTTTTCGCAGAGAATGCAAGGCTTTACCTACCGCGATCTGACAAAGAGTTGGCGAATTTTTCATGCCTTAGGGAAGCATTTTCCACTGATACCGCTGCATAGGTGCTTGATGGTTCATCTCCAGGATAGAGAATGCAAACCGCTCGCGATCTCCTGGGTGCAAGGGAATACTGAAAAAACAATCTTTTATATCAATCACGACAGCTTGTCCTTTTGGCACAATGGCCGGGGAGGGTAACCCCGGTTGTAATGCCCCCATGTCCTGCAGGCAGGCATTAACTGCTCGCAAGTCATGGAGGAGCCGCCACGCTCCTGACTTTTTCTTTATGACAAATACAGGAGTATTCCAGGGACTAGTGGAAGGTTCAAGGTGGCCCATTTGCACTTCCCTTTGCACTAATTGCACTACTGCCGCCCGCTTTTCTTCAGTCATTGGCCACTGCTCCACCCACACTGGCTTGTCTGTTAACCAAGTGAGCTTCAAAGGACGGCAGACAGCAGTGGCCATCATTAAAAATCCGTGGAAAGGTGACATCCCCAGCTCTGCAGGCAGCAACGCCCAAGGATGGCTGTTGGAACCACTGCCACCATTGGATTGCACCATGCTACCCTATCAGCATCTGCAGCAGTTGTAGGCTGAGCCAGAGTGATCTTTACCAGGGCTTTACTTTTCTTCGATTCTTGTGCCCCCCCCACCCCTATCAGTTGACCTTGTGTTGTGGTGGGCCACCCTGGGGGCCAGACATGAACCGGAATCACCGTGACATCCGCCCCCGTATCTAATAGGGCCAGTAAAGTAATGCTTCGCGGGGAAAGGGGCGATCCCACCTCTAAAGTGATTACGCATTCGGGGCGGGTTTTCATACCCATGGTCAGTGCTATCTGGGCTACAGGAGGAACTGTTGTTACATTGCCCTGATCCTGTGTCTCCGTATCGGTGCTCAGTTCCACGGAAGTGTCGTTTGATCCTGAGGTATCATCGTTGGGTCCTGCACAATATTCAAAGGGGAAGGCCCAGACCCCTTCCCTCCCCTCTTCCCGTTTCCCGACATCGGTTGTCGGTGTTTCGTGCAACACGGAGCCCCCTGCTGGGTCCCGTGTACACAGCAGTCTCGAGCCCTGTGTCCCCGGGCTTACCACATTTCCAGCAACGGAGGTTACCCGCCCCCATTTCCTGAGCCGCCCCTCCGGGTTTAGTTGCGCAATTCCTTGCTATATGACCCCTACCCCCACACCGGTGACAAACGCTCGTACTCCCTTGGAAAACTTGTTCCAAAGGCGCTGCTAGCGGACGCGATTCTTGTTGTTGCTCCCTTTCCAGTACGTGACGTATCATTTCGCCCAGCGATACGTTCGCTGGCAAATGAGAGAGAATCGCTGCAGTTTGTGGGTTAGCTTGAGCCTTAGCACACTCAACTACAATCGCTGCCTTAGCCGTCTCCAGAAGGTTCGCGGCCTGTATAGCAACCTGAAGCCGATCTAAAAAGGCTGTAAATCTCTCTATAACCCCCTGGCGAATCTTCACCCAAGGGGGATCTGCTCTATCCATAGCCGCGACACGTTTGAACACGGCCAAAGCGGTAGTGGCGACTGCCGCAAAGTCATGTCCGCGCAGGCTGTGCCTGCACCTGAGGTGTCGCAAACTGCCCCTCCCCCATGAGTTGGTCTATGGTCACTCCCGCTAGGTGGTGACCAGGATCCTGAGCATCAGTCACGATCTTAAGGCACTGAGCTCGCCACTCCTTAAACAACAGCAGCAATGATGGGGGCAGAACCCCTCTCATCTGCTGCATTACGTCAAAGGGCGCAACAGGCGTTGAAAGCAGACATTCGAACAAAGTGAGCGCCTGCGCGGAATTCACTCCATGCGCCTGCACAGTACTCGCGAGTTCCCGAACGGTCTTTACGTCAAAAGGCGTCCAATCATACCCTCCCCGTGCCGCCGCCCGAATAGGGAGGACGACCGGCTGAAACTGCACCCCTGAAAGGCAGCATTCCTTGGCGATCAGCCGCCAATCTGTGCCCTTCTGGGCACCCCTTTCCTGGCCATCCCCGTCCCCCTCTGTGGGGGGCATTAGCGGTACCACACGCTCCGCGTTCTGTATGGCCCCCTCAAGCCTCTGCAATAGACCCTGTACTCTCTGCAATGTGTTCGATCCCTCCTCTGACTGAACCTGTGGCGCAGGTTTCGATCGCTTCCGTATTGCACCACGCGCTTTCTCCTCATCAGAACTATCGGAGTCGCCATGTACTGGCACCTCACGCCACTTCCGGAAGGGCTCAGACGGGGACTCGACCCGCTCCGGCAATGGCGCGGCAGATGGCGCAGCAGGCTGGGCTTCTGGCAAAGGTCCAACAAGCACAGGCTCCGCTGGCGCAGGCTCCGCTGGCGCAGGGGGCTCAATCCCGGGAGGCTCAGTCCACTCTCCCAACAAAGGCACCTGATTCCCCTCACATGGGGGTGTTTCTTCCTCCGTCACCGTTTCTAACCCCCGTAGCCTCCTAATTGTTTCCTCCGCGGGTGGTCGTCCACTCCCACTGTCTCAACTTACGGTATAAATGTCCCTTAACATCCCTGCCTGGAACCCAGTCCAAGAGACATTCCTCTAAGTCCTTCTGAAGCGCCTGTCGTAATTCTTCCCAGGGAAACTTCCGGGGGGGGGGGGGGCGCATCCGGCCCCGCTGGTACCGTTTCAATAGGAAAAACCTTCGCCTCCACCGTACCTCCCTCGTCCCCGCCCTTAATCAGAGAGAGATCGGTCTGCGTGCCCCGCTCCACGACCGCCCACTCCGTCTGAGTCTGAGTAGCAATCCCTGGGGGCACCGTCTCCCGCTGTTCCTGGGGCGGTGCCTCATCCGCGAACAAAGCAGTTCGCACCGCCAACCAGCACGCCCCGATTTTCTGTCCTTCTGTAACCACCCTCTGCACTTTTCCCCAGGTTTGCAACCGCTCGGTAGCTCCGCGCTCGCCCCTGAGCACCGCCTGGAGCAGAAGTTCCCGGATCTCTCCCCATTTCGGGGTTTTTAAAACTTCTTTGGGAGAGCCTATGCCTCCCCGGCGCAGCATCCACTGGATGCATTCGCCCGTGGGGCCCTTCTTAATCGTTCCCCGGGCACCCACCTCCTCCGCTAACATCTTCAATACCTTAATCACCTGCTCAAGCTCCATCGTCGCTGTGCGACCGATCGCGTCGGGGTCACCACTATTTAGCGTTTGCTACATATCCAGGTGCCACGATCCAATCACTGGTCGACCCAGACCAGGGAAAGAGACAGATAACACACGTGGTGTGAGCGCCAACTTCCCCCTTTTATTGCGCAGTTAATTCCTTTTATACTAACAAGGGCAGGCGGGGTTACAGGTGTGTCATAGGGCTGCGACTAACCCTCCATCTTTCCGTGACATCGCGAGATCTTCCGAACGCCAAGCCCTACACCAGAGGATCTGCCAATCGGGGTGGCCCTGCCCAGTCAGAATTTTTACGTACTGTAGAAGGGGATAAAGTCCCTGTAGTGCACATAAAAGATATGTTAGGGAAGACAGTCTGGGTTACTCCTGCCTCAGGCAAAAGTCAACCCATTCGTGGGATTGCCTTTGCTCAAGGGCCTGGGTGCACTTAGTGGGTGATGCGAAAAGACGGGGAATTCTGATATGTGCCTCAAGGTGATTTGATTTTAGGTGAGAATAGCCAGAATTAAACTGTATGATATTGGTTGCTATATAACCCTGTTACTGTATATTATCATTACTATAATTGTTATATGCTGTATCCATAGTACTTGTATTGGTTTTGTGTGGCAAGGTTTTGGTGGTGGGGGGGGGGGGTTACAGGGGTGGCTTCTGTAAGAAGCTGCTGGAAGCTTCCCCTGTGTTTGAGAGAGAGCGAGCCCATACCAGCCGGCTCTAAGACGGACCCACCGCCGGCCAAGGCCGAGCCAATCAGTGATAGTGATAACGCCTCTGTGATAACATTTTTAAGAAGGAAAAAAAAGTTGGGACGGGGAGAAACAGACACCGGAGTGAGGAGTGAGAACATGTAAGAGAAAAAAGCCTGTGGACACCGAGGTCAGTGAAGAAGGAGAGGGAGGAGATGTTCCAGGCGCCGGAGCAAAGATTCCCCTGCAGCCCGTGCTGAAGACCATGGTGAGGCAGGCTGTCCCCCTGCAGTCCAGGGAGGTCCACAGTGGAGCAGATATCCACCTGCAGCCCATGGAGGACCCCAGGCCGGAGCAGGTGGGTTCCCAAAGGAGGCTGTGTCCCCGTGGGAACCCCGCGCTGGAGCAGGCTCCTGGCAGGACCTGCGGATCTGTGGAGAGAGGAGCCCACATTGGAGCAGGTTTTCTGGCAGGACTTGTGACCCCGTGGGGGACTCACGCTGGAGCAGTGTGCTCCTGAAGGACTGCACATCGTGGAATGGACCCATGCTGGAGCAGTTCATGAAGAACTGCAGCCCGTGGGAATGGCCCATGTTGGAGGAGTTCGTGGAGGACTGTCTCCCATGGGAGGGACCCCACGCTGGAGCAGGGGAAGAGTGTGATGAGCCCTCCCCCTGAGGAGGTGAAGCGGCAGAAAATAACGTGTGATTACCGTAAACCCCATCCCTGTCCCCCTGTGCCGCTGGGGGGGCTTGATGGTGAAATCCGGGAGTGAAGTTGTGCCCAGGAAGAAGGGAGGGGTGGTGGGAAGGTGTTCTGAGATTTCCTTTTATTTCTCATTACCTTATTCTGGTTGATTTGTAATAAATTGAGTTAATTTTCCCAAACTGAGTCTGTTTTGCCCGTGACGGTAATTAGTGAATGATCTCTCCTGTCCTTATCTCGACCTGCAAGCTTTTTTGTTATATTTTTCTCTCCCCTGTCCAGCTGAGGATGGGGGATTGATAGAGTGGCTTTGGTGGGCACCTGGCGTTCAGCCAGGGTCAACCCATCACAGTACTATAGTAAGAATCACTTAGATCAAGCAAGGAAGAACTGTGATAAAACTTAGCGAAGCACAGTAGTGATGGAACCAGGACTGACTCCAGCATGCAACAATCCAATGGTGCACACCATCCTCCTGCTGTGTCCAGTGTCTCCCACTCGTCACACTGCACTGAAGCTCGATCCTACTCTGCCGACTGAGAGGACTTTGCACCATCCCTCCTGCCCGGAAAGACTGGTATGACAGCTGGAGCCCAGAGTCGGGAACTAAATGAACTCAGCGAACATTTTACAGAGATGGCCCCTAGACTAAGGGAATGATATCTCTGAGTGTGTTTACATAAATATATATATATATTTCAAAGGATGGAAAAGGTGATGGTGATTGATCAGGATGTAACTGAAGGTATGGGACCTGAGCATGACATCAATGGTACAGAATAAGGGGTGGATACTGTCCTGGTTTTGGCTGGGATAGAGTTAATTTTCTTTCTAGTAGCTGGTATAGTGTTATGCTCTGGGTTCAGTATGCGAAGAATGTTGATAACACACTGATGTTTTCAGTTGTTGCTAAGTAGTATTTAGACTTAAGTCAAGGATTTTTCAGCTTCTCAAGCCCAGCCAGTGAGAAAGCTGGAGGGGCACAAGAAGTTGGCACAGGACACAGCCAGGTCAGCTGACCCGAACTGGCCAATGGGGTATTCCATACCATGTGATGACATGCCTACTATTTAAACTGGGGCAAGTTGGCCTGGGGGGGATCACTGCTTGGGAACTAACCGGGCATTGGTCAGTGAGTGGTGAGCAATTGCATTGTGCATCACTGGTTTTGTATATTCCAATCCTTTTAATATTATTGTCATTTTATTATTGTTATTTTTATAATTATTAGCTTCTTCCTTTCTGTTCTATTAAACTGTTCTTATCTCAACCCACTAGTTTTACCTTTTTCCTTCCGATTCTCTCCCCCATAACACTGGGTGGCGGGGAGTGAGTGGGCAGCTGCATGGTGTTTAGTTGCTGGCTGGGGTAAAACCATGACACCTCTATATTTAGTATTGCTACTAGTTTAAAAAAAACAGTAAACTTTCTGTTGTATTTGAAGTATATTCTATACCTTAATACATAGATTTATATCTTCTATAGAATTCTATAGGAAAGTTTAAAAAAACTGTATAGAAAAAATATTCCATATATTTTTTTTTTCAAGTAATTTGTACTGGTACATTTAGGTTTCTGTGGGCCCTAACTAGCTTAATATATTTTCATTTCCATAACAATTTTCCACAAATTTGAGCTGTCCTTAAATTTGTTGATGTTGCCTCTAGTTATTTAGAGGTTTAAAACTAAGCTGGTTTTATTTGTTTGAGGGTTTTTTCCCTCAGATTCTAGACTACAAGTTTTAGTCCAGGCTGTGAGCAAATCAGGTTGCATGTTGTCAGACTCACAAGGTTGTGGAGTAAAACAAGTATTGTGTGGTAGAGATGTTTCAGCACTGTGATTCTGTATAGCTTGGAAATAACTTTTCCTGTTGCTTATTTAAAATTTATTTTTTAGGTTAATGATCCATATTCATACAGTTTGGGGATTTTTTACTGTGTACTATGCATCTTAGTATTCTCAATGCCTTAATACTTTCCAGTCATGACTCCTATGACTGGAGTGCTGTAATGGATGGCTATAAGCTCTTCAGAAGGGATAGGCAAGGAAGGAGAGGTGGTGGGGTGGCTCTCTATGTTAGGGAGTGTTTCAACTGCACAGAGCTCATGATTGTGATGATAAGGTCAAGTGCTTGTGGGTAAGGATGACAGGAAGGCCAACAAGGCAGATATCGTGCTGGGAGTCTGTTATAGACCACCCAATCAGGCTGAAGAGACAGATGAAACATTCTACAAGCAGCTGGCAGTAGTCTCAGAATTGTGTGCCCTTGTTCTCGTGGGGACTTCAACTTTCTGGATGTCTGCTGGAAATACAACACAGCAGAGAGTAAGCAGTCTAGGAGGTTCCTGGGGCATGTGGAGGATAACCTCCTGACACAGCTGGTAGGTGAGCCTACCAGGGGAGGAGCCTCGCTAGACCTACTGTTTACAAACAGAGAAGGACTGGTGGGAGATGTGGTGGTCGGAGGCCGTCTCGGGCTTAGCGACAATGAAATGATAGAATTCTCAATTCTTGGTGAGGTAAGGAAGGGGGTCAGCAAAACCACTACTATGGACTTCCGGAGGGCAAAACTTTGCCCTGTTCAGGACATTGGTTGAGAAAGTCCCATGGAAGACAGTCCTGAAGGGCAAAGGGGTCCAGGAAGGCTGGACATTCTTCAAGAAGGAAGTCTTAATGGCTCAGGACCAGGCTATTCCCATGCACTGCAAGACGAACCATCGGGGAAGACGACTGGCCTGGCTGAACAGGGAGCATTTGCTGGGACTCAGGAAAAAAAGGAGAGTTTACCATCTTTGGAAGAAAGGGCAGGCAACTCAGGAAGACTACAGGGATCTTGTTAGGTAATACAGAGAGGAAATTAGAAAGGCAAAAGCTCAGCTAGAACTCAATCTGGCCACTGTCATAAGAGACAACAAAAAATGTTTTTACAAATACATTAACAACAAAAAGAGAGCCAAGGAGAATATCTATCCTTTATTGGATGCAGAGAGGAACATTGCCACCAGATATGAGGAAAAGGCTGAGATACTTAATGCCTTCTTTGCCTCAGTCTTTAATAGTGAGACCAGTTATCCTCAGGGTACTCAGCCCCCTGAGCTAGAAGGCAGGGGCAGAGAGCAGAATATACCCCCCATAATCCAGGAGGAAGCAGTGAATGACCTGCTACACCACCTGGACACTCACAAGTCTATGGGACCAGATGGGATCCATCCGAGAGCCAAGCCACTCTCCATCATTTATCAGCAGTCCTGGTCAACAGGGGAGGTCCCAGATGACTGGAGGCTTGCCAGTGTGATGCCCATTTACAAGAAGGGTCAGGAGGAGGATCCAGGGAACTACAGGCCTGTCAGCCTGACGTCGGTTCTGGGGAAGATTATGGAGCGGTTCATCTTGAGTGCGCTCACACGGCATGTGCAGGACAACCAGGGGATCAGGCCCAGCCAGCATGGGTTCATGAAAGGCAGGTCCTGCTTGACCAACCTGATCTCTTTCTATGACCAGGTGGCTCGCCTAGTGGATGAGGGGAAGGCTGTGGATGTTGTTTACCTGGACTTCAGTAAGGCCTTTGACACTGTCTCTCCTGGCATACTCCTTGAGAAGCTGGCGGCCCATGGCTTAGACAAGTGTACTCTTTGCTGGGTAAAAAACTGGCTGGCTGGATGAGCCCAGAGGGTTGTGGTGAATGGAGTTAAATCCAGTTGGTGGCCAGTCACAAGTGGTGTTCCCCAGGGCTCGGTTTTGGGGAAAGTTCTCTTTAATATCTTTATTAATGATTGGACGAGGGGTTTGAGTGCACCCTCAGTCAGTTTGCAGATGACAACAAGTTGGGAGGGAGGGTTGATCTGCTGGAGGGTAAGAAGGCTCTACAGAGGGATCTGGACAGGCTGGATTGATGGGCCGAGGCCAATTGTATGAGGTTCAACAAGGCCAAGTGCCAGGTCCTGCACTTGGGTCACAACAACCCCATGCAGTGCTACAGGCTTGGGGAAGAGTGGCTAGAAAGCTGCCCGGCAGAAAAAGACCTGGGGGTGTTGGTCGACAGCCAGCTGAATATGAGCCAGCAGTGTGCCCAGGTGGCCAAGAAGGCCAACGGCATCCTGGCCTGTATCAGAAATAGCGTGGCCAGCAGGAGCAGGGAAGTGATTGTTCCCCTGTATTCAGCACTGGTGAGGCCACACCTCGAGTACTGTGTTCAGTTTTGGGCCCCTCACTACAGGAAAGACATTGAGGTGCTGGAGCATGTCCAGAGAAGAGCAACAAAGCTGGTGAGGGGCCTGGAGCACAAGTCTTATGAGGAGTGGCTGAGGGAATTGGGGTTGTTTAGTCTGGAGAAAAGGAGGCTGAGGGGAGATGTCACGGTAGAGATGGACACGACAAGTAATAGATCATGCAAAATGGCTACTTTATAGTTCTAACACACCTTTTTATCTCCTTCTTCAGAGTATGTGTTAGTATATGATTGGCTTAGTAACTAACAATTCATGATTGGTGAGTTTGTCAGGACGGTTCTTCTTATCACTATCTTGTTTTCGTACTGGTCTTTGAGGATCTTTCCAGACTTCTCAAGGATATACTACAAGCTGCTCAAGGTCGCGCTGTTCTCGAACTGTCAGGAATTCTGTAGACTCGTTGCATCCCCCGACAATTCCCCCTTTTTGTATTTGTGCTAAAAATATCATCCCGGCTGCCCTCTGCAGGGCCCTTTGCAGAAGGCCGAAAAGACAGGGCAACATTAGGAGCATAGTTATCACAATCAAGATCACTACCCCCACAGTCTTGAGCAGAGATATCAACCATCCAGACAATCCTCAACCCTCAAATATCTTTGTCCTTGTGCTAAAAGCAAGAAATCAATTCCAGCTCTATTTTATAGCGTAGCATGTCTGACACTATCAATGTCTAGCAGTAAATCTGATAATACTACACCAGTCTGTATTCAGGGACCCCAGAATTTGTGATTCCTGGGGTGGCAAGGAGGGTTAATGCCCGATCCGTGAAAACCAGGCATTCCCATCCATTGAGTCCATGACCTGCTGCACAGGGGTCTCCATCAATAAGTTCTTAAACTTTGTCGATGTCAGTGTAACCCCCTATTAAACCTGTGAAAAAGGGATTGCTTGGTGTTGCTGTACTAAGGTATAAGCAATCTTGTCCGGTCACGTCAGCCAGGGTCATCCAGATGTTTTCTTTGGTTTGCGGTGGTATCCATGACTACGTCCATCCGAGGACTGTGAGGTAGATGAACCATCTGTACATTCTTGTGCTGTCTTGCTCCGCAAATTCAGCCCAGCAATCGGTAGGTGCCAGCTTTATGTGGGCGTCCCCACGGAGGCAACGATGGCCTTGCTGTACACCAGTCCGATGCTCTTCGGAAAATCCCGGTATTTATACATTTGTAGAGGAACGGATTTCAGCACACGTGGCCAGCGGGTGCCAAAAATCCGCCTCATTTGCAACCTATGACGCATGCGCTCGCTGGCCAGGCGCGCTGCATGAGTCATAGTCATCCTGTCTATTGGTTCATGGACTTGGTGATGCGGTTGCAATGCACAGAGAATCTTGACCTGTTATATTGGTCAAGGTGACCTACACTTAGTTTTTGGTTGAGGTGGTATTCATATTGCCGCACCCTCTGGGATGTTCCAGATGATGATGGTCATACAAATCAAGCGGGAGTCCATTGTGGGCCTGTATCTCTAGAAACACAAGTATAACCTCGCCCCCAAGTTAACAGCTCACATGGTCCACTCCACTGACCAGTAACTAAATCTTTAATGAGTACTTTGATGCCTCTCTGTAAATTCTGTGTTGAAAAAAGAGAAGTGTTGAAAAAAGGAGGTAGAGAAGAATTATCCCCATAATAGAGAAAGCTAAGAACATAAACCACGTTACATAAACATGTCTGTGGTGGTTCCCCAATCATTCCCTCTTTTTGTTTCTGAAACTGCTGCTTCAGTGTGCCATGTGCACGCAGCTCTACAATTTGTGGAGAACCATTTTGATACACTACTTTGCTGTTCCAGTTGTTGTTTTCATACAATATGTCCTGGGTTCAGCTGGGATAGAGCCAATCTCCACAGGAACCTGGGAGGTGGGGGCACAGCCGGGGCAGCCGACCCAGACCAGCCAAGGAGCTATTCCATACCATGTGACATCATGCTCAGTATATAGATAGGGAGCGGGCCGGGGGCTGCTCTCTGTTTTCTGTGGGGGAAGTGGTGGAGCATCGGGTCCTGGGTGGTGAGCAGTTGCACTGTGCATCACTCTTTTTGTATACTTTTTCATTAGTGCCGTTGTTGTTGTTGTACTCTTTTTGTGTTTGTCCCAGTAAACTGCCTTTATCTCAGCCCTCGAGGTTCCAGTTTCTTTTTTTTCTTTTTCTCTCCTCCGTCTCCTCCCCATCCCACCGGAGGGGGGCGGAGGAGTGAGCGAGCGGCTGCGTGGTCCTTTGTTACCGGCCGGGTTGAAACCACGACAGTCCTTTTTGGCGCCCAACGTGGGGCAACACATGGTATGGAATAGCTCCCCGGCCAGTCCAGGTCAGCTGCCCCGGCCACGCCCCCACCTCCGAGGTTCCTGCAAAAATCAACTCTATCCCAGCTGAACCCAGGACACCATACTACTGCTGCTTTACCTGTTTTTCCAGAACCATCTGTGAAGACAGTAGGGCCTTTCACAGGTTCCGGCTGGCTTAAGCTTTTCTGACCAAATGGTATTTCTCGAGCAAATTTCAGGAGCGGGTGCGACGGTAGATGATACGAGATCTGTCCTTGAAAACCCGCCATAGCCACTTGCAGCTTGTAATTGTTTGCCAGACACCATTCAAAGTACCAATTTTGAACAGGTAAAACAATAGTAGCTGGATCACGTCCTGTTAGTTCTACACATCATTTTCTGGCTTTTATGATTACATCAACAATAAGTTCAAACAAGCCAGGAGCAGTTTTTTGTGGCCAGAAATGACAAAAACATCCATTCTAAAATATGTAATGGGTCATCCCACTCAGAATTCCACTGCACCAAAGCACCAAATGGCACAGTTTTGTCAATTACTACAAAGAATTGTACCAATTGAGACAGATCAATTTGAGAAACAAATTTCTGGTGTATACATTGTTCCACCCTGTGAATTACATTTAACGCTTCCTTATTCAGTATTCTGGGTTCTGTTGGATCATTGGAATTTTTTAATAAGTCTAATAGAGGTTGTAACTGCGAATTGCTCAGTCCAAGATAGGGCCTGATCCAGTTCAAGGATCCCATTAATTTCTGTACATCACTGAGTGTCTTAACTGCAGGGTTAAGTTTCACAGGTTGGGGCACAACCTGCTTATTTGTAATTGTCATTCCCAAATATTTCCAGGGTGCTATATTTTGCTCTTTTTCAGGGGCAATAACTAACTCATATTGTTGTAGCAAATTCGTGGCCAAATTGTTCATGCCATTCAACTGCTCCTTGTTGTCTGACGCTAACAGAATGTCATCCATATAGTGATAACTATAACTAGTAGGGAATTTTTCCCGTACAGGTGACAGAGCTTGTGCAACAAACGATTCACAAGTGGTTGGTGAATTTTTCATGCCCTGCGGCAGAACTCTCCATTGATATCTTTTTGCCGGTTCTGCATGATTGATAGAAGGCACAGAGAATGCAAAAAATATTTAATTTTTTTTTTTAAATTTTTTTTTTTTTGTCTTGGGAAGCTAGTGGAATTGTAAAAAAAAACAACCCTTAAGGTCCATGACAATGATTTCCCAATCTTGAGGGATCATGGCAGGTGAAGGCATGCCTGGTTGCAGAGCCCCCATCGTGGCCATGACAGCATTGGCTTGCCACAGGTCATGCAAAAATCACCATTTTCCTGATTTTTTTATTTTTTTTTTCACAAACACTGGAGCATTCCACAGACTGTGAGATGGTTCAATGTGTCCGGCAGCTAGTTGTTCTGCTACCAATTCTTGCAGGGCCTTTAATTTTTTCAAGTGGTAGGGGCCACTGATCCACCCACACAGGGTTATTTGTTAACCAAGTTAAAACAAGCATGGGTTATCTAACACCCTGCAGCACAGTGGCCCCCGTTAAAAATCTGTGATAATTCTCACCCCCCACTGCGACAAGCAATCCCTCCCCCATAAATTGAGGGCAGCTGCCATCACATATGGTTTAATAACTGCCTGTTGGCCCTCAGGATTGGCAATCAGAACTGGAGTGCCTGCCATCTTTGCTCGTGTGGATCCTCCCAGCCCCACTACTCCCATACCAGCCTCCTCTGTTGGCCAGGTAGACGGCCACAGATAATCAGCAATAATAGTCACATCAGCTCCGGTGTCCAGGAGCCCTGCAAGCCTTACTGTAGTCGGAGATCTTCCGTGATTCGACAGTGTGCACGTCATATGTGGTCAGGATGATGAGACAGTCTGAGACCAGCAGACCTGAGGGGGTCCCGTGGAGCTGAAGCCTCCATTGCATCACAGTCGCTGTTCTGCTTTTGAAATAGAACTTGAAAAAGGAACAAGTTGAGCAATGCGAGTACTTGTAGGAATTGGTACTGGTGGGTAGGGGGTCGAAATCATCGTGCAAATTTGACCTGTTAAAGCAGCATCAATAACTCCCACATGCACGATTATTCCATTCAACGTGCTACCTGATCTTCCCGGTAGCAATGCACTCAGTCCCCGTCCTATAGGACCCCTTGCATTAAGAGGGACCTTAACGATGTCTTTCGTGGCTAAAGTTACTGTGTCGGCAGTGGATACATCCAGCCCTGCTGAGCCAGCTGTTGCAGCTGACAGTTTTTCGCAGAGAGGAATTGGCCGGCTGTCGGGAGGGGATTTGTTCTCCTTGCGCGCCCTCTCACACTCATTTTGTGGTTTTCCTGTAGCGGCTGTCCATTAGCATGAAATTTGGACTGACATTGTTTTGCAAAGTGTCCTAATTTCCCACATTTCTTGCAAGTAATCTCCAGTGAGTGGTGCACCGGTTGTTTACCCGGTGATGTTTTGTGTGGAGAAGTTACCGTGATGTGCCCTTCACTGCCACACCCAGAGCACTTTCCAGAATTTCTCATAGCATTGGCTAGGGTGGTCACTGTGTGTGCCAGTGTCCCAACTTTAGAACATGCAGCTACCATGTTGGGAACAGAAGGATCTCCTGGCAGAGCCTGTATGGTCTTTTGACAGTCCTCATTAGCATTATCTTTTACCAACTGTTTGCATAGCATTTGTCTTAAGACCTCATCTTCTACCTGTTTTTCCAGGGCAGCAGATATTTTTTCTACAAATTGTAAAAAGGGTTCTGTGGGGCCTTGGCGAATAGTGATGTATTTTTGCTTCGGAGCTGCCATATCCATGGTTCGCTTTATTGCCATAAGGCCTATATTTCGTGCTTGTTCGAGAGCAATTGGAGGCCATGTAGCCTGTAGCTGAGGGTTACTATACTGCCCTTCACCAAGCAAAGCATCCTCTCCAAGGCCTAATCTCGGGTCACCCTGTGGCAGTCATGAATTATGCAGTGCCGCTGTGCGTGCCATCTGCCTCCAGGTGGATTGAAATACTTGCAATTGTACGGGCTGAAACAGCACTTGTGCTAGATGCATAATATCATATGGACACAGCAGATCTGTGCTAATTATATGAATAAGTTGCATTACCTCAGGAGAATTGATTCCAAATTTTTGTACTTTATTCTGCAAATCCTGCACTACTCTCCAGCCTATGGGATTGTGCTCATTGTGCTGGTTTGTGCCTGCAGTAGCTTTGAAAACAGGAAATGTAACAGGAGCCTCTGCTGTGTTATCTAGAGGCTTTAGAAATGCAGGTGTTAGAGAGCACGGGCTGAGGCGTTCTACTAGATCCCAGTTGCCAGAGTTGGCAGCATATCTTCTAACTCACTCCCAAAATTGATCAGGGGATCTCGGGACCACAGTTACTGTGGACGGAGGGAGAGTCCATGGCAGGGGTTCTTTTGGTATGGTTTTATCTGCGAGCTGCAGGGATCGCATAGTGTCAATTAGAGATTTTTCTGCCTCAGCTTCATTTTTGCTCTCATTTTCCATGCGACCCTCACATTCGGTTTGAGTCTCACCATCCTTTCGGCCCTCACTTTCGTTACGGCCCTGGCTTTCGTTACGGCCCTCGCTTTCCGGCTCAGTGTTAATCGCCACATTTTTCTCTTCGGGGGGGGCTGATGGAGTCACCCCTTCTGCCGCCGCACCAGTAGGTGAGGAGGGCCCCTCATCGCCCGGTAAAGTAATTAATGGCATAGGAGAAGGAGGTGAATAAGGGTATGATCTGATTTTGCTCATGAGGGGTTTTCTGCCCGCAACTGCTGATATTGCAGCATCGGCCGCAGCTGTTACTTGAGCAGAAACTTTTTCATTGATAACATTTTCTGATTTCTCATCTTTCTTTTGCTGATCTTTCGCATCACATTCTGCTTTCCATTCCTTCAGGGTCTCACGTAATAGACGCCATACGATCGCCAACTTACAGAGCTCTTTCTGTCCTTTAGAGGTCTCATCAAACATTTTCCAGCCCACAGCTTGCCATGCATCCACACTGAATGCAGTAACTGTTGTGGCTGTTAAGCCTTGCACCTTACACGGTATTAAAATCCGTTTCAGGCTTTGTTCTGGGGTTTTAACCCCTTTTCTTTTTAATAGGGCTTTCCAGGTAGACAAAATCGTCTCCTTTTCTTTTGTTAATTGCTGCCCCATTCGAACAGTTTAGTCCCTTGTGGCTCACCTTATTAGGTGTCTAGGCTCAGGTCCGGACCAGGCAGATTCCACTGCTCTCAGCTTCACCGGGCTCCGTCTCCGCAGCTTTTCTCCCTGCCGGTATACTCTTTCACAGCTCTCGTCGCTGCTGGTATACTTCTCTCTAGTGCTGGATTTATCGCCGTTAGATGATCTGTTCGCTCAGGTGCATCGGGGTCACCATTTGTCGCGGTAGAGACGGACACGACAAGTAATAGATCACACAAAATGGCTACTTTATTGTTCTAACACACCTTTTTATCCCCTTCTTCAGAGTATGTGTTAGTATATGATTGGCTTAGTTAGTAACTAACAATTCATGATTGGTGAGTTTGTCAGGACGGTTCTTCTTATCACTATCTTGTTTTCGTACTGGTCTTCTCGGATCTTTCCAGACTTCTCAAGGATATACTACAAGCTGCTCAAGGTCGCTCTGTTCTCGAACTGTCAGGAATTCCGTAGACTTGTTGCATCCCCCGACAGGGAGACCTTATGGCTCTCTACAACTACCTGAAAGGAGGTTGTAGTGAGGTGGATGCTGGTCTCTTCTGTCAGGTGGCTGGAGATCGGACGAGAGGAAATGGCCTCAAGTTGCAGCAGGGGAGGTTTAGATTGGATATTAGAAAAAATTTCTTTACTGGAAGGGTTGTCAGGCATTGAAACAGGCTGCCCAGGGAAGTGGTTGAGTCACCATCCCTGGAGGTGTTCAAAAAGCGCATAGACGTGGCACTTCAGGACATGGCATGGTTAATGGTTGCAATTGATGATCTTGAAGGTCTTTTCCAACCTAAATGATTCTGTGATTCATTATCTCCTCCAAAACAAGATCAAAGGACCATAAAATAAAGCCAGTAAGGATTGGGTTCATAACAAACTGAAGGACCTGTTTATTTATATAACAGGTATGAAGAACATTTGGAGCTTCTTGCCAAGGATGTTACAAATGCAGAAAGTCTACATAATTTCAAGGGCAAAGTTGACAAGCTTTTGGAAGAGATATCTGTTGAGGTTTATTAATTAGATGAGCCACATCAGGATCAGGAAAACTCTGAGATGAAAATAGTCATAGGATGGGAAATTATTCAAGAGAAATGTATGTGCTTGCTTCTTCTTGCACTTCCTTAGACATCAATCTACTTGTGGTCATTGGGCCAATCAGAATACCAGACTAGATGCACCCTTGTTTTGAACCAGTATAATTGTTCTTATGTACTATGCTTTAACATTTTGTACTAGCTTCATACTTTTTGATAAGATATACAAGTATTAGTTATACTGTGTTCTGCTGACACTAGCCAATAGAAATCTCTAATAGAAAATTCTAAATATGCCAGAGTTGGCAGATTGTACAAGTCAAGATCATTTGGAAATGCAAACAGTCTATAAAGTAAACTTAAAAAAAAGAATGGGATATCTTGTATAAGATGCTAGTTGGTCTAATTATGAAACAAAAAAAAAAGATATCTAAATGTTGTAAGAGTCAACACTGAGAGACGCCACTTGTTATTGCTTTCCATTTGGACATTGAGCCATTGATGGATGCTACAAGCCAGCCAGTTCCTTATCCATCTAACAGTCCATCCATCAAACCCATATCTCTCCAATTTAGAGGTCAAGAATGTTGCAGGGGGACTGTATCAAAGGCCTTACAAAAGTCCAGGTAGATAACATCCTGGTTTGGATTTTTGTGGCAAGGTTTTGGTAAAGGGGGAGGGGGCTACAGGGCTGGCTCCTGTGAGAAGCTGCTAGAAGCTCCCCTGGCTCCAAGTTGGACCCGCTTCTGGCCAAGGCCGACCCAATCAGCAATGGTGGTAGTGCCTCTGGGATAACATATTTAAGAAGGGGAACCTGCAGCAGGGGAGGAGATTGGAATGTGAGAAAAACACCTATGCAGTTGCAAAGGTCAGTGAAGAAGGAGGGGGAGGAGGTGTGCCAGAGGAGGTGATGCCCCTGCAGCCTGTGGTG
This sequence comes from Astur gentilis, assembly GCF_929443795.1. Taxonomy (NCBI): domain Eukaryota; kingdom Metazoa; phylum Chordata; class Aves; order Accipitriformes; family Accipitridae; genus Astur; species Astur gentilis. The sequence goes on from NC_064918.1 coordinate 30,901,269, forward strand.
AGACAGCAGGCTGTCCCCCAGCAGCCCATGGAGGTGAACAGTGCAGCAGATGCCCGCTGGCAGCCCATGGAGGACCCCATGCTGGAGCAGTTGGATGCCCCTGAAGATGGCCATGACTCCATGGGAAAGTCCTCACTGGATCAGCCTGTGCCTGAAGATCGGCCTGCGGAAAGGACCCATGCTAGAGAAGTTTGTGGAGCACTGTCTCCTGTGGGAGGGACCGTCTCCTGTGGGACGGACCCCATGGTGGAGCAGGGGACAAGTGAGGAGTCCTCCCCCTGAGGAGGATGAAGCAGCAGAGACAATGCATGATAAACTGACCACAACCCCCATCCCCTGTCCCCCTGCGCTGCTGGTGGGGAGGAGGTAGAGAAAACCGGGAGTAGAGTTGAGCTGGGAAAGAAGGAGGGGTGGGGGGAAGGTGTTTTGAGAGTTGGGTTTCACTTCTCATTATCCTGTTTTGATTAGATTTGCAGTAAATTAAATTGATTTTGGTTTTCCCCAAGTTGAGTCTGTCTTTTGCCCATGACCATAAGTGGTGAGTGATCCCTCCCAGTCCTTGTCTCAATCCACGAACATTTCTTTATATTTTCTCCTCCTCATCCCACCGGGGCCGGGGGGAGGAGTGAGCAAGCAGCTTTGTTGTGCTTTGTTGCCAGCTGGGCTTAAACCATGACACATCTGTAGCTCTTCCCTTATCCACCAACACTGTCAGTCCAACATAGAAGGCCACCAGATTAGTCAGGCACGATTTGCCCTTGCTGAAGCCATGTTGGCTGTCTCTAATCACCTCCCTGTCTTCCATATGCCTCGACATATCTTCCAGGAGGATCTGTTCCATGATCTTACCAGGCACAGACGTGAGGCTGACTGGCTGGTAGTTCCCAGGGTCCTCTTTTTTACCATTTTTAAGAATGGGGATGATTTTTCCTTTTTCCAGTCACTAGGGACTTTGCCTGACTGCCATGACTTTTCAAATATGATGAAGGACAGCAACTACATGTGCCAGCAATGTTTGTTACCAGCAGTGCCAATAGCCTGAATCCATTGAATAACTGTATTGTTTTTCCAACTATCCACTTGTACTGGTACAAGGAGAAAATAAAATTTTTCCTACTGCATGATTAAATTTTAGGATACCAACAAATAACTAATACAAAAAAGAGAATACAAGCAATAAGAAATATGACAGTTCCTTGAGGGACTTCTAAGTCCCAATAGTTCTCTATTATTACCCACAGTTTAATATAATTTGTTCTCTAAGGTCTTATTATATAGCAGTTCTTATAAGTCAGTATGTGAAAGTTGATACAGTCTGTGTTGTATCTCAAGGTGGCAGGACCCTTTTACACTGGGAAATGTAGATACAGTTGAGCAGCCCTTGCACTTTACCGCAGTATTAGTAATTAACAGTACCTGCTAAAGGTCCCTTCCAGTACAGCTGAAGTTTGTGGTTTTGCTGGTATACCTTAATGTAGACCCAGTCTCCTGGTTTCAAGAAGTGACACACATCAGTAGGAGGTTCAGGTGAGGCTTCTTCCAGCTGTGTGTGGAAAGTCCTTACACGTTTCATTAATGCCTGACAACATTTTAGAAGAGCGTCATCTGTCCATTGTAAGTTTGCCTGTATGGGGAGCTCAGGGTGCTGTGTAAGCCAGTCACATGGGTCTGCTAATTAAAATCTCATGAGGTGACAGCCCTTGTTTTCTATTCACAACACTTCTTATATACATCAGTGGAAGAGGTAACACATCCTGCCATTTCAGGCCAGACTCTGTGCAAATCTTTGCCAATTTAGTTTTCAAATAGGATTTTTTTTTTCTTTTCACGGTCCCACTAGGTTGGAGATGATAGGCACAATGGAACTTTTGTTCTATTTATACGGCTCCACAAATTTTCTGCATTACTTGTCTGGTAAAATTGCTCCTTCTATTGCTATCTAGTGTTATGGGAATACTAAACCTAGGAATTAGTTCTCTCAGCAACTTTTTTCAACAGTTGTTGCATCTGATTGTTTACAAAGATAGGCCTCTTCCCATCCTGAGAACATCTCTAAAATGACAAAGACATACTCAAAATTACAGCATTTAGACATCTGAATAAAGTAAATTTGCAAATTTACAAATGGTCGCCATGGTTTAGGGGGTGTGCAGCTATAGTTTTCTTCTCCTTCTGTCTTATAGTATTTTGTTGAAAAGGTGTCCAACAATATGAAAATTCAAGAATTAGAACAATAGTAGCAAGATTCAATCCTTTACACCTTAATTTCTGACAAAATGAAAGCCCCTTTCTGGTCATTCAAGCTATAGAATTATTTGATTAAATAAAAATGTGTATGAATTCTACAAACTCTAAATTTATGTGGAGTATTAAAAAAGGGAAATGACACATTAAAGTGCCTCAACTTTCCTTTTCAGTATTAGCTGTATCTTTAGATATACCAAAATTTTAATGATGTAGCCATTAGCTCAGTGACTTCACTAAAGTATTCCATTGCTATTGTTGTCCTAAAAGCGGATTCATTACCTCGTGTGCAATAGACCAATCTCACACACTCAGGAGAGATATTGCTTTTTTCTGCGCAGGGTGCTTGGTGGACTTTCCACAAATCAAGCTCACCAGGTTCATCAGGTGTGTCCCTTTTATACAGTAACAATTGCATCTAATTTATTAAACTACGCCTACCTAGCACATATTCAAACTATCTAATGCATATGCATAGCATTATATAACCATGACATATCAAATGCCTTCTTCGCATGCGCAGGGGTTTCAGGTGGTCTTCAGTGGTCGTTTGGGGAGGTATCTGAGACAAGGGGAGTCAAAAGAATCTCAGTAGATATAATAAAGGGGGATGAAAGATGATGTTTGATGCTTACATTGTTGAAATTAGCTGAGGCAGAGACAGTTCCTGATAAGAAGCAGGAGCAGGCCCCAAGAGCCAGCTAAGACTGGTCTTGCGGCTTGGGTGAATACCAAGAAACCACTGAGCCTGCACAAGAAAAGAGGTTACTAGCGGTGACGAAGAGAAGTCATCTATCTTCATCTCGGCGACCACCAGGCGACCAACATAAAGAGGCACTGCGCAGGCACAGTTGGGAGGAGACTATGGAAATTACCTCTCGGAGCTAATTTTAATATGAAGCGGGGATAGGTCATGCATATGTATAGGCGTATTGTGAATATGTAATACCTGACTGTATAAACTTGAAGCGAACTGCTGAGTCGGGCACGCACAACTTTGGTGGGACTACCCCCCATGCTGCCCAGCGCTGAATGAACATACCTACTTTACAATCTCACTGATTGTGGAGTCTTTTCCGCATGTCAGTTTTGGCGAGCCAGGCAGGAGACTCTCTGCTCGGATGCGGGACCGACTGCAGAGTGGACGCCCCTAGGCGCACCCCAAGCACTTTCCTTGGAGGAGCCTCTGCTGACAGCTGCTCACCGCAGGAGCAGACAACAACCTCCTGAAGCCGTGGACCAAACGGTATGTGTCACAGAGGGAGCCTGTAAAAAGTATGGACCAGGGCAGCTGATAAATCGCACAGAGACGTCTGGCGTGCAGCATAGTCCCCGTATGGGAGGAAGGTACCCTGTATGGTAAAAAGGGGGGATTTGCTGACCAATAGAGCAGCCGCTAGTGATCTTGGAGGTAGATCAAGCAAATCCGGGGTGACTGCTGCATCCCAGTATCAGGAGCCAGGACGGACCTGTCGATGACTGGTATATAAGAGGCAGGAGAAGGGTAAGCGCACCCCCTCGCAATTGCGTTTGGTTTATTTTTGCAGCTGCTGAAAGGTTGTCAACTGGAGCGATGCTTGTATGATGTGAATGTTTGGAAATTTATGCTAAACATTTTGTGTGGCTGTGTGGAAATGATATGTTGAAATTTATAGGTGTATGTATGTTTGTTAATGGGTGAATGTCTTTACATATTAATAGGGGTGATTCCCTGCTTTGTATGTGGGCTTGCAACTGGACTATATAATAATTGGCATCCAGTTTGGGTTTTGCTGAAGTGTAAATCTTGTGGGAGAAGCTGGTACTGTACATCTAGCAGACGGAAACCAGACTGCCTTGAGTATTTTCTCCAAATTCCACACTTTTATGATTGGGAAAGAGCTCACTAAGAATCCGAAATAGTGAGATTGGTATGTAAAGGAAAATTTAATTCCAGAAATTTGGGATGTGTGGGAGGAAAACTGGGGGAAGACTATAAAGAAGTGTAAGAAATGATTTGCATGGAAGCTTATTAAAAGGAGAAGCCAAAATCAAACGTAAGAATCATTAGGAGGAGTTATAAAATGGGAAACAATCAAGGAGGAATATTGAGGAAGAGTCCTCTGGGTTGTGTAATTGCCCACTGGAAAGATCTTGTTGGGACCCGAGGTACAGAAAGTAAAAAGAACCTTATTAAATACTGCAATCAATGGTGGCTGTTGTATAAGATAGAAGGTGATGCTAAGTGGCCACTTAATGGGTCACTAGATTATAATACTCTATTACAACTAATGCTGTTTTAAGGAGAGAAGGAAAATGGGATGAGGTTTCGCATGCAGACATGTTTTTCACCCTCCGAAACCATCCGGAGTGGCAAAGGGACTGTGGAATGGTACCCCCACAGGACCCCATGGTGCTCGCAGTTAAGCAAGAAAACAACAAGGAGCTTACAGGTAAAGTGAGGCGGTGTTGTTCGACATGTAGTATTGGACAAAGATGTACAAAGACAAATAAAATTCATCGGGCACCAGAACAAGATTTAACTGATTTGTTTAAGCCTCCCCCTCGACCACAGGAACAGGATGCAGACTCGGATAGAACTCCGACCCCCCCCGAGCAGTCCTGTATCTTCCCGTACTAGGAAGAAAAATACCTCAACAGCTTTCAAGTACCTCTCCGAGAGGTGCTGGGACCAGATGGTGGGACAATGTTAATCGAAGTACCCTTTTCTACTGCTGACCTAGGGGAATGGAAAAAGGTTGCAAAAGATTATAGGAGAGATCTGATAACTGTAGCTAAGCATTTCCAATTTATTGTGAAACAGCATAACCCTGATTGGAAGGATATACAGCTATTATTGGAATATATGACTGAGACAGAGAAACAGCTGATTTTAAAAACAGCAGGGAACCTTGCTGAAGTTCATTATAAGATTACAGGAGGGGACATTAAGGAATATTTCCCTCTCCAAGACCCAAAGTGGGATGCTAATAGATCTGCACATATGGAAAGATTGCAGGGGTATCAGGAGTGGATTTTAAAAGGAATGGAGAGAGCAATCCCCAAAACTATAAATTGGTCAGCTTTATATGCAGTCAAACAGAGTCCTTCCGAGTCTCCATCCGAATTCCTGGATCGACTGAGGGATATAATGCGCCACAGCACACCGCTGGATCCTGGGTCAGAGGTAGGAGTACAACAATTGGTCTCCCTGTTTTTGGGTCAATCTAGAGGGTCTATAAGGTGCAAACTTCAAAAATTACGCACTACAGAGGGTAGGAATTTAGAAATATTACTGGATGAAGCATGGAGAGTATTTAGTAACAGAGAAGAAGGATATAGGCAAGGGCAAAGGAAATTAATGGCTGTTATCCAGGAAGAAAGAGGAAGAGGGCCTAGACGAGACTTGCCCCGACTGGGCAAGGATCAATGTGCTTTATGTAAGAAATTCGGTCATTGGAAAAAGGAATGCCCAAAGAACAAGAAGGAGGATCAGAGGGCTCAAACAGGAAAAACAGTAGCCCATGTGAAGGGAGATTGACGGGAACCTGGGGAATCTACCCTAGCAGATCCACTGGTTATAATTAAGCTAGGGAAAACACAACAAGAGGTAGAATTTTTGGTAGATACAGGAGCAACATACTCGGTTTTGAATCAGGCTTTGATGTCCCTGGGAAACGATTATGTCATGGTGAAAGGAGCAACTGGCCAAAGTGAAAAGGCATATTTTTGTAAACCTTTAGAATATAAATTAGGAAATCAGTAGGGCATTCATAAATTTTTATATATGCCCAACTCCCCAAAGGCACTTTTGGGAAAGGACTTGTTGGAACAATTGGGAGCAAAAATTGTATTCAAAAAGGGAGAAATTACTCTAGAGGTAAAAGATCAGCAATATATTCAAATATTGAGCCTAACCTTAACCAGTCTCCCCCTAGAAGGAAGCATTAACCAAGCCAGCTTAAACCAAGTGTACCCAGGGGTATGGACTACCAATGTACCTGGAAGAGCGAAAAGTGCTCCACCTGTTGAAGTTAAGATCAAGGAAGGCCAAAAGCCGGTAAGAATTAAACAATATCCCCTAAAGAAGGAAGACAGAGAAGGAATCCGGCTGGTGATAGAAAAATTTTTGCAGTTGGGATTATTAAAAGAGTGTGAGTCTGAATTCAATACCCCTATATTACCTGTTTGGAAGCTCGATGGGTCATATCAGGTGGTCCAAGACTTACGGGCGGTGAATAAGATAACTGAAGATCTTTACCCAGTAGTGGCGAACCCATATACCCTGTTGACCGTATTAACACCTGAATTGACTTGGTTTACTGTTTTAGATTTGAAGGATGCTTTCTTTTGCCTCCCTCTCCATGAAGCCAGCCAAAAATTATGTACATTTGAATGGGAAAACCCCAAGAGTGGTTGAAAGACCCAACTCACTTGGACGGTGTTGCCACAAGGATTTAAGAATAGTCCTACCATTTTTGGCAATCAGCTTGCAAAAGACTTAGAATCCTGGGAAGCCCCGGCTGAGGAGGGGAAGCTGTTGCAGTATGTAGATGATATCCTGATCGCGACCAAGACAAAGATTGTATGACATGGACGCCACTGAGCAGAAACACCTTGAGTGGAACAAGGAGACCAAATGAGCCTTTGAGCTACTGAAAAAAGCTTTGATGTCAGCCCTGGCCTTAGGACTCCCAGATGTGAGTAAGCCGTTTCTTCTTTACTCTCATGAGAAGCAGGACATTGCCCTGGGAATATTCGCACAAAACCTGGGTCCATATCGATGGGCAGTTGCCTACCTCTCTTACAGTTAGACATGACTGCAAAAGGTTGACCTGGATGCCTGCGGGCGGTTACAGCTGTGATACTGAATATACAGGAAGCCCAAAAGTTTACTCTGGGCCAGAAAAATGACTGTTTTGGTGCCTCATACAGTATCAACAGTACTGGAAACAAAGGGTGGACATTGGCTCTCTCCACAAAGATTCCTGAGATATCAAGCTATATTGGTAGAACAGGATGATGTGGAGATTGTAGTCACTAACACTGTCAACCCAGCTTCTTTTCTCAGCGGGAACACAGGAGAACCATTACATCATGACTGTTTGGAAACCATCAAAGCAACATAGGCAAGCCGCGCATACCTGAAATATAGCCCCATGGAGAATGGGGAAACTTGGTTCACAGATGGAAGCAGTTACGTCCTAAATGGTAATCGACATGCGGGATACACCATCTCCACCAGCCAAGAGGTAATAGAATCAGGGGCTTTACCCATGAACACCTCCACACAGAAGGCAGAAATAATTGCTCTAACCCGCGCCCTGGAATTGGCCCAGGGCAAAGTTGTGAACATTTATACAGATTCAAAATATGCCTTCGGAGTTGTACACGCACATGGAGCAATTTGGAAGGAGAGAGGACTATTGAGTTCTCAAGGGAAAAATATCAAACACGCAGAAGAAATTCTGAAGATACTGGAAGCTGTCCAGCTCCCTAAGAAAGTGGCAATTATGCATATTAAGGCACACCAGAAAGTGAGCTCAGATTTGGAAAAATGGAATGAGCTGGCAGACAGAGAGGCAAAACAAGTGGCCAGAACAAAGGTAAAAACAGAAGGGGCTTTAATTCCTAATAGACAAATCTCCCTAAAAGGTAAGCCAGAATATACAAGGGAAGATCAGAAGCTCATTACAGATTTAGAAGGGTCATATAATGAAGAGGGGTGGGCTCATACCCCACAGGGAAAACTCATCATTCCCTCTTGCTTACTGTGGCATTTGATATGGGAGGAACATAGGAAAAGACATTGGGGAACAGAGGCTTTGTAGAAACATTTGATAAGAGAAATTGTGGCTAGAAATTTATATACCACGATGAGACAGGTGACTCAACAATGCGATCTTTGCCTTCATACTAATCCTAAGAATACCCCCAAGCCAGAAATGGGCCAGATTGGAAAAGGCCATGGGCCTGGACAACAATGGCATATTGATTTCACAGAACTTCCAAGAAAAGGGGGGTATCGATTTTTATTGGTATTAACTGATACCTTTTCAGGTTGGCCAGAAGCATTCCCAGCAAGAACAGCTAAAGCTTGGGAGGTAACTAAAATACTGGTACAAGAGATAATACCACGTTTTGGGGTTCCAGCAACCATATCGTCTGACAGAGGACCACATTTTGTCTCAAAAAAAGTACAACAAATTAGCTGCCATTTGGGTATAGATTGGTAGCTTCATACTCCATATCACCCCCAGTCGAGTGGTCAAGTGGAAAAAATGAACCACTTAATCAAACAGCAAATTGTGAAATTAGGACAAGAAGCAAATTTGACATGGCCTCAGTCTCTCCCTTTAGCCCTTCTGCGTATACGAACAAGACCAAGGGCAAAAGAAGGACTGAGCCCCTTTGAAATTCTGTATGGACAACCCTATGGGATACAGAAAGGGGTGTCTGTACAAGCAGGGGATGAAATTATGAGTTCTTACATGGTAGCATTAGGTAAGCAACTGTCCTGGTTTCAGCTGGGATAGAGTTAACTGTCTTCCTAGTAGCTGGTACAGTGCTATGTTTTGAGTTCAGTATGCAAAGAATGTTGATAACACTGATGTTTTCAGTTGTTGCTAAGTAATGTTTACACTATAGTCAAGGATTTTTCAGCTTCTCATGCCCAGCCAGCGAGAAAGCTGGAGGGGCACAAGAAGTTGGCACAGGACACAGCCAGGGCAGCTGACCCAAACTGGCCAATGGTGTATTCCATACCATGGGACGTCCCATCTAGTATAGGAACTGGGAAGTGTGGTCGGGGAATGGCCGCTCAGGGACTAGTTGGGTGTCGGTCAGCGGGTGGTGAGCAATTGCCCTGCGCATCATTTGTACATTCCAATCCTTTTATTACTACTGTTTTCATTTTATTAGTGTTATCATTGTCATTATTAGTTTCTTCTTTTCTGTTCTATTAAACCGTTCTTATCTCAACCCAGGAGTTCTACTTCTTTTTTCCCGATTTTTTCCCCCATCCCACTGGATGGGGGGGAGTGAGTGAGCGGCTGTGTGGTGCTTAGTTGCTGGCTGGGGTTAAACCACGACAGCAACTTAATAAAATCAGGAAGCATGTGGTAGGGACTCGAGGGAGAGGTTTGGATGGGCCTGTACATAATATACAACCAGGAGATTATGTGTATATAAAGTCTCTTACAGAAAAAACTCTGGAGCCACAGTGGGAAGGACCATTGCAAGTACTACTCACTTCCTTTACTGCAATCAGAATCAAGGAACAGAATGCCTGGATTCATCACACCAGAGTGAAAAAGACACCCACAACTCCATGGAAAGTCACCACAAAACCCAATGGACACTTAGTTTTTACACAGTAATATGGGCAACCGTCGGGACAAAGAGCGTAGCATGGGATGATAACATGTTTGTTCAACTCACAAGATGATACTTAATAGAGATTTTCTGAGGTATGGGAAAAACTAACTTCCTGATTGCCAAATTTAACATGGCTAAAACAACTGTTTGTGCCAATAAATATTTTGAGAGAATGCTAGATAGGGAAACAATGTATTAGAAGTACTAGGATTACATATAGTAAAAGAATTGACTATTTTCTAGAAAGGGGGGGACTGAGACAAGGCGAGTCAAAAGAATCTCAGTAGATATAATAAAGGGGGATGAAAGATGATGTTTGACGCTTACATTGTTGAAATTAGCTGAGGCAGAGACAGTTCCTGATAAGAAGCAGGAGCTGGCCCCCAGAACCAGCCAAGACTGGCCTTACAGCTTGGCTGAATACCAAGAAACCAATGAGCCTGCACAAGAAAAGAGGTTACTAGCGGTGATGAAGAGGAGTCATCTATCTTCATCTCGGCAACCACCATAAGGAGGCACTGCGCAAGCACAGTTGAGAGGAGACTATGGAAATGACCTCTTGGAGCTAATTTTAATATGAAGCAGGGATAGGTCATTGTGATAAATTAATTTAGTCTCAAACAGGATTCCAATCAAAGTTTACAATTTATTAAATGAATAAAGGCAAGCAAACAGCGCTGGGCACGGCGGGAGCTTCTGCTCTACCAAGACGCACCCTGTGAAAAACAACCCAGCTTCTTTTATAGTCTAACATTAGTTACATATTCATACTAGGTATGTTCTTTTAAAAGACTCTCCACCTCCTGGTTATGTGCGTGCAGTAGTTCTCCTAGAAACTTCTCGAACTCTCCTCATTGGCTGAGGGTCTTCTATACAATGTATCTCTGACCAGGCTCCCCACTGCTCGGGCCAGACAGCAGACATCCTGTATAACAGCCGACACCTTGCACAACACCAGCTGCTATCACCGGAACCGAAAAAAGTTCACAACAGACACCTCCCCCTCAACAAATGCATACAACAAATTGCCCATCAAGGCCCTAAGTACTGCAGTCTCTGAGGCTAAATATACATTTAAATGCCTCAGTTCTCCCCTAGGATCTCTTGTTTAACACTGTGCAGTTAACAACAAAACCGGTTTTGGCTTGGCAAAAAAAGAACTATATACATATCATCTGTCTCCTCCCGGCCTGCGGTTATATGAGGACCAACAAAATGGTTAAAGATTACATATACAGTGAGGGTCACATTTTATTATGCGGCCCTAGCATTGTTTATATTGACACGAATCAGATGAACACATTTCACAGTCATGCATATGTATAGGCATATTGTGAATATGTAACACTTGACTGTATAAACTTGAAGTGAATTGCCGAGTAGGGCATGCACGACTTTGGTGGGACTACCCCCCCCCCCCCCCCCCCCGCCGTGCTGCCCAGCGCTGAATGAACATACCTACTTTACAATGTCACTGATTGTGGAGTCTGTTTTCCACATGTCAGTATCCCCTCCTCACTTTGACCATTAAGTCCCTCTGTATCGGGTCAATGGTTCGTTTTCCTGCCAAGAGGGATGTATCATCAATCAGAAAGAATATAAAGGATCAGAATGATCTTGGCTACTTCTCCAGATATTATTAAAATTGTTTGAAGTTGAAAATTATTAACTAACTTAATTTAAAACAGGATTTTTTATATCTGACATCACTATCATCCCATTCCAAAATAATGTCGAGAATAGACAAATAACTGAAAAATATATGCACAAGAGAAATTTAGAGGACACCAATCCTGTCATATAGCTGCAATCATCCCCCCTTTACTGGTGTGGGCCACTGAATGGGCCACACGAGCAAGGGCAGGTATATCTGTTATTCTTCTTGCTGTACTCCCAAAGCCATTTTGCCTGCAGTTTGCAGGGAGCTGAGTAAATTACTCTGGCCAGGTTCACAGCAGGGTGCTTCCTGCCTCCTGGGTGGCTGTAGTACAATTAGTGTGAAGTAATCAAGTGAACAATAGCTTGAAACCTAGCTGGGAGAGAAGTTTTTCGACCAGTAGGAAAGTCTCCCTACCTTTCCTTTACTATCTTCTCAAGAATATCTCCTAGGGAAAAATCCCTGGGCACATTATAGGAGTGGAGCAATCCCACCTCTCCAGCAGCTGACGCTTTGGGGGGTGTCTCAGTTTCTGTTGGTTGACCCTGTTATAGACACTCGTGACAAATTGGAGGAGCCAATTCGTATTAAATAAAAAGATCGAATTTATTAGCAAGCGATAAGAGAGCAAAACAGCGCTGGGCGGCCGGGGAGACAGTGCTCCGCCAAAAGCTCGCAACTTTATGTTATAGTTACATTCCTTATATACAGTTCGTGCACCCCTTTCTTGCAAGTCTCCGCCTTGTCCTGCTTCCTCTTTCTTCACTCGTGCAGGTTTGTTACTAGGCAGATTCGGTCAATCTTCTCAAGGGAGAGTGTCTTTTGATGTAGAATGTCTTCTGATGTGGAGAAGTGCAGTCGTGGCAGAGTTAATCCCCTTATCTGCTAAATTATAACCGTTGTCTTTTCCCTCCTTATCTAGTAAGTTATAGTTGTTGTCTTTTTCCCTCCTTATTTAGTAAGTTATAGCCGTTGTCCTTTTCCCGTGACCTTCACGCAACATTTAAGCAAGCCTTGTTATTTACACAATATGTCTCTTCCGCCTTCCCGATTGGTATGCAAGCCTTATTGTCTTCATTTAATTGAACACGAATTACACAATGTCAGGGAACAATTTGGTTCCCTGTCGATTACAGTCCCCCGTTTTCTTTTTTGGTACCAGCATTAATTCGTGTTTCCAATTTAATAAGAGTCCTTTTAATTGGAGTAATTTCTGATTCTGATTCAATTTCTTTTACTTCATCTAAGTTATTATATTGTTGCCTCAATACCATTAACCGGATTGATTCTATCCTGCTTTGAACAAGGGCTATAACTTTATTTAAATACATGGACCAAAAGTTAAGGTTAGTAGTAAGACTATTAGGGGTAACTGTGGAATCTTCTCATCTTGATAGAGTCCATTTGTATGGCTGATGGAGATTTTTTCCTTGTACTGAGCCCATCCATACCAAAACTAATAATTTTACATTTCTAAGGCCTAAAATTACATAAAGCAAAGACATTAGAGCTTGATCCCAATGTCTAGGGAACAGTGGTGGTATCCATGGACCATTGTGGGTATTATTTTCCCAAATTAATATATCATCGTAAGGTGTCTCTTTTATACCTCAAGATCCTTGCCTTTTTGTATCTTTAGTTTTTAAATCCTTTAGGTCATTGTGGAGCGAGGTTGGATCAGTGGGAAACGTTAGGGTGTTTTTAACTTGGTAGCGCTTACTATATGGGTCTGTAGCTTCATATTTAAAGCAGCTCGTCATCAACAGTCCCCACAGCAGTACATTTCTGCCTTCTCCGTCTACTTGGTTGCTTCGAGCAACAGGGTATACCATCTTCTCAGCAGCAAATGTATTCTTCAGGGGAGCACTTGTTAGGCTGTTTGGCCTGTCTTATTTTGTAAGCGCTCAAATTTTTATCTTTTTACTTCCCACAAGTAGCAACTCACTCTCACGACCATTTTCTACAATTTATGTCAGTTATTATTGTTACTTTAGGGCAAAGTTCGTTGAACGATAACAATATCTTTCGAGATGTATTCCTTTTACAGATATTTCTTACCACTCAGTGGAATCCTTCTCAATTTTTCTCTACTGAAACCCTTAGGCGTAAGGCCTTGTTAGTCAGTTGTTTTTCCTGATCGTGACACTCCTGACAAACCCCTATGGGGGAATACCCGTAACAGCAATGACTCCACAACTTTCCCTGACACACTATACACTTATAACATACAAATGGTCAGCAATTATAATCTAGATTTACACAGTTGATGGTCACAGGTTTACTTATCGGTTCTTTCTCTTTAAAGTAACCTTCAAGTCCTCCGAGTTGTTAGTTACTTCCCAATGAGAAGTGTGGATTGGTCCCTTAACCTGAGTAGCATGGGTCTATCCCCTTTTCTGTAGTCCAGATGGCTGTATCTGTAGTTAAAAGAACAAGAAATGGACCTTCCCAGCGGGGGTTTAGAGACGGGGGGGGGGGTTTTTGGTTGGTTTTTTTTTTACGTTTTTGTTAGCACGTGGTCCCTAGGCTTAATTTTATGAACAGGAAATCCCAAGGGGAGTGTTTGCTCTATTATTCCTTTCTGGCAGTTGTTTCCTGTTATAAATCAACAGAGCCAATTCTATATAAAATTCATATATTTATTGAGAATAGCAAGCAAGCAGTGCTGGGCGGCCGGGGAGTCTGCGCTCCACCAACGGCTCCAACTTTCTGTTATAGTTACATTCCTTTTATACAGTTCATGGACCCCTTTCTTGTAAATCTCCGCCTTGTCTTGCTGCTTCTTTCTTCACAGGTTTGTTAATGGGTAGATTTGGTCAATCTTCTCAAAGGAGAGTGTCTGTGGAATGTCTTTGATGTGGAGGAATGTAGTCACCGTAGAGTTAATCCCCTTATCTGGTCCGTTGTCTTTTCCCTCCTTATCTAGTCAATCAAAATATGTCCCTTCCCCCTTCCCGATTAGTATGTAAACCTTATTGTCTTCTTTTTAATTCAACACGAATTACACAATGTCAGGGAACAATTTGGTTCCCTGTCTATTACAGTCCCCCGTTTTCCTTTTTGGTACCAGCATTAATTTGTGTTTCCAATCTAATAAGAGTCCTTTTAATTGGAGTAATTTCCGATTCTGATTCAATTTCTCTTACTTCATCTAAGTTATTACATTGTTGTCTCAATACCATTAACCGGATTGATTCTATCCTACTTTGAACAAGGGCTATAACTTTATTTAAAATACATGGACCAAAAGTTAAGTTTAGCAGTAATATTATTAGGGGTCCCATCAAGGTTGAAATTAGGGTGGTCATCCAGGGTGATTGGTTAAACCATGATTCAAACCATCCTTGTTGGGTTTCTCTTTCTCGCTTCCTTTGGGCAATTCCTTCTCGCACTTTGGCCAGGGAGTCCCGAACTACCCCAGCATGGTCTGCGTAAAAACAGCATTCTTCTAGAGCAGCACACAACCCTCCTTGTTGAAAAAATAATAAATCTAACCCTCTTCTATTTTGTAAAACTACTTCGGACAGGGAGGTAAGGGATTTTTCTAAATATGAAATTGACTTTTCAATTCGTTCCAGGTCCTCATCCACTGCTGCCCTTAAAGAGGTTAACCCTTGATTTTGTTGTATAATGGAAGTTATCCCTGTTGCTGCCCTGCTTACCCCTAAGCCAATAAGAGTGGCTATAGTAATGGCTGTTATGGGTTCTCTCTTCCTGATTCTATGTTCTCTATCTTCCCAATAGGTATACAGATTACTTTCTTGATGGTACAGTATCATTGGGATAACTGTAACTTGGATACAGTATTCTCTTTTCTTGTTGAAAACGTTTAGGGACAGACATGGAGTGAGGCCTGTTTTGGAGCAAATCCACCATCCTCCTTGTCCTGGTTTCAGCTGGGATAGAGTTAACTGTCTTCCTAGTAGCTGGTACAGTGCTATGTTTTGAGTTCAGCATGCGAAGAATGTTGATAACACTGATGTTTTCAGTTGTTGCTCAGTATTGTTTAGACTATAGTCAAGGATTTTTCAGCTTCTCTTGGCCAGCCAGGGCACAAGAAGTTGGCACAGGACACAACCAAGACACCTGACCCAAACTGGCCAACGGTGTATTCCATACCATGTGACGTCCCATCTAGTTTAGGAACTGGGAAGGGGGGGGGGGGGGGGCAGGGAATCTCTGCTCGGGGACTGGCGGGGTGTCGGTCGGCGGGTGGTGAGCTATTGCCCTGTGCATCATTTGTACATTCCAATCCTTTTATTACTACTGTTGTCATTTTATTAGTGTTATCAATTTATTAGTGTTATTTATTAGTGTTATCAATTTCTTCTTTTCTGCTCTATTAAATCGTTCTTATCTCAACCCAGAAGTTTTACCTTTTTTCCCCCGAGTTCCTCCCCCATCCCACTGGATGGGGGAAATGAGTGAGCGGCTGCGTGGTACTTAGTTGCTGGCTGGGGTTAAACCACGACAGTCCATTTTGGCGCCCAACGTGGGGCACGAGGGGTTGAGATAACAACAAACCTGACCAGAGCTTGTTAAAACAAATTTGTTCCAAGCGTTCATTATGTTGATTTATGAGTTCTTAGAGTTGTTGCTCTGGCTTTTAAAGCTCTGTTATGTATCACCTCGCTTGCTGTATATAGTTCCTCTTCTACTGCTTATCATCCGTGGGAGGTGGATTTTTGCTTTGATGTGTGGTATAACACTGGTTTATGGTATGATAAAGTCATCGGCTGTGGGATTAATCCGGTATTTGCACTTAGCATTGTCACCTTTATACGGCAGGAGCCACCTGTGGGAAATTATTGATAATTATACCATTTACCTTACCTCCATGGAAAACCAGTCTATGGGTGGGGTATCTTTCTTCCCCTCTCCTTTCTCCTTTAGTCCAGTTACAATGGTGTTGGAGAATTTTGGAAAATTTGAATATTCCTGGGGTGTTGGGACTAGCACGGTCCTAGCCCTACTGCTAGGAATTAGCATACTTCTGAATGTGGTTCAGCTCTCCTTTAAGGTTAAACAGCTATTTAAGAAGATCACCCAGAGATGTGCCCCAAGGCTGGATAATTATGAGTGGCAGGGTGTGTGGGGTAGTATGGGCAAGTACCTAGAAAAGTGGGCACCTCCAATGTTTTGGAAATTCACCCCTGAACAAGTGCAGGATCCAGAAGAACTAGTAAAATATTTGGAAAAGGTATGCTGCCACCCCGGCAGCTCCAGAGAGATACAAATCACTGCAACGTGCTGGGGCCTGGCCCATGCCTATCGAGCCCTGTTCGACACTACTCAGTATCCTCAAGGGGAAGAGATAGTCTCTAGACCTAACAACGAAACGATGACCACCGCGGCCACCCAAACCTCAACAATGGGCGCTGCGGCCCCTCCAGGCCTAGGAAGGAGCACTGCTGCTACCCAAACCTCGGCAACAGACACTGCGGTTATCCAGAACCCAGCGAGCGATACTGCAACTGAACCAGAGGACCAACCTGGACCAGTATCGGTTGCCCCCGTACAGAAAAGGAAATATACAAAAAAATCAGTTCGCTTAGCAAAGGACAATGGTGAACCAGGGTCATCACGGGAACCGGAGGAAGAGGCAGAACCAGAGGTAATAACCCGGTCCCTATCCTTGAGTGAGCTGCGGGATTTGCGAAAAGATTTTGGCCGCCGTGTAGGTGAGCATATTATCACCTGGCTCCTCCGATGCTGGGACAATGGGGCTAATAGCTTGGAATTAGAAGGTAGGGAAGCCAAGCAGCTGGGATCACTTGCCAGGGAAGGTGGCATTGACAAGGCACTTGGAAGAGGGCCACAAGCCATCAGCCTCTGGAGGTGACTCCTGTCAAGTGTGAAGGAAAGGTACCCCTTTAAGGAAGATGTTATTTGTCAATCAAGCAAGTGGACCACCATGGAAAAAGGTATTCAATATCTGAGGGAATTAGCCGTGCTAGAGGTGATTCATCATGACCAGGACAACCAACAGTTACCCAAAGACCCAGATGAAGTCCAATGCACACGACCCATGTGGCGGAAGTTTGTACGGAGCGCACCATCGTCCTATGCCAACGCATTGGCAGTAATGTCCTGGAAGGATGAAGAGGCACCAACAGTGGAGGAAGTGGCTCGCCAGCTGCGTCAATACAAAGAAAATCTCTCCTCCCTACAAGCCTGCATTTCAGCTGTGGAGAAGCTGTCCGAGGATTTCCAGCAATTCAAAAAGGATATGTCCTATTCCCCACCTGTAAGGACCAATGTCTCAGCTATTAGGAGTGAGCGGTCTTCTGCCCAAGAGAGAGAATATAGAAGGTACACAACGCGAGGTGCCCTGTGGTTTTACCTATGTGATCAGGGAGAGGACATGAGGAAATGGGACGGAAAACCCACCTCGGTCCTAAATGCACGGGTACGTGAACTGCGAGGAAAAACCCCCACAAAAGGGGATTCTACAAGGAAGAATGCCGTTCCAGTTTCCAAACAGAGTAGAAGGGCTGACTTCATTTCCGATCCTCTTGAAGGGACTTCTGAGCCAATTCTATGAGAAGTGAATACTGAATACTCTAACCAGAATTAGAGGGGCCCTGCCTCCAGCCAGGTGGAGGAAAGGGATAACCGGGTCTATTGGACTGTGTGGATTCGATGGCCTGGCACATCAGTCCCACAGGAGTATAAGGCTCTAGTAGACACCGGTGCACAGTGCACTCTAATACCATCAAGTTATAAAGGGACAGAACCCATCTGTATTTCTGGTGTGACAGGGGGATCTCAAGAGTTAACTGTATTGGAAGCTGAAGTAAGCCTAACTGGGAATAAATGGCAAAAACACCCCATTGTAACTGGTCCAGAGGCTCCGTGTATCCTTGGCATAGACTATCTCAGGAGGGGGTATTTTAAGGACCCGAAGGGGTATCGATGGGCTTTCGGTATAGCTGCCTTGGAGACGGAGGGCACTGAACAGCTGTCTACCCTGCCTGGTCTCTCTCAAGACCCTTCGATTGTGGGGTTGCTGAAGGTTGAAGAACAACAAGTGCCAATTGCTACCACGATGGTGCACCGGTGGCAATATCGCACCAACCGAGACTCTCTGATTCCCATCCACAAATTGATTCGCCAACTGGAGAGCCAAGGAGTGATCAGCAAAACTCGCTCACCCTTTAATAGTCCCATATGTCCAGTGCGGAAGTCTAATGGGGAATGGAGATTAACCGTTGACTATCGCGGCCTGAATGAAGTTACGCCACCGCTGAGTGCTGCCGTTCCAGATATGCTAGAACTTCAATACGAGTTAGAGTCAAAGGCAGCCAAGTGGTATGCCACCACTGACATTGCTAATGCATTTTTCTCAATCCCTCTGGCAGCAGAGTGTCGTCCACAATTTGCCTTTACTTGGAGGGGTGTCCAGTACACTTGGAATCGATTGCCCCAGGGGTGGAAATACAGCCCCACCATTTGCCATGGACTAATCCAGACTGCACTGGAAAAAGGTGAAGCTCCGGAACACCTGCAATACATTGATGACATCATTGTATGGGGCAACACAGCAGAAGAAGTCTTTGAGAAAGGGAAGAAAATAATCCAAATCCTTCTGAAAGCCACTATCCTGGGCCTTGAGAAGCAGGTCTTGTGGCGACATGGCACCCCAGAAAGAATCGAGTCAGACAATGGGACTCATTTCCGAAACAACCTCATAGACACCTGGGCCAAAGAGCATGGCATTGAGTGGGTGTATCATATTCCCTATCATGCACCAGCCTCTGGGAAAATCGAGCGATACAATGGACTGTTAAAGACTACATTGAAAGCAATGGGGGGTGGAACTTTCAAACATTGGGATACACATTTAGCAAAAGCCACCTGGTTAGTCAACACCAGAGGATCTGCCAATCGGAGTGCCCCTGCCCAATCAGAATTTTTACATACTGTAGAAGGGGATAAAGTCCCTGTAGTGCACATGAAAAATATGTTAGGGAAAACAGTCTGGGTTACTCCTGCCTCAGGCAATGGTAAACCCATTCGTGGGATTGCTTTTGCTCAAGTGCCTGGGTGCACTTGGTGGGTGATGCGAAAAGATGGAGAAGTCCGATGTGTGCCTCAAGGGGATTTGATTTTAGGTGAAAATAGCCAAAATTAAACTGTATGATATTAGTTGCTATATAACCCTGCTACTCTATGTTATCGTTATTATAATTGTTATATGCTATATCCATAGTACTATAGCAAGAAAGAACTGTGATAAAACTGAGCAAAACGCAATAGTGATGGAACCAGAACTGACTCCAGCATGCAACAATCCAACGGTGCACACCATCCTCCTGCTACGTCAAATGTCAGCTGCTCGTCACACCGCACTGAAGCCCAATTCTGCTCTACCGACTGAGAGGACTTTGCACCATTCCTCCTGCCCAGACAGACTGGTATGACAGATGGAGCCCGGAGTCGGAAACTAATTGAACTCAACAAATGTTTTATGAACATAACTCATGAACTAAAGGAATAATATCTCTGTGTGTGTATATATATATATATCTCTCATTGTTCATATGTCTCATAGGACTGGAAAGGTGGTGATGATTAATCAGGATGTAACTAAAGGTATGGGAACTGAGCATGACGTCAATGGTATGGAATAAGGGGTGGATACTGTCCTGGTTTCAGCTGGGATAGAGTTAACTGTCTTCCTAGTAGCTGGTACAGTGCTATGTTTTGAGTTCAGCATGCGAAGAATGTTGATTACACTGATGTTTTCAGTTGTTGCTCAGTATTGTTTAGACTATAGTCAAGGATTTTTCAGCTTCTCATGGCCAGCCAGGGCACAAGAAGTTGGCACAGGACACAACCAAGACACCTGACCCAAACTGGCCAACGGTGTATTCCATACCATGTGACGTCCCATCTAGTATAGGAACTGGGAAGGGGGGGGGGGCAGGGAATCTCTGCTCGGGGACTGGCGGGGTGTCGGTCGGCGGGTGGTGAGCTATTGCCCTGTGCATCATTTGTACATTCCAATCCTTTTATTACTACTGTTGTCATTTTATTAGTGTTATCATTATCATTATAATTTCTTCTTTTCTGCTCTATTAAATCGTTCTTATCTCAACCCAGAAGTTTTACCTTTTTTCCCCGAGTTCCTCCCCCATCCCACTGGATGGGGGAAGTGAGTGAGCGGCTGCGTGGTACTTAGTTGCTGGCTGGAGTTAAACCACGACACTCCTTCACCTGGTATGACCCACTTATCATCTGTCATGTTGTTTATATTCTCTATCCATGAGCTACAAAGCCCCTTTTTTTTCACGGGGGATTCTCCCTAAACATACTCTTTTTCCCCTTATTTGTTTTAAAGTAATGTCAATTCTTCTTTCTTCCCACTGGCACTGTAGGGGGTTGGCCTGGTTCGTGAGGTTATAAGTGGTGTTCATTCCTATGGCTTCATAGAAAGGAGGTTTAGTGTCATAGCATAACCAACAAGCAACAGTAGCATTAGGGTTCGTATGGTTGAGGGCTTGATAAGCTGCTTGGACTAACTTCCATAATGGTTCAGTATAACTGTCTTTGGTAATGATATCCCCTAAGGTAGGTTCTGGAGCTAAGGTGGATAAGTTGGATACAGTTCCGTTAGGCTCTTTCTTTGGTTCTGATTCGGTTCCTTTTATAACTCTATTGGGTCCTATGGCTTGAGAATTCGGAATCTCTCTCTTTTGAATAAGAATTAGCCCTCCTCTGTTTGTGCTAGGCCAAGGTTCCCAATACCTGACTCCCCAAGTTTTTCCCAGTAACCACCCGGGGTCTTCTGGTAACATGACATTTAGGACTAAATGTCTACTATTACTGTAACCAACTGATCCTCCATAACTAACTGATCCTCCACTCCAGTCGTACTTAGGTGGTTTACAGGGGTGTGGTCCCCATTCTACTTTCAAAAATTTGTCTCTTGTGGGGGGAATCCAAGCGTTTGCAATAGTAACACAGTCCCAGTAAGCACAGTAATATTGGTTAGGCATATTGCAATACCCCTTCCCTGGATTAGAACTAGGACAAAAATAAAAGGGTCTTAGGTCCAAGCATGGACTTATGGGAGCCAGAGTGCAAAGTGAGGCGGTAAAACTGGGGGACCCTGCAGTAATTTTCTTTTGGATCATTGTGGAATCTCCCCTTCTTGACAGAGTCCATTCGTATGGCTGGTGGAGATTTTTCCCTTGTACTGAGCCCATCCATATCAAAACTAATAATTTTACAGTTCTAGGGCCTAAAATTGTATAAAGCAAAAGCATTAGAGCTTGATCCCAACATTTAGGGAACAGTGATGGTATCCATGGACCATTGTGGGTATTATTTTCCCAACTTAATATATCATTGTAAGGTGTCTCTTTTATACCCCAAGATCTTTGCCTTTTTGTATCTTTAATTTTTAAATCCTTTAGGTCATTGTGGAGTGAGGTTGGGTCAGTGGGAAACGTTAGGGTGTTTTCAGCTTGGTAGTGCTTACTATATGGGTCTGTAGCTTCATATTTAAAGCAGCTCGTCATCAACAGTCCCCACAGCAGTACATTTCTGCATCCTCCGTCTACTTGGTTGCTTCGAGCAACTGGGGGTATCATCTTCTATGCAGCAAATGTATTCTTCAGGGGAGCACTTGTTAGGCTGCTTGGCCTGTCTTATTTTGTAAGCACTCCAATTTTTATCTTTTTACTTCCCACAAGTAGCAACTCACTCCCACGACCATTTTCTACAATTTATGTCAGTTATTATTGTTACTTTAGGGCAAAGTTCGTTGAATGATAACAATATCATTCGGGATGTATTCCTTTTACAAATATTTCTTACCACTCAGTGGAATCCTTCTCAATTTTTCTCTACTGAAACCCTTAGGCGTAAGGCCTTGTTAGTCAGTTGTTTTTCCTGATCGTGACACTCCTGACAAACCCCTATGGGGGAATACCCGTAACGGCAATCACTCCACCACTTTCCCTGACACACTATACACTTATAACATACAAATGGTCAGCAATTATAATCTAGATTTACACAGTTGATTGTCACAGGTTTACTCATTGGTTCTTTCTTTTCAAAGTAACCTTCAAGTCCTCTGAGTTGTTAGCCACTTCCCAATGAGAAGTGTGGATCGGTCCCTTAACCCGAATAGCATGAGTCCATCCCTTTTCCGCCGTCCGGATGGCTGTATCTGTAGTCAAAAGAACAAGAAACGGACCTTCCCAGCGGGGGTTTAGAGATGTTTCTTTCCACGTTTTTATCAGCACGTGGTCCCCAGGCTCAATTTTATGAATAGGAAATCCCAAGGGGACTGTTTGCTCTATTATTCCTTTCTGACGGTTGTCTCTTATGACTTTTTCTAAGGTAGTTATGTAGGTATGAATAGATGCATCTTCAACCTTGGGGTGCTGGATTGGTATTCCATGGGAATAAGGCATCCCATATAACATCTCATAGGGAGATAACCTCGTACTAATCTGGGACCTTGTCCTGATGTTTAATAAAGCTAATGGTAAACATTTAACCCATGACATTTTGGTCTCTACCTTTAGCTTCGTTAGTTGTGCCTTAATAAGCCCATTCATCCTCTCCACTCTTCCTGAACTCTGTGGATGCCATGGGGTATGGAATTCCCACTTAATTCCTAGAGCCTCTATTGTTTCCTTTAATATTTTGGATGTGAAATGCGTTCCCTGGTCTGAATCGATAGCTATAACCATACCAAATCTGGGAATAACTTCTTCTAGCAAATGTTTAACTACAGTTTTAGTAGTAGCTTTCACAGTGGGATAGGCTTCCACCCAATGGGTAAGCTGATCTACTATTACTAAAAGATATCGATATCTTCCTACCTTAGGTAACTCTGTAAAATCTACTTGGATCCTCTCAAAAGGTCTGCAGGCCAATTTTCTCCCTCCAAGGGATTTTGTTCTAAAGTTAGACCTGTTCACCTTTTGACAAGTTAAACACCCTTGGACCTCTTGTTTTGTCAGATCATATATGCCTATGCACCCATAGTATTTTAAAAATTGATCAGCTAGGGCTTGGGTTCCCCAATGGGTGGTCTGATGTAGTCTAGAAATTATATGTTTAGCATTAGCTTTTGGTAACATTTCTCGTCCATCCGGGAGGATCCATTTATCATCCGTCTGGACAATCCCTAAGTGTAGGGTTTAGGGATTAATCCGTGCGGGGCCCGGACGACGGAACACCAATGTGATGATTAAAGTCGCCAGTTTATTGAGCTTAGCTAATCATTTTTATACAATTCTCTAAGTTGTTGAGAGACTTTGATTGGCTACTACATGCAAGCACTTGGTGTCCACACGCACAAGCATAAGCGGTGATTGGTTACATCGGTACTGTCCACGCGCACAAACATAAGACATAATTGGTTGTGTTAATTAGAGCATACAAGACTTGTCTTAGTCCAATTGGTCAAGATAAGCCCCTGAATTGAGGTTGTTTGTGCCAAGTTCCCTTTATCGTGGAATGTGCACCTGTGTTTTCCTAATTGGGGTCTTTCTTCTTCTATCTTCTTATTTATTCTGTTCAAGGCCTTCTAAAGGCGCCTGGAACAATCTTGTGACCATGAGCTATTTTCAGGTCCAATAACTAACTTCCATATAACTGAACCCCTGAACCCTACATCTCCCCCTCTCTCACTTTTTTTTTTTTTTTTTTTTTGGATAGCATATTGCTGTCTTGTTCCGCAAACGTAGCCCAGCAATCAGTAGGTGTCAGTTTTATGTGGGTGTCCCTACGGAGGCAACTATGGTTTTGCTGCACACCAGCCTGATGCTCTTCGGAAAATCCCGGTATTTATACATTTTCAGAGGAATGGATTTTAGCACACGTGGCCGGCGTGTGCCAAAATCCACCTCAATTGAAAACCTATGACGCATGCACTCGCTGGCCAGGCGCACTGCACAAGTCATAGTTATCTTATCAATTCGTTCATGGGCTTTGTGATGCGGCCGTAATGCACTGAGAATTTTAATCTGTTATGTTAGCTAAGATGACCTACGCATTAGTTTTTGGCTGAGGTGGAATTCGTATTGCCGCACCATCTATGATGCTTCAGGTGATGATGGTCGCATAAATCAAACGGAAGTCCATCAGGGGCTTGCACCTGTGAAAACATAAGCATAATCTCGCCCCGAGGTTATTAATGAAAAATGGATCTTCCCATCGCCCTATTTCTAGATTCTTAACTAAGTCTGTGACCTTACTTCTAATTTCAGTTTTAACTAACTGTTAGCAAAAAATTTTTTTTTTTTTTATTTTTTTTTAATGAATGACTACATATCAGGTATCTTAAAACTACTTCCACACTCGGCTTCTGTGAGTAATGTTTCGCCGAGGACTGATTAACATTAAACTATATATATATTTACTTATTCTCTACAGCACTTATTCTAAACAGCTTATCCTCTATACAATTAGTTATAGGTTAGTAGGTTAGTTGATTATGTTTAGTTGAATGTCTGTTACAGTGGTTAAAAAAAATTTTTTTTTTTTTTTTTTTTTGATGATTTACTCTCTTTTCTACCCACTCGCACTAAAATACATATCCAAAAACGATATCATACTCCGTGTTTTTTACATGCATTCTTAATCTCCACATTGACTGCCGGTCTCCGTCGTGATTTGTCTAGTCGGTCTATCTAGGGCTTCAGGACCTGCTGATGTCTCCGCTGCCTCTTGCCCTTCTGAGTTGTCTGTGGCATCTGGTCGCTCAGTCCACGGCTTGACCCATTTCGCCAGTATCCAATGGGGTTGTTCGTTACCTGTGGAAACACAAGCATACCCTCTTCCCCACGTAAATAATTTGCAAGGTCCTTGCCACTGCTGTAAAACCAGATCGAATACTGAAACTTGCGGCTGATTTTTATCAACATTTTTGTTCCCACACATATGCCTATTAGTTGGGATCTGATCCTCAGTACCACGTGGCTGTAGCCAATTCAAAACATACAGTGCTTTGCTTATTAACTCTTGGGGAGTACAGTGCCGCATATCTTCCCCCGTTTTTAAAATGTTTAAACGATCCTTTAAGGTCCGATGTGCACGTTCAACAATAGCTTGACCAGTGGAATTGTGGGGTACGCCAAAATTATGAGCTACCCCCCACATCTGTAAAAATGTTTCTAATGACTGTGCGCGATATCCCGGGCCATTGTCTGTTTTAATTTCTGTTGGCACTCCCATGGCGGCAAATGCTGCCAAAAGGTGCTTAATTACGGCTTTAGCATTGGTTGATATATGAACAGTAGCCCACATAAGGTTCGAATATGTGTCAATAGATACGTGAATAAATTTATATCTCCCAAAACTGGGATATTCCGTAACATCTGTTTGCCAAATTTGCAATGGTGATAATCCCCGGGGGTTCACCCCCTGTGGTTGTAAGTTTGGAATATTCGCACAGTCTGGGCAAGCAGCAAGAATAGCTCTGGTTTGCTGCAATGGAAGATTAAATTGTTTACTCAGCGCTTTTGCCGACTGATGATAAAATTTATGGGATAGCAGTGCTTGTCCAAACAAATCAGGTTTGGGTGTATTAAAATAGATGTTTGCATTGGCTACTACCAGTTGATCCGCGCGCGCATTACCTTCCACAATGAATCCCGGCAGCGTTGTATGGCTACGAACATGATCGATAAAAAATAAGTCTGTCCATTTTTCTAGTAACATCCATAATTTTAAAAGTGTCATAAACAGCTGCTTATTGTTTACAGTTTTTAGTAGGGACCTATGCATACGTTTGACTATCCCCACGACATATTGAGAATCTGAAATAAGGTTGACAGGTGTTTTATCCCACTTTTTAAAAACAGAGCATACGGCTAATAGCTCAAGCACTTGTACTGACCCCTCTGACAGAATGACTTCGGATTTCCAGGATCCATCCTGTAAATATACAAATCCTGCTTTACCTGTCTTGCTGCTAGCATCAGTAAAAACGGTAATGGCCTCCAGCGGCTTATTGCTGCAGATAGAGTGTGGTTCCATTGTTAACATTGTTTTAAATAATGGGTGGGTGGGGGGGGTAGTGATTATCTACTTCCCCCTTGAAGTCCAGCAGAGCTACTGCAAGGCAGTCATTTTTCATCATGGCATTATTCACAATATCAAGTGATACAGGTAAAATGATTTTGTCCATTTGCTTCCCTGAAATTTGTATCGCCCTTACCCCTGCTTTTTGAATGCACATCCCCAGAGCTTCAATTCTAGTGACTACCGTTTTTGACATGCTAGCAAGCAAGAATATCCATTCTAGTATTACCAATGGGTTTTGTTTTTGCTGCTCATCCCACTGACCCAGAATTCCCGCAACTTCCTTGTCTGAGTTATATACATACAAATTTATGGGCAAATCAGGGATATATCTGCCAGACATAGATGATGTGATTTTCTGCTCAATTGCTGTCAATGCTCGCCACCTGGGCGCACTTAGATGTAGTACAGAAGTTAGGCTATTGCTGCCCCGCAATAAGTCCAACAGTGGTTGTAAGTCTGTATTGGTGATACCACAATAAGGCCGGATCCACTGCAGGTCTCCGACAAGTTTTTGTACATCATGTACATTTCGTATGTCTTTGTGTAGCGATAGCTTTTGTGGATGTACAGAGGCTTCTGCAACCTCTCACAGACCCCAGGAAAGTTTGACCGGCTGCTGTTAGTCCGTGCCGGCACAGATCGAGGCTGCGTTGCTATGTGTTGAGGGCACGCACGTCTCAAATGCCCTGGTTGACCGCACCAATGACACACGGGGGGGTCTTTGTATGGGCCGTAGTCTCCTTTTCCCTGTCGCACCATCAGTCGTAATGCTACCGCGAGTGCTACAGCGTGAGCTTCAGCATGTTTTTTAGCTTTCTCTTGTTCTTGTATTATAGTAGCCAAATCCTCGTTTGCATTATTTGAATCAGGGTATATGCTAGGTATAATTTGTTCATGTTGAACGGTGGTATCTGGGGACTGTTTTCTCATAGGCGGATTTTTGCTCACTCCCTGATTCTGTAGAGTTTCCTTTAATTGTACAGTTAGGGAGGCTTGGGAACTGTCAGATGGCTGATTAATATCGGCAGTCCCAGGGAGTGGAGCAGAAGTCAAGAGCACAGGAGCAGGCGGACAAGCTCCAAAAAGTCTCTCTCGCTGCATTATGTTTTTCTCCCCACTTTTCCCTTTTGCTTGCGGTTGGAGAGAGAGAGCAGCAAAAGCAGACGCAGACACTTTACGATCTGCTTTCATTTCTTGCAAAGTTATCTTAATCAATTTCCCTAAAGTTGCAAGACCTTTAACTTCTTTAGACCTGTCACTAATTTCATCCCATAGGGAGGTTCCGATAGCTTTCCAGGTACTAAGCTCAAAAGCTGTACCCACACTAATTGAAAGGTTTCTGTCCTTTTTAATATTTTTCTCTGTTTTTTCAACCAGCCTCATAAATATCTTTCCGGCTGTCTTTTCCCTCGCAGATGCTGCGAAACCCTTGCCGCCCTTTTTATCAACGTAAGCTTACGATTTTACCTGCTTTTCCCAAGCAGTGTCCTGCCTCTCACGAGCAGTGCCGGTGCTGTCTTTCAAGCCACCGTGGTCCGCGGCAATTCCCCCGCCTTTTCAGTAGCGTTGCCTCTTGTTCCTCTTCGGATCACGTCGGGGTCACCAAATGTAGGGTTTAGGGATTAATCCGTGCAGGGCCCGGACGATGGAACACCAATGTGATGATTAAAGTTGCCAGTTTATTGAGCTTAGCTAATCATTTTTATACAATTCTCTAAGTTGTTGAGAGACTTTGATTGGCTACTACATGCAAGCACTTGGTGTCCACACGCACAAGCATAAGCGGTGATTGGTTACATCGGTACTGTCCACGCGCATAAGCATAAGCGGTGATTGGTTACATCGGTACTGTCCACGCGCACAAACATAAGACATAATTGGTTGTGTTAATTAGAGCATACAAGACTTGTCTTAGTCCAATTGGTCAAGATAAGCCCCTGAATTGAGGTTGTTTGTGCCAAGTTCCCTTTATCGTGGAATGTGCACCTGTGTTTTCCTAATTGGGATCTTTCTTCTTCTATCTTCTTATTTATTCTGTTCAAGGCCTTCTAAAGGCGCCTGGAACAATCTTGTGACCATGAGCTATTTTCAGGTCCAATAACTAACTTCCATATAACTGAACCCTACACCTAAGGCCTGAAATTTTTGTATTTCTTCTTTAGTAAAGACCTTTTCCTTCTGCTCAGTTAAGTTTTTAATGGGCATTGCTTCTATTTCTTGGGCGGTTGAGGTTGCCGTCTTTGCTTCATAGTCGGCCCGGTTATTTCCTCTGGTATAAAAATCCTGTCCCTTTTGGTGCCCTTTTACATGCACTACTGCTACCTGTTCTGGTTCTCGGATTGCAGTAAGAATTTGTCTTATTAATTCTTCGTGGATCAAACCCTTACCCTGGGTGTTGATAAGTCCTTGCTCTTCCCAAATTTTCCCAAAAGTATGTACTACCCCAAAGGCGTATTTTGAATCTGTAGATATGGTTCCTACTTTTCCTTTTAGCCTTTGTAAAGCCTTTAATAATGCGTATAATTCACAGGCTTGTGCTGACCAGCTAGGGCTAAGGGGGCCAGACTCCAGTACTGTTTCCTTTTTTCCATCTATTATTGCATATCCTGATTTCCTTTTTCCTTCCTCCATCCGTGAGGAGCCATCAACAAACCATTTTTCTCCTTCAATTAATTCCTCTTCCTCTAAATCCTCCCGGATCTTGGTTTGATACTCTATCAAGCTGATACAATCATGTATGAGTAAATCATCTACGTGCCCATACAAAAACTGGGCTGGGTTTTGTGCCGAGGTAGTTTTTAGTTGTAAATTGGGAGAATGAAGTAAGATTGCTTCATATTTTAGCAATCTACTATCAGTCAGCCACTTTTCTGCCTTTTGATGCAAAATTCCCCTAACGTTATGGGGAGCATATACTTCTAATTTTCCCCCGAAGGTTACCTTGGTTGCTTCTTCTACCATCAAAGCCACAGCTACTATAGCTTGTAAACACGTAGGCCACCCTCTACTCACAGGGTCTAAAAGTTTAGAAAAGTATCCTATCGGGTTTTTCTGTCCTGCCCAATCCTGTGCTAGTACTCCGTATGCCGTGTGATTATCTGTTTCTACAAATAAATAGAACTGTCTCTTTAAATTCGGTAAGCTTAAAACCGGGGCCGTTATCAAATCCTCTTTTACTTTATTCAACTGTTCTTCATCTTTACTTGTCCACCAAATTTTATCACGAGTTAATTTTTCATATAAAAATTTTACGTTACTACTATAATTTTCAATCCATTGTCTACAATATCCAAAAGTCCTAACAGCTGCCAAACCTGCCTCTTAGGTTTTGGAGGTGGTAAACTTAAAATTCCTTCCACCCGATCAGGATCAAGTTTCTTGGTTCCCTGGCTTAGCCAGTGGCCTAAGTATTTTACCTCTGATTCAGCAAACTGAAGTTTTGATTTGGAAACCTTAAGCCCGACGTTCCCCAAAAAGTTCAGTAACTGTATCGTGCTTTCTCTAACTTCTTTTTCATTAGTTCCTGCCACTAATAAATCATCCACATATTGTAAAAGTTTAATCCCCGGGGGTAGGGTAAATTGCTCTAATATGGTTTCTAAGGCTTGCCCGAACAGGTCAGGTGACTCCGTAAACCCCTGGGGCAACACTGTCCATCTTAACTGCTGTTTCCTACCTGTATCAGGGTCCTCCCATTCAAAGGCAAAATAGTCTCTACTGCTTTCATCAAGGGGGCAGGCCCAAAAGGCATCCTTTAAATCCACCACACTATACCAAGTGTAATCTGAGGAGATCTGATTCAATAGTGTGTATGGATTAGCGACTACTGGGAACCAGGTGACCGTACGGCTATTTACAGCTCGTAGGTCCTGAACTAACCGGAATGACCCGTCAGGCTTCTTGACAGGTAATATGGGGGTATTATGGGGTGACATACAGGGTTCTAAAGTTCTTTTATGTATTAAACTTTGTATTATGGGTTTTAAACCTTTTCTTCCTTCCATGGACAACGAATATTGCTTCACTCGTATTGGTCTCTCTGGGTTTTGGATAGCTACCTTTATCGGCGGAATATCTAATTTTCCTATATTGTCTTGGTTATACCATACATCAGGATTGATCTCTGCTTCATCAGTGGGATTTAAAGGGTACAACTTTACCACGAGATTATCATTCTCCACCGATAAATTAATCCCTAAACTAACAATTAAATCCCTTCCCAAAAGATTATATTCCGCTTCAGGCACCATCAGAAATTTACCCACGCAAAATTTTTGAGGAGCCTCTATTTCAATAGCTTGAGTTTCATATACCTTAAACGGTTCTCCCTTTGCACCTACAATATTTATGGTGTTTTTAGTAAGGGTGCAACCGGAGGGTAGTTTCTGAATGGTGGATCTCTCGGCTCCTGTATCTACTAAGAATTCTACCTCCTCTTTTTGGGGACCTAATTTCAATTTTACTTGGGGCTCCGTAGATGTTTTAGTCCCCAATGAGTAGAGCCCCTGACCCCCCTATTCATTTTTAAACATCTGCTCATCCTGTTGGTTTTTTTTACAATTCCGCTTTAAGTGCCCTCTCTTCCCACAATAATAGCATTCAATTCCTGCTTCTTTATTTTCTGGTCTAATTGGCTTTCTTTCTTTGCTGGGTCCTTTGTTGTCTGTCCTCATGCACCCTGGTTTATTAACTCTCTGTCCTTCTCGGACGGCTGCAACTAAAATTTTGGCCTGCTTCTTCTGACTTTCCTCATCTCTGCGTACATACACCTTCTGAGCCTCTCTCAACAACTCGTCCAACCCTCTGTCCTGCCAGTCTTCTAACTTCTCCAATTTCTTTCTTATGTCCACCCACGATTTAGCCACAAACTGTGTTTTCAGCAGGGTTTGACCCACGGCTGTATCAGGGTCAATTCCAGAATACAACTGCAAACTTTTCCTTAATCTTTCTAACCAGTCAGTTGGAGTTTCATCCTTTTTCTGATACTCATTGAAGGCCTTATTTATATTTTGACCTCTGGGAACCGCTTCTCATATCCCCTGAATTATTATGTCTCTTAAATCACTCATATTTTGTCTATCTCCTGCAACTCGATGTTCCCAATTTGGTCTCTGTAGGGGCCATTTCACATCCCCCTGGGGCCCATGTTGATGTCTTTGGTCCCAGTATCTCATCCCTGATCTCCTAATCATATCCCTTTCCTCAGATGTGAAGAGTATCCTTAAGATAGCCTGAATTTCATCCCAAGTGTAAACACTAGGGCCTAAAAATTGATCTAGTCTTTCGGAGACCCCTAGAGGGTCCGAGTAAACTTCCCATTTCCTTCTTAAATTCTCGGACGTCCCCAGAATTTATGGGTACCAATATAAATCCCACTCCACCCTGATTTCCCCCCATGGAAACTTCTCTTAGGGGCAATAAATGTGTCGCTTCCTGGTCTCTCCGAGTCCTACTTCGATTTTTCATCCCCTCTGTTTCTACCGGGGCAGAAGGGGTCGGGTGAGTGGGTAATTGTGGATATATTCAGGGTGGGGATGGAGGGGGTGATGGAGTCGGGGATGGCGGGGGATTCGGAGCCGGGACATACGGGGGTGGGGAGGGTTGGTTAGTCGGGTCCCACTGTTCGCGTGGGGGCCCCTTCGTCTTTTTCTTTTCGGTTAAGGTAAAAATATAACTTCTAGCCGAGGATATTATCCAGAGGCTGGCATATTCACTTTCTTCTAAACTAAAAGGTTCTTTTTGGTTCACATATACATTCAGAGCTTGACATACCCAATCCTCAAGTGACCCAAAAACTGGCCAACACAATTTATCAGCCCTTATCTGTTCCCCCCCCCCCCCATATTTCCATACAATAATGTATCATCTTTTCCTTATTTTTTTCTTTACGAGATGGCCAATCATCCCAATATTTAATCATTGATCCCAAGGGACTATCTACCGGTATATCAGGTAAATGGCTCTCCTCCTTTTTGAGGGTACTTCTCCGTGAGTCCCCTCCCGGGCCAGAATCTTGACTCTTTTTCTGTCCCACCTTTTTGAGGGTACTTCTCTGTGAGTCCCCTCCTGGGCCAGAAACTTTACTCTTTTTCTGTCCCATCATCCTGAGGTGCCTTCTTTCTCTCAATACCTTTCATTTCCCTCCTTCGGTGGCCAAGTCCCTCGCGGGAGATTGGAACCGCACCTAGAAGAGGTCCGCACTCGCTTCGCAGAGTTTTCTGCGTCTCACACACTCGCACACTCAAGGAATCCGGTCCCCAACCAGCAGTTTATACTTACGTATCTCTGCCGCCTGGATCTTTGTGCACAATTTTACAGGGTGTTAGGAGAGCTCATCTTTCTTTCCTTGCTTGCTACGCTCAGGTAATTTGGGTCTGTGAAGGTCAGAGCAAGTCTGGAGCGGGACCTGCCAATCCAGGACCATCCAAAGATGGGGGCGCCCTCCCGAGTTGGGGTCGCACACCAGCTTAACTCTGATCACGTCAGGGTCACCAAAACTGTTATAAATCAACAGAGCCAATTCTATATAAAATTCATATATTTATTGAGAATAGCAAGCAAGCAGCGCTGGGCGGCCGGGGAGTCTGCGCTCCACCAACGGCTAGCAACTTTCTGTTATAGTTACATTCCTTTTATACAGTTCATGCACCCCTTTCTTATAAATCTCCGCCTTCTCTTGCTGCTTCTTTCTTCACAGGTTTGTTAATGGGTAGATTTGGTCAGTCTTCTCAAAGGAGAGTGTCTGTGGAATGTCTTTTGATGTGGAGGAATGTAGTCACCGTAGAGTTAATCCCCTTATCTGGTCCGTTGTCTTTTCCCTCCTTATCTAGTCAATCACAATGTGTCCCTTCCCCCTTCCCGATTAGTATGTAAACCTTATTGTCTTCTTTTTAATTCAACACGAATTACACAATGTCAGGGAACAATTTGGTTCCCTGTAGATTACATTTCTCATGACCTTTGCTAAGGTAGTTATGTAGGCATGGATAGATGCATCTTCAACCTTGGGGTGTTGGATTGGTAACAAATTTGTTTTAACAAGCTCTGGTCAGGTTTGTTGTTATCTCAACCCTTCGCGCCTCACGTTGTGTGTCAAAATGGACTGTCGTGGTTTAACCCCAGCCAGTAATTAAGCACTACGCAGCCGCTCACTCACTCCCCCTCCATCCAGTGGGATGGGGGAGAAAATCGGGAAAAAGAAGTAAAACTCGTGGGTTGAGATAAGAACGGTTTAATAGAACAGAAAAGAAGAAACTAATAATGATAATGGTAACACTAATAAAATGACAACAGTAGTAATAAAAGGATTGGAATGCACAAATGATGCGCAGGGTAATTGCCCACCACCCGCCGACCAACACCCAGCCAGTCCCCAAGCGGCGATTCCTCCCCCCACTTCCCAGTTCCTTTACTAGATGGGACGTTACATGGCACAGAACACCCCGTCGGCCAGTCCGGGCCACCCGCCCCGGCCGCGTCCCGCGCCAACCCCCCGCGCCCCTCCAGCCCTCTTGCCGGCCGGGCATGAGAAGCTGAAAAATCCCCGACTACAGTCCAAACACCACCGAGCAACAACTGAAAACATCAGCACCATCAACATTCTTCGCATACTGAACTCAAAACACAGCACTGTATCAGCTACTAGGAAGACAGTTAACTCTATCCCAGCTGAAACCAGGACACTTGGGTAATTCAGTGAAATCAACCTGTATTTTCTCAAAAGGTCTATAAGCCGTTTTTCTCTTTCCTGTGGCTGCTTGTCGATTGATTTTTAAAATGTTATGAATGTTACTAGGGTTCAGTATATCTCTGCATACTCTGCATATTAGCAGTCTATATGTCATATTCCAGAAGTAACTCTTCAATAGACACTGTTTCACATTCATTATTGACAAGTTAAGCAGCCTTGTGTATATATAAATTTTCATTTGTCTTTCTTAAGTTAATAAATTTAATGAAATATTTTCAAAATATGTATTACAACAACTACCAAAGTATTTGAAAAA
The DNA here is from genome assembly GCF_929443795.1 of Astur gentilis. Classification (NCBI taxonomy): domain Eukaryota; kingdom Metazoa; phylum Chordata; class Aves; order Accipitriformes; family Accipitridae; genus Astur; species Astur gentilis. The sequence goes on from NC_064918.1 coordinate 30,935,586, forward strand.
GATGCTGTTATAAATACCTGTGAGACAACCTATAACAGCCATATGAATTGGTTTTCACCCTAATCGCTTGCAGTCCTTTTCCAAATCAAGTAAGAAGCAAGTAACTAGTTTGAAATAGTTATATATTTTTAACAGCCTGAAATGAGTATTACTTTTCAGATAGCTAGTAAAGTCTTTTAATTTTGCCTATAAACACAATTAGGTATTAACACAGGACTGTATAGTGTTTATATTCTTATTAACCTGCCAACAAGAATAGTTTATTGGCAACCTTAAATATTCAGAGGCAAAACACAATTCTTTGTCACAGAAGCTTTACAGCAAAGCAACATATTTTACTCTTAGAACCATTATATAGGAACACAAAGAAAATTACTATGTTACTTTTGGTGACCTGAGTCCTCAGGGCTGCTTCCTGGGCCTCTCTATCTGACAAATTATTCCCTCTGATTCGGTAATCTAATCTCTTTTGATGTCTTTTCATATGTACCACTGCTATCTCCTTTGGTTTTCTTAATGCTCTTAAAATTTTTGCTATTAATTCCTGATGTATAAGATTCCTCCCTTGAGTATTAATTAAACCTTTTTCTCTCCAAATTTTTTCCAAAAGTGTGAACTACTCCATATGTATTTTTGTAATCTGTAAATATAGTCCCATTTTTTTTCTTTAATTCATTCTAGGTCCCTATATAGGGCATACAGCTCAGAAGCCTGAGCTGACCATGATGGACTTAGAGGTCCTGATTCCACAGGTTTTAGGCCCTTATTAATTATTGTCTCACTTTAGTCTGGGTCTCAATTACCTCTAAGCAGTTATGTTGCAATTTCTCTGATGGTTTTCCAAACAAAATGTGCTGGACTCTGAGCAGAGGTTACCCTCAGTTCTAAATTAGGGGAGTCAATCAATATTGCTTTATATTTTAGGATCCAGCTATCTGTTAGCCATTTTTCCACTTTCTGTTGTAAACACTTCTGACATTATGTGGAGTATATACTTTTAAAGGGGTACTAAAGGTAATCTTTCTAACTTCCTCCATTAATAATGCCGTAGCGACCAAAGCTTGGAGACAAGTAGGCCATTCTCTACTTACTGGATCAAGTAACTTAGAACAATACCTCACGGGTTTCTTAATTCCTGCCCAGTCTTGAGCAAGGACTATTCACACACACACAAAAAAAGGTTCTTTTTTTTTTTTTTCATCTGTGAGGCTTAATACAGGTGCCTCTATTAATGTCCTTTTTATTTCCTCTAATTTCTGATCATCTTCTGTAGACCATTTAAGTTGGTTATTAGTTAATTTCACCTTTTCACTGTAGCTTTTAAGCCATGGTCTACAATATCTTAGTAATCCCAATATTTGTCGAATTTCCTTTTTAGTTTGTGGGGGTTTAACAATTTAATAGTGGTTTCTCGGGTTCCTTCTTTAGTTTCTCCTGCTATTAATAGATCGTCCACATATTGTAATATCTTTACTTCTCTGGGTAGAAATGAAATCTTGTAAAATTTTCTTTAAAGTTTGTCCAAATAGATTTGGTGACTCTGTGAACCCTTGTGGTAGCACAGTCCATCTTAATTGTTTTCATCGGTAGCGATACAGCAGTCGCAGAGAAAGCCCCACTCTCTTTGGCTGTTTACATAGTTGACTTTAATTATAGCCCCGCGGCGCGAGGAGAGGCGGCGGCCGCTGCCGAGGGGGGGCTGCTCCCGCCGCTGCCGCCGCTGCTGCTGTTGCTGCTGCCGCGGCTGCAACAAAGGAATTCGCCCGCTGCTGCTGCAGCGCCGGCTCCGCCGCGACCGCACGGAGCCGGACCCCTCTCCTCGACTTTCAATGCTTAAGTTTAATTTCAAAATCAAATCCCTTCTTAATAAATTGTATTCTGCCTCAGGGAGCAAGAGTAAATCATTAAGGACTTTAAAAGGTTTCCCTTTTGCACCTACAATATTTATGGTGTTTTTAGTAAGGGTGCAACCGGAGGGTAGTTTTTGAACGGTGGATCTTTCGGCTCCTGTATTTACTAAAAATTCTACCTCCTCCTTTTGGGGACCTAATTTCAATTTTACTCGGGGCTCCGTAGATGTTTTAGTCCCCAATAAGTAGAGCCTCTGACCCCCCCTATTCATTTTTAAACATCTGTTCATCCTGTTGGTTTTTTGTTGTTTTGGGTTTTTTTACAATTCCGCTTCAAGTGCCCTCTCTTCTCACAATAATAGCATTCAATTCCTGCTTCTTTATTTTCTGGTCTAATTGGCTTTCCTCATCTCTACGTACATACACCTTCTGAGCCTCTCTCAACAACTCGTCTAACCCTCTGTCCTGCCAGTCTTCTAACTTCTCTAATTTCTTTCTTAAATTCTCGGACGTCCCCAGAATTTATGGGTACCAATATAAATCCCACTCCACCCTGATTTCCCCCCATGGAAACTTCTCTTAGGGGCAATAAATGTGTCGCTTCCTGGTCTCTCCGAGTCCTACTTCGATTTTTCATCCCCTCTGTTTCTACCGGGGCAGAAGGGGTCGGGTGAGTGGGTAATTGAGGATATATTCGGGGTGGGGATGGAGAGGGTGATGGATTCGGGGATGGCGGGGGATTCGGAGCCGGGACATACGGGGGTGGGGAGGGTTGGTTAGTCGGGTCCCACTGTTCGCGTGGGGGCCCCTTCATCTTTATCTTTTCAGTTAAGGCAAAAATATAACTTCTAGCCGAGGATATTATCCAGAGGCTGGCATATTCACTTTCTTCTAAACTAAAAGGTTCTTTTTGGTTCACATATACATTCAGAGCTTGACATACTCAATCCTCAAGTGACCCAAAAACTGGCCAACACAATTTATCAGCCCTTATCTGTTCCCCCCCCCCATATTTCCATACAATAATATATCATCTTTTCCTTAGACTTATTCTTTCTCTTTGGTGAACTGTCTCAATATCTTATCATCAGGCCTAGAGGACTATCTAGAGGTATGTCTGATATCTTATCTTTCTTCCCCATCCCCATGGGTCCAGAGGGCTTGCTTTTCCTCTGTCCCGTCTTCCGAGGTGCCCTTATCCACACACACTCACTTCCCCTCGGTCGTGACTCGCTCCCTTGTGGGCTACGAGAACTGCACTACTGGAGGGTCCACACTCACGGGATCTCAGAGAGACCTCTCACACAGTCGCACCTCGGGATAACCACCCCAACCAAACGGCTCACAATTTATATACTCACCCCCTCCTGGGGTCTTCGTTTGGTCTTCATGCACAAAATTTAAGGGGTTCTGCAGGTTCTTTTGCTCAGTTATCGTAATTTAAAGGGGTTCGTGGGTCCAGGGTGTGGTGGCGGCACCTCCTCAAGACGGGGCTATCCGGGGATAGGGCGCCTCCCAGCTTGTGAGGGTCTGCACCAAAGAACCTGGATCCGAGTCATGGCACCAAGTTTGTTATAGACGCTCGTGACAAATTGGAGGAGCCAATTCGTATTAAATAAAAAGATCGAATTTATTAGCAAGCGATAAGAGAGCAAAACAGCGCTGGGCGGCCGGGGAGACAGTGCTCCGCCAAAAGCTCGCAACTTTATGTTATAGTTACATTCCTTATATACAGTTCGTGCACCCCTTTCTTGCAAGTCTCCGCCTTGTCCTGCTTCCTCTTTCTTCACTCGTGCAGGTTTGTTACTAGGCAGATTCGGTCAATCTTCTCAAGGGAGAGTGTCTTTTGATGTAGAATGTCTTCTGATGTGGAGAAGTGCAGTCGTGGCAGAGTTAATCCCCTTATCTGCTAAATTATAACCGTTGTCTTTTCCCTCCTTATCTAGTAAGTTATAGTTGTTGTCTTTTTCCCTCCTTATTTAGTAAGTTATAGCCGTTGTCCTTTTCCCGTGACCTTCACGCAACATTTAAGCAAGCCTTGTTATTTACACAATATGTCTCTTCCCCCTTCCCGATTGGTATGTAAGCCTTATTGTCTTCTTTTAATTGAACACGAATTACACAATGTCAGGGAACAATTTGGTTCCCTGTCGATTACAGACCCCACCTTCTTCATCTTTAAATATCTAATCTCAATCAGTGGTGGTCGAGTAGTTAATTTAGAGCTTATTCACTATGAACTAAAATATTTAAAGCAAAGTTCCTGTTTTTTCGGTGAATGAGCTTGATATCTGGCCCTCCGTTGGAGGGGAGGGTATGAATGTTATCTCAGCATGTTCCCCGCGGTGACCACCCCCCTTCACCACTGAGTGCTGCTGCCGCTGCCGCCTTTGACGCCGAAATTGGGGGGGCGGGGGAGGGGATCATGTAGGACGGCACTGAAACTGTAACCTGACTCGGCTCCTGTGGCCGAGTTATTGTCATTGTTAAGGGCAGGATCTTTTAAGGATCCCTAGAAGGGTTTCAGCTCCCTAGGGGAGGAAAAAAAGTAAAAAATCATATATCTCCTTGGATCAGGGACTTATCTGAGCATCCTTGAACACAAGGACCTCTTGTGCCACTGACAATCATACTGGCTGATCCCGGGTTGTCCTGTCCAGACACCTCTTGTTTACAAGCAGGATGGTATGTGTTTGTCTAATGACAGTGTTACTGATTGGTTATTGATTATGTTATTTGTTATTGACTAGTTAGTAGCTTTGATTTATTATTGATTTGGTAGTAGTTAGAATAGCTCATGTTTAATAAGAATATAAAATGGTAAGAAGCAGTTTAGCAAAAGTACCTCTATTGTATTTTGCACATTTAATTAACAACCGACAGCTGCTGTGAAACCCTCTGTATAACCCGGTACCAAGGCCGAAAGAATTGGCCTAAATCATTTAGTAGGAACATTTAGAATTTAGATAATAAGTAATAAGAACATATAGAAACTTAGGAACATACAAAATGTGCTGTATACAATCACAAAAGAATAAGTATTGTCTAAAATTAGTTAACCATAGAAACTTTGACCGATTTGTTAGTTTTACAGTGTTGTCTTAAGAAACTAAGAGAGATCGTTATGGACCTTAGTTCTGTTGCTTAGAAACCCCACTTTGGTCAAGATTCCAGTTAGTGGAATTAAGTAAAATCAACCAATGAATGTTTTAGTATAAGAATATTGATGAAGTGGTGTGACTGAGAGCCAATCATTAGAAAGGTTAAATTTAAGAATTAACATTGAATGTATTTTATGTAATCAAATACATGATGGGGAAACTCGTACTGCGCAGAATCACCTGAGAGGTCAACTATCGGACAAAGTGAGGAAGACTATGAAGGACCACCAGAGGACTCTAGAAGACCACCAGAGACCTTCAATGCGCATGCGTAAAGGACATTAACATATGCTAATGACTTCCCAGAAATCTAATGGATATGTATAACCTTTCTCAGAAATCTAATGAATATGAATGAATAAATTCAATATAATGTGTATGATTTTGGTATTCGGGGTGCGTGGTCTTTTGAGAGGACTCACCCACGCACCCGGCCGTTAATAAAGTAGTGTCTGCTTATGTACACTAAATTGGTGTTGATAAATTCTTTATTCCGAGTTTTTCGGTAACAACAGGAGCCATGAGAGATTCACATTTCCACTAGGTACATTAAGTGAATATTTGTTCCCCTAAAATTTACCAATTTCTTCTGCAATACTCAGTTCTACTACTTGGCTCCATCAGGTTTCAATTTCTGTAAGTTGAAGCTATTCCTTTGGAACTGTGCATTTCACTTTTCTACCTTATTCTTCACAAATTTGAAAGTTCAAATTGTAGAGAGCTCAGCCTTAGCCTGATTCTCTCAGATTTTCTCCTGCTTTATAGCCAATATCATTATTGATTTGATAGGTGGAAGCGATTTGTTACTTACAGGAGGTCTTGAGACGGGGAACCAAAGGAACATTAGTAGATATAGTAGATATATGAATGTAGATAGGAATTGTTTAATAATTATCTAGCTTATAATGAAGTTAAAGAAGTTTCAATAGAGGTAGACATGGCCCAAGGGGATGAGAAGTGATGTTTGCATTGTTGAGGCTGGCTGGGACAGGAGATAGTCCCTGATAAGAAGCAGCAGTTGACCCCAAGAACCAGCCAAGACCGGCCTTGTGATTTGGACAAATGCCAAGGAGCGACTGAGTCTGTGCAGGGACAGAAGGTTAAGAGTTCACCATGAAGACATACAGCCTTCATCTTCACGACCACCAGACGACCACCATAAGGAGGCACTGCGCAAGCGCAGTTGAGAGGAGACTATGGAAATTGTTATACACGCTTGTGACAAATTGGAGGAGCCAATTTGTAGTGAATAAAAAAGGTCGAATTTATTAGCAAGCGATAAAAGAGCAAAACAGCGCTGGGCGGCCGGGGAGGCAGTGCTCCGCCAAAAGCTCGCCACTTTCTGTTATAGTTACATTCCTTTTATACAGTTTATGCACCCCTCCCTTGTCAATCTTCACCTTGTCTTGTTTCTCTCTTTTTTTTTTCCTTTGTTTGTGTAGGTTCATTATTGGGCGGATTCGGTCCATCTTCTCAAGGGGAAGTGTCTTTTTGATGTAGAATGTCTTTTGTTGTGGAGATATGTAGTCGTGGTAGAGTTAATCCCCTTACCTAGTAAATTATAGCTGTTGTCTTTCTCTTCCTTATCTAGTAAGTTATATTTGTTATTTTTCCTCGTGATTTTTACGCAACATTTAAGCAAGCCCTGCTTTTCTTGTTTGGTTTTTTTTTTTACACAAAGCATTCGTTTAATTACAATGTGTGTCTTCCCCCTTCCCGATTAGTATGTAAGTAAATTATCATATTGTTGTTTTAACATCATTAGCCGAATTGATTCTATTTTGCTTTGAACAAGGGCTACAACTTTTATCTAAAATACACGGACCAAAGGTCAAGATTAGCAGTAAGACTTTTAGGGGTAATTGTGGAGAATGTCTCTACCCCCATGTGCGATTTAATGAACAAAGTTAACCCGTTCATTACAGAAATGACTTTCTGGAGCTAATTTTAATATGAAGCGGGGATAGGTAATGCCTATGTATAGGCGTATTGCGAAACTCTATGTATATGTAACACTTGACTGTATAAATTTAAAGCGAACTGCCAAGTCAGGTGCGCACGTCTTTGGTGGGACTACCCTCCGTGCTGCCCAGCGCTGAATGAACATACCTACTTTACAATCTCACTGATTGTGGAGTCTGTTTTCCGCAGGTCAGTCTTGTACATACTCTGGTAAGCATCTCTTTTCATCTCCCAAACTACAAATTCGGGTCACTAGGCACTGCAGTTTGAGCCATTTACACCTTCTAATGTTCTGTAAACATCTTTTTTTCCCAATCCAATTGTTCCAATTAACCGAAGAATTTACTAGCACAGGTCCTGTTTGGGTGCTGCATAACGATCTAGAAGGTTGGTTACAAATTTATCACTGTAGGCACATTAACATAAGGATTATATACATGTAATCTCGGGAACACTCACAACTCAACCAGATCCTTCCGACTACAAAACTGTTAAAGGATGTTAGGAATGGCTGCCTCTTCCAGCGGCTGCTGCCCAGAACTCCTCCTGTCCAGCCATTGTGTTGTCTGAAAAGCAGATTCATCGCCTGGTGTGCAACGAGCCAATAATCACACACTTGGAAGAGACATTATTTATTTCATATTTGCGTAAAGATGGGTGCTAGATGGTAATTCCACAAAGCTAGCACACCCTACAGTTAAACAAGCAAGCAATTTTTACAGTTTCAGATTCACCCACTTAGTTTCCAAAGTCCTTTCCCAAAATCATTATTGGTAGACACTTATCTGACACCATTTCTATTGGGCTAAGGTTTTCTCTGCTTCAAATTAAAGGTACAGTGTTCTTTTATTCCACAGTGCATGCTCAAGGAGTGTGTGTGTGTGGGGTAAGTCTTTCAGGTCTTGAATGGAGTCAGTGCTTGTGATCTCCCCCTGCCACCTTCACCTTTCCCCCAGTTACCACAGATGTCCACTGACTTCATGCCCCTTATGAATTACTCAAACTTTCTGTGCCTTCTAGGGCAGGATGTTTCCTTCTTATTGGTCTTTTAATTCTCCTTCGAGGTTCCTCAAGGCCCAATTACTCCAGGATGTCCTTGGTTAAAGAATGCTAGCTGTTTTCTGATTACAAATGATTAAGTGTCTTTAGACTATCAGCTTAATATACATACAAAGAACAACTTGCAAAGAAAAAACCAGTTCATTTCACATTTTTAGGTTAATCTTCAACAACTGGAGCCCAGCTCTGTGCATCCCAGGGACCCCAGGGTCTGCCCAGGCTGAGGGACATGCCTGCCACTTTCCCATTTGCAGGTTAAGCCAGTAACAAAGCTGAGCTCTGTCGTGGTTTCAGCCCAGCCGGTAACAAAGGACCACGCAGCCGCTCGCTCACTCCTCCGCCCCCCTGCGGTGGGATGGGGAGGAGACGGAGGAGAGAAAAGAAAAAGAAACTGGAACCTCGAGGGTTGAGATAAAGGCAGTTTACTGGGACAAACACAAAGAAATTACAACAACAACAACGGCACTAATGAAAAAGTATACAAAAAGAGTGATGCACAGTGCAACTGCTCACCACCCGGGACCCGACGCTCCGCCACTTCCCCCAACGAAAACAGAGACTACCCCGCCCCCGGCCCGCTCTCCATTTATATACTGAGCATGATGTCACATGGTATGGAATAGCTCCTTGGCTAGTTCAGGTCAGCTGCCCCGGCTATGTCCCCACCTCCAAGGTTCCTGTAAAATTTAACTCTATCCCAGCTGAACCCAGGACATTATCCACCCCTTATTCTATACCATCTACATCATGCCCAGATCTTACATTTTTCTAATCAACCACTACTACTTTCCTTGTCTTATATATAAGTATATGGACTCCCCCCGCCCCCTGACCTCGCACACACACATGGTGTTCCTTTAGCCTATGGGCTATCCCTCTAATGTGTCCATCGATTTTGGGGCTCTATCTGTTGTAACAGTTCTTCAGGATAAAAGAGAGATGGTGTGAGATGTTGGGTTGTTGTACGCTGCCTCTGGAACTTGTGGCTAGTACATTTGGTGTAACTCATGCCCTTGGTCTGCAGGTCGAGGATGTTGATCTTGAGGAAATTGCTGGGTGCCAGATCAATTTCTATCGCTGTTGTACTTGGCTCAGTTTCAAAAGTCCATCCTGTAGTCATTTGGGTAATTCTTACAGTAATACCCTTAATATAGCATATAGACACTATAGATACAATGACATGCATTGGCAGGTTATTTAGCAGTTAAATATCATACAGCCCAATTCACTGGCTATTCTCTCCCAGAATCAAATCTCCCTGAGGTACACATCGAACTTCCCCATCCTTTTGCATCACCCACCAGGTGTACCCAGGTCCTTGAGCAAAAACAACCCCTTGAATGGGTTTGCCTCTGCTTGAGGGAGGACTAACCCAGACTGTCTTTCCTAACATACTCCTCATGCGCACTACAGGGACTTTATCCCCTTCTACAGTATGTGGAAGTCTTGGTTGGGCAGGGCCAGCCCGATTGGTGGATCCTCTAGTATTAACTAACCAGGTGGCTTTTGTTAAATGTGAATCCCAATGTTTGAAAGTTCCAGCCCCATCGGTCTCAATGTAGTTTTCAGCAGTCCATTGTATCGTTCAATTTTTCCGGAGGCCGGTGCGTGATAAGGGATGTGATACACCCACTCAATGCCATGTTCTTTGGCCCAGGTGTCTACGAGGTTGTTTCGGAAGTGAGTCCCGTTGTCCGACTCGATTCTTTCTGAGGTGCCGTGTTGCCATAAAATTTTCTCTTCAAGGCCCAGGATAGCGTTCTGGGCAGTGGCATGGGACACAGGGTATGTTTCCGGCCATCCAGTGGTTGCTTCCACCACTGTAAGCACATGGCACTTGCCTTGGCGTGTTCGTGGGAGTGTGATATAGTCAATCTGCCAGGCGTCCCACTGCTTATATTTCAGCCATCACCCTCCATGGGACAGGGGTTTTTGCCGCTTGGCTTGCTTAATTGCAGCACATGTTTCACATTCATGGATGACCTGTGCGATAGTGTCCATGGTCAAGTCCACCCCTTGATCTCGAGCCCATATATCTGTTGCATCTCTTCCCTGATGGCCTGAGGTATCGTGGGCCCACTGGGCCATAAATAGATCACCCCTACGTTGCCAGTCCAGGTCCACCTGAGACACTTCAATCTTGGCGGCCTGATCCGCCTGCTGGTTGTTTTGATGTTCTTCAGTGGCTCAACTCTTGGGTACATGAGCATCTACGTGATGTACTTTTACCACTAGCTTCTTTATCCGAACAGTGATATCTTGCCACAGTGCGGCAGCCCAGATGGGTTTACCTCTGCGCTGCCAATTGCCCTGCTTCCATTGCTGTAGCCACCCCCATAGGGCATTTGCCACCATCCATGAGTCAGTATAGAGATAGAGCACTGGCCACTTTTCTCTTTCAGCAATGTCGAACGCTAGCTGGATGGCTTTCACCTCTGCAAACTGACTCGATTCGCCTTCTCCTTCAGCAGTTTCTGCGACTAGTCATGTAGGACTCCATACAACAGCCTTCCACCTCCAATGTTTTCCCACAATGCGACAGGACCCATCAGTGAACAGGGCATATTGTCTCTCATTTTCTGGCAGTTTATTATACAGTGGGGCCTCTTCAGCCCGTGTCACCTCCTCCTGTGGCGACATTACAAAATCTCTGCCTTCTGGCCAGTCCGTGATCACTTCTAAAATTCCTGGGCGACTGGGGTTTCCTATGCAAGCCCGTTGTGTGCTCAGTGCGATCCACTTACTCCACGTGGCATCAGTCGCGTGATGTGTAGAGGAAACTTTCCCTTTGAACATCCAGCCCAGCACTGGCAGTCGGGGTGCTAAGAAGAGCTGTGTTTCAGTACCAACCACTTCTGAGGCGGCTCGAACTCCTTCATATGCTGCCAGTATGTCTTTTTCAGTTGGAGTATAGCGAGCCTCGGATCCTCGATATCCTCGACTCCAAAACCCCAGAGGTCGGCCTCGGGTCTCCCCAGGTGCTTTCTGCCAAAGACTCCAGGTAGGGCCATTCTCCCCAGCTGCAGTGTAGAGCATATTTTTAATATCTTGTCCTGTCCGGACTGGCCCAAGAGCTACTGCGTGAACAATCTCCTGCTTAATCTGTTCAAAGGCTTTTCGTTGCTCAGGCCCCCATTTATAATCGTTCTTCTTCCGAGTAACTTGGTAGAGAGGGCTTACAATTTGACTGTAATTTGGAATATGCATTCTCCAAAAACCCACAACACCTAAGAAAGCCTGTGTTTCCTTTTTATTAGTCAGTGAGGACATAGCTGCTATTTTGTTGATCACGTCAGCAGGGATCTGACGACGTCCATCTTGCCATTTTACTCCTAAGAACTGGATCTCCTGCGCAGGTCCCTTGACCTTACTTTCTTTTATGGCAACACCAGCCTTCAAAAGGATTTGGAATATTTTCTTCCCTTTCTCAAAAACTTCTTCTGCCATGTTGCCCCATACAATGATGTCATCAGTATATTGCAGGTGCTCTGGAGCTTCAACTTTTTCTAGTGCAGCCTGGATCAGTCCATGGCAAATGGTGGGGCTGTGTTTCCACCCCTGGGGCAGTCAATTCCAGGTGTACTGGACGCCCCTCCAAGTGAAAGCAAACTGTGGCCTGCACTCCACTGCCAAAGGAATGGAGAAAAATGCATTAGCAATGTCAATTGTGGCATACCACTTAGCTGCCTTTGATTCCAGTTCATATTGAAGCTCTAACATATCTGGTACAGCAGCGCTCAGCGGTGGTGTGACTTCATTCAGCCCACGATAATCTACTGTTAGTCTCCATTCCCCATTAGATTTCCGCATGGGCCATATGGGACTATTAAAGGGTGAGTGAGTCTTGCTGATCACTCCTTGGCTCTCCAATTGGCAAATCAGCTTATGGATGGGGATCAGGGAGTCTCGGTTGGTGCGATATTGCCGCTGGTGCACCGTCGTGGTAGCATTTGGCACCTGTTGTTCTTCAACCTTCAGCAACCCCACAACCGAAGGGTCTTGAGAGAGACCCGGCAGGGTAGACAGCTGCTCAATCTCCTCTGTCTCCAATGCAGCTATACCAAAGGCCCAACGGTACCCTTTTGGATCCTTGAAATACCCCCTCCTGAGATAATCTATACCAAGGATGCACGGGGCCTCTGGGCCAGTTGCAATGGGGTGTTTATGCCACTCTTTCTTGGTTAGACTCATTTCAGCTTCCAATATGGTTAGCTCTTGGGATCCCCCTGTCACACCAGAGATACAGATGGGTTCTGCCCCTTTATAACTTGATGGCATTAGGGTACATTGTGCACCAGTGTCCACTAGAGCCTTATATTCCTGGGGGTCTGATGTGCCAGGCCATCGAATCCACACTATCCAGTAGACTCGGTTGTCCCTCTCCTCCACCTGGCTGGAGGCAGGGCCCCTCTAATCCTGGTTAGAATATCCGTTACTCACTTTCTGCACACATGAATCAGAAGTCCCTTCAAGGGGATCAGAAATGAGATCAGCCCATCTACTGCGTCTGGGGGACTGCTCACGGGAAACTGGAGCAGCAGTTTTCCATGAAGAATCCTCTTTTCTGGTTGCTTTTTCTCGCAACTCCTGTACTGGTGCATCCAAGACTGAGGTAGGTTTTCCATCCCACTTCCTCATGTCCTCTCCATGGTCACGCAGGTAAAACCACAGGTTAGCCCGTCGTGTGTACTTTCTTTCTCCTCTCTCTTGGGCAGAGGAACACTTACTCCCAATAACTGCGATGCGGGCCTGTACAGGTGAGGAGGAGGACAGATCTACTTTGAATTGCTGGAACTCTCGGGACAACTCCTCTACAGCTGAGACACAGGCCCAGAGGGAGGAAGAGAGACTTCCCTCGTATTGCCGGAGTTGGACAGCCAATTCATCCACCGTTTGTCCATAGCCTTCTCTCCAGGACATTACTGCCAACGAGTTGGCATAGGTTGGTGGTGCACTTCGTAGAAACTTCCACCACATGGGTTGTGTGCATTGGACCTCATCTGGATCTGTGGGTGACTACGCATTTTCTGGATCACTGTAAATCACCTCCAGCTGTAGACATTCGTCTGATCACCCCGTGGGACTCGGCACAGGGTCCACCATACCCTGGGCCACAGAGCACTGACACCAATATGAGGATGCTGCAAATGGCGTTTATTCAACTGCGTCACGCCCTTATATACTGTCTGTCGGTCATCCCGCCTCCCTTAACCCTTCTCTTTCCGTACATCGCGAGATCTTCCGAGCGCCAATCCCTACAAGTCCCCCCTCACTATGGCGGATGACCGACGGTACAAACTGGCGTTACAGTTATAATCAATCCCACCACCTCATGGTAATTCGTGTACTGGTGGGTACCCGCACTCTGTATAAAGAGTTTCCGCACGCAAACAGTCAGTGCTGGTATCCCACAACAAACCATAATAACCACCACCAAAAGGATTCCAAATAGGGTCAACGTTTTTCAGTCAATCAAAGACAGGAGCCATTGCCAGGTCGACGAGAGGAGATTGTCAAGCCACTGTCACCTGCCTCCTGTAATTGATTGGCTTTGTCTAAAAGCATATCATAGTCCCCTGCTTATGGGGTACACACAGCGGTTGCTGTAAAGTGGATCTGCGGTCTTCAAAACATCGGTCACACCATTTTGATGTTCGGCTGGTGCGCCTCCAGAGTTGTTGTCCACAGCGGTCATACTTGACAAGCACCCAAGGGTCACAACGACCACAGTGCAGGTACTTAGATGATCTTCTGAACGGCATCCTGCAAAATAACTCACAACAAATCGTTATTGACTGAGGTCTGGTTTCAACCACCGTGACGGCACCCAGCGCACACGTGAGTCTGGGTGCTCTGATGATTGTACTGCAGTATACCCTCTTCCCTGTGTCACCAAGCGCCACCCTCATTCCCACTTTCCTGTTTCTGGATCACGGACCAATACTGGTGGCCCTACTCCCCTTATCGCCTGTTGCCAATGCTTCTGCATTGGACTCTGTGACTCTGTACCATGGGCAAACTGATTGAGTGCAAATAGTGCTAAAGCCAACAACCGTGCATTACGGTGCACAGGGGTCTCACGAGCAGAACGTCGGCATTTGGGATTTTGTTGCTGATGATTTTCGTGGTCAAGAGGGTCTGTCTCTTGGGGTACCTGCTCCCCCTCCCTAAGAACATCAAGCTTGGCTTTTAATGTGCGATGTGCGCGTTCTACAATGGCCTGTCCCTGACTGTTATAGGGAATACCGTGAAGCAGTCGGATTCCCCAACGATCTGCCCACTGTTGGGTCTCAACTAGTGCTGCTTGTAATCTGTTTGTCCAAGCTTCCTTCTAAATCAAAAAAAAATGGGAGTCAAAATCATACTGCAAAACTGTCGCGAATCCGAGGGAGTCAGTGAACCTGAAAAAAAAACCACGTCTAACAGAGAGCCTGTCATAGGATGTCCTAAGCCGTAATCATCCACGGCCTTCTTCACTTGTTGCAAAAGCTTGCTATCTAACGGAGACCACTCCACCCCTACACCACCTGGACCAGCTCGGACTGGGCAAACTAAAGGGGGTCCTTCAAAGCGTATGCCGTCCATAACACATTCCTTTGCTACAATTTTCCAGTCTGGCAACGTGATCTTCGGTGAATCGGGAACTCCTTTCTGTTCCCCAGCTGCTTGTAGCAGCTGCCGCTGTTGCTTCACCTGCTCCTGTATCTCCTCTACTACTCGCTGCAACATCTGCAGCGGATCTGTAGCTGGGCCGGGCACAGGTATTAAAGACATAGGCGTTGCCGTTTCACTGGCTGCTGCCGACTGCGCCTTACAGTCGGAGATAGCCTTTTGCTTTACCGCTGCGTGCAGCGGACGACAGCGGTGTCCGCCCACCAGTTGCCACGCCTCCTCTAACCGTTGAGCCGACCCCTCGATTGAGTCCGGCCCACTCTCTTCCTCTTCCGCTACGCGCGTAAGAGGGGGTGTCCTGACTTTCCTTCCTCCTTCCTTTGGCCGTGCTCCGCCTCTCCCGACCTCCGGAGAGACATCCGGGGAGAAGGCGGATGTCGGCGCCATCTTAGGGTGAGCTTGTGGCGCGGTTCGCAAAACACGTCCCGGCACCCAATCCTCCGGATCATACAGGGGAACCGCTCCCTCCTCTACCTGCTCCTTTTCCGATCCCTTCATCACAGCCCTCTCCGCCTCCTCTAGTCTCTGCCTCTCCTTCTCCCGTCTCCTTTGCTCCGCCACGGGTTCCTCTGCCTCCTGAATTAACTGTCGCTCTTTCTCCCGCTCCCCCTCTCTCGCCCGTTCACGCTCCCGTTCAAACTCCTCCCAAGGGTATCCCGGTGGTTCGGCCGGTGCTGACGGCTGCACTGGGAGCACCAGAGGCGTCTGCTCCGCTACCTCCGTCAGCCCTTCTGTCCGCGCCCCCCCATCCGCCTGCACGCCCCGCTCCGCCTGCGCGTGCATCAATCTCTTTGCTTCCTTCCATGTTAAGCCCTCCTCCCTCACTTTCCTGAAAATCGCCCTAATCCGCCCCCACGTCTTTAACTCCGGACCATGCTGCGTCGCCATAGCCCGTTCCGCTAAAGCCGCGGTGCATTTCGGCCAGCACTCAGGAGACAATATGTCCCCCGGGCGCTCTATCGCTTCCTCTTTCAGGAGCCGCTCTAGGCAAGCTTTCGCTTCTTTTTGTCCCATAGGGATTTTTACCTCTCTAGAGCACGAGTCCAACACCTTCAGGACGCCTTCCATGCCTGGCCAGGCCTTCGATTACGCCCCGCGTAATCCGCCGATGTCCAATCACGTCGGGGTCACCACTTGTAGACATTCGTCTGATCACCCCGTGGGACTCGGCACAGGGTCCACCATACCCTGGGCCACAGAGCACTGACACCAATATGAGGATGCTGCAAATGGCGTTTATTCAACTGCGTCACGCCCTTATATACTGTCTGTCGGTCATCCCGCCTCCCTTAACCCTTCTCTTTCCGTACATCGCGAGATCTTCCGAGCGCCAATCCCTACATCCAGCATGGCTAATTCTCTCAGGTACTGGATACCTCTCTCCATGGTGGTCCACTTGCCTTGGTGACATGTAACTTCATCCCTGAAGGGGTATCTTTCCTTTACACCTAACAGAAGTCGCCTCCAGAGGCTGAGGACTTCTGTTTTTTTCCCAATCGCCTTGTCGATGCCCCCTTCCCTAGACAGAGATCCCAACTGCTTAACTTCCTTACCCTCTAATTCCACACTACTAGCCCCACTATCCCAGCATCGGAGCAGCCAGGTAACAATGTGCTCACCTGGGTGGAGGCTAAAATCTTTTCGCATGTCACACAACTCACTCAGGGATAGGGATCGGGTAATTATTTCAGGTTCTGGCTCTTCCTCCTGTTCTCGCGATGACCCTGGTTCATCTTCATCTCTCACTAAGCGAACTGATTTCTTTGTGTGTTTCTTTTTCTGTACAGGGGCAACTGATACTGGCACAGGTTGGTTCTCTGGTTTAGCTGCAGTGTCTGTCACCGGGGTAGGGGTAGTCATGGTACCTGTTGTCGTGGTAGGGGCAGCCACGGTGCTTGTTGTCGTGGTAGGGGCAGCCACAGTGCCTGTTGTCAGGGTTTGGGTAGCCACGGTGCATGTTGTCCTGTTTTCCATCTTTTCCCCCTTTTCCCCCTGAGGGTGCTGCATAATATCAAGCAGTGTTTGGTAGATACTGGCCAGGGCCCAGCACAGTGCAGCGAGTTGTACGTCTTTGGAATAGCTACAGCATTTGTCTTTCAAATATTCTACCACTTCATGAGGGTTCTGTAGTTGTTTGGGAGTGAACTTCCAAGCCATTGGAGGTGAGATGTTCTCTGGATACCTGCCCATATCCTCCCACATGCCGTGCCACCCATGAATATCCACCTTTGGGGCAGATCTCTGGGTGGTCCTCTTAAAGAGCCTTTTTGTAGCCCTAAACAAGACCTGAAAAATATTCAGGAGGCATAGCACTAACAGCACACTGGCTTGCGCATCCCAAGGATATTCAAAATTCTTGAAAGCTGTTGTAATTAGTCGGAAGGAGGAAAGGGAGGCGAACAGACGGGGGGAAGTATCCCCCCCAACTTCCCCATGGATGGGGTGTAATTACCAATAAAATCCGACAGAAGGTGCCCAAAGTATGGAAATTATATCACTGCCTCATACAGATACCACCTTAACCTCATGACCAGTGATGTAATCATTTCACAAGTCGACATTGCCCAGTACAGCAAAATGATAATCCCAATCACTCTCCCAGAGATGAGATACGCAACTACAGGCAATACATAGAGCATATAAGAGCTTACAAAACGCCCCCATGTAAACAAATGAAACAACATTGTGACTAACATCTATTTATCCAAGAAATGCGTTTGACAAATTTGTTTCAACACGCTCTGGCCAGATCTGTCGTTATCTCAACCCTTTCTGCCCCACGTTGGGCGCCAAAAAGGACTGTCGTGGTTTCAGCCCAGCCGGTAACAAAGGACCACGCAGCCGCTCGCTCACTCCTCCGCCCCCCTGCGGTGGGATGGGGAGGAGACGGAGGAGAGAAAAGAAAAAGAAACTGGAACCTCGAGGGTTGAGATAAAGGCAGTTTACTGGGACAAACACAAAGAAATTACAACAACAACAACGGCACTAATGAAAAAGTATACAAAAAGAGTGATGCACAGTGCAACTGCTCACCACCCGGGACCCGACGCTCTGCCACTTCCCCCAACGAAAACAGAGACCACCCCCCGGACTGCTCCGCATTTATATACTGAGCATGATGTCACATGGTATGGAATAGCTCCTTGGCTAGTTCAGGTCAGCTGCCCCAGCTATGCCCCCACCTCCCAGGTTCCTGTAAAAATTAACTCTATCCCAGCTGAACCCAGGACAAGCTCGTATCCCAGAGATCCCCCACCCACATACAGGACACACAGAGGACATACACAGGACACTGACACAGCTGGTCACACAGCCTGTCACAGATAAGGCGCTGCCTTCAACAGCACCTACATATAGGACTCGCATAAAACATAGACAGCCAAGTCCCCTTCCTCCTCTTTGGCTGGTAGAAATTGAAAGTCACTAGTGAAGGCACACACACAACACTCTAGATTCACAAGCACACGTGCATTAGTGGATCCCCTGAGTACCGGCATGGAACCTTCTGTCCTTTCAGTACTCCTGCCTGGATTCCAGGCCCTCTTACCTGTTTCACAGTCTTTTATTCACTGGCTGGTCCAGCTCAGTGCACCAAACGCACACACTCATCCCACAGACATTCCACATTCGAGTCATATTCCACTTCAATAGACATTTGTAAGATTTCACCTTTTCAGACAAAAGCCACATTCTGTTTTGGTAGCTGCCGAGGTTTGTTTGTTTCTTTCTTTGTTTCTTTGTTTTTAGCTGTTTGGTGGTTTTTTTCCTGAGACTCTCCCGACTCTCTGGCCTGGGACTCTGTCTCTCCTTCTGGAGGCCTCCTCACACCAATTAAAAAATACATCCCACCTTAAGTGAACTATTTTATCTAAGTTAAGGTACCTTCTAGAGTGAATTGTTTTGTGGGATCATTTTTTTTTTGTCCCCAAATTCCAATTATTTAAGTACCTGCAGGCTTTACGAGAGTACTGCTTATACATATAATACTCTAGAGTTCTCTTTGAGGGCAGTGGAACTTCCTTTGATTGTCTGGTTCCTATTTTCACTTATTCAGAAGAAACAAAGGAAAGTCAGAGAGACTTATGTCACTTGGATCCTCAATGAGGGAGTACAAATCTAGGCCTATCCATGGCAAAAAGGGATAAGAGAAGAGATTTGGGCATCCCAGAGAAGACAGAGCTTGGACTTAATCCCCTCAAAGTGATCAACCACGGTTTTCTCCCCCAAGGTGACTAACCAGAACCAGAGACTGAAGGGAAAGATAAAAGCCACACAATGGGTCCTCCTGGTCACCCCGGTCCTGAGCCCACCATACTACTTGAGGTCAGGGTCGTCAACAATGAAACCAAAGGAGGCTCATACTAGAACTAGAGACAGAAAAGGGTTAATGGGGTCACTCACACCAAGAGCTCACACCATTCATCTTTAACTGCTAGGGCTAATTGCACCTCGGTGGCTAATGGGTACCCCAAGAGTCTGCCTCTAAGTGGTGGCAGAAACCAATGCCCAGCTTTCAAGAATCACCATTCACACAGGTTCATTCATTCATACCATATTAATACCAGAAACCAACCCAGACTTTTCCTGATTTACCTCTCCTAAATTTTACCAGAACCAGAATTACAGATTTCTTCTCTTTTAGCCAGTAATTTGGGTCTGAACCGACCTTTATCAGAAGTTTGGATTCAGCAGTCTCAGCATGCCACAGGAGCCTACAGATGACCATTGCCCAAAGTCCCAGTAAGGATTTCAAAAGGTCCTGTACCTTTCAGAGTGGTGCCAAGGGGTTTTGGCATGAAGCAGTCTGCGGTCCTCTCAGGTGAAGCGGGATGTGTGAATCCGACTCACGGCCCCAAATTTGTCATGGAAAAAATGGAATACAATTTACATCAGGTCAGAACAGAAGCTATTGGAGAAAGCACAGAGCAGCAGAGAAACAGGCTCTGCTGATGTGAACTCTGTCACTGTAAAGTGGATACAAGTTTTATACACTTAGAAACGCTATGCAAAAGACAGATAACAAGATGCGAGTTATTCATATCTGTTACATACATAAGGCCACAGAACTGCTCAAAGCCAGTCTGGAGTCTGCTTTCTTTAGCACAGGGACTGATTTATCATGAAGGTTACACAGTGATTATTGTTTCAGAAGACAGGGTGAGAGTTCGATCAAGAGGTCCATGAGACAGGATGAGAGTTGAGTCGAGAGGCTCATTCGGGCCTTAGCATTTCTACTTCCAAAATAGCAATGAGTAATTGTTGTAAAATTCAGAAAAAAGGATGATCTCTTAAAAAATTAAGATGAGACATACCTTCTTTGAGAATGATTTAAGTTTAAAAAGTTTATTTTGAGAGAAAAACATATATATATTTGGAATTATTTGAAGTAGAATTTCCTATTCCTATTCTAATTTCTATTAGGCCCTGATAGATCTCGGTGGATATCTTTGCAAATTAACTACATAGAAGAGAGGATTACAACTTTAAACTGATTTGATAATTTCCTTGTAACACTGGTAGCTACAACACTTCTACCTATATAACAGCTGATTATATATTCATAAGCTGAAGATGTTTCTAAAATATTCTACAAATATGTAGAGTCAGGGAAAGAACTTCAGCCATTTAATTTTATTTCTGCCAAGGCCTGAAAGAGGTTTGATTTCTTCCTTCAAAGATAGGCTGTCATGGTTTCAGCCCAGCTGGTAACAAAGTGTTGCGGAGGATCCACAGGGGAAATCATGCACAGACCAATGTGATCAAGTGAAGTCCATTTACTACAACTTTTAGCACAGTAATATACCTTATGTGCTTGTGCACGCGCCATATACAATACTCTAATTGGTCCAATACCCCGGTTCACGCGACACTATCTTATCCTCTATTGGCTGTGCAAGCTTCTTCACGAGGTGTCCAGCAGTTACTTATCTCATTCTTCGGCATCCAGGAGTTGCTTGTCAGGCTCTTCTTATCTTCCTTTTTCCCAGCGTACAAGGGCACAGCGTCCTTGTCTGCTCCTGCACTTTGTAAACTTATGCTTCGTTCCCACCTAACGGCTGGATTGCTCACATGCCCTCACCCAGCCAAGAAATCCTCAACAATTCCCCCTTTTTGTTTTTGAGCAATCTAGGCTTGCGTAATAACTTGGGATGCCATTTTTCTTAACAAGCTAAACAAGGTAAAACCATTACAATATCTAAAATCACAGTAACTACAATAATGCCCATAATTCTTTGAGCCAACCCGCTACCCCTAGTGACCCAGACCATGAGGCCATTCATTCTTGTGCCATCTTGCTCCACGAACTCACCCAGCAATTGGTAGGTGCCAGCTTTCCAAGGGCGTCCCCACAGAGGCAACAATGGCCTCACTGTACACCAATCCGATGCTCTTCGGGAAATCCCGGTATTTATACATTTGCAGAGGAACGGGTTTTAGCACACGTGGCCAGCGAGTGCCAAAAGTCCGCCTCAGTTGCAATCTATGACGCATGTGCTCACTGGCCAGGCGCGCTGCACGAGTCATAGCCATCTTGTCTATTGGTTCATGGGCTTTACGATACAGTTGCGATGCACAGAGAATCTTGACCTGTTATGTTAGCCAAGGTGACCTATACATTAGTTTTCCGCTGAGGTAGTATTCATATTGCCACATCATCTATGATGATCCAGATGATGATGGTCGTGCAAATCGAACAGGAGTCCGTCGTGGGCCTGTATCTGTGGAAACACAATCAACCTCGTTCCCAGGTTATTAATGGAAATAGACCTTACCCCTAATTTTGGCTTTAACTAACTTTACATTTACCCCACACTGTCTTCCCGTAATCACACTATGTTTAATCAAATTATGCTTAACACACCTTTTACCTAAAGCAAGTTCTATATACAATAAGGCACACTGTTCTAAGTCCTCTACAAGCGATACTCTATTAGTCGGAATCTGTCGGATCAGTGGCTCCAGCATCTGCCGGTGCCATGCCACTTGCCATTGGGACAATTCCGGGTTCAACATCAGTGCGAAGCCATGGCTTGACCCACTTAGCTGGGATCCAGCGAAGGCCTCGATCGGTATGCAGACACATATACCCTCTCCCAGTAAGTTTTACTTCTGCTGGTCCACACCATTTCCCGAATTCTGGGTCCTTATACATTACCATGATCCCTGTGCTTTGTTGCGTCCTTTCCGCCTGTAAAAGAGCATGATGCACTACCATTGGTGGGTCTTTGTGATCACCTGTCAATCTAAGATAATTTAGCACAAATAAGGCTTTAGCCAATCGTTCCTCAGGGAGTAAGCCCTGGGTTCCCCCCTTTTGTTTTTGCAGCATGCTCTTTAAGGTCTGGTTGGCCCGTTCGACAATAGCCTATCCCGTAGGAAGATGTGGAATACCCGTACCATGGCAAATTCCCCACAAATTACAAAATCGAGCAAATCGTGTAGAACCATAGGCCGGGCCATTGTCCGTCTTAATCTCTTTGGGCACTCCCAGCACTGCAAAAGAAGCATGAAGATGTCATTCAATATGTAAGGCCTTTTCTCCAGTTCATGCCGTGGCCCACATGGCAGCAGGATAGGTATCAATACACACATGCACAGAACGCTTTGCACCAAACCACCTGACATGGGTGACATCCATTTGCCACAACTGCAATGGCAAAAGACCTCATGGGTTAACCCCACAGCCCAAGCCCAGCCCTTCCTTTTGACAATTGGGGCATGCTTTAACGATACCTTGGGCATCAGTAAGTGGTAAGTCAAATTGCTTTGCTAACATCCTAGCGGGTTGGTGCAAGAACGCATGTGATTGCCGTGCTTTGTTGAAAACGATTCCCTGGAGGAGGCTCCCATGCCGCTGCAACCAATTGGTCGAACTGTTCAGCGTCATCTGGGTGCAAGGGAATGGTGAAAAAACCCCAATCCTTTAGATCTATAATTAACAAATCCCATCCTTCAGGGAGCATAACTGGAGATGGCAAACCGGGCTGCAGGGCTCCCATACTGTGCATCACTGCATTCACAGCTCTGAGGTCATGTAACAGTCTCCATTTCCCACTTTCCTTGGGAATGGTAAATATTGGTGTATTCCATGGACTAGTAGAAGGAACAACATGTCCCGCTCTCAATTGGTCCTCAACTAACTCTTGTATTTTTAGCAGCCTTTCAGAACTTAGCAGCTACTGATCAATCCAAACAGGCTCATCTGTTTTCCAGCTAATTTTCAGGATTGGCTGCCCCTCAGTGACCGCTCCTAAAAGGATGGGTCATTAACATTGCCTTCATTTGGCTCAATAAATCATGGCCTATGAGGCCAAACAATTCAGTTGGGGTAGTCATGATATACGGACGCATCGTAACGTGTTCACCGTCGGGGAGCACAAATGGGTAATCGGTAGCTGACTTACTAAGGTGGCTTGTGTGCCCCCATCCCTGCAATACCAAAATTTGGATCGATCACTGGCCATGACGGAGGCCAAATGCGTCGTGAAATAATCGTAACATCAGCGCCTGTATCAAATATCATTGACTTGCTGATGATAACTCTGTCAGGCCCTTCCAATTGCACTACCTTTTCTGGTTTACCTTTTGTTATGTCTATGGCAAGGTATACCTGCGGTTTCCCCGTGGAGCCGAATCCACCATCTCCATGTTGTACTGCACCTGGGTTCGGAACACATGACCTGAATGGAACTAATTGTGCTATTCTGGTACCTTTAGGAATAGAAACAGGAGGGATTAAAACATGAATCATAATTTTCACAGTCCCACAGAAATCTGCATCAATAAGCCCTGGGACTACCAAAATTCCTTTTAGAGCTGTTGAAGATCGTCCCATCAAAAATGCACTAAGCCCAAACCCCAGTGGTCCCTTTATGTTACTATCTACCGAGTGTACCCCTGCATCCATCAACGTAATGTCTACTGCGGTTTCCACATCCACTCCAGAGCTTCCTGCAGTGGTGGATCTGGTGGTTGCGAGGCTGCCTGAGGGCTGGCAGCCCAAGCCCCTTGCATTTGTGTCGTTGCGTGAAGGGCCTTCGCAGTCGGTGTTAATTTTCCCTGCTTCCTGTATTCTTGGTGGTATGGTTATCTTTCTTACACTTGTTGCAGCACTTAATGTTAGCAGTAACTGTACATTTGCTCCTAATGTGACCACGTTTGCCACAGTTAGAACACTTGACCAAGGGTGTCTTACTGGCCTTGTGTTTCTTTGTAGCTCCTTGGAGAGCTGTGGCAACGTAGGCTACTTTCTGTGAGTCCACTGATTGATCCATGTATTCTATCATATCAAGAACGTCTGCATTTTTCGGCAAATTACACAATGCTTTGCGTGCCTTTTCAGTAGCATTTTCAAAAGCGAGTATTTTGAACATGTTTTCTTTCATGCTGTCGTTCATGTCAGGGTGGTCATTGATTGTCCTATGCAGTCTATTAATAAACTGTGCAAAAGGTTCGTTATACTCCTGTTTCACCTGGGTAAAAGCATGGCTGCGCATATTGTCTGGTATGGTAAGAAAAGCTTGATACGCCAACATCTGTGATAGATGATGAACCTCAGTGATACATTGTAACTGAGTGTTCCCTGATGCGAAGGGTCCAGTACCCATCAGCATCTGCGTGGTTACTCCCCATAGGGGATCTGTTTGTTGTTGTGGTGTTGCTTGTTCCCTATCACAGAACGTCTCCCACTGCCGGAAAAACACTAACATTTGGGCGGGTGTCAAAACCAACTGTGCTAGCTGTTTAATATCTTGAGGTATCAGCGTATCAGCAGAAAAAATGAATTGCAGTATTTGGTGAGTTAATGCAGATTTGATTCCGTACTGACTCACAGCATTCTTTAATCTCTCAATGACCTTCCAGTCAAACGCCTCCCATTTTTTCTGTCCATTTCTGGGAATGCTTGGAGCATAGTCCCTTCTATAACGGCATCTTTTATTACACCCCTCCAATGTCTCTGCCTTTCTTCTGCAGCGGCTATTACAAGCGGCTCTGCGTCTATCGCGGGCGCGGTTGGTGTCACCGTCTCCGGTCCAGAGAGGCGGGATGGATGAACGGGCGGGGGCGGGGGCGCGGACGGTTCTGCCCGGGGGCCGGCCGCGGCCGCGGCTGGCGGCGGCCGCTCCACGGCCGGCTGACACGCGCCGCTGCAAACGGGCGTAGGGGGGGCCGGAGAGGGAGGGGCCGAGGAAGGGGGCGGTGAGAAGGGGGCGGAAGGGGGCGGTGGAGAGGGCGGGAGGGGGGGGCCGAGGGAGGGGGCGGAGAGAAGGGGCCGGGAGGGGGCGGGGCCGAGGGAGGGGCCGGCGGAGGCGGCGAAAAGGGGGCGAAAGGGAGCGGGACTGGTATATGGCCAGAATCTTCATTCTCTTGTCTTCCCGGTACCTCCTTTCGGGTGGATGAACGCTTTTCCCTCACTTCTGGTTCCTCCGACCGTACTGTCAGTTTTTGTAATTGGTTCACCACCTCCCTTAGGAGCTCTTCCATCGCACCACCCGATGGAGATGGATCCCTCTCCCCCGCAATCTGTTTATCCGCCTTAGTCACCCCCGAGTCTGTCGGATTCGGATCTGTTGGGCGACAATCGGCCCCCCCTAATTCCCCTGTTTCTTGTGGAGTAACAGACGGGGGATTTTTTTCGGCGCCAGCGGCCTGGCTGGTTGTAGGCAAAGGCTGCGTCTGTGCAGGCGTCTCAGCGTTAACAGCAATGGATGTCAGGGGGGGTGGAGATAGTTGTGTAGAGAATATTCCCCCGACTCCAGCGGGGTAGGCTGACGTGGCAGCCGTGGAGGCAGCAGAGGGGGTCACAGCCGCGCGGGCAGCGGCGGCTACCTCCCGGTGCACCCTCATTGTCTCCAGCATGTCTCTAATTACTTTCCTGAGCGCTGCGTATTTTTTCCATCTCCTTCACCTTACCCCCCTTGCAGTTAGCAGTGTCCCACAGCACCTTGCCTATATTATCCCAGGTCGCTTCTTCAAATGCGACATTTACATTCAGGATAAGTTCTTTCTTCCAGGCCCATAAAAGTAGCCCCTTTAACACAGAATTATCGAATTTCAGTCCCCTCTCAGAGAGAAAATTACGAAGGAGCTTTAGGACTGCTTCCTGCCTTTTGTCCAACCCCATCTCCTTCTCCGACCGCTCACCTAATCAGGGCGAGATTCAAGCTTCTGCGCGTCTCCTCGCCTTCCCAGCTCAGGGCGAGATTCAAACTTACGCGCATCCCAGCTCAGCTGAAGCTCACGTTGTGCTTCCCAGCTTGGCTGAAGCTTCTGCCGTCCTGCCGGGGCAGCAGGAACACTCTCGGCCAGCTCCTCCGCTTCCTCGTCGGTTCAGCTGCACCAGAAATTCCCATAGAGACGATAAAGTGCTGATCTGAGGGTCCCTGTTCGGGCGCCAAATGTTGCGGAGGATCCACAGGGGAAATCACGCACAGACCAATGTGATCAAGTGAAGTCCATTTACTACAACTTTTAGCACAGTTATATACCTTATGTGCTTGTGCACACGCCTTATACAATATTCTAATTGGTACAATACCCCGGTTCACGCGACACTACCTTATCCTCTATTGGCTGTGCAAGCTTCTTCACGAGGTGTCCAGCAGTTACTTATCTCATTCTTCGGCATCCAGGAGTTGTTTGTCAGGCTCTTCTTATCTTCCTTTTTCCCAGTGTACAAGGGCACAGCGTCCTTGTCTGCTCCTGCACTTTGTAAACTTATGCTTCGTTCCCACCTAATGGCTCGATTGCTCACATGCCCTCACCCAGCCAAGAAATACTCAACAACAAAGCACCATGGAGCCGCTCGCTCACTCCCCCAGCCATGGTGGGATGAGGAGAAAATATAAAGACAGGCTTGTAGGTCGAGATAAGGACTGGGAGGGATCACTCACCAATTATGGTCACGGGCAAAAGACAGGCTCAACTTGGGGAAGAAACAAAATCAATTTAATTTACTACAAATCAAAACAAAACAAGGATATTAGGAAGTAAAACCAAACCTTAGAACACCTTCCCCCCACCCCTCCCTCCTTCCTGGCTCAACTCCACTCCCGGTTCTCTCTACCTCCTCCCCCCGGCAGTGAAGGGGAACAGGGGAATGGGGGTTGGGGTAATTTCGCCACACATTGTCTCTGCATCTCCTTCCTCCTCAGGGGGAGGACTCCTCACTCGTCCCCTGCTCCACTGTGGGGTCCTTCCCACAGGAGACAGTCCTTCACGAACTTCTCCATCATGAGTCCTTTCCGTGGGCTGCAGTTCCTCACAAACTTCCCTGGTGTGGGTCTTTTCCGCGGGCTGATCTTCAGCCACAAACTGCTCCAGTGCTGGCTTTCCCATGGAGTCACGGCCATCTTTGGGGGCCTCTGCTCCACCGTTCACCTCCGTGGGCTGCAGGGGGACAGCCTGCCACCTCACCATGGGCTGCAGGGGCATCAACCTCCTCAGGCGCCCCTCCTACCCCTCCTTCTTCACTGACCTCGGTACCTACAGAGGTACTCCTCTCACATTCCAACCCCCCCACTTACTGCAGGTTCCCCTTCTTAAATATGTTATCCCAGAGGCGCTACCACTGTCACTGATTGGGTCAGCCTGGGCCAGAGGCGGGTCCGACTTGGAGCCAGGGGAGCTTCTAGCAGCTTCTCACAGGAGCCACCCCTGCAGCCCCCTCTCCCGCTACCAAAAAACCCCCACCACAAAAACCCATAACATAGGTACATAAAGTTCCTTGCTTTGAGAACACAAATTTACAGCCCAATTGATTCAGATAAAGAGCCAACTTGAAGGCTCTTACCACAGCCTATCCTGTTCATCTTTCCAAGCAAGTAAGCATGCAAATGATGCTTGACAGAACAAATAAGACAGTACAGTATGAAGAAGTAACAGCCTCCAGGTCACAGAATCACAGAACGGTTGAGGCTGGAAGGAACCTTTTGAGATCATCTAGTCCAACACCCCTGCTCAAGCAGGGCCAGCTAGAGCTGGTTGCCCAGGATCATGTCCAGATGGCTTTTGAATATCTCCAAGGCAACCATCACCACCTCTCTGGGCAACCTGTTCCAGTGCTCAGTCACCCTTATAGTAATAAAGTGGTTCCTAATGTCAATGCTTTCTTAATCATCATGGGTAAGATGAAGGATTCCAAAGCATTTCTGTGGACTTACAGTCATAGTGTTCTGGCAACAGTTTTTGAGATAAAAATTATTTGGTGTCCAACCTTTAGAAATACCTTTTCTGTCCCTTATATCATTAAAAAGGAATTTAATATTCAATGAAAATACAACTCCCCAACACTTTCAGTGTATTATTAGCTAAATTAAACTACCTTTATTTGCTGGATAGAAAGGAAAAATATGTTTATCAAAATAATTTTTAACTTCAAAACAAATTGACTTATTAAAGAAAGTATTATCCATTGTTAGCAAGTTGCAGTTTATGTTTGTCTGTCATCATAATGCTACGTAGATGAGTGAATGTGAGCTCTTCGATCACTCAGAGATCCATTTAGGTAGAAAAACTGTATTGGGTCTGGCTGAGATGGAGTTAATTCTCCGCATAGCAGCCCTCATAGTGCTGTGTTTTGTATTGGTAGCTAGAAAAGGTGTTGATAACATACCAATGTTTTGGCTACTGCTGAGCAGTGCTCCCACAGCATCAAGGCTGTCTCTCCAACATTCCCCCCTGCCCTGCCTCACCCAGTAAGCTGGGGGTGGGCAAGAGGTTGGGAGGGGACACAGACAGGACAGCTGACCCAAACTGACTAAAGGGATATTCCATACCATATGACGTCTGCTCAGCAATAAAAGCTAAAAGAGAAAGGAGGAGGAGAGGGGAGCATTCATTGTTTGTCTTCTGGAGCAACTGCTATGCGTATTGAAGCCCTACTTCCTGAAAAGTGGCTGGACATCATCTGCTGATGGGAAGTAGAGAATAAAACTTTTTTTTTTCCTTTGCTTCCATGCACGGCCTTTGCTTTCACTTTATTAAACTACCTTTATCTTGACCCATGAGTTTTTTCCATCTTATTTTCTCCAGGTGGGCACCTGGCATCCAGCCAAGGTCAACTCACCACAAGAACCTAGTGGAGAAGTTATTTGTTCAGCATCTCAGGATTAGATTTTATAACAGAAAGTAACAAGCTATATCTTCACCTCAAAAAATAGCACCATTTTACTAATTTAAGATTATACTGTCTTGCTTTTAGCAGCAATTATGCTAAGAACCCTTTCAACTTTAAACATTATGGTATAAATTTTGTGGCCCTCTCTGTGGATGGTGAACAAATGCCAGTGAAACCGCTGCAGCCTGATTTTGAGAATGGCTGCTATGTGAGAGAATACATGCAGCTCATTCAGACAGTCAGCAGCCATATAGACAACCATTCCCTGCTGGTTGACATAAGGATCATTGAGTCCAACTACCTGCTCCTCGCAGGATTACCTAAAACTAAACCATATGATTAAGAGCATCGCCCAGATGCTTCTTGAACTCTGACAGGCTTGGTGCCATGACCACTTCCCTGGGGAGCCTGTTGCTGTGACCGACCACCCGCTTAGTGAAGAACCTTTTCCTAATGTCCAATCTGAACTTTCCCTGATGCAGCTTCATTCCATTTCCACGATCAACACCTCCACCTCCACTGCCCCTCTTGAGGAAGTTGTAGACTCTGATGAAGTCTCCCCTCAGCCTTCTCTTCTCTAAGCTGAACGAGCTAAGTTACCTCAGCCTCTCCTCATAAGTCTTGTCCTTGAGACCTTTCACCATCTTGGTCATCCTTCTCTGGACACACTCTAATAGTTTGATGTGCTTCTTATATTGAGGTGCCCAAAACTGCACACAGTACTTGAAGTGGGGCCACACCAGTGCAGTGTAGAGTGGGACAATCACCTCCCTTGACCAGCTAGTTATGCTGTGCTTGATGCACCCCAGGACACGGTTGGCCCTTTTGGCTGCCAGGGCACACTGTTGTGTCATATTCAACTAGCCATCAACCCAAACCCCCAGATCTCTTTCTGTGGGGCTGCTCTCCAGCCTCTCCAGCCTCTCATCCCCCAATTTGTACGTATAACCAGGATTACCCCATCCCACGTGCAGAATCTGGTACTTGCTCTTGTTAATTTCATATGGTTGGTGATTGCCCAGCTCTAGTCTGTCCAGATCTCTCTGTAAGGCCTCTCTACCCTCGAGGGAGTCCACAGATCCTCCTAGTTCAGTATCATTGGCAGTCTTACTTAATGTACATTTGATTCCTGCATCCAGATCATTTATAAAAACATTAAAGAGCACTGGCCCTAAAATTGAGCCCTGAGGAACCCCACTGGTGACTGCCCACCAGCCTGATGTAACCCCATTTACTATAACTTTTTGAGCCTGACCCGTCAGCCAATTGTTCACCCAATGTATTATGGACTTGTCTAGCTATATGCTGGAGATTTTGTCCAGAAGGATACTGTGAGATACAGTATCAAAAGCTTTGCTAAACTAAGAAAAACCCCACATCTACTGGCTTCCCTTGGTCAACTAGATGGGTGACCTTGTGTATTGGCTTTGTGTGGCAAGGTTTTGGTAGTGGTGGGGGGGGAGGGTTTACAGGGGTGGCTTCTGTGAGAAGCTGCTGAAAGCTTCCCCTGTGTCCGAGAGAGCCAATACCAGCCGACTCTAAGACGGACCTGCCACCGGCCAAGGCTGAGCCAATCAGCAATAGTGGTAGCACCTCTGTGATACCATATTTAAGAAGGAAAAAAAAGCTGCTGGGACAGACAGAAACGGCAGCTAGAGAGAGGAGTGAGAACATGTGTGGTGGGTTGACCCTGGCTGGGTGCCAGGTGCCCACCAAGGCTGCTCTATCACTCCCCCTTCTCAGCTGGACAGGGGGGAGAAAATATAACAAAAGGCTTGTGGGTCAAGATAAGGACAGTTTAATAAAGTGAAAGCAAAGGTCGCGCACGAAAGCAAAGAAAAACAAATGATGTTGTTCTCTACTTCCCATCAGCAGGTGATGTCTAGCCACTTCCCAGGAAGCAGGGCTTCAGTACATGTAGTGGTTGCTCCAGAAGACGAAAATGCCCCCCCCCCCTTCCGTCTCCCTTTACTTAGCTTTTATATCTGAGCTGACGTCATCTGGTATGGAATATCTGTTTGGTTAGTTTAGGTCAGCTGTCCTGGTTATGTCCCCTCCCAAGATCTTGCCCTGCCCGAGCCTGCCATTGAGGGGGGGGCAAAAATGTTGGAGAGACAGCCTTGATGCTGTGCCAGCACTGCTCATCAGTAGCCAAAACACTGGTGTGTTATCAACACCTTTCTAGCTACCAATGCAGAGCACAGCACTATGAGGGCTGCTATGGGGACAATTAACTCCATCTCAGCCAGACCCAATACATGCTCATATAAACTATATCTAGTTTTTAGAAGTTTTAAGCAAAACTTAAAAAGTTAACCACACTAAGCCTCCTAGAAAGCTTAACTAAGTCCAAGCATCACAGAAGCTTCATTTACAAGTTAGTATAATATTAGAAAGACCTTATCCTAATGGGCCCAGATAGGATGCACCCATGAGTGCTAAGGGAGCTGTCTGATGTCATTGTGAGGCCATTCTCAATAATCTTTAAATGATCACAGTGATTAGTAGAGGTGCCTGAGGACTGGAGGAAAGCAAAAATCACTCCTGTCTTCAAGAAGGAGGACCTGGGGAACTACAGGCTGGTCAGCTTCACCTCAATCCCTGGGAAGGTGATGGAGCAATTAATTCTGGGAACCATTTCCAGGAACATGAATGACAAGAAAATAATCAGGAGTAGTCAGCATAAGTTCAGCAGGCCAAGTGTATACAGCAGTTACAGAAAACGTTCAGCTTTGCCAATGAGGGCAGTACAGCTGCTGCCACAGTCTCACCTACTTTAAATAGCAGCAGTCAACAAACACTCCATCCATCAGCGGCTCTTCACTGCTATTTTCTGATGGAAAAAGGAGTGGAAAAGGTGACAAGCAGTGAGCACAAAGGATAACTTCCTGTTCACTCTAAACTGCTTCCAAGTAGCAGGAAGCAAGCAGGGTGGCAAAGCAAAGCAAAGCACTGAATGGAGATCCCTGCACAAAACCCCCCTTTATCTTAGTTGCTAATCGGATGTGACGTCAGGATGTCGGTGAGCATGATCCACGCGGGAGACAGATATGATGATATGACCACACCCCCTCTTCTCTCCTCCCTTCCACTAGGGTTTCGGCCTGGCGGTTGCTATCCCTTTGAACAGTCAGGCACCACTACAGGTTCTCTCCCTGCCTGCTCCAATGTAGTGTGATCTTACATCCATGGATAGTCCATTATCATACTACTGCCACTTTGCTTGTTGGGGACAGAATGCGCCCTCGCATGCCCTTAGCGAGGTGGTGGAGTTAATACGTCCCTTCCAACCTTCTTCCCCCCCCCCCCCCCCCCCCCCCTTGAGGAAACGGATGCCCTCCCCTCCGGCTCTAGAAGCTGTCCGTCATACGGAAGGCCCTGCCTCTTCCGGGTCTCTTCAGCTGGGCCACTGCCTCCTCCTCTCTTGCTTGCGCTCTCTCTTTTGTGAGTTATAGCAACTGTTGCTTTGTGAATCAAGCGCCATAGTCACCGTAGTCCTGGTGACTGTTACTCATCAACAACAACAACCGCTCTTCCGCTGCTTTCCATCTCCTTCCTCATCGTCACCTACAACAGCCACCGCTAGCAAGAACAACAACACAGCTTTCCACGGTTCAGGTGAATGTAACTGTTCTGTACAGGCTTGCAATCCCGCCTTTCTATCCCTTTCTTCTTCTCCCCCTCCACCCCAACCTTTACCTCGTCCCTCCTTGCAGCATCCAGGCTGGGACTGCTCCGTTGGGCTTCACTATTGATTGAGGGGGAGGGGGGGAGGGAGAAGCCTCTAGCGCTTTCTCTTCCTCAGCCTTTCTTCCCTTCCATTTTATAATATGGAAGAGGCATTTCCAAAGGGGAAAAAATCATGTAAATTGCCTTGTGGTTGTTTATTATGAAGGGTATTTATTTATATTTTTTTTAATTGGAAGTTGTGATCTGACATACCGCAGTACTTGTAATGTTCCAAAGTATCTTGTATATCAATAGGGAAGGCCAGCGGGTAACACAGCAGTGGCATTAGAGATCCTTTAAAACTGTCTTGAAGGTGTGATCAGTAGTTAATAGTAGAGGTTGAAGGGCTAACTGGTACTATATAAAATCCTTCAGCGCAATTAGCTGTCATTTCCATAAACCAAGCTATCTGGTTGCAAGTGTAATTTAATTTTATAATTTAATTTTATGGCTATACTTCTGAATTCCCATCTTTCTGTTCTCATCAACTAACATTTTCATTTTATTTTAAAAGCATATTTGTTCTACATGGAATATTTGATTGTATTATTTTTCATGCACTGATTCAGAGCCTTTTTGAATTCTCCAGCTTGTACTACTTGTAGAATTTAACCTGCTAGTATAGAAACCACTAAGTTTTCAGTAAAGTCAAAGGAGTTGTGCATATTTAGAGCATACAGCGCTGTGCGTTTATCTTTCTTAGAAACACACTTGTTTCTGAAGAGCTAAAGAAGTCTTTAAATGTATAGTTCCATAGGAATAAGAACCATCTACCTGGGTATGTTTTCTTAATTAAGGTGGTCCAACCATGCCATGTTGTTGATCCATATGGTTTCCTGTTATTCAGCTTCTGTATCACGTTGTATTATCTCAGTAGATGTTCTAAAAAAGCTTCATAGTCTATTAACCCTAGCTTATACTGTGTTAGGAAGTGCACCTCTTCTTACAAAAAATGTACATGCTATCTTTTTTATGAATGTAGTGTCTCTGCTACCTAATAAAAGTGCTATGTAGAAAAACAATGACAGAATGTATCTACTGTGGGTTTTAACCTATTTTTAAATTAATTTAAAAGAAGAAAAACACTGATGCTGTGTAACTATCTAGTTACGCTAGCCAGTGTTTTTTTCACTGATTCTTAACATAAATCCCATGTGTATTTCCTGTATAATTGCTTTACTTGGATTTACTCTAGTTTCTCTAAGTGCCATGATGAAATGTTTAGTTGCCTCTTACACCCACCCATACTTACATGGCACAAAACAGGGATATTTTTTTCTTCAGTGATTCCTTTTTGTTTTGTTTTATCACATTATCAGTCCTTTTGAATTAAAACTAATTTTGAGCTAACTATAATATTGTATTAGGAAAATAATGATTAATTTTTTAGAATAATTGTTTACTAACATGCAGATACAAGCCTGTGAAATGGAGGACAAAATGCTAGTTTTTTAATGGGATATTTGGAATTCAGATAATGGGGGAAGCTAAAGAACATCCTTGGAACGTTTTGCTCATTTTGTTTCTAGATAAGAAGTTAAACTAAATGTCGTCTTTAAATCTTTTTTGTGTCAACATTTTCTTTGCTTTTGCAGTTTATGTTTTATTCCTACTTTGCTTTTTTATTATTGCTGATAGTTTTGTCAGTTCATGTACGTTTTAGAATTCTGTTTTCTGTATTTGCTGGCACTCAGTTTCAATCTTTATTAATCTCCTCAATATGTTTCCTTTTTGCTGAATTGTTTCCTGTCCACTGTTCTTTCCTTTTCCTTGTTAGATACTTTGCTTCCACATGGTTTAATGTTTCACAGTTTACTTGAGGTAGTGGGATGTGGCATGGCTGGGAAGCATTGTATATCAGACATCTCTGAAGTGTATCCAGCTGGGCTGCAGGGATAGCCTACAGTTACTCTTTTGTTAATCTGTTTTCTTTTGGGGTGTAAATGTTACCTGCTTCATCTCAATATACACAAAATTGACATTTAAAATTTATTTTGAAGAAGACTCCTTCAGCCAATTGCAAATGACTAGAAAGAACGCTTATTCAGCAGTTCAGGATCTATTTTTCACACCAGCAACCTGAAGATTGGTTAAAACATTTTCAAACATATTGTGAAAATAATCATGTTGAGGAATTTGCCTTTATGTCAAGTAGGAGAATCTGAGAAAGTTCTTAAATTTTTTGTTTTTTAGATAATTTAGAAATTATCTATAAGGGTGCTTGGTTGACATCTGCTTAGATTTTTGCAGAACATATTAAAGCCTGCCCACTTTGTGATATGATAGTGCTTCTGTGCCTGGCTTGACATCTCTGTTGGTGTGATAACCCTTTACCACATTAAACTTACCATAAAAAAAAAATCAGGGATTTACTAAAACTTACTATTGGAGTAGCTTTTTTTCTTTCTTTTTTTTTTCTTTTTAGTATCTGTGTTAAAATGTGTTTATATATTTTATATATATGTATCTATGTATACATTTAAATACAGGTGATTGAGCTTTTTTTTTTTTTTTAACATGCCCTATTCTTGGAATTGCAGAGAAATTAATTTTCCTGAAAGTTCTGGGTGATTAACACTATGCCCAGATGGAAAAAGAATAAATTTAGTAAAGATACACCAAAATGAAAACATATTTGTGCTGGAAAATGTTCAAAAAACTTAAGTGTAGATGGCAGTATCCATTTTACTTCAGGTAGATCTTTATTGTGTACATGTGAAACAGCTGTTTAGAGAGAATGAGCATCTGCATATGTGTCAAAGCCTGCTCTACATACTTGCATCAAGTACTTAAAAGTTTGATGCTGAGAAGGAGGGAGAAGGAATTCAAGTGGAAAAGACTAAAGGGAGCATTGAACTTGGACAATTTGTACTGTAGAAGCATGCTAGTCTCACAGATGAGGGAGATAGATACTCCATAATAGTGGAGAGGGGAGTGCTGGTTTAATCTCAGTAGGGTCTGTTTCTGGTTGAATTTCTTCATGTGAGGAACACTTATTCAACCAAGCTGTCTCACCAAACTTAACAGATTGAGGTTCTATCCTGTTTTATATAAACAAACCTATATGTCTGCAGAAGTTTCATTTACTTTAGTTACATTCAAGGGACTATCTTATGGTACTAATAAAGGGTTACTTATGAGACAATTGAAGTTGGACAGCATTGCAACTGCTCTTTGCTAAAGTCCCTCCTGTCTCTAGTATATCCTTGAGTAACACAGATGAAAACACTTGCTCTGTCGAAACTAGATCTAACAAAAATCAAGATTGTAAAATGTAGTTCAGATAATCATTAGCCAGTTTTTAAGTACAGCTATTTTTACAGTATAATGTATCTAGATGTCTTTAACTGTAGCTGTGTAGATATAATTTTTGGCTGTTTTCCATCACTTTTGAGATCACAAACAATAGGGTAGCTTTTAATGCTGCAGTGATCTGTCCTTGAAAGTAATTACAAGTAGCAATTACTGTACTTATTAAGTCTCTATATTTATCTTTTTGCCTGTGTTGATGGAAATGGGTGCTTGATTCTGGACTCCGAGTTGCTACTGTGTTCTTTACAAGGCTAAATCCTAAAAGTGCAGGAGATCATAAAATCATAGAATGGTTTGGGTTGGAAGGGACCTTCAAAGATCATCGAGTTCCAACCCCCCTGCTATGGGCAGGGATACCTTCCGCTAGACCAGGTTGCTCAAAGCCCCGTCCAACCTGGCCTTGAACACTTCCAGGGATGGGGCATCCAGAACTTCTCTGAGCAACCTGTTCCAGTGCCTCCTCATCTTGATGAGGCAACCTCTCTTTATGGTTTGTCTTATAAGCCCATTATCCTAATGTAGGAAAAAAAAAAAAAAAAAAAAAAAAAGGTTTGTCTTTGCTTTAGAAAAAACATTGCAAGCTTATGAATTCTGGAGAAGAAAAATACCAGTTACAAAACAGTTCTAAATCATGAATGCTCTCTTAGGAAGAAATTTGCTTCCCCCCCGACTTTTTGCTTTCAAAGCAGTCTTCATTTTGTTATTCTTTTTTGAGGTTCCTGTAGAACCTCGACTAAGTAGTACGAAATGTTTTGAGGTGCGCAAACTGGGTATTGTATGGACTAGTTATCTTAGCCTTTCTGTTAACTTTTGAGACATCTTTTTATTCTTGTGTTCCTAAGGAAATAGTTTCTGTGATGCTGCCCTCCATCTTATTTGAAAGAGG
Organism: Astur gentilis; assembly: GCF_929443795.1. Taxonomy (NCBI): domain Eukaryota; kingdom Metazoa; phylum Chordata; class Aves; order Accipitriformes; family Accipitridae; genus Astur; species Astur gentilis. Next base: position 30,972,336 of record NC_064918.1, read on the forward strand.
GCTAGAGGTTTAAAAACCACAGATTTTATCAGAATAATTATCTGGGGAAAGGTAAGACTAAATTTATGCTGCTATTGAAGAAAAGGCAGTCAGTGCTCAGATGTTATATATTCCATTTGGCAATAGACATCTGGCCAATCAGCAAACATCCACACCCTATACTCCATCTATTGCAATATTGATACATTTAAAGAGCAAAAGGAATAAGCCATATTTCCTATAGATGTCATTAATCGTGCTACTGTAGAACAACTTATAGGACAAAAGCCATATCGTTCACTTCTATGTGCCATTTCTTAGCCCTTCTCCAGTGGATTTGCTAAAATGAAACACTGATCCTGTAGAGGTATTTGTAGATATCTAATTTGGCCTGCAGAATCTTTATGATTGAAAAGAATGAGCAAAGCCATCTTGGAATCAACTTGAAGACCCATTGGGCATATGTAGATATAAAAAGTAAATACAAAGCATCATGCTGCCATTTTTAAGGTGTTTTTTTAGGTTGTTAATTTATGGTCCAAAATATAGAGCTTGATATCTTGTTCTTTGGGAGCGTAAAATAAAGTATCTCTACAGAGCATGTTGTGCAGCTGTTTTAGCTGTTGAAACATTAACTTTGAGGTTTCTTGGTGCTTAAGCTTTTTAATTGTCCTCCTAAATGACAAATTAGAGGAAAACTTTGTTGTTTGCTTTCAGTTAGAATACAGTGATGATAATATGTACTGCTTTATTTTTTCTGCTTTAATATTTATTAAATATTTGCTTGTGTGTACAAGCAAAGTAAAATAAGGAATTCATTCACTACCTCCCATCTGCAGGCAGATGTTTAGCCATCTCCAGGAAAGCAGGGCTCCATCACACGTAACAGTTACTTGGGAAGACAAACATCATAACTCTGAATGTCCCCCCTTCCTCCTCCTTCCCCCCAGCTTTTATTACTGAATGTGACGTCATATGGTATGGAATATCCTTTTGGTCAGCTGTGTCCCCTCCCAACTTCTTGAGCACCCCCAGTCTACTTGCTGGTAGGGCAGCATGAGAAGCAGAAGAGGCCTTGATGCTGCATAAGCGCTCTTCAACAGTAGCTAAAATATGGATGTGTTATCAACACTGTTTTGGTCACAAATCCAAAACACAGAAGAAAATCAATTCTATCCCAGCCAAAAACCAGTGCAATTGTTAAAATCTGCTCGTGTAACCCTTCTAAACAAAGATATCTGGAGTTGTGTGGTGGCTATTTGAGAAGAGTTTTAAGCTCTTTAAGCAAATTGGTCAGAAACATATAAGGAGGCCTACAGATTTATTAATGCTTCTTAACCTGAAAGCACCACATACCTTTTAGGTTGCAGAGCAACTGACTCCTAGCAACAGTAGTAGATTGAATTTCTAAGAGTGACCATGTTGGATGTAATAATAAAGCAAGAGTACAAACAGTTGTCATGTTTTTCTTTTCATAATAAACTAGTTTGAATTTAAGGAACTTTTTGTCCCTCAAAAATAGGAAGCCCCTTGTAAAACAAAGGTACTTCAGAATGTTTCTGGTACCAAAGCTAATAAAGCTGTTTAGAATGAGAGGGGCTGTCATGTTTTGGGGTGTGTGTGGTGTTTTTTTTTTTTTTTCTAATTTCCTTTTTTTTTAGCATAGTATTATGAGACAAAACAGAAAATAAAGAATCATTAAATGGAGCATTAAGTAAGACATTTAATGCTTGCTTAAGGCGATTTGTAAATTTCAACTTCTCCTGTAATTTAATCCATTGTAGGACTTACTAAAAGTCACCAGTTAAACAAGTAAACAAACAAATGTTGAAGGAATCAAAATTCTTTTACTTTGTGGTATAAGTCAAACTAATGGAGTTAGAAGGAGACTTCCCCTGAAGAGGTTATTCCATAACTGCCTCTACTGTAAGGGTTCTTGTGTCTATGTGAAGCTTGCAGTATTAGCTGATCTCATTTAGAACATAAAAATTGTCTAAAATATACACGGTCAGTGTTTCATTATTTTTATTTTTCTGTTTTCTCTTGGTTCAGATAAATATTCTGAGGCAATTTTTCTAACTTTTTTTGAGATGAATGTTGATATAAAATCCTATATTGATTTTTATTTTTTAAATTTTATTTGCTAAACATGAGAAAATTGGCTATTTTAAATCAAACTCTAACCTTTTTCAAAAAGGTTTGTGAAATTCTTGTGAAGATTTGTATAAAACTGACTGATGGACAAATTTACTCTGTCATACCAGTCTGTCAGTATTTTACCTTTTCAAATCCTTTGTGTTAAGGGTGTGAAAAAGGTAGAAAATATGTGGGTAGGTAGGTGGTATGGAGATGGAATGAGACACAGAAATTATCTCATAAATAGTAAAATGCATTACTTTGTACAGCTACATTCAAGTTTAAAATTTCTCACCTGGCTGACTTAAGAACTAGAGCATTGTTGTTTGGTTGTTTTTTTTTTTTTAAATGCTAGTAAAATCTAAGTCTAAATTAGATTAATACCCTTGTTCATTTCTTGTGTCTGCTTTTAGAACAGTTAAAGTGTAGTTCTGCTAAAGCCCAAAAACTATAGTAAAAAGCCCAATTTAGTTCTTTGTGACATGTTATATTTCATTAAAATAGTGCTATTTTTTCTGAATAGCAGACAGCTGTCCTAACAGCTTAAAACATACCGTTTCAATTAATAAAAGCGATAGTTCTACCTTCATAGTGTAGAACAAGAACATTGTATGGAAATATAAGCTACTTTAATATTACTCATTTGACTTGGGATGTTTTAGTGTTGCATTCTGAAAAGGTCTTTGTTAAATGGGACTCTTGAGTCAGAGTATGTGAACGGTACCTTCCAGCTCAAATAGTCCATTTCAGAATGTGTTCTTCTGTGATATCGCTAACATTAGAATTCTAACTGCAAAGCGTATTAGTAGTTGAAGATGATGTATTCAGTAAAACAAATGTTTATGTTTATATTTGAATAATCATATTTATGTGGCATATTTTTCTAAACTGGGGACTTAAAAAGCATTTATAAAGCATATTTGAAGCAGGTATTTAGGTCTGTATCTTTAGGGAAGTTGTTAAGCAAGCACTTAGTTTTAAGCATGTGGATTCAATTAATTTAAGTGGGAGTTAAGCACTTGTATGAACAACCTTCTGAATTAGTATGATGTCATTAGACTATCAATTCAGTTATTTTTGCAATAAGGAGGTATTAGTGTAGTAAACTAGCAACTACCACTAAAACTGGAGAGTTTAGAGGAAAGATGATAAAGCAAAGACAGAAGAGAGAAGATCTGAGACTCAGAAATTGAAGGTTTGCAATTTGGAGGTTAAAATCTGATTTTTTTTTAAATTTTTTTTTTTGAGTAATGGAAAGTAAGTAGAAAGCAGAAATTTAAAAAAGACAAACTATAGAAAATACCTTTTATAATGTAGCTGTTCATAGCCCATAATTTTTTAAAGGTGTTCTTACTATATAAGCAACAAACAACTTTTACTTGTAGTAGTGACGTTTTCAGAGGAGATTTGGGAATTTTCATATGTCTTCCCTTATAAAAATTGATGGTAAGTATGTATTCTCAAATCATGTAGATTACTTTGAGTTTCTGTAAAGATTTCATTTATTTTTCAGAACAGTCTTCATTATCTTCATACAACTCCCCCCTCCACCTTCTCCCAAGTAGCTGATTTATCATATATTGTATATATACTTATCTTCTTATAGGCCGTCTTCTTCTAGAATAGCCATTCTCTAATACAACTCTTATAAGACAAACCTGATTAACTGGGTTTGCAGGTTAATGTTTCCACTGCATGCAGAACTAACTTATGATGACTGCTCTATGAATGTTTAACTAAATTATATTGTGGTGAGTTGACCTTGGCCAGATGCCCACCCAGCTGCTCTTTCACTCCCCCTCCTCAACAGGACAGGGGGAGAAAATAAGATGGAAAAGCTTGTGTGTCAGGATAAAGACAGAGAGATCACTTACCAGTTGCCATCATGGGCAAAACAGACTTGACTTGGGGAAAATTAATTTAATATACCATCAATTAAAAAATAGATTTGGATGGTGAGAAACAAAGACAAAAAATAAAACACCTCCTCCCCTCCCCCCTTTTCCCAGGCTCAAATATACTGCTTCATTCCCAACTCCTCTACCTCCTCCCCCCTGCCCTAGTGGTGCAGGGGGGGTGGGGAATGGAGGGTTGCAGTCAGTTCGTAACAGTTCCTCTCTGCTCCTTCCTCCTCACACTTTTCTTGTGCTCCAGCATGGGCCCTTCCCATGGGCTACAATCCTTTCAGGAAAGGACTGATGTTGTGGGTTAACCCCAGTAGGCAGCTAAGTACCACAGTTGCTACCTCGCTACCCTCACAGTGGGATGAGGGAGAAAATTAGAAAAAGTGAGAAAACTTGTGGGTTAAGATAAAGCCAACTTAATGGGTAAGGCAAAGCTGCACATGCAAGCAAAGCAAAACAAGGAATTCATTCTCTACTTCCTGTTGGCAGGCAGATGTTTATCCATTTCCAGGAAAACAGGGCCTCAGCATGGATAATGGTTACTTGAGAAGATAAATGCCATAACTCTGAATGCCCCCCCCCCCTTTCCCCACAGCTTTTATTGCTGAGCACAACATCCTATAGTATGGAATATTCCTTTGGTCAGTTGGGGTCAGCTGTCCTAGCTGTGTCCCCTCCCAACTTCTTGTGCACCCCCAGCCTACTCGCTGGCAGAGCAGTGTGAGAAACAGAGAAGGCCTTGATGCTGTGTGAGCACTGTTCAGCAATAGCTAAAACACCAGCATGTTATCAACACTGTTTTAGTCACAAATCCAAAGCACAGCACTATACAAGTTGCTATGAAGAAAATTAACTCCATCCCAGCCAAAACCAGCACAAGTGTGTCCCCCCCATGGGCTGCAGTTCCTGCCCAAAAATCTGCTTCTGCATGGGCTCCTCTCCGTGGGCTGCAGTTCCTGCCAAGAGCCTGCTCCAGCATGGGCTTTCCATGGGCTGTGGCTTTCTTCAGGGCATATCCACCTGTTCCGGCATGGTCTTCACGACAGGCTGCAGGGGAATCTCTGCTCTGGCGCACCTCCTCCCCCTCCTCTTTCACTGACCTTGGCTGCAGGGTTGTTTCTCACACTTCCCCCTCCACCACCTCCTATCTCTCACTCTGCTGTGCAGCGATTTTACCTTTTCTTAAATATGTTATCACAGAGGCGCTACCAGCTTTGCTGATTGGCTCAGCTTTGACCAGTGGTTGTTCTTGCAGGAACCACCTCTGTTGGGCACAGGGGCAGCCCCTGATCTTTCTTCACAAAGGCCACCTGTGCAACCCCCTGTGGTCCGAACACTAATGAAGTCTGACAACATGTTATAAAACAAAGCTTTATTGATGCAGTAAGAAAGATGAGCAGTGATGCACACATACGGCGACTCACCCTATCACTGTTAGCAAACGCAGGATCATAATCAATGCCATGGCTCCGGCAGACTGCCAGGTACACTTGATGGCCAGGTCATCTGGCAGCAACTGCCAATTGTGCAAATGCCTTTTGAGCGTGGGTAAGAGCTGCGCCTCCCCTTGGCTTCACCAATGGTAGTGTGATTTGAGAGAATCATACTTTACAGGAATGTGGGCAGCATCCTGCCTGTGCTGCCGATATTGGTCAAGGGGCAGGGTGTCAGGAAGCAGGGTGTCACCCCCCCAACTACCAAAACCTTGCCATGTAAATCCAGTACTTATGTTCTGTTTTAAACTGTGGGGTTTTTAAATGTAATGAGGATATTTCATTACTTCATATTCCCTCAATAGAGGGCTCGTCATAGCAATTCATCTAAAAGAATGCCTTGCATGTCATAAAGCTTTATTTTATGACATAAAAGCAAAATGAAAGGTGGAGATTTAAGACAACATCTAAAAACAGATCAGAAGAACCAACTATATGTAGAGTCATAACATGTGCTTGTTTTTTGGGTTTTTTTAAATTTTTGGTATTGTGTCTGTAGTGGGTTAACCTTGGCTGGCTCAGACCCCCATCCAGCCATTCTTTCACTCCCCCTCCTCAACAGGATGGAGGAGAAAATAAGAAGAAAAAGCTTGTGGGTCAAGATAAAGACAAGGAGATTGACTTGGGGAAAATTTAAGTTAATTTATTGCCAATCAAAATTGATTTGGATAGAGAGAAACAAAGACAAAACAACACCTTTCCCCCACCCCCGTTTTCCCAGGCTCAGCTTCACTCCTTCATTCCCAACTCCCCTGTTGTGTTGTGTCCCCCCGGTCTGCCCCCCCCCCCCCCCCCCCCCCAGCAGTACAAGGAGGGGTGGAGAATGGGGGGGTTATGGTAAGTAATAACAGTTCCTCCCTGCCACCCCTTCTTCCTCACACTTCTCCCCTGCTCCAGCATGGGTCCTCTCCATGGGCTGCAGTTCCTGTCAGGAGAATCTACTCCAGTGTGGGCTTTCCACAGGCTGGAGCTTCCTTCAGGGCATATCCACTTGCTCAGGCGTGGGATCCTCCATGGTCTCTAGTGTGGATACCTGCTCCACCATGGTCTCTTCCATGGGCTGCAGGGGCATATCTGCTTTGGTGCCTGGAGTACCTCTTCCCCCTCCTTCTCTAATATTGACATTTGCAGTGTTGTTTCTCATGCCTTTTTTCCTCACTCCTTCCACTGCCCTATGCATCCTTTTGCCCTTTCTTAAATATATTATCACATAGGTGTCACTAGCTTTGCTGATTGGTACAGCTTTGGCCAGTGGTTGGTCCAGTGCCAAAACAGCTGGAATTGGCTCTGTTTGGCCCAGGGCAGCCCCTTACCTCTTCTCACAGATGCCAAAACCATGCAGCCCATCATGCTACTAAAACCTTGCCACGTAAACCCAATAAAGTGTCCCATGACAAAACTGCTAGTGTAAAGCTAAATTATATTACAGAATGCTTAAAAAAATACTATATTTTGTGTGTGAAGGTGTCGTGGTTTAAGCCCAGCTGGCAACAAAGCACCACACGGCTGCTCGTTCACTCCTCCCCCGCACAGTGGGATGGGGAGGAGAAAATATAAAGAAAGACTCATGGGTTGACACATAGACAGGGAGGGATCACTCACCAATTATGGTCATGAGCAAAAACCAGACTCAACTTGGGGGGAAAAAACAAAATCAATTTAATTTACTACAAATCAAATCAAAACAAGGAAAATGGGAAATAACACCAAATCTTAAAAACACCTTCCTCCCACGCCTCCCTCCTTCCCAGGCTCAACTCCACTCCTGGTTTTCTCTACCTCCTACCCCTGAGCGGTGCAGGGAGATGGGAATGGGGGTTGCGGTCACTTAATCCCATGTTGTCTCTGTCACTCCTTCCTCCTCAGGGGGAAGACTCCTCGCTCTTCCCCTGCTCCAGTGTGGGGTCCCTCCCATGTGAGACAGTTCTCCATGAACTCCAACATGAGTCCTTCCCACGGGTTGCAGTTCTTCATGAGCTGCTCCAGCATGGGTCCTTTCTGCAGGCTGCAGTCCTTCAGGCACAGACTGCTCCAGCGTGAGCTTTCCCATGGAGTCACTGCCGCCTTTGGGCGTGGGGTCCTCCATGGGCTGCAGAGGGACAGCCTGCTGTCTTACCATGGGCTGCAGGGGCACCATCTCCTCCGGCGCACCTCCTCCCCCTCCTTCTTCACTGACCTTGGTGTCTGCATAGGTGTTCCTCTCACATTCCACTCCTCTCCACTGCAGGTTTCCCCTTCTTAAATATGTTATTGCAGAGGCACTACCACTGCCACTGATTGGGTTGGCCTTGGCCAGAGGCAGGTCCGACTTGCAGCCGGGGAAGCTTCTAGCAGCTTCTCACGGGACCCACCCTTGCTGCCCCCTCCCCCGCTACCAAAATCCCACCACACAAACCCAAAACAGAAGGAAATTTAAAATGCTAAAGGTTTATCAGTAAAAATCTATGTTGGCACTAATGTAGCTCTGTGAATGAATACAAGATGATTTTCTGGGGCTCATCTGCTATTTCTATACTACCGCAGCACGTATGATAGCCTCCTTGAATGAATTCACCATACACTATATTCACTCTGGGATCATATACTGTGTTTATGACACAATTATCTGCTAAACAGAGCAAAGAACGTGAATGAGCTGTTTTTATGTTGATGAAATATTGAGGGCCCAATTTTATGGACCTGTATCACGTAAATCCATAGTACTTTAATATCTTTCTCTACTTTTATATAGTTGTGATTGAAACTTGGGCATAACTTGTAGAGTTTCAGTAGCAGGGGGGCTGTAGTGGTGACATGTGTGGGAGGAGGCCATGAACTGCCCTGTGCCAGTCACGGCCAATTCCAGACAGCTCCAAAACTGATGGAAACAACCCATCCTGTGCCAAAGCTTCAGCCAAACAGAGGAGCACGTGGTGCTCCTGCTCAAATCATAGAATAATTTAGGTTGGAAAAGACCTTTAAGATCATTGAGTCCAACCATTAGCATAACACTGCCAAGTCCACCACTAAACCATGTCCCTAAGTGCCACAGCTACACGTCTTTCAAATACCTCCAGGGATGGTGACTCAACCACTTCCCTGGGCAGCCTGTTCCAATGCTTGACAACCCTTTCAGTGAAGAAATTTTTCCTAATATCCAATCTAAATCTCCCCTGGTGCAACTTGAGGCCATTTCCTCTTGTCCTATCGCTTGCTACTTGAGAAAAGAGACCAACACCCACCTTACTACAACCTCCTTTCAGGTAATTGTAGAGAGCGATAAGGTCTCCCCTGAGCCTCCTTTTCTCCAGACTAAACAACCCCAGTTCCTTCAGCTGGTCCTCATAAGACTCGTTCTCTAGACCCTTCACCAGCTTTGTTGCTCTTCTTTGGACACGCTCCAGCACCTCAATGTCTTCCTTGTAGTGAGGGGCCCAAAACTGAACACAGCATTTGAGGTGTGGCCTCACCAGTGCCGAGTACAGGGGGAAGATCATTTCCTTACTCCTGCTGGCCACACTATTTCTGATACGAATCTTCCACTTCCTTTACTGGGGGTCACGAAGATGATCAGAGGGCTGGAGCACCTCTCCTATGAAGATAAGCTGAGAGTTGGAGTTGTTGAGCCTGGAGAAGAGAAGGCTCTGGGGAGACCTTATAGCAGCCTTCCAGTACCTAAAAGGGGTCTACAAGAAAGCCAGAGAGAGACTTTTTACAAGGGCATGTAGTGATAGGATGGGGGGTAATGGCTTTAAACTGAAAGAGGGTAGATTTAGATTAGATGTAAGGAAGAAGTTCTTCACTGTGAGGGTGGTAAGGACAGGTTGCCCAGAGAGGTTATGGATGCGCCATTCCTTGAAGTGTTCAAGGCCAGGTTGGATGGGGCTTGGAGCATCCTGGTCTAGTGGAAGGTGTCTCTGCCCATGGCAGAGGGGTTGGAACTAGATGACCTTTAGAGGTCCCTTTCAACTGAAACCATGCTATGATTCTACTGGTATTTAGTTAAATTGAACAGGAACTTGAACAGGGAAGACATTTATTGGAAAAATAAATTTTGTATAGAAGAAAAACTGGTGGTGTGTGGAAGCAGATATCAGGGAGGAATAGGACCATTGGACTGACTTTGAATAGAGGAGGGAGATTTGAGAGACTTGAGTTCTGATAAATACATACCTTAGGTGAAAGTGGAAAAAGAAGAAAGGGAGAACATGATCAAAATCTTCAGAATAAGGGTAGGAGAAGGAGGGTATGAGAAATGTTAATTCTATGTAGTATAGAGGGATTATTGCCAAATATAGTCATTCTTTGTTTTTGACTAATATGTTACAAAATAATTTATTTTTAAAAACAAAACTTCCTTCAGATTTCTTCCTTCAAAACTGGGTTGGTTTTCCTTTCCTTTTTCCGTTTTGCCTTTCCTTTTTCCATTTTTCCTTTTTTGAGATCGTCATGTGTAGGGTTTAGGGTTATTCCATGTGGGGCCCGGACGACAGGACACCAATATGATGATTAAAGTCGCCAGTTTATTGAGCCTAGCTGATCATTCTTCTACAAGTCTCTAAGTTCCTTAGAAGCTTTGATTGGCTGCTGCATGCAAGCATTTGGTGTCCATGTGCACAAGCATAAAATATGATTGGTTATATCGACACCGTCCACGCGTATAAACATAAGATACAGTTAGTTATACTCACTCTGTACACGCGCATAAACATAGGACATAATTGGCTATATTAACTAGAGCATGCGAAACTTGTCTCAGTCTAATTGGTCAAGATAAACTGCCGAATTGAGGTTGTTTGTGCCAAGTTCCCTTTATCGTGGAATGCGCACCTGTGTTTTTCTAACTGGGATCTTTCTTTTTCTGTCTTCTTGTTTATTCTGTTCAAGGCCTTCTAAAGGCGTCTGGAATGCTCTTACGACCATGAGCTACTTTCAGGCCCAGTCACCAAGTTCCATATAATTGAACCCTACAGTCATGATGTGCATTAGTGTATTTTGTATGGTTATCTCTTGTGTTTCTCACTTTTATTCTGAATGGAAAGTAAGTCCAGAAATGAGGGTGTTAATCTGGAGACCTACACGCAGTTCCCTGCTGTCTTACAGATTGTGTGTGTGGTCTGGTCTGGAGCTAATTATTTGGGTTCAGATAATCAAAGATATTTAGGGACTTAATTCCTCTTAGCTACTCTTTGGTTGCATTTTATAAGTATATGAAAGTGTGCAGTGTTTTTTTTCTTTGTTAATACCCTTTATATGATTTCATATTCTGGTTCATCCTCTGGTATATACATTGGTTAATTTAAAAGGAAAATGACCGGTATTCATATGCTTTTTGTCACATCATCTCTCCTTTCTCCAACACTTGCAGGGGGAAAAGGGTTTTGAGTTTTGTTGGGAAACTCACATTTGAAGAAAATAAATTGTTCATACTAAATTGACCATGTTCTAGTCAACAATAAATGAAGGATATTAAGTTGATGATTAAAGTCCTTTAGAGTTGATCAGTCTCCAAGAAAAGTTTTGGAACTTAGATGTCAATGTCTTCATCTTTACCTTCAATTCACAGTGACCCTTAACATTATCAAACAATGCAAGAAAAGAAGTTTTAAGCTTCATTGTGAAAACATGTTGATTGTATCATTGCGTTTAGCGCTACAGCCTAGATTTGGTGTGATGTATTAAACCTGTATTGCATTTTTAGTACAATTCACCTTTTTCCATTGTGGAGATTATGTCCCACTATTCAATAGCTGGAATTGTATCACCATGGAAAGGTAAGTCCTAAAGATAGTGCACGAAGATTATTTGGTATATTTTAACCCTATTCTTCTATTCATATCCCTCCCTCATTTTGGGGACCTTTCTCAGAAGAGTCTGCTTAAAAAGGTTTGCTTAAGAAGTTCAGAGGAATAAATTTGATTCTAGTTGTTTTCTGATCACTAAGAGGGATGGTGGACTGCAGCTCCTTGTTGTGGTTTAAGCCCAGCTGGCAACAGGGCACCACGAGGCCACTGGCTCACTTCTCCCCCCCTGCAGTGGGATGAGGAGGAGAAAATATAGCGAAAGGCTCATGAGTCAAGACAAGGACAGGGAGGGATCACTCACCAATTATGCTCCTGGGCAAAACAGACTTGGGGAAAAAAACCAAAATCAAATTAATTTGTTACCAATCAAGTCAGAGCAGGATAATGAGAAATAAAACCAAATCTTAAAACACCTTCCCCCCACCCCTCCCTTCTTCCTGAGCTCAACTCCACTCCCAATTTTCTCTACCTCCTCCCCCCCCAGCGGCACAGGGGGATGGGGAATGGGGGTTGCGGTCAGTTTATCACACATTGTTTCTGCCGCTCCTTCCTCCTCGGGGGAGGACTCCTCACACTCTTCCCCTGCTCCAGCGTGGGGTCCCTCCCATGGGAGGCAGTTCTCCATGAACTTCTCCAACGTGAGTCCTTCCCACAGGCTGCAGTTCTTCACGAAATGCTCCAGTGTGAGTCCCTTCCACGGGGTGCAGTCCTTCAGGCACAGACTGCTCCAGCGTGGGCTTTCCCAGAGTCACGGCCTTCTTTGGGTGCAGTCACCTGCTCCGGTGTGGGGTCCTCCATGGGCTGCAGGTGGGCATCTACTCCACCATTAAACTCCATGGGCTGCAGAGGGACAGCCTGCTGTCTTACCATGGGCTGCAGGGGAGTCACCTCCTCCGGCACATCTCCTCCCCCTCCTTCTTCACTGACCTTGGTGTCTGCATAGGTGTTTCTCTCACATTCCACTCCTCTCCACTGCAGGTTTTTCCCTGCTTACATATGTTATCCCAGAGGCGCTACCACTGTCGCTGATTGGGTTGGCCTTGGCCAGAGGTGTGTCCGACTTGCAGCTGGGGAAGCTTCTAGCAGCTTCCCACAGGAGCCATCCCTGTAGCTTCTCCCCCTTTACCCTACCCTGCCACAAAACCCCAATACACTCCTCTTGAGACAATAAAGTTCTTTTACAAGAAGTTTGATTTCTGTATAGTGACTATAGTCAAGTCTGTCTTTTTTCTTAAATTGGTTCATAGGAAAAAGATGCATGCTACCATATGCCTGTCAGAGCTTTACAGCTCTGAGGTGTGCACTTCCTATTTGTAGAAAAGAACAATTAGTGCAAGACCCACCTTCTTGTCTTTCTACTTCTCTGTGTGCATTTACAAAGTGTCTGTCACTTGCAGTATGTATTTGTGTGAGCTGACACAGGCAGGACGCAGGAACAACCACAAAACCACAGCTAAAATGCAGAGAGTAAATTTATTTTTGTTACCTCACCAACCAGGGGATCCCCAAAGCAGCACCTGGGCGGAGGCATACAAGTGGGGACGCAGGCACCGCGGAGCTCAGTCCCTGCTTGAGGATCTCCGAACCTGCTGTTTTCACCTGTATATCAGGGATTCATGCAGGCATAGTTTACCACTGTGCTTTGATCTTTCCCACAGCAGGGCAGGAATCTCAAGCATGTTTGATAGGGTGCCTCTGAGTCTATCACAGGCCTGTGTTATCTGAACACAGATGTTCTACTTGTCAAGCACACAAGACTAAACAACGATTAGTATGATATATGTGTTTTTCTACACCTCAGCTGCAAGTCACTTGAGCGTGTTTACAATCCTCCTCGCCAATCTTCCATTATTTTCCCACAGTATTTGAGGGTTTATGTACCCTGGTTTGGATGAATGGGTCATAGAAGTTGCATGGCAGACATCCCTGCCAAATTCAAACAATACTTACCTTAAATTGGTTCCCATAATGAAATATACTTATCTCTCAGTGGCAGTTACAGAATATTAGTCTAAAAAAACCACCCCAAACCAACAAGGTTCTGCATAACCATTAGAGATTATAGCATCAGATACTTCAGGATGATTTAGGTTTATTTCATAGAATGGTTTGGGTTGGAAGGGACCTTTAAAGATCATCTGGTCCAACCCCCCTGCACTGAGCCCCCCTGGTTCCAAACCTTAGAGGTTGACCTTGGGTCTCTCCAGGTGTTTTCTGCCAGAGGCTCCAGGTGAGTCCATGCTCCCTGGCTGCCATGTAGAGCACTGGTCCCTAAACTATTTTTCATTGCGCACCCCTATCAGTAAAAAATTTTTGAGCATGCACCCCCAATATATGTGTATTTATTTATTTATAAATTATATACATGTATTACTGTGCTAATATATTATGTACATTATAAAACATACATTGGACCCAGCGAGGGTCCAATAACTTGTCTAGGAGATATCGTAGAAAAGTTTGCACAGAGGGGAGTTCTCAGAGAGAGGGGCTCCATTTTGGGTAAAAAGCAAGTCATTTTTATATCCCTGCATTGAATTTGCGTGGCAAGGTTTTGGTAGCGGGGGGTGGGGTGGGGGGGTGGGTGTGTGTCTGCGCTAAAGGGGTGGCTTCTGTGAGAAGACACCAGAAGCTTCCCCCATGTCCGACAGAGCCAGTTCCAGCCAGCTCCAAGAAGGACTCGCTGCTGGCCAAAGCTGAGCCAATCAGTGATGTTGGTAGCACCTCTGTGATAACATATTTAAGAAGAGGTAAAAACTGCTGCGCAACAGCAGCTGTGTGAGGTCTCTTTGGCTGACTCTGTAGCAAACAGTGCCAAAATGAAAATTAGTATTTTAAATATTTCAAAAGATTAACTGGCAAATTGGTTTGTTATCCTGTACTAAGAAATTAAGAAATTAATCTTCCACTTCCTTTACTGGTACTTAGTTAAATTGATGTCCTGGTTTCAGCTGCGATAGAGTTAATTGTCTTCCTAGTAGCTGGTACAGTGCTATGTTTTTGAGTTAGGTATGAGAAGAATGTTGATAACACTGATGTTTTCAGTTGTTGCTAAGTAGTGTTTAGTCTCAAGTCAAGGATTTTTCAGCTTCTGATGCCCAGCCAGCGAGAAAGCTGGAGGGGCACAAGAAGTTGGCACAGGACACAGCCAGGGCAGCTGACCCAAAGTGGCCAATGGGGTATTCCATACCATGTGACGTCACATCTAGTGTATAAACTGGGGGGAGTGGGGGTGGGGGGATCGCCGCTCGGGGACTAACTGGGCATTGATCGGCGGATAGTGAGCAATTGCATTGTGCATCATTTGTATATTCCAATCCTTTAATTATTACTGTTGTCATTTTATTAGTCTTATCATTATCATTATTAGTTTCTTCTTTTCTGTTCTATTAAACCGTTCTTATCTCAACCCACGAGTTTTAGTTCTTTTCCCAATTCTCTCCCCCATCCCGCTGGGTGGGGGGTAAGTGAGTGAGCAGCTGCGTGGTGCTTGGTTGCTGGCTGGGGTTAAACCACAACAATTGAACAGGAGCTTGAACAGGGAAGACATTTATTGGAAAAATAAATTTTGTATAGAAGAAAAACTGGTGGTGTGTGGAAGCAGATATCAGGGAGGGATAGGACCATTAGACTGACTTTGAATAGAGGAGGGAGATTTGAGAGACTTGAGTTCTGATAAATACATACCTTAGGTGAAAGTGGAAAAAGAAGAAAGGGAGACCGTGATCAAAATTTTCAGAATAAGGATAAGAGAAGGAGGGTACAAAACTTCCTTCAAATTTCTTCCTTCAAAACTGGGTTGTTTCTTCTTCCCTTCCCCTTCCCCTTCCCCTTTTCCCTTTCCCTTTCCTTTTCCTTTTCCTTTTATTTGAGATCGTCATGATGTGCATTAGTGTATTTTGTATGGTTACCTCTTGTGTTTCTCACTTTTATTCTGAATGGACAGTAAGTCCAGAAATGAGGGTGTTAATCTGGAGACCTACATGCAGTTCCCTGCTGTGTTACAGATTGTGTATGTGGTCTGGTCTGGAGCAAATTATTTGAATGTTTCCAGGGATGGGGTATCTACAACCTCTCTGGGCAACCGGTTCCAGTGTTTCACCGCCCTCACTGTAAAAAATGTCTTCCTTATATCTAGTCTGAATCTACCCTCTTTTAGTTTAAAACCATTACCCCTTGTCCTATCGCTATAGGCCCTACCAAAAAGCCTGTCCCCATCTTTCTTATAGGCCCCCTTTAAGTATTGAAAGAAAGAAGAAGAAATGTGTCAGTTGAGATAACTAGGAATATGAGAGTCCTACCGGTATTTGTGACCGTTGTTTTCTAACCTTTATCTGCAAAATTATTAATCTCAAATACTAATGGAAATTGTTGTTGTTATAGATCTCTGAAATGTCACATAGATCTTTGTCCAAACTTGTTCTTAATCTGTTGCCCTCTAGCAGGTTCTCAAAAGTGCTTCCTGAACCAACTTTTTCCAGAGAATTAGACCAAGTTTCCCTTTTATCTATGCAACACTTGATTATATCATTACAATCTCTGTTAATAATATTGGTGAAACATTTACTGTCTTTATTGCTGTCTTGCGAGAAAATCTATTTTTAAAAATACCTATTTTTCAGTAATGATGGCTATGCTACTATATTTCAGTTCTCATATCAAGTTTCAGTAATTTAACCAAAGTAGTTCCCTTCCTTCCAAATCCTTGATGTTTGTTGCACAAATATTGCATTTATTATCTCCATCCAGTTTTCTAACCAGATTAGAGATAGTCCTTTGATTACCTGCCATTTTTCTGAATTCTGTTCTCATCAATAGTAATACTTTACTATTTTTCATTCTACTCACTTGTTTACCTGATTTTATTTACTTAAAATCAGGAGTGGAGATTACATGAATCGTTCCCAACCTTCTTTCCTCACTTCTTATTTTAGAGCTCTTAAGAATGTTAGACTAAATAATGCAACGCTGTTTTTTGCATATTTGGTCCATAATTTAAAAAGAGCCCACTCTCAATGAATTGATGGTAGTGATCAAACGTCCTAGAAACTTGATCATAGAACCAGTCCTGAAGCTATTAATTTACCATGCTTTTGGCCTTCCCCTGTACAAATGAGAAAAATTCCAGCTTCACTTCTGTATCCACCTGATAGTCTAGAACAGTGGCCTCCAAACTTTTTGATCGCACACCCCTATCAGTACAAAAGTTTTTGAGCATGCACCCCCACTATATGTGCATTTATTTATTTATAAATTATATACATGTATTACTGAGCTAATATACTTTGTACATTATAGAACATACACAAAAAAAAAGAAATTAAAGAAGGATGAGAGAAAGATGAAAGGAACGATATTTTAAAAATATTTTTTATTTTATTCCTTAATGTTACAAAAAACCTTTTTGCTCTTGCTAAAAAAATATTATTAATAATTTTTAGTGAGAGCAATGTGATTCAATATGCTTCATTATTTTTTAAAATCTTGGTTTAACACTTTGTGATACAGTGATTCAAAGGTCTGGTTCTAAGTTCAGTTTATTTTGATACTTGGTTTTAATGGCTGTCATAGCTGGAAAAGATACCTCACAAACATACATGGATCTGAATGGAAGAAGTACATCATTGCCTGCGCTTACTAAATCATGATACTCGCTTTTCAATCCCATCCACCAATTATGCAAAGTTTTTTGTTGAAATTCGGTGTTGCGGTTTAACCCTGGAAGGCAGCTAAGCACCACACAGCCACTCGCTCGCTCCCCCTCCAGTGGGATGGGGGAGAGAATTGGAAGGGTAAAAGTGAGAAAACTCATGGGTTGAGATAAGGACAGTGTAATAATAGGTAAAGCAAAACCTGCGCAGCACGTAAGCAAAGCAGAACAAGGAATTCATTCACTACTTCCCATCGGCAGGCAGATGTTTAGCCATTTCCAGGAAAGCAGGGCTTCATCACGCATAACGGTTCCTTGGGAAGACAAGCACCACAACTCCGACCATCCCCCCTTCCTCCTTCTTCCCCGCAGCTTTTATTGCTGAGCACGACGTCATATGGTATGGAATATCCCTTTGGTCAGTTGGGATCAGCTGTCCCAGCTGTGTCCCCTCCCAACTTCTTGTGCACCCCCAGCCTACTTGCTGGTGGGGCGGTGTGAGAAGCAGAAAAGGCCTTGATGCTGTGTAAGCACTGCTCAGCAGTAACTAAAGCATTGGTGCGTTATCAACACTGTTTTGGTCACAAATCCAAAACATCGCTCCATACCAGCTCCTATGAAGAAAATTAACTCTATCCCAGACAAAACCAGTACATTCGGTTAGTAAATTTCCATCTTCCCTGATGTTAATCAGTTGTTCTTGGAAATTCATAGGAAGGTGTTACGTTTTTATAGTTTTAACAAATGGGATTAAAGCCTACTGAAACTCTTCATGTGGAAGCTTTTTAAACATGTTAGATAATTCTGTTTCCAAAATTTTTAAGTGCACAAATATGAGAGTTTTTATAGGTGACACACTTGCACTTACTAATTGATTATATGGACCCATCGACTTCCATGTCCAGTGTTTCTTTTTGACTACTGGGGTGTTTACTGTAGTTGGGGGTTAGGTCCTCTCGTGGTTTCAGCTCAGCCGGTAACAAAGCACCACGCAGCCGCACGCTCTCTCCTCTGCCCTGGCCACGGTGGGATGAGGAGAAAATATAAAGAAAGGCTCACGGATCGAGACAAGGACTGGGAAGGATCACTCCGTACTTATGGTCACAGGCAAAAGACAGACTCAACTTGGGAAAGAAACAAAATCAATTTAATACAAATTAAATCAGAACAAAGTTATTAGGAAGTAAAGGAAACCTTAGAACACCTTCCCCCCCCCCCCCCCCCCCTTCCCAGCTCAACTCTACTCCCGGTTCTCTCTACCTCCTCCCCCCGGCGGCGCAGGGCAACAGGGAATGGGGGTTGGGGTCATTTCGCCACACGTTGTCTCCGCTGCTCCTTCCTCCTCAGGGGGAGGACTCCTCACTCGTCCCATGCTCCACCGTGGGGTCCCTCCCACAGGAGAGAGTCCTTCATTAACTTCTCCAAGCTGGGTCTCATTGGGGTAGGCAAGGCACCCTTCTGTCAAGTGGTGCACCAATTCATTTGGACTACATGCTTGTTCAGGTGTAAAATCCCAGGCTATCAGAGGTGATAAACATCCTAGGCATCTGCCCAAAACCATCCACACACCCTGCCACCCAGGAACTGACCGCCTCAGGACACGTTTGTGGCCTCACCAACAAGTAGTTTCCTCTTACGCTAGAATGAAACCAGGTTCCACACACCCGGCAAAATGACAACGATATTAGATAACAGGATCAAACAGCTTACATAAGATATGCAAGAACCTTAGGATCCTGTGCAATAAAGCCAGCCACATCAGTCCCAGAGGAGAAGAGGGAGGTATAATCCCTCATTCTTGCTGCAAGATAGCTCACCCGGAACAGGAATGGCATCAATGTCCGGGCCAAGTGAATGGCCACTGCTTTTATCAAAATGTTCCCAGGCACAGCAAAATAGAGAGATAAGCAGCGCAGCAAACAGCAAGAGCTGAAAGCAGTCACTAACAAGCCCTAGACTCTATTATACAGTAAAGCAAGCAAGCTCCATGATCTGCACAGAAGCTTGCCAATTAGCAACTACAACAGCTATAGCATGCTCAGGTTAAAACTGTCGTTATCTCGATCCCCACATTGGGTGCCAAAAAAGGGCTGTGGTGGGTTGACCCTGGACAACAGCCAAACTCTCTCTTTGGGAGAGAAAAATAGAAGAGGAGACTTGTGGAGTGAGATAATGACAGTTTAATAAGAAATGCAAAATCTGCGTGCTCAAGCAAAGCAAAAAGATGAATTCATTCACTACTCATTGTCAGGCAGATGTCTGGCCACTTCCTGGGAAGCAGGGCCTCAGCATGCGTAACAGTTACTTGGGAAAACAAATGCCATAATCACAACTGTCCCCCCCTTCTTCCTCCTTTCCCTGAGCTTTTATTGCTGAGCATGACATCATATCGTATAGAATATCCCTTTGGTCAGTTTGGGTCAGCAGTCATGGATATGTCCCCTCCCAACCTCTTGCCCATTCCCATCCTACTGACTTTTGGGAAGAGGAAGAGAGAGAAAGCCTTGATGCTGTGCAAGCACTCTTCAGCAATAGCCAAAACATTGGTGTATCATCAACATTGTTCTAGCCACAAATGCAAAGTGCAGCACCACATGGGCTGCTATGTAGAAAGTTTACTTCATAACTCCATCCTAGCCAGACCCAGTGCAGAGTCAGATGGATAGGTGGGAGAAAAACAGTCCCCAACAAGGTGCTACAGGAAATCCAACTGTTACCCAGTCCTGAGAATAAAAATAAGTTATGTGCTGTGCTAGGGACTTCAGGATTTTGGAGGACACATATTCTAGGATTTAGTATAATAGCACATCCACCCTATAACTTGCTAAAGAAAAATGCAGTCTGCGAATGGAATCCACAACATGAAGAGGCCCTGGAGCTTTTAAAGGAATATGTGACTGTATATCAATCACTGGGACCCATGCACCCTCTCTCACTACATATCCAGGTGAGAGAGAAGGGATAGTGGTGGGGACTATGGCAACAAGGGCCTACCAGTTCCAAGGAACTGCCTATTACTTTTGGCTCCAAATCATGGCAGAATGCTCAGCACAATTACTCAACTTTTAAAAAGGTGCTATTAGCAGCTTACGAAGAGCTAGTAGCAACTGAGTCCTCAGGGAAGAAGTGTAAAATTGCATGTGCTAATATCTATTCTTAAGCCTATTCTTGCTGGTAAACCACTGCTTTAGGTGTAGCACATAAGACCTCTGTACAAAGGTGGGCACTGTATATCCATAATCATGTAACCACAGATGGCTTAACTAAAGACAATAAAGTTACTGGAGTTGTGGAGCATGTAGGAATGGCCACTTGTCGTGGTTTAACCCCAGCCAGCAACTAAGCACCACGCAGCCGCTCACTCACTCCCCCCCATCCAGTGGGATGGGGGAGAAAATCGGGAAAAAAGAAGTAAAACTCTTGGGTTGAGATAAGAACGGTTTAATAGAACAGAAAAGAAGAAACTAATAATGATAATGATAACACTAATAAAATGACAACAGCAGTAATAAAAGGATTGGAATGTACAAATGATGCACAGGGCAATTGCTCACCACCCGCCGACCGACACCCAGCTAGTCCCTGAGCAGCGATTTCCTGCCCCCCCTACTTCCTAGTTCCTATACTAGATGGGACGTCCCATGGTATGGAATACACCGTTGGCCAGTTTGGGTCAGCTGCCTTGGTTGTGTCCTGTGCCAACTTCTTGTGCCCTGGCTGGGCATGAGAAGGTGAAAAATCCTTGACTATAGTCTAAACAATACTGAGCAACAACTGAAAACATCAGTGTTATCAACATTCTTTGCATACCTAACTCAAAACATAGCACTGTACCAGCTACTAGGAAGACAGTTAACTATCCCAGCTGAAACCAGGACACCACTGAATACACAGACCTTCTGTGCACCCCTATCCAGCACGCCCCTGAATTCAATCCCCATCAACCAGATGGTGTCTGGTTTACCAATGGGAGTGCTTGCAAAATACAGGGTAAATGGCAAGGAATGGCTGCTGCATCTGTAGCTGATGAACCTGCAGTAATTGAGCAAATAGAAGGTTCTGCTCAATTAACAGAGCTCTATGCCATAGCATTAGAAACGGTGCACAGGCCATATACACTGATTCCTATGCTGTATGGGCTGGTGCTATGCAATGGCTGGGGAATTGGGCAAAACACAACTGGCAGGTAGGGAACTGAGATGTATGGGGAAGGGAATATTGGGAACAAATATACAACATCACTAACTCCCATACTATTGCTATAGGGCACGTAGCCACACACCAGAAAAACACCACTCAGGTAGCCAAATGGAACAGTATGGTTGACCACTTAGTGAGTATAAATGTGGCAGGATTTTCCTCTACCTTGAGTATTGAGTGGCTGGGTAAATGGCTGCATGAATGGTTGGAACACACTGGTGCATATGACCTGTATCAGCATGCAGCAAGATGAGGTTGGCCAATTACTAAGCAACAACCAGTTCAACTAGTGATCACCTGTGGATTTTTGTAATGAAACAAAGGATTATCTTGACAAAAGTCAACAACAAGCAAAACTTAGGGAAGGCAAAGTCCTGTGGAGTACTTGGCAAGTAGACTATACCAGACCCATGACATGTACCTCTGAAGGATGGAAATTTATTATGACTGGAGTTGAAATACTGAGCGGTTTGGGTAATGTTTACCCTACGCTCACTGCATTGACAGCCGTGGCAGGATTAAACTGATGGTTTGCTATGCACCCAGTGCCACAAGAGATACAGTCAGATAATGGGTCACATTTTAAAAATAAACTAGTACAGGAATGGTGCCTTAAGCATGCAGTTAAGTGGCCTTTCCACTTACCCTATTAACCTCACAGTAATGGTATAGTAAAAACATGGAACTGTCGGGGAAGACGACTGGCCTGGCTGAACAGGGAGCATTTGCTGGGACTCAGGAAAAAAAGGAGAGTTTACCATCTTTGGAAGAAAGGGCAGGAAACTCAGGAAGAGTACAGGGATCTTGTTAGGTCATGCAGAGAGGAAATTAAAAAGGCAAAAGCTCAGCTAGAACTCAATCTGGCCACTGTCATAAGAGACAACAAAAAATGTTTTTACAAATACATTAACAACAAAAAGAGAGCCAAGGAGAATATCTATCCTTTATTGGATGCAGAGAGGAACATTGCCACCAAAGATGAGGAAAAGGCTGAGATACTTAATGCCTTCTTTGCCTCAGTCTTTAATAGTGAGACCAGTTATCCTCAGGGTACTCAGCCCCCTGAGCTGGAAGGCAGGGGCAGAGAGCAGAATATACCCCCCATAATCCAGGAGGAAGCAGTGAATGACCTGCTACACCACCTGGACACTCACAAGTCTATGGGACCAGATGGGATCCATCCGAGAGCCAAGCCACTCTCCATCATTTATCAGCAGTCCTGGTCAACAGGGGAGGTCCCAGATGACTGGAGGCTTGCCAGTGTGATGCCCATTTACAAGAAGGGTCAGAAGGAGGATCCAGGGAACTACAGGCCTGTCAGCCTGACGTCGGTTCTGGGGAAGATTATGGAGCGGTTCATCTTGAGTGCGCTCACACGGCATGTGCAGGACAACCAGGGGATCAGGCCCAGCCAGCATGGGTTCATGAAAGGCAGGTCCTGCTTGACCAACCTGATCTCTTTCTATGACCAGGTGGCTCGCCTAGTGGATGAGGGGAAGGCTGTGGATGTTGTTTACCTGGACTTCAGTAAGGCCTTTGACACTGTCTCTCCTGGCATACTCCTTGAGAAGCTGGCGGCCCATGGCTTAGACAAGTGTACTCTTTGCTGGGTAAAAAACTGGCTGGCTGGATGAGCCCAGAGGGTTGTGGTGAATGGAGTCAAATCCAGTTGGCAGGGGGTCACGAATAGTGTTCCCCAGGGCTGAGTTTTGGGGCAAGTTCTCTTTAATATCTTTATTAATGATTGGACGAGGGGATTGAGTGCACCCTCAGTCAGTTTGCAGATGACAACAAGTTGGGAGGGAGGGTTGATCTGCTCGGGGGTAAGAAGGCTCTACAGAGGGATCTGGACAGGCTGGATTGATGGGCCAAGGCCAATTGTATGAGGTTCAACAAGGCCAAGTGCCAGGTCCTGCACTTGGGTCACAACAACCCCATGCAGTGCTACAGGCTTGGGGAAGAGTGGCTAGAAAGCTGCCCGGCAGAAAAAGACCTGGGGGTGTTGGTCGACAGCCAGCTGAATATGAGCCAGCAGTGTGCCCAGGTGGCCAAGAAGGCCAACGGCATCCTGGCCTGTATCAGAAATAGCGTGGCCAGCAGGAGCAGGGAAGTGATTGTTCCCCTGTATTCGGCACTGGTGAGGCCACACCTCGAGTACTGTGTTCAGTTTTGGGCCCCTCACTACAGGAAAGACATTGAGGTGCTGGAGCATGTCCAGAGAAGAACAATGAAACTGGTGAGGGGCCTGGAGCACAAGTCTTATGAGGAGTGGCTGAGGGAATTGGGGTTGTTTAGTCTGGAGAAAAGGAGGCTGAGGGGAGACCTTATCACTCTCTACAACTACCTGAAAGGAGGTTGTAGTGAGGTGGGTGCTGGTCACTTCTATCAAGTAACTAGTGATAGGACTAGAGGAAATGGCCTCAAGTTGCAGCAGAGGAGGTTTAGATTGGATATTAGGAAAAATTTCTTTACCAAAAGGGTTGTCAGGCATTGGAACAGGCTGCCCGGGGAAGTGGTGGAGTCACCATCCCTGGAGATGTTCAAAAAGCACATAGACGTGGCACTTCAGGACATGGTTTAGTGGGCATGGTGGTGTTGGGCTGACAGTTGGACTTGATCTTAGAGGTCTTTTCCAAACTTAATGATTCTATTCTATCTCAAATGGCAAAATGGTGATGTTAATTGGGAAAGAAACTTGTAGAAGGCTCTGCGAGCTTTGAACTCCTGGCAGACTCCTACTAGCAAGTAGTCCGCTACGCAGAGGGTTTTGTATTGGGTTTGTGTGGCAAGGTTTTGGTAGTGGGGGGGTTAGAGGGGTGGCTTCTGTGAGAAGACACCAGAAGCTTCCCCCATGTCCAACAGAGCCAGTTCCAGCCAGCTACAAGAGGGACCCATCACTGGCCAAAGCTCAGCCAATCAGCAATGGTGGTAGCACCTCTGTGTTAACATATTTATAAAGGGGGAAAAACTGCTGCGCAACAGCAGCTGGGGGAGACGAGTGAGAACATGTGAGAGAAACAGCTCTGCAGATACCAAGGTCAGTGAAGAAGGAGGGGGAGGAGGTGATCCATGCACCAGAGCAGAGATTCCTCTGCAGGCAATGGTGAAGCATGCTGTCCCCCTACAGCCCACAGAGGTCCATGGTGGAGCAGATATCCACCTGCAGCCCATGGAGGACCCCACACTGGAGCAGGTGGATGTGCCTGAAGGAAGCTGTGACCCTGTGGAGAGTCTGCACTGGAGCAGGCTCCTAGCAGTATCTGTGACCCTGTGGAGAGGAGCCCATAATGGAGCAGTTTTCTTTTGTCCCTCTCCTGGCTCTCTCCAGTCTGTCTCTCTCAGATCTCTAGACCCTTACACCTATCCCAGCTCTCTCCCAGACCTCACCCCTCAGTCCTCTCTCACCTCTTTCAGCTGTCTCTCAGTCTGCCCCTCTCGCAGCCCTATCTCCTTTCTTCCTCCTCTCAGTCTCTCTCTTGGCCCTCGCCCCTCTCCCAGCTCTCTCCTCCCTTGCCCCTCTTTCGTCTCTCTCCCATCTCTCTCCCTGGCATCATGCCTCTCCCAGCCATTGCTCTTTTCTCAAGCTCTCTCTCGGCCCTGGATACCTTCTCCCCCTGTCCCCCCCCCCCCCCTCATATCTTCCCTCCCTCTCACCGTTCCCTCAACCTCTTGTCTCATCCCCTCGCTCTCCCCTCTCTCCCCTCCTCCCTCTTTCTTGAGCCTATCTTGTCCCTCTCCAGCTGCACCCCTCTCTCATCCACTGATCTCTCATCCCTATTTTTCTCAGCCCCCCGCCCCTTCCCCCCCACCCTCCGGTCCCTCTCTTGCCTCCTTGCCGTCTCCCTTCCCCTCCCCTCATATTTCTTTCCCCTCCCTCCCTGCCTCCTCTCTTCTTCCCTCCCTCTTTCCCCCTATTCCCTCCTAGCTCTTGTCCCGTCTCTCTGCTTCCCTCTTATCTCCCCCCTCTTGTCTTCTCTCACCCTCCCTGTTGCCCCCCTCTCTCCCTTATCTCGTCTCCTCTCCCCCTCTTCTCCCCCACCCCTCCCACCCCCTCTCTATGCACTCTAGTCTCCCTTGACTCTCTCATCTCTCTCCTCTCCCCTGGTCTCCCACATTTATAATCTAATCTCTCAGCCCTCTCTTGCCCCCCCCATCTGTCATCTCCCTCTCTCACCGCTCTTGCCCCCCATCCAGCTCTGGTTTCTCTTGCCTCACATCATCTCTCTCACCTCGTGTCCTATTGTTGTGTCCTCGTCTCGTCTCATCGCATAGCTTGGCTCGCCTCTCATTTCTTGCCTCCCCCCTTTTCTCTCTCCTCATCTATCCCCATCTCCCATCTCTCTCCCCCATTTCTCGTCTCTTTGTCTCCTCTCATCTTGTCTCTTCTTTTCACCTCTCCTTGTCTCATGTCTTTATCATCTCGCCTCCCGTCTCTCCCTCTCTCATTTCTCTCTCCCATCTTTCCCACTCTTCTCTCCCCCATCTCTTTAATCTTGCCTGGTCTCACCTCTCTTGCACCTCCCTCTGTCCCCTCCCTGCTCTCACCCCCCCTCTCCTGCCCCTCTCATATAGTCTCTCTCTCTTTTCTTGGCTCTCTCATCTGGTCTAATCCGGTCTCTCACCTTGTCTGTCATCTTTCTCATCTTGCTGCTCTTGTCTTGCCTGGCCTCTCCTCTGTCATGACCCGGGCTGGACAGACCAGGGAGGGGTCATGGTGAATTCGGAATTCCCTCAGGCTAAATTAAGATGAAACAACACCAAACGATCAGTTAAACATTTTATTCATGGCAGAAGCACACTGAATTTGGAAGGCGTTAACAGTAGGTGGTGTGGTTTCTCACAACAGGAATTGGCATGGAACTACCTCAGTAAACCATGTAACCCATGGTAACCATATACATCAATTCAGGGAATAAGGAGGCCCTCCCACTGTGTCACGAGGCTCAGAGCAGACCCCCTTGCTTTCTAGACTCCTTCTCAGAGAGGAGCCTAGGGGCAGCTAGATCCACTCCTAGTCCCAGACTTGGTCAATGCTTTTATATCTAAAGGGATGAGGTGTAGGTATTATGGAAAAGGAAAAAGAGAGAGAGAGCAAGACAGAGAGAGAAAAAGGAAAAGATAGATTTCACCGGTCCTGGGTCCTTTGTTGGTCCAGTCAGACTAAGGATCCTGTTCCGGTGAGCTGGCACGTAGGGCTCCTTGTTTCTGCATCTTTTATAGCTCAGTTCCCACCTTTTCTCATGTCAATCACGCCCCTCTTGCTCTTCTGAATACCGCCCATAAGGACTTATGTAACTCTCGATCTTGTGCGCAGGCACCATTGGGGGGTGGTGGTCGTGAAGGGTTGCTCAGGCAGCTGTGAGCCCCTTCCTCAAATAAACTTTGTATAACCTCTGGCCATATATGGTGAGCTGCCCTGCTCAGCATATCAGAACACAGAATTACACATCCTCCAGCACGCCCTGTTGCTAACTACCTTTAGTTAGGCAGAACTTGCTTCTTTATTATGCAGGGTTTGTTCTTAGGCAGAACTTGCCCCACCACAACGTTTGAGACATTAACTCTTTCAGTCTCTCACAGCCTCCCCTTTTCCTATTTTCTCCCACATCTCTCATTTTGTCTTGTCTCATTTCTCATGTATTCTCTCATCTCCCCCCGCATCTCTTGCCTCTCATCTCATGGCTCACCCCCCACCCCCCTTAAGTCACTCTCATCTCTTGTTGGCATGGCATCCCCCCCACCTCTAGTCTCCCTTCATTGTCTCATCCCATACATCATCTTGTATCACTCCCCTCTTGCCTCTTCCTCTCTATTCTCCCTCCCTGCCCCTGTTTCTCTCTTGTCTCTCATTTTGGCTGCTGCCCTGCCCTACCCCCCCCCCCCCCCCCCATCTCATGTCTCTCACCTGGTCTGGTCTCTCTTACCCCTCTCTTCTCATCTTGTCTCCCTCCCCCCTCCCCTCCTCTTGTCTCGTCTCCTCTCATATTACCCCCTCTTGCCTCATCTAGGTTGGCCCATCTCTCATCTCATTTCTCATTGCATCTCTCCCCTCTCTTCAATCTCTCATCCGTTGCCTCTCTCTTCTGTCCCTCTCATCCATTGCCCCTCTCTTCTGCCGCCCCCCTCTCTTCTTTCCCATCTCTCTCACCTGCCTCTCTTGTCTTTCCCCTTGGCTCATCTCTCATCTATTGTCTCTCTTCTCTCCCATCTATCTAATCTCTTATCACTCGTCTCTTGTCTCCTGTCATCTCCTCTCTAATTTCTTGTCTCTCTCTGTTGCCTCTCGTCTTGTCTTTCATCATCTCTCCTCTCACCTAGTTTCCTCTTGTATTCTTTTTTCTCTCCTCTTGTCTCACTTTGTCTCATCTCTTATCCCACATCTCATCCATCGTCTCAGCTCTCTTGTGTCTCTCATCCCTTATCCCTCTCTTGCCCCCCCAGCCCCTCCTGTCTCTTTCATCTTGTCTCTCCATTTGCATATCATCTCCTGTCTCTCATCTTTCCTCTCATCTTTCCTCTTCTCTCTCATCTCGTCGTCTCCTCTCATTTCTGTGTTGCCTCTCGCCTTGTCTCATCTAATTTTTCTTCTCATCACACATCTCCCCTCTCATCTTGTCTTGTCTCTGTCTTATCCCTCTCTGACTCCTCCCTCATCACCCTCTTGTTTCTTTCTATCATCTCGTCTCATCCCTTGCCTCACCTCTCACCTGTTGCCTCTCTCTTGTCACCTCTCATCTGTTGCCTAATCTCCCCTCTCCTGTCATCTCTCCTCTCTCATCTTGTCTCTCTTGCCTCGTCTTCTCTCTCCTCTCATCTTTTTTTCTCTCCTCTTGTGTTGCTTCATCTAATCTCTTGTCTCACCTTGTCTTGTCTTGATTCTCTTCTTGTCCCTCCTCTTGATTCTTGTCTTATCCCTCATCTTGTCCCTCTTATCTCTCTTCTCTCTCCTGTCTCTCTCATCTTCCCTGTCCCTTGCAACTCTCGTCTTTCTCTCTTGTCCCACTCCTCTCTTGCCCCCCCCCCCCCCCCCTTGTCCCACCTGGCCTCTCTTGTCTCTTTCATCCTGTCTTTCCATTCTTATCTCTCCTCACCCGTAATCTCGTCTTGTCTCTCACATCACCTTTCCCCTCTCATCTCTCTTTACTTGTCTATTGCCACTTGTCTCACCACCCATCTCCCCTCTCCCTCCCCATCTCTATTGCCCCCTTCTTGTCTCCATCGTCTCATCTCATGTCTCATTCCCTCTTGTCTCTCTCTTCTCTCCCTCATCTTGTATTACCTCTCTCATAGCATCATGCCTGTCTAGGCTCTTGTCGTTCTCTCTCTCCCTCCCCCTCCCCCCCTCTCATCTCGCCTCGGCTCCCTCTAGTCTGTATCTCATCTGTCTTTCTCTCTCATCTGCCCTATCTCTATTGTCTGCCTCCTCTGTGCCCCCCTCTCTCATCCCTTATCTTTCTCTGGCCTCTAGTCTGTCTTCTTTCTTGGCTCTGCCTCATCTCTCTCTCACCTGCCTCCTCTTGTTTCTCCACTCATCTTGCCTCCTCTCTCCTCATCTCTCTGTCTCACCTGTGTCTTATCTCTCTCATCTCATGCCCCTCTTATCTCTTGCCACTCTCCCCTCTCATTTCTCTCACCTGGGGGGGTGGGGGGAAAGCAGAAGGAAGGTGAAAAGACTTGTGGATCAAGACAATGTCAGTTTAAGAAGAAAAACAAAAGCTGTGTGTGCAAACAAAAGAGGAATTAATTCACTATTCCCCATTGGCCAGCCACAAGATGTCCAGCCACTTCCTGGAAAGCAGAGCCTCAACATGCTTAACAATTGCTTGCTAAGATAAATGCCATAACCATGAGTGTCCCCCCTCCCCTTCCTCTTCCTTTCCATGAGCTTTTTTTGCTGAGCACAATGTCATATGGTATGGAATATCCCTTTGGTCAGTTGGGGCCAGCTGTGTCCCCTCCCAACCTCTTGCTCACCCCCAACCTACTGGCCTTGGTGGGGGTGGGGAGTTGGAGAGAAAGCCTTGATGCTGTGCAAGCACTGCTCAGCAATAGCCAAAACATCAGTCTGTTATCAACACTGTTCTAGCCACACATGCAAAGCGCAGCACCATACAGGCAGCTATGAGGAAAGTTAACTCTATCCCAGACAGGCCCAGTACAAAAAGTGATGCTGATTGATAGATGCATTGGCAACAAGAAAGGATTGTACGAGTACAGAAACAGCAAAAGGAAGACTAGGGAAAATGTCACCTGCTGCTGAATTGGGCAGGGGAACTGGTGACAAATGACATGGGTAAGGTCGAGGTACTCAATGCCTTCTTCACCTCAGTCTTTACTGGTGAGACCAGCCTTGAGGATTCCCAGGCCCCTTGAGACCAGAGGGAAAGTCTGCAGCAAGGAAGATTTACACTCCATGGAGGAGGACCATGTATAAGAGCACTTATACAAACTGAACATACATAAGTCCATGGGGCCTGATGTGTTGCAACCACGAGTGCTGAGGGAGCTGGCTGATGTCATTGCAAGGCCACTCTTGGTTATCTTTGAATGGTCATGATGATTGGAAGAGGTTCCTGACAAGTGGAAGAGAGCAAATATCACTCCAGTCTTCGAGAAAGGCAAGAAGGAAGATCTGGGGAACTACAGGCTGGTCAGCCTCATCTGTATTCCTGGGAAGATGATGGAGAAAATAATCCTGGAAACTGAAGGACATGAAGGTGCTTGGTAGGAGTCAGTATGGATGTATGAATGGGAAATCATGCCTGACCAACCTGATAAGCCTTCTACAATGAAGCAACTAGCTTAGTGGTTGAGGGGAGAGCAGTTGATGTTGTTTAATAGACAGTGAGGTGGACTGAAACTGGCTGAATGGCCAGGCCCAGAGGGTTGTGATCAGTGGCACAAATTTCAGTTGGAAGCAAGTCACTAGTGATGTCCCTCAGGAGTCTATGCTGGGGCCAATACTTTTTGATATCTTCATTAGTGATCTGGAAAATAGGACAGAGTGCACCCTCAGCAAGTTTTCAGATGATACAAATTTGGAGGAGCAGTTGATAGACCAGATGGCTGTTGTGCCATTCAGAGGGACCTCAACAGGCTGGAGAACTGGGCAGAGAAGAATCTCATGAAATTCAACAAGTGGGAATGCAAAGTCCTGCATCTGGGGAGGACTTACCCCAGGCACCAGTACAGGCTGCAGGCTGACTAGGTAGAAAGTAGCTTTGCAGAGAAGGATATGGGTGTCCTAATGGACAAGAAGCTGAACGTGAGCCAGCAATGCACCCTCATGGCAAAAAAGGCCAACAGTATCCCTGGCTGGATTAGGAAGAGCATTGCTAGGAGGTTGAGGGAGATCCTTCCTCTCTACTCAGTGCTAGTCAGGCTGCATCTGGAGTACCATGTTCAGTTCTGGGCTCCCCAGTACAAGAAAGGTATGGACTTACTGGAGCAAGTCCAGCAAAGGTCCACAAAGATGATTAAGAGACTGGAGCATCTGCCATATGAGAAGAGGCTGAGAGAGCTGGGTCTATTTAGCCTGGAGAAGAGAAGGCTCAGGGAGGATCTTATAATTGTGTATAAATACTTAATAGGAGGGAGAGAAGATGGAGGGAGCAAGACTCTTAGTGGTGCTCATTGGCAGGACAAGACGCAATGGGCACAAATGGAAAAAAGCAGGAAATTCCATCTGAATGCTCGAAGACACTTTTTTACTGTGAGGTTAGTCAAGGACTGTACCAGGTTGTCCAAAGATGTTGTGGAGTCTCTGTCCTTGGAGGTATTAAGAACCCAACTGGACATAGCCCTGAGCAACTTGCTCTAGGTGACCCTGTTTTGAGCGTGGAGGTTGGACTAGATGATCTCAAGAGGTCCCTTCCAACCTAAATGATTCTGTGATTCTGTGCAAAATTGAGGAATACTCCAATTCCTAGTATATATGTGTCCTGGGTTCAGCTGGGATAGAGTTAGTTTTTACAGGAACCTGGGAGGTGGGGGCATAGCCGGGGCAGCTGACCTGAACTAGCCAAGGAGCTATTCCATACCATGTGACATCATGCTCAGTATATAAATGGGGAGCAGGACAGGGGGTGGTCTCTGTTTTTGGTGGGGGAAGTGGCAGAGCGTCGGGTCCCGGGTGGTGAGCAGTTGCACTGTGCATCACTCTTTTTGTATACTTTTTCATTAGTGCCGTTGTTGTTGTTGTAATCTCTTTGTGTTTGTCCCAGTAAACTGCCTTTATCTCAGCCCTCGAGGTTCCAGTTTCTTTTTCTTTTCTCTCCTCCGTCTCCTCCCCATCCCACCGGAGGGGGGCGGAGGAGTGAGCGAGCGGCTGCGTGGTCCTTTGTTACCGGCCGGGCTGAAACCACGACAATAGGTCATCCTCAGTCTTTCTGATACTCTAAATAGGTTTTCTTTGTAAGGCATTTTCCTTTGTTGTTGGACCATGTCTGTGCTCTATCCAGATTTTGAATATTCCTTTAAAAAATGTCAGTGCCACAACCTCATGTACTTTTCTAGTGTGTGCCTCACTATTTTAATAGGGGTAAAATCCCTGTTTATAACTCCAGTGATTACATTAACACTTTCTGCTAAAGCAAGCTTACTCAAGTCACTTTTTCACTATGACTTTTGAAATGCTTTTCAGGGTCTTCTTTTCAGGTTGCATCCCCTCATTCTATCACCTGCTAGAGCTTTAACTTGGCATTTGAATATGAAGAATTTATAGTGAAACTCAGTAAACCAGAGGAAGGACAGCTTTGAAGAATGGGTAGTCATTTACAAGCTGATGGGAGGACTTTGACTTATTTCTGGTTTTTATGAGTTGTTCCTGAAGTCACATAAATAAGTGAGAAAAGTTTCTGTTCATTTACATTATTAAATAAGATATTTTGAGTGCAAATAAAGTAAGAGAAAACTTTGAATATTTCAGTACATAAGGATCTGAACCGTTTCAGGGAAGAAAATGAAGAGAGAATTTTATTTCTGGTATTGCATATTTTACCCATTGTGTTCTTACAGTACACTTTATTCAGTGTATGTTAGTTCTTTCTGAAAGCTGACAATATTGGAGGTACTGTAATTTACTTGTGTTGTGATTACTATAGAAATTACTCTTTTAGTTCTTTAGAATTGTGATGAGTTGGTATGAAATGTTTCCAGTGTTCAGTTTAATTGCATTGATTGTTGCAAGTCTTTTTTTGAAGGCATGCTTAATTAAGAAGTAAACATTTATATGTGCAGATTCTAGAATTATTTATTTTTGTGCATATAGGTCACTTAAAGTGTGTTGTCTTAATATAGTATAAGGTTTTGAATCTCCTCTCAAAATCTGACAATAATTGCAGCTAATGTATACAAGTGTAGTTAGAGAAGAATCAGGCCTGTGAATGGATTTTTTCCTATAAGTTCTTTACCTCAAAGCAGTAAGTAGGTTTGTGTGTACCTTGCTTCTGATTTGATAAACGTATTTGCTGTTACAAAGCAGACTGTAAACTGTTAGAAAAAAATTAATGAAGCCCAAAGCTTATAGTATTCTCTTCTTGATGTGCTGCAAGCTCTAAGCAGACCTTAGATTAGACAAAGCAATAATATATAATATGAATTTTCTAATATTTTAGGCCAAAGCAGCATTTTAAAAAAGGAAAAATAAATGAAGTATCTCCATGTACTCACGTAATAGTATGTGAAACAATCTTTAGCTAATCCCCAGATTGGATTTTTGGTGAATATTCTTCTTTTAAGATCTGAATAAGGATAAGTGACAAAAAGCAAAGAAGTTTGTGCTGAACTTTTAATTTTACATTTTAATTTTATTCAGAGACCGCGATGCAGACATCAGAGACTGGGTCGGACACAGGTTCGACTGTGACTTTACAGGCATCTGTGACTGGCCAGGCAGCAGTGCCCACACAGGTAGTACAGCAGGTACCGGTTCAGCAACAGGTAGGTGTCTGTTAATTTTGGGAAAACAAAAAATGCTGGCAAGGCAGAATGATGCATTTCAACAGGTGTAGTGAAGAACTGGTTTTGTGCAAGGCTGCAAAAGCAACTCTTTTTCACTGTTTTATTCAATTTTATTTTACTGGAACTAAAATAACTACATAAGCAGACATGCAATTTTCAGGGTTTATTTCTTGAACTAGAATATCTGGCAACCACCAGAAATACATACGCATGATTCTAAAAGTAGATTACTATGAAATGTGTGCAATATCTCATAAAATATTACATTCATTTAAGTTATTGAATATTCACATTTATTCCTTTGAAAAGTTCATAAGGAATATGGATTTTTTGAAATAAATCCAATATAGATGTAAAATACAAAAGCAATGTCATTTTGTACTTATAAGCTGGACTCCCTGCAGGTTCTTGCACAACTGCAGAAAGGTATTTGAAGTAAACCCATATGTAATGCATAATTTAGATTTGCCAGAGAATTAAAGGGGCTTCTGAACCAGCCAGCTCAGCACACACTTCTGTGACATGATTAATCACCTATGCAGCCCCACCAACATTAGAGGGAGTGGTGCATGGGGAGCTTGAGGAGGGAAGTGGAGTTGGAAAACAGGAACTGAATGTGAAAAGCCATGATTTTTGTCCAAGACTCCTTTAGTATGTAGAATTTACCTTTTTTTTTTTTTTTTAATTATTTGTTCCAGTTGGAAGGGACCTACAACAACCATCTAGTCCAACTGCCTGACCACTTCAGGGCTGACCAAAAGCATATTATTAAGGGCATTGTCCAAATACCTCTTAAACACTGACAGGCATGGGGCATCGACCACCTCTCTAGGAAGTCTGTTCCAGTGTTTGACCACCCTCTCAGTAAAGAAATGCTTCCTAATATCTAGTCTGAACATTCCCTGATGATGCAGCTTTGAACCATTCCCACTCATCCTGTCACAGGATACCAGGGAGAAGAGATCAGCACCTCCCTTTCCACTTCTCCTCAATTCAGCTGTCAGTGTTTTAGGTTCTTTGGGTGAAATCTGATGTTCTTTTTCAACATAAGTTGGCTTTACAGTTTCAAAATCAACAATATTAAAACTGAGAATAACTTGTTCAATTATGTAAGTCTGTTTCTGTGCTAGTGAATCATTGTTGTCTAAAATAAAATTTCTAGCATTTTGTTAAGCTTAGTTGTAAAAGTTAAGGTGATGAATTTTTCTGCATGTTCTTTGCAATGCTGTTTAACTGCCTCATACATTTCACTAATAATTTTTCCTGGTATACAGACTCAATTCATAATGTTACATAATTCCATTAATGTAACTTCTACTTAGATTATAATGTACCTCGGAATACATTTGCTTTTTTTTTTTTTTTTAAACCCCACCCCCCCCCCGCCCCCAAAACCCCCAATGTTTCAGCAAAACATTTAAGCATTGGGCACATAACATGAATTTAAATGTTTATCTTTGTGTACTTGCTCAAAGTTCATCCCTACTAAGTTAATAATTGGCTGAAATCACAGAATCACAAAATCACAGAATGGCTGAGGTTGGACGGGACCTCTGGGGGTCATCTTGTCCAACCCCCTGCTCAAGCAGGGCCACCTAGAGCCAGTTGCCCAGGAACATGTCCAGATGGCTTTTGAATATCTCCAAGGAGGGAGACTCCACAAACTCTTTGGGCAACCTGCTCCAGTGCTCAGTCACTGTCACAGTGAAAAAGTGTTTCCTGATGTTCAGACATAACCTTCTGTGTTTCAGTTTGTGCCCATTGCCTCTTCTCCTGTCACTAGGCACCACTGAAAAGAGCCTGGTTCAATCTTCTATGCACCTTCCCTTCAAGTATTTATATACATTGATAAGATCCCCCCCACCCCAAGCCTTCTCTTCTCTAGGCTAAACAGTCTCAGCTCTCTCAGCTGGGAGCCCAGAACTGGACACAGGACTCCAGGTACACAGTACTGAACTGGTGCTGAATAAAGGGGAAGGATCACCTACCTGGACCTACTGGCAATACTTTGCCTAATGCAGCCCAGGATACCATTAGCCCTCTTTGTGGCAAGGGCACACTGCTGGCTCATGTTCAACTTGGTGTCCACCAGGACCTCTATGTCCTTCTCTGCAAAGCTGCTTTCCAGCTGGCTGGCCCCCCTGGCATGTACTGGTGCGTGGGGTTGTTCCTCCCTAGGTGCAGGACTTGGCACTCCTCCTTGTTGAAGTACATGAGGTTCCTGTCAGCTCATTTCTACACCCTGTTGATATCTCTCTGAATGGCATTCTCCAAAAGGGTTTTTACAAAATAACTTTACCTGCAGTTGCTAGGCCCTTCCAGAACAGCAGAAAAGGGGTGCTTCTAGTGCATGCCCATGATCAAAAGCCATAGGGGACGCTGTTAAGATTTTTAGTCAGTACCCTTTTGTCATAAACTACCTTCTGCATCTTCTGGAGGGGCCTGGTTTTATTGCCCATTTCTGCTTATTCCTGATGATAGAGCACTGCTCTATCACAGTCTTTTTAGGGTCATCACTGTCTGTATTTGTGCTGTAATCCAACACAAGATCTCTCTGTGCCTCAAAATTGATTTTTTGTCTGTTTGTTGCATTTAGAGTGATGCCTTTAACCTTTAAACGACACCTTCCTCCAGACTGCAGGTAACAGGACCCCCCAGGTCCTTTTCTGCAAAGCTGCTTTCCAACTGGTCGTCCCCCAGTGCTTCCCCTCTTTGAACTTCATGAGGTTCCTGTCAGCCCATTTCTCCAGCCTTTGAGGTCCCTCTGGATGGCAGCACAACCCTGTGACATATCAGCCACTCTGGAGGTCAACCCCCTTGCTCAAGGAGGGTCACCTAGAACTGGTTGCCTAATAACATGTCAAGAGAGCTTTTGAATATCTCCAAGGGGGAGTGTCGTGGTTTAAACCCAACCGGTAACAAAGCACCACGCAGCCGCTCTCTCACTCCTCACTCCTCCCCCCCCCCCCCCCCCCCCCCCCCCCGGCCACGGTGAGATGAGGAGAAAATATAAAGGCAGGCTTGTGGGTTGAGATAAGGACTGGGAGGGATCACTCACCAATTATGGTCACGGGCAAAAGACAGGCTCAACTTGGGGAAGAAACAAAATCAATTTAATTTACTACAAATCAAAACAAAACAAGGATATTAGGAAGTAAAACCAAACCTTAGAACACCTTCCCCCCACCCCTCCCTCCTTCCTGGCTCAACTCCACTCCCGGTTCTCTCTACCTCCTCCCCCTGGTGGCGAAGAGGGTCAGGGGATGGGGGTTGGGGTAATTTCGCCACACATTGTCTCTGCATCTCCTTCCTCCTCAGGGGGAGGACTCCTCACTCGTCCCCTGCTCCACTGTGGGGTCCCTCCCACAGGAGACAGTCCTTCACAAACTTCTCCAATGTGAGTCCTTTCTGTGGGCTGCAGTTCCTCACAAACTTCCCTGGCGTGGGTCCTTTCTGCAGGCCGCTCTTCAGTCACAAACTGCTCCAGTGCTGGCTTTCCCATGGAGTCATGGCCATCTTTGGGTGCATCTGACTGCTCTGGCGTGGGCTTCTCCGCAGCCTGCTAGTGGGCATCTGCTCCACTGTTCACCTCCATGGGCTGCAGGGGGACAGCCTGCTGTCTCACCATGGGCTGCAGGGGCATCAACCTCCTCAGGCACCCCTCCTCCCCCTCCTTCTTCACTGACCTTGGTATCTGCATAGGTGTTCCTCTCACATTCCAATCCCCCTACTCACTGCAGGTTCCCCTTCTTAAATATGTTATCCCAGAGGTGCTACCACTGCCACTGATTGGGTCAGCCTGGGCCAGATGCAGGTCTGACTTGGAGCAGGGGGAGCTTTTAGCAGCTTCTCACAGGAGCCACCCCTGTGGCCCCTACCCCCGCTACCAAACCCCCCCCGCCACACAAACTCATAACAGGGGAGAATCCACAACCAACCCAGGAAATCTCTTCCAGTGCTCAGTCACCCTCACAGTGAAAAAGTGTTTCCTGATGTTCAGATGGAACTTCTTTGTTTCAGTTTGTGCCGATTACCTCTTGTGCTTTCACTGGGCACCACTGAAAAGAGCCTGGCTCCATCTTCTTTGCACCTTCCCTTCAGGTATTTGTACACATAATAAGATTCCTGATTCCCCCTTGAGCCTCTGGGCTAAACAGCCCCAGCGCTCTCAGCCAACTAGACTTTGTGCCACTGATCACCACCCTCTGGGCCTGGCCATTTAGCCAGTTTTCAGTCCACCTCACTGTCTGCTCATCCAGCCCATATTTCAACAGCTTCTCTGTGAGGATCTTATGGGAGACAGTGTCAAACGCCTTCCTGAAGTCTAGGTAGACTATATCCACTGCTCTCCCCTGCTCTCCCAGGCCAGTTATTTCATTGTAGAAGGTTATTAAGTTTGTCAAGCATGACTTTCCCTTGGTGAACCTATGCTGACTACTCCTGATTATTTTCTTGTCATTCATGTTCCTGGAAATGGTTCCCAGAATTAATTGCTCCATCACCATCCCAGGGATTGAGGTGAAGCTGACCAGCCTGTAGTTCCCCAGGTCCTCCTTCTTGAAGACAGGAGTGATTTTTGCTTTCCTCCAGTCCTCAGGCACCTCTACTAATCACTGTGATCATTTAAAGATTATTGAGAATGGCCACACAATGACATCAGACAGCTCCCTTAGCACTCATGGGTGCATCCTATCTGGGCCCATTAGGATAAGGTCTTTCTAATATTATACTAACTTGTAAATGAAGCTTCTGTGATGCTTGGACTTAGTTAAGCTTTCTAGGAGGCTTAGTGTGGTTAACTTTTTAAGTTTTGCTTAAAACTTCTAAAAACTAGATATAGTTTATATGAGCATGTATTGGGTCTGGCTGAGATGGAGTTAATTGTCCCCATAGCAGACCTCATAGTGCTGTGCTCTGCATTGGTAGCTAGAAAGGTGTTGATAACACACCAGTGTTTTGGCTACTGATGAGCAGTGTTGGCACAGCTTCAAGGCTGTCTCTCCAACATTTTCGCCCCCGTCAACAGCAGGCTGGGGCTGGGCAAGATCTTGGGAGGGGACATAGCCAGGACAGCTGACCTAAACTAACCAAACAGATATTCCATACCATATGATGTCAGCTCAGCTATAAAAGCTAAGTAAAGGGAGACGGAAGGGGGGCATTTTCGTCTTCCAGAGCAACCACTACACGTACTGAAGCCCTGCTTCCTGGGAAGTGGCTAGACATCACCTGCTGATGGGAAGTAGAGAACAACATCATTTGTTTTCCTTTGCTTTCGCATGCGTGACCTTTGCTTTCACTTTATTAAACTGTCCTTATCTTGACCCACAAGCCTTTTGTTATATTTTCTCCCCCCGTCCAGCTGAGGAGGGGGAGTGATAGAGTGGCTTTGGTGGGCACCTGGTACCCAGCCAGGGTCAACCTACCACAATTTTCAATAAAATATTATTTATCTTTCAGTGTTACTATTTCCAATACTTCTGTTTCACTGAATATTTCATCTGTGTTTTGGACTATTTTGTGATTATATTGGATTGTATTTTTTCAGTTGCGATGGGTTGACCCTGGCTGAACACCAGGTGCCCACCAAAGCCGTTCTATCACTCCCCCATCCTCAGCTGGACAGGGGAGAGAAAAATATAACAAAAAAGCTTGCAGGGCGAGATAAGGACAGGAGAGATCATTCACTAATTACCGTCATGGGCAAAACAGACTCAATTTGGGAAAATTAACTCAATTTATTACAAATCAACCAGAGCAAGGTAATGAGAAATAAAACGAAATCTCAGAACACCTTCCCACCACCCCTCCCTTCTTCCTGGGCACAACTTCACTCCCAGATTTCACCACCAAGCCCCCCCAGCGGCACAGGGGGACAGGGATGGGGTTTATGGTCATCACACGTTATTTTCTGCCGCTTCACCTCCTCAGGGCGAGGGCTCATCACACTCTTCCCCTGCTCCAGAGTGGGGTCTCACCCACGGGAGACAGTCCTCCACGAACTCCTCCAACGTGGGCCATTCCCACGGGCTGCAGTTCTTCATGAACTGCTCCAGCATGGGTCCATTCCACGATGTGCAGTCCTTCAGGAGCACACTGCTCCAGCGTGGGTCCCCCACGGGGTCACAAGTCCTGCCAGAAAACCTGCTCCGTGGGCTCCTCTCTCCACAGATCCACAGGTCCTGCCAGGAACTTGCTCCAGCGCGGGGTTCCCACGGGGTCACAGCCTCCTTCAGGAACCTACCTGCTCCGGCATGGGGTCCTCCATGGGCTGCAGGTGGATATCTGCTCCACCGTGGACCTCCCTGGACTGCAGGGGGACAGCCTGCCTCACCAGGGTCTTCACCACGGGCTGCAGGGGAATCTCTGCTCCAGTGCGTGGAACATCTCCTCTCCCTCCTTCTTCACTGACCTTGGTGTCCTCAGGCTTGTTTCTCTTACATGTTCTCACTCCTCACTCCGGTGTCTGTTTCTCCCCGTCCCAACTTTTTTTTCCTTCTTAAAAATGTTATCACAGAGGCGTTACCACTATCACTGATTGGCTCGGCCTTGGCTGGCAGCGGGTGCGTCTTAGAGCCGGCTGTTATGGGCTCGCTCTCTCTCGAACACAGGGGAAGCTTCCAGCAGCTTCTTACAGAAGCCACCCCTGTAACCCCCCCCCCCGCTACCAAAACCTTTCCACACGAAACCAATACATCAGTTGAGTCTTATTTTGAAAGTAGAAGTCATGTAATGTTTCAGAAATGAAAGTTAGGTGATCAACCTGGCCAAGGAAGAGGAGTTTGCTGCAATATTTTGTATAGACTGAAGAAGTGATGCTATGTTGTGAAAGCTGATGCAGATGATTCTGCAGTGAGTGAGACAGGATATGAAGGAGATACTGGTTTAGAGAGAAAAGGATAGATGATGAAAGTGTTGAGAAAAGGTCAGGAATTTTAAAGGAATTGAATGTGTAGGGTAAGGAAAAGGAATAAAAAAGATGTCAATCTAGTATATCTCTAGGAATTGTGATGAAGAATGTGGGTAAGATAGGTGCTTTTCCACTGTAGGAAAAGAAAGGGCTATCAGGCATTAAAACAATCTTATTGATGAAGAAGAGTGGTTTTGCTCTGAAAAAATTAACTGTATATATTATATATTTGCTTAATTTTGAAATTTGAATTTATGTACATATTCTTTAGGAGCAGACTACTTTAGGTAAAGATGAAAAATTCTGAAGAAATAATTTATTTTTAAAAGTCCTTTCCTGTAGCTATGGGGGGAATAATTTCTCAATGTCTAAATTATTTTCTGCTAAAATAAATCTTTTCTTTGCACACTGACAATATAACTATGGCTTTCATAAAAGTCCGATATGGTGCTCCAAATGAAATAAAAAAAACAGTCCTTAATGAAAAACTAAGATTCCCTTCTGAGTGTAGTGGCAGTGGTTTCACAGATGTTTTCAAGCAACATAGCAATTGTCATTTTTGGCACCTTGAATGGTGAAAGGAGAAACCTATACATGTGCAAGTAAAAAGTAGCAAAAGTATGGCCAAAAAGTGAGGAGCATAATTAAATGGCATTTAACATCCTGCAGAATGTTTCCTAGTTTTGTGTTTCCTCAAATATGATTTTCCACTCATGTATCATTCCTGTTTTAACATGCACTCTTAAGCATGAGGTAGCAAGCTTATAAGGATTTAAAATTCATCTCACTGACCTTATGGTTTATGTCATGCAAAAGAGAAGAATTCGAAGAGTAAAATTAAAAACAAGTGTCTAATAGATTTTAGAAGGTGTATCCATGTATCAATAGTTACACAAAACAAATCATTCTATTCAGCATAGACTATGACCATAGCATTCAGAAATAATTGTATCATTAAACTGGACATAAAAAATTTTGCTAATCAAAATTGGACCTTAATGCAAAATCAGATTTAACATATGAAAAATAGTCATGAACTTATATCGGTCATTTATCTAAATATCAACGTTACAGCATGTGCTGCTTTCCAACAGTATTCCAGACTAATTAATGTATTAAAATGATTTTTTTTCTCTGAGAACAGAAAGCTTTCCATATCCAACTCTTTTTTTTGTTTGTTTTGTTTAGGCACTGTACTTGATTATATTTTTTAATTTTAAATAGGGTTTATAAATCCTTACTTTTTTTACCCGGGTATTTTTCTCTTAACCTTATTAGTACTTTTAATGCAAACACTTTTATCTAAAATCAAAATTCTGTACATAGTTTTATCTTGCCTTAATAATAAGAGATGTATTTTTTGAATTTGGGAAATTATAGTTCAGGAACGCTGTTAAGGGATGGCTGACCAATGTCAATTTATGCAATGGTTCACATGGGAAATCAGCAAACTGCCGAGTTTTCTATTTAACCATCAAAAAGAGTACATCTCATTACTGCTGACTGACAGAAACATCTGTTTTTCTGTCACACTTGAACACTCTTATTCAAAGTAATGTGTTTTTTTTCAGAATTAAGGTTTTCATGTAAATTTTTCCTTAGGTGGTGTGTTTTAACACCAGCTGGCAACTAACACAGCCGCTCGCTCACTCTGCTTGCCCCCCCAGTGGGATGGGGGAGAGAATCGGAAGGGCAAAAGTGAGAAAAGTCGTGGGTTGAAATAAAAAGAGTTTAATAATTGAAAAGTAATAATAATAATAAATTGTAAGGAAAAGAGGGAAAAAATATCAGAGAGAGAAAAATAAAACCCAAGAAAGACAAGTGATGCAAATGAAAACAATTGCTCACCACCAACTGACCCATGCCCAGCCAGTCCCTGAGCAGCAGCCCCCTGCCAACCTTCCCCCTAGTTTTGTTGCTGAGCATGACGTCATATGGTATGGAATAGCCCTTTGGTCAGTTGGGGTCAGCTGTCCTGGCTGTGTCCCCTCCCAACTTCTTGTGCATCTCCAGCCTGCTTGCTGGTGGGGCAGTGTGAGAAGCAGAAAAGGCCCTGATGCTGTGTAAGCACTGCTCACAGTAACGAAAACATCCCTGTATTATCAACACTGTTTTCATCACAAACCTAAAAATAGCCCCATACTAGCTACTGTGAAGAAAATTAACTCTATCCAAGCCAAAACCAGTACATTAGGTTAACAATGAAGTTTAGAATCTCGTTTTGAAGTATATGAATTAATGGAGGGAAAGGAGGAATAGGAATTATATAGAATGTAGTGAGGATGATGGAGGTTTTCCAAGTAAAATGTTCTCGCTGAGGCAATCAGCTCCGGTGCAGGTGCGTTCCGCATCGGAGTGGGGGATCGAGGGGTGCAAGGGGGGTTTCCTGAGCCGGGGAAACCTCAGGAGAGCACAGAGCTGGCAGCGAGAGCGAGCCGCTGACGAGGCATGGGCGGGGCCAGGAGTAACAGCGGCCACCCCCCACTCCCACAAAAGGCAGCCCTAGGGAGCGCTAGGGATCAGGAGCACTGTGAACAGAGTGGGCAAACAGGGTGTTTGAAACCTGGTCTACTGGGGGTTGGCAGAATCCATCTGTCAGAGAAGGGGAAGAGCATCTTCGGTCATAGGCTTGCCAAGCTGGTGAAGAAGGCTTTAAACTGAAGTTGCTGGGGGAGGGGAACCTCAATCCATCCCACTCCTACCAGTTTGATACCAGTGCCAGCAATAGATGCCCAGAGCCTGGAGAGGAGAGCACCTGAAGAGCACCACAAAGGAATCCCAGCCACTCCAGCCAGTAAGTCAGCTTCATTGGGGGCCCAACTTAAATGCCTCTATGCAAACGCACGTAGCACTGGGAATAAACAAGAAGAGAGAGAGACATGCGCACGCTTGCAGGGCTATGATCTTATTGGCATCACAGAGACGTGGTAGGATGGCTCCTATGACTGGAGTGTTGGAATGGAAGGATACAGGCTCTTTAGGAAGGACAGGCAGGGGAGATGAGGAGGGGGGTGTCACCCTCTATGTCAATGACCAGTTGGAGTGCATGGAGCCCTGCCTGGGGATGGATGAGGAGCTGACTGAGAGCCTATGGGTCAGGATTAAAGGGAGGGCAGGGACAGGTGACATTATAGCGGGGGTCTGCTACAGACCACCTAACCAGGAAGACTGAGCGGATGAGGTCCTCTATAGAGAGATAGGAGCAGCCTCATGTTCGCAAGCCCTCGCCCTCAGGGGGGACATCAAGCACCCCAATATCTGTTGGAGGGACAACATGGCATGGCATAAGCAATCCAGGAGGTTCCTGGAATGCATTGATGACAACTTCCTTCTCCAAGTGATAGAGGAACCAATGAGGAGAGGTGCTATGCTGGACCTTGTTCTCACCAACAAGGAGGGGCTGGTGGGGAATGTGAAGCTCAAGGCCAGCCTTGGCTGCAGTGACCATGAAATGGTGGAGTTCAAGATCCTTAGGGCAGCAAGGAGGGTGCACAGCAAGCTCACTACCCTGGACTTCAGGAGAGCAGACTTTGGCTTCTTCAGGTATCTTCTTGGTAGAGTACCATGGGATAAAGCCCTGCAGGGAAGAGGGGCCCAAGAAAGCTGGTTAATATTCAAGGGTAACCTCCTCCAAGCTCAGGAGCGATGCATCCCAACAAAGAAGTCAGGCAAAACCACCAGGAGGCCTGCATGGATGAACAAGGAGCTCCTGGACAAATTCAAACACAAAAAGGAAGCCTACAGAGGGTGGAAGCAAGGACAGGTAGCCTGGGAGGAATACAGAGAAATTGTCTGAGCAGCCAGGGATCAGGTTAGGAAAGCCAAAGCCCTGATAGAATTGAATCTGGCCAGGGGCATCAAAAGTAACAAGAAAAGCTTGTATAGGTAAGCTGGTGATAAAAGGAAGACTAGGGAAAATGTGGGCCCTCTCTAGAAGGAAACAGGAGACCTGGTTACCTGGGACATGGAGAAGGCTGAGGTACTCAATGACTTTTTTGCCTCAGTCTTCATCGGCAAGTGCTCCAGCCACACCGCCCAAGTTGCAGAAGGCAAAGGCAGGGACTGGGAGAATGAAGAACCACCCACCGCAGCAGAAGATCAGGTTCAAGACCATCTAAGGAACCTGAAGGTGTGCAAGTCCATGGGACCTGATGAGATGCATCTGCAGGTGTGAGAAACTGAAAGAGTTAATGTCTCAAACATTGTGGTGGGGCAAGTTCTGTTTAATGACCTCTGCATAACAATGAACTCTGCTTAGCAAGGAACCACAGGT
The DNA here is from genome assembly GCF_929443795.1 of Astur gentilis. Classification (NCBI taxonomy): domain Eukaryota; kingdom Metazoa; phylum Chordata; class Aves; order Accipitriformes; family Accipitridae; genus Astur; species Astur gentilis. The sequence continues at coordinate 31,016,625 of NC_064918.1, forward strand.
GAAAAGAAGCTGATCAGCACCCATCAGCAACAGGAGGTGACAGAGGGTGCACAGCTCCCTGTTCTGATATGCTGAGCAGGGCAGGTCACCATGCATGGCGAAAGATCACATCTGCAGGGAAGGGGAAGTTCCTCCCCAAACGACCCCCAAGCCCAAAGGGTCACAAACTGCTCATGACACCTAATTAGCCTAATGAGTTCGAATGCCCGCCTGAAGGAGTGGCAAGGATGATAAAAGGACACAAACTGAAGCCACAGGTGCACAAGCCCACAAGAACTGGACCCCTCGGCTGACTGAACCAATGCTGGACCCAGGACCAGTGAAATCTTTCTCTTTCCCTTTTTCTCTGTCTGTCTTGTTCTCTCTTTCCTTTTCCTTTTCCATAATCCCTACACCTCATCCTTTTAAGACATAAAACCGTTGACCAAGTCTGGGACTAAGAGTGGATCCAGCCACCCATAGGCCCTTCTCTGAGGAGGAGTCTGGAAAGCAAGGGGGTCTGCTCTGAACCTCGTGACTCAACGGGAGGGATCTCCTTATTCCCTGAATTGATATATGTGGTTACCCTGGGTTACATGGTTTACTGAGGTAGTTCCATGCCAATTCCTGTTGTGAGAAACCACACCACCTACTGTTATGCCTTCCCAGTTCAGTTTGCTTCTGTCATGAATAAAAAGTTTAACTGATCATTTAGTGTCATTTCACCTTAATTTAGCCCGAGGGAATTCCAAATTAAACACAACTCCCTGGTCTGTCCAGTCCAGGTCGTGACAGCAGGTCCTGAGGGAACTGGCAGATAAAGTGGGTAAGCCACTATACATTATATTTGAGAAGTTGTGGCAGTCTGGGGAAGTTCCCACTGACTGGAAAAGGGGAAACATAACCCCCATTTTTAAAAAGGGAAAAAAAAGAAGACCAGGGGAACTACAGGTGTCTTGGTTTCAGCTGGGATAGAGTTAACTGTCTTCCTAGTAGCTGGTACAGTGCTATGTTTTGAGTTCAGTATGCGAAGAATGTTGATAACACTGATGTTTTCAGTTGTTGCTAAGTAGTGTTTAGTCTCAAGTCAAGGATTTTTCAGCTTCTCATGCCCAGCCAGTGAGAAAGCTGGAGGGGCACAAGAAGTTGGCACAGGACAGAGCCAGGGCAGCTGACCCAAAGTGGCCAACAGGGTATTCCATACCATGTGATGTCCCATTTAGTATAGGAACTGGGAGGTGGGGGCAGGGAATTGCCGCTCGGGGACTAGCTGGGTGTTGGTTGGCGGGTGGTGAGCAATTGCCCTGCACATCATTTGTACATTCCAATCCTTTTATTATTACTGTTGTCATTATTAGTTTCTTCTTTTCTGTTCTATTAAACCATTCTTATCTCAACCCACGGGTTTTGCTTCTTTTCCCGATTTTCTCCCCCATCCCACTGGGTGGGGGGGCTGAGTGAGTGAGTGGCTGCGTGGTGCTTAGTTGCTGGCTGGGGTTAAACCACGACAACAGGCCAGTCAGTCTCAACTCTTTGCCCAGCAAGATCATGGAGCAGATCCTCCTGGAAATTATGCTAAGGCACATGGAAAATAAGGAGGTGATTGGTGACAGCCATCATGGCTTCACTAAGGGCAAATCGTGCATGATAAATTTGGTGGCCTTCTATGACAGGGTTACAGCATTGGTGGATAAGAGTAGAGCAACTGATGTCATCTACCTGGACTTGTGCAAAGTGTTTGACACTGTCCCACGTGACATCCTTGTCTCTAAATTGGAGAGATGTGGATTTGATGGATGGACCACTCGGTGGATAAGGAATTGTCTGGGTGGTCCTCCCCTATGAAGATAGGCTGAGAGAGTTGAGGTTGTTCAGCCTGGAGAAGAGAAGGCTCAGGGGAGAGCTTATAGCAGCCTTCCAGTAATTGAAGGGGGCCTACAGGAAAGACAGGGAGGGACCCTTTATCAGGGAGTATAGTGATAGGACGAGGGGTAATGGTTTTAAACTGAAAAAGGGTAGATTTAGATTAGATCTTAGGAAGAAATTCTTTACTGTGAGGGTGGTGAGACACTGGAACAGGTTGCCCAGAGAAGTTCTGGATGCCCCCTCCCTGGAAGTGTTCAAGGCCAGGTTGGATGGGGCTTCGAGCAACCTGGTCTAGTGGAAGGTGTCCCTGCCCATGGCAGGAGGGTTGGAACTAGACGATCTTTAAGGTCCCTTCCAACTGAAACCATTTTATGATTAAATAGCTCTTGTAGATGATGCATCACATGCATGAGAACCAGGCTCTTCTAGGATCACACTGAATTTTTTTAGGACCTACTCTGATGGGTCAAAGGTTGCCTGTTAACAGCACATGTAAGTTGTGATTTATAGGCTTGTATCGTATAGAGTTAAAATTGAGTAAAAAAACCCAGAAAAGCAGCATATAGATGAAATTTTCTGAAGTTTTCTTCCCTTCCTTACTAAATATAGTTCCTAAGCTTGGTGTGAAGCATATAGTTCTTGTTCTTGTGCTTTCCAGATGGTCCTGTCTTTGGCATTGAAAATGCCCATACTCTCAAGAGCATGCATCTCTGTCTTGGTTTCAGCTGGGATAGAGTTAATTGTCTTCCTAGTAGCTGGTATAGTGCTATGTTTTTGAGTTAGGTATGAGAAGAACGTTGATAACACTGATGTTTTCAGTTGTTGCTAAGTAGTGTTTAGTCTCAAGTCAAGGATTTTTCAGCTTCTGATGCCCAGCCAGCGAGAAAGCTGGAGGGGCACAAGAAGTTGGCACAGGACAGAGCCAGGGCAGCTGACCCAAAGTGGCCAACGGGGTATTCCATACCATGTGACGTCACATCTAGTGTATAAACTGGGGGGAGTGGGGGTGGGGGGATTGCCGCTTGGGGACTAACTGGGTGTCGATTGGTGGGTGGTGAGCAATTGCACTGCGCATCATTTGTACATTCCAATCCTTTTATTATTGCTGTTGTCATTTTATTAGTGTTATCATTATTAGTTTCTTCTTTTCTGTTCTATTAAACTGTTCTTATCTCAACCCATGAGTTTTACTTCTTTTTCCTGATTTTCTCCCCCATCCCGCTGGGTGGGGGGGAGTGAGTGAGCGGCTGTGTGGTGCTTAGTTGCTGGCTGGGGTTAAACCACGACAATCTCCAATGTTAGTACTGTACTTGGCATATTACAGACTTGCAGCACAATATTACATTCTGTGTTATTTAGTAATTGTGAGAGCAGGGATGTCCCATGACCAAGAGTATTGTTTAGAAACTGTTAGATGCACTGAAGCACTAGTCATTCTTTTTATAAGGTAAACTATCCTACATTTCTGGTATTCTTGTTTACAGGTACAGCAAGTACAGACTGTGCAACAGGTACAGCATGTCTACCCAGCCCAGGTTCAGTATGTGGAGGGAAGTGACACAGTCTACACAAATGGAACTATGTAAGTTGGTTATTGATCAAAATTAGGATGTTTACTAAAATATTAAGTTAAATGCACATTCTTGTAATGACATCATATGGGCTACTGTATTTTAAGTAGCAAAGAAAAATGTTTGAACAAAACCTTTTTTTTGCCATTTTAAATCATTATTTGGGTGAAAACAAGTTGAATTCACATCACTTGAATTAATCTAAAATGAATTCTGGTAATTGTTACAGTTGGACATAGTGTGAAGCTATATGTGCAGCATTTTGTTGTTTGGGGAAAAAACTTAAGTTTATGGACAAGTTTTAAATTATGCTGATAGGAAGGATTATCTAAACTTGTCATTAATATGATCATCTGTGTAATAAAGAAGTCCTCATGTAGGCCTCGTATTCTTCTAGTTGAAATTCTACTGGCAATTTCCTAAACTGCTGAGGCAGCTGCAGTCATTACTTACAGAAAACAATTATGTAATTTCTTTACTGTGTTTAGTGCAATGATACATATTTAATTTTTTTTTCTGAAGGAAGCGAGACGAATGAGAATATGTCCTTTTGCTTCTCTCCTAGACTCTTCTATTTCCCGTGCTTTTCTTGCTTCAATGAACATGCTTTTCTGCCATCAAGTTCCTTTCTCCCATCAAGTTCCTTTCTCCCATGTGCAAACTTAAAAACATAGAATAATTTAGGTCAAAAGAGACCTCTGGAGGTTATATGGTACAACCCACACACACACTCAGAGTTCAGCTAACTTTGAAGTTGCTCAGGGAGGACCTTCCGTCCCTTCCTATTTTTCCAGTTACCTCTAAATATTACCTTGACACTTTTGATGTGTTATAAGGTGTGGCAGTGCATCCGTAACATAAGGTTAAGGAAGAAGCAAAAGGCATGTAGAAAACTTGTTTGGTGCCAGCAAATATGTATTTAATGATGATAATCTTGCATTGACACAAAAAAGTCAACACCACTATTGGGTTCAGAGACTGATGTTAATACTTGCAGCATCCTTTCCACTGGCATATTTTGCCATATCCATTCTTCAGTTAACCTTTTCCCACACACTCTCTTGTTGCCTGATTTTCTTTGCTCTTATAATATCTAATCAATCTTCTGTCCTAAATGGGTCTGTTAAGATGTGCTTATTATTAAGAATGACCAATGTGTCCTTGTTTAAGATACTGTAAAAACTGAAGGTCACTCATAACATTGTTAAACTGTAATCGAAGATTGAAAATTTCTATGTAGAATGCCTTATTAGGCTAACTTGTTTTTGAAAAATGTCAACCAAAGACCTTGAACTGTTGAGACAAAAGAAAACCTATTTCTTCATGCATGCTTGTATAAGTTTTTCTTTTAAAAGCTGTAGTAATTCTACTCTTTCAGTTATGGACTTGAAACTGAGCAGTGATGTTGGGAGTGTGTGGTTTATTGCAGTTCATGAAACTTTGCCTGAGTTTATAGCTCAAATATATTAAGCAGAGGATTATGTTTGTTTTACCCTATTTATATGTTAAATGCTCCAAAGACCAATGGATGTGCTCCAGGTGGTCCTAAATGGAGCATCTCCTTGCAGCTGCTGCTTCTGCTATTAATTATATCAACTCTGGGTTCTTGTATCCAATCTATGAACAAAGAGTCTATTCTATTCCATATACAGGGCCTAGGATATATGGTTGAAGGAAGCTATCCTATTAAAACAGAGAAAGGAGCAAGTACTAAACCTGTGGTAGGAATGGAAAATGTTCTATGACTATTAACATGGATATTCTTTCATTCTCCTTTTATGGCCATGTGCTAGCCTGATTCTAACACAACCCTCAAGCCCTCCCAAGAGATCATTTACACATGAAAACAGCAACTAGGGCCAGTCAGTGAGGAGGAAAGGAAAACATGAGTTGGCTGGTTAAGAAGACTGGGACTGTGATCCAGTAGGCAGGAAAGGGTTCTGGTCTTAGATAAAGAGCTGGTAGAAGTGACTGGAAAGGCAAGAGCCACGAACCAGTGGGTGGAAAGAAGAAAGTATGGTGGCAGACATACAAATCTAACAAAGAGCCACAATGCATGGTTGTCTGGGAAAAAACCCCCACCTTTAAAAAACAAAACAAAAATAAAAACACTGACTGGATAAACAGCCCAGAAAAGTTGTCTCCATACAGGAGATGATACCTATATGATTTTCCTGATATAACTGCTAATGATTTCATTCGTAGACAGTGTCTTTAAAGGAGATGGAAGGAAGAGCTGGCTGATACAACATAACTTGTAGTGCTATTTCATCCACTAGTAAACTGTATTTTAGTATGGTTGATAATTTACCATAGAAAAATTTAGGTTTTAAGGGACCTCCAGAGGTGATCTAGCCCAACCCTCTGCTCAAAGCAGGTCTAATTAGATCAGGTTGCTCAGGGACTTGTCCCATTGAGTCGTGTATACCTCCAAGGATAGAGGTTCCACACCCTTTCTGGGCAACCTATTCCCGTATTTGACCACTCTCATGGAAAAAAGTATTTTCCTAATATCTAACCAGAACTTCCCATATTACAACTTGCATTCATTGCCTCCTGTCCTATTGCTGTGCACCTCTGAGAAGTGTCTGGCTCTATCTTCTCTGTATCCTCCCATCAGGTAGTTGTAGAGAGCAAAAAGGTAGCCCCTGAACCTTCTCTTCTCAAAGCTGAACAGGCCTAGTTCTCTTAGCCTCTCCTCATATGTCATGTTCTCCAGCCCCCTGACCATCTTGGTGGTCCTCTGCTGGACTTGCTCCAGTATGTCCATGTCTCGTACCGGGGAGCCCAAAACTGGACACAGGACTCCAGATACAGTCTCACCTGTGCTAAACAGAGGGTAAGGATCACTTCCCTCAACCTGCTGGCTACACTCTTGGTAATACAGCCCAGGATGCATTTGTCCTTCTTTGCTGCAAGGACCAGTGGATGGAAAGAAGAAAGTATAGTGGTAGACACAAATCTAACAAAGAGCCGAAATGCTGCTGGCTCATATTCAACTTGCTTTCCAGCAGGACCTCCAGGTTCTTTTCTGCAAAGTTGCTTTGTAGACAGTCAGCCCCCCAGTCTATATTGTTGCATGGGGTTATTCCATCCCAGGTGCAAAACTTGGCATTTATCCATTTTAAACTTCATGAGGATCCCATTGGTCCATTTCTCTGGCCTTTCCAGGTACCTCTGACTTCCAGCATATTGAGTGCCCCCTGCCATTTGGTGTCATCTGCAAACTTGCTGAGAGTGTGTTCTGTCCCATCACCCAGGTCACTAATAAAGACCTTAAACAGCATTGGTCCTAGTACTGATCCCTGGGAGACCCCGCTAGTTTCTGGCCCACAGCTGGACTTTGCACCACAGATCACAACTCCTTGAGCCCAGAAGTCTAGGCGATTTTCCACCCACCTTATCATTCACTTATCCAGCTCATAGCTCAACAACTTAGTGATAAGGAGATTATGGGACACTGTGTCAAAGGCCTTTCTTCAGTCAAGGTATACAACATCCGCTGCCTCCCCTTGTCCACACTGCCAGGCACCTCATCATAGAAAGCAATGAGTTTGGTCAGGCCCTTGGTAAATCCCTGTTGGCTGCTCCCAATCACCTTCTTGTCCTTCATGTATTTACAAATAGCTTCCAGGAGGATTTGTTCCATAACCTTTCTAGGGACTGAGGTGAGGCTGACTGGCCTGTAGTTCCCAGTATCCTCCTTTTTGTCCTTGAAGATGAGTGTGATATGACTTTTTCCAGTCATCATGAACTTCCCCCAGTTGCTGTGACCTTTTGAGGATGATGGAGAGCTGCCTTGCAATGACATCAGTCAGCTTCAGCACCCTTGGATGCATCCTACCTGGTCCTATGGGCTTGTGTACATCTAAAAGGCTTAAATGTTCCTTAACTGCATCTTCCTAGCTACAGGAGACTGTGATTTCTAGCAAGCTCTAGCAGTTATAACAGGCTCTGTCAGCTGTTCTTGATTAAAGAGGGCATTGAGCTTTTGTTCCAGCAGACTCCTGATTAGGGACAGTCAAGCACCCTTTCAGCAAATACTAGGGAGTGGACTATATAAGTGCCAGCCTAGAGCACAATGAATGCTTAGCAGTTTGTAGTGAGTGGGATCTAGTAACTTAGGACATTGTATTCTCAACAATGGTGGGGACCTGTTACAGGACATGGTCCCCAGCAGCTGTTAGAGCAACTGTCCCTGGAATGTCAGAGGCCTTGGCCTACATGGAGCTCCAGAAGGAAGATACAGTTCTGTAAGTCACAGGCTGTAGGATGTGCCTGGGGTTTTGCTGATGCTGGGGAAGCAGAAGATAGTCTTACAGTCTGCAGGTGGTGTGCGCTTGTTGAGGATCTGTGTTGCCAAGTAAAGGACCTATGGGAGGAGGTCAGCAGACTGCACGGCATCAGAGATGACGAGAAAGAAAACAACCAGTTCTCCTCTGAAATCCTGTAGCTTCAAGAGCTCAAAGCCCAAACTGTTCTGAAGGAGGAGCAGGAGTAGTTTGTGCTTATTGGGTTGGGAAGTGGAGACTCCCATGATGGTGAAGGGTAGAAGCTTGTGACTTCTGGTACCAGGAGGAAGGCTCCTTCTCCACCTGAAGATCTGCAACTACAAAATAGAATCAGTGCCCTCATAGCAGATGAGGAGCTGGGAGGTCTGTCAAATGAAACATCCATGCTGGTGGAACCCGAGTCATGCAGTAGTGAATAACTCACTGCTGAGGGGGATGGAGACTCCCATGTGCTGAACTGACCAATTGTTTAGGGAGGGTTGCTTGCTGGGGGCTTGGATCTGGGACACTGTTGAAAACCTGCTAAGGCTTGTCTGGCCCTCAGGCTATTAATCTCTGCTGCTCTTCCATGTGGGCACCAATGATACTGCCAAGGGAGACCTGCCTGGAAAGTGTCAAGTGTGGCTATATTACTCTGGGGGCAATGGTCAGGGGCATGGGTGCCTCAGCGCCTTGGCAATGTTCTTGATCTTACTGGTGAGGGGAAAGAGCTTGAGGAGATGTTTTCATTTTTTTTACAGAATCACAGGAAGGTTGAGGTTGGAAGGGACCTCTGGAGGTCATTTTGTCCAATCCCCTGCTCAAGCAGGGCCACCTAGAGCCGGTTGCCCAGGAACATGTCCAGATGGTTTTTTAATATCTCCAGGGAGGGAGATTCCACAAACTCTTTGGGCAACCTGCTCCAGTGCTCAGTCACTGTCACAGTGAAAAAGTGTTTCCTGATGTTCAGACATAACCTTCTGTGTTTCAGTTTGTGCCCATTGCCTCTTCTCCTGTCACTAGGCACCACTGAAAAGAGCCTGGTTCAATCTTCTATGCACCTTCCCTTCAAGTATTTATATACATTGATAAGATCCCCCCCACCCCAAGCCTTCTCTTCTCTAGGCTAAACAGTCTCAGCTCTCTCAGCTGGGAGCCCAGAACTGGACACAGGACTCCAGGTACACAGTACTGAACTGGTGCTGAATAAAGGGGAAGGATCACCTACCTGGACCTACTGGCAATACTTTGCCTAATGCAGCCCAGGATACCATTAGCCCTCTTTGTGGCAAGGGCACACTGCTGGCTCATGTTCAACTTGGTGTCCACCAGGACCTCTATGTCCTTCTCTGCAAAGCTGCTTTCCAGCTGGCTGGCCCCCCTGGCATGTACCGGTGCGTGGGGTTGTTCCTCCCTAGGTGCAGGACTTGGCATTTCCCTTTGTTGGACTGCATGAGGTTTCTGTCAGCCCATTTCTCCAGCCTTTTGAGGTCCCTCTGGATGGCAGCACAACCCTGTGACGTATCAGCCACTCTTCCCAGTTTTGTGTCATCAGCGAGCTTGCTGAGGGTGTGCTCTGCCCCATCATCCAGATCACTAATGAAGATGTTGAACAGTATTGGACCCAGTCTTGACCTCTGGGGTACACTGCTAGTCACTGGCCTCCAACTAGACTTTTTGCCACTATGACCATGGGATCCTCTTTGAGGATGGAGGACTGTGTGATAGGGAGAGACAGGATCCACATGTCCAAGTGGGGCACAAACAGCTTTGCCAACAGGCTGGCCGACCTGGTAAGGAGAGCTTTACACTAGGAATGATGGGGAAGGGATGACCAACAGTCAAGTGAGGAAGTCATAGACTGGATGGGCAAGCAAAGGATGTGGGGTTAACAGGAGGGACCTCATAATCAACAAAACCATGTTGAAAGTGGACCACTTCAAGCATACGCACATAACTAAGGAAGTGTCAGGAGATCAGTGTTATGGGAAAGCTTTCATGCCCTTTTGGGGAAATTGGTACGAACGGGTGCCTCTCTGAAGTGCCTGCACATTTATGCATGCAACATGGGGAAAAATAGGAGGAATTAGAAGCCTGTGAGCATTTGCAGGGCTACGATCTCAGGATTCACAGATATTGTGGGATGGCTCATACAACTGGAGTGCTGCAATGGATGGATACAGAATCTTTAGGGAAAACAAGCCAAGAAGGCGCTCTATATGAAAGAGGAGCTGGAACGCATGAAGCTTTGCCTAGGGATGGATGATAAGCCAGTTGAGAGTTTAAGGGTCTGGGTTAGATGACATACCAATGTGGGTGATGTTGTAGGTATCTGATACAGACTGCCTGATCAGGAAGAAGTAGATGAAGTCTTGTGGTGGGTTGACCTTGGCTGGCTGCCAGGTGCCCACCAAGCTGCTCTATCACTCCCCCTTCTCAACTGGACAGGGGGAGAAAAATGCGATGAAAAGCTCATGGGTCGAGATAAAGACAGGGAGATCGCTCACCAATTACTGTCACAGGCAAAACAGACTCAGCTTGGGGAAGGTTAATTTAATTTATTGCCAATTAAACAGAGTAGGATAATGAGGAATAGGAACAAATCTAAAAACACCTTCCCCCCACCCCTCTCTTCTTCCCAGGCTCAACTTCACTCCCAACTCTTCTACCTCCTCCCCCTGAGCGGTGCAGGGGGACGGGGATTAGGGGTTGCGGTCAGTTCATAATGCTTTGTCTCTGCCTTTCCTTTCTCCTCATGCTCTTCCCCTGCTCCAAGTGTGGGGTCCCACCCACAAGAGACAGTCCTTCACGACCTTCTCCAACGTGAGTCCTTCCTACAGGCTGCAGTTCTTCATGAACTGCTCCAGCAAGGGTCCTGTCTACAGGGTACAGTCCTTCAGGAACGGACTGCTCCAGTGTGGATCTCCCCACTGAGACACAGGTCCTGACAGGAACCTGCTTCAGCATGGGCTCCTCTCCAGAGGGCCACCATTCCTGCCAGGAGTCTGCTCTAGCATGGGCTCTCCATGGCGTCACAGCTTCCTTCAGGGCACATCCACCTGCTCTCATGTGGGGTCCTCCATGGGCTGCAGGGTGACAATGTGCTTCACCATGGTCTTCACCACGGGCTGCAGGGGAATCTCTGCTCCGGCACCTGGAGCACCTTCTCCCCCCCTCCTTCTTCACTGACCTTGGTGTCTGCAGGGTTGTTTCTCTCACATATTCTCACTCCTCTCTCCCAGCTGCTGTTGTGCAGTAGCAGTTTTTACCTCTTCTTAAATATGTTATCGCAGAGGTGCTACCACAGTCTCTGATTGGCTCAGACTTTGGCCAGCAGTGGGTCCATCTTGGAGCCGGCTGAAACTGGCTCTTTCCGACATGGGGACAGCTTCTGGTGTCTTCTCATAGAAGCCATCCCTGCACCCCCCACCTGTATCAAAACCTTGCCATGTAAAGCCAATACAGGTCTTCTTCAGGCAACTGGAATAAGCCTCATGTTCACAGGCTCTGGTTCTCATGAGAGATTTGAACAACCCCAATATCTGCTAGAGGGACAACGAAGTAGGGCACAAGCAACCGAGGAGGACAGTTAAGCAGTGCAACTGGTTGCCCAGAGAGGTTTGTGTAGTTTCTGTCCTTATATGTTTTCAAGACCTGACTGGGTAAAGCCCTGAGCAAACTGGTCTGAATTCAGCATTGCCCATACTTTGAGCAGGAGGTTGGACTAGAGACCTCTTGAGGTCCCTTCCAACCTGAATTATTCTTTGATTCTATATTATGTAACAATATTTAGTTTCTGATTTAACAAACAGAACTGACCACTTCACCTGAGACCCTTTCAAGAAACTTATGATCAGCAATGAAAATTCTTTTTGGCATTCCTACAGGTACATTAGTAATTGCAACAATTGTTTCCTATCTCCTGAAAACTTCCATCATGAATTTTCCACCTTCAATTTTTGCCTAAGTGCTTTTGAAGAGCAAAACCCTGCAGGAAATGGCAATAATTGCAATACTGCAGTTTCCTCAAGTAAGCTCCAAGTACCCTGAACCATTGCCAACACGCTGTTTATTTTAGTTCTGAAGAACAAAATGCAATGTGCAGTGTTCAAAGACAGCATCAATATGCAATATATAAGAATGTGTTTAACTAACAGAAGGTAGGATTGCTCTTACTGCTGTGAAATCTTGGTGGTGGAGAACAAATGCTGCTACAGTAATGGAGAAGAAAAAAATAGAAAAGGGAAATCATATTATCTTTAAGTGCTTTTTTTTTCCCCACTACACCTAAGAAGAAACAGTGCAAGTAAAGACTGGATTTTGTTTATGAGGCAAAACATCATGTTTGGTGGAGTAAGAATTAATGGTTAATGGAAGTCACCTAATATGAGAAATGCCCTTCTTCAACTTGAGTACTCGATGAATCCTGTAATTAAGAATTTCTGCTAGCAAAGTTAGCCAATTTGCTTAAAAAGAAAAATATTTTATTTTTCACAGCATCCTTTTCTTCAAATTTGTAGTAATAACTAGTTTATGTAACTGCCCCCAAATGTGGATGCTCATCTGAAAATTAATTTTGATTTATAAAACTTCTGTATTAGCTCTATGGAACAGGCTTTTTTGTCTTTTTTTTTTCTTTCTTTCTTTCTTGAGGTTTCCAGGCAAAGAACAAATGCTCTTTTGCGCTGTCAATCTAACCCACTTATGCTTCTACATAAACATTTTTGTATGCACTTACTAATTAGCTAAGCATTCACTCATGTTAATTTATTAGCTGCAGAATAAGATAAAGTCAAAGTATAAGGAATACTGTAAATAATGTGTCAATGATATTTAGTTCTTTAAGGAAAACATTTTTTTTTTTTTTCTGGACAAATGCTATGTAAAACACCTAACATAAGATCTTTTTCACCCCACTGTATTAGAGGATGATCTGTTTTAAAAAAAATAAGTGTGGAAAGAAGCAGCTCAGTGTCATCCTGATTTAAAAAAACAAAACAAAACAGTCTTTAGCTATGAAGAAAGAGGAATTCTAAATTCTAAAGAAATAATATTCCCTCTTTCTAGCTAAACACTATATTATTAGAGGACAGTGATGTATAGAGTGATCACAAATTTCTAATGAGCTCTGAAAATGATACATTAAATTAAAAAAATTTTGTTGTCCTCTGTCCTGAAAACAGTGGTTAACATACCCAGCCATTACCAAAAGCCTAAGCACCTACATGCTCCAAATATTCTTCAAGGTGATCTGGCTATCATCAGAATTGCCAAAATCCTCTTCCAGAGAATCTTAAGAACAATCTGGTGCAAAATAAATGGCCTAAGTTCATTCTGATTGTAAAGTGTTACTAAACACACATTAAATGATGTAGAAAAAAAAAGTTACAAGGAGAACATTTATTTTTGGATAAGCATTCAAAAAGCTTGGGTTCTCATCTGAAAAATCTCTCCTACACAAATCTCACAAATAACAAGATTTTGCAGTCTTTCCGGTACTTGTAATTGCTGAAATTGAGAAATACAATGTGAAAAATATTTTGAACATAACTTCTCTGCCTGGAATAGGAACTCCCAAACAAGTTTGTTACTGTCCATCCTGTCACTTGTGAAGAGATAAAAAGGCCATTCTCAGGGGAAAGGGTCTATTGCCAGTAATATACAGCAGCTCTGGTCTTTTGCTAGAATCATTAGATAATAATCAACTTTACTCCCGACTCAAGTATAGAGTGTTTGACTTCTTTTTAAACAAAGAAATTTAGCTTTTTCCTACACAGTAGTTTTTCATTCATTTTGTGGGCACTAAAAAGTTTTCACAAAAATTTCAACTGACCAAATTTTACTTGGAGCTTGTTTTTCAAAAAGTTTTTCCTCACTGTTAATTTCTTTTATGGTAATATTTATTAGGAAGTTATGTAACAGAGTAGGTTTTGGGGATCCCCCCCCCGAAAATCAGGAAAAGAAAGATGAAACTCATAAAAATAGAATTATTAAACACATTTTCCCTTTTTTTTTGGCCAGCTGCTGTTGGTAGCTTTCTGATTATCCAGAAAAAAAGAAAATTGCCTATGATGGGGTATTTCTACAAAGCAGTACTTGCAAATAGTTTCCCGAGTTGCTTCTTACGGCACAGCTAACAGAGGTAGCCAACAGATGCAGCACTTTGCTCAGAAGGGGGCCAGAAACTTTGCAGAGAACAGCATCCATGTCCTGAGCAATGATGTTAATGTGTCACAGGGCACCACCTCCAGCCATCAGAGCAACTATCCCTATAATGTCAGAGGCCTCAATCCAGACTGAACTCCTGAGGGAGGATGCAGCTTTCAGTACAGCGAGTGCCTGGGGTCTCTCACTGAGGCTGGGGCAGAGGGAGACAGTTTCCTTGCCTGCAGAAGGCATGCAGTGGTACAGGATCTGTGTTGCCAAGGAGGTACAGGAAGAGGTCAGTAGACTGTGTGGTATCAGAGATAGTGAGAAAGAGATCAACTGGATCTCTTTCAGGACCCTGCAGCCTGAACCCTCAGCTGTATTGAAGGAGGATCAGGTGGTCTGTGCTTATTGGGTTAGGAAACGGCAAAGGCTGGAAGCTTGTGACTTCTGGCAACAGGAAGAAGGCTCCTGCTCCACCTGCATATCTCCAGCTAAAGAACAGGTTCAGTACCCTTGCAGCAGATGAGGGTCCGGGAACTCTGTCCAATGAAGCGTCCGAGCTAGCTAAGCCTGAGCCATGCAGCAGCAACAGAAGGAAGTGGCAAGTGATAATAGTGGGAGACTCCATGCTGTAGGGGGTGGGGGCCCACATCTGCCGACCTGACCTGCTGTGTTGGGAGGTTTACTGCTTGCTGGGGGTTGGATCTGGGATGCTGTGGAGATACTGCCAAGGTTTGTCTGACCCTCAGACTATTACTCCTTGCGAATCTTCACATGGGCACCAATGATATTGCCAGAGGAGACCTGGAGCATATCAAGTGTGACCACATGCATCTGGAGGCAATGGTCAAGGGGATGGGGGCCCAGGTAGTGTTCTCCTTGATCTTTCCAGTGAGAAGTGAGGGCTTGAGGAGGAATGGAAGGATCCTGTGGATCAACAGTTGGTTGCCCAGCTGGCGATGACAATCGGTATTTGTATTTTATGACCATGGGGACCCTTCTTTAAGGACTGAAGATCTGCTAGATCTCTCTCTGCTAGAGAGAGATGGGATCCACCTGACCAAGTGGGGCAAAACCATCTTTACCAACAGGCTGGCCAACCTGGTGAGGAGAACTTTAAACTAGAAATGACAGGGGAGGGAGATGACGACCCACAATCAAGTGAGGGAGTGGTGGAATGGGTTGACAAGCAAAGGGTGCAGGGTGTTATGGAAAAGAGAGAGCTTGTCATCAGAAAAACAGGGCTGAAGGAGAGACGCTCTGCTGGACGCAATTCATACAAACAAGGAAGCTTTTCTTACAATTCTTACAAACTGGTTGGCAATGTGAAGGTTGGGAGGCAGCCTAGGCTGCGTTGACCATGAGATGGTAGAGTTGAGAATACTGAGAGGAGGGAACAAGGCAAATGGCAGGATCACAACTCCAAACTTCAGGAGAGCAGACTTTGGCCTGTGCAGGGACCTGCTGGGAAGAATCCCATGGGAGACAGTCCTGGAGAGCAGAGGGGGTCTAGGAGACCCGTTTGATATTCAGGGATCACCTCCTCCAAGCTCAAGAATGGTCCATCACAATGAGCAGGAAATCGAGCAAAGGTGACAGGTCTGCATGGACGAACAAGGAGCTCCCGACTAAACTCAAACATGAAAAGGAAGCATACAGGAGCTGGAAAAAGGGGTGAGTGACCCAGGAGGAATGCAGAGACACTGTCCAAGTGTGCAGAGATGGGGTTAGGAAAGCCAAAGCCCACCTGGAGTTGAAACTGGCGAGGGATGTGAAGGGCAACATTAAGGGCTTCTACAGGTACATCAGCAGCAAAATGAAGACCAGAGAAAATGCGGGCCTGCTGCTGAATGGGGCAGGGAACCTGATGACAAAGGACATGGGAAAGGCCGAGGTACTGAATGCCTTCTACACCTGAGTCTTTACTGGTAAGGATTGCCTTCAGGAATCCCAGGCCTCTGAGACCAGAGGGAAAGTCTGCAGCAAGGAAGAATTCTCCTCAGTAGAGGAGGACCCAGTTAGGGAAGCATTTAAACAAATTGGAGATGGGACCTGATGGGATGCACCCATGAGTGCTGAGGGAGCTGGCTGATGTCATTGCGAGGCCACTCTTCAATTATCTTCGAACGGTCATGGTGATCAGGGGAGGTTCCTGAGGACTGGAAGAAAGCAAATGACACTCCAATCTTCAAGAAGGGCAAGAAGGAGGATCTGGGGAACTACAGGCTGGTCAGCCTCACCTCTATTCCTGGGAAGATGATGGAGAAAATAATCCTGGAAGCCATTTCCAAAGAAGGTGCTTGGTAGGAATCAGCATGGATTTAGGAATGGGAAATCATGCCTGACCAATATGATAAGGCTTCTACAATGAGTCAACTAGCTTGGTGGACGAGGGGAGAGCAGTGGATGCTGTTTATCTTGACTTTAGCAAGGCTTTCCACACTGTCTCGCATAACATCCTCATAGACAAGCTGACAAAGTACAGGTTAGATAAATGGACAGTGAGGTGGACTGAAAACTGGCTGAACTGCCAGGCCCAGACAGTTGTGATCAGAAGCATAAAGTCTAGCTGGAGGCCAGCCTCTAGTGGTGTCCCCCAGGGTTGATCCTCAGGCCAGTACTGTTTAACAACTTCATTAATGACCTGGACGATGTGACAGAGTGCACCCTCAGCAGGTTTGCAGATGATACAGAATTGGGAGGAGTGGTTGATAGACCAGATGGCTGTTGTGCCATTCAGAGAGACCTCGACAGGCTGGAGAAATGGGCAGACAGGAACCTCATGCAGTCCAACAAAGGGAAATGCCAAGTCCTGCCCCTGGGGAGGAATAACACGATGCACCAGTACAGGCTAGGGGCTGACTGGCTGGAAAGCAGCTTTGCAGAGAAGGACATGGGGGTCCTGGTGGACAAGCAGCTGAATGTGAGCCGGTAACATGCCCTTGCAGCAAAGGAGGCCAATGGTATCCTGAGCTGCATTAGGAACAGTGTTGACAGGAGGTTGAGGGCGGTGATCCTTTCTCTCTACTCAGCACTGGTGAGGCCACACCTGGAGTCCTGTCTCCAGTTCTAGGCTCCCCAGTACAAGACAGACATGGACATACTGTAGCAAGTTCAGCAAAGAGCCATTGCAGTGATGAAGGGATCGGAGCATCTCCCATAGGAGGAGATGCTGAGAGAGCTGGGATTGTTTAGCCTGGAAAAGAGAAGGCTCAGGAGGGATCTTATCAATGTGTCTAAATACCTGATGGGAGGGTGTATTGAAGATGGAGCCAAACTCTTCGCAGTGGTGCCCAGTAACAGGACAAGAGGGAATGGGCACAAATTGAAACATAGGAAATTCCATTTAAACTGAAGAAAACTCTTTTTTACTCTTAAGGGTGGTCAAACACTGGACCAGATCACCCAGAGAGGTTGTGGAGTCTCCATCCTTGGAGATATTCAAAACCTGACTGGACAATGTCCTGAGCAACTTGCTCTGGTTGATCCTGCTTTGAGCAGGGGTTGGGAAGGGGTTTGGACTAGACAGTCTCCAGAGATCCCTTCCAACCTCAGCTACTCAACTGTTCTATGGTTCTGTGATTACACTTGAAGTCACCATGGTAGAAGGTGTCATTTACAGTATCAAAAATAGCTTTTCTAGCTACAAGGATAGCTGAGGCTCTATGTCTTAAAATATTAATCCAACTTTATAAATTGACTATTGTTTGGTCCACAGAAAGGATATAAAACTTAGTATTTACAAGGATTATACTGGATTGTAAATAGGAAATTTCTTTTTTATATTTAACACAACATACAAAACATGCAATAAATGTTTTAGGAAGGAATCTAAACTACAGGCACCACTTCCAGGAAGATCAACCTAAACTTTGCAACTGATATTAAACCAGGGGGGATCCCAGACATCAAACTGGGAGGGATGTGGGAATTGATAGAACTATACAAACTGACAAAGGGACTTGCAGGGGGAAGGGGAAGCAGGGAGAAACAAAGAGGGGGGACAGACAGAAAGGGGGATAAAATGGGCCAGTCACGGGTAAGACGGGACCAGTCGGTACACTTGTCTGGCTGAGCCCTGTGCCTGATCATTGCAGTCTGTCCTTTTAAAAGATTTTCTTTTAAACTCTTTTCTTAACTATCGCTCTGCTTAATGTCACTCTCTGTCCCTTGTGTATGTGTACTGCAAGGAACAGGTGCCAGCTGCTGGTGATACCTCTGTGTGTGTGTGAATGAAATTTGGTGCCCAGCTACTGGAGTCAGACTGGGGGGTGTAGGCACCCTGGGGCCTGTGGTGTCAGCTACAGGAGTAAGTGAGGGTCCTAGCATTAGTAGTTGGAGGGGCCATAGCTCTCTTGATCATCATCATGGAATCATCATATGGTTTGGGTCGCAAGGGACCTTTAAAGGTCCAAACCCCTGCTATGGGCAGGGACCCCTTTCACTAGATCAGGTTGCTCCTAATGCACCCCAGGATGCGGTTTGCCCTCTTGGCTGCCAGGGCACGCTGCTGACTCATATTGAGCCTGCTGTCAACCAGCACCCCCAGATCCCTTTCTGCAGGGCTGCTCTCCAGCCACTCATCTCCCAATTTATACTTGTGCCCAGCATTACTCTGTCACAGGTGTGGAATCCGGCATTTGGACTTGTTAAATTTCATGCCACTGATGACTGCCCAATGCTCCAATCTATCCAGATCCCTCTGCAAGGCCTCTTGTCCCTCAAGAGAGTCAACAGCACCTCCCAATTTGGTATCGTCAGCAAACTTGCTAATGGTGCATTCAACTCCTGAATCTAGATCACTGATAAAAATATTGAACAGAACTGGCCCTGGAATTGAGCCCTGAGGAACACCGCTGGTGACCGGTTGCCAGCCAGATGCAGCCCCATTCCCTACAACCCTTTGAGCCCTGCCATTCAGGCAGTTCTTCACCCAGCGCACTGTGAACCTGCTCATCTCGCAGTTGGACAACTTGTCCAGAAGGATGCTGCGAGGGACAGCACCAAAAGCCTTACTGAAATCCAGAAAGACCGCCTTCCCTTCATCCACTAGGCGGGTGACCTTATCATAGAAGGAGATCAAATTAGTTAGACAGGACTTTTCCCCTTGTGAACCCATGTTGACTGTGCCTGAGGACTGCATTATTCTTTAAATGCCTTTCAATAGCACCCAGTATGATCTTCTCCATAATTTTTCCAGGAACTGAGGTTAGACTAACAGGTCTGTAGTTCCCTGGGTCTTCCCTCACGCCCTTTTTGTAAATTGGAATAACATTGGCTAGCTTCCAGTCAGCAGGGACCTCCCCAGACTCCCAAGACCTTTGGTAGATGATCGAGAGGGGTCCTGCCGTAACATGCTCTAGCTCCTTCAGTACTCTGGGATGAATCCCATCAGGCCCCATGGACTTGTGAACATTCAGCTGGTCCCTTACAATTTCAGTGTCCACAAATGGAAAGTCATTGTTCCCGCAGTCATGGTCCTCCGACTAAGGGGACTGGGCAGCCCAAGGACTATCCGTATTATTAAAGACTGAGGCAAAAAAAAAGCATTGAATGCCTCCGCTTTTTCTTCATCCCTATTTGTCAGGTGACCATCTTCAACAAGTATTGGTCCAATGTTTTCCTTAGACCTCCTCTTGCTATTAACGTACTTAAAAAAGCCTTTCGTGTTGTCTGACACAACACTGGCCAGTTTCAACTCTAATTGAGCTTTGGCCTTTCGTGTCTTCTCCCTGCATATACAAATCACAGCTCTGTAATCTTCCTGCGAAGCCTGACCTCGCTTCCAGAGATCACACAATTTCTTTTTCCTCCTGAGCTCCACAAGGAGTTCCCTGTTCAGCCAAGCTGGTCTTCTGCCCCGCTTGCTTGACTTGTGACACAAGGGGGTTGCCTGCTCCTGTGCTTCTAAAATGTGCTTCTTAAAAACTGACCAGCACTCATGCACTCCTAAGCCCTCAAAAGCAGATTCCCAGGGTACTCTGCTAAGCAGCTCCCCGAGTAGCTTAAAGTTTGCTCTCTTGAAGTCCAGGGTAGCAACGCTGCTCACCTTTTATCTCATTACGCTGAAAATTTTAAACTCAACCATTTCATGATCACTGTGGCCAAGACAGCCACCTACCATCACATCCCCCACGAGTCCTTCTCTATTCACAAACAACAAGTCTAGGAGGGCATCTTTCCTAGTTGGCTCACAGAGTACTTGTGACAAGACATTAACTCCCACAAACTTCAAGAATTTCCAAGACCTGCTCGTCGCAGCAGTACGATATTCCTAGTTGATGTCCTGGAAGTTGGAATATCTCATAAGGACAAGGGCTACTGATCCAGAGATTTCTCCTAATTGCCTATAGAATAACTCATCAGTGCTATCATCCTGGCTGGGCAATTGGTAGTAGACACCCACTACAACATCTCCTTTGTTTTCCATCCCCCTAATCCTCACCCAGAGCCTCTCCACCACATCACCACTAACTATAAGGGCTGTACAATCAAGCCTCTGCCTTACATATAGTGTGACACCTCCACCTCGCCTGTCCCTCCTGAACAGCATGTAGCCCTCCATCCCAGCACTCCAGTCGTGGGACTCATTCCACCAAGTCTCACTAATACCAATGATGTCATAGTTCTGTGCTTCCAGTTCATCCTGTTTGTTTCTCATACTGCGTGCGTTAGTGCACAAGCATTTCAGATATGCTCCTGAGCCCTAAATCTGAATCTGAATCTACCCTCTTTCAGTTTAAAACCATTGCCCCTTGTCCTGTCACTACAGGCCCTGGTAAAAAAGTCTCTCTCTGTCCCCTTTATATACTGAAAGGCTGCAATAAGGTATCCCCGGAGCCTTCTCTTCTCCAGGCTGAACAACCCCAACTCTCTCAGCCTTTCTTCAGAGGAGAGGTGTTCCAGCCCTCTGATGGACAAGTGAAAGAGACAGGTGTCCAAGTATCTTCTCTTCTATCTTGCGAGTCGGGGATAGGGGTGCAGGCAGAAGTCGATGCATCATGCAGATCAATACCTGGCTTCGTGGCTGGTGTCGTCGCCAGGGCTTTGGTTTCTATGGTTACAGGATGTTCTTCAGTGAATACAGCCTATTGGGAAGAGATGGAATCCGCCTATCTAGAAGAGGCAGGAGAATTTTCACCAGCATATTGACTGACTTAGTGAATCGTGCTTTAAACTAACAAACTTGGCGGGGTGGGGTAGGGTCCTGTCATGGTTTAACCCCAGCCAGCAACTAAGCACCATGCAGCTGCTCACTCACTCCTCCCTCCCCAGTGGGATGGGGGAGAAAATCGGGAAAAGAAGCAAAACGTGTGGGTTGAGATAAGAATGGTTTAATAGAACAGAAAAGAAGAAACTATAACACTAATAAAATGACAACAGCAATAATAAAAGGATTGGAATGTAGAAATGATGCACAGTGCAATTGCTCACCACCCACCAATCGACACCCAGTTAGTCCCCAAGCGGCAATCCCCCCACCCCCACTCCCCCCAGTTTATACACTAGATGTGACATCACATGGTATGGAATACCCCGTTGGCCGCTTTGTGTCAGCTGCCCTGGCTCTGTCCTGTGCCAACTTCTTGTGCCCCTCCAGCTTTCTCGCTGGCTGGGCATGAGAAGCTGCAAAATCCTTGACTTTAGTCTAAACATTACTTAGGAACAACTGAAAACATCAGTGTTATCAACATTCTTCGCATACTGAACTCAAAAACGTAGCACTGTACCAGCTACTAGGAAGACAATTAACTCTATCCCAGCTGAAACCAGGACAGGTCCACAGCTGTGACACCTGTATATCCATGAGCACACCTACCAGAGTAGTGAAGAATGTTCCCCAACCCTTTCCAAAGGCAAGAACCCCAAGTCCAGCCACCTCAAGTGCATGTATACCAACACATGTAGTCTGGGCAACAAACAGGAGGAACTGGAGCTCCGTTCCCAGTCTGAGAGTTATGATGTCATAGGAATCAAAGAAACCTGGGGGGAAACACATGACTGGAAGACCACAATGGATGGCTACAAATTCTTTTGGAAAGCTAGGAAGGGAAGAAGAGGAGGTGGAGTTGCACTTTATGTAAAAGAGAAATTTGAATGTATGGAGGTGAGCTATGGAGACCGCAAAAGTTCTGTCATCAAATGCCTTTGGATCAAGATTAGAGGGATCATCACCAAAGGGGATCTTATGTTAGATATCTGTTGCCGACCTCCCAAGCAGGATGACGAGGCCTCTGTCTTTACTGGTGTAGCTGGACCCCAGATCACAAGATCAAGTAGCTACAACAATGCATATGTCAACATTTCTCTAGTAGTGGAGCAAGGGCTGGTCTGCAGCCTTTTGCAAGGGCTCAACCCACATAAATCTATGGGCCAGGATGGAATCCATCCCAAGGTGTTAAGAGCCAATTCCCTCAGGATCCTGGCATGCATCTCGTTGGGTCCCATGGACTTGTGTATGCTCAGATTCCTCAGGTGGTCTCAAACCTGATCTTCTCTTACAGTGGGAGGGACTTTGCTTCCCCAGTTCCTGCCTTGAGGTCCATCCACTTGAGAGGTGTGGGAAGAGAGGTTGCCAGTTTGAAATTTAAAAGATGTGCAAATTCCTGCACCTGGGGCAACATATCCAAAGAACCCAGTACAGGCTAGGATCTGTGTGGCTGGGGAGCAGCCTTGCTGAAAGGGACCTGGGGGTCCTGGTGGACAAGCTGAACATGAGTCAGCAGTGCACTGCTGCAGCGACAAAGGCAAATCGGATCCTGGGCTGCATCCACAGGGGCATTACTACCAGAGACAGAGACATGATCATCCCACTCTACTCAGCCCTTGTCAAGTTGCATCTGCAGTACTGTGTCCAGTTCTGGTCTCTACAATTCAAGAAAGACATGGACAGACTGGAGTGGGTCCGAAGGGTCCACAAAGATGATCAAAGGGCTGGAGAACCTGACCTATGAGGAAAGACTGAAGGAGTTAGATCTTTTCTCCCTGGAGAAAAGAAGGCTCAGGTGGAATGTCATCACAATATTCCAGTACTTAAAGGGCAGCTACAAAGAGGATGGATGCTCTCTCTTCACAAGGAGCCACATGGAGAAGACAAGGTGCAATGGGTAAAAGTGTCACTGGGAGAAGTTTTATCTTGACATATGAAAGAAATTTTTTACAGTGAGAACAATCAATCACCGGAACAACCTCCCCAGGGACATGGTAGAATTCCCATCACTGGAGGTTTTCAGGATTGGACAGGGTGCTAGATAATCTCATCTAGACTCCCTTTCCCACAGAAGGTTGGACCAGATGATCTTTTGAGGTCCTTTCCAGCTTAGGCTGTTCTATGATTCTATAATTCTGTGCTTGCCTTTCTACTCATTCTATGCTTGCCTTTCTACTCATTGGATTGGACCATTCTTGTTTTCTGAGGAGGCTGTCCTCGAAGATCAGCTAGCTCTCCTGGGCCCCTTTCCCCTCCAGGGCAGTTTCCCATGGGATCCTACCAAGCAGGGCCCTGAACAGGCCAGAATCTGTTCTTCTCAGGCCCAAGGTTGTAATTATACTGTTTTAATTTTCAAAAGTTATACCATTTCAATTTTCCATTAAACAAATTAGCAAAGTTTTGGTTAGCTAAGATTTTATGTGGAGAAAATTTTTTTAAAAAGTTATTAATTTCTAAGATTTCATCTTTGCTGCATATCATCATCAGACAAAGGATAATTTGGCATCTAATCTTTTTTATGAAATGCAAATGTGATTAGAAGAATAAAACATGAGATCTGGAAACATGAATAAAATTTAAAACTGTTTTTTGACGAATTAGGAATCTAAGTAGAGTCTGCACTCCCTGTCAGTTGGACAGAGTAATTTTTTCAGTATTGTTAGTTGTAGCCTATTGAAGAGAGGGAGAAATGAACTGAAGTGAAGAAACGAGGGCATTCTCTAGGATTTGCATCAAACTTTTGGGCTTCTAAGACCCACCTCTTGGACTCCATCTCTTCAAGTGAGATTTGTCTTGCAGACATCATTTGTACCATTTCCTCTGGCCAGGACTTTTTTTACTGTCAACAATGATTTCATGCCTTTGTTCTTTTCCTTATCTTACTAATATCTAGTTTTTTCTTTCCCCTTTTGGGGGAAATCCCAGTGTTCCACCCCCCTGGCAGACACTTGTTGAACAATTTCCCCTAAGTTTCCATCATCATGTTCTCCTTAAGTACCTTCTATTAAACAGGTCTGTTTATTAAATTGCCTGGTTCTAAGAAAGATATAACATCTGGTCTGGTAGTAGATGCTTGACTTATCATCCATTGGAGGCATTCAGTGATGCCACAGTTTAATAAAATCAATCATCAGGTATACCCAAGGAGATTTCGCCAAACCAGCTTGCCTGCAGACATGTTATTGCAATGTAAAAGATGGCTTGATTCTAGCTCTGAAAAGAAAATGCTACTGGATGACCATACATACAGGTTCTAGAGCCTTTCTCCTCCCCCCCCCCCTCTTTTTAAAAATTGTTTTGTTTTCATTAGACTGTACTGTAGTCCCTCTAGATTAACTGAATTTCTCACAGCTGCTCTTAAAGCTATTGAAATACCAAGAATAAAACAAACAAACAAGTAATATAGTACATAACCTGAAATGCTTTTAGGATATTAAAATTAAGTTTTAGTGGGTTTTGCTGTCCCTGAAGAACAAGGGAGAATCCATGATGGCCATAGTTAATACCATAGAAGTTCTGACTTGACTGTTGTTATGGGTTCAAAATGTTGGTGCCAGTTGATTTTAGGAAGAATTATAGGATTTTATGATTAAATGTCAAAATTATCATCTGGGTAAATAAACGAAGTTTTATCATTTGGCTTTTATTGTAACACATGCCATGATATAAAGCTTGATGGTCCTGAAACGTTGGCTAAAATTTTTTAATTACTGCAAAATCCAGATTCTTCATTTTAGAAAAGCTAATGAGTGTTTTTTACTTGTGTATATTGAGCTATATCAATTTGAAAGTCCAAGTTGGTACACAGCACCAAATATCCACTATGTATAGCTAATAAAAGATTATAACCCATTAAAGGGTAATGATCCAAGTTATTATGAACATGAAGTAAAGACATAAGGTTCATGAGTTAAGTGAAAAGTTTAAGATTAACTGGTTAATGAGGCCCAAATGTTTTAATAGTTGGAAAGAATTGAGTTAAAATTACTGCTGTTCCCTTGACTTTTTTAATCCTTTCACAAATCCCTTCACAAATTGTAATTCTGTTTTTTTTTATTACTTTTTCAACATAACACTGTACATATTGTTGTCCAATTTAAAATTTTACTCTGCTGAACTAACTGCATGTCTTAAAATACAAATGAGCTCAGAATTTCAAGCTTCAGCCAGAGAATTTCAGTGAACTTAAAATCAATAGAAAACATTTAGAGGACTCTTGCATATAGGACTGTCTTGGCTGACTTTTTTTTTTCATGTTTACAGTTTTGTAACATATACAGTTGTCATGGTTTAATCCCAGCCAGCAACTAAGCACCACATAGCCGTTCGCTCACTCCTCCCCCCAGCAGTGGGATAGGGAAGAGAATCGGGATAAAAGTAAACCTCATGGGTTGAGATAAAGCCAGTTTAATAGGACAGCAAAGGAAGAGATAATAATAGAATATACAAAACAAGTGATGCACAATGCAAATGCTCACCACCCGCTGACTGATGCCCAGTCCATCTCCAAGCAGCGATTTCCACCCCCTGGCCAACTCCCCCCCAGTTTATATGCTGAGCATGATGCCATATGGTATGGAATACCCCTTTGGCCACTTTGGGTCAGCTGCCCCCTCCCAGCTTCTTGTGCACCCCCAGCCTTCTTGCTGGCAGGGCATGAGAAGCTGAAAAGTCCTTAACTTAGTATAAGCACTACTTAGCAACACCTAAAACATCATTATGTTATCAACATTATTCTCATACTGAATCCAAAACACAGCACTATACCAGCTACTAGGAAGAAACCAGCTGGGATACACACAAATATCATTCCCTTAGTCTATGGGCCATCCCTATAAAATGTTAGCTAAGTTAATTTAGTCCATGACTTTGGACTCCATCTGTCATAATAGTCCTTCAGGGCAAGAAAGATGGTGTGTGGTGTTAGATTGTTGCATGCTGAAGCCAGTTATGTTTCCATTATCACTGTGCTTGTCCATTTCTATCATTGCTGCACTTTGCTCGGTTTCATCAAAGTTCATACTTCATTAATCTGGGTGATTCTTACTGTAATACCGTTGATATGGCATATAGTCACCAAAGAAATGATGATATACAGTATTATATAGCAACTAACATCATACAATTTAATTAACTATTCTCAACCAAAATCAAATCCTCTTGAGGCACACATCAGACTTCCCCATCCTTCCACATCACCCACCAAGTGCACCCAGGTCCTTGAGCTAAAGCAATCCCACGAATGGGTTTACCTTTGCCTGAGGCAGGAGTAACCCAGACTGTCTTCCCTAACATATCTTTTATGTGCACTACAGGGACTTTATCCCCCTTCTACAGTACGTAAAAATTCTGACTGGGCAGGGCCACCCCGATTGGCAGATCCTCTGGTGTTGACTAACCAGGTGGCTTTTGCTAAATGTGTATCCCAATGTTTGAAAGTTCCACCCCCCATTGCTTTCAATGTAGCCTTTAACAGTCCATTGTATTGCTCAATTTTCCCAGAGGCTGGTGCATGATAGGGGATGTGATATATCCACTCAATGCCATGCTCTTTGGCCCAGGTGTCTATGAGGTGGTTTCAGAAAAGAGTCCCATTGTCTGACTCAATTCTTTCGGGGGTGCCATATCGCCATAAGATTTGCTTTTCAAGGCCCAGGATAGTGTTCTGGGCAGTGGCATGGGGCACGGGATATATTTCCAGCCATCCGGTGGTTGGTGGTTGCTTCCACCACTGTAAGCACATGGCACTTGCCTTGGCGGGTTTGTGGGAGTGTGATATAGTCAATCTGCCAGGCTTCCCCATATTTATATTTCAGCCATCACCCTCCATACCACAGGGGCTTTAAACGCTTGGCTTGCTTAATTGCAGCACATGTTTCACATTCATGGATAACTTGTGCAATACTGTCCATAGTCAGGTGAACCCCTTGATCACGAGCCCATCTATATGTTGCATCTCTTCCCTGATGGCCTGAGGTGTCATGGGCCCACCAAGCCATAAATAGCTCACCCTTATATTGCCAGTCCAGGTCCACCTGAGCCACTTCAGTCTTGGCAGCCTGATCCACCTGCTGGTTGTTTTGATGTTCTTCAGTGGCCTGACTCTTGGGTACGTGAGCATCTACGTGACGTACTTTTACAACCAGATTCTCTAGCCAGGAGGCAATATCTTGCCACAGTGCGGCAGCCCAAATGGGTTTACCTCTGCGCTGGCAGTTGCCCTTCTTCCATTGCTGTAACCACCCCCACAGGGCATTTGCCACCATCCATGAGTCAGTATAGAGATAGAGCACTGGCCATTTTTCTCTTTCAGCAATGTCTAAAGCCAGCTGGATAGTTTTCACCTCTGCAAACTGACTCGATTCACCTTCTCCTTCAGCAGTTTCTGCGACTTGTCGTGTAGGACTCCATACAGCAGCCTTCCACATCTGATGTTTTCCCACAATGTGACAGGATCCGTCAGTAATCAGGGCATATTGCCTCTCATTTTCTGGCCGTTTATTATACAGCAGGGCCTCTTCAGCCCGTGTCACCTCCTCCTCTGGTGACATTCCAAAATCTTTGCCTTCTGGCCAGTCCGTGATCACTTCTAACATTCCTGGGCAACAGGGGTTTCCTATGTGAACCCGTTGTGTGATCAGTGCGATCCACTTACTCCACGTGGCATCAGTTGCATGATGTGTAGAAGAGACCTTCCCTTTGAACATCCAGCCCAGTACTGGCAGTAGGGGTGCTAAGAGGAGCTGTGTTTCAGTACCAACCACTTCTGAGGCAGCTTGAACTCCTTCATATGCTGCCAAGATCTCTTTTTCAGTTGGAGTATAGCGAGCCTCGCATCCACGATATCCTCGACTCCAAAACCCCAGGGGTCGGCCTTGAGTCTCCCCTGATGCTTTCTTCCAGAGGCTCCAGGTAGGGCCATTCTCCCCAGCTGCAGTATAGAGCACATTTTTAACATCTTGTCCTGCCCGGGCTGGTCCAAGGGCTACTGCATGAACAATCTCCTGTTTAATTTGTTCAAAGGCTTGTTGTTGCTCAGGCCCCCATTTAAAATCATTCTTCTTCCTGGTCACTTGATAGAGAGGGCTTACAATCAGACTGTAATTTGGAATATGCATTCTCCAAAAGCCCAGAACACTGAAGAAGGCCTGTGTTTCCTTTTTATTACTCGGTGGGGTCATAGCTGCTATTTTGTTGATCACATCCATTGGGATCTGACCACGCCCGTCTCGCCATTTTATTCCTAAAACCTGGATCTCCTGTGCAGGTCCCTTGACCTTACTTTCTTTTATGGCAAAACCAGCCTTCAGAAGGATTTGGATTATTTTCTTCCTTTTCTCAAAAACTTCTTCTGCTGTGTTGCCCCATACGATGATGTCATCATTGTATTGCAGGTGCTCTGGAGCTTCACCTTTTCTAGTGCAGCCTGGATCAGTCCTTGGCAAATGGTAGGGCTGTGTTTCCACCCCTGGGGCAATCGATTCCAAGTGTACTGGACGCCCCTCCAAGTAAAGGCAAATTGCGGATGACACTCTGCTGCCAGAGGGATTGAGAAAAATGCATTAGCAATGTCAATTGTGGCATACCACTTGGCTGCCTTTGATTCCAGTTCGTACTGAAGTTCCAGCATATCTGGCATGGCAGCACTCAGCGGTGGTGTGACTTCATTCAGGCCACAATAGTCAACTGTTAGTCTCCACTCCCCATTAGATTTCCGCACTGGCTATATGGGACTATTAAAGGGTGAGCAAGTCTTGCTGATCACTCCTTGGCTCTCCAGTTGACGAATCAGCTTATGGATGGGAATCAGAGAGTCTTGGTTGGTGCAATATTGCCACCGGTGCACCATCATGGTAGCAATTGGCACTCGTTGTTCTTCAACCCTCAGCAACCCCACAATCAAAGGGTCTTGAGAGAGACCAGATAAGGTGGGCAGCTTTTCAATTTCCCTCTGTCTCCAATGCAGCTATACCAAAAGCTCATCAATACCCCTTTGGGTCCTTAAAATACCCTCTCCTGAGGTAGTCTATGCCAAGGATGCATGGAGCCTGTGGGCCAGTCACAATGGGGTGTTTCTGCCACTCATTCCCAGTTAGGCTTACTTCAGCTTCCAATACAGTTAGCTGTTGGGATCCCCCTGTCACACCAGAAATACAGATGGGTTCTGCCCCTTTATAACTTGATGGCATTAGGGTACACTGTGTACCAGTGTCTACTAGAGCCTTATACTCCTGTGGGTCTGATGCGCCAGGGCATCGAATCCACACAGTCCAGTAAAGCGGGTTGTCCCTTTCCTACACCTGGCTGGAGGCATGGCCCTTCTAGTCCTGGTCATAGTATTCAGTACTCCTTGTAAATACAAATCTGAAGTCCTTTTAAGAGGATCAGAAGTAAGATGAGCCTTTCTACTCTGTCTGGGGAACTACCCACTGGAGACTGCAGCAGCAATTTTCCTGGATGAACTCCCATTTGTGATTGTTTTTCCTTGCAACTCACATACCTGTGCCTCTAGGGTCGAGGTACGTTTTCCATTCCACTTCCTCATGTCCTCTCTGTGGTCACACAGGTAAAACCATAGGGTGGCCTGTGGTGTGTACCCTCTGTATCCTCTCTCTTGAGCAGAGGAACGCTTAATCCTAATAGCTGAGACATTGGTCCGTACAGGTGGGGAGTAAGATCTAGCCTCTTTGAGCTGCTGGACCAGTTTCTCCACAGCTGACACAAGGGAGGAAGAGTCATTTTCTTCATATTGCTGGAGTTGGCCAGCCAATTCATCCACAGTTTGTCTGTCTCCATCTTTCCAGGTCATTACTGCCAATGAGTTGGCACGACTATGGTATACTCCGTACAAACTTCTGCTGCATGGGTCACGTGTACCTGACTTCATGTGGATCTTTGGATAACTGCTTGTTGTCCAGGTCATCATAAATCACCTCCAGCACGGCTAATTCCCTCAGGACTGGATACCTCTCTCCATGGCGGTCCACTTGCCTGGGTGACATATAACATCGTCCTTGAAGGGGTACCTTTCCTTCATGCCTGACAGGAGTTGCCTCCAGAGGCTGAGGACTTGTGCCCTTTTCAAATCGCTTTGTCAATGCCCCTTTACCTAGAGAGGAATCCCAGCTGTTTGGCTTCCTTACCCTCTAATTCCAGGCTACTGGCCCCGTTATCCCAGCATCGGAGCAGCCAGGTGACAATGTGCTCACCTGGACTATGGCTGAAATCTTTTCGCATATCCCGCAGCTCACTCAGGAATAGGGATCGAGCGGTTACTGCCTCATTTATGAGTTCTTCTTCTTCCTCCTCCCCAATAGGAAGCTACCTCTCTTTCTCCTGTACTCATGATGGCCCTGCTTCAGAGTAGTCTGCCTCCTCCGCTTCTTCCTCCTGTTCTCTCTTAGAAGCTTCTTCATCCCTTACTAAATGAGCTGACTTCCACTTTCAATATTTCTTCTTGTGTATGGGGGTGACTGATACCAGCACGGGTTGATTCTGTGGTTCAGCTGCAGTGCTGTTGCCAGGGATGGAGTAACCGCATGGTGCCTGTCGCAGGGGTTGGAGTGGCCGCAGCGCCTGTCATTTTGTTGTCAGATCCAGAGACCTTCATTCCCGTTGAGGGCACTGAATAGTGTTAAACAGGGCTCAGTAGGTGTGGGTCAGGCCCCAGCACATTGCAGTGATTTGTGTCTTGCTGGAATTACCAGGGTGACAGCATCCTTTTTCTAAATATTTTACTAGTTCTTCAGGATTCTGCACTTGTTTGGGGGGAAATTCCAAAACACTGGAGGTGACCGCTGTCCTATGCACTTGTCCATACTATCCCACACACCCTGCCACTCATAAGTATCCAGCCTCGGGGCAGATCTCTGGATGGTATTCTTAAATATTTGTTTAACCCTAAACAAGACCTGAAACACATTCAGGAGACATAGCAATAGGAACAAGCAGGTTTGAACATCCCAAGGATATTCAAAAGTCTCAAGAGCTATTGTAATTTGCCTGGAGGAGAAGGGGAAGATGAAGGAAGGTATCATCTCCCCCATGGATTGCCTCTCCAAGGAGAAAAGGTAAAAGGTGTAATTATTAATAGTTTCCAATAGATGGTTCCTGAAGTATGGAGATGAAGGCAATGCTGAGTACAAATACCAGATTGGTCTCACAACCAATAATTTTATCAGACCATAAGCCAGCATTATACAATACAGCAAAGCGATAACCTTAATCCAACTCCCAGAGGTGATAAACAGCACCACAGAGATTATATACGGTAAGTAAGGTGTTACATAACTCTGAGAACAAGTAAAACAACATTGTGACCTGCAGCTATTAAACTAATATAATGAATGCTTATAACAAATTTGTTTTAACAAACTCTGGTCAGATCTGTTATCTCAACACTTCAAGCCCCATGTTGGGCACCAAAAGACTGCTGTGGTTTAACCCCAGCCAGCAACTAAGCACCACACAGCTGTTTGCTCACTCCTCCCCCCAGCAGTGGCATGGGAAAGAGAACCAGGATAAAAGTAAACCTCATGGGTTAAGATAAAGACAGTTTCTTAGGACAGCAAAGGAAGAGAAAATAATAATAATAATGATAAAGGAATATACAAAACAAGTGATACACAATGCAAATGCTCACCACCCGCTGACTGATGCCCAGTCCATCTCCAAGAAGTGATTTCCACCCCCTGGCCAACTCCCCCCCAGTTTATATGCTGAGCATGATGCCATATGGTATGGAATACCCCTTTGGCCACTTTGGGTCAGCTGTCCTGGCTGTGCCCCCTCCCAGCTTGTTGTGCACCCCCAGCCTTCTTGCTGGCAGGGCACAAGAAGCTGAAAAGTCCTTAACTTAGTATAAGCACTACTTAGCAACACCTAAAACATCATTATGTTATCAACATTATTCTCATACTGAATCCAAAACACAGCACTATACCAGCTACTAGGAAGAAAATTAACTCTATCCCAGCCAATACCAGGACAACAGTATAGAAAATAAATGGCATCTAAATATAAATCCAGCTTTGACTGTAGGATTTTAAAATTACAACAGTTTTATAAATTACTATATAATGTATTAATACTTGAATGAGATCTTCCTCTCATCTCTTCAATTCTTGTCACAGTTTTCTCCACCTCTCTTCAGATAGGACTGAAAACATTTTCCATGAAGTTTAATGAATACTTATTTTAACAGTGAGTCCAAGTTAATTACTCAGTACTTTGACATAATAAAATGTTATTTTGTGTGGAGGCAGGGGTTGTTTGCCAGTCCTATTAAGTTTGGTTATAGCAGCTGTACAGTCTCTTCTACAGTGATGTTTCCCTCACTTAATCCAAATAAATAACTACTATTTCTTTTGTTTTCTTTTCCTGAAGTCGAACAACTTATCCTTACACAGAAACCCAGATGTATAGCCAAAACACAGGGGGAAATTACTTCGATACTCAAGGAAGTTCTGCACAGGCAACAACAGTGGTCTCCTCTCATAGTATGGTGGGCACTGGAGGGATTCAGATGGGTGTTGCAGGAGGACAGCTCATTAGCAGCTCAGGAGGGACCTATCTCATTGGCAATTCAATGGAAAATTCTGGTCATTCAGTGACTCATACAACGCGGGCCTCCCCAGCTACAGTAAGTACTTCCGAACTATTTTAAATCTTTGGGGATAGTTTCTATGTTAAATCTTTGGGGATAGTTTCTTAGTCACTATGATGTCCCTGTGTGCTGATATGTTTCTGTAGTAAAAAGCATATTATGTTGTCAGAATCAGTAATACATGGCTTTTTCTTGCAAATATTTACATTTAGTTTAACTTTCTGCATGTGAATAGTATTAATTAAGTGCTGTGGTGGTTTAACACTAGCCAGCAACTAAGCACCACACAGCCGCTCGCTCACTCCCCCCCCCGGTGGGATGGGGGAGAGAATCAGTAGAGTAAAAGTGAGAAAACTGGTGGGTTGAGATAAAGACAGTTTAATAATTTATAATAACAATAATAATAATAACAATTGTTGTTGTTGTTATTATTAAGGAAAAGAAAAAAAAAACAAAGAGAGAAAAATAAAACCCAAGGAAAGACAAGTGATGCAAATGAAAACAATTGCTCACCACCAACTGACCGATGCCCAGCCAGTCCCTGAGCAGCGTGTCGTTGTCATCGTCCCCCCCCAACCTTCCCCCTAGTTTTGTTGCTGAGCATGATGTCATATGGTATGGAATAGCCCTTTGGTCAGTTGGGGTCAGCTGTCCTGGCTGTGTCCCCTCCCAACTTTTTGTGTACCTCCAACTTACTCACTGGCAGGGAAGTGTGAGAAACAGAAAAGGCCTTGACTCTGTGTAAGCACTTTTCAGCAATAACTAAACCATCCCTGTATTATCAACACTGTTTTCATCACAAACCTAAAACATAACCCCATACTAGCTACTGTGAAGAAAATTAACTGTATCCCAGCCAAAATCAGCACATTCTCCACCCCTTATTGCATACCATTCATGTCATGCTCAGGTCCCACGCTATCCAATACATCCTCATTAACCACCCCTTCCCCCATAAAGTGTTTGTGAAATGTCCATAAATATCCATAAAATGTTATGGTGGTCACTCAGGACAGGAGAGGTGGTGTGTTGCTTGGGGTTATTGGGCACCAAAGCCAGCTGAGGTCAGATCACTGCTGCACTTTTACTGCTTCTTGTAAGGCTTGTCCTCCATTGGTTCAGGTGGTTCCTGCTGTAGTAATTCCCATAACATGGAACTCAAATCCCAGGTTGCAACAATTTAAAGCTATTTCCATTACAGTCTGCACCCCAGTCCCTTTGGACCAGATCATCAGGTTTAACATTGCAATGAACTCCTCCCCTTGCCCCTGCTCTGGCTTGGACTTATTCACAGACTGCAGTCCGTTAGGGGTGTACCTGCTCCAAGTGGAGCCTTATCTATGAGCCACAGTCTCTTCAGAGGTATACCTCCTGTGGCATAGACTTATCCACAGTCACTTTGATGTGCACCTGTTCCAGCGTGGCCTTATCCACGGGCCACAATGCCTTCAGAGATATACCTACTCCAGCATGGCCTTACCCCTGGCTGCAATCCCTCCAGGGGCATACCTGCTCTGTCGTGGGCTTATCCATGGCCACGTGCTTTGAGGTGCTCCAGCATGACCTCATGCATAGCCACGGATACTTCAAGGTGTACCTGCTGCAGCATGGACTTATCCACAGCCACAGATGCTTTGAGGTGTACCTTCTCCAGCATGGACTTATCCTTGGGCCACAATCCCTTCAGAGGTATACCTGCTGCGGCATAGACATAACCACAGCCACAGATGCTTCAAGATGTACCTGCTCTGGCATGGACTTATCCACAGCCACAGATGCTTCGGGGTGTCCTGCTCCTGCATGGACTCATCCACAGGTCACAGTCCCTTCAACTCAAGTTCACACTGGAGTTCCAGCCTGTCCAGTACAGCAGCACAGAAACAGCAGCGATGCCCTGGCCATCTGCCAGCCCAGGTGCATCTCCATTGTTGTTATCAAAATGTTCCCAGGCACAGCAGAGTAAGATGATAAGCACTACAGCAAGCAGCAAAAGCAAAAAGGAGCCACTAACGAGCACTAGACTAATATACAGTGAGGCAAGCAAGACCCACAGCAAGCACAGGAGCCTGCCAATTAATAACTAAACAGCAATAACAGCTATAAATTTGATCTAGCACATTCCAATCAAACCTGTTGTTATCTCAAACCCTTTGAGACCTATGTTGGGTGCCAAAAAGGACTGTCGTGGTTTAACCCCAGCCGGCAACTAAGCACCACGCAGCCATTTGTTCACTTCCCCCCAGTGGGATGGGGGAGAGAATCAGAAGGGCAAAAGTGAGAAAACTTGTGGGATGAGATAAAAACAGTTTAATAATTTTTTAAAAGAAATAATAATAATACAGAAAAGAAAAAAAAATAACAGAGAAAAATATAACCCAGGAAAGACAAGTGATGCAAATGAAAACCATTGCTCACCACCAACTGACCGATGCCCAGCCAGTCCCCAAGCAGTGCCCTCCCCCACCGCCAACCTCCCCCCACTAGTTGTATTAGTTGTATTGCTGAGCATGATGTCATATGGTATGGAATATTCCTTTGGTCAGTTGGGGTCAGCTGTCCCAGCTGTGTCCCCTCCCAACTTTTTGTGTACCTCTAGCCCAATCACTGGCAGGGTGGTGTGAGAGGCAGAAAAGGCCTTGACTCTGTGTAAGCACTATTCAGCAGTAACAAAAACATCCCTGTATTATCAACACTGTTTTCATCACAAACCTAAAACATAACCCCATACTAGCTACTATGAAGAAAATTAACTCTATCCCAGCCAAAACCAGCGCAGTGTACTGGGGATGCTCGCATGCATAAGAATGTGGCTGAGACTGAAAATTTGTAGGACTGGGGCCTGAAACAGCTTCTTTAGACACTTTATCTTTCTTTCTGAAAAAGAAAAAAATATTACTAAGATAATTTATATCTAATATAAACTTTAAATGAATTAGCTCATCATAGAGATGTCTGAGCATTTATGTATTGACTCCATATTATTGTTGGGTTTGTAGCTTATTTCAAGATATTTGTTACTTGTTCAGAATACTCAGAATATATTATCTTAGTTCACTGTCATTACTTATGGTAGTTCTCAATTCCATTTCAAGATCAGCTTATTGTGGAAATGTCTTAAGGGATGGAAAAATGCATTCTGTTACAGCTATGATAGTTAATATTATAAAAAACTAACCATGAAGACAAACATGTTCCTTTCCCTTAGGGAATTCCAGGGATGTAAATGGTTTTATGCTTATTCTAGCTTTGCTGGATAGCCTTAATGAACACTTACCAAACCATTGATGACATTCTGACCTGGTTGTAGAGATTTGGTAATAATGTGCAAGGGAACTTGTGACATCTGCAGTAACAAGAGTTGAAAATTGTCATGAAGGGATTGATAGTGATGTATAGGACAATTAAATAGCATTTCTTTTTGAACAGGTTTTTTTCATAGGGTTTTTTTGGTCAAAAAAAGCTACTAATATTAAACAATTTTACTTTTTGAAACAAGTGTAATGAGTAAAAACTCATTACAAAAATATCAAAAAGCAAAAGCAGCACTTCATCCTATTTCTTGACTTTGCATAATCAGGTAAAAAATGTTTTTACTCGTGAAAACTTTTTCATGGAATGTGATTACAAAGTGTAGGAAGAATGAGCATGGCTTTATCTAAGCAAAAGCAATGAAACTTCTGAAGTGACGTAAATTTGAAAAGTAATATTTCTTTAAAATATTTAAATGGAAAAAATATTCCTGTGTCATGTTACTTATTATGAATTGCTTTATATTTTAATTTTAATAAACCCTTTAGACATTATAAGCTTTCTTCTCAATTGAATCAGAACATGTCATCTGCAGATGACCTTTTGTTCTCAAGCAAAATATCATGCCATAAGTTTAGTATTATAAATTGATAATAGAATTCAATAAGTGGAAAAATTAATTTAGTGTAGGATCAAAGTGTAGATGACATACAGTCAGTAAACACAAGCAAATTTCAAGCAATCCAGGAAGAGTAGTAGACTTTGAAGTTTGATATCCTAGAATCATTTGAATAGTATCAAAACTCCATATCAATTTTTGCAAAAGAAAAGATAATTAAATTTTTTTGACCAAATTTAGAAGCTAGAATTTAATTTTCCAAAATAAATATTACAATGATGTCTTATGCAAACAAAATTTAAGGTACATACCTTTCACTATCCTGCACTTGCTTCATGTGTTAAACTGTTAATTAGGATGTTCTGAATTATTTTTAATTTGCTATATCTAGTTTTTAAGGAATACAGATAAAACTTAAATTACAATTCCAAAATTGTGTTTCTACCATTAAATAGTTTTCCTCCCATTTTTAAGGTATTATATATAGTGTATTGTTACATAAATGAGGCATTATAATACATTAAAGTGCATTTCTTGTTGATAAATTATTAAGCAGGAAACTACAAAATTACATTCATTATTAATATTTTATAGAATCATAAAATGCTTTGGGTTGGAAGGGACCTCTATAGGTCATCTAGTCCAAACCCCCCTGCCATGGGCAGGGACACCTTCCACCAGATTAGGCTGCTCAGACCCCCATCCAACCTGGCCTTGAACACTTCCAGGGAGGGGGCATCCACAACTTCTATGGGCAACCTGTTCCAGTGTCTCACCACCCTCATTGTAAAGCATTTCTTCCTTATGTGCAGTCTAAACCTACCATCTTTCAGTTTTCAACCATTGCCCCTTGTCCTGTCACTACAGGCCCTGGTAAAAAAGTCTCTCTCCATCTTTCTTATAGGCCCCCTTTAAGGCTGCAATAAGGTATCCCTGGAGCCTTCTCTTCTCCAGGCTGAACAACCCCAACTCTCTCAGCCTTTCTTCAGAGGAGAGGTGTTCCAGCCCTCTGATCATTGTCATGGCCCTCCTCTGGACCCGCTCAAACAGAACTGGATGCCCCAGATCTGGATGCAGTACTCCAGGTGGGGTCTCACGAGAACGGAATAGAGGGGGAGAATTGACCTGTTGGCCACGCTTCTTCTGATGCAGCCCAGGATCAGGATGCGATTGGCTTTCTGAGCTGCGAGTGCACGTTGCTGGCTCATGTCCAATTTTTCGCCCACCAGTACCCCCAAGTCCTTCTCCACAGGGCTGCTCTCAATCCATTCATCCCCAGTCTGTATTGATACTGGGGATTGCCCTGACCCACGTGCAGGACCTTGCACTTGGCCTTGTTGAAATTCTTGAGGTTTGCATGGGCCCACTTCTCGAGCCTCTCTAGGTCCCTCTGGAAGCCATCCCTTCCCTCTAGCAAATCAACTGCATCACTCAGCTTAGTGTCATCTGCAGACTTGCTGAGGGTGCACTCAATCCCGCTGTCTGTGTTGCTGATGAAGATATTAAACAGTATTGGTCCCAATACAGACCCCTGAGGGACACCACTTGTCACCGGTTTCCACTTGGACACTGAGCCATTGACTGTAACTCTTCGGATGTCGCCATCCAGCCAGTTCCTTAGCCATCCAGCCAGTTCCATCCATCAAACCTGTACCTCTCCAATTTAGCAGCCAGAATGTTGTGGGGGACTGTATCAAACGCCTTACAGAAGTCCGGGTAGATGACAACCATAGCTCTTTCCTTGTCCACCGATGCAGTCACTCCATCGTAGAAGGCCACTGGATTAGTCAATTAGTCAGGCAGTTTGCCCTTGGTGAAGCCATGTTGGCTGTCTGTAATCACCTCCCTGTCTTCCGTATGTTTCAACATATCTTCGAGGAGCATCTGCTCCATGATCTTCCAAGGCACAGAGGTGAGGCCGAGTGGTCAGTAGTTCCCAGGGTCCTCCTTTCTACCCTTTTTAAAACTGGGTGCAATGTTTCCCTTTTTCCAGTCACCGGGGACGTAGTCTGACTGCCATGGCTTTTCAAATATAATGGAGAATGGCGTAGCAACTACATCAGCCAATTCCCTCAGGACCCTGGCATGCATCTCGTTGGGTCCCATGGACTTGTGTATGCTCAGGTTCCTCAGGTGGTCTCAAACCTGATCTTCTATGATGGGAGGAACTTCATTCCCCCAGTCCCTGCCTTGAGGACCAGCTTCTTGAGAGATGTGGGAAGAGAGATTTTCATTGAAACTGAGGCAAAAAAAATGTTGAGCAACAGTCTTTTCCATGTCAGTTGTCACCAGTTCTCCTGTCCCATTTATCTGGTCAGGAGGGCGAGGGTACACTGTCTTTCATCTGTATTTTCTTGCTGACATACCTGTTGAAACCCTTAGTATTATTCTCATCCCTTGCCAAATTCAGTACCAGCTGTGCCTTAGCTTTCCTGATCCCATCCCTACACCTCTGGGAAGCTGTATTCTTCCCAGGATACACATCCCCAGTTCCACTGCCTGTGCGTTTCCTTCTTGCACTTTACTTTGACCAGGAGGTCCTTACTGGGCCATGCTGGTTTCCTGCCTTCCTTGCCTGATTTCTTACATGTGGGAATCAGGAGCTCTTCCGCTCTAAGAAAAATGTCCTTGAAGAGCTGCCAGCTCTGTTCAGCTCCTTTATTCCTGAGGGCAGTTTCCCAGGGATTTCCATCCACTAATTCCTTAAACAACTGAACCTTTGCTCTCTTAAAATTCAGTGTCCTGACTCTGCTTTTCACCTGGCCCATATCCTTCGAGACTATGAATTCCATCAGGGCATGATCACTGCAGCCCAGGCTGCCAACAGTCTTGAGATCTCTAATTAGTTCTTGACATCTCACATTAATTTTAGGCTCTTGATATATAGGGCTCAACTTGTACAAGCAAGAGGCAATTGAAACCTAAACAGTTCAGCTTAAAATGTGACGTCAAACACATGCTCAGTTTTAAAATTACAAGAAGGTATAAATAAACCAGGCAAACTAGAACAAAACAGCAGTTCAGTTTTTCTTTGCTTTGTACCTGATATAGCTAGAGCTCATTTCACTTTTAATCCTCATCCTACTTGCACCATCAGAATATTTTTCATACCTATATAGAGAATTTAAGAGACCACAATAATATGTAGCCAGGCCTGCTTCCTAATGTCATACTCAGCAAATGTATTCAAATCTCTTAAATTAATTTTGGATAATTTTCACATGGAGACAAATGAACCAGGAATGGGCTTATTATAACCTCTGACACTTTTACCATATCAAGATTTAGTTCTGTTTCAGTGTTTACAACAAACAATTTTGTTTTATTCACCCTCACTAATCAAATAATTGCATTTTTGTAAGTAGCAAGTTAGTCATAACATTGATAAGATTTTAACTCTTCCTGATAATTCTACTTATGGTTGTAGGAGGAGTGATTTGCCCTATGCCATGGTTTAACCCCAGCCAGCAACTAAGTGCCACGCAGCTGCTCACTCACTCCCCCCCACCCAGTGGGATGGGGGAGAAAATTGGGAAAAAGAAGTAAAACTCATGGGTTGAGATAAGAACGGTTTAATAGAACAGAAAAGAAGAAACTAATAATGATAATGATAACACTGATAAAATGACAGCAGTAATGATAAAAGGATTGGAATATACAAATGATGCACAGTGCAATTGTTCACCACCTGCTGATTGACGCCCAGTTAATCCCGGAGTGGCAGCAATCCTCCCTCCCCCACTCCCCCCAGTTTATATACTAGATGTGATGTCACATGGTATGGAATACCCCATTGGCCACTTTGGGTCAGCTGCCCTGGCTGTGTCCTGTGCCAACTTCTTGTGTCCCTCCAGCCTTCTTGTTGGCTGGGCATCAGAAGCTGAAAAACCCTTGACTTTAGACTAAACATTACCTAGCAACAACTGAAAACATCAGTGTTATCAACATTCTTCGCATACTGAACTCAAAACACAGCACTATACCAGCTATTAGGAAGACAATTAACTCTATCCCAGCTGAAACCAGGACACCGTAATTGGTTAGCAATTTGAAATTATATTGCATGTTGTTTCCTACTTGAAGGATGAGTCTGAGTGGGTTACTGACAGTTACTGTCAGAGGATGGGCAGCTACAGCAAAGTCTAATTAGAAAATTATCTGCCCTATAAATAATAGAATTTAAATCACCCTGCACTTTTTACCATATGTGAATGTCTTAAAGACTGTTCTAGTAAAATTCAAATTATATTATCAATGTTTCCTAATGTCAAAACTTTCAAAATGTGTATATAGTTATTAAATTAAAAAATGTATTATGCTTGTCAGCCAGGGAGGAGCTCCCATCCATTAGTTCTAGTTTTTTTAACAAGCATTAGGATTGATCTGCAATCACTGTTATTCATCAGTCCTCACTAACCATAGGAACTCTTGACTCAGAAATTTATCCTATTTCAGTCATGCTTGTGCAGATCAAAAGGTACATGGAAATAAAAACAAAGTCAATATGAATGAATTAATTAATACTTCTGGCACTAAGTACAGTGTGCTAAGCATTCTCCTGATGTAAAAGAAAGCATGGTACCTTCCTAAAATAAACCATCTGCTAATGGAGTGGGAGAAAAAGAGTAACAGCCACAAATAAGGAGGCCCAATAGTAATGTCATATCCTGATAATATAATTTTGGTGGAAGTATTATAGTTATTTTAAGAGCAAAAAAATATAAAAATGTGTAAACTTCCATAGCCTTATTTTAAGCTGGAGTGGTTGAGATTTGGGAAGTAGTTTGAGATGAGATTTTATTTATTCAGTCAATCTTTTTCCAGGTAAAGGAACATTTTAAGTTGTCTATTCCCCTCACCTGTTTGCTAATTAGCAGCACAGTTTTTATGTAGCTGGATTTGTCCTAAGATGAACAAACTGCTTCAGATAAAAAAATCAGAGATGCATGGATCTTTATGTTACATTGTTCCTTTTCTTTTTTTCTGTGAAAATGTGTAAAGTAGGTCAAACATGACTAGCCACTGACTGCTATCATATCAGTCCAATTCTCAGTGGCATGGTGTTAGCACTTTTCTAGAGGAGTGGATTCCTGTGTGTCTAATTAAATAGCAAGTTTGTACTAAAAGTGGCAGTTCATCTCTTGCCAGCTCTGTCTTGTCATATTTTTTTCTGAATTTTTAAAAATAATTATCTGAACTCTCTGGCTTGTTTCTCAATCCTGATTTCCTGATGGGACTAACTGTTGTGGAAGTGTATGGCTCTTCCTATGTGTTTTTTAAGAGTTCAGTGGAGTGTGCCTGTTTTAGAAATCCTAAGTAAGCTTGACAAGGTTTTGGGGAGTTTTTTGAGCCTGTACCATATCTGGCAGATCAACTAGAGGGCAGCTCAGTGGTTTAGAATCTCAAGTGTATGAGAAAGGTGAGGTATATGAAGTACTGCTTGATTTATAAAAAGGGGTTGGATCCAAGAGAACAAATGGAATTGATAATTTGACCAGCCATTTGAAACATAGAGCAAGGAAGATAAAAATGGACAGTGAATTGTCATTTGAGAACTTAAAGAAGTCATCTGATATAAACTCCAAACATTTTGAATTTTTACCAAGTCATGGATGTTATGTATGCTTCTGCTCCATATGTTGGCCCTGTATGTTGTTTTCTGATTATAAGAAAGATTTATATTCATCAGTCAATATGCATACCCTATGCACATGCAGACTACTGGAGATAACTGTGATGTGTTTATTTTATAATGAAATGTAATGGATGCTCATAGCATCTGAAATACCCTCACGCTGACATCAGAAAA
Source organism: Astur gentilis (assembly GCF_929443795.1). Lineage (NCBI taxonomy): Eukaryota > Metazoa > Chordata > Aves > Accipitriformes > Accipitridae > Astur > Astur gentilis. The sequence continues at coordinate 31,058,954 of NC_064918.1, forward strand.
CAAACAAAATAATTAGGGCCCCTGTTCATTTCTCCCAGCTTTCCTATCTGATTAGGGACAGAAAAGAAGTCCTCAGCCTAATTAAACATTCCAGCTGGGAAAAGTGTGAATTTTGGAGGCCATTATTTTCTTGAACTTGTCTGTCTCCTCCTTAATTATTATAAATATATTAGTTACAGTATTTTATTTTGGAAGATAAACAGAAATAAAACATTATGAAAAATGATACAGTAGCAGAGACTATAACTATGTCTAACTGTCAATATTTTCATTAGATGACTGGTGTCTTACTGAAGTGGCCAGCACTGTTCCAGTAATTAATTATTTTCTCTCTTGTTCTCCTTTGAATATGAGCTACCTCCTGCTGTTTGTGCATCTAGTCCGATACAAACACTTCTAAAGCTTTTCTGAATTCTTTTAAAGTTGGCATATATAAAATAGCAGACATATTTTGCATCTTTTTATGATCTTTTTGTGTATATGTACAAAACTTTTTTCCCAAAATCTTAAAAGAATTGTTGTTTTATTTCTTCTGTCTTTCAATTACTTTTTAATTCTCTTGAGCAAAATTCGATATAATCTAGTAAAAGCTCTACAACAGTTGCTTAGTCTGCGAGGACTTTCAAGAGAATCTTTCACATTCTTCTGGGTGTAAAAGTTGGACTTGTGAGTTTCCTTTATATGCTCACTGATGCTTCATTTTCAAGTCTCAGCTTCTAGGCAAGTTTGTCTGCCCAATTCAACCCTCTGGCATGAGTACCTCTTCAGAGGACAGTAGCATTTGTATGAATGCACTGTTTTGAAATATAAGTGAAAAGCACTCTGGAGTTCTCATCCATTTATCATATAACACTTGATTATTATAGTGATGTGTATAGACCTTATTTTAGGATTCTCAACAAGAAAGTAACAATTGTTACAAGGAAAAGCTATAACACTTATCACTAGTACCCAAGGCTTAATTATCTGTGCTGAATTTATTTTTTTCTAATATATATTTGATGAATTAGTAATTTCTTCACAATGATGAAGAATTTCTTCACTTGATGAAAACTTCTTTAGTATTTCACTTGGTTTAAAGCCTACAATGGCAACATTTTTGAAGCAGATAAAGTTAAAAGGTGCTAAAGATATAGCAGATAAAAATAAAAGGAAGCAGATAAAGTTAAAAATAGGTACCTGTGTAGATAGAGACATGGACTTCTTTTGGACATGAGGCAGCAAATGTCTCAAACTTTAAGATATCACCAAAAGTAGCCTGTTTTACTGTCAGTGAAAAGGGATTTAGAAATGCAAACAAATATAGATAATGAATTGGAGGATTGTTGGAGCGGCGGAGGAATGCACATAAGTCGACCCAATATGAGTGATAGAAGTGATTCAACTTTATTTGCACAGATAGCTCATATTTATACTGCTTGCGATAATTATGCCTACTAGTCCTAATATGATTGGTACATTGCTAATGTTTATTCATTACTAAAACACACCCACATGTGATTTGCAGCTATGCGTGTTCCGTAACTTTCTCATGGGAACTTCTTCAAAAGTTACTTATGAAGTTATGCCAAGGTCACACCGTCCCTGTCTTTCTCCTGATAACAGCGAGACCAGCTGTTGTTTTTCTCCTGATATCAGCAAGGCCAGCAGTCTTCGGCCAAGGCCTAGTCTTGCTGCCCACGCTGACATTCCTTCACACACAACTCTGCTCGCAGAACTTTTCCATAGACCCATGTCCTTTCTCATCAAGCCAATTCCCAACAGAGGATGTCTATGTCAATTTCAGTACCTCAGAGCTTAAAGTTCTGAGGAATTTTTTTTCCTTATGTCCTGACCTCCTCAGAAGAACTTAAGTATTTTGTGTCAATTACTTGAATCATTAAGAAAGTAATATTTCTTTACTACTGACTTAGGAAGGCAGTTTTTCAAAGTGAATTTGGGATTGTTAAGTGTTGTTCTGTGTATATACTATAAAGGCATCTGAGATGTTAATGTATATGTTAATCTGATAAAATGTTAATGGACAATAAGACTTAAACTAACAGGAACAGTTAATAAGATTACATAAAGTCTGAACATTTTAGGATTTAGTTGACATGTATAGTAATCACAGTTTTGAATTTATTATCCACAGAAAAGTTATACCCTTCTTAACCATTAATGACTATGGCAGATAATAAATTAGTATTTTAGGTGTCAAACTGAGTGAACTGATGGAGAAGTCTAAAATCACAATTCCCATAATTATCATGCTGTAATTCCCCCCCCCATGTTTATATAAATATGTACAGTAATAATTATATGCATTAGTAATTAGTAATGCAGATAGATACGTTTAACATGGTTTGCTTGGGATTGCTGTGGAAATTATAACTTTTTCAGTTATAATTTCAGTCAAAACATTTTAATAAATGGTGTCTTTCCATATTGAATTAGTCTTTTAAAAAGAAGAAATGTATGACTGATCACACATTCAAACAGATGGATCTGGGTTGGGTTTTTTTTTTTTCATTTAGCACTTCTGTTGTAAATATGCCTGTAACTTCTGACTGCTTGTCCTTAGAAATGTAAGGAATGCAATTAATTCATCTCTATATGTGTGGAATATAATTTAAAATGTTAAATTTATTTCCATAATTTTTCCCAAAATGTCAAGGCTGCAATTTAAAAAAAAACAACACTATTCAGGATAATCCCTATTTAATTTGGATATATGCTTAAATGCTACTTTGAATAAAGGTGAACTTAAATTCATACTCATTTTTTTCCAGAACCAATGTCTAAGTTCCTGGCCCTAACTTTGAACTTAAAAGCTTGAAGGAACAGATTCTGCACATGAATAACTTGCCATTAAAGTAGCTGGCACTTCCCACACATGCAGGGGCCTGTTTCACATAGAACATTTTGAAAGCCTGAGGACCCAAGCCTACCGGAAGCTTGAGATTTTTAAAAATAAAATACATTGGAATGAGAGAGAACCCTGAAGTAGCTGGAAGTTTTCAAAATGAGCAAGACAAATGATTCACTATCTGGAAAATCTGCATTCAAGTTAAGCCTATTTTATTTACATGCTAGAGAAGGTTAAGAGATGCTTTGATTATGGTTATGTGCCTGCATGGGAAAAAGTTTTCTGATAGTAAAGAGGTATTTCAGTTGCAGGTAAAGCTCAAAATGCAACTCATCAAAATTTAGACAAGGAATAATGTACAAAATGTTTAATAATGAAAATAATTACTATTGGAACAGGTTACACTAGAATATGGTGAATACTTATCACCTTAAATATAGATCAGCTGTCTTTCTGAAAGACCTGCTCTAGTTCAGTAATACTTCATGAGATTGATGAAATAATTAATGGTGAATTTTAGCGGTAATGAACACTTCTTGACCAACATTATTCAAAAAATAAGACAAGGTGATCATAATAATCATTAAGATCTCTGGTTTAAAAATCTATGGATCTGTGGCCATGGATATATTGTCTTCAGTGGCAATACTGGTGACATATATTCACATATATTCCCCAGTGCCTTGTTCCCTCAACTGTTTGTAGTGCTATGCTGTTGCCAAAGCAGGGAAGTGTTTCTTTAGATATATATATATACACACACACATATATAAAACTTCTTAATTTATGATTTTAAAGGATTGATTCTTTGAACAGTCCACTAAAACTTGTCTCAGTGAAATGAGAGGGTAGTGTAGTAGCTGGAATGAGCAGCAGGAGGCAAGACTTCAGTCCTGTAGTACTGCTGTAGACAAGGTATTGTCAAACAGTGGAGTAAGATTCAGAATTATGATTCAAATTTTGTATCATGTTATAATATCATGTTCAGATGGGAGAGTCTATGGTTGCAGTATATAGTAAGTTGATCTTGGTATGATGAAATGTTAACATTTTAATTTTTAGCATACTGTATCCTTTTAAATTTGACCTTTTCTGTCTGATTGAATAATTTGACCTAATAGTATTTCCCACTGAAGCAAGAAAAAAATCTGGATTTGAACATTATTTTTGTAATATTGAAGTATATTTTCTTACATGCTAATCAGATACTTGTATGCTTTTATAAAAAGGCTTATATTTCTAATATTAGACAGTTGTAAGAAAGACTTCCTTTTTCATTGAGAATTACTACAGTAAAAATACTATTTGATTAGCTTATAAAAAGGGGAAAGCAAATTGTATTTATGCATGAATTGAAATATAATCTGAAATATTTTCCAGTTTTGTGCTGTATATTGAGTGAACTCATTTTAGTAGTGTAATTTACCAGCATAAACTCTTTGGATAATACTGTAATAATTAAAGAAGGATAGGGAAGACTTATTTAAAACTGTCTACAGGGGGAATAAGTGATTGTAAATGTACAGATGGTTTTCCATTGCTTTTGTGTTTTTTCCATTTAATGTGGCTAATTATGTGCCTTCTTTTACTGTACATCCCATTGTCTCTATCACTTTCAATGTTTTTTGCTATTCTAGCTCTGCAGCTAAACTACAGTTAGACTGTAATTTTATTTTTAATGCTGTCACTATAGAATTAATTAAAAGATGTATTAATATGGGGAAAAGAATGGGAATGGGTATAGTTGTCTTTACACATTTGTATTAGGAGTAATACTACTGTATAATTAATGGTATATAATACTTCTTCTTTTAAAAGTATTATTCTGAACCCATCTGATTTTTTTTTCTTTTCTTAAGGATGGATCTTGCTGTCTGTGTAAACCTCCAATTTTCATTTACTTTGAGAGCTCTGGATATTCAAAGAATACTCTGACAGGCTGTAGGGGTGATATCCTGTCCAATGAAACTAATGGCAGAAAACCTACTAAATGATTGAGATTTTACTCCGTGGTTGCAGAGCAGAAATTTTGTTTCTAATTCACTTTCAGAGAGTGAACAGGTCTTTCTCAAATACTTGGAGGAAGAAACGTTGAGGCCTTTCTTAGGATTTTATTCTGGGATTTTTTTTCTTTTATTGAAAACATTGATCGTTCAGTAATTTTTACTGTTTGCAATATAGCTTACTGGTAAATCCACTTCTCTTATTTCATGAGCAGGGAGGAAGGTAAATTAGACTTTGAAAGTGGGATCCTACAGTATATGCAAGCAAAATGCCTCCCTGACTTCACTGGGGAGGTTTGCCTTCATGAGGACTTCATGATGAGGCCTTTAAGTAAAAAATATCCCTTAGCTGTGACTGAACTAGATATTTCTGTTGAACTTAAGGCAATCTATCAGAATTTTTCTGATCAGCCTTTTTTGCTGTCTTGTCTTGAGTCATTTTTTAATGACATCTATTATCAGATTGAAATGGCGATTGAGACACTGCAAAAGTCTGATGGTCTTTCTACGCACAGAAGCTCTCTTCTCAACAGCCATGTAAGTTGTCTCTTCTTTCATGAAAGTTAATCTCTTGCTTGTTCTGCGTGCTTAGCCTGCCTCTAAATGTTTGTTTTAATTTATTGCTACTTTTTGCTTTTAATCTTTCCATTTTAGTTTCTTGTAATCTACATCTTCTGTCACTCTATTTTGTCAGGTTAAGTGTCATGACATATTGTAGAGTGCATTTCTCTTCTAGGTGCTGTATTGTGTTAACACAGCTTAATGTATTTCCCTGTTCTGCAGGTCCTAATGTAAATGTAAAACTAATAATGAAATAATTCTTAAATAGTCTAGCTTTGATATTTTAAAATAATTTTCTACAATTTGTGTACATAATATAATAATTTAGGAGGAGGGGAAGGGGGAAAGAAGCAGCACAGAATAAAAAATATTCTTTAGATTTCTTTTAAAATCTATTATTCTGAATAAGTTTATTATAAGATAAGAATTCTGAAGATCCATTTGATGAAATAAAAAAACCTAAACCGATCTGTTAGTCTCTAATATGTCTTATTCTTCTACCTCTTGCTTTGTTCTATCTTTGCAAATCCTGTAGTTAGGAATTTTCCATAAAAGAAAGCTAAAGATGTTTGCATAAAAAGATGGTTGCAAATATAGTGGTAAAGCAATTAAATATAACATTTAGGTAAAGGAGAAAGGCTCTTCAGTTTGTTTTTAAACAGTTCTAGTCTTTCTTGAAATGTTATTTAAACGTTTTTTTCTTCAGTTAGTATAAATAGTTTTGTATTTTTTAATGCTGCTAAATGTCCATACATACTACATCCTTTTTGCTTCTCAGCCTTACTAACCAACATAAACTGACATATTTTTTCAGAATCTTCTATTCCTTTACCACAGAAACGTAAATATTGATTATGATACAAATGTATGAGTATATTGGGTAGAGGCTATACACTTATTTTGATTTGTTGACATCCCCCCCCCCCCCCCCAAGAATGTGGTAATATGGAGGTGAAAACCAAAATTGTTTTGTCAAAGTTTATCATCATGGTAGAAAAAGACAGCAGGAGCCAGTACAATTACTTGTAAGAGAATGTACTTTTCTTAGAAAATGCTAAAATTGGGTGACAGAAATTGAATTCTGTAAACTGTGAAGACAGACTTTTAGATAATTTTGGATGTTTTTAAGATAATTGTTTTGATGTTACGACAACCTAGAAATATGCTAAAATTATTTTAATATAATTGAATGGATGACAATTTTTTTGTGAAAGGCCAAAAACCTGTCTTAAAACTTAGATATACATAGAATTGATAAAACTGCCTTGTATCTGACAAGGAAGTCCAGAATCTTCACACTGAAAACAATAAGAATAAAAGAACAAGCTTTTCTACATCAGAAAACTGTATTCCCCTATTTCCTGTGTCATGCACTAGTTAAAAGATCATGGAGCAGATCCTCCTGGAAGATATGTCGAAACATATGGAAGACAGGGAGGTGATTACAGACAGCCAACATGGCTTCACCAAGGGCAAACTGTGCCTGACTAATCTAGTGGCCTTCTACGATGGAGTGACTGCATCGGTGGACAAGGGAAGAGCTATGGTTGTCATCTACCTGGACTTCTGTAAGGCGTTTGATACAGTCCCTCACAACATTCTGGCTGCTAAATTGGAGAGGTACAGGTTTGATGGATGGAACTGGCTGGATGGCTAAGGAACTGGCTGGATGGCGACATCCGAAGAGTTACAGTCAATGGCTCAGTGTCCAAACGGAGATCAGTAATGAGAGGTGTCCCTCAAGGGTCTGAATTGGGACCAATACTGTTTAATATCTTCATCAATGTCATAGATGGTGGGATAGAATGGGTCCAAGGAGGGCCACAAAAATGTTCAGAGGGCTGGAACACCTCTCCTCTGAAGAAAGGCTGAGAGAGTTGAGATTGTTCAGCCTGGAGAAGAGAAGGCTCCAGGGAGACCTTATTGCAGCCTTTCAGTAATTAAAGGGGGCTTATAAGAAAGACAGAGCAAGACTTTTTACCAAGGCCTGTAACAACAGGTCAAGGTGCAATGGTTTAAAACTGGAAGAGGGTAGATTTAAATTGGACATAAGGAAGAAAATTCTTTATGATGAGGGTGGTGAGACACTGGAATAGGTTGCCCATAGAAGTTGTGGATGCCCCCTCCCTGAAAATGTTCAAGGTCAGGTTGGATGGGGTTCTGAGCAGCCTAATCTAGTGGAAGGTGTGCCTGCCCATGGCAGGGCGGGTTGGACTAGATGACCTATAGAGGTCCCTTCCGACCCAAACCATTCTATGATTCCATGAAATTATCTTCCTTATAATGAGATTTGCATCTCTCTGTTATGGTAGTCATATCCTGACATTTCTTAACTGTTTTGAGGTATTTTCAAAACTACTGAAGGACAAATAGAGGGATCTATTGTTGATTTTGTGGAGAGAAAAAAAAAAAAAGATGACCTCCATGCATCTTGCTCTAATATTTGTTCTTTCCTAGCCTCAGTCATTTTTGAAGAAATTAATAGAACCCAGATCAAACTTACTGGATGTTTTCCCTATTTTTAAAATGTTTATTGAATTATGACTCAAATAAGGACAGTAAATATGGTTAGTCCTATTTTCTTCCTTAAGCTGGCATTTTTTTGCCTAAGTTAATACCTGTTCATTTTAATGATTTTTTTCCTTTTTCCTTTATTTCATTTCCTTTCCTGTTTTCTTTCTGCATGCAGTTGACTTAACTAATTTACAATCTAATGTTTTCTACATATTGACGTTTGAGTCAATTTGCCTGTTCTGTTTAAACCATTTCATACCATTCAAATATTGTTAATATTATAAATCAACAAGTCATAAATCAAAGTCTGGACATTTTAATTTTAGAATTAGATTTCTGCAAATACAAAAATATGTTTAAGGTTGTTTGCAATAACTTTATCATGTCTGTAGATTATTTACCTTTTTACATGGTATTCAGATATTGGTACTCTTCTTTCCGAGCTGTAACCTACCAAGTAATCACTTGAAGTTTTTGTTATTGAAATATCTTCACCCTACAGCAAAAGTCCTTATTTTGTACTTATCTTGGGTTTTACTTTCCCATTGTTGGCTAATGCCAAGCTCTGGTTGAAAGAATATCTGTCAAATACAGAACATTAGTAAAATCCACTTAAATGAATCCTAATAAATTATAATTCATCTGGAAAAAAGTCTAATGCTATATTTAGAAGTTAATTGGGAAATAATTTTGTTTGTTTGTCAATCTTTTTTTCTTTGTGAGGTAAAACAGAAATAGCTCATATTCCATCATCTAATTAGTATAGATTAAATGGAAAGGTTGAACGATATAATTAAGATATACTTAAGTGATTAGTGAAATGGTTTTGTTAATACACTCAAGTAAAGGTAAAAATTTACAATAAGATTTTTCCTAGGCTTTGTTTCAGAATTGTAAAAGCTCAAGATAAAATCTATTTGTTAATGTTTTAATAATGCATTTATATCTACAAGTCAATATAAGGATCATGAACTGCACTTTTTTGTTATGTTTATTTAAAGTGCAACATTATCTGCATCCATCTTGGAACCAGTTAGATCTTGCTTCTCCTGCATCTTTACATAGAGCTCTTGTTTAGAAACCTAAGCATAATAGTTTTGGTGATGTTTTCTGTAAGAAAGCAAACATGAAGATGGTCTGGAGTAAATGTTTTCCCAATTTTTATTTTTATTTTTTGCATTTTTCATGTATTGTGCTTGGTAAATTGCTCACAACTGACTTAAACAGAACTGTATGTCCAATATATTCATTATAATCTAAATTTTACTAGTAGTTCTGCAATAAAGAAGGGTCAGAGTGGAAACATATTTCATGAGTAATGGTCATTAAAATATTGATATTCATGTTCTTTAAATGACAAGTTATATCAAACATTAGTAGAACAGAATTTGTTCAGTGATCTATTAGTAAATAACCCTGCAGAGTAGCGTATTAAATGTCACATAAACTTAGTATATCTTTTACTGTACTTTAAACACATATCTTGGTCATATTAATTGCTTTGGTGGACTAAATTAAAATGGATTATACAAATGTGTGAGGCTCCAGCATATTGGAATAAAATTTTGTCCCAAATGCCAAAAACAAATCCATGGCTTGGGGATTTATTGAATGCTCAAACTAAGCCCAGAGTTTTGGTAAGATTTGTGTGAACCTGGAAAATTTGGATTTCATGCTGATTCGTTTTGGTATAATTACTTTCTTAAGTAATTAAGTAGTAAATGCAAGCAGAAAACAAAATTAGGGAATTATTCAAGCTGAAATGAAAGGGAAATTCCAAGGATATGAAACCATGGAGGGAGGGGGCTGTAAGCTAGGTAAAATGTTAGCATCCCCAAAAAACTGAAATCACAGAATTTACATATGACCACTATAAAAATATTTCCATTTTATTCTGTTGTTCTCCTATACTGTTAAATGTAATTGAAGTGACCATTTTACTTGGGTTTTGTGTATATGTTAGTTACTATTTGTTCTATAAAAAGGTACAATGATGTATTAGAAACTGTTTGCCTACATGCTTCCAAAATTGCTCACCAAAATTCTATGTTAAATTACAGGGAAAAAAAAGAATACTAATTCTATTCCTCTTTGAAGTCAAAGGCAAACAGGCTACAACAGAAAGGGATTGGGCCCATAATATGTTATAGATGTACCAGTTATTTTTCATGTCACCTAGATTGCTTGTTACCTTATATTCGATAGTTTCTTCTTTGTATTTGGAAGAAAAGAAACCCTCTTCAGTTAAATGAAGTACTGGGTTTTTTTCATTTGTATTTTTTAAATTTCAGGTGAAGAGAAATAGTATACCATTCCAGAATTAAAAATGTATTAACTTACTCCTTTTATTTTTTTTCCTGCTATTAATATAAATTACATTAATTATTTTATTTCCTTGGAGCTCCAACAATTTGTCTCCAAAGAACAAATAACTTCATAAAATGTTAATATATGGTACTGAATCTAAAAAATTTTTAGAAGTGGAGCTATCTAACAAGTGCAATGAGTTTTGTTATTTCCTTGTAATTCTAAAAGGTACTAAGGCATCATGGCATATCTAGCATTGAAAGAGATTTAAAGAGATTATATTTGCTTGAGGAACAAAGTCACTGTATTAAACAGGCCTTAAGAGTGGTCTAAAAAATATGAGGGGTCTGTGTTGTACAATTAAGATATTTTTTAGTAGAGTAATACTGCATTTACATATGTTCACTCTTTCATATTTGATATAGCTCCAATGGCTTTTAGACAACTATGAAACTGCAGAAGGAGTGAGTCTCCCCAGAAGTACCCTTTACAATCATTACTTACGTCATTGTCAGGAGCACAAGTTAGATCCAGTCAATGCTGCCTCCTTTGGAAAACTCATACGGTCAATCTTCATGGGATTACGGACCAGAAGACTGGGAACCAGGTTTGTGTTAATGAAATCTTAAAGTACAATAGAAAATATCAATAATAATTGTGAACATGAAGCTTGTATGTTAAAAACAAGCAAGCAAACAAATAAAAAATATTTAAAACCTTACTGTTAAGGGAGTTGCCAAATCCAGTGGACTTCAGGACCCAGGGTACTCCTGGTCTGCTATAGCCAGATTCTGTGTACTCTTAAAACCTGGATATCTTCCATCTCAGTCCAATGGATGTAGCTACTGCTGTTCCCATTTGCAGGTCCAGCTAGTAGTGAGACTGAACATGTGTTCCAAAGATGCAGATAAACACACACGACTAACTCAGCTAACCACACAAGCTAACACAGAGCAATGCCTTTACCAACACCCACATAGACACCGATAGCACTCATAAACATGAACACAAATAGCCCAATTCTGTTCTTCCTCTCCAGCTGATCAGGACTGAAGGTGACTAGTGAAACATACACAAACTCTCACTAACTCACAAGCATACCCCATTTATGGAATTGTTTTATTCACCATGACTGCATAAGTCATTTATTTGGTTTTTACTTTCCTTATTCTATTTAAATGAAGTCCAACAGTAAAGTGCTGGAAAATATAGTTTAAGTGAACTGATTTCCAGAAGCTGGTGGAGTTATACCAGTTTTATACTAGAGTGAGAGGAAAGTCAAGCCTAACTTTTATGTACTGTTTTCCAGTCAAGGCAGACTGTGAAGTGAGTATGATGTATACACATAAAACTAATGTTATTTTTGTTCTTTCATAAAGGGGGAACTCCAAATACCATTATTATGGGATTCGTGTCAAACCGGATTCTCCCCTTAATCGGCTACAAGAGGACATGCAATATATGGCTATGAGACAGCAACCCATGCAGCAGAAACAGAGGTATGGTGTTAAATGAAACTACTTTTTCATATTTCTAGTTCTTGGAGACTTACCTGTCCTCATTTATGTGGCAAAGTTGAACCTCTAATGGAAATTAACTTCTCTTCTGAAAAATAAAGGTTTGTCAGATCTGCAGTTGATATCACTGGAGTCTGATATCAGTAGACATGAGAGAGCACATACCTAAAAACACATAAATTTTTAAAAAGTGATAATAAAAGTAAAATATGATGCAATTCTTCTGAACAGACACTTCTTGGCGGTCTTGGGTTATTTTCCCACAAGCTGGAAAACAAAGTAATAGGAGCTTTGAATTTCAAATTCTGTTGTTTATTTTCATTACTTTAAGCAGCACATATATAAAATGATAGAAGAGCTTGTGATTAGGTTCAGCTTTGTGTTGATTTTCTCCTCCTGGCAAGAACTGATGTATCAAAACCCTGAACTTAAGGAGAGAAGACTTGGGCCTCTTCTGTGTTCTGCTTCAAATAATCTCATAGAAGACAGTCCTATAGGGCAAAGGGGTCCAGGAGAGCTAGTTAATTTTTCAAGGATCACCTCCTTGAAGCTAAAGAATGGTCCATCCTGACATGCAGGAAATCAACAAAAGGTGGCAGGAGGCCTGCATGGATGAACAAGGAGATCCTGACAAAGCTCAAACATAAAAAGAAAGTATACAAGAGGTGGAAGCAAGGTCAGCGTCCTGGTTTCAGCTGGGATAGAGTTAATTGTCTTCCTAGTAGCTGGTATAGTGCTATGTTTCTGAGTTCAGTATGAGAAGAATGTTGATAACACACTGATGTTTTCAGTTGTTGCTAAGTAACGTTTAGTCTAAAGTCAAGGATTTTTCAGCTTCTGATGCCCAGCCAGCAAGAAGGCTGGAGGGGCACAAGAAGTTGGGAGGGGACACAGCCAGGGCAGCTGACCCAAACTGGCCAATGGGGTATTCCATATTATGTGACGTCACATCTAGTATAGAAACTGGGGGGAGCGGGAGAGGGAGGATTGCTGCTTGGGGACTAACTGGGCGTCAGTCAGCAGGCGGTGAGCAATTGCACTGTGCATCACTTGTATATTGCAATCCTTTTATTAGTGTTATCATTATCATTATTAGTTTCTTCTTTTCTGTTCTATTAAACCATTCTTATCTCAACCCACGAGTTTTACTTCTTTTCCCGATTTTCTCCCCCATCCCACTGGGGGGGGGGGGGGGAGTGGTGAGCGGCTGTGTGGTGCTTAGTTGCTGGCTGGGATTAAACGACAGTCAGGGAACCCAGGAGGAATATAAAGAGGCTGTCTGATTGTGCAGGGATGGTGTTAGGAAAGCCAAAGCCAACCTATGAGGAACAAGAAGATAATTGGGAGTTATCAGCATGGATTTACAAAGGGGAAATCATGCTTGACCAATCCAATAGCCTTCTACAATGAAGTGACTGGCTCAGTGGATGAGGGGAGAGCAGTGGGTGTTGTCTATATTGACTTTAGCAAGGCTTTCAACACTGTCTTCCTGTCAGGGAGCAGCAAGGACTGGCTTCTTCCTAAGGGATGGAGAGTTGGGAGTCGAGCACCACGATACGCACAGCAGGGGCCTCACCATCCTGGGCCCAGTCCCACAGTATCTAATTGAGGTGAGCAGGGCAGACCTGGAGATGGTAGTCAGATTCAACACAGAGTCCAGATCACCAGATAAATTTGTGGTGATGAGGCAGGTCAAAGGTCAAGCCAGAAAGCCAATCCATGAGTGTGGGTCCAGATCAATGGGATCCATACCAGCCACAGGAATGGCTGTGGCTGAGCTAGAGATCAGTACTCCTACAACATAGGGATCTTACCAATGTGTATAAATACCTGATGGGAGGGAGTAAAAGACTGAGCCAGACTCTTTTCAGCAGTGCCCAGTGACAGGACAATGGGCGATGGGCACAAACTGAAAAACAGGAAATGTCATTTAGTTGGAAGGCACCTCTAGAGACTGTCTAGTCCAACTCCCCCAGCCCAAAGGAGTATCAGCTAGAGCAGGTTGCCCAATACTGTGTACAGTTGGGTTTTGAATATCTTTAAAGATGGAGACTGCACAACCTTCCTGGGCAAACTGTTTCGGTGTTCAACCACCCCTAGAGTAAAAAAAAAAAAAAGCATTTCCTTTATTTAAGCAGAATTTCCTGTATTTCAATTTATGCCCATTGCCTTTTGTCCTTTTGCTGGTTACTAATGAAAATAGTGTGGATCTGCTTTATTTATTCCATCCCAACAGTATCTATATAAAGTAGTTCTGAAGATCTTTGTTCATCCCCTAAATCAGTTCAGGTGTGCAAAGATTTCAGTAAAATAAATTTCCAAATCCCAATCATTCTAAATAAACAGGAGGAGCTGGAAGTCATTGTGCAGCAGGATAGCTATGACTTAGTCGCCATCACAGAAACGTGGTGGGATGACTTCCATGACTGGAGTGCTGCAATGGATGACTATAAGCTCTTTGGAAGGGATAGGCAAGGAAGGAGAGGTGGTGGGGTGGCTCTCTATGTTAGGGAGTGTTTCAATTGTACAGAGCTACAAGATTGTGATGATAAGGTTGAGTGCTTGTGGGTAAGGATGAGAGGGAAGGCCAACAAGGCAGATATCGAGCTGGGAATCTGCTATAGACCACCCAACCAGGCTGAAGAGACAGATGAAACATTCTACAAGCGGCTGGCAGTAGTCTCAGAATTGTGTGCCCTTGTTCTCATGGGGGACTTCAACTTTCCAGACATCTGCTGGAAATACAACACAGCAGAGAGCAAACAGCCTAGGAGGTTCCTGGGGTGTGTAGAAGATAACTTCCTGACACAGCTGGTAGGTGAGCCTACCGGGGGGGAACCTTGCTAGACCTACTGTTTACAAACAGAGAAGGAGTGGTGGGAGATGTGGTCAGAGGCCGTCTTGGGCTTAGCGACCATGAAATGATAGAATTCTCAATTCTTGGTGAGGTAAGGAAGGGGGTCAGCAAAACCACTACTATGGACTTCCGGAGGGCAAACTTTGGCCTGTTCAGGACATTGGTTGAGAAAGTCCCATGGAAGACAGTCCTGAAGGGCAAAGGGGTCCAGGAAGGCTGGACATTCTTCAAGAAGGAAGTCTTAATGGCTCAGGAGCAGGCTATTCCCATGTGCCGCAAGACGAACCATCGGGGAAGACGACTGGCCTGGCTGAACAGGGAGCTTTTGCTGGGACTCAGGAAAAAAAGGAGAGTTTACCATCTTTGGAAGAAAGGGCAGGAAACTCAGGAAGAGTACAGGGATCTTGTTAGGTCATGCAGAGAGGAAATTAAAAAGGCAAAAGCTCAGCTAGAACTCAATCTGGCCACTGTCATAAGAGACAACAAAAAATGTTTTTACAAATACATTAACAACAAAAAGAGAGCCAAGGAGAATATCTATCCTTTATTGGATGCAGAGAGGAACATTGCCACCAAAGATGAGGAAAAGGCTGAGATACTTAATGCCTTCTTTGCCTCAGTCTTTAATAGTGAGACCAGTTATCCTCAGGGTACTCAGCCCCCTGAGCTGGAAGGCAGGGGCAGAGAGCAGAATATACCCCCCATAATCCAGGAGGAAGCAGTGAATGACCTGCTACACCACCTGGACACTCACAAGTCTATGGGACCAGATGGGATCCATCCGAGAGTACTGAGGGAGCTGGCGGAGGAGCTTGCCAAGCCACTCTCCATCATTTATCAGCAGTCCTGGTCAACAGGGGAGGTCCCAGATGACTGGAGGCTTGCCAATGTGATGCCCATTTACAAGAAGGGTCAGAAGGAGGATCCAGGGAACTACAGGCCTGTCAGCCTAACCTCGATACTGGGGAAGATTATGGAGCGGTTCATCTTGAGTGCGCTCACACGGCATGTGCAGGACAACCAGGGGATCAGGCCCAGCCAGCATGGGTTCATGAAAGGCAGGTCCTGCTTGACCAACCTGATCTTCTATGACCAGGTGACCCGCCTAGGGGATGAGGGAAAGGCTGTGGCCTTTCACAGCATACTCCTTGAGAAGCCAGCAGCTCATGGCTTAGACAAGTATACTCTTCGCTGTATAAAAAACTAGCTGGATGGACGAGCCCAGAGGGTTATGGTGAACGGAGTTAAATCCAGTTGGTGGGGGGTCACAAGTGGTGTTCCCCAGGGCTCGGTTTTGGGGCAAGTTCTCTTTAATATCTTTATCAATGATCTGGATGAGGGGATGGAGTGCACCCTCAGTCAGTTTGCAGATGACAACAAGTTGGGAGGGAGGGTTGATCTGCTCGGGGGTAAGAAGGCTCTACAGAGGGATCTGGACAGACTGCATCGATGGGCCAAGGCCAATTGTATGAGGTTCAACAAGGGCAAGTGCCAGGTCCTGCACTTCAGTCACAACAACCCCATGCAGTGCTACAGGCTTGGGGAAGAGTGGATGGAAAGAGAAAAGGACCTGGGGGTGCTGGTTGACAGCCAGCTGAATATGAGCGAGCAGTGTGCCCTGGTGGCCAAGAAGGCCAGTAGCATCCTGGCCTGTATCAGAAATAGTGTGGCCAGCAGGACTAGGGAAGTGATTGCCTCCCCTGTACTTGGTACTGGTGAGGCCGCACCATGAGTACTGTGTTCAGTTTTGGGCCCCTCACTACAGGAAAGACATTGAGGTGCTGGAGCATGTCCAGAGAAGGGCAGCCAAGCTGGTGAAGGGCTTGGAGCACAAGTCTTATGAGGAGCAGCTGAGGGAACTGGGGTTGTTTAGTCTGCAGAAAAGGAGGCTGAGGGGAGACCTTATCACTCTCTACAACTACCTGAAAGGAGGTTGTAGTGAGGTGGGTGCTGGTCACTTCTATCAAGTAACTAGTGATAGGACGAGAGGAAATGGCCTCAAGTTGCAGCAGGGGAGGTTTAGATTGGATATTAGAAAAAATGTCTTTACTGAAAGGGTTGTCAGGCATTGGAACAGGCTGCCCAGGGAAGTGGTTGAGTCACCATCCCTCGAGGTGTTCAAAAACCGCGTAGACGTGGCACTTCAGAACATGGTTTAGTGAACATGGTGGTATTGGGCTGACGGTTAGACTTGATGATCTTAGAGGTCTTTTCCAAACCTAATGATTCTATTCTAAGTAGATGAAATGCAGAGAGAAGGGTGCTAGACTGACTGATATTTACAAGGTGAAAAACTTAGTACTGTCTCTTTTCAGTGCAAAATCAGATATACTAAATTACTTTTCAGAAAAGAGGTGTTTATCCAACAGAAAAATTAGAAATTTTCATTGAAAAAATTGGGAACTGTCATGGTTTAAGCCCAGCTGGCAACTAAGCACTACTGGCTGCTCGCTCACTCGTCCATCCCCATGGTGGGATGGGGAGGAGAATCGGAAGAAAAAGATAAAACCTCGTGGATTGAGATAAGGACAGTTTAGTAGGACAACACAAGGAGAGAAGTAATAATAACAGTAATACTAATATGTCATGGTTTAACCCCAGCCAGCAACGAAGCACCACGCAGCCCTCACTCACTCAGCCCCCCACCCAGAGGGATGGGGGAGAAAATCGGGAAAAAGAAGTAAAACTCGTGGGTTCAGATAAGAACGGTTTAATAGAACAGAAAAGAAGAAACTAATAATGATAATGATAACACTAATAAAATGACAACAGTAGTAATAAAAGGATTGGAATGTACAAATGATGCGCAGGGCAATTGATCACCACCCACCGACCAACACCCAGCTAGTCCCCGAGTGGCGATTCCCTCCCCCCATTCCCCAGTTCCTATACTGGATGGGACGTCCCATGGTATGGAATACACCATTGGCCAGTTTGGGTCAGGTGCCCTGGCTGTGTCCTGTGCCAACTTCTTGTGCCCCTCCAGCTTTCTCGCTGCCTGGGCATGAGAAGCTGAAAAATCCTTGACTATAGTCTAAACACTACTTAGCAACAACTGAAAACATCAGTGTTATCAACATTCTTTGCATACTGAACTCAAAACATAGGACTGTACCAGCTACTAGGAAGACAGTTAACTCTATCCCAGCTGAAACCAGGACATAATAAAAGAATGTATAGCGTGAGTGATGCACAATGCAATTGTTAACCACCCTGAACCTGATGCTCAGCCCGTTCCCAAGCCACGATCCCTCCTCCCCCCGACCAACTCCTTCCAGTTTATATACTGAGCATGATGTCATATGTTATTAAATATCCCCTTGGCTGGTTCAGGTCAGCTGTCCTGGCTGTGCCCCCTCCCAGCTTCTTGTGAAAATTAACTCTATCCCAGCAGAACCCAGGACAGGAATTCATGAACCAACTGTTATCTATGGAATGTTTTTACACAAAACTACTAACTTTGAAGTTTTTGACTTAAAATTTTTTTATGGAAACCTACACATTTTAAAAGCAATAGTAAATAATTTGATAGAATTTTTATCACATTGGAATATGCTTATCATAATAGTAATTTTAAACAAAAGTTTAAATATATATATATAAAAATGACCAGTATTTCTTATTCTAGCATGTTTAATACAATTTTGCTGTTCTCTAGCATGCAAAAATTTTTACCTTTACTTTTTATTTCTTTTGATATCCTAATTTTGCAGTTTTTAGGATACAGTTTGGTCAGATTTTCCCCTGAAATGTGTATGGGGGAAAGCTTGAAAATATCCATATATTTGTTTGTTTATTTTAATGCAAATCAAGATTCTCATCTATGTACTAGACCTCAGAAGTTAGGGTTTGGGGGGTGGGGGACAAGATAAAAGAGCCACATGTAAGAAAAACAAACAAACAAACAAACAGTCGTGGTTTAACCCCAGCCAGCAACTAAGCACCATGCAGCCCCCTCACTCACTCCCCCCCCGCCAGTGGGATACGGGAGAGAATCAGAAAAAAAAAGTAAAACTCGTGGGTTGAGATAAGAACAGATTAATAGAACAGAAAGGAAGAAACTAATAACAATAATAATAACAATAATAAAAAGACAATAATAATAAAAGGATTGGAATATGCAAAATAATTGATGCACAATGCTTGCCACTCACCAACCGATGACCAGTTAGTTCCTGAGCAGCGATCCCCCCAGGCCAACTCCCCCCAGTTTATATACTAGACATGATGTCACATGGTATGGAATACCCCATTGGCCAGTTTGGGTCAGCTTTCCTGGCTGTGTCCCCTCCCAACTCCTTGTGCCCCTCCAGCCTTCTTGCTGGCTGGGCATCAGAAGCTGAAAAATCCTTGACTTTAGTCTAAACATTACTTAGCAACAACTGAAAACATCAGTGTGTTATCAACATTCTTCTCATACTGAACCCAAAACATAACACTATACCAGCTACTAGAAAGGAAATTAACTCTGTCCCAGCCAAAACCAGGACATGCATTAAGCTGCATTGCATTTTTTTAAACACTGTGTATTTCTGAACTAAGACTTCTGCCACAGTTATGAAGCATGCTTAGTATATATTTGAGAATTTTGGTATATATCTGTATATTTGTATAAAATTTATCTTACAGTATTCAGAACTCTAGCATGTTTTAACATAAGATAAAGGACTTAATACTCTAGTTTGAATCATTAGGAGTAAACTTTCTTATTTTCCACTTTTATTAATGTTTCTAATTTTATTTTAAAACTAAAAGAAAATGTTTTAACTTCTGTGCAATAATTCTCTTATAAGAAGACTTTCAGAGCAAAGAGAATCTAAGAATCACAAATGTTTCCTTCTCCCTTCTGATTTCTCAAATTGTGAAATGTTATTTATCTTTTGTCCTTTAGAATCATCTGTCACCCATATTAGCTTCTTCTGTTCAATTGTATCAGTTTTACCCCCCCTCCATCAATCGCATCTAATTGGATAGACACTTCTAGTTCTTGGCTTCTTGACAAACAGTGTAGGCTGAATTTATGCTACAGATCACTTTTCTTCATTCTTTCTTAATTTGAAAGGCCATGCAACTTTCCTACTTGTGTCACATTGTACTTCGTATATGTAGCAAGGTTTTGGTACTGGGTAAGGGGCTGTCCTGTGCCGGGCTGAGCCAATCAACAAAGTTGGTGGTGCCTCTGTGAAAACTTACTCTAAGACAGGGCAAAAAACACCAGACACGCATGGGAGGAGGGGAAAAAAAAGAGTGAGAAACAGCAATACGAACACCAAGGTCAGAGAAGGAGTGGGAGGAGGTGCTCCATGGCGCCAGAACCAGTATTCACATAGCAGCTTGTGGAACAGACCATGCTGGAGTAGTTGGATATTTCGTGATGGAACTGCAGCCCATGGCAAACCCATGCCGGAGCAGAGAAGTGTGAGAAGGAAGGAGTGGCAGAGAGATACTGTTATGTATTGACCATAACACCCTCCCACCCGCCTCCTTGAGCTGCTCATTGCTTCACTGAAGGGACTAGATGTAACCTGTGCCGATAACAAGGAGGGGAGAAGAGGAGTCTGGAATGAAGGCATGAAGCTGAGCCTTGGAAAGGAGGGAGGGTGTTTTAATATTTGTCTTTTTTGCTCCTGTTCTTCCTATTTTCTCCACTTGACCCAATGGGGCGGGGGGGGGGGTGTGAGTGGCTGAGTGGGGGTTTCACTGTTAGCCAAGGCTAACCCACCACAAACATGAATATATCCAAAGACCTGCTAGAGGTATGCTTGTGTTCAGTGTTTGACATGGGCCTGAATTCAGGGTCTGAGATTTCAGGCATGAATTTCAGTTGAGTGGCAACAATCACTGAGCTAATTCAAAGGTGGTGCTGCTAGTTGCTGAGTCCCAGTTGTGGTCAACATGAGCTATGGGAGTGCTACTTCTCTGTTCCAATAAGAAATAAATAAAAAAAAAAGTAAACATAAACTACAGGTGACTGTTTCTATCAGTCCCATCTCCCAGCTGAGACAGTAGCTTGGACACAACAGACACAGATCAAGAGATTGAAAGCACCTTTGTACTGGAATAGAAGAAATGCACAGGTAGGGACTTGCCTCACCTATATAGGTAATAGCCCTGCCTTTCAACTGGAGCTGCTGTATGGCTCAGACTTCCAAATGGAAGGCTTGTTTGCCTTTGACATACTGCTGCTAGATGGATTACGGGAAGGAAATGCCAGGTTGTTTAAATAATTGAATTCACATAATCACAAAAATCACAGAATGGTTGAGGTTGGAAGGGACCTCTGGAGGTCATCTGGTCCAATGCCCCCTGCTCAAGCAGGACCACCTAGAGCCAGTTGACCAGGATTGTGCACAGACAGCTTTTAAATATCTCCAAGGAGGGAGACTCCACCACCTCCCTGGGAAATTTGCTATAGTGCTCAGTCACTCTCACAGTGAAAAAGTGTTTCCTGATATTCAGAGGGAACCTCCTGTGTTTCAGCTTGTGCCCATTGCCTCTTCTGCTTTCACTGGACACCACTGAAAAGACCCTGGCTCCATCTTCTTTGCACCTTCCCTTCAGGTGTTTATATACATTGATGAGATTCCCCCTGAGCCTTCTCTTCTCCAGGCTAAACAGTCCCAGCTCTCTCAGCCTTTCCTCATAGGAGAGATGCTCCAGTCCCTTAATCATCTTGGTGGCCCTTTGCTGGACTCTCTCCAGTATGTCCATGTCTGTCTGGTACTGGGGAGCCCAGAACTGGACACAGTACACCAGGTGTGGCCTCACCAGTACTGATTAGAGGGGAAGGATCATGTCTTTCCACTTGTTGGCAATGCTTAGCCTAATGCAGCCAAGGATACCATTGGCCGCCTTTGCAGCAAGGGCACAGTGCTGGCTCATGTTCAACTTGCTGTCCACAAGCACCCCCAGGTCCTTTTCTGGAAGCAGCACAACCCTCTGGAGTATCAGCCACTCCTCCCAGTTATGGTGCTGTCTGCAAAATTGCTGAGGGTACATTCTGCCCCATCATCCAGATCATTAATGAATATGTTAAAAAGGACTGGAACCAGTATTGACCCCTGGGGTACACTGCTAGTCACTAGACTTTTTGCCAGTGATCACCACCCTCTGGGCTCAGCCATAGTGGTGGGTTGACCTTGGCTGGCCACCAGCAGGACAGGGGGAGAAAAATACAACGAAATGCTCATGGGTCAAGATAAGAACAGGGAGATCGCTCACCAATTACTGTCACAGGCAAACCAGACACGAATTAGGGAAATTAATTTAATTTATTGACAATCAAACAGAGCTGGATAATGAGAAATAAGAACAAATCTAAAAAAAACCCTTCCTCCCAACCCTCGCTTCTTCCCAGGCTCAACTTCACTCCCAATTCTTCTACCTCCTTCCCCTGAGTGGCACAGGGGGATGACGAATGGGGGTTGCGGTCAGTTCATTATGCGTTGTCTCTGCCTCTCCTTCCTCATGCTCTTCTCCAGCTCCAGCATGGGGTCCCACCCATGGGAGGCAATCCTACACAAACTTCTCCAACGTGGGTCTTTCCCACAGGCTGCAGTTCTTCATGAACTACTCCAGCATGAGTCCTTTCCATGGGGTGTAGTCCTTCAGAAACAGATTGCTCCAGCATGGTCCTCCACAAGGTCACAGGTCCTGCCAGAAAACCTACTCCTGTGTCAGTTCTTCTCCACAGGCTGCAGTTCCTGCCAGGAACCTGCTCCAGCATGGGGTCTCCACGGGCTGCAGCTTCCTTCAGGGCACATCCACCTGCTCTGGTGCAAGTTCCTCATGTGCTGCAGGGTGGATAACTGCTCCACCATGGATCTCCATGGACTTCCTGGGTACCACCTGCCTCACCATGGTCTTCATCCCAGGCTGCAGGGGAATCTCTGCTCTGGTGCCTGGAGCACTGGCTGAATGGCTGTATTGGGTTTATGTGGCAAAGTTTTGGTAGCAGGGGGGGCTGCAGGGGGCACTTCTCAGAGGAGACATCAGAAGCTGCCCCCATGTCAGACAGAGCCAGCTCCAGCTGGCTCCAAGTTGGACCCACTGCTGGCCAAAGCTGAGACAATCAGTGATATTTGTATCACCTCTGTCATAACATATTTAAGAAAGGGTAAAAAAACCTGCTGCACAACAGCAGCTGGGAGAGAGGAGTGAGAACATGTAAGAGAAACAACCCTGCAGACACCAAGGTCAGTGAAGAAGGAGGGGGAGGAGGTGCTCCAGGCACCAGAGCAGAGATTCCCCTGCAGCCCGTGGTGAAGACCATAGTGAGGCAGGCTGTGCCCCTGCAGTCCATGGAGGTCCATGGTGGAGCAGATATCCACCTGCAGCCCGTGGAGGACCCCACACCAGAGCAGGTGGATGCCCGAAGGAAGCTGTGACCCCCTGGGAAGCCCACGCTGGAGCAGGCTCCTGGCAGGACCTGTGGACCCATGGAGAGAGGAGACCACATTGGAGCAGGTTTTCTGGCAGGACTTGTGCTCCTGAAGGACTGCACACCGTGGAAGAGACCCACGCTGGAGCAGTTCGTAAAGAAGTACAGCCTGTGGGAAGGACCCACGTTGGAGAAATTCATGGAGGACTGTCTCCCGTGGGAGGGACCCCACGCTGGAGCAGGGGAAGAGTGTGAGGAGTCCTGCTCCTGAAGAGAATGAAGCGGCAGAGACAACGTGTGATGAACTGATTGTAACCCCCATTCCCTGTCCCCCTGTGCCACTCGGGAGGGTAGGTAGAGAATCCGGGAGTGAAGCTGTTCCTGGGAAGAAGGGAGGGGTGGGGGTAAGGTGTTCTGAGATTTGGTTTTATTTCTTATTACCGTACTCTGTTTGGCAATAAATTAAGTTAATTTTCCCCAAGTTGAGTCTGTTTTGTCTGTGATGGTAATTGGCAAGTAATCTCTCCCTGTCATTATCTCGACCCACGAGCCCTTTGTTATATTTTCTCTCCCCTGTCCAGTTGAGGAGGGGGGAGTGATAGAGCGGCTTTGATGGGCACCTGGCCTCCAGCCAGGGTCAACCCACCACAATAAGGTAATATGAAAACCAAATATTGTGGTGAATCAAAGTGAAAGAAAAAACCCTAATACATTATTAGAGCTTAGTTTGGTTTATGTTTCTAAAGCCCTTAGAGTTTGTTTTTAGCAAACCAGAACAGTATAAGCCTTTCTTTTCAATGAAGAAGGCCTCTTGGCCCAATTAACATAAAGTATGATAACTTTAGGAATGTTAATACTTGGAAACAAAAACTTCTGTCATCATCTTAATCTAATATTTCTTGTATATCCCATGTTCTATGTTATTCTATAGTTAAATATGTCTGGAATGACCAGAAGCTTGGATGCTTGCTTCTTATGGGAGCTTTCTCATAAACTAAAATCTAAGTAGTTACATAGGGCATTCCTATTATCTGTTTAATAAGATCAAACTGAGAACATGCTCACAGCTGACTCAGCTGCTTCTTAAGAGGACCATTTTCAGAGTGGAATTTGTTGACATTTCTAAAATTAATACAAAGCTTCATAATTTGCGCAGTGCAATTTCAGACTTGAGTGACAGTTCACATGCATTGCATTCTGCACCAAGGTTTCTCTAGTTTTCTTCTGGCTACAAGGCTATTTCAGAAGGACAAAGCTTCTGAGTTCTTATCACTAAGAGCTGGGGCAGAATTAATTTTCAGTTGTGTTGGAGATGGCAGGCAGAATCTTCAGCCTGTCAGTGTGATGGTCTTAATATCTGACCATCCAAACCAGGATTCCTATTTGTATCTTTGTCTTTTTTATTCTTTATAAATCTTTTGTGACTTGACTGATGAAGAGTTTAGAACAGAATAGTTCAGTTCAGTTCAGTTCATTTAGAAGGGACCTACAATGATCATCTAGTCCAACTGCCTGACCACTTCAGGCCTGACCAAAAGTTAAAGCATGTTATTAAGAGCATTGTCCAAATACTTCTTAAACACTGACAGGCATGGGGCATCAACCACCTCTCTAGGAAGCCTGGTCTAGTGTTTGACCACTCTCTCTGTAAAGAAATGCTTCCTAATATCAAGTCTGAACCTCCCCTGGTTCAGCTACTTAGTTTAAGTCTACGTAGCCTTCTCAGACCTTCTGAGCTCATGAGAAGTTTGTTACATTTTAATATTATTTAAATTCCTTTGTCTCCAAACAGATGCATGGCCCTTCTTAAGATGATTAAACCTTATTTTTGAGCTAATTGATTCCTGGGAAGGCAAGTCCTTTGGAAAAGGAAAGACTGTGTTTCTGTTTAGTGTAAATGAGCTTTAGGTCTTAGTGGTATATTTTTAAACTAAATTCCACAAGAAATTGGTAGTTGTGCTGTGATATCAGCTTTATGAATTTTATAATGCATTGCCAATGTTCTACCTTTCTCTACTACAATTATCCTGATGTTACTTTTTTCTTGTGTGTGAACTAGCAAAACTGTATATCGAGATAGAGAAATCAGGCAGAACAGAGTGTGATATTGCACTTACAAAACAGTGAACATAACAAATAATTTTGTATTTGATAATTTTGTAGGTACAAGCCTGTGCAGAAAGTGGATGGAGTTGCAGATGGTTTCACAGGAAGTGGTCAACAGACAGGCACATCTGCTGAACAAACTATAATTGCCCAAAGTCAGCATCATCAACAGTTTTTAGGTATGAAAAGATGTGTTATGCTGTTGTATAAATAAAATAAACCCCATTATCACCATGAACATCAAGTCATACAAATGCAATAATTATTTTAGTTATGTTGCCCTGTTTAAAACTCTCACTCATAACAGAACAAAAAGATACTCATAGAAGCCATATGTTCTATATTGTAAGACTTATGCAATATTTAATATGCATCATGCAGATATGAAAGAAAAAATGTGAAAAATCTACTTGCGTGGTAGATTTAAAATATATTGCAATGCAGTTGTGATGAAGCATTTTATACAAAAATGCATACTGAAAATCTTTCCCTAAAAGCTCATTAATTTCCACTGGCTTCCCAATTTTTTGAATATGCACATAAATTGGGATTATATTTTTGCACTGCAGTTGTGTTGACCATTGACAAGAAGGTGTATTGATTTTGTGCTGCAATGTTATAAATGGAAAGAGCCAAATAGTTAAAACAAGAAACCCAAGGTTCGTGTTTAAAAATGTGTATTTTGTGCATTCATTGATGTAACTAAGCATATTGATGTCTCAGTTGTGGAAGCAAATCGTAATTTAGTAATTTGCTAATGTAAAAGAGCTTATTAAATGTGTTATTGTAATAATTGTACACTTAGTTTTGAGTTCATATATTGTGATTTTGAAGCACCACATCCTTTGGCCTAACATTGCTGTTACTGGAATCATTGGGAACCTTAGGCTATAGTTCACATGTTTTTGAATTTTCCCTTCCACTGTCCCCCCCCGGATGATAGTGCATTTTCCCCCCCATACCAGTGTATCTCTTGGAAACATTAATGAGAAACAGTAAAAGCACATGTTGGCTACAGTTGAAAGTCTTGTAAATTTCAAATAAATATATGCTGCTGAGTCTACTAAACCCTAAGATGCATGACAATGCAAAAACTATTCAGTTGATCAAAACAAAAACTATTAAATTATATTAAACTCTCATGTACTGAAATGAATATTCTGCTTCATCCTGTCATATTCTGAAAATGTGTCTTAGCTTTTTTTATATACAGGTACAATATGTATGTGAAATAATTTGCTTTTGCTTAAAAAAATAGCTAGCTGGTTTGTTCACAATTTTATTGCAACTTTAAAATATATTAAATACAAAAGACATTCCTCTTGGGGCATTATGACCTTCTAACTTTATGTCTTTACATCATCCTTAAATGCTTTCTAATCAAACTGTAGTTGGCACCATTAACAATAGCTTTCTTCTGTTATCTTGTCATGGAAACAGATGCATCTCGAGTACTTCCAGAGTTTGGAGAAGTTGAAATATCTTCTCTGCCAGATGGTACTACCCTTGAGGACATAAAATCACTGCAGAGTCTTTATCGAGAGCACTGTGAGGTAAGAGAAAAGAGGTATTACACATAAATCATTCTTTGAAAATCCGTCTTCTAGTGAGAATTAGTACAACAGGATGACTGACACAAACCATATTACAGCCAGCCTACTTGTATCTGATATGCTCCTCAAATATTTTGCTTATTCCATCGGAAGGGACATTTGCAAAAAGACTTCTCTGGAATTTCTGTCTTTACAGGGAAAGAAAATAACATGTAATAGAATACCGATACTGGAATATAATCATGTGTAGGTTTTGAGAATTTTAGATAAATTTAACTTTAGATAATATATATACAGAGTTTTGCTTTTGTTTATAGGAGTTGAAATCAGGTTAAATTATTATTTCTAATGTTTATGTTAAAAACAAACTTACTTTTTTCTTCAAGTTTTAAAGAAGGTTGTTTAAGAACTTAAGGCCACATTTCATTTTTAATAATGTTTTTTAAAATTATTGTTGAAGGTGCTTTAAAACATGTAATGAAGTAACAAAATTCATGAAATAACAGGTTTCCTTTGTGTTTGTAATAGTGTTAAAAGTTCTGTTTAGGTGAATTCAGCTGATATATGTGCTTAGGCTCCTTTCTGGAGGCTTCCCTGTATTTGCACTTGGCCTGATCTGAGTCTCTGCCCACACTAGTATGGACAGTTGGAAAATTTGTTGCTAAAAAGTTATTTAAAAGGTTATTATATTTTTATTTATAAACATACATTTTACTATTTTTTCCACAAAATGACCGGGGGAGCTATACCCCTGGGAGGAGTTGGGGGGGGGGGGGGGGGGGGGGATGAGGTAGAAGACTATCTGCAATTGTTTTATATTTTTTTAGGCAATAGTGGATGTTGTTGTGAATCTTCAGTTTAGCTTGATAGAAAAATTGTGGCAAACTTTCTGGCGTTATTCTCCCTCTGCTCCAGCTGACGACACAACTATTATTGAACTGAGGTCAGTAAATGTCTCTTTTTGTTTACTGTTCGCCATCATAATATAACAGCAGGAGTCAAATCAAAGAAAGTCTTAGTTTTACATATAGGCTAAGAATCTTTTCTGATATCAGTTTGTCAGGTTAAATTTGTGTTGTCTGCTATTTGACATATAGGCTGTTGGTATATGTCAAACTGCAGCCTTGAAATGATTGTATACATCTTCTATTTTTTCCTTTGTTTGGATGATTGAAGTTAAAGTATCTTTTTGCAATATACTGTCCAGTTCGTTTAAATTGCAAGGACCATTTTTAACATACCTCTGAATAATTTATGGGCTGGAGCAGAACTTTGGAGGCCATTTTTCCCCAGTTTCATATGAAGAAGTTAAAGAGTTTCAATTGGATGTAACAGAGACATTTATAAAGTTTTTATTAAATAATCAATTTTTAAGTTCATTGTACTTTTCTTATCTGTATGTAAATGCATTTTCATTTGTTACATTTATTCACACCAGCAATCTGAGTGAAATAGAAAGTCGACTTCCAAAAGGAAAACTGATTACTTTGTGCAAAAATGAATCTATTCTGAAATGGATGGGTAATTGTGACCATGTGATGTACCAGGCTTTGGTGGAGATTCTCATTCCTGATGTCCTTAGACCTATTCCTAGTAAGTTAAACACAGATAACATCTTGTAAGACTGTGTTTTGGTTTGTTTTATGTGGTGATTTTTTTGTGCCTCACATGAAACTTTTGGGAATAATTTAGAAGGACGTAAACATAGTGTGTGTCATATGTACATAATTCTATTGAGTAGGAAGGTGTACTAGAATTGATGTAAGCACTGTATTTAAAGAAAAGGAGACTGGATATTTCACTGCATTTAGGAAAGTCTCCAGAAGTTTTAAGAATATGTTTCCCTATGGAATACGCTTTTGTCACTGAAAATTCTAAGTTTTTATTACTTTCAAGATAAAAATGGGTTCCTTTACTTACTGGCTCTAGTCTACCCGACAGCTGTGAGTGCACTATGGCTCTGAGCCTGAGTCCGTTAATATCAGACAGTCTTTCCGCCGACTTCAGTAGGCTTTAGTTTGAGATTTACATATAAAAGTTTTAGTTGATAAAAAAAAAAAAAAGTATATGCTTTGTCATTTCATTTTTGGATAATTAAACATTTATGTATTATCAGTGGCTACTAAAACCTTATTAGTTTTGATACCTATTAAACCAACATAACACTGTCAAACATTTTGTCTTGTTTATTATTCCATTCTACTATACTTTCTGTTCTATTTACAGTATGAAGGACTCATCAATCAATTCTAGTATTATGGTCAACTGACCATTATCAGGAATAGATCTTTCTTTTCAAATTTGATTTTATAGTATTCATCATTGCTCAAGCACGGTATTTTTTTAATGGCTGATTTTGGTAGTAAATGATTTTAAATTGTTTTCCAGGAAGGATAAATTCCTTCTTAAAAAATGTATTGCATTTTTGTATGTTGTGTTAAATGTTAAAAAGGAATTATAATTACATATATATAAAAATACAATAAATAATATTAAAAGAAATTATAAAAGAAATACTAGGAACCAAGCGGGAAACACCTGTGAAATGCCTCAAAAGAATTAGGCTGTGTTCCTCTAAAAAGGTGACAAGGTTGATAGGCCCACTGAAGTGCCTCTATAGCAATGCACGCAGCATGGGTAACAAACAGGAAAAGATGGAAGCCACTGTGCACCTGGAAAGCTATGATTTAATCGCTAACACTGAAACTTGGTGGGATGAATCGCACAACTGCAGCGCTGCAATCGATGGCAATAAACTGTTCAGATGGCACAGGCAAGGAAGGAGGGCGGGGGGGGGGGGGGGTGTGGGGGTGGCCTCTATGTAAAAAAATGGATTGACTGCATAGAGCTGTCTGAAAAACAGGAATGAACAGGTTGAGAGCTTATGGGTAAAAATAAGAGAAAAGCCAACAAAGGAAACCTCGTGGCTGGTGTTTACTACAGGCCACCTGATCAGGGGCAGGATGTCGATGAAGCATTCTTACTTCAACTACAGGAAGCATCACGCTAGCGGGCTCTGATCATCCTGGAGGACTTCAATCACCATGACACTGGCAACCTCTCTTCCCACATCTCTCAAGAAGCTGGTCCTCAAGGCAGGGACTGGGGGAATGAAGTTCCTCCCATCATAGAAGATCAGGTTTGAGACCACCTGAGGAACCTGAGCATACACAAGTCCATGGGACCCAACGAGATGCATGCCAGGGTCCTGAGGGAATTGGCTGATGTAGTTGCTAAGCCATTCTCCATTATATTTGAAAAGCCATGGCAGTCAGACTACGTCCCCGGTGACTGGAAAAAGGGAAACATTGCACCCAGTTTTAAAAAGGGTAGAAAGGAGGACCCTGGGAACTACTGACCACTCGGCCTCACCTCTGTGCCTTGGAAGATCATGGAGCAGATGCTCCTCGAAGATATGTCGAAACATACGGAAGACAGGGAGGTGATTACAGACAGCCAACATGGCTTCACCAAGGGCAAACTGCCTGACTAATTGACTAATCCAGTGGCCTTCTACGATGGAGTGACTGCATCGGTGGACAAGGGAAGAGCTATGGTTGTCATCTACCCGGACTTCTGTAAGGCGTTTGATACAGTCCCCCACAACATTCTGGCTGCTAAATTGGAGAGGTACAGGTTTGATGGATGGAACTGGCTGGATGGCTAAGGAACTGGCTGGATGGCGACATCCGAAGAGTTACAGTCAATGGCTCAGTGTCCAAGTGGAAACCGGTGACAAGTGGTGTCCCTCAGGGGTCTGTATTGGGACCAATACTGTTTAATATCTTCATCAGCAACACAGACAGCGGGATTGAGTGCACCCTCAGCAAGTCTGCAGATGACACTAAGCTGAGTGATGCAGTTGATTTGCTAGAGGGAAGGGATGGCTTCCAGAGGGACCTAGAGAGGCTCGAGAAGTGGGCCCATGCAAACCTCAAGAATTTCAACAAGGCCAAGTGCAAGGTCCTGCACGTGGGTCAGGGCAATCCCCAGTATCAATACAGACTGGGGATGAATGGATTGAGAGCAGCCCTGTGGAGAAGGACTTGGGGGTACTGGTGGGCGAAAAATTGGACATGAGCCAGCAACGTGCACTCGCAGCTCAGAAAGCCAATCGCATCCTGATCCTGGGCTGCATCAGAAGAAGCATGGCCAACAGGTCAATTCTCCCCCTCTATTCCGTTCTCGTGAGACCCCACCTGGAGTACTGCATCCAGATCTGGGGCATCCAGTTCTGTTTGAGCGGGTCCAGAGGAGAGCCATGACAATGATCAGAGGGCTGGAACACCTCTCCTCTGAAGAAAGGCTGAGAGAGTTGGGGTTGTTCAGCCTGGAGAAGAGAAGGCTCCGGGGATACCTTATTGCAGCCTTTCAGTATATAAAGGGGACAGAGAGAGACTTTTTTACCAGGGCCTGTAGTGACAGGACAAGGGGCAATGGTTTTAAACTGAAAGAGGGTAGATTCAGATTCAGATTTAGGGCTCAGGAGCATATCTGAAATGCTTGTGCACTAACGCACGCAGTATGAGAAACAAACAGGATGAACTGGAAGCACAGAACTATGACATCATTGGTATTAGTGAGACTTGGTGGAATGAGTCCCACGACTGGAGTGCTGGGATGGAGGGCTACATGCTGTTCAGGAGGGACAGGCGAGGTGGAGGTGTCACACTATATGTAAGGCAGAGGCTTGATTGTACAGCCCTTATAGTTAGTGGTGATGTGGTGGAGAGGCTCTGGGTGAGGATTAGGGGGATGGAAAACAAAGGAGATGTTGTAGTGGGTGTCTACTACCAATTGCCCAGCCAGGATGATAGCACTGATGAGTTATTCTATAGGCAATTAGGAGAAATCTCTGGATCAGTAGCCCTTGTCCTTATGAGATATTCCAACTTCCAGGACATCAACTAGGAATATCGTACTGCTGCGACGAGCAGGTCTTGGAAATTCTTGAAGTTTGTGGGAGTTAATGTCTTGTCACAAGTACTCTGTGAGCCAACTAGGAAAGATGCCCTCCTAGACTTGTTGTTTGTGAATAGAGAAGGACTCGTGGGGGATGTGATGGTAGGTGGCTGTCTTGGCCACAGTGATCATGAAATGGTTGAGTTTAAAATTTTCAGCGTAATGAGATAAAAGGTGAGCAGCGTTGCTACCCTGGACTTCAAGAGAGCAAACTTTAAGCTACTCGGGGAGCTGCTTAGCAGAGTACCCTGGGAATCTGCTTTTGAGGGCTTAGGAGTGCATGAGTGCTGGTCAGTTTTTAAGAAGCACATTTTAGAAGCACAGGAGCAGGCAACCCCCTTGTGTCACAAGTCAAGCAAGCGGGGCAGAAGACCAGCTTGGCTGAACAGGGAACTCCTTGTGGAGCTCAGGAGGAAAAAGAAATTGTGTGATCTCTGGAAGCGAGGTCAGGCTTCGCAGGAAGATTACAGAGCTGTGATTTGTATATGCAGGGAGAAGACACGAAAGGCCAAAGCTCAATTAGAGTTGAAACTGGCCAGTGTTGTGTCAGACAACACGAAAGGCTTTTTTAAGTACGTTAATAGCAAGAGGAGGTCTAAGGAAAACATTGGACCAATACTTGTTGAAGATGGTCACCTGACAAATAGGGATGAAGAAAAAGCGGAGGCATTCAATGCTTTTTTTTTGCCTCAGTCTTTAATAATACGGATAGTCCTTGGGCTGCCCAGTCCCCTTAGTCGGAGGACCATGACTGCGGGAACAATGACTTTCCATTTGTGGACACTGAAATTGTAAGGGACCAGCTGAATGTTCACAAGTCCATGGGGCCTGATGGGATTCATCCCAGAGTACTGAAGGAGCTAGAGCATGTTACGGCAGGACCCCTCTCGATCATCTACCAAAGGTCTTGGGAGTCTGGGGAGGTCCCTGCTGACTGGAAGCTAGCCAATGTTATTCCAATTTACAAAAAGGGCGTGAGGGAAGACCCAGGGAACTACAGACCTGTTAGTCTAACCTCAGTTCCTGGAAAAATTATGGAGAAGATCATACTGGGTGCTATTGAAAGGCATTTAAAGAATAATGCAGTCCTCAGGCACAGTCAACATGGGTTCACAAGGGGAAAAGTCCTGTCTAACTAATTTGATCTCCTTCTATGATAAGGTCACCCGCCTAGTGGATGAAGGGAAGGCGGTCTTTCTGGATTTCAGTAAGGCTTTTGGTGCTGTCCCTCGCAGCATCCTTCTGGACAAGTTGTCCAACTGCGAGATGAGCAGGTTCACAGTGCGCTGGGTGAAGAACTGCCTGAATGGCAGGGCTCAAAGGGTTGTAGGGAATGGGGCTGCATCTGGCTGGCAACCGGTCACCAGCGGTGTTCCTCAGGGCTCAATTCCAGGGCCAGTTCTGTTCAATATTTTTATCAGTGATCTAGATTCAGGAGTTGAATGCACCATTAGCAAGTTTGCTGACGATACCAAATTGGGAGGTGCTGTTGACTCTCTTGAGGGACAAGAGGCCTTGCAGAGGGATCTGGATAGATTGGAGCATTGGGCAGTCATCAGTGGCATGAAATTTAACAAGTCCAAATGCCGGATTCCACACCTGTGACAGAGTAATGCTGGGCACAAGTATAAATTGGGAGATGAGTGGCTGGAGAGCAGCCCTGCAGAAAGGGATCTGGGGGTGCTGGTTGACAGCAGGCTCAATATGAGTCAGCAGCGTGCCCTGGCAGCCAAGAGGGCAAACCGCATCCTGGGGTGCATTAGGAGCAACCTGATCTAGTGAAAGGGGTCCCTGCCCATAGCAGGGGTTTGGACCTTTAAAGGTCCCTTGCGACCCAAACCATATGATGATTCCATGATGATGATCAAGAGAGCTATGGCCCCTCCAACTACTAATGCTAGGACCCTCACTTACTCCTGTAGCTGACACCACAGGCCCCAGGGTGCCTACACCCCCCAGTCTGACTCCAGTAGCTGGGCACCAAATTTCATTCACACACACACAGAGGTATCACCAGCAGCTGGCACCTGTTCCTTGCAGTACACATACACAAGGGACAGAGAGTGACATTAAGCAGAGCGATAGTTAAGAAAAGAGTTTAAAAGAAAATCTTTTAAAAGGACAGACTGCAATGATCAGGCACAGGGCTCAGCCAGACAAGTGTACCGACTGGTCCCGTCTTACCCGTGACTGGCCCATTTTATCCCCCTTTCTGTCTGTCCCCCCTCTTTGTTTCTCCCTGCTTCCCCTTCCCCCTGCAAGTCCCTTTGTCAGTTTGTATAGTTCTATCAATTCCCACATCCCTCCCAGTTTGATGTCTGGGATCCCCCCTGGTTTAATATCAGTTGCAAAGTTCAGGTTGATCTTCCTGGAAGTGGTGCCTGTAGTTTAGATTCCTTCCTAAAACATTTATTGCATGTTTTGTATGTTGTGTTAAATATAAAAAAGAAATTTCCTATTTACAATCCAGTATAATCCTTGTAAATACTAAGTTTTATATCCTTTCTGTGGACCAAACAATAGTCAATTTATAAAGTTGGATTAATATTTTAAGACATAGAGCCTCAGCTATCCTTGTAGCTAGAAAAGCTATTTTTGATACTGTAAATGACACCTTCTACCATGGTGACTTCAAGTGTAATCACAGAACCATAGAACAGTTGAGTAGCTGAGGTTGGAAGGGATCTCTGGAGACTGTCTAGTCCAAACCCCTTCCCAACCCCTGCTCAAAGCAGGATCAACCAGAGCAAGTTGCTCAGGACATTGTCCAGTCAGGTTTTGAATATCTCCAAGGATGGAGACTCCACAACCTCTCTGGGTGATCTGGTCCAGTGTTTGACCACCCTTAAGAGTAAAAAAGAGTTTTCTTCAGTTTAAATGGAATTTCCTATGTTTCAATTTGTGCCCATTCCCTCTTGTCCTGTTACTGGGCACCACTGCGAAGAGTTTGGCTCCATCTTCAATACACCCTCCCATCAGGTATTTAGACACATTGATAAGATCCCTCCTGAGCCTTCTCTTTTCCAGGCTAAACAATCCCAGCTCTCTCAGCATCTCCTCCTATGGGAGATGCTCCGATCCCTTCATCACTGCAATGGCTCTTTGCTGAACTTGCTACAGTATGTCCATGTCTGTCTTGTACTGGGGAGCCTAGAACTGGAGACAGGACTCCAGGTGTGGCCTCACCAGTGCTGAGTAGAGAGAAAGGATCACCGCCCTCAACCTCCTGTCAACACTGTTCCTAATGCAGCTCAGGATACCATTGGCCTCCTTTGCTGCAAGGGCATGTTACCGGCTCACATTCAGCTGCTTGTCCACCAGGACCCCCATGTCCTTCTCTGCAAAGCTGCTTTCCAGCCAGTCAGCCCCTAGCCTGTACTGGTGCATCGTGTTATTCCTCCCCAGGGGCAGGACTTGGCATTTCCCTTTGTTGGACTGCATGAGGTTCCTGTCTGCCCATTTCTCCAGCCTGTCGAGGTCTCTCTGAATGGCACAACAGCCATCTGGTCTATCAACCACTCCTCCCAATTCTGTATCATCTGCAAACCTGCTGAGGGTGCACTCTGTCACATCGTCCAGGTCATTAATGAAGTTGTTAAACAGTACTGGCCTGAGGATCAACCCTGGGGGACACCACTAGAGGCTGGCCTCCAGCTAGACTTTATGCTTCTGATCACAACTGTCTGGGCCTGGCAGTTCAGCCAGTTTTCAGTCCACCTCACTGTCCATTTATCTAACCTGTACTTTGTCAGCTTGTCTATGAGGATGTTATGCGAGACAGTGTGGAAAGCCTTGCTAAAGTCAAGATAAACAGCATCCACTGCTCTCCCCTCGTCCACCAAGCTAGTTGACTCATTGTAGAAGCCTTATCATATTGGTCAGGCATGATTTCCCATTCCTAAATCCATGCTGATTCCTACCAAGCACCTTCTTTGGAAATGGCTTCCAGGATTATTTTCTCCATCATCTTCCCAGGAATAGAGGTGAGGCTGACCAGCCTGTAGTTCCCCAGATCCTCCTTCTTGCCCTTCTTGAAGATTGGAGTGTCATTTGCTTTCTTCCAGTCCTCAGGAACCTCCCCTGATCACCATGACCGTTCGAAGATAATTGAAGAGTGGCCTCGCAATGACATCAGCCAGCTCCCTCAGCACTCATGGGTGCATCCCATCAGGTCCCATCTCCAATTTGTTTAAATGCTTCCCTAACTGGGTCCTCCTCTACTGAGGAGAATTCTTCCTTGCTGCAGACTTTCCCTCTGGTCTCAGAGGCCTGGGATTCCTGAAGGCAATCCTTACCAGTAAAGACTCAGGTGTAGAAGGCATTCAGTACCTCGGCCTTTCCCATGTCCTTTGTCATCAGGTTCCCTGCCCCATTCAGCAGCAGGCCCGCATTTTCTCTGGTCTTCATTTTGCTGCTGATGTACCTGTAGAAGCCCTTAATGTTGCCCTTCACATCCCTCGCCAGTTTCAACTCCAGGTGGGCTTTGGCTTTCCTAACCCCATCTCTGCACACTTGGACAGTGTCTCTGCATTCCTCCTGGGTCACTCACCCCTTTTTCCAGCTCCTGTATGCTTCCTTTTCATGTTTGAGTTTAGTCGGGAGCTCCTTGTTCGTCCATGCAGACCTGTCACCTTTGCTCGATTTCCTGCTCATTGTGATGGACCATTCTTGAGCTTGGAGGAGGTGATCCCTGAATATCAAACGGGTCTCCTAGACCCCCTCTGCTCTCCAGGACTGTCTCCCATGGGATTCTTCCCAGCAGGTCCCTGCACAGGCCAAAGTCTGCTCTCCTGAAGTTTGGAGTTGTGATCCTGCCATTTGCCTTGTTCCCTCCTCTCAGTATTCTCAACTCTACCATCTCATGGTCAACGCAGCCTAGGCTGCCTCCCAACCTTCACATTGCCAACCAGTTTGTAAGAATTGTAAGAAAAGCTTCCTTGTTTGTATGAATTGCGTCCAGCAGAGCGTCTCTCCTTCAGCCCTGTTTTTCTGATGACAAGCTCTCTCTTTTCCATAACACCCTGCACCCTTTGCTTGTCAACCCATTCCACCACTCCCTCACTTGATTGTGGGTCGTCATCTCCCTCCCCTGTCATTTCTAGTTTAAAGTTCTCCTCACCAGGTTGGCCAGCCTGTTGGTAAAGATGGTTTTGCCCCACTTGGTCAGGTGGATCCCATCTCTCTCTAGCAGAGAGAGATCTAGCAGATCTTCAGTCCTTAAAGAAGGGTCCCCATGGTCATAAAATACAAATACCGATTGTCATCGCCAGCTGGGCAACCAACTGTTGATCCACAGGATCCTTCCATTCCTCCTCAAGCCCTCACTTCTCACTGGAAAGATCAAGGAGAACACTACCTGGGCCCCCATCCCCTTGACCATTGCCTCCAGATGCATGTGGTCACACTTGATATGCTCCAGGTCTCCTCTGGCAATATCATTGGTGCCCATGTGAAGATTCGCAAGGAGTAATAGTCTGAGGGTCAGACAAACCTTGGCAGTATCTCCACAGCATCCCAGATCCAACCCCCAGCAAGCAGTAAACCTCCCAACACAGCAGGTCAGGTCGGCAGATGTGGGCCCCCACCCCCTACAGCATGGAGTCTCCCACTATTATCACTTGCCACTTCCTTCTGTTGCTGCTGCATGGCTCAGGCTTAGCTAGCTCGGACGCTTCATTGGACAGAGTTCCCGGACCCTCATCTGCTGCAAGGGTACTGAACCTGTTCTTTAGCTGGAGATATGCAGGTGGAGCAGGAGCCTTCTTCCTGTTGCCAGAAGTCACAAGCTTCCAGCCTTTGCCGTTTCCTAACCCAATAAGCACAGACCACCTGATCCTCCTTCAATACAGCTGAGGGTTCAGGCTGCAGGGTCCTGAAAGAGATCCAGTTGATCTCTTTCTCACTATCTCTGATACCACACAGTCTACTGACCTCTTCCTGTACCTCCTTGGCAACACAGATCCTGTACCACTGCATGCCTTCTGCAGGCAAGGAAACTGTCTCCCTCTGCCCCAGCCTCAGTGAGAGACCCCAGGCACTCGCTGTACTGAAAGCTGCATCCTCCCTCAGGAGTTCAGTCTGGATTGAGGCCTCTGACATTATAGGGATAGTTGCTCTGATGGCTGGAGGTGGTGCCCTGTGACACATTAACATCATTGCTCAGGACATGGATGCTGTTCTCTGCAAAGTTTCTGGCCCCCTTCTGAGCAAAGTGCTGCATCTGTTGGCTACCTCTGTTAGCTGTGCCGTAAGAAGCAACTCGGGAAACTATTTGCAAGTACTGCTTTGTAGAAATACCCCATCATAGGCAATTTTCTTTTTTTCTGGATAATCAGAAAGCTAC
This sequence comes from Astur gentilis, assembly GCF_929443795.1. Taxonomy (NCBI): domain Eukaryota; kingdom Metazoa; phylum Chordata; class Aves; order Accipitriformes; family Accipitridae; genus Astur; species Astur gentilis. The sequence continues at coordinate 31,096,905 of NC_064918.1, forward strand.
CAACAGCAGCTGGCCAAAAAAAAAGGGAAAATGTGTTTAATAATTCTATTTTTATGAGTTTCATCTTTCTTTTCCTGATTTTCGGGGGGGGGATCCCCAAAACCTACTCTGTTACATAACTTCCTAATAAATATTACCATAAAAGAAATTAACAGTGAGGAAAAACTTTTTGAAAAACAAGCTCCAAGTAAAATTTGGTCAGTTGAAATTTTTGTGAAAACTTTTTAGTGCCCACAAAATGAATGAAAAACTACTGTGTAGGAAAAAGCTAAATTTCTTTGTTTAAAAAGAAGTCAAACACTCTATACTTGAGTCGGGAGTAAAGTTGATTATTATCTAATGATTCTAGCAAAAGACCAGAGCTGCTGTATATTACTGGCAATAGACCCTTTCCCCTGAGAATGGCCTTTTTATCTCTTCACAAGTGACAGGATGGACAGTAACAAACTTGTTTGGGAGTTCCTATTCCAGGCAGAGAAGTTATGTTCAAAATATTTTTCACATTGTATTTCTCAATTTCAGCAATTACAAGTACCGGAAAGACTGCAAAATCTTGTTATTTGTGAGATTTGTGTAGGAGAGATTTTTCAGATGAGAACCCAAGCTTTTTGAATGCTTATCCAAAAATAAATGTTCTCCTTGTAACTTTTTTTTTCTACATCATTTAATGTGTGTTTAGTAACACTTTACAATCAGAATGAACTTAGGCCATTTATTTTGCACCAGATTGTTCTTAAGATTCTCTGGAAGAGGATTTTGGCAATTCTGATGATAGCCAGATCACCTTGAAGAATATTTGGAGCATGTAGGTGCTTAGGCTTTTGGTAATGGCTGGGTATGTTAACCACTGTTTTCAGGACAGAGGACAACAAAATTTTTTTAATTTAATGTATCATTTTCAGAGCTCATTAGAAATTTGTGATCACTCTATACATCACTGTCCTCTAATAATATAGTGTTTAGCTAGAAAGAGGGAATATTATTTCTTTAGAATTTAGAATTCCTCTTTCTTCATAGCTAAAGACTGTTTTGTTTTGTTTTTTTAAATCAGGATGACACTGAGCTGCTTCTTTCCACACTTATTTTTTTTAAAACAGATCATCCTCTAATACAGTGGGGTGAAAAAGATCTTATGTTAGGTGTTTTACATAGCATTTGTCCAGAAAAAAAAAAAAAATGTTTTCCTTAAAGAACTAAATATCATTGACACATTATTTACAGTATTCCTTATACTTTGACTTTATCTTATTCTGCAGCTAATAAATTAACATGAGTGAATGCTTAGCTAATTAGTAAGTGCATACAAAAATGTTTATGTAGAAGCATAAGTGGGTTAGATTGACAGCGCAAAAGAGCATTTGTTCTTTGCCTGGAAACCTCAAGAAAGAAAGAAAGAAAAAAAAAAGACAAAAAAGCCTGTTCCATAGAGCTAATACAGAAGTTTTATAAATCAAAATTAATTTTCAGATGAGCATCCACATTTGGGGGCAGTTACATAAACTAGTTATTACTACAAATTTGAAGAAAAGGATGCTGTGAAAAATAAAATATTTTTCTTTTTAAGCAAATTGGCTAACTTTGCTAGCAGAAATTCTTAATTACAGGATTCATCGAGTACTCAAGTTGAAGAAGGGCATTTCTCATATTAGGTGACTTCCATTAACCATTAATTCTTACTCCACCAAACATGATGTTTTGCCTCATAAACAAAATCCAGTCTTTACTTGCACTGTTTCTTCTTAGGTGTAGTGGGGAAAAAAAAAGCACTTAAAGATAATATGATTTCCCTTTTCTATTTTTTTCTTCTCCATTACTGTAGCAGCATTTGTTCTCCACCACCAAGATTTCACAGCAGTAAGAGCAATCCTACCTTCTGTTAGTTAAACACATTCTTATATATTGCATATTGATGCTGTCTTTGAACACTGCACATTGCATTTTGTTCTTCAGAACTAAAATAAACAGCGTGTTGGCAATGGTTCAGGGTACTTGGAGCTTACTTGAGGAAACTGCAGTATTGCAATTATTGCCATTTCCTGCAGGGTTTTGCTCTTCAAAAGCACTTAGGCAAAAATTGAAGGTGGAAAATTCATGATGGAAGTTTTCAGGAGATAGGAAACAATTGTTGCAATTACTAATGTACCTGTAGGAATGCCAAAAAGAATTTTCATTGCTGATCATAAGTTTCTTGAAAGGGTCTCAGGTGAAGTGGTCAGTTCTGTTTGTTAAATCAGAAACTAAATATTGTTACATAATATAGAATCAAAGAATAATTCAGGTTGGAAGGGACCTCAAGAGGTCTCTAGTCCAACCTCCTGCTCAAAGTATGGGCAATGCTGAATTCAGACCAGTTTGCTCAGGGCTTTACCCAGTCAGGTCTTGAAAACATATAAGGACAGAAACTACACAAACCTCTCTGGGCAACCAGTTGCACTGCTTAACTGTCCTCCTCGGTTGCTTGTGCCCTACTTCGTTGTCCCTCTAGCAGATATTGGGGTTGTTCAAATCTCTCATGAGAACCAGAGCCTGTGAACATGAGGCTTATTCCAGTTGCCTGAAGAAGACCTGTATTGGCTTTACATGGCAAGGTTTTGATACAGGTGGGGGGTGCAGGGATGGCTTCTATGAGAAGACACCAGAAGCTGTCCCCATGTCGGAAAGAGCCAGTTTCAGCCGGCTCCAAGATGGACCCACTGCTGGCCAAAGTCTGAGCCAATCAGAGACTGTGGTAGCACCTCTGCGATAACATATTTAAGAAGAGGTAAAAACTGCTACTGCACAACAGCAGCTGGGAGAGAGGAGTGAGAATATGTGAGAGAAACAACCCTGCAGACACCAAGGTCAGTGAAGAGGAGGGGGGGAGAAGGTGCTCCAGGTGCCGGAGCAGAGATTCCCCTGCAGCCCGTGGTGAAGACCATGGTGAAGCACATTGTCACCCTGCAGCCCATGGAGGACCCCACATGAGAGCAGGTGGATGTGCCCTGAAGGAAGCTGTGACGCCATGGAGAGCCCATGCTAGAGCAGACTCCTGGCAGGAATGGTGGCCCTCTGGAGAGGAGCCCATGCTGAAGCAGGTTCCTGTCAGGACCTGTGTCTCAGTGGGGAGATCCACACTGGAGCAGTCCGTTCCTGAAGGACTGTACCCTGTAGACAGGACCCTTGCTGGAGCAGTTCATGAAGAACTGCAGCCTGTAGGAAGGACTCACGTTGGAGAAGGTCGTGAAGGACTGTCTCTTGTGGGTGGGACCCCACACTTGGAGCAGGGGAAGAGCATGAGGAGAAAGGAAAGGCAGAGACAAAGCATTATGAACTGACCGCAACCCCTAATCCCCGTCCCCCTGCACCGCTCAGGGGGAGGAGGTAGAAGAGTTGGGAGTGAAGTTGAGCCTGGGAAGAAGAGAGGGGTGGGGGGAAGGTGTTTTTAGATTTGTTCCTATTCCTCATTATCCTACTCTGTTTAATTGGCAATAAATTAAATTAACCTTCCCCAAGCTGAGTCTGTTTTGCCTGTGACAGTAATTGGTGAGCGATCTCCCTGTCTTTATCTCGACCCATGAGCTTTTCATCGCATTTTTCTCCCCCTGTCCAGTTGAGAAGGGGGAGTGATAGAGCAGCTTGGTGGGCACCTGGCAGCCAGCCAAGGTCAACCCACCACAAGACTTCATCTACTTCTTCCTGATCAGGCAGTCTGTATCAGATACCTACAACATCACCCACATTGGTATGTCATCTAACCCAGACCCTTAAACTCTCAACTGGCTTATCATCCATCCCTAGGCAAAGCTTCATGCGTTCCAGCTCCTCTTTCATATAGAGCGCCTTCTTGGCTTGTTTTCCCTAAAGATTCTGTATCCATCCATTGCAGCACTCCAGTTGTATGAGCCATCCCACAATATCTGTGAATCCTGAGATCGTAGCCCTGCAAATGCTCACAGGCTTCTAATTCCTCCTATTTTTCCCCATGTTGCATGCATAAATGTGCAGGCACTTCAGAGAGGCACCCGTTCGTACCAATTTCCCCAAAAGGGCATGAAAGCTTTCCCATAACACTGATCTCCTGACACTTCCTTAGTTATGTGCGTATGCTTGAAGTGGTCCACTTTCAACATGGTTTTGTTGATTATGAGGTCCCTCCTGTTAACCCCACATCCTTTGCTTGCCCATCCAGTCTATGACTTCCTCACTTGACTGTTGGTCATCCCTTCCCCATCATTCCTAGTGTAAAGCTCTCCTTACCAGGTCGGCCAGCCTGTTGGCAAAGCTGTTTGTGCCCCACTTGGACATGTGGATCCTGTCTCTCCCTATCACACAGTCCTCCATCCTCAAAGAGGATCCCATGGTCATAGTGGCAAAAAGTCTAGTTGGAGGCCAGTGACTAGCAGTGTACCCCAGAGGTCAAGACTGGGTCCAATACTGTTCAACATCTTCATTAGTGATCTGGATGATGGGGCAGAGCACACCCTCAGCAAGCTCGCTGATGACACAAAACTGGGAAGAGTGGCTGATACGTCACAGGGTTGTGCTGCCATCCAGAGGGACCTCAAAAGGCTGGAGAAATGGGCTGACAGAAACCTCATGCAGTCCAACAAAGGGAAATGCCAAGTCCTGCACCTAGGGAGGAACAACCCCACGCACCGGTACATGCCAGGGGGGCCAGCCAGCTGGAAAGCAGCTTTGCAGAGAAGGACATAGAGGTCCTGGTGGACACCAAGTTGAACATGAGCCAGCAGTGTGCCCTTGCCACAGAGGGCTGCATTAGGCAAAGTATTGCCAGTAGGTCCAGGTAGGTGATCCTTCCCCTTTATTCAGCACCAGTTCAGTACTGTGTACCTGGAGTCCTGTGTCCAGTTCTAGGCTCCCCAGTACAAGAGAGACATGGACATACTGGAGAGAGTCCAATGACGGGCAATGAATTGGCACTGCTTAACTGTCCTCAAGGTGAAAAAATTTCTCCTATCAAGTCACGACTTCTCTTTTTTCAGTTTATGCCTGGTGTCTATCACCCTCCTGCCATGCATCATTGTGAAGAGTCTGACTCCGTCTTCTTGATACCTTGTAGGTATTGAAAGGCTTCTTTTAGGTCCCCCCTAAACTTTCTCTTTTCCTGGCTGAACCAAATTAGTTCCCTCAGCCTCTCCTCATAAGGTATGTGCTCCAGCCCCCTGACCACGTCAGTGGCCCTCTACTGAACTTGCTCCAGTTTAACATCCTTCTTGTACTGGGAGGGATCTGAACCTAGACTGGATAAGTCTCTGAGCCAATAAATGCAGCAGATTTCCATGTGGAATATTTAAATACTGAGGATGCAAAAGGTTTCAAGAGAGGCATCTTGCCATCTTTTTAATTTTATTTTTATTCTTTAATGTTTAGGTGCCTTGACCCAAGCCATTCGCAATTTTGCAAAAAGCCTTGAAGGTTGGCTTTCCAGTGCCATGAACAATATTCCACAGAGAATGATACAAACCAAGGTAAACAAAGTTTGCTGCAGTTTTTGTCACTTTATGCAATTGTACACTCGATGTCATTTAAGATCTAAAAGTAGCAGCATTTTAACCTTTATGCTAAATGTCATATTTAGGTTGAACTTCAAACATGAAACATGGGATTGGAAATAACTTTGTTTTGCCAAAAAAAATTAATAGGAAAAACTGTATTTGTTCCATTATATGTGAACTGCAATATCTGAGGGCTCATAAATTAATACAGCAATTTTAAAATTAAAATAGACAAAACAGAAGACTTGTTGATAATACAATGTGTTAAGATAAATGGATTTCTTCATAGGTTGCTGCTGTAAGTGCCTTTGCCCAGACTTTGAGAAGATACACCTCTCTTAATCACCTGGCTCAGGCAGCACGGGCTGTGCTTCAGAACACTTCTCAGATCAACCAGATGCTCAGTGATCTCAACCGTGTTGATTTTGCCAATGTACAGGTAGCTGTGGCTTTAAAAAACAGACTTTTAAAAAAATTGTTATTTCCTCCCAAATTTTTTATTCTTATTGTTAGTTCCTATTATTCCATCAAGAAAGCAAAGTGGGAACATTTTGCTGATTTTTATATATGCAGTGATTCAGCTGAAACTTTCCAGCTTACACTTTGGCTGTAAGGAAAATAAAACCTCAGAACCATTATCTATTTTAATTTTCTCTGAAGGCTTCTTATCTTTCAGACCATGCATTCTGCCAATTTTTATTTAATGCAGATGAAAGTGTAGAGTACATGTGTTCTTAGAATGAACAGCATGAACAATGCCTGAAGATGAAATCTTGGACATAGCATAGCTTCTGTTCTTCCATAAAAAAATATTGAACATACAGCACTATTTATAGTACAGATTATTTCATTACATTTATTTTTATTTCAAAGACAATATCATTAGTATACTTTCTTCAACTGTTTGTGTTTACATTTCCAACCTTTTCTAAGTAACTGGTTAGAACTAGCTTCCAGTTATCTGTAAAACAACAATTTATTATTTTTCATTAGGTTTAGAAAAAGGTTTACCTTTTACCTGTTTCTTCTCCTTAGAAGAAACAACTTTTTTTTTCTCCTGTTGCTCAACTAACTGACATGGCCCAGATTACTGGTATTCATACATTTGTGTTCTTTCGTGAGCAAATATTTTAACATATTTTATCTTAACAGAAGTTCAGAAGTTTACTAGCAACAGTTAAATTCTTTTTGCTTGTTGCAAAGACCTTTGAATAAATAAAATTTAACACAGATATAGTTATATTGCATAATGGTGTGTAAACTACTTAAGATTTAGTATGTGACCAAATATATGGTATATTAAATATTGTTCTGTGGTAAGATATAAGGTCTATGAATGTTGAGATGTTAACTTGGCATGTAATAGCTAGAGTTTAAGAATATGGCCTATATTAAATAAATATTGTTTTTCTCTAACTTCCATTTAACAGAAGTGTCCTATTGGTCTTATTTAAACTTTAAAAAGTAATATAATCACATTCTATGATAATACTGTGAATTGCTCATTATTGTACATGGACTGTGTTTGTCCAATTGTGTGCTATTTATATTACTCATTAAGCAAGGTGTAATATATTGCAGATAATGGATAAACACAATAATCATTTTTTGCCTATAAAACAAAGCTCTTTTTAAGCAAGGTGATTAAAAAATGTAACAGAAGTTGTATTTGGTCTTAACTCCTGAAAAGCAATAGGAACCATGGTACTTCGGTTCCTCTTTATTTCTTTCTCTCCCAACTTCCATTTGACTGCACTTTCCACTCCTTGTTCCTGTAGTCCCAAGCCTGATAATTCCTGAAACTTTAACTAGAAAAATTATGAATTAGGGAAGTTGAAAATTCTTTCATGAAAATTAATATGGAACATTGCAATGTATTTGTATTTTTCCATTGTATTTTTGTGTGTGTGTGCTTTATTTGATGCCCATTTTTATACTTTGGGTTCCTTACTCTCATTTTCTTCCAACAAAATTGAAAGAGACATGAAAATAAAAATACTCATTAGTTTGCCTAATAAGTGTATTTCATCCTTTTCATTTAATTGTTTAATCTTTAAAAATAATTTACATTTTGTGTTTTGCTTTCATGTTTGCCATGTGTTGTAACAGGAACAGGCTTCCTGGGTGTGTCAGTGTGATGACAATATGGTTCAAAGACTAGAAACAGATTTCAAGATGACTCTTCAGCAGCAGAGCACTCTGGAGCAGTGGGCTGCCTGGCTTGATAATGTAATGATGCAAGCATTGAAACCATATGAAGGAAGACCCAGCTTTCCTAAAGCAGCACGTCAATTTCTTTTAAAATGGTCTTTCTACAGGTAGTTCTTAATAGTCTTCTAAATTATTTTAGCTGTTTTATTATTCGCTGAACTGTATGCTGTAATAATGTTGACAAAATTAATATCAGACAATAGTTCCCAAGAAATGAAGAGCTTCCCCCCCCCCCCCCGAAAGATTAGTGTTGTTAACATTAAATACAGGGCTATGTGCAACTCAGCAGTGGATGAAATGATCTTTGTATATTATTTTATAGGCCTTGTGCAAGTGTAATGAGGTTAGAATTTTTTTCCTGATTTGGAAACATGCTAGGAAACATTTTGGATTGAATAGCTATACAATTTTAAAGGCAATGTTCTTAATACTTTTTATTAAAATACCATGGCTTCTATTTTTATTATGTAGGGAAAACAAAATATTTTTTAATGTTTAAAAAGAACATCAAGAAAAATATTCCATGTCATCTGCTACTGTATCAGTTATCATAGTAAAGCCAGGTTTTTTTCAAAATGGCACATTGTAGCATCTACTTTCTGAGGGTATCATATGGATATTTTCATCCACAATCTGCATTTTTCTATTATAAGGTATACACAAACTTATTTAAATTTTACAAGTTTAAAAATCGTACCAATTAAAACCTTTGAACTAGGAATGTGAGCACAACAGACACAATATTTTGAAGGACTACTTTGTTTAAAATTAAATAAATAATCTTAATACAATTTTATTATTTAATATTTTAACAAAAAACTTCCTTCCACTAAGGTCAGTTTTTACATGCGCTCACATATTGGTAATTGTGCATATACCAAAACAAAACCCTTCCAGTCTTTTTTAAAATTTAGCTTCTAGTTGTGTAATGTGGTCTCCAACCATGCTTTCAGAAAAAGGGGAGAGGCAAATAATTGTCTTTCCCAGACATTTCTTTCCAAAGACACCATAAATCACCTCTTTTTGGATAGCATTACTTGAAAAGATATTATTCTTGAAGTGCATATTCCATATTAATAAATTATTAAAGAATTGTGATATTTATTTCATAAATTTCTTTTTCCCCATATTTAAATAGCTCAATGGTGATTCGAGATTTAACCTTACGCAGTGCTGCTAGCTTTGGCTCTTTTCATCTGATCCGCTTGCTTTATGATGAGTACATGTTTTACTTAGTAGAACATCGTGTTGCTCAGGCAACAGGAGAGACACCTATCGCAGTTATGGGAGAGGTAAGATAATATGCAAGACAATGGATTGGTGAATTTAGTGATCAATTTGGATATGCATCTACAAGTTTTTTTTTAAGTTTACATGGAGCTATGGGATATTTTGTAATATAACTGTTGCAGATTGAGTTGCAAATACATTCGGTTCTTCAAATTTGGGTTATATACTTTAATCCATGTTTCCTTGGCTGATTGTTTTTCAGAGTACTAAAACCACAATGACTTCTAACACTGATTCTCTGCAAACGAGCTTGCTCAAAAAAAAAAAAAAAAGCAGATCAACCTACTAGGTAGAAACCTACTTTTTTGAGTTCTGGAAAACTGAATAGTTTATATGAAAATAATAAAGGAACAGAATAATAGGAAACTTGCTTTCAGGGATCTGTTTACACATATTTACACATACTTAAAATTCCAATACAATTATTTACACAAATGAGTAGTCCCATTGACTTAAGAAGGGTGGCTCACATGCAGAAGTTAGTTTTGCTTCAGTGGTACTGTTCATGTGTAATGGTTGTACATGGCAAGGCTTTGGGAGGGGGCTGCAGCGTGGGGGCTGCAGGGGTGGCCTCTGTGAGAAGAGGTAAGGGACTGCCCTGTGCCGGACACAACCAGTTCTAGCCAGCTTGGCAATGGACCCACCACAGGCCAAAGCTGAGACAATCAGCAAAGTTTTGGGTGCCTCTGTGAAAACATAATTAAGAAAGGACAGAAAACACCAGACAGGCACAGGAGGAGGGAATAAAAGAGAGTGAGAAACAGCAGAGGGAACACCAAGGTCAGAGCAGTAGGAGATGCTCGATGGGGGAGCAGATATTCCCTGCAGCCTGTGGAGAACTTCCAGAGCAGAGAGATATTCCCAAAGGAACTGCAGCCTGTGGAGAACCCCCTCCAGACCAGAGGAAAAGTGTGAGAAGGAAGGAGCGGCAGAGAAAAACCGCTATGTACTGACCACGAGCCCCCCTGTACCACCCATTGCCTCACTGAAGGGATTGAGTGTAACTTGCGACAATAACACAGGGGGGAAGAGAGGTGCTTGGAGTGAAGTTGAGCCTGGGAAAGGGAGAAGAAAGATGCCTTCCTTAAGTGTTTAAATGTTTTGTTCCTTTTTGCTTTTGCTTCCCACTACTCAAATCAGTAATTAAATATTTCTTTTAATTGGCAATAAATTAAATTAAATTCCCGAAGTCTGGTTCGCCCATGACAGTAATTGGTAAGTGATCTCCCTGTCTTTATCTTCATCCATGAGCTTTCTCACTCCAGTTCTTCCTGTTTTCTCCCCCACCCCTCTGGATGGGAGGTGGGGAAGTAAGCAAATGGCTGGATGAGTGCTTGGCTGTTAACCAGGGCCAAACAACAACATGCATGAAATGAAAGTAGCACAGAAGTACTTGCAGGATTGGGACATGGCATATTTTCATGCTTATATTTCAATGTATTTTGTTTAAAATAAACAGAGCAAAAGTCTCAATTCAAAACCACTGTGTCTTATATGTATCCATGGTATTTGCAAACTGAAGTTTACCTCAGACCTCTTTTTTTCCGTAGCTCACCTAACCATTAATTTTGAGTGAGTTGCTTAAGAATTCACATTGTCTTAGGAGTTATCATCAAGGAATTGTACTTTTAAAGTGCTAGAAAATGGATAGCTGTGGACATATAATAGGTGGTTCACCAGACTGAAGCTTAATGTTTTTATATTTGACGATCATTATATCATGTTTTATCTTACTGATAAGTTGTAAGTCACCTTGCATGACTTGATATATCATTCTTCCCTCAGGATATATTAAATAGTATAATTAAATATTATAAAAATATGTACTTTTTCATAGAGATGGGGAGTCTTGGTTTAATTTGTAGTTTGATTGATATGTTTTAGAAAAAATAAATTACTGTTTCTATTTAGATATTTGATTAAACTCTGCCATTACATTTATAGCAAAGTATTGCAAAAGTGTAGTATTGCTACATTCTTGTTTTCTTGACAGACATGATATATGTTAAATGTAATGTTTTTGGTGTACTGTGGGACTTCCTATAATGTTTTGGTAAACTTAAGATGGATCTTAGAGATGATCTTAGATGATCTTAGAGAGAAAATATGTAATCTAAAGCTTTTAGAGGTGAGAAGGGAACAGGGAAGATGTAAATATTCATTAAATACATGGCTTCTCGTTTTTCTCTGCATTTACTGACTGTGGTTGAAATAAAATGGAAAAGACTAAGGCTAGTTTGACAAACACTTGAAGCCAATATAAACTGGCTTTGCAGCTGAGAAAAACACTGTCTCCTCTCCCATCTCCTTAGCTTTAGACACTGATGCTGGCACAAGTACTCAGGCAGTCCTGTGGTTAACTGGATCAGAGAATTCATCCTGTGCAAAATAACCCCATTAAAATTGTGGGGTTTTTTTCCTTGGGTCAGTTCGTTCTTTGCACGGCCATGTGAACACTTAAGGTGAAAGGATGGGTATGGAGAGGTGAGGAGGGAGTATGTGTGAGGGAACCTGGAAGGATAGGGCTGCTGCTGCTTATGCTAGTTTAGTGTTCACTGAAGTTTTATCTTTCTGTATTTCTGAAAAGGACTGAATCAGGTATGGTTAGAAATATATTTATCTAAATATTGTACTCCTTTAATTTGAGATTGACTCATCAAATTATGCTCTGCTGCTTCTCATTTAAGAGAAAGGTAGATGACTCAGACAAGGAAAGGGAGGAAGGAAGGTTGCATTTTTTACTTGTGAGCAACTTTTCACTTTGTTTTTTGTATAGTTAGCAGAATACACTGTAATAACCATAAACCCTCTTTTCAGCAGTGTCATTTATTTACCTTACATATAGTTTTACTACACTATAACTGCCTTTAGTGACACACCTTCTCAGGGGAACTTTTAAAATAGCTTTTAGTTAAAATATTACAGTTTAAAAATAGACACCAGTCATATTTTCCAGCATTCTACATCAGAAATATCTCACTCAAAACAGCAAAGGCCTTGACATAAGTCACCCTAAAAAAAGAAAAAAACATATGCTTAAGTTTATGTTGCATTGTTTTAATTGCTGAGGAATTTTATTTTAATGTTTATTTCCTTAATATGAACACGAATATGATGGAATAGAAAATGAACTGTTATACTATGGACATGACTGTAGTCACATGCATGCACTTTCATACTAGCCACAAGCCATTGGAGCATAGTACTGGCTTCATCATAGATAATCTAAGGTCATGTTTGTGTAGGACTGTGTCCACACTTTTTATTGTTTATTTTGCAGTTTGGTGATTTAAATGCTATATCCCCTGGAAATATGGAAAAAGGTAAGCAGTCAAATCTCTCAAATGAATAATTTTATATAGAACTAATGTGTCTCTTGGAGCAAAACAAGTTTTTATTTTTTGAAAATATAGTAAAGCAGAATATAAAGCTGTATCATAATTTAAATTATGTATATATTACTATTATATGGGTACAATATGCTATACATGATATATAGGTTCTTAATAGGAAAATATTTTTTAAAATGTTTATTATTTACATAAGAAATTTTCAAAATTTCACCCAGAATTTAGCTGTATATCCTGGTGAGAGAGTTGAAGGGGATGGACAGCTGGAAAAAGGAAGATATGATGAGCATGTACATATATCTACATTTGTAGTGAATGATGGGTTTGCTAAGTGAAGATGGCGAAATTGGGTCCAAACACTTGCCAAATAACTTGCTAATTGTTACTGAAGGTTATAGTAAGAAATTAGTTTGTCCTCTTTGTAGATTGAAGGCTTAGTTTGTTCTCTGTTCTTACACTGGTTGTATGATTTGGAGCAAGTCAACCTCTCTTCAGTTCAGTTTCCTTATCAGTAAAATGAGATAACATTAGAGAGTTGATTACCCTATTTATCTGTAGTATTTATTGACTTTTCCCAATAAAATGTTGAGCTTTCAGTTTCTACTTTATCAGGTTGCTGCACTTCCCTGTGTTTTCATATTTCATGTTATTTGTATTTAGATTTTTTCCCTTTGTGCTATTATTTTTTCTTAGGTTTTTTTTTTTTTTTTTTTGTGCAGATGAGGGCAGTGAAGTTGAAAGTGAAATAGAAGAAGAGCTGGATGAAAATGGAGAGCCACAAGCCAAGAGGGAGAAAACAGAACTAAACCAGGCATTTCAGGTGGGCTGCATGCAGCAGCCAGTGCTTGAGAGTGGAGTAGAGCAGAGCCTCCTGAACCCACTTCATAATGAGCACATTGTTACAAATACTCAGACTATCAGACAATGCAGTGCTACTGGAAATACATATACTGCAGTCTAATATTGAAGTGCCCCCCCAACTACATTAACCTTGTTGATGCTGGACTTAACGTGGGGGAGAGAATAGGTCTGAAAGTTGACTTATCAAATTTTAGCTTTGCTGAACTTAACCTTTTATTGGAGTTGTGAAATGAAATGGGTGTATGCATTTTGCCAGATGTTTAAAAAAATTTGTAAGCAAAATCATTTTACATTGGTTACTCAATATTATGAGTTTTCCTAGTTTCAAGTGTCAAGGAAGATTTTTGCCAAGCTTTTAATGTCAATGCTTTTGTCCTCTTAAAATGAAAAGAACTTATTTTTTTCATAGTTTAAAAATATTTTAATGTTAATTATTTGTCATAATGATTTCATATACATAGGTTTTTAATTAGATGCGCTTCTGTGAAATATTAAAAGAAATACTTTCTTTGACTTATACTGGAGGCATACTCATTTGACAGCAGATACATCAAATTTGTTATAAAAGGCTCTTTTCATTGAACAGAACTAGAAGACACTATTTTGATGAAATTATGAGCATTCGGGGGCTATTTTTCTCATAATGTTGGAGGGTTGGGAAGATCTACTGTTTTCTTTCTCTAAGGAAGAAGTGTTTTTGCTGCACTTACAAATGCAAATGCAGAATGAGTGATAGAATTGTAACAATGTGGTAATGTGTACACTGTAGACATACCTAATTATCTGATCACCATGTAAACAATACAAGCTTCCTTTAAAATCAAAAACTCCAGATTTTATTTGCATGCCAGTTCCTCTGGTTTTGGAGACTACTGATTCTATATTTGAGACCACTGCACAGATGCTTTTGTTTGTTGAGTGGTACTGTAGTTGATAGAAACTGAACCAGAAAATAAGTGACTTGATTTTTTTTAAGTGTACATGCTACTTAATGCTGAACTGGACATACAGGAAAACATTTATTTTGGATTACTTTCTTCTATTCCAAGTCTTTTCCTACTACTAGTTCAATCTGCTGCTTTCATAAATGATAATTAATAGAATGTAAGGAATGTAGCAACCTGCATAATTTTCTTTTAAAAATATATTTCCTGATTATTAAAGTGAATTTAAATTTTTACAAAAATTTAATAACGTAGTGTAACTGGCACACCCCACTTGTACTTATTCCCAATTGCATTGAATTTGAATAGGTGGCTAGATGGACCATTGCCATTTAAGAATTTACATCAGGGATCATTGTACCTCGGCTATTACATGGTGCCTTAAACAGAACTGAAGCTAAGATTTAGTATTTTTTGTTATTCTTAATAACTCTTAACATTTATTCAACGAAGTGTACCTGTCACTTTCAAATTCCGAAGTATTAAGGGCAGGTTACATAGTCTTCAACGAAATAAAAGGGGGGTTTATTATTAGGTGATTTTGATATCCCTCTTAAAATTGATAATAAAACTATTTTTTCTTGTTTCTAGCTGAATTTCACTTTATTACAAATAAAATTTGCTTGGGAACTTGAAAAGCAAAACTAGATTTAATATCAACTTCAAATGCTGTTAACAAAATAAATGGACCCTAGTCATAAGCATGGTTATATATTTTTAAACCCTTGTCAGATTTTAATTTTTAAAAGTCAGACTAAATAAATGAGCAGGTACATAATGCAGTGCATATTTTCAATTTGTATATGTGGTAGGGTGTCAGCCTGATGCTATGTTTTAATGATTACATATTATAGTGATAGTTTATACAGTCCATATTAATTGACATTAAACATCTCTGATTTTTTCTGATTATTTTAAGCATTTTCATTATTTTTAAAGCAAACACATGGATTTGCTAAGCTAAAATATTGAAAATAAATGAATAAAAGAAAAAAGTGAAGGAGAGAATAAAAAAATCAATTATATAGAAAGGACTGTATAAAATATTTAGGGAGTCTCTTGTTTTATCTAGTGTGACTGTGGATTGATATTTATTTTTAAAGTCATATATACCAAATGGGTGAACAGCATGTGAAATGAACAGTGTATTTTCAGCAAAAAAATTGTTGCTAGAGCTTTCATATGCTCCAAGAACAGTTACAGATCAACTAAGATGTCCTAAATTTTTTGGGGGTACAAAATTATTTGTAAATTGCTTATCAGAATTTGGAGGCCAACCCATCCTGCTCCATTCTATGTAGGCACAATTCCTACTGATGTCAGTAGACGTTTTTGTCTCAGCAAAAAGTGCAAATGAGGTTTATGTTCATTTATCTAAATTCACCTGTGCACTGAATCCTCATAGATTTTGTTCTCCCAAATATCACTGTATCCTGTTTTTTTCCCTTAGAAATCAGCACCCTTCACCAAAAATCCTAAAAACTAACCTATGATAAATATTTACTCCCTTTTATTTTGCATTATAAGATTTTAACAAGTAAAATAAAATGAAATATTCAGCATTTTTCATTTTTAACATAGGGTGTTCTATGCTGTGCTGATGGTCTGTATTGCCTGGTTTAAAATTTTGTGTTTACAAACCTTAAATGTTTTCTTATCATTGTCCTTTATTGGTAGAATGTTGGATTTGTTGTTGCTGAGAGAAAAGTATGGTTATAACATGTAAATCTAGATTGCTAAGAAGAGGTGGGACCTGAATATCTTTTGATTGATATTTTGAACAGTTGATCACTGTTCATGTAGTGCAAAAATAAAACAAAATATATGCATACAAAGATAGAATGTATATAACGGATTCTAACAGCAGTTATCAAAACAAATCGGAACTATCCCTGATTCAGATAACTGGAGTTTGTATTTACTATGCTTATGAACTGATTATTCTCTCAGATTTTTAAAGTAATATTTTCCCTGCTTTAACAAATATTTAAAAGAATTAAGTTGCTGTAAGCTGCTGTGTATACTTATAGTTTTGAGATTTTTGTGCTTTGCTTTTAATTTTACTGCAATTTTGATCAAACATACACATATGAAACAATTTACACAGTTTTGATATTTGTTAATGGAAAGGTATTGTTAATAGATGGGTATTGTTAATGATTTAAGAACAGAAATATGGATACCTCAATCCAAATTATGTAGTGTGTAGCATGTGGCTGAATTTGAATCTGAGGCCTGCTTAACTCTTTTAGAGCTCTAAAGAGCTGTAGCAAGCATCTACTGGCTAGACATTATAAGATAAGGGTTCATATGATTTGTGGATTTTACCCGATCTTGATGTGAAATTCAAAATAATTATTTTAGAGATGCTTCCCCTATTGGCACAAATAACTTAGTGAACACTGTGGAGGAATGGGTATTGTTGAATTACTTTTTCAAAACACGGGGCCCAATTTTCACAAGTTTTATATTTATGAAAAGTTGTTGGTACATTTTCATATTTCTCATTGTAAATCAGTATTTTAAAAAAACTCTTTTCAGTTATCTATTTCTGTGTTTTATTATTGTACTGTAGCATGCTTTGTGCACCTTTTTTTTTAATGTTCCATTAAAAAATTTGGAGAATATTCTTTAAATTGTTTACTTACAAAATGATGATGTACAGCATTTCTGCCTTTAGTTCACAAATGTGTAAAATAATGTGCTGGTGTACTGTCACTGAGGAATGTATAGGTCTATAAAACATTTTAATTTAAACTGAAGCATTTTTAAATGTCTGAAACACTGCTTCTGTTCAAAATATTTTCCATGGGGGAAGACCTGACCTGATATATTTGTGGTTCTCACCAAATTATATCAGCATTGTTTAGAAAAAACATTTATATAAGCTAGAGCTACATTGCAATCTAACTTAATTTATAGAGTGGTTTTACAAAATAAAATAAGCTTTTATAGTAATGAAAAAAAATTGGTGAAAAATTAACTTTTTTAATAATGTAAGTATTTTTGGTACTTCATGTGACAGTGATTTCAGAGTTTAAAACATTCATTTGAGAGATCAGTATAAATTTGTGAAAATTGCATCCTTGTCTCTGTAGAACAGGAAAACTATCATGTCTGTGGTTTAAAAACAGGTCAATGAATGTTATTCTAGTATCTTTGCTACTTTGGTGATAAAAAGAAAAAAAAAACCAGGAATAGAAGCATAAATACAAAGTGCTTAGTTTTAGCCTTAGAAAATTAATTTAATGTAATGCCTTGCATTAACCCTTTGAGCATTGTAAGGATACACTTTTCAGGTAATTTAATTAGACCACTGAAAATATTCTATACATTTAAGTAACCAATTTTCTTGTAGAATTTTTTTTTTAATTTCTAAATTAAATACTTGCATACTAGACAGAAATGATTTTGTTACAGGAGGCTCAATAGATTTAGGCTAAATTATTCACTGCCATCAATATGTGCTGTCTGGTGCAAAACACTACTTCTGCTATTTTGTTTTCATAATTGCATAAATATCTGGAGAAATCAAATATTTCACTCTACAGACATAAGTTGTTTACTTTAAGATGCCTTTACAAGATGGAGGTTTAGAAAAAAAAATATGTCTACTATTTTGAAAATCTCTTTAGGGTAATATTAAAATACTCTAATACTGTAAATGAAAATCTTTAAACATAAAACCAAAACTGCTTAGTTAACTAGAGAATGAATTTTACAGAACCCTTGGTATGTTTGCAATCAAATTTTCTGCAGTCTATCTGATAAATAGACAAAAAGGACATTATTGTGTTCATATTACTTTTAACATTCAGTCACTGTGATATGAACTAATGGAAAGAGAGGTACTAGATTCAGCTTCCTCTACAGGGATGCAGTTTAGATGACTTACTGAATGTCAGAATTTAGAAAGAAAAAATAAAAACACCTAGAAATTGCACCTGCCGCCTTCTGTGTTGAAAGAGTCCTTTGTTTTTACAGGTAGTACTCACCAGAAAAGGGAACAAGTTCAGAAGTGAGTAGAGAGTTGTTGAAAATTATAGATAGAAATATGACTTTACTGAGCTTTTCTAATGGGTCCTTGAAGTAGCAATCAGCAACACTAGGTGCAGACGTATTTATTCAAATCTAGCTGAGTGAAAAAAAAAGTCTCATTACATTGTTTAGTGGAATTACATCAATAGTATAGTGCAAGTAAATTGTAAAGATTTTTAGCCAGTTAATGCAAATTCATTCATAATTAAAATGCAATACTCAAAGGGTTTTAATTTAACAATATTTTATTCATAATTTATTGTAAATGCTTCCCAGTTTGCATGCCTTGAACATTGCTGCTAGCAATTTTATATGCCAGCAGACTTGAGTTTAATTTACCCATTTTACTTAAGAAATAGTAAAAGCCACTTACAAAGTGACTGCCTCGTTTTCATTTGAGGAAATCATGCCTTAGTTTGATCATTTAAACTCTCTTGATTTATTCTGATTTTTTTTCTTTTAAAAAAAAGAAACCCAGCAATTGAAATGTCAGGATTGGAAGCCCTGAGTAATTAAACATTTGGTAAAAATTGTTCTCGTAATTGATCATTAAGGCTGAAATTCATTGTAGAGAAGAAAGTCCATAACAAGACTATGAGCATCAAAATGACCCTTACTTAAATCCGAATCAGGGAAATGCTCTTATGTTCTTAAGTGCCTCCTTGACTGTGGTGCAAATGTCTTGCAAGAATTTTCTGCTCTGGGTAAACTTTACTCTAAAATAATAAATATTTTAAAAGAATTAAGACTGCGGAGGGACAACCTCACCTTGACTGGTGTTTACCAGGGATCTAATCCAGTATCTTTTGACTTGCTGATATCAACAAGAGGGGTTTTTTTCCTTTGATTTGTTTTTTTTTTTACACAAAGAATACTAAAGGGTTCCCAAATCCATTGTTAAAGTGATTTTTTTTTTATTTAAACATTAAATATCATATTAAAATAACCCAATAAAGCAATTTAAAATGTCAGAAAAATATAATTTTGTACCAAAGCAAGTTTATCATCTTCACTGGAAATTTGGATTTACAGTATAACAAATGAGGCTATTGAATAAACTTTGAGTGCCTTTCTAACACTTGGGAAATTTTGTCTCAGGTGGTAAACTGTAATTAGGTTAATTCTAGAGCTTGCCAATCAATAATTCTGTCATCACTCAGGGCTTTCTTACCTTCTAGGAAACTTACTTGGTTCCATTTATTTTCTACTGTATTTTTTTTAAGTGCCATCATTTAAATTTCACTTAGTAAGTGGCAGATTACATTACTCAGTCCCACAGGCACAGAAATGTAATAACACTAGGAGAAATTGATCTTTTGTTTTCCTATATACGTCATACATTATGTAAATTAAGAAAGCAACTTTTTTGTAGACTGTACATGTGACATAATGTAATGTTGTTTTGCAATTTTTTAATTAGTTGAACAGACTTTTTAATTATTTAAGGAAAACATCTTTACAGAATAATTTGATAGTTTTTTTGTATAATGTATCTGATTTTGTAAATATGTATTTCCTGTTGTGATTTTTTTTGGTGAGAAATGCTAAATCTTTTAGTATCTCATGTCCTCTCAAAATTGAAAGGAGCTAAATAATAGTTTGTGGGCAATTTGTATTGTGTACTGTACAATAACTAGGAAACTTTTATAATTATAAAAATATATATTAACTTTTAGTGTGTTGTTTAAAAATAATGACTGGAACATACTAAAGACAGTAGGATTTTTCTGAATATTTCAGACATGAACTCAGGCTAGTTTTCTTGTGTTTTTCAAAACAAAATTGTGTATTGTCTTCTGAAATAAATAAATTTGTTTTCCTGTTACAAACATTTGACATTTGAATTGTTTTGGAGTTTATATAATTAAATATTTTAGATTGTAATATTATTTATTTTGAAAGAAAAATGATTTCAACTTCTGCCTTTTAAATAAGCCAGTTAATATTTATGTAGCAGTATTAGAAGTAAAAAACTAACACTGAGTGTTTGTCAGACTGCAAAAGTGATTATTATTTGAGGTGTCAACTTGATTAAATAGCTGTTCATGCTTCTAATAACTGCAGAATATAATATGTTAATTTAAATATCAAGAATAAGTTTCCATTCTAAATTTAGCTAGCTAAAATAGGGTTGTTAGGAGCAAGAAGACTTTGGCATCTGGACTTCATTGCTGTTAATGTATGACCACCAAAGCCTACTACTGCAAGTTTTGCTTTAGTAAAATTGTGAAAATATTTGCAGCATTAACGTATTTCAGCGTACTTAATCTGAAAAGAAAAAATAAAATCTCTATCGTATCAAGCCATGTTTCTTATGGATCTCCAATGTGTGTTCCAGACAGTGTGTTTTGCATTTAAAAATGTAGCATGCTCTTTTAATTGTGGAAGACCCACCAAGTAACAGAATGCTAGAACATTAAAGTGAGTTTGGAATACCAGGATCAAATCAGGTATTTCATATAAAGCTTAGAAAAAAGATAAGGAAAGCTGCTTCCTAGAGCTTGAATTTATTTTGTTTGGGAAGTTCAGATTATGAGCATTATAATCCACAGTTGCCTGTCTCATACAGTTTATTTCGACTAAGGTTCAAAAGCTTATTACAAATACAATACTGGCTCCTGCAATGAATCCTACCAGACAAGACTATAAATCTTTATACCCCGATGACAAGCCAGATTTGCGTTTACAAAATCCTCCTAATTGGTTTGAAGACTGAGACTTCCTGTCCTAGCTGGTGCTTTGGTTGAGACTGAGTGGGTTTAGTTCCAGCACACACCTGGTAGAGAAGGAGCTGTAAAAGACATCTTCTTTCATCCTGACTGACAGTATTTGGTCATATTATTAGATTCTTTTTCAGCGACAGTGTTACTAGAAAGAATGTTCAGGATTCAGCCTCTGTTATTGTTAATATTAATTAAAATAGCTTAATCATTTAAATAATAAATGGAAGCTTAGTTCAACCTCCCCACAGTGCTGTAATATAGATCCCATAGCATACAATATGGCAGAAATGGTGGAAATTCAGGGAAATGCAAGGTAGTGTAAGAAGACAGCAGAATAAGATAGGTTATACATCAAACTACCATTTTTATTACTTCTGCAAGGTGATTTTTCTGCACAATGTTGATATTATCAAGCAAGTTACATTCTATATCAAGTTATTTTAAATGTATTTAATTTGCCTCACCTCAATCACTTCTAATGTGTAAAAAGTCATATAGCCCACAACAATCTAAACTGTGCCAAAAGCCATCACAAATATAAAGCCAATTATTATTCCACAAAGGAACCAAGGCAGTCAAACCTTTATCCATTTCTGGCACTGTTAATGGTATGCCAAATAGAGTTGTGTTGACTTGATGCTGTTATTCCTGATCTTATTCCAGTTTTTGCTAAATACCATTGTATATATTCTTCCCCAATAACTGGATTAGCCTAACAGTATTAAAAAAGAAAACAACCAACCAAACAAAAAATCTTGACTACAATGTGGTGCTGTTGACAGTTTATTCTGAACAATTTTATGAACAGAAGTGTTTTCTCAAGGAAATACTATGCACCCAAAATCTGGAGCTGTCTTCACTACTAAAGTTTAGGGCATAGTCAGACATACTTTTACAGATCTAGCTGGAGTGGTGTTTAAAAAGATGTTGTCCCAAGCTGTTCTCTCTTTTCAGCTGGAAGTTGCTGTTCCCCACAGTGGGTGGGATCTGAATACAGATGACCTGAGTACAACTAGCATATTTCTGAGACAAAAACCAACTACCTTTGCTCAAACTAGCTGGAAGTAGTTTGTACTAATATCTTAGTTCCATAGCTTAGGAAGTCCTTAAAGCTTCCTAAACTGTTGTAGTAGCTTAGTTAGAGGAACAACAAAACAAGTGGATGATGATGGGCATTTATTGAATTATAGAATGATAGGTTGGAAGGGACATCTGGAGGTCTCTAGTCCAACCCATCCCACTTGCCAAGCATGGCCCCTATTTGTGTTTGACATCCTCATGGGGAAAAAAACTTCCTAATATCTAAGTGGAATTTCCCATGTTTCAGCTTGTGCCCATTGCCTCTTGTCCTTCCTTTTCTTCTGAAGGCTAAACAATCCCAGCTCTCAGCCTCTCCTTTTATGTCATATGCTCCAGCCCCCGATCATCTTGGTGGCCCTCTGCTGGGGTCACTCCAGTATGTCAATGTCTTTCTTGTACTGGGGAGCCCAAAAGGGGACACAGGACTCCAGTTGTAGTCTCATCAGTATGAAACAGAGGGGGAAAAAAAATAACTTCTCTTAACCTTCTGGCTACATTACTGTTAATACAGCCTAGGATGCAGTTTGCCTTGACCACAAAGGCACACTGCTAGCTCATATACTAGTTGTCCACCAGGACCCTAGGTCCTTTTCTGCAAAGCTGTTCTCTAGCCAATTAGCCCCCAGCCTGTACTGGTGTATGGAGTTGTTCCATCCCAGATCTCGGAAATTTCCCTTTGTTGAACTCAGTGAGGTTCCTGTCAGCCCATTTCTCCAGCCTGTCAAGGTCATTCTGAGTAGCAACCCTGCCCTCCAGTGTATCAACTGCTCCCCCTGATTTGGTAGCATCCAGAAATTTTCAGTGTGCACTCCATCCCATTATTCAAGTCATTAATAAAGATGTTAAACAGTGTCAGCCCTAGTGTCAGTCCTTGAGAGGTCACTGATAATCAGTCAATGGTTGGACTTTATACCACTGATCACAAAATAAATTTTACCTTTAAACTTGATACTTGGTTATAAGAATACTATCTTTGAATATTTCAAATAGCCTAAATATTTTGATAGATGGGTGAAACTCTTACAAGACTTCTTCAGGCATCATTTGCGTAAAGGTACGTGGAAGGAGAGTGTCTGCTCGTTCAAGGATATCTGGTCAAAGGAGCCATAAACAAGAATATACAAAGACAAACCTGACCAACACATGATAAGGGAGATTCTAATAAGAACAAACTTGGTTAGTCACCCTAATTGGTAAGGATATGTGGGGTGTGAGAATGTTTATTTTTTCAGGTGCATGATAAGGAAAGGGAGGGAGACAAACACACAGAGTCATAAAATCTGACCAATTAGCATTAACAAAGACAATAACCAGAAACAAACCTGGTCCCTCACACTAATTGATGGGCTATCAAGGAACTGCAGGCAAACCCAGGACTTTGCAACTGATAAGAATGCAAACCTGTGGGTCCAGGAGGGGGTCCAGGAGGGACTATTCCAGCTGATGAGACAATGTCCAGGAGAAAGGGGAGCAGGGAGGAACAAAGAGGGGGGGTAGACAGAAAAGGGTATAAAAGGGGCCAGTCACATGTAAAATGGAGCTGGTTAGTACACTTGTCTGGCTGAGCCCTGCTCCTGATCACCACAATCTGTCCTATCTTATTAAATGTCATGGTTTAAACCCAGCCAGCAACTAAGCACCACACAGCCACTCACTCACTTCCCCCCCACCCAGTGGGATGGGGGAGAGAATCAGAAAAAAAAAGGAAAAACTCATGGGTTGAGATAAGAACGGTTTAATAGAACAGAAAAGAAGAAACTAATAATGATAATGATAACACTAATAAAATGACAACAGTAGTAATAAAAGGATTGGAATATACAAAACAAGTGATGCACAATGCAATTGCTCACCACCCGCCGATCAATGCCGTTAGTCCCAGAGCGGCAGTTCCCTCTCAGCCCCAATCCTCCCAGTTTATGTACTAGACATGACGTCACATGGTATGGAATACCCCGTTGGCCACTTTGGGTCAGCTGCCCTGGCTGTGTCCTGTCCCAACTTCTTGTGCTCCTCCAGCCTTCTTGCTGGCTGGGCATCAGAAGCTGAAAAATCCTTGACTGTAGACTAAAGGTTACTTAGCAACAACTGAAAACATCAGTGTTATCAACATCTTTCTCATACTGAACCCAAAACATAGCACTATACCAGCTACTAGGAAGACAACTCTATCCCAGCCGAAACCAGGACAAACTCTCTCTCTGTGTAATCTCACCCCCTATCCCCTGTGTATGTGTGCTGCAAGGGCTAAGTGCCAGCTACTGGTGAGACCTCTGTGAGTGGCTTTAGTACTAGCTACTGGAGTCAGACCAAGGGTGTGGGCACCCCCGGCCTGTAATGTTAGCTACTGAAGCAAGTGAGGGTCCTAGCATCAGTAGTTGGAGGGGCCATAAATCTTTGGATCTAGGGAGGGTCCTACAGAATTTGAGCCTGGAGTGCCAGTGTATTGGGTCTGGCTGGGATGGAGTTAACTTTCTTCATAGCACCCCATATGGTGCTGTGCTTTGCATTTGTGGCTAGAACACTGTTGATAACACACCAAAGTTTTGGCTATTGCTGAAGAGTGCTTGCAGAGCATCTAGGCTGTCTCTCCAAACCCTCCCCCACCCCCCGCCCAAAGGCCAGTAGGCTGGAGGATGGGCAAGAGGTTGGGAGGGGACACAGCTGGGACAGCTGACCCTCAACTGACCAAAGGGATATTCCATGCCATATGACGTCATGCTCAGCAACAAAAGCTCAGGGAAAGGGGGAGGATGGGGGGGGGCAGTAAATCCTGTTATCCTCTGTAACATCTTCATCATCCCTTTTCCCAACCTGGCTGGGGGCAGGGCTTCCCTATGGGAGGTTTGTCAGAGCCAGTTCTTCCAGGAGAGAGTGCTTAGTTGCCTGCTGGGGTTAAACCACAACACTGACATGCACCAATATGAGAATTCTGATTACCCTGTGGCAGGTACACCTGCCCCGACAGGAAATGAAACTTCTCCGGGCAGGGAGAAGAGGAAAAAAACCCCAAACCCTACAGGCCACAGGTTGAAAATTGAACTGACCAATCAAATGCACCAGGTACATGGAAGTGTTGACCTTTTGGCCAATGGGGATTAAAATTACCACAGATCAGATTTGACAAGGGTATAAACGGGGACCCGCTGGAGGACATTTTGAGTCAGTTCTCAGAGTAGCAGGTCTGCAGTCGGGGATTCTCCCCTTGAGTCGGGACACTGCCCTAGGTAACTCCTCGAGGTTGAGAGCCCTCATCTTTTAGGTGAGTGATATGTGCATTTTTGAGTCATCATTTTAAATCTTAAGAATTCTTAAGTTGGCTGTGTAGTACTAATCCCCCTTACATCATTGAGCCTGTGCTTCACTAATGTTATCGTGGTTCTAACTAACTTTTTACTGAAGAATAAATCTGATTTTTAACACCTGTTGGATTTGATTGTGTGAGCCTCCATAACATTTTAAATTGGCATAGTCGGCAGGATGGTGATAATAGAGGAATTATTATAGAGGAACAGCTGTAGCCCTTCTCCCCCAGGTATGGAATGGGCGAAGGAGAAGTGGTCCGACCCAGCAGCGGTCATGGAGAGAGTAGAACAATGCCGCAGCAGTAGTCAAGATGGCAAGGGCAAAGGCAGTATGTGTGCCATCCTAGGCGCCTGCTTGATTCAAGCGCAAAACTGAAAGAGTGATTCTGACAGATTGGCAAAGAATAATTCTAAAAAGCAAGGGGAAATAGATTGTTTGAAGGCGGAATTGAAACGAGAAAAGGAGTGGACGCATCTATTGGAATGAAAGATTGAAATTATGCTAGCACAAGCAAAAAAGCCCCCCAGTATTACCCAAATCTGAAAGTTAATCACGGGTACGGACCCTGAGGATTGGGATGGGGACATCTGGGGGGACTCTGATGAAAACAGCTCTGAAGAGGTAGAGGAATTGGAGGAAAGGGATGTGCGACCCCTTATTAAAACAAAGGCACACGGATCCACATGGTGGGAACCCCCAAACCACTGTCTGCACGACCCCTTGGTCAGGACCCAAACTCAGTGAGCTGCAAGCTAAGTTTTCGCACAAGCCGGGCAAAAACTGAGACTGAATATTTGTGGAGAGTTTCTTTAACTGGGGGGAGATTGGATACTATTGAGTGATGACAAAGCAAGAGGTTTCTGGGGACCGGGAGTGTTTCTGAGTGACGGACCAGCAGGTGATCAGTCGATAACGTCCCGAGTAGTCTATTGGGCTGGGGGTGTGGACCCCAAGGAGAGAGAAGAACCTGTTACTATCCGGGTAAAGGGACTGTGGGAGGTAACGGAGGGAGTGCAAAAGGTGGCCTGTGTTCAGGCGATGTACAACAGGGGGCAGCAAGGGATAGCGATAGCTGTACCGGTGGACCCCCGCCACCCCTTAGACCCCTTATTAGAGGGCTGCCGGATGCTTTAAAGATACACGTCCAGTCCCTCAGAGAAAGAATTCAGGGGGCCAGTGAGTGTAATCAGCAGAACCCGCCCGTGCACGGGATGATTTGGGCGGAAGTACTGCACAGCATAGTAGTTCACGGGCGCGAGATGGGATGGGAGGAGCCGAGAGGTGGCGCGGAGGGCAGCAGGAAAGTCCGGCCAGCCAGTCGTAAACCCCGCCCCGAACGGCCTCCTCGCCCCCGGGAGCCTGAGCTCCTTCCCGGGGTCGGCCGGGTCGGAATTACGATCCCGGAAGGAATGATCTCTGGCGGAAGGCGTTGGCACTGGGGGCACCCCGAGCCGTGCTGTGCGGGCAGTCCACTGACAACATCCGGAAGCTGGTGGAATTGCTGGAGGGGAAAACTAGAGACCAAAGGGAAGCGCCAGCAACTTCGTCCCCTCGGGAAGAGAAACTGAACCTTTTCGCGGCACAGTGAGGGCAAGTGGAAGGGCTAAAAAACTAGAAGTTGCGGTTTGGGGTTCAGGCCGCCCAATCCGTGTGGTGAATTCTTGCCAATGGTCTGCTGATAAGGAGCCTTATATACACATTCCTGTGGGTCCAAGACAGATAAGTTTAGAATTTTTAATTGATACAAGAGCCCAAATTAGTGTTTTAAACAAACAACAAAGCTAATGAGCTGGGAATTAAACCATCGAGAAAGGCTATAAACATTAGAGGAGAGACAAGAGCAGCAGGAAAATGTCCCATAGCTCAAACCCAACTTTAGCTACCTGGGGAAAAGAGAATGACAGCTGTGGAAGTGGATTTGAGTCCCTATGAGGGAAATATACTGGGATTTGATGTGCTGGCAGGTAGACAATGGGACCTACCCAATGGCAGGGTGTGGAGCTTTGGGGGCAGAGGCCACCCATGTGAGAAACTTGCAGGTTGCTCCTGCACTACCACAATCTAAGGTAACCCGTGTCTCTCAATACCCACTGCCAGCCATGACCAAACAGGGCATTTCAGAAGTAATTAATGATCTTGAGAAGAGACAGATCGTAAGTCGCACACCTTCCCTTTATAATTCTCCTGTTTGGCCAGTTCATAAACCAGATGGGAGGTGGCAACTAACAATTGATTATAGAAGATTGAACAGTAACACCCCACCATTAACTGCTGCTGTTCCAAGTATTACCTCAGTAATAACAGCAATACCGGCTGTGGCCCACCCATGGATGGCTGCTTTAGATGTCAAGGATATGTTTTTTATGATTCCCCTAAGGGAAGAGGACAAACCCCAGTTCACCTTCACTTGGGAGTGGATACAATACACTTTTAATCGACTTCCCCAGGGATAGAGGCATTCCCCCACTATTGCTCACAATACTTTAGCCAAATTCTGTTGGGAACTGGCTTGCTGAAAAAGGACATGGGCCTGTGGAAAAGTTGTGCGAGCAGAGTTCTGTGTGAAAGAATGTCAGTTTGAGCAACAAGACTAGGCCTTGGCTGAAAATAGCTGGCTCTACTGATAGCAGGAGAAAAACAGCAGCTGGTCTTGCTGTTATCGGGAGAAAAATAAAAACAGTGTGACCTTGGCATAACTTCACAAGTAACTTTTGAAGAAGTTCTCATGAGAAAGTTACTGAACACGCATAGCTGCCAGCCACAAGTGGGTGTGTTTTAGTAATGAATAAACATTAGCAATGTACCAATCATATTAGGACTAGTAGGCATAATTATCGCAAACTGTATAAATATGAGCTATCCGTGCAAATAAAGTTGAATCACTTCTATCACTCATATTGGGTCGACTTATGTGCATTCCTCCGCCGCTCCAACAAATGGTGCCCAAACGTGGGGCCGAAGAAAGGGGAATTGGAACGACGGACACTGAGAAGCACCGGTAGCAGCGACCGGGGGGCAAAAGATTAACCGAACGCTGATCGTCTTGGTTGGTGTGTTAACTCTCGTGCCTGGACCGTCCAAAAGGGGTTCGCCGTCAGTGAGGGCTACTAGAAAAAGGCTGCAAAGACTTTTTAACCGAGGTGCCTTAATCAAGGTAGCACCAAGGAGTATCAAGAAGCTGGCCGGCAATGGATCAAGAGGTAGCCCTAGAATTATTACAGTGCTTTTTAGAAAAGCGGGGAGTAAATTGCGTTAAGCAAATTTCGGGGTTAGTCGCGCTGGGTCGCGTTAAGGGGTGTTTTAAGAATCCGGATTTATTATTTGAGGAGAGTGAGTGGCATAAGTTAGGAGATGTATTATGGGACTTGGTAATTGATGAAGATAAATCAGCTAAAAAATTAATGAAACCTTGGCGGGAGATTACTAACAGTATTAAGCGATATAAAGTAGAAAAGAATTTTGCGGCAGTGGCTACAGAGCGGCTGGGGGGTACTGAGGAATCAGCAGGCTTACTTACTTATGGTAAGGAGTACGTTCCTACTCCGTCCACTGGCCCACCAGTTACAGTACATCCTGAAGTGGCCAGTCAGCCGCCTCCTGTACCACCACGCGGTAATGTTACAAATTTATCTAATGAATCAGAAGTAAAATCTACTGCACCACCATGTCCTAAAGAATCAGAATCGGAAATCCCACAAATTGAAATGAAAGAGGGAATACCGAGTAATGAATCATTAAAAAATCGATTGAAAATAACACCTGTAAATTGGCAGAAAATATTAAAAGGCGCAGTAGAAGATAAACAGTATGAATTGGCTGGCAGCATTTTGGAAGTTCTTGCTTGCCCAGTTGTTTACAATGTGGGAGATGATGGAAATTTAGAAGGATTACATCAACCATTAGGCTGGAAATTACTATCACAATTATGATCTACAGTTAATGAAGCAGGATTACAATCTAAGCCTGCTAAACAAATGTTAAACTATATATGGGGAAGTATAATCTTGTGTCCAGAGGATATTAAAGGAGTTATCCGAATGATAATGACACAATCACAGCAGTTATTATGGCAAGCTCACTGGCAGCAGCATTGTGAGATTTCAATGCATCAGCTGCGTCAACGGGGAGACCCGCTTTATGGGGTTACTGTTGAGCAACTGATGGGATCAGGCCGATTCGCTAGCATTGATATTCAAATCCAACAAGGTCCAGATGTATGCTTGGAATCTATGCGAACGGCCAGAATAGCAATAGGGAATGTGAAAACTCAGCCAGTGTCACCTTCGTATATGTCAATGAAACAGAACAGAGATGAACCTTTTGGGAAATTTATAGATAGAGTGACATCTGCAATCGATCAGTCTGATGTTCCTGAATGGATGAGGGGAGCTTTATTAAGACAGTGCATTTATGAAAATACTAATCCCGAAACTAAAGCAATAATTCTGTCTTTACCGGGGGATGCAACCGTAGAAATGATGCTAGATAGATTAAGTAGAGTTCCAGTGGGTCGACAAGCGATGTTAGTGGAAGCAGTGCGGGAATTAGGGAAAGATCTGATTCAGGCACAGCAGCAAGCATTCGCAGCCTTAGCTCCGTTGCGCCAGCCTGAGATGCGACCCCGATCATCGATACAATCAAGAAGTAAATGTTTCCGCTGCGGGCAAGAAGGTCATATGAGAAGGCACTGTAGAGTTTCTCAAGTTTGGTGCGAGAACTGTCAAGTGAATAATCATAGCACCAGCGTCTGTAAGCGGACGGGAAACGGACAATCGAGCGCGTCGGGTTGCCGCGCGAGGACAACAATAGCCGCCCCAGCCCTTCAGACTCCATCGACGGGGGAACAGAGCCATCTACCGGTGGAAAACAATGCAAACCCATTTCTACAGAGTCCCTGCAACCAGCCACAAAAGGAAGCCTCGGGCTGGACTTGGCAACAGCAATAGATATTACATTACTGGACTCACGACCACAAAAGGTTCCTACAAATATTCATGGACCTATAACTATTAATGGACAAACCTATGGAGCATTATTACTTGGACGATCATCGAGCAGAATACAAGGACTATTTATTTTACCAGGAGTCATTGATGCTGACTACACTGGCGTGATATCAATTGTACTGCAAACAAATTTTCCACCAATCCATGTGCCAGCCAGCAGTCGGATTGCACAATTGGTCCCTGTGCCGCATTTGACTAAGGACCTACATCCATGTTCTGAGAAGGCAAGACAAAATGATGGATTCGGATCCACTGGAGGACTAACCATGTTAACCATGGCAATGAACAAGCGACCGGTAATGAGGATTACAATGGTAAATTATGGACATTCTGTTCACATTGAAGCACTATTTGATACGGGAGCCGACCTTACCATCGTGTCACAGGATCGTTGGCCGGAGAATTGGCCCTTGGTTCCTACGACTACCGGGGTTGAAAGTGTCGGCGGATCTACATCGGTGCAGCGTAGCAGAGACAGAGTTACTATCATCATAGACGGGAGAACAACAACTGCCTTTGTGACTGTGATGTTGCTTCCACAAGGAGTACAAGCTCTTGTTGGAAGGGATGTTTTAGATCAAATGGGAGTGATCCTTACTACAGACAAGCATTTTTAATGGCGGTCACTGCAGAATGGACTTTCCCGATCCAATTACAGTGGCTGACAGATGATCCAGTCTGGATCGAGCAGTGGCCGTTGAAAAAGGAAAGTCTACAGGCAGCTCATAACCTTGTTCGAGAACAGCTTCAACAAGGACATTTACAGTTATCAACAAGTCCATGGAATACTCCAATCTTTGTAATAAGAAAGAAATCAGGAAACTGGAGATTACTACAAGATTTAAGAGCAGTAAATTCTCAAATGCAACCAATGGGAGCTTTACAACCTGTACTACCCAATCCTGCTATGTTACCAGATCATTGGACTCTATTGATAGTTGATCTTAAGGACTGTTTCTTCACCATACATTTGCATCAGCGAGACACCCAGCGATTTGCATTTACTCTGCCTTCGATTAATAGAGAGGCACCTGCACAACGGTATGAATGGACAGTGTTACCACAAGGTATGAAGAATAGTCCACCTCTTTGTCAATTATTTGTGGACAATGCATTACGTCCTGTCCGGGAGGCCTGGCCGACAGCATTTATTTATCATTATATGGATGACATCCTGATAGCTCAAAAGGACTGTTTTACAAAACAACAAGAGCAATTTTTATCGCAAACTTTAAGAAAGGAAGGTTTAGTCATTGCTCCAGAAAAAATACAGAGGGTTTCGCCTTGGAAATACCTTGGCTGGAATATTTCAGAATCTCAAATTCGCCCTCAAAAGTTAACCCTGCACACTGAACTACGGACATTAAACAATGTACAGAAATTAATGGGAGACCTACAATGGTTACGACCAATAGTTGGTATACCTAATGAACAATTAGAAGAACTTAGGCCATTATTACAAGGGACAGATCCAGCGAAACCTGTACACCTTTCTTCCAGACAACAGGAAGTTATCAAGGCAATTGTCGAACAAATTACACAAAGGTGGGTAGATCATCGAGATCCGCGTATTCCTGTCGACTTAACGATTATACATGGACCTTCTCAATTAATTGGTGCACTGACCCAGTGCAAAAAGAAAAAGGGGGAGAGGGTCTGAGTGTTGGAATGGTTATTTACACAATTGCAACCACAAAAAACGATTGAGAGGAAATTAGAGACTTTAGCAGAACTAATTAGGAAAGGAAGGACAAGAATATTACAAATTACTGGATCGGAGCCAGGAATTATCAGAATACCTATTAAAAGGGAAAATTTAGAGTGGTGCTTGCGACAGTCGGAGGACTTACAAATGAGTTTATTGTCAACAGCAAATGATATAACTATCGATTCAATTAAAGCACCAGTCCTGCAATGGGTCAGTCAAAATACATGGATAATGCCATCAAAACAAAGTGAAAAACCATTGTCAGACGCAGTTACCGTATTTACCGATGCTGGAAAAAGGTCACGTACAGCAGCAATTACATGGCTTCAAAACAATCAATGGTATCATCATATCCTTGCAGCAGTGCCAGGAGACTCACTGCAAACACTGGAATTAGCAGCAGTAGTGTGGGCAGCTCTACAATGGCATGATACAGAATTGAATTTTGTGACAGATTCATTATATGTTGCTGGAGTTTTGGAAAGGATTGAAGATGCTAGGATCAAAGACATCAAGAATTCTCGCCTATTTGAATTGTTTCGTCAATTACAATTGGCATTACGACAGAGACAGAAAAGCTATGCAGTTATTCACATTAGAAGTCACATGTGGAAGGAAGGACTGGGAGAAGGAAATGATAAAGCTGACCAATTAGTTACCGTAACTGTACCTATGAATGACTTTGTAAAAGCCAAAGAAACTCACAACGTATTTCATCAAAATGCAAGAGGTTTATATAAGCAATTTAGTATTACAATCGAAGAAGCCCGAGGAATCGTGAGAGCGTGCCCTGAGTGTAGTCATCATGGACCAGGTTTAGGGACAGGAGTTAACCCATGTGGACTGGGCCCAAACGAACTTTGGCAAATGGACGTTACCCATGTATCTGAGTTTGGTCGTTTGAAATATGTACATGTGACTGTAGACACATTCAGTCGATTTAGCTGGGCAACAGCACAAGCTGGAGAAAAGGCACTGCACATTGTCCGACATTTGACAAGTTGTTTTGCTGTCATGGGAGTGCCTCAGAAATTAAAAACGGACAATGGACCAGAGTATGCGGGTGAAAAGATCAGAAAATTCTGTCAACAATGGGGGGTGACGCATATTACGGGCATTCCACGCTCTCCCACAGGACAAGCTATTGTAGAACGGGTTAATCAGACACTGAAAGAATATTTGCAGAAATTTAAAGATGTGTGTGATGTTCAGGAAAAGTTGGCTACAACATTATTTGTTATGAATTACCTATGCATATTTGGGGAGAATGATGAACCACCAGTCAAAGTTCATTCAGGAGTTGCTACTTTAGAACAAAAGCAACCAATGAAGGTGTATTATAGGGATTTAGCAACGGGTGAATGGAAGGGACCCGTTGAAGTACGATACATGGGGAAGGGTTATATGTGTGTTATTACTTCTACAGGACCTCAATGGGTGCCGTCTAGATGGACCAAAGCTGCGCCTGCTCCCGCTACTGTTCGCCCTTCTTGTTCCACTGAAAGCAGTTCCAGTACCGGGTCAGACAAACGTCTGGATAGCGTGGGCGAATAGGACGGGACAGACTGATTTTTGCTTAAGTTTGGCAACTGCAACAGAACCCTTTAAAACATGCTTGATAGGTTACCCTCATTTAGATTCTTCTGACTTTCTAGGATGGATAGATAATAGCAAAAGTTGTAATGGAATAGATGTAGCAAGTCAATCAGCTTGTTTAATTATGCAATTAAATCATACTCTACCCTGGGATCCACAGCAACTAGACCTTTTAGGTTCTGAAGCAATTGGCAATGGTACATATGAGAATACAACTCGTACTTGCATCACTTTTGGTAACTTTAATAAATTCACTGCACAGGCAATGCAAATGGCACGCTGGTTAGGAAAAAATAGTCGAATTGGTTGGGATGACAATCCATTATATAAATGGAGCTAGTGGTAGTATTGTTTCTCCTTACAGTACGAGTTTTGATATTAATCATCATTGTGGCAAATTTAATAAAACTACAACGCTTGGAGCCTATGGATGGAGTATGAATGATACCAATGAAATATTGAAAGTAAAAGGTTCAGCTAAAGCTTTACCACCCGGAATATTTTTGATTTGTGGAGATAGAGCATGGGGCGGAATCCCAAAGAATCCTCTTGGAGGACCTTGCTATATTGGTAAATTGGTCTTACAGTAACACATTGGAATTGGCTTAAAATATCACTATCATTACCCAGAAGCAAAAGGAGTATAACTCAACTTGGTCAAAATTGTGATGATAATGTTGAATTATGGTCAGTTACAACTAGAATTTTGCATCTATGTTCCCAGGTGTAGGGACAGCTCGTGCTTTGAATCAATTGAATAAACTCGCTTGTTGGTCAGTAAAGCAGGCTAGGGCCACGTCAGAGATCCTTGAAGAGATGATGCAGGACATGTCAAGTTTAAGACATGCAGTGTTACAAAATAGAGCAGCTATTGATTTTCTACTGCTGGCACAAGGACATGGGTGTGAAGATGTTGAGGGGATGTGTTGCTTTAATTTAAGTGATCATTCTCAATCTATTCACAAACAGATAAATTGGCTGAAAAAACATACACAAAAAATCCAGCAAGAAATTAATTGGTTTGATGGGGTGTTACAATCAATATTCGGCGGGATAACACCATGGCTAATGTCATTGATTAAGGAAGCCTTACGGTGGTTGGGTATATTGATATTAATCTGTGTAATAGTTAAAATTGCATATGTGTGCATGATGAAAGGAGTCTCAAAGCTGACGCACCAAGCTCTACTCGCACAAAAAGAAAAAGGGGGAATTGTTGGGAACTGGCTTGATGAAAAAGGACATGGGCCTGTGGAAAAGTTGTGCGAGCAGAGTTCTGTGTGAAAGAATGTCAGTTTGAGCAGCAAGATTAGGCCTTGGCCGAAAATAGCTGGCTCTACTGACAGCAGGAGAAAAACAGCAGCTGGTCTTGCCGTTATCGGGAGAAAAATAAAAGCAGTGTGACCTTGGCATAACTTCACAAGTAACTTTTGAAGAAGTTCTCATGAGAAAGTTACTGAACACGCATAGCTGCCAGCCACAAGTGGGTGTGTTTTAGTAATGAATAAACATTAGCAATGTACCAATCATATTAGGACTAGTAGGCATAATTATCGCAAACTGTATAAATATGAGCTATCCGTGCAAATAAAGTTGAATCACTTCTATCACTCATATTGGGTCGACTTATGTGCATTCCTCCGCCACTCCAACAAAGTTCCTTGATGCTGTGGAAGTGCCATCAGGTGCTCACATATATCAATATATAGATGATATCCTAGTTGGTGGGGATAACAAGGAACAGGTAGGGCAAGTGGCTGAGGCCATCTGGAATCTGTTAGTCAAGAATGGGCTAGACATTCCATCTTCTAAATGTCAAGGTCCTGGACAAGAAATTAAATTCCTGGGGGCATGGTGGATAGCTGGAGCAGTTGCGGTACCTCACGACACTCTTTCAGCTATTGAAAAGGGACAGACTCCAGGCAATAAAATGGAATTACAGCAGCTGCTAGGTACTTTGGACTACTGGAGAAAACATATACCAGGGTTCTCAGTGATTGCCCGCCTTCTCTATGACTTGCTCCAAAAGAATAGGAAATGGGATTGGACTTTGCACCATACGGAAGCCCTTAACACTTTGAAAGATTAGTTTAAGTCTTATCAGAGACTAGGCCCATTGCACCCATGAGTGTAGGGTTCAGTTATATGGAAGTTAGTTATTGGACCTGAAAATAGCTCATGGTCACAAGATTGTTCCAGGCGCCTTTAGAAGGCCTTGAACAGAATAAATAAGAAGATAGAAGAAGAAAGATCCCAATTAGGAAAACACAGGTGCACATTCCACGATAAAGGGAACTTGGCACAAACAACCTCAATTCAGGGGCTTATCTTGACCAATTGGACTAAGACAAGTCTTGTATGCTCTAATTAACACAACCAATTATGTCTTATGTTTGTGCGCGTGGACAGTATCGATGTAACCAATCACCACTTATGCTTGTGCGCGTGGACAGTACCGATGTAACCAATCACCGCTTATGCTTGTGCGTGTGGACACCAAGTGCTTGCATGTAGTAGCCAATCAAAGTCTCTCAACAACTTAAGAGAATTGTATAAAAATGATTAGCTAAGCTCAATAAACTGGCGACTTTAATCATCACATTGGTGTTCCGTCGTCCGGGCCCCGCACGGATTAATCCCTAAACCCTACACATGAGATCCATTAAGGGTGGAATGGGGATTTGCTGCACATGCCTTGTATTGTGGTGTGTTTCAAAAGGGACCGCAAGGATCAGCTAGGCCTTTATTATTATCTTCCACTTCATCTAAGGAGACTGAGCAACGATATTCAGATTGGAAAAAGGGGGTCCTTTCCCTCACTAGAGCGGTTAAGGAAGCTGAAAAGCTGCGTACAACACAAGATGGTATAGTACAGGGCTCTTTCCCTCTCTTAAATTCAATCCTCAATGGGTCACCACCTCCCGAGGGAGTAGCCCAAAAGGCCACAGTTAGGAAATGGTACACATACCTAGAAGGGATAAACCAATTGCTCCCACTAAAGGAGGGTCTGGTTAAGGTTTTCAAACTACAGCAACCTATAAACCCTGATCCAACCTTGTTGGGTCAACCTTATAAACCTTCTCCAACTGAGGAGGCACCTGAATTTGTGGCAGGCTCA
The DNA here is from genome assembly GCF_929443795.1 of Astur gentilis. Lineage (NCBI taxonomy): Eukaryota > Metazoa > Chordata > Aves > Accipitriformes > Accipitridae > Astur > Astur gentilis. The sequence continues at coordinate 31,133,631 of NC_064918.1, forward strand.
GATGTGCAGGGAGTGTGGTTCACAGATGCATCTGCCCATCGAGTGGGATCGAAATGGCAATATAAAGGAGTGGCATTGGAAATTGGTACTGGGAAGACAGTCGAGGAAGAGGGTGAAGGTAGTGCACAAGTAGGGGAACTATGGGCTTTATTACTGGCCATAGAGAATGGTGTTACCATTGTCTATACTGACTCTTATGCAACCTTTAAGGGCACTACAGCGGGGATATGTCAGTGGGAATCTAGTAAGTGGGAGGTAGGTCATGCGAAAGTGTGGAGGACAGAGGACTGGTAACGTTTCCTGGCAATAGGGAGAACCTGACCTTTAAAGGTGGGATGGGTGAAGGGACATGCTCAGGATGGAGCCCCAGCTGTGAAATGGAATCAGCAGGTGGACCACCTGGCCCAAATCAGGATGGTCACCAGTGAGAAGGAAGATTGGGATAGACTAGCAGAATGGTTGCATATCAAACGAGGCCCCTCAGGGAAAGCAGATCTCTATTATGAATGCTGATCTCAGGGTTGGCCAGTGTCTATGAAAACCTGTGAAGCAATCCTTGCAGTTGCCCACAGTGCCAAATAAAGCTTAAGGCTAATCACCCAAACCAAGCTCCGGCCCATCGTATCAGACAAGGCAAGGCTCTTTGGAGCATGTGGCAGGTTGATTACATAGGTCATCTGAAACCATCCCATGGGAGGAAACATATTTTGGTAGGAGTGGAGATCAGGATTGTCTATGGCAACGGCTGTTGGCACAGCTACTGGAGACCAGACGGTACAGGTTTTGCAAGAATGGTTTGGTATTCTACCTATTCCTGAATGTATTCAAAGTGACAGTGGGTCACATTTCACAGCCACAGTGGTACAAAATTGGGCACGAGGGGAAGGCATCAAATAGGTATTTTACACACCATATTAACCCCAAGCTAATGGTATAGCTGAGCAAACCAATGAATGGCTTGATCAAAAGACATGCTGATGTCTCATGACATAACTGAGACATGCAATTACCACAGGCAGTTTTTACTATTAATAACTGATGGGGAAATTATGATAGTCCAAATATTCAAGCATTTTGTCCTACGGGACCATTAACATGCAATGACTCTATACCAGATGACCAGAGACACCAGTTCCCACTGAGAACATATGTGGGCCAACCTGTCGGTGAAACTGCCCTCCATTGGCATTGTTCCTATGACCCTAGCAAAACCCAGAGGCTTATATGCTGGGGAAGCCTTGATTGGGAGTGGAAAAACTCACCACATCAGTGCCTGGTGGATAATCCCAGACTTCTAACTCTGTGACCTGGTTATAGGACCGAGGCCTAGCTTTGTGCTTTCTTAAAGGACAATGAAGAAATGAGCCATTCCAGTGCTTCTACTGGTAGTGATGATGGTGGCAAGCATGGATGGTGAAGATCTGGATTATAATGTCGTGGCAAAAATGATGGTGGGATTCGCTCAAATGATGAACTTCTGTAATAGTTTGCCTGCCTACCCCCAAATCAGCTGATGACCCCTTACCAATTTTTCTGCAGGACATCAGTATATCACAAGCCCTTGATCTCACATGGGAGCAATGCAACAATTATAGTTGGAGATTCAGAGACAAGAGGGGAAGAGGTTTGTCGTAGTTTCAGCCCAGCCGGTAACAAAGGACCACACAGCCGCTCGCTCGCTCCTCCGCCCCCCTCTGGTGGGATGGGGAGGAGATGGAGGAGAGAAAAGAAAAAGAAACTGGAACCTCGAGGGTTGAGATAAAGGCAGTTTACTGGGACAAACACAAAGAAATTACAACAACAACAACGGCACTAATGAAAAAGTATACAAAAAGAGTGATGCACAGTGCAACTGCTCACCACCCGGGACCCGACACTCCGCCACTTCCCCCACTGAAAACAGAGACCACCCCCCGGACTGGTCTGCATTTATATACTGAGCATGATGTCACATGGTATGGAATAGCTCCTTGGCTAGTTCAGGTCAGCTGCCCCGGCTATGCCCCCACCTCCCAGGTTCCTGTAAAAATTAACTCTATCCCAGCTGAACCCAGGACATTATCCACCCCTTATTCTATACCATCTACATCATGCCCAGATCTTACATTTTTCTAATCAACCACTACTACTTTCCTTGTCTTATATATAAATATATGGACTCCCCACCCCGACCTCGCACACACACACACGGTGTTCCTTTAGCCTATGGGCTATCCCTTTAATGTGTCCATCGATTTTGGGGCTCTATCTGTTGTAACAGTTCTTCAGGATAAGAGAGAGATGGTGTGAGATGTTGGGTTGTTGTACGCTGCCTCTGGAACTTGTGGCTAGTACATTTGGTGCAACACATGCCCTTGGTCTGCAAGTCGAGGATGTTGATCTTGAGGAAATTGCTGGGTGCCAGATCAAGTTCTATCGCTGTTGTACTTGGCTCAGTTTCAAAAGTCCATCCTGCAGTCATTTGGATAATTCTTGCAATAATACCCTTGATATGGCATATAGACTCTATAGATACAATGACATGCATTGGCAGGTTATTTAGCAGTTAAATATCATACAGCCCAATTCACTGGCTATTCTCTCCCAAAATCAAATCTCCCTGAGGTACACATCGAACTTCCCCATCCTTCTGCATCACCCACCAGGTGTACCCAGGTCCTTGAGCAAAAACAACCCCTTGAATGGGTTTGCCTCTGCTTGAGGGAGGACTAACCCAGACTGTCTTTCCTAACATACTCCTCATGCGCACTACAGGGACTTTATCCCCTTCTACAGTATGTGGAACTCTTGGTTGGGCAGGGCCAGCCCGATTGGCGGATCCTCTAGTATTAACTAACCAGGTGGCTTTTGTTAAATGTGTATCCCAATGTTTGAAAGTTCCACCCCCCATCGGTCTCAATGTAGTTTTCAGCAGTCCATAGTATTGTTCAATTTTTCCGGAGGCCGGTGCGTGATAAGGGATGTGATATACCCACTCAATGCCATGTACTTTGGCCCAGGTGTCTACGAGGTTGTTTCGGAAGTGAGTCCCGTTGTCCGACTCGATTCTTTCTGGGGTGCCGTGTCGCCATAAAATTTTCTTTTCAAGGCACAGGATAGTGTTCTGGGCAGTGGCATGGGACACAGGGTATGTTTCCAGCCATCCAGTGGTTGCTTCCACCATTGTAAGCACATGGCACTTGCCTTGGCGTGTTCGTGGGAGTGTGATATAGTCAATCTGCCAGGCCTCCCACTGCTTATATTTCAGCCATCGCCCTCCATGCGACAGGGGTTTTTGCCGCTTGGCTTGCTTAATTGCAGCACGTTTCACATTCATGGATGACCTGTGCGATAGTGTCCATGGTCAAGTCCATCCCTCGATCTCGAGCCCATCTATGTGTTGCATTTCTTTCCTGATGGCCTGAGGTATCGTGGGCCCACTGAGCCATAAATAGCTCACCCCTACGTTGCCAGTCCAGGTCCACCTGAGACACTTCAATCTTGGCGGCCTGATCCTCCTGCTGGTTGTTTTGATGTTCTTCAGTGGCTCGACTCTTGGGTACATGAGCATCTACGTGACGTACTTTTACCACTAGCTTCTCTATCCAAACAGCGATATCTTGCCACAGTGCGGCAGCCCAGATGGGTTTACCTCTGCGCTGCCAATTGCCCTTCTTCCATTGCTGTAGCCACCCCCATAGGGCATTTGCCACCATCCATGAGTCAATATGGAGATAGAGCACTGGCCACTTCTCTCTTTCAGCAATGTCTAATGCTAGCTGGATGGCTTTCACCTCTGCAAACTGACTCGATTCGCCTTCTCCTTCAGCAGGTTCTGCGACTAGTCGTGTAGGACTCCATACAGCAGCCTTCCACCTCCGATGTTTTCCCACAATGCGACAGGACCCATCAGTGAACAGGGCATATTGCCTCTCATTTTCTGGCAGTTTATTATACAGCAGGGCCTTTTCAGCCTCTGTCACCTCCTCCTCTGGCGACATTCCAAAATCTTTGCCTTCTGGCCAGTCCGTGATCACTTCTTACATTCCTGGGCGACTGGGGTTTCCTATGCGAGCCCGCTGTGTGATCAGTGCAATCCACTTAATCCACGTGGCGTCAGTCACGTGATGCGTAGAGAAAATTTTCCCTTTGAACATCCAGCCCAGCACTGGCAGTCGGGGTGCTAAGAAGAGCTGTGTTTCAGTACCAACCACTTCTGAGGTGGCTCGAACTCCTTCATATGCTGCCAGTATGTCTTTTTCAGTTGGAGTATAGTGAGCCTCGGATCCTCGATATCCTCGACTCCAAAACCCCAGAGGTCGGCCTTGGGTCTCCCCAGGTGCTTTCTGCCAAAGGCTCCAGGTAGGGCCATTCTCCCCAGCTGCAGTGTAGAGCATATTTTTAATATCTTGTCCTGTCCGGACTGGCCCAAGAGCTACTGCGTGAACAATCTCCTGCTTAATCTGTTCAAAGGCTTGTTGTTGCTCAGGCCCCCATTTAAAATCGTTCTTCTTCCGAGTAACTTGGTAGACAGGGCTTACAATTTGACTGTAATTTGGATTATGCATTCTCCAAAAAACCACAACACCTAAGAAAGCCTGTGTTTCCTTTTTATTAGTTGGTGAGGACATAGCTGCTATTTTGTTGATCACGTCAGCAGGGATCTGATGACGTCCATCTTGCCATTTTACTCCTAAGACTGGATCTCCTGCGCAGGTCCCTTGACCTTACTTTCTTTTATGGCAACACCAGCCTTCAAAAGGATTTGGAATATTTTCTTCCCTTTCTCAAAAACTTCTTCTGCCGTGTTGCCCCATACGATGATGTCATCAATATATTGCAGGTGCTCTGGAGCTTCACCTTTTTCTAGTGCAGCCTGGATCAGTCCATGGCAAATGGTGGGGCTGTGTTTCCACCCCTGGGGCAGTCGATTCCAGGTGTACTGGACGCCCCTCCAAGTGAAAGCAAACTGAGGCCTGCACTCCGCTGCCAAAGGAATGGAGAAAAATGCATTAGCAATGTCAATTGTGGCATACCACTTAGCTGCCTTTGAGTCCAGTTCATATTGAAGCTCTAACATATCTGGCACAGCAGCGCTCAGCGGTGGCGTGACTTCATTCAGCCCACGATAATCTACTGTTAGTCTCCATTCCCCATCAGATTTCTGCACGGGCCATATGGGACTATTAAAGGGTGAGTGAGTCTTGCTGATCACTCCTTGGCTCTCCAATTGGCAAATCAGCTTATGGATGGGGATCAGGGAGTCTCGGTTGGTGCGATATTGCCGCCGGTGCACCTTCGTGGTAGCATTTGGCACCTGTTGTTCTTCAACCTTCAGCAACCCCACAACCGAAGGGTCTTGGGAGAGACCAGGCAGGGTAGACAGCTGTTCAATCTCCTCCGTCTCCAATGCAGCTATACCAAAGGCCCAACGGTACCCTTTTGGGTCCTTGAAATACCCCCTCCTGAGATAATCTATACCAAGGGTGCACGGGGCCTCTGGGCCAGTTGCAATGGGGTGTTTATGCCACTCATTCCCGGTTAGACTCATTTCAGCTTCCAATACGATTAGCTCTTGGGATCCCCCTGTCACACCAGAGATACAGATGGGTTCTGCCCCTTTATAACTAGATGGCATTAGGGTACATTGTGCACCAGTGTCCACTAGAGCCTTATATTCCTGGGGGTCTGATGTGTCAGGCCATCGAATCCACACTGTCCAGTAGACTCGGTTGTCCCTCTCCTCCACCTGGCTGGAGGCAGGGCCCCTCTAATCCTGGTTAGAATATCCGTTACTCACTTTCTGCACACGTGAATCAGAAGTCCCTTCAAGGGGATCAGAAATGAGATCAGCCCATCTACTGCGTCTGGGGGACTGCTCACGGGAAACTGGAGCAGCAGTTTTCCATGAAGAATTCTCTTTTCTGGTTGCTTTTTCTCGCAACTCCTGTACCCGTGCATCCAAGACTGAAGTGGGTTTTCCATCCTACTTCCTCATGTCCTCTCCATGGTCACGCAGGTAAAACCACAGGTTAGCCCGTCGAGTGTACTTTCTCTCTCCTCTCTCTTGGGCAGAGGAACGCTGACTCCCAATAACTGCGATGCGGGCCTGTACAGGTGAGGAGGAGGACATATCCACTTTGAATTGCTGGAACTTTCGGGATAATTCCTCTACAGCTGAGACACAGGCCCGTAGGGAGGAAGAGAGACTTCCTTTGTATTGCCGGAGTTGGAGAGCCAATTCATCCACCGTTTGTCCATAGCCTTCTCTCCAGGACATTACTGCCAATGAGTTGGCATAGGTTGGTGGTGCACTTCGTAGAAACTTCCGCCACATGGGTTGTGTGCATTGGACTTCATCTGGATCTGTGGGTGACTGCGCATTTCTGGATCATTGTAAATCACCTCCAGCACGGCTAATTCTCTCAGGTACTGGATACCTCTCTCCATGGTGGTCCACTTGCCTTGGTGACATGTAACTTCATCCCTGAAGGGGTATCTTTCCTTTACACCTAACAGAAGTCGCCTCCAGAGGCTGAGGACTTGTGTTTTTCTCCCAGTCGCCTTGTCGATGCCCCCCTCCCTAGACAGAGATCCCAACTGCTTGGCTTCCTTACCCTCTAATTCCACACTACTAGCCCCGCTATCCCAGCATCGGAGCAGCCAGGTAACAATGTGCTCACCTGGGTGGCGGCTAAAATCTTTTCGCATGTCACGCAACTCACTCATGGATAGGATCGGGTAATTATTTCAGGTTCTGCCTCTACCTCCTGTTCTCGCGATGACCCTGGTTCATCTTCATCTCTCGCTAAGCGAACTGATTTCTTTGTGTGTTTCTTTTTCTGTACAGGGGCAACTGATACTGGCACAGGTTGGTTCTCTGGTTTAGCTGCAGTGTCTGTCACCGGGGTAGGGGTAGTCATGGTACCTGTTGTCATGGTAGGGACAGCCACGGTGCTTGTTGTCGGGGTAGGGGCAGCCACGGTGTCTATTGTCAGGGTTTGGGTAGCCACGGTGCATGTTGTCCTGTTTTCCATCTTTTCCCCCTTTTCCCCCCGAGGGTGCTGCATAATATCAAGCAGTGTTTGGTAGATACTGGCCAGGGCCCAGCACAGTGAGGCGAGTTGTATGTCTTTGGAATAGCCACAGCATTTTTCTTTCAAATATTCTGTCACTTCATGAGGGTTCTGTAGTTGTTCGGGAGTGAACTTCCAAGTCACTGGCAGTGAGAAGTTCTCTAGATACTTGCCCATATGCTCCCACATGCCGTGCCACCCATGAGTATCCAGCTTTGGGGGAGATCTCTGAGTGGTACTCTTAAAGAGCCTTTTTGTAGCCCTAAAGAAGACCTGAAACATATTCAGGAGGCATAGCACTAACAGCACGCTGGCTTGCGCATCCCAAGGATATTCAAAATTCTCAAAAGCTGTTGTATTAGTCGGAAGGAGAAAAGGGAGGTGAACGGACAGGGGGAGGTATCCCCCCCTAATTTCCCCATGGATTGGGTGTAATTACCAATAAAATCCGACAGAAGGCGCCCAAAGTATGGAAATATTATCACTGCCTCATACAGATACCAGCTTAACCTCATGACCAGTGATGTAATCATTTCATAAGTCGACATTGCCCAATACAGCAAAATGATAATCCCAATCACTCTCCCAGAGATGAGATACGCAACTACAGGCAATACATAGAGCATATAAGAGCTTACAAAACGCCACCATGTAAACAAATGAAACAACATTGTGACTAACAGCTAGATATCTAAGAAATGCGTTTGGCAAATTTGTTTCAACACGCTCTGGCCAGATCTGTCGTTATCTCAACCCTTCTGCCCCACGTTGGGCGCCAAAAAGGACTGTCGTGGTTTCAGCCCGGCCGGTAACAAAGGACCACGCAGCCGCTCGCTCACTCCTCCGCCCCCCTCCGGTGGTATGGGGAGGAGACGGAGGAGAGAAAAAAAGAAAAAGAAACTGGAACCTCGAGGGTTGAGATAAAGGCAGTTTACTGGGACAAACACAAAGAGATTACAACAACAACAACGGCACTAATGAAAAAAAAAAAGTATACTAAAAGAGTGATGAACAGTGCAACTGCTCACCACCCGGGACCCGACGCTCCGCCACTTCCCCCACCGAAAACAGAGACCACCCCCCGGCCCGCTCCCCATTTATATACTGGGCAGGATGTCACATGGTATGGAATAGCTCCTTGGCTAGTTCAGGTCAGCTGCCCCAGCTATGCCCCCCACCTCCCAGGTTCCTGTAAAAATTAACTCTATCCCAGCTGAACCCAGGACAGATAGTTACGAAGTCACAATCAGGGCACGTCGCCTTTGTCCATTTTAGCAGCATTTTCAAATTATGCTCAGTTATATGGGCTTGATATTTTTGCAGGAGCTGCTGCATCATACTATATGTGGCTTTCTCTTCCCGGGGCATTTCACTCCCCATTGTTCCCAGCTGCTCACCTGTCGTCCAGCGAGAGGCAATTTGGCTGCGCAGTCTTCTGCTTCCTTTCAGCAGTTTGAGAAGTTCAGCTGGGCTTGCCACCCGTGCAGTCGAACCCACTGCGTCTTAGGCTCTAGGATCCTCAGCCTGTTCGGGCGCCGTTTGTTGCAACTGAAAAAGGACTCCGAAGCTGGTTGCAAACGAAGACCCTTGATTGAACAAAACGAGTCCTTCTATCTGCTAGCTGTGGCCGATGCAACAGCCAGCAATCATAGGCAGAAGCTTTCCAAAATTTTCGATGCAGCAGCAACTATCTTATCTCTACACAATTCTTGGCTCCGTGTCCTTCCAGCATAATTACTTCACTGGGAACTTCACTGTTCCCGTGGCTTTCTGCCAACCAGAGCAATAATATCATTGTTTTCACAGGTGGTCACTGAGTGAAGTGCTCCCACAACTGGATGGCTGGAAACATATCTTGTGCCCCATGCCAGCTCCTGGAACACTATCCTGGGCCTTGAGAAGCAGGTCTTGTGGCAACATGGCACCCCAGAAATAATTGAGTCAGACAACAGGACTCATTTCCGAAACAACCTCAGACACCTGGGCCAAAGAGCATGGCATTGAGTGGGTGTACATTATCCCCTGTCATGCACCAGCCTCTGGGAAAATTGAACGCTACAATGGACTGTTAAAGACTACATTGAGAGCAATGGGGGGCGGAACTTTCAAACATTGGGATACACATTTAGCAAAAGCCACCTGGTTAGTCAACACCAGAGGATCTGTCAATTGGGGTGGCCCTGCCCAGTCAGAACTTTTTACATACTGTAGAAGGGGATAAAGTCCCTGTAGTGCACATGAAAATTATGTTAGGGAAGACAGTCTGGGTCACTCCTGCCTCAGGCAAAGGTAAACCCATTCTTGGGATTGCTTTTGCTCAAGGACCTGGGTGCACTTGGTGGGTGATGCGAAAAGATGGGGAAGTCCGATGTGTGCCTCAAGGGGATTGGATTTTAGGTGAGAATAGCCAGAATTAAACTGTATGATATTAGTTGCTATATAACCCTGTCACTGTATGTTATCATTACTATAATTGTTATATGCTATATCCATAGTACTACAGTAAGAATCACTTAGATCAAGCAAGAATGAACTGTGATAAAACTGAGCGAAGTGCGGTAGTGATGGAACCAGAACTGACTCCAGCATGCAACAATCCAATGGTGCACACCATCCTCCTGCTGCGTGCAATGTCACCTGCTTGTTGCACTGCACTGAAGCCCAATCGTGCTCTGCCAACTGAGAGGACTTTGCACCATCCCTCCTGCCCAGAAAGACTGGTATGACAGATTGATACTGAAAAGCCGGTCGAAGAAACTCTCTAAGACTAATTTTGGAGTTTTAGAAAGCAGGCATTCTTTATTGCGGCGCTGAATGCACAGGGGATAGTTCCACCTAGCGTGCATACCACAGCTTTAGCACTAACAGGTTATATAGAATAACTAATTGCATATTAATCAGATTAGTATACATATACATAAAAATAATTGCAACTGATTATCTTAGTACTGCCTACATCCGATCATGAGCAATGAAGGATCCATTTGAGTTGAAGGTCTGCTTTTGTAACCACCGATCCATTTGAAGTTCTTGTTGGCTGTCCTTGAAGTCTTTATTCTTGTCCTTGTTCTTTGATCTTGAAGCTTAACGCAGTTTCAATCACATGTGGTCAGTTTCAACATTGTTCTCCTCTAGCGTACAGGAACATCTAGTCATAAGAGCAAAGAACTGCAAAACTTAGGAGTAACTACCTCTACTAGTTAATTGCTTGGCTATACTTTTGTCTATTGTTTCAGTCATAGTGTTAGTATAAGATTTCTAATAATTATTTACTAAATCTCACTTTTACAGTCACCTAGCAGCAAACCAGTTTCCACAGCTGGTACAAAATATTAAAACCATCAAAATATTTAGAGATACCATACAGAATGTATGGACATATGCTATCAACAGATGGAGCCCAGAGTCAGGAACTAAATGAACTCAAGAAACATTTTATGAACGTGACCCATAAACTAAAGGAATGATACCTGTGTGTGCATATACATATATATATATATCTGTGACAGAAAAAGACTTCACTGCAAGGTTCAAGCAAATGACTTGAACTTCACTCACAGTCTTAACTACAAGGTTCAAGCAAATGATTTATTTGAACTTCACTTACAGACTTAACACGCCACTATTGCAGGTATTACAGATACAGTGGAGGAATGCACTATTGCAATTTTTTAAGGCAAGAGTAGTACATTATTACAACCACAAGCGATTCACAGACAACCACAAGCACACACGCGTTTACAAACTTAAAGCATAAACAATATTCACTTACCCGTCCAGATAAGGGCTCTCAATCCCAGAGAAGCTACCTCAACTGGTGTCCCGATCAAGGCGGGGGGGAAGGGTTTCCTTCACAAGCCAACTGTATAGTTGGAGAAGTGACTCCCCTATTTCCAACCTGAATCTTAGAATTTTTATCCCCCGACTTGTGGAATGGTGTGTATGACTATGTCTGAGTGGATTATGATAAATGCCTAAATGGATTATGTATATCTGAGTGGAGTTTCCCCTTATCTTTCCTTCATTGGTCTGTGCTTGTTTGAATACACAAGGTTGTGATTTGAAACTGAAGCTGAAACCTTCCACGTTTTGGGGGTTTTTTACCTTGCTTCCTCAGGCAACTGAACAGTGGTTGGATTGAGACTCAGGGCATACTATTTGTTAAGGGATTTCAAGGCTCAGTTCAGGTTTTGGTTCTTTGAATGGCACAGCCACCGCCCTGTTTAGTTCAGGGTTTATCAGACAACCCAGGGCTAAGCTATCTACACAGCTCCCTGTGAGTCATCTCTGCAGAGAGACAGGGCCTCAAGGCAATCTAAGGCTGGGTCGCTTTTGTAACCCCCCCTGAGCCGCCTGTGTGCACTAGACATGGTGAAACTCCTTTGTGAACTAGGAGCAGGACAATCCACACAATATGGCATTGTTTATATGTCTCAAAGGGACAAAAGGTGATGATGATTCACCAGGATGTGACTGAAGTTATGGGAACTGAGCATGACATCAGTGGTATAGAATAAGGGGTGTATACTGTCCTGGTTTCAGCCGGGATAGAGATAATTGTCTTCCTAGTAGCTGGTACAGTGCTATGTTTTGAGTTAGGTATGAGAAGAATGTTGATAACACTGATGTTTTCAGTTGTTCCTAAGTAATGTTTAGTCTCAAGTCAAGGATTTTTCAGCTTCTGATGCCCAGCCAGCAAGAAGGCTGGAGGGGCACAAGAAGTTGGGAGGGGACACAGCCAGGGCACCTGACCCAAAGCGGCCAACGGGGTATTCCATACCATGTGATGTCATGTCTAGTATATAAACTGGGGGAGGTGAGGGTGGGGGGATCGCCGCTTGGGGACTAACTGGGCATTGATCAGCGGGTGGTGAGCAATTACATTGTGCATCACTTGTACATTCCAATCCTTTTATTATTATTATTGTCATTTTATTGATGTTATTATTATCATTATCAGTTTCTTCTTTTCTGTTCAATTAAACCATTCTTATCTCAACCCATGAGTTTTACTTTTTTTTTCTGATTCTCTCCCCCATCCCACTGGGTGGGGGGGAAGTGAGTGAGCAGCTGCGTGGTGCTTAGTTGCTGGCTGGGGTTAAACCACGACAATGTGAAGGAGTTTGGCAATTTATTGCCTCTGTGAAAGAGTGATTATTAATGCATAGAACCCTATCTCAAATGTCTACAGGGACTATTTTGTTTTGTTTACTGTCTATTCATAGCCATGGAGATGTCAATCTGTGCATCCATAACTGACCAGCCATTATGGCTGGTAATTCCACTCCTTGGACCTATGTAGCCCACACAGGTTGTTTTTTCCACCTAATTCTTAGAAGTGCCCTCGCATCTTAGGTGTGCAGCTCACAGCTAAGTACTTCTGTTGAGGTACTAGGAAGATGTAACATATGGGCTCTGCTATCCCAATGTTTTCCTTTGCAGATTAACCATACTTGTTCATTATTAGTAAACTGGGCAGTTGCATAGTGTGGCAGGTAGTATCCAAAGAGTCATTCTGAACACCAGTAGAAATAGTCTTAGATACATTTTTCATGATTTCCCAGGTCTTTCTTTCTATTCAGTGCAATTGGAGGTGAACCATTTCTAATCGGATAGCAGATTTAGCCAGCCCCTCAAGGTGCTGAGATGTTAGTTGTCCAACCAGTTTCAGCTGGGCTTGGAGGGCTTAGATATCCATGGTGTTTAGGGCAACTCCTCCAAGTCCTAGCATTCCTGATATGTTTCTCTTAGTTCTTCTGTAGATGCCTTGTTCAGGGAACATGGCATGTTGAATCCTTATAATAAAAGGCTCACAGGCAGTATTGTGTCAACTTACATTCCAGTGCCACTCGATGTGGTACTCTCTCTTATTGGATTACTCCAAGTAAAGTTTGCCACTTGCCTATGGTAAATATATTGGAGGGTGGTGTTACAAATTGTGGGGTTCACAATGTTCTTTGCCAAGATAATATTGAGGTTAATTCACTAATGCTGGTTTGTGTTTCTTCCATTAGATAGGATCTCATATTTAAATTCTAATTTTAGATTGTTTTGGGTACATTTATAAATACTTGTGAAGTCAGTGGCCTAATTAAGTCTACTAGTCATACTGGTGAGAAGTCCTTTATAGTCACTAATATAGCCTACATACCAGGCTTCATTTTTACCTGCTCCACTCTGGCTGCTATTCTGAGGTAACTGTGTTGTATTACCATTAGGGATTATTATACAGTAACACATTCCCCTTCAATTTCTTTACCATACTGTGAATCCTCCAATTTTTTATTTTTTTTTTTGTTATGGTTCATTTCATATGATTCCCTCTCATTCCACAGTGGCACAGTAGCTTATGACCAGCACTGGGGGGTGGTTGTTTGTGCCACTGTTAAAGTCAAAGTCCAGACTGCTATCTGTATCAAAATAGGGTTCATCTTCCTGTGTATAATGAGGTTCACAAGGGATTAATTAAAGTCAGCGTGCATGTAGGTATACATTTAATTTCTGTTTTGTAATATTACTGATGCTGTATGTCCCAGTCCATGTGCAAACACTACCACCCCCCCCACCACCATGTTTTCCCTTTTCCTAAGGGGGTGACAGCCCAAGCAATCATGCTTCCCATCCATTCATGGCCTGTTGCAATTGGAACCTTATCACCAGCTACTGTTCTGACAGGCTGTGAGCAAGAGGCCCCACTGGAATATTAGGCTTTAAAACTAGCTAAGGCCTCTGATGAGAACCAGAGGTGTGATGAAAACTATTCAAGGGCAGAAGTATGGTGTGAGCACTAACTGGGTTATGTCATTGCTCTGGTATGCTAACTGCTTGTGCTTAATTAGGAGTAGGTAGGGGTATCAAGACTAAAGTAAGATAATTCTGTCCAAAAAAAAATAATGGAAATGAAATATAACCAGCATGGACCATAGAGTCAGAATGGAGCTATTGTCATCGGTTAACCCCATGTCATGTTTAACCCCAGCCAGCAACCAAGCACCATGCAGCCACTCACTCACTCCCCCCCACACCCAGTGGGATGGGGGAGAGAATTGGGAAAAGTACAACTCATGGGTTGAGCTAAGAACGGTTTAATTGAACAGAAAAGAAGAAACTAGTAATGATAACACTAATAAAAATGACAACAGTAATAATAAAAGGATTGGAATATGCAAGTGATGCACAATGCAATTGCTCACCTACCACGAATCGATGCCCAGTTAGTTCCCAAGCGGCAATCCCCCCAACCCCACTCCCCCTAGTTTATATACTAGACATGATGTCACATGGTATGCAATACCCCATTGGCCACTTCGGGTCAGGTGCTCTGGCTCTGTCCTGTGCCAACTTCTTGTGCTCCTCCAGCCTTCTTGCTGGCTGGGCATCAGAAGCTGAAAAATCCTCGACTTCAGACTAAACATTACTTAGCAACAACTGAAGACATCAGTGTTATCAACATTCTTCTCATACCTAACTCAAAACAGAGCACTGTACCAGCTACTAGGAAGACAATTAACTCTATCCCAGCTGAAACCAGGATATATCCCAATGGATGTGATCAACAAAAACCAGCCATGTCCCCACCAGATAACACAAAAGAAACACAAGATTTCCTAGGCATTGTGAGTTTCTGGAGAAAGCATATTCCAGGTTACAGTCAGATTGTGAGCCCTCTCTATTGAGTGACCTGAAAGAAATGGTTTCGTATGGGGCCATGACAGGTGGGTTGACCCCGGCTGGCAGGTAAACCCCTACCCAGTTGCTTGCTCACTTCCCCCCCTGCTCCCCAAGAGATGGGGGAGACAATTGGAAGGGCCAAAGTGAGAAAACTTGTGGGTTGAGATAAAGACAGTTTAATAAGGGGCAGGGGGAGAAAGTAAAAAAAAAAGTGATGCAAAAGCAATCACTCACCACCAGCAGACCAATGCCTAGCCAGTTCCCAAGCAATGGCTACTTTGGAAAGAATACCTCCTCTTCCCTGCCACCTTTTATTGCTGAACATGTCATTATATGGTATGGAATAACTTTTTGGTCAGTTCAGGTCAGCTGTCTGTCATGGTTTAAACCCAGCCGGTAACAAAGCACCACGCAGCTGCTCGCTCACTCTTCCGCCCCTGGCCACGGTGGGATGAGGAGAAAATATAAAGGCAGGCTCGTGGGTCGAGACAAGGACCGGGAGGGATCACTCCCCACTTATGGTCACGGGCAAAAGACAGGCTCAACTTGGGGAAGAAACAAAATCAATTTAATTTACTAC